>NC_134213.1:70210000-71460000 GCF_965140235.1 Caretta caretta
GATTTAGGTCTATACTTCATTCCATGGTCTGTCACTATTAAAAATGTTAATCTCTTGGGAAGCAAGGCACTACCATTGGGATGAGATACTGAATCAATTATTGTTACAATGTCATATGTTCAGCTTTCATTCTGTGGTGAATGAGCTGTAAATAATCATCAGCAATCTGTTCCCCGGGTAAATGATTACTCAAATAAAAATACTCCCTCTGAAATTTATAAGCTTGAATGTAAAGAATGGCGTATTCTCATTAACAGGAAATGCCAGCATTGTGACCTCATACTAGAAAACAATCCTTCCTGAAGATTGAGATTTGTTGCTTTTTAAATCCTACTCTAGTGTAAGAATATTGAAAGTACAGTGGGCACTCAGTCACACAGAATGGGCATGGGTAAACCTCAGAAATGTCACTGTTCACACACGGATTGTATCATTTAGCAGTTCTAATGCTTAAACAAAGTGTATTCAAACCTTCTCATCTTCTTGAATCTGCTGAATTAGACTTCAAGAACATGCCCTCTGGTGTGATTTTTTGCAATTAGTTCAGCTGGAAATACCTCAGGAATTGGGTTATATTTCTGTATGTTCCATCCTGATCAGAAGTGAGGCAGTGAGCAAAAAATTTGAAAAATAATGGAAAAATGTAAGTGAACATTTTAGAATCTCAAATATTTCAAGAGAAAGAAGTATCTAGAACATCTTATATTTCATAAACATTTCACTCATCTTCAATGAATTGCCCTCACTCACCCATCCCTCTGAAACAGTGAACATTGGAATAGGTGACTAGGACAAGAATGTTGACCTTTGACATAGTTCACGTGACTGTGGTCAGGAAATAAAGTTCACTTGCTTATCAGCACTCCTGAGAGTCAGTTTATTATATCTCCCCATCAAACACATTTTTACGGGTCCTGTAACTGAACACCAGTCTTGCTATTTCTCACCTACTGCCAGTCACAAGCTGTCCACACTTCTTTCCAAATCTAGTTCTATGGTGATGGCAAGTTCTCCATAGATGCTGATGCTGTCACTGATGCTGACAATCATCTCTTTGTCTATCTATCTAGATACTTTTATAGCCCATATCGCTCTACAGCTGGCATCATCCAGAGTATGAAAATTTTGGAAATGAACTTCCACAAGGGAGCAAGATATACCTACTCTTTAAAAACTATATGCACATGTTAAAGTTACAGATAAATGCTGGAAAAGTACTGTTAATCACCAGTAGCTCTCACTGGGCCATATTCTGTGGACGTTATTATGGAAATCAGGAATCATTCAATTGACTTCTGTGGAGTTACTCTCAGTATACACCAATGTGCTGGTACATGAGCATATACTTTAGGATTCTTGCAAGGTCATACGTTTACAGACCTGAATAATTTCCTCATTGCATTAGCCACAAATAGGTTATTTTTCTCCCCTAAATTTCACAACCTAATTCTTAGATTAAGAGCTTCCTGAGAAAATCCTTCACTTCTTCCATATGCCATAATAAATTATGATAAAATTAAAACAGATTTTAAGATGCGTAACAGGTCATTTACATTGCATAACCCATTAACTTGGAACAAATAAGACTACTGAAAAGAGTAATGGCTACTGGAAAGATGGTGGTGAAATGTTATGTCTAAGTATTTGACTTCTGTATATACTTATCTGCATGACTTTGTGGATGACTTTATGAGACACTGCAAGCTTTTCTCTTCAGATAGACTCTCTGTTAGGTGTAGATTACAATAAAATGGTTGAGCACGGAGCCAGCCACAAGTCCTAATATCATTAATATCTATTGTTTATTCTTATCGTTTAGTCATTCTATACATTCATGTAATTTATCACTGTTCTCTTTGTCTTCCCCTCAAGAGGATCCATAGGGCTAGAGCCTGAGCCTGCAGGTACCTGGTGACTGCCATATCCACGCTGCTTCCCTATAGCTCTGAAAAGGCAGAGATCAATGGACTATGAGCCTTATGGGGCCAAGCAGCTCTGGACATCCTGCTTACAGAATCCCTGACTTGTGGAATGTACTGCATTCCCTGATTAGCCCAAGCATGTTATTTAAGACCTAGGGGAAACACCTGGATGATGTCTGTGCAACAAGGTAAAACCCTGACCTGCTGCTGAGACAGATCCTGCCTTGTTCCTACTTCCTCACATTGTTCCTGATTCCTGGTCCCTGTTTCCTCACATTGTTCCAGCCTTGTCCCAACCTCATTCCTAGCTCTGTTCCTGCCTTCCCTGACTCCAGATAACCTGGTTCTGACCATTGGTTCTGTTTCCACGCTCCTGACGCCTACTCCAATCACTAGGCCTGATCGCCAACACCCCAATTCCTGACACCCCTCTTTTAAAAAAAAAAAAAAAAAAAAGCCTGCTTGTTTTCTCTCCAACCCCACCAACTGAGTGAAGAACTTATTATAAACTCAAGTCATCTCTGTAGGTCAGCACAGACTACTGAGATAACCCAGTTCCCCACTGGGAGGAAATTGTCATGTTCTGAGCCATTTATAATTTTAAAATTTCTTTTTGTGTAGAGCGACAGAACTAAAAGACATAGTGTTAATATTGTATCAGCAATGGTTATTTTTATTATTTAATTTCTCAAGGCTACCCAGATGACTAAGTCTTTTCATTTGTGTTCTTTTCTTCCCGGAGAATTAAAACATGTAAAAAAAAGTTCTTTGGTTTACTGCAACATATTATAAAATAGTTCTTGATGTTAGAGAGATTAAACACATAGTAATCAATAATCATATTAAAGCAGTGCTCCTTACAATGAGCCAAGTTCTGATTTTTCAGTTTTTGTTCTTAACAGACCATCACATATTTAAAAATACAGGCCCACTGATGGAGGGAGGGGGGCGAAGGGATCAATTGCCCAGGGGCCCAGCGATTTAAAAGAGCCCAGACGGATGGGGTAGATATGTGTTTTTTAATAAAAATTACAATTTAAGAAATCCGTTTCCTGCTGCTGCAGCTGCTTTGTACAGAGCACTTAAATTGGTTAGTCTCTAAGGTGCCACAAGTACTCCTTTTCTTTTTGCGAATACAGACTAACAGGGCTGTTATTCTGAAACCTGTCCCTCATTGTATCAGTAACACTTTTGCAGGGCGCTGCTGCACCCTGCTGGTCTGGCAGAACATCAGCAACAGCAGCCTGGGAACCCCAGAGCTTGCTGCCTCCTCTGGCTGCTCGGGAGCTGCTGTGCCTGGCTGGCTGGCTCTCTGGCTGCGGGGCTGAGGACAGGGAGACTTTAAAGCGGAACAAGCTCCCTCTGCACTACCAGATTTCCTCCCCCAGGGCTGCAGCACCTCGCCAAACACAAGCCAGCAAGTTCAGCCACCCAGTGGAGTCTCTCTAAGTTTGCAGAGAGGCAGCCGGGGCTACCCCCCCTCCCCCCGCACCCACCTTCGCTGCCGCTATCACTGGCTGACAAACAGCTATCACGAGCCCAGGATGAGGGGCCACCTCCACCACTCAGCCAGGGAATGAGGCACGGGTTTTCCCACTGCCTTCACCTCTGGCCACCTCCTCGGAGATCTCCCGATAGATGTGGTGCACCATGCCTGCCATCTCCTCAGTGCTCTGGGTGTTGATGTCCCACAGCACAAGCAGCACAAGTATTGTATTGTATATTTTGACTTTTTTGGTCACATTCAGTTACACCTTGTGTATCAGTTTTGTCCTTGTCTTTAGGTTACACATGAATCATGATTAGGTGTTTAATTAGCCTACCTGATACTTTAGGTTTTCTTACTTTGTGCTTCTTTAAATGTTTTATACATTAATTAATTTCATTCCATAATGTATTTATTTAATTTAAATATGTAATTCAAAATAATAAATTGTACATCCTATATTTAGGCTCACAATTTGTTTACTGGTGCTGTAACTGGGAAAAAAAGTTAACTAGATCAAGCCATGCCACAACTTACGCACAGTGGGTTCTAATGTGTTATCAATAGGATAAAAGTAGTGTCGTAAACCTCAGCCATCCCTTTCTAGGAAGTATTAAGGAACGCGGCCTGAGTCCCAGCATTTCTGATCTCTTTATGTATTGATTTGCATACTTATTCATTATTTTCTGATCACTATATACATTTGTATGCATGAACTATGCCTATTTCCCATGTGAAACAGTACACTCCTACTTCAATAAGCCGTAGCAAAAGAGTGCAATTTCACTACTATCCTTCTTTTAAATTTAGCTTACTTTAAAGCACAAAAAAGCATGTATTCTACCTTCACTATGTACAGGTAATCTCGCATTATTATTAATGGGAATTACTCACATATATTGACAGTACAATAGGCCACAAACAGTGAAACCCATTCCAAGAGCTCTCTACTTTCACTACCCCAGTCCTTGCAAGTAAGAGTAGAAAGTATGAGACATGGTGTCAAGGTTCCTCCCCCACTCTGAACTCTAGGGTACAGATGTGGGGACCTGCATGAAAAAAACCTCCTAAGCTTATCTTTACCAGCTTAGGTCAAAATTTCCCCAAGGTACAAAATATTCCCCCCCGTTGTCCTTGGACTGGCCGCTACCACCACCAAACTAATACTGGTTACTGGGGAAGAGCTGTTTGGACGCGTCTTTCCCCCCAAAATACTTCCCAAAACCCTGCACCCCACTTCCTGGACAAGGTTTGGTAAAAAGCCTCACCAATTTGCCTAGGTGACTACAGACCCAGACCCTTGGATCTTAAGAACAATGAACAATCCTCCCAACACTTGCACCCCCCCTTTCCTGGGAAATGTTGGATAAAAAGCCTCACCAATTTGCATAGGTGACCACAGACCCAAACCCTTGGATCTGAGAACAATGAAAAAGCATTCAGTTTTTTACAAGAAGACTTTTAATAAAAAATAGAAGTAAATAGAAATAAAGAAATCCCCCCTGTAAAATCAGGATGGTAGATATCTTACAGGGTAATTAGATTCAAAAACATAGAGAACCCCTCTAGGCAAAACCTTAAGTTACAAAAAAGATACACAGACAGAAATAGTTATTCTATTCAGCACAATGCTTTTCTCAGCCATTTAAAGAAATCATAATCTAACACATACCTAGCTAGATTACTTACTAAAAGTTCTAAGACTCCATTCCTGGTCTATCCCCGGCCAAGACGACTACAGACAGACACACAGACCCTTTGTTTCTCTCCCTCCTCCCAGCTTTTGAAAGTATCTGGTCTCCTCATTGGTCATTTTGGTCAGGTGCCAGCGATGTTACCTTTAGCTTCTTAACCCTTTACAGGTGAGAGGAGCTTTCCCCTGGCCAGGAGGGATTTCAAAGGGGTTTACCCTTCCCTTTATATTTATGACACATGGTTAGCAATGCAGTCAATCTGATGGCAGTTCACTGTTTTAAAAAAATCATACTCCCAGGAGGGCTAATCAGGAAGGCCTTTGATTTGGTATGTCTCATAGCTCCTACAGTGGTCAGTTCAATGAAAACCAGAGCATAACAAATTTTTATAATGGCAGGTACATTTCCTCCACATTTTTGAAAGCTCTGTAGCTAGATACAGCATTAAGTGAGCCTCATACAATATTGTCACCCTATCCCCTTTTAATTCTGTTCTCATAATCATTAGTATTTCTTGTGCCTTGAGTACCACAAGCCATGAGATTGATAACTCTGACATTGACACATTTTATGGGAGATGAGCCTTGAGTTTATGCCCTTTTGATCCAAATTCCCAAGCTCAGTAGATGCCATACACCCTAACTTCACTACTTCTTCTTAGGGTTAACAGTTGTTTCACCTGCCCCAGAACAGTCTGCATGTGTCCGAGTAACAATCTAAAGCCACCTGGGCTGTAATAAAAGATTTATTAAGAATTTATCAAGATAATTGTAATGAAATAAAAGATATAGAATGCATAAGATAACTAGTCTTAACATATGCAAAAGCTAACCTAGACAGGTACAGTATGGGAAACTTCAACACCGATATATTTTGCTTTTAGAATGTCCATCCTCCTTTCCTTCCCTGATTTTTTGGCAGGGTGGAATGTCAGAGCATCCACTAATCCAAAATTCGGTTCCTTACCCTTTGGTATCAGGCTTTTGTGTCATCTGTCTCTTTTGCATCTTCCTGGATTTCCCCAGTCATACTTTCCAGATTAGTTTAAGATGCCACCCATCCTCCTCCTCCAGCCTCTCAAAGGTATTTAAAAAGATATCTCCTCTGAGGAGATTATAACCATCAGTCATTACAATACTCATTGTATGTTTTCCAGATTCACTCAGGATTATATCTGCTACTTTAGATAAACTGTTTGGGTTCTTATCTTTCCAGATAAGCATCCCTATTCCAAGGATTGTCAACTCTTTGTATTAATCCAGAACCATGATTTAGCACTTTGCTCCACTAAGAATGATTAATCTGAATCCAGCTCACTGATTGCCTTTAAAAATACAGAGCTCCTACTTTCTTACAGTTCCCTCTTAACTTCATTTCTGCTCTGTATCAGATATGAAATATTGAAAAGTTAAAGTTTGTCACGACTATATCAACTATCAATTGAGAGGTTAAAATCTGTCACACCTACCACAAAAACAATCCTTTTTAGATTACTGAGGGTATTCGTGTAAGAAGAGTTTATTCTCAATTCTAATTCAAAGTTATTTTTAGTAACAACTTTGAAATAATAAGTGCATCATATTATTAATTGTGTGTCAGGGACAGGGTCTGAGAAACTAGAAAGAGTTCATAGGAGACTCAGCCCTGGTCTGCACTATGAGTTTAGGTCGAATTTAGCAGCATTAGATCGATTTAACCCTGCACCCATCCACAAAATGAAGCCATTTTTGTTGACTTAAAGGACTCTTAAAAACGATTTCTGTACTCCTCCCCAGTGAGGGGATTAGCGCTGAAATTGACATCGCCGGGTCAAATTTGGGTTAGTGTGGATGCAATTTGATGGAATTGGCCTCCGGGAGTTATCCCACTATGCTCCATTGTGACCGCTCTGGACTGCATTCTCAGATGCACTGGCCAGGTAGACAGGAAAAGCCCCGCAAACTTTTGAATTTCATTTCGTGTTTGGCCAGCGTGGCAAGCTGATCAGCACAGGTGACCATGGAGTCCTAGAATCGCAAAAGAGCTCCAGCATGGACCAAATGGGAGGTACTGGATCTGATTGCAGTATGGGGAGATGAATCCGTGCTATCGGAACTCTGTTCCAAAAGATGAAATGCCAAAATATTTGAAAAAAATCCCCAAGGGCATGAAAGACAGAGGCTACACAGGGACCTGCAGCAGTGCCGTGTGAAAATTAAGGAGCTCAGGCAAGCCTACCAAAATACCCAAGAGGCAAACGCCCACTTGGGGTCAGAGCCCCAGACATGCCGCTTCTATGCTGAGCTGCATGCAATTCAAGGGGTGCCCTACAACTACTCCACACCTGTAGGTGGACTCTTGCAAGGGAGTCTCATGCAACAGGGATGAGGATTTTGTGGACGAGGAAGATGAGGAGGAGGGGAAGATTGAAGGTAGCGCACACCAGGCAAGCAAAGAAACCATTCTCCCCGACAGCCAGGATCTGTGCATCACCCAGGAAACAGTACCCTCCCAACCCGGGCTCCCGGACCTTGAAGGCAGAGAAGGCACCTCTGGTGAGTGTACCTTTGTGAATATAATACACAGTTTACAAACAAGCGTGTTTAATGATTAATTTGCCGTGAAGACTTGGGATGCATTCGTGGCCAGTACAGCTACTGGAAAAGTCTGTTAACATGTCTGGGGATGGAGCAGAAATCCTCCAGGGACATCTCAATGAAGCTGTCCTGGAGGTACTCCCAAAGCCTTTGCAAAAGGTTTCTGGGGAGGGCAGCCTTATTGCGCCCTCCATGGAAGGGCACTTTACCACGCCAGGCCAGCAGCACATAGTCTGGAAACATTGCATAAGAAAGCATGGCAGCGTGTGGTCCCGGTGTTTGCTGGCATTCAAGCAACATCCGTTCTTTATCTCTCTGTGTTATCCTCAGGATGGTGATATCATTCATGGTCACCTGGTTGAAATAGGGGAATTTAATTAAGGGGACATTCAGAGATGGCTGTTCCTACTGGTCTGTTTGCATGTGGCTGAAAAGAAATCCTCCCCACAGTTAGCCACACGGTGGGGGGAAGGGTGAAGTGATCATCCCAGAGAATTGGGTGGGGGAGGGGGGGTTAGTTGGGTTTGTGTTGCACGTTAACCCAAAAACATCAGCCCCTCCTTTTAAATGACCAATGTGTCTTTTTCGATTTTACTCTCCCTTTTTTCCTCCTGCAGCTGCAAATGTTTCAATGCTGGCACTAGCATTTCTGTCCCAGAGGCTAGCGCAGATACGAAGGTGAAAAAATGTACTTGGGATGAAATGGTCTCTGAGCTCATGCAGTCCACCCAAATTGAAAGAGCCCAGCAGAACACATGGAGGCAGACAATAGCAGAGTCCAGGAAAGCACAAAATGAATGCGAGGACAGGAGGGATGCGCGAGAGGACAGGTGGCGGGATCAAGAGGAAAGATGGTAACAACATGATGAGAGGAGGCAGGATGCAATTCTGAGGCCACTGGAGGATCAAACTCTGATATGCTCTGGCGTATGGTTGAGGTGCAGAAAAGGCACAGACTGCCACTGCATCCCCTGTGTAACCAACTGCCCTCCTCCCCAAGTTCCATAGCCTCCTCACCCAGACACCCAAGAATGCAGGGGTGGGGGCTCCAGGAACCCAACCACTCCACCCCAGAGGGCTGCCCAAGCAACAGAAGGCTGGCATTCAATAAGTTTTGGAGTGCAGTGTGGCCTTGTCCTTTCATCCTCCCCCACCCCTTCTGGGCTACCTTGGCAGTTATCCCCCTATTTGTGTGATGAATTAATAAAGAATGCATGAATTTAAAGCAACAATGACTTCATTGCCTCTGCAAGCAGTGATTGAACGGGGAAGGGGAGGGCGGGTGGCTTACAGGAAAGTAGAGTGAATCAAGGGGGCAGGTTTTCATCAAGGAGAAACAAACAGAACTGCCACACCGTAGCCTGGTCAGCCATGAAACTGGTTTTCAAAGCATCTCTGATACGCAGCGCACCCTGCTGTGCTCCTCTAACTGACCTGGTGTCTGGCTGCGCGTAACCAGCGGCCAGGCGATTTGCCTTAACCTCCCACCCCGCCATAAACGTCTCCTCCTTACTCTCACAGATATTGTGGAGTGCACAGCAAGTAGCAATAACAATGGGAATATTGGTTTCGCTGAGGTCTAACTGAGTCAGGAAACTTCGCCAGCGCGCTTTTAAACGTCCAAATGCACATTCTACCACCATTCTGCACTTGCTCAGCCTGTAGTTGAACAGCTCCTGCCTACTGTCCAGGGTGCCTGTGTATGGCTTCATGAGACATTAAGGAGTAGGCTGGATCCCCAAGGATACATATAGGCATTTCAACATCCCCAATGTTACTTTCTGGTCTGGAAAGTAAGTCCCTTGCTGCAGCTGTTCAAATAGACCAGAGTTTGTGAAGATGCGAGCATCATGAACTTTTCCCGGCCATCCCACGTTGATGTTGGTGAAACATCCCTTGTGATCCAGCCGTGCTTGCAGCACCATTGAAAAGTGCCCCTTTCAGTTTATGTACTGGCTGCCCTGGTGGTCCGGTCCCAAGACAGGGATATGAGTTCGGTCTATCGCCCCACCACAGTTAGGGAATCCCATTGCAACAAAGCCATCCACTATGACCTGCACATTTCCCAGAGTCACTACCCTTGATAGCAGCAGCTCAGTGATTGCATTGGCTACTTGGATCACAGCAGCCACCACAGTAGATTTGCCCACTCCAAATTGATTCTCGACTGACCAATAGCTGTCTGGCATTGCAAGCTTCCAGAGGGCTATCTCCACTCACTTATGAACTGTGAGGGCTGCTCTCATCTTGGTACTCTTGCACTTCAGGGCAGGGGAAAGCAAGTCACAAAGTTCCATGAAAGCGCCCTTACGCATGTGAAAGTTTTGCAGCCACTGGGAATCATCCCAGACCTGCAACATTATGTGGTCCCACCAGTCTGTGCTTGTTTCACGGGCCCAGAATCGGCGTTCCCATGGCATGAGCCTGCCCCACTGCCACCAGGATGGCCAAATTGCCAGGGCCCGTGCTTTGAGAGAAGTCTGTGTCCATGTCCTCATCACTATCATCACCGCACTGCCATCGCCTCCTGCCCTGCTTTTGCAGGTTCTGGTTCTCCATATACTGCATGATAATGTGCGAGGTGTTTACAATGCTCATAACTGCCATGGTGATCTGAGGGGGCTCCATGCTTGCCATGGTATGGCGTCTGCAGGAGAGCAGAGTTGCAGGGGAAGCGGTGGTTGGATGACCAGTTTTGTAGACCTACTGCACCGTCTGCTGCCAGGACACAACAGCTGAGTGGGCTGCACGCTTGCCGTGGTATGGCGAGACAAGAGCAGCTGAGCAGAGCTGCAGCGGAAGTGGCCCTGCGAGACCATCAGGAGAACAAAAGAGCAGAGTGCCAGTGGAAGCAGTGGATGACAACGAAGGTTAGCAGTCCTAATGCACCATCTGCTGAAAGCAGTATGGTGCCCATATGGAAAAAAGGTGCAAAATGATTGTCTGCCATTGCTTTCACGGAGGGAGGGACGACTGATGACACATACCCAAAACCACCCCCGTTTTTGCCCCATCAGGCATTGGGAGCTTAACCCAGAATTCCAATGGGCGGCAGAGGCTGCAGGATAGCTACCCACAGTGCAACGCTCCGAAAGTCGACGCTAGCTTCTGTACTGTGGATGCACTCCAGCAACTTAATGTGCTTAGTGCATTAGTGTGGGGACACACACAATCGACTGTATAAAATCGCTTTCTAAAAAATTGACTTCTATAAATTCGACCTAATTTCATAGTGTAGACATACCCTCAGGAGTCCCTTTTTAACTTACTGAGCCAAACTAGGCTCAGCTGCACCTAATTAGCTCCAGCAGGATCTGCCTCTCCAAACTGACTCTGAACCTCTGCTGGGTGTTAAAAGAACAATCTCAGGTACATCCTTCTGGTTTAGCAGCATATCTTCCTAAGACTGCTAAGGGGGAGGTATCCCTTTCAGCAGCCATCAAAGTACTAAGCATATTACCACAATTATTATTTTTAACTAAGTAAATCTTAAAGGAAATTTTACCATTTCAGTGTCTCTTTTAGAGAACAAGATTTATTGACCTACATTTCTTGAATTAAACTATTTTTTACTATTTACCAAAGCTACTGAAAATGCATTTGTAAATATTATAGTACTACTAAAATGTGTTACAATAAGTTACTGCCTACAAGGAAAAAAATCAAACATATTGATAAAATATAGCACTCATGTATTTTATAGCATAAAGTATTCTGTTAAATGTTGTGGCAAGAAATATGTATAGTTTTAAAATATATATGTACATTAAAGATGCATTTCTTTCACTTCCCCCTTTCTATGAAAGAATCTGAAGAATACATATAATTAAGTGATAAGTGGTGAATTCATGTTTATGTGTCTACAAGAAATAATGAAATCAAAACAACTTAGCTGTGTGGCTCTGTAAAGGAATGAACTGATTTTACTTACTAGAGCCTTCCCATTTCTCTGCAATCCAACACCACTGCTTTTCCAGTCCTGGAATTCTTGGGCCGGAGACTGATAATCATTTGTCAGATTGTGTGCGTTTTCTCTGATGTGCACAAGGAAGGATTAGGCCATTAGTATCAATGTATTTGAACATACCCTAGGATTTGAATTGAGGATTCCACAGGTGAAAGGCCTATTTAGTAAGCTACTGCATCTCTGAGTGTCTTCCTGTTTTTACTTATAAGCTTTTCATAGCCTGGCTCTCTTTGTTTGGAAAAAATGATCCCTTTACAGCAAAACTGAACTTTGAGTAAGGAGGCTCAGCATTTGTTCCTGTGATAGTGAATTGTGCAGTTCTCTGGTCAATGAGCCGGAGGGTTTTCCTGATTAAATGCTGGCCAAAGCCATTACAATGGCAGTACTTCTGGTCCTTGCTACCAGATGCTTCCATTACCATGTGTCCAACATGCTTTCAGATGTTTCATTCAGAGAATTATGAGCTCCTGGTGCCCCACCATAACTGTTGTCCATACTGTCAGAGAAGAATTGATGGGTCAGACCAGTGAAAAAGATCCATCCAAGAGATCTTTCTGCTATCACAGTGAAATGTGTTGTAGACTAATCAAGCTTTCTTAACAGCTTGGTTATGTTGTTACATATATTTTCTCACTCTCTGTATGTTTCATAAGCAGTGGAAGAAGAGAAACCATTAAATGTCACATCCAAATTAAATTTTATTTTTATGAGCAATGTAATTACAGAATTTCTATTTATTGCTCTTTGTTTTGTATATAACCACAGAGCCAAATGGGAAAAAAAATCTACATATATATATTTTAAGAACACTCCTATAAATGTTACAAATCCTCAGATCAAGAACTTTTTTGTCTCTTTTTTTCTCTCTCTTCCTCTGTAAGCCACTATGTGGAAATACATGTAGTCCACATGAAAGACATAACAATGGGCGGAACTCAAATGGATAAGAGTAAAAACCAAGCTAAAAACCAAGTGTTCCAAGGTTTTCACTGAGTGATAAGCATGCTCGCAATCCAGCGTATCAAAGACAGATATAAGTTAAAAAATAGAGACTTTTTAGTGCTCATATAGTGCAAAAGATTCATCCCCACAGACAAAATAGGGTAGATTTTATATTTTATGTGCCTGTGCAAGTATCTCTATCAGAGAGGAAATTCACTCTAGTGGAAGGCCGCTTTTAAATCCTTATTAGAGTTCCACAGGAGCCTCACTGGAGAAATGCTCAATCAGACCCTCCCAGACTGGACTAATCAACTTTTAAAGTTGATACCAGCCAGCAATGGGCCCCCACTGGAGTTTTACTTGTGGTTAGTTGGCTCTCTTGCACCTTGACTTTAGCCTGACTCACTACCAGAGAGGAACTGCAGTTAACATATTGTAGCAGAAACCAGGGAGGAACCAGCTTTTATTGAATAGCGTCTGAAATACATAGAACTCTTGCTTTGCTGGACCCAATCTAATAAGTTGACCCATCTTGTCATATTGGGGAAAAAAGGAGTAATGGTTATGCATGTATACACAGACGGCATGTCTTCCACGCTTTCCCCTCAGCAGCTCAGGGACTCAAGGGGTAGGTCAGGATGCAAGGTTCAAGATGTCACATTTTAGCAGTTGGCCAGTGCAGGTATTGATTAGCATGCACTAATGAACTTCTAGTGTGTGCCTGCAGGGTCCACACAGGCCAATTAGTGTGACCCCCCTAGTATGCACCCCTATAGTACACACTAATGCATAATGTAGACAAGTCCTTAGAGTCCCAAATGCAGTGTTTACTTGTTAGATTCCTAAAAGGGGAAAAGCAAAAACAAAAAGTCTTGAAGTTGCAGACTATAGCTGCATAAATGGTGTGGAATGTTTTCGTTTGAACATCCCTTTGGATTCATTTCATCCACTCTTCAGTATGGCTTTTTGCTCATTTCTGTGAACATTAATGCAATCAAGTTTTACTGGTGTGAAAGTCCACAGAGAACATGTTTCAAAGTTATGGTTGTCTCTACTCGTGAAAATTGAATTTTAAATCCACCTGGGCACAGGAACATGGTAGCATTCTGATGCAGTCAGCATGGAACAGGCGGAACAGCAGGGAACAGAAACAATACCATCAGGATTTTTTTTGTTTTGTTTTGACCTATCATGAATAAGCAAAACCATTTTTTTAAACAAATTAGTACTCACAGATGATAGTTTGTGATCAATCCATACACCAAATAATTTGCAAAAAAAAGTATCATTTCAAATAAGACATAACCTCAAGGAAATCTGTTGTCTGATATTCTATGCATGGAAAATTGGGGTACATTAATAAGTTAATTGTAATGAATTTTTGTTTTGGCTCTAAAGCAGTCCTAATCAAAAAACATGGTTTGGAACTTTCTTCCATAAGAGTCAATGACAAAACTCCCACTGACTTCAAAGACCCCAAGATCAGACCCCCACCCCCCAAAAAATTGAGAAAAGGGGGGAAATACATTCCTAAAAAAATGATTGAACAGTTAGAACCAGTTTAATGGAAGAGGGTGATTCCTGTGGGTTTATGTCTATGAATAAATCACTGCCTAAACCAAGAATGACAACAAAAAGCTGTTCTTCCCAACCTCCCATGTCACGAGGTATTCCTCATGGTGGGGATGAGGAAACTATACCCTTACTTGAAATGAGAACAGGTATGGTAAAAGCCTCAGGAAGCAAAAATAATTATATTTCTTGGAAGTATGACTTGCTACTGATGAAAGGACGGTTACATTATTCAAATTGACTTGATGAACCCTCCTTGTCTTACATCTACACCATTGTGAACATATCCAGTATAAATAACAAGAAAGGTCATTTGAAGAGTTAGTTCCTTGACACTGGGAAATATACCATTTACATCTATTGTCATTGCCACCCACTATGTATCAAAGACAAACTTGTCCAAAGGAATTCAGACATATGAAACTGGATCTCAAGGATCTTGTTGCAAGTTTTGTTTCATTTGTCTTGAAATAAAAGTATCTTGGAGTCTCTAGTCCAGGAAGTCCTAACCAAGTCCTACCCTATCCCTGAAATATGACTCAAAGGGGTATTTGACAACTCTTGCTTGAAACTCTCAAATCAAATTTTCTTTGAGGAGATTAGATTTACAAAAGGGAAGTGAACTAAAGCCCTGTTTCTCCACATATCATCAGAGATTTGAGAGTGTTCGTCCACTTTTAGTTTTCTGAGGCCCTGATCCTAATTTTATTATTACTGTTACTTATTTTCAGACTGCTATCAGTGCGAGTAGTGCTTTTCAACGTGTATGCATTTTACCCAAGTCTGTCCCCACTCCAAGACTTCCGTGAGTTCACAGAACATTGCCTGATAGTTCAGCAAACTTGAAACTGGATCCAGGACAAGTTTGTCCCATTTTGAAACAATGTCCTGTCATATTTAATCCCAGAAACATTTTTCCATATATTTTCCATATATTTTAAAAAAAATATAGAGAGAGAATATATTTCTACAAACATATTTACTCCACTTTTTTAAATTAAATATATCACTAACTACCCTTATTTTTAAGGGCATTGTGTTTCATATATTTAAAAACATTTTGACCTAATATCAAGTTAAATAGACTAGGATGTCATGCATGCCACAATAAATTGAGAACCAAATCCTGCTCACCTTACTCAAGAGAGTGCTGAAATGAATAAAAAAAGAGAGCAGGTTTTGAGCTAAAGTGTTTTTTTGGATTAAAGCTCAATGGAACCTCCAAGCACACAACTTTTGAAGCATTTTGTCTTCCATTTCTTTTTCAGATGAATCTGTGATAGTTAGTGATTAACAAGTTATTCTGCATGATCCTTATTATATGCTTCACCTCTTTCTTTTCTTGCTTGTTCTTGCGACTTGCAGCTCCTGCCAAATAGATTCAAAAAGTTGCGTATTCATTTCAGTAACAGTCAATAACCCAAAGACTACTAAAAGTATACTCAGAAGGCTAGATACAATCCAGACATAAATTTGCTTACACGGACATGAACCCAGTGGTGGATAATTAACTAGGGGGCAAAGGTGCAAAGCAGCTATGACCTCAGTTACATTGAGTGGCACACAAGGGCCAGCGCAGATCAGAAGGCTGGTGGTACTGGCTGGAAAGGGCATAGCCAAGATGTGCATTGTTCAGAGCCTGCACTCAACAGTTCCAACTGGCAGAGATCTTATGAAGCTCCAACATCAACTAAAGCTAACTAGCTCCCTTATGTCTCACAGTCTAAACCCAAAGGATAGATGCAGCAGTAACACCACCTGTCCCTCACTCGGTGAATTCCTCCCCCATACTACTACCCAACACCAAAACACAGAGCTTAGCTGACACAGAGAGGTTTAATTTACACCGTCATTGCTACCTTTTCTACATCTGATCGACTGTAGAGGGCAGCTTGTTTCTTCTCTTGTTATCCTCTAGAGCAGGTGTAGCATTGCACCAAGCAGATGCAGGAAGGGTAGGTCTTCTGCCACTGAACGTTTTTTCAAACCCAAATCAGGTCACCCTTTCCCTTCAGAGGATGCAGCATGTCTGTGAATAAATGGAGCTGCTGAGTAAGGAAGAACTTCCCTCTTTAGGCCATTGATGCTTTTTCAGTTTTTTCCTCCATCTCTCCCTCCCATACACTGAGGAGGTAGTTATGATTTGTGAAAAAGGGAAATGAAATGAAAACCAAGCTTATCCTCTTCTGCTGACATTAGGAGCTATTGATCATTTTCCATTTAGGAATCATTAGTGGTGCTTCTATTGAGGAGGAGCGGGATAAGTAGAGCATCATACTGAACATAGATGTATTAAGCTCATCCCAACTTTTATACTGACACTATTTATTGTCTACTTCTTTTGTCAATAAAAGTCATAGTAAATGAATACTGCTAGTGCATGGTACTTCATGTTATCGCTAACATTTAAGAGCACAAGCAGTTTGGTGAAATGAAGTCTATTGAATGATTTCCATTACTTAAAAGCAACAGAGTTCAAGGTGACAATCCCTCTGGAACTACTTTTAAACACTTACCCAGAAACTGGACATAAAGCTATTTAAAAGTACTATCCATTATCTATTTTTAGATAGTTTTATTCATTCCAATGTGAATGCCTAGAATCCCTGTAGCTTTTAGCTTATTCATCATCCTGTCATGTGGAACTTCATCAAAGGCTTCCAGGAAGTCAGAAGAACTTATTTCATATGCACTGTGGTTATGCATCACATTAACTTCCACCAAAACAGTTGAAGAGGTTAGTCAGACAGAGAGGCCTTGGCTTACTAATCCACGATGGTTACTTCCATCATATTATTGCTAGGCAACTAGGCATTTACCTTCCCCAACTTGTTCTTCACTTTCTTAGCATGTTAAAGATGTCATGCAAATAGGCCTACACTCTCTCGTCTTTCAGAGTAGCAGCCATGTTAGTCTGTATCCGCAAAAAGAACAGGAGTACTAAGGTGCCACAAGTACTCTCTCTTCTGTACTTAATGCATGTGATTGCTCATTCCAAATCCTGCTGGATCTTGTGCAACTTCAGTGGCTTGTCTTTGATATTTCATACTGTCAAGGTTCCTCCTCTAGGGTACAGATGTGGGGACCTGCATGAAAACCTCCTAAGCTTACTTTTACCAGCTTAGGTTAAAACTTCCCCAAGATACAAATTAATTTTATCCTTTGTCCTTGGAATATCCACTGCCACCACCAAACTCTAACTGGGTTTACTGGGAAATGTAGTTTGGACACGTCTTTCCCCCCAAAATCCTCCCAACCCTTGCACCCCACTTCCTGGGAAAGGTTTGGTAAAAAATCCTCACCAATTTGCATAGGTGACCACAGACCCAAACCCTTGGATCTGAGAACAATGAAAAAGCATTCAGTTTTCTTACAAGAAGACTTTTAATAGAAGTAGAAGTAAATAGAAATAAAGGAACCACCTCTGTAAAATCAGGATGGTAGATACCTTACAGGGTAATTAGATTCAAAACATAGAGAATCCCTCTAGGCAAAACCTTAAGCTACAAAAAAGACACACAGACAGGAATAGTCATTCTATCCAGCACAATTCTTTTCTCAGCCATTTAAAGAAATCATAATCTAACACATACCTAGCTAGATTACTTACTAAAGTTCTAAGACTCCATTCCTGGTCTATCCCCAGCAAAAGCAGCATACCAACAGACGCAGACCCTTTGTTTCTCTCCCTCCTCCCAGCTTTTGAAAGTATCTTGTCTCCTCATTGGTCATTTTGGTCAGGTGCCAGCGAGGTTACCTTTAGCTTCTTAACCCTTTACAGGTGAGAGGATTTTTCCTCTGGCCAGGAGGGATTTTAAAGGGGTTTACCCTTCCCTTTATATTTATGACACATACTTTTGTTACTTTCTTTTAAAATCATTTTTAAGATACAGTGGAAGGTGGCAAAGAGTACAGAGGTTCACCATATATCCTACTATAGTAAATGCTCAATGTTCAAACTGAAGCAGGGATGAGGGACAGTGGGGGAAGTTACCTACTCCTGGTATAGTTAATTCCACTTCTCTGGACACATTTCTGACAGAGGGTTTTTTTTTTTTATTCCAGAGTCATAAAGATACATTTAAAAAAACAAAAGTTTGGTTTTAAATAGTATTGGATTAGACGAATCTGAGCTGCTTTCAATATATTTTTAAGAAGATTGTCCTACAAGAGTTGTATCATCCTTCAACATTGCAAATCACTGTGAACAGCTAGAAACAGTGTACAGAATACAAACTATCATTATCTCTTTTACATGAGTTTAGTGTAATGCTGCTGCTCAAAGGATTTCATCACAAGTGTTTTCCTGTGTGTGGGGGGAGGGCGTGGGGTGTGGAGAAGAGAGACCATTCCTATCTTATCTGGACTGCCTTTGCTATCATGAAGTTGTCCTCATACAGATAATGGTCAGTGCTTCTTGTAGCTGGGCTCATAGTTGTTTTCTAAAATTCTCTTGACACTTACTACTGGAGTGTTGCTCTGACTTGATATTACTTCCTTTTTTGAAAAACTGATGTATCCAAGACATTAGATATGATGTTTAAATTGGTTAAAAATGTCAAACTTGGTTGTTTGAAGTTATGCTCCAATATCAGTGTTTAGGTATCCTCAAAAAATCATAATTTTAAACATTCTTCTATCTTTGTCAAAAACATACCATTTTCTTTTCTAAATAAAGGTGCTAGTCCTCACTGAGGAGTACCTCTGTTCCAAACAACATGTTTTGTTGTATTCCTTAGTATAAAATGTGTGATTTTGCTCAAACTTTCTTTAAAAATGTTCTTGCATACATTCTCTCTGCAAAATTCAAGTCCCAAAGGAAATGTCTCCAGAAAGTTATAATTATGTGAAAATGGGATTAAAATGGAAGTTGTTTTGCAACCTTACCTAAAATCATTGTTATTATGATTAGATCATATTAGAATGGCGTTAACTGGTCAGCTTCTGTCTTGGGTGCTCTCCTACAGCAAAACCACACATCACAGCAAGCCTGCCTCATTTTCCCTCATCTGATTAGCCCCTCACTCTCTAATTTGCTTATTAGTTTTTTGTCCTGTTCTCAGATGGCCAGCTGAGTTATTGATAGGCCTTTCCCCTTTTTGGGGTATTAAAGAGTTCAATGACTGAGAAAGTCAGTCACCCGAGCTGAGGGTCCTTAGAGTCCAGATTCCCTTTAAGTGTTGTTCATTTGCTCAAGGACTTAAAGTTCTCTTGTTGTGTTTGGTAGGGGAATCAAGGCCCACCCACTCTCTAGATTCCAGACCAGGGACCTGCATAACTGGTTGGTGCTAATCTCTTCCCCAGTCCTTTAGTGTTTCCTTGGCTTGCTGCCTACCATGTTCACCCTGTGGACTGTTCTTCTTGTGCAGCTCTATTATCCACTCCCCTGAGGTCTAGGTTTTGTGGGAAACTTCTCACAGTAAGTTACTGCAAGCCCTGGCTCTTAGTTGCTCCTCAGCTTCTCTGGCACACACTGAGCTCTCTTCCAAACTGTTCTTATAGTTTCCCTCCATAAGGCAGGAGTTTCCCACAGCTGTCTTTCTAGAGATCAGGTTAGGGTTTGGGCCACTAATAACCTACTCTTTCAAGCAGAAGTTCTCCCTCTCCTTCCGCTGGAGCTGGGAGTCAGCTGGCAGTGTATCCCTCCTTCAGATAGGAGCCTCTCTAGCCCTGCTTCACGAGCCCGGGGTCAGGCAGTAACCTTGTTACTCAGATCATAAATCCCTCCTGTGCCCAGCTCTCCTTTGTGGAGCTGGGACTGTGATTCAGGTCAGCTACAGGGCTTTAGCCAGCTTCACTTTCAGCAGGGCCTCTTTTTTTAGTTCTTCAGGTTGGAGAGTTTAAAAGCCAGACTTCTCCTGCTGGTGGCTGTCTTGTGATAAGGAAGCAAGGAGCATACATGCTGGTTCCCTTTCTAAAGCTCATCTCAACTGATTGGGAGAGAGAAGCCCTGCCCCACCACTCTGCTTGGCCTCTGATTCTGGAATCTTAAAGATACAATAATGGGATTTCTTCCAAGCACTACTTATTCCTGGGGCCATTTCTTCTCTCCCCATATTTCCTTGGCTTTTGTACATCAGACCACCCCAAATGCTTAAAGGGGCCATGCCACATGATGCAGATGAGCTGACCACTAGGCACTAGTCCCTAAAGGGGTGGGTGACGCTGTCACACATGGCTACTCTAATATTTTAGTGTTACAAGAAACAGTTTCACTATATTGCTATTGAAAAAAAATCACTTTGTTTATAAGTTTAAACTGGAGGGGTTTGCCTAAATTAAGGTTAAAGTGGTGTTTTGAAATTTAGGTGATTAAACTGAAATAGTATCAGTTCTGGTGATAGTCTGAGCATAGAACCTGATTCAAGCATGTGGTAGTCAATGGAAAGACACAACTTCATTAAGCTTTGGATTAGGATCATACATACAAGGCATAGGAATCCTTTTAGGGTCACAATAAGTATCTAGCTGTGAGTTTCAGCCTGACTAGCTCAGTGTATCCCCAACTCACTATTGTTATAATCTGTATATAAAAGAACAAGGAGTCTGGTGGAACCTTAAAGACAATCAGATTTATTTGGGCGTAAGATTTCGTGGGTAAAAAACCCACTATTTCAGATTGGAAAACCAATAACTCACTACCCCACCTTAATCAATGAGTCTCGTTAGAGTTGGTATGGCAACACCCATTTTTTCATGTTCTCTGTATCTATCTATCTATCTTCCTACTGTATTTTCCACTGCATGCATCTGATGAAGTGGGCTTTAGCCCACGAAAGCTTATGCTCAAATAGATTTGTTAGTCTCTAAGGTGCCACAAGTACTCTTCGTTCTTTGTACAAAGACTGTAGCTTAAGTTAGGTCTTAGCCATTAGAAAGTGTATTTTTATTTTTCTTTGTTTGTAACCTTGTCTATCTTTATCCCTTATACCTGAACTCACTTCAAACCTCTCTTTTTGGTTAAATAAACTTGTTTTACTTATTATCTAAAACCAACCCAGTGCTTTGATTGAATTGATAACAAGCTGCTGTTTCTGTCTCTTTAAAGGAGCAGCAAACTTAATATCTTCTCTGAAAGTACAAGGAAAGAGGCTATGCGTTGCAGAGAGACATCTCTGAGGAACTCAGGGGCTGCAGTTCACTGATTGTCAGCTGGTAGGCAAGGTTTGGGCTGGGAGAGACCTGGGGAGTTTGCTGACATGGCAGACAAGCTGGTGTTTCAGGGAGCGGTCACACAGCTTAGCTGCAGCAAAGCTCCCACTTGCTGTGACTGAGATGGGTAGCATAGTGTCTCACAGCTCTGCATTCCCCAGCAGCTTGTCACATTTATACACTACACCTTTCAGAGCTACTGTTCTTTTTTCCCCCACTCTGTTCCCTTTATTTTAAAGCTGTGTTTTGTAGCAGCATAGATGATCTAGCATTAATTTTTGGCCAGTCCTCTTTTGTATTCATATAACAAAATATAAGCAAACCTATTTTTGATCACTTTACTATGAGTATTTACTCATAGAATTGCAAAAAATAATAATTCCTTTTTCCAGGTTTCCCCTTGCAACTATAATTGTAACCAATAAGGGAAAGAGAGAAAAAGGGAGCAAGATGACATTTAATCCTTCTGCCTGGAAGCACTATGTCTGAAAACCTAGATGTCGTCTATAAAATAACCACTTGCCTGAATATTACTTTTGGGATTTTTAAATCTCTGCAAAGGCTTCTCATGCATTTTCTTTGACATCACAAAGGGCTGTATTGCCGGTTGTGACTTGAACTTCACTGATCTGACCAATTGTTCACTCATTAAGGATTTGGAGAAAACAAACTCACTCAGAAAGACCTCCCTTATTTTTGTTCTAGTGTTAAACTACTTTCATTTTATGTAAGACTTCTAATTATTAACACAATAACTATAACTTTTTTGGAGTACACTTATAACTTTATTAATATATTCACTTATAAAGTGGCCATCACCAGAGTAGCTGATTTCCCTTTAAAGAAGATTCCAACAGTTACTATAAAGCCTAAACCAAAAATGCATCTTGCACCACACTCTAAGGCACATATTTTCAGACCCTGTCCTTTGTGTGTACATTGGTATAGTTTTCTGCACTCACCTGCAAGCACTCACACTGTGAAGTAGCAAACTCAGCACAAATACTTTTAATAGTCTAAACCTGGCATGAACCCAGTGCGAATTCTAACACTGGTGTTGGTCATTTTAGGCCTGATCTTGCTCCCTATGAAATCAATGGAAAATATCAATGGAATCAAGCCCTTAAGGGGATATGCAGGCTTTAGAATTTTTCATGTGTGTGAACAGGTGTTTGCACTTGAAAACAGTATGCACCTGCATGTGAATGATCACATCACTGTTCGCAAGAGGCTAAAGGTCCTGTTTCAGGTACTTTTGGAAATGTACCCCTGAATGTGGCTAAGTTCAAGCTCTGGTAAGAGTGAACTCTCAAGTCTAGGACTCATCAGACTGAGGACAACAATTCAAAATATTTTTGGTAAACACAAGTGGCATGACAGTTCATAAGGGAGAGTTGGTTCTGAATATAATTAGCCACATAAATGTCTAATGCACCTATCACTTTAGCATGCCTCATACATACATAAATTGCTGCACTGAGTTCTGTTCTGAAATAGGAGCTAAACAATCCATCTTGCTATCTTAAATGTGATTGCTTTGGTGGTCATCTTGGTAACCAGTACAGATTATGGAGCCTACATGTATTATGTTTTATCATTTTACCCTACTAAAAAATGATCATGATATGAAAATACTGAGTGATCTCCAGGGTTAGTACCATCTCAGAGGAAAATCATCCCTTGGTCAGCTAAGGAATACAACATTTCCAGCTGCTGCTACTCTTTCAGTGTGTAGGAGCAGAGCTGAGTCCACGAAAATCAAACTCCATACTATTAGCCATCTATCTTATTTGGCACCCATTGATGTCAATGGCAATGCTTCCATGACTTTAGCGGTGCAGGATCAAGCCTCAAGTTGACAATCAGTAATCAGGCACCCTCTGCTGAAAGTCCACTCGCAGCCTTAGACTGAGCCTAAACCAACTAGCTTTCATGCAGGTCCCTATTTCAGCCCAGTATTAGCACCCAGATCCTCAAAGGTATTTATGGGAGTTAGGCACCTGAATACCTGTGAGCATCTAAGCCAAGGAGAGCAGGGGAAAATACTTCCAGAGCTTGATTAAAAGGAGATACACATGATAACATTTAGCCCATTCTAACTGACAAACTTTCCCAGTAATTTTATATCGCTGTTCAATAAATGTAGTAACAAGGCTGAAGACTGTAGGCTTCCACAATTGAAAGCTCTTGGGGAAGAAGAGTAATTATATTGTTCTGCACGTCAGATTTTTTCAGAGAGAAATAAGACAACCAATCCAAAGTACCTCTGTCTAGGCTGCCAGATCCTGCAGATGAGTCAGCAACACCTCATGATCAATATTGTTGAAGGCTGCTGATGGATTTAATAGTGCTGTCATTGGCATCTGATCTCTGTCCAGTGCCCCAAGGATATCTACTATAAACCTATGCCTGTTTCCAAGGCATATCAAGGTCTGAAGTCTGATTGAATGGGGTCCAAAAACATTTGGAAGGTATCAAAAGCTGCTGGCATTAGCTCACCATACTAGTTACGAGGAAGCCACTTAGTACTGGCTTTTAATTCCGTTTGTAGAATTTCCCATTTTCAGCACTAATTATCAAAGATCTTAGTTTGAAATGTTACTTCATTAATTCATGTTGACAAAGAACTAAAACTTCTCCAGCACATCATCAAGGATCTACAACCTATCCTGAAGAACGATCCCTCACTCTCACAGATCTTGGGAGACAGGCCAGTCCTCGCTTACAGACAGCCCCCCAACCTGAAGCAAATACTCACCAGCAACCACACATCACACAACAAAAACACTAACCCAGGAACCTATCCTTGCAACAAAGCCCATTGCCAACTCTGTCCACATATCTATTCAAGGGACACCATCATAGGACTTAATCACATCAGCCACACCATAAGAGGCTCATTCACCTGAACATCTACCAATGTGATTATGCCATCATGTGCCAGCAATGCCCCTCTGCCATGTACATTGGCCAAACCGAACAATCTCTATGCAAAAGAATAAATGGACACAAATCAGATGTCAAGGATTATAACATTCAAAAACCAGTCAGAGAACACTTCAACCTCCCTGGTCACTCAATTTCAGACCTAAAAGTCACAATTCTCCAACAAAAAAAACCTTCAAAAACAGACTCCAATGAGAAACTGCAGAATTGGAATTAATTTGCAAACTGGACACCATTAAATTAGGCTTGAATAAAGACTGGGAGTGGATGGGTCATCACACAAAGTAAAAACTACTTCCCCATGCTAATTTTCCCCCTGCTGTTACTCACACTTTCTTGTCAACTGTTTGAAATGGGCCATCCTGATTATCACTGCAAAAGTTGTTTTTTTCTCCTGCTCATAATAGCCCACCTTAATTGAGTAGTCTCATTACAGTTGGTATGGCAACACCCATTTTTTCATGTTCTCTGTGTATATATATCTTGCTACTGTATTTTCCACTGCATGCATCCGATGAAGTGGGTTTTAGCCCATGAAAGCTTATGCCCAAATACATTTGTTAGTCTCTAAGGTGCCACAAGTACTCCTCGTTTTTTTTATTGTACACAATGGCTTTTACAGGAGTGTTTCAAATCTAAATATTTACTGTTTTTCCCACACAACAAGATTGTTAAACTCCATATTATTCTAAACTGCACGTTAACTTAATATGTAGTCATTGTTCACTTTCTGAGAGTGGAATTTGATACTTAGCTGGAAAATGCGGAGCACAAAGATCATTAAAACAATAGAGCATGAAATACAATGATCATTTGAAAACAAAAGTAATTAAAATAAGATGCCATGAGAGTATTCCAGTACCACTTGTGTATCAGCAGGGCTCTTCTGTGTCACTCTGGAAGCACGTCCTCACTAAGAAAATAATTCTATAGGTGGTGGTTAGATGGAAAACCACGTTTGGAAACCCCTGAACACTTCAGTCTTTGTGGGGCCAGTCTCTCTGTGGTTGGCTCTCGGTGCATTTCCACAATAGGTGAAGAGGAATTTGGTAGTATCACCTCACACACAAACATGGACCAGAATCTTTTGCCCTGGGGGCAGCAGTGAATCACAGGAAGCACCACAATAGCGAACGCAAAAAATTGTGGGGTGCATCTTTGTCTGTTTCGGTCTCCTTATCACCCTCTCTATTTCTTTCCTTTCTTTGTTTTCAACTTCCTTATTGTATTTTATATGTCTTTTTTAATTTCTGCCATATTTTTATATTTTCTCTTCCTTGTTCTGTCTTTTATCATTGATGTGTGGTGATATAGTTTACCTAGGGAGGGACATGGACTAAAATTCTAGTCAGTGTTTTATTCTACATTCTTTCTGGTATAATGAATTCTACCCTTGAAAGAAAAAAGTTTAGACTGTAGAACCTCTAAGAGGCTAGGACAGGAACATCCTAGTTAATTTCCCTCCATTCCATTCCATGAACAGCTTGATAATAGAAGGAAATCAAATAATCCTAATGAGTGTCCTCTACTTCACAGATAGGCCTTTGAATGGGTACAAATTCTGGCCTGACCACCTTGGGGTTGAAGAATGGTATTTGGTGATGGTGGGGGATTCTGATTCTGAGGGGAATTTCAAAAAATATTTTTACAGATACAGTGCACTATAATTTATGAAGTGTCTAGTTTGACTAAAATTCTTTAGCAACTGGATAATGTTAATAGGGTTAGGGTTTTTTTAAAGATAATGTCAATGTTAATTTTTAAGCTTTTTTCTCCCCTTTTTTCTGTTTGAATTTTCACAGTTGTAGAAAAATATCAGGGGCTAGGCAATGATGGGAGTCAGAAAATTGTTTAATGGCAGTAGACATTGAGATTCAAAAAGAAAGTTTTATAACCACTAAAACACAAATGGTCAGTATCATATGTCAAAATATACAGTCATACCAAACTCTAATAAGTTCTCAAGCAGAATTTTTAACTTAACTATAAGCAAATATTGGACAGAAAATACTGAAATACATTCAAATGGAAATATCTACACTGATTTATATTTCATATAAACTATTTTAATTTCGAAATGGCTTATCCATTTTGCCTACATTTTTTGTCAGTGAAGGGAATACTCATGCAACTGAACAAAGATTAGCATTAGCAAGAATCAAGCGTAAAGTGCAAGCAAACACTGCACAGTTCTCCACACAGATCTGCCACTGTACGTCAGCAGTAACCAGAAATATCCCTGCTCCTACAGGCCCCAATTCTGGAAGGCATGTAACCAAATTATTAAGCCTATTATTGTTAAACAGATTATTAACTTTAGGCATGTGCTTAAGTGCTTTGCTTAAGTCCCACTGAAAGAATGGGATTTAAGCATGTGCCTAAAGTTAAGCACCGTTTATCCACTTTCCTGAATAGGGATGGCTTGCTAAATAAAAGCTTCATTTCCAGCCTCTGTTTAGCAAAGATTCTCAGTTATTCTAAATCAGGAAAATTGTCTGTTGGTTACACACAGGGCTAAATTAATCCCCAGTGTAACTCTTTAAAGGAATGGAGTTACACTTGGGACGAATTTGGTCTACATGGACCGTAGGGTTGGCGATTTTGACTGGATGTATTCCGGGAGGTTTCATCACATGACAATCTTTATTTAAGGATTAATCTTTAATCCTTGCAGACTCCAGGACAATCCTGGAAGGCTGGCAATCCTATTTGACCACCGCCATCTTTACTGTAACCGGTGACCTCTAATGGTATGTTTAGTCTATAGAACAGAACAGGCTGAACATTAACCTCCTGCACCATCTCAACTCTTCTTTCCCTGAACTTCATTATTTAAAAAGTAGGATTGAAAAGTTATGAATGAATTTAAAGCTCTTGGAAATTCTGAACATACACAGCACTGGTACTCTACTCTTTCCCAGTAACCTTGCAATACAGCCTTGGAGTTCAAAACTCCAGTACAGAGATCGATTGCGAAGATGCATATTGTGCATATACAGTAGATATGGCCCCATTAGGAGTTTTTAGTAATACATATTGAAAAGTATTCAGAAATTCACATGAAATCCTGCATTGATTCTCTGTGTCTTAGAAATACCTAGAGTACCTATTGATACAGTGGCTGCCATAACAAATATGGATTTTTTTCATTGAATAATGAAGTCAATAAAGCATTCAAACTGCTAAATATAAATTATGGCTGCCTGAGGCAACAGTAGTTAATCTCTTTCATTTAAAAAAAAGGAGTTGTTTGTTTCATTTTAATTATTGAGCACCTGTACTTCGTATACATTGGAACTTGGAATGGCCCTTTTTCCAGGCTCTTTTCAGAAGAGTAAAGTATCATTTAAGATGAAAGAAAATAAGGGCCCAGTCATGTAATTCGTGCAATCCCAAACCACCTATTTAAGTTGATGGGTATTTTCATTGTGCAAGAATTGCAACACAAGACACTTCAGTGAGCCACTGGAAACTGGATTTTACATTATTTTTCCGTTTAAATTACAACATCATTTGCTAGTATCAGGCATATTTAGTAGTAGTACTCCTATTATTTAAAAGTGCTAATTAGCTATGAAAACACTGTTGTGCTGAGCCCTAGCAGGGATGAAAGGGGCTCTAATCACTATATGGATAGGGGTGCATTGTACAAACATATAGGAAAAAAAACAGCCTCTGCTCCAAAGAGCTTAAGCATTCTTGGTTGATGACAGAATGCAAAAGGTGGATGAACCGGTGTGACTTGGGAGGATGAGGTAACAGTAATACGGGCATGTTTTTATGTAGACAAGTATATCATGGCATCTGCATAGCCAATAACACATACAACAGTAAAATAAGGTTTCAGAGTAGCAGCCGTGTTAGTCTGTATCCACAAAAAGAAAAGGAGGACTTGTGGCACCTTAGAAACTAAGCTGTAGATCACGAAAGCTTATGCTCAAATAAATGTGTTAGTCTCTAAGGTGCCACAAGTCCTCCTTTTCTTTTAACAGTAAAATAAGTATCTGAAACAAATCTACAAAAGTAAAGGCACTAACTCTCCTTGCAAATACATAATAACTACAGCAGGATAATGTTATGAATGGACCCATGAGGATCTGCTATTGGGATAAGGCCTGGGCATCTCCCTTTTGCCAGGACACCTAGTTCCCAAAAGAAACAGACACCGGGTCCTTTTAACATTCATCTGCAGGACAGCACACACCAAAATGGGTATAGGTTGTTTGATCTCGATGCTAATTTAGGCATGTTTGGAAATCACAGTCTTTTTTATGGGTTGCTCTCAGCTTTTAAGTGGTAGCTTGAGGAAGTTTTTGCTGTGTAAATTTCTTCAATCTTTACACAGTGACTCTGGCATCTTTAACATGGATATATGAAAATGATTCTTCAGCACGAGTTATGACACATATTGCAAAAAAAGTAAAAACAGATTTCTAAAAATATACAGAGAAAATGTACCATCAGAGCATGATTACATATTAAGTGATTGTAACTGAAGAAGAACATTGGTGGTGAGATTAATATATTAAAAGAAGTTCACCAGTTTTTATTCTGTGTTCTTTCACACCTGTATAATTGAAATGACAGTTTTCAAACTGGAGAAAACTTTCAAATATATGTGACTAAAAACCTCAATAGCATCTGAAAGGCAAAGGTAAAGGGATTTCATAAATGTTCACTGCAATCATAGAATTAAGGGCTTTGTCCAGCAAACCCTTATTCAGCAAAATAGTTCTATTGACTTAAATGGGACTATATTCAGGAGTCAGGCCTGCTCATATGAGAGTGGGTTTGCAGGACTGGGGCCCTAACAAGGGTAACTGCAATATACTTTGCATATCCTGGCATATTTTCATAGTATCTCAAAGCACTTTACAAACATCCATTAACTAAGCCTCACGAGGCTACTGTTTGTTAACTATTCCTATATTCACTTTTGGATGTGTACACTTAGGCACAAAGTGGTGATAGGTCTAATCCTACTCTCACTGATGTCAATAGGAGTTTCATTGTACAAAGAACCACAAATTCACAACAGAACTGCCGACTCACAGTCCACCTGATCTAACCAGCACTTCCTCTCATGTCTCTAACAACTATGAACAAAGAGTCTGATCCTGCAGGCACCTGAGAGGAGATGAAGGATGTGTGGGAAGGTAAAGTGGTGGTGCTGGGTTGTCAGAGAGCCTTCCATGGAGTGTGGGGTGGGGGGGGGGGAAGGGAGGGAGGGAAGTGCACATAGTGCTCAGTAATGCAAATCAACTCTTACGTCTTCACTGAAATGAGCAGGAGGACAGTAGACATACTGCAGGGCAGAGCCAGGGCATAGTATGGACACAGTGGTTTAAATGCAATCTAGTGCATACACATGATGTTTACAACAGCCTTTGTCATCATATTCCTTTTGCCACCCTGGAGTACTGCTTGCCCAAGTGTCCAGAACAGCTGAACTTAACAGAAAGTGAGAGCAGAGGCTGTCATAGGGTCCAGCCATGCTTCTTCTGACACTTCCCATGAAAAATTGCTCTCATTGCCCATTGCCCAAACTGCATGATCTATGCTGGTCACAGGACTCATACCAGTCCATCAACTACCAACGCCCAATTCCCTTGATCCCATTATTGGATTGTTATAACCAAAAGCCATGTTCAGCATCTCTGCTGCTTGTTCAGTGTTGCACTCTTGCTGGATGAAGCTCAAAGATGCTTGCTCATTCACAGCCAAATCCCTATCTGACCACGAAGTGAAGCCATAGGATAAAATTAGATCACAGTCATTTCACTAGGAACCGATTATGACGTCAAAGTGAGAGGATCATGATTTCTCTTAAGAAGGAGACATTGGACTGACTATCCATTGAGAAAGGCTTCAATAACTGCAAAGGAAACAACAAAACATCCTGGTCAAATATATTTATTTCTGTAAACTCTATTTCTGAGTAAACCCCAACATGAAAAGACCCTCTTACCCAGACAAACAGACTTCTGTAGCACTGTAAAATAATTTGCTCCAAGGTGGCAACACTGCAACTTAAGATTCAGCCAAGGGCACATATTTATAGCTGACTGGTAGTCTCCAGAAAGTAGGGCATTTATAATACAAATGTGGATAGATCCTTAGGTACAATAGCATGAATGGTGATGTTATAGTCGTTTCTAAAATGCTTCTTTATGAATTGGGCCTTAGAAGTGGCAAAATCAAGTAAGATGCATGGTCCATATATATACACATGCTCACAATATCATGACATTTACTATCTTTCATCTTGAAAGCTTGATTCTGACAAATTGCAAAGATACAAAATATTAAGACTGCCTTTAATCAGATTAAAAATATATTAAAGTGATCTAATGTTACCTGGTTCTTTCCGTCTATTAATTAATGTGGCTTATATTGTATTTCTTCAGTCTCGGGAGAATTGAACTTGCTATGAAGATTAATGCTACATTCACTTCACTGCACATTAATGCAGAAGACATTATTACTTTGAGCTCCAGGAATTCCCACTGGCAAAGGGTATTAAATCATAACATCCGTGCAGTGCTGTTCTAACTATCCTGACATGTTTGCCTCGGAACTTCTGTAAATTCAGACCTGATATTACATTATAACTCCATGCCAGCATTTTGATTGGAATATGCAGCAGATTTTTATCGGAAGAAGGTAAAGATCATTACAAAGCTGAATTGCTGTTTTCTATTCCATTATAAGGTTTCTATGGGAACACTATAGAATCACTAAGCTTCACTTTGAAACAGCAATCAAGAAAAAAAGTATTTAGTATTACACTATCTTCTTATTTTGACATATTGCTAATATTTTTAATGTAATGTATTCATCTGAAAAATAAAACACTTTCCATATTGAAAGTGAATTAGTCTTTTTTATATTTCTGGAGCCTTTTCCTTACTTTTAGCAAGACAAATGTCTCCATGTAAATGTCCTGTAAATTTAACTTTGAGCAACCGTTTGGATTTATGGGAGAATAAAAAATATATTGATTAGATATTTCCTGTGTCTTCTAGCACAAATGAAGGCAGAAACATGGAGAACTTTTATCATTAGCTTCTGTTCCATAATTGACCACATCATTATTCAGGAGGAATAAATCAATACAGTCTGCTTGGAAATCCCACTCTTTTCACTGCAGGTTTTTCTTTCTCTATGCAGTAGATCATAACAGTGCCAACCTTAACCCTTTCTTCTAAACTTCAGCTTTGGAAAAGGCAAATGTGTACAATTTGCAAGCTCTGAAGGCCACACACATCTCCAGCTGATATCACTAGTTACATAGACAGATAGCAGAGATTCAAGGATTCTAGAGGAACAAACAGATCTAATGTGCAACTCAGATACAACAGTGATGTATGTGTCATAAGTACTTTGATAAACTAGAACAGAACAGGAACTCATATGTTAGACAATTAATAGAGCCAGTTGGAAAAGTCTGGGGGAAAAAATAACAAAAAATGGGGCAAATCTCTTGTTAACTTTTTGGGTGAAAATAATTATTTTTTGTTAATTGCAGAGCTGGTAAAGTTAGGAGCAACATCCAAAATGAATTCACAGAAGAGGTAACTTTCTGAGGCAGCCAGTCCAGTAAAATCCTCTGAGAATAGATAGATAATTTTCCAGCATTTTAGCTACACCAGCTAGGGAACCAATTTAGTATTATGCAATGGATACCCATTTCCTAGGCTCCCGTTTCCTTATACGACACCAGATATCACAGGGGGGAAGGGGCTAAATGGACTATTCAAAACTCCTTTTGAAATTCCTTACTGTCCCTTTGTCAGCATACCTGGTTTTCAAAAGAGATAATCGCCAGGTATTTTTAAATGTTAAATTTTGGGTGCAAGGTGCAGGTTGGTTGACTTAGGTGTTCACTTAGGCAGCTTTAAAAATAGCTGCCTAAATCATCTTCTCTAGCACAGAGAATGACATTAGTAACTGAACTGCCAGATTTCTGTCAGTCTGCATCTCAAACTAAATATCATTTTAATTTAGTGCTATGCATTTAATATATTTCTTTCTTTCTTTCATGTTTTCTTACTAGTATTGTGAAGCAAAAAGAGATCTGTGATAGTCTCGAGGTCATTTCAAACAGCAATCAAGTTTGGGCCTGATCCACTCTTAACTCACATGAAAGCATTCACATTCAACAGCAATGCTACAGCCTGATTCTGTAAAATGCCAAGGACACAAGCCAAGTACTATTGAAATACAGAATCTCCCATTGACTTCACTCGAAACAGATCAAGCCCTACACGCCCCTTGCAAGGTGCTGATCAGCTTCAACTCCTGTTGATTTTAATAAAGTGAAAACACTGAGCACACAGGGCCTTTGGAATACATGGAGAAATCAGTGGGGAACTCAGCAATTTAGAGGAGATGCACAGCACCATGCAGGATCAGGCCTCATTAGGATCTGAAGGAGGCTGAATCATCAAAACAAAATATGATAGAATAATAGAGACATTTTCACTTTTTTTTTGTATGGATGCTGCTGTTGAGATTAGAATCTCAATTTACTTTCTTGTATGATGGGCATATAAATATTTCTCTATCCTGCTGCATTAACTCTCCAATATTATTGTGCAGCTGAGACAAAATGTAGGTATAAACTTCTGCATAATACATTCTTATATTCTGCCACTGTAAGTGAATTTATTCAGCGATAAAATACCACTCTTCCTAAAGATAAATTTCTTTTTTGTAAAAATGTCACACACAAATGTTAAAGCAGTTACTCTTTGGAGTTTAGCCATAAACACAAACTACGTTTATATTAGCTTACACTTAAAAAAAAAACATTTGCTTAATAGTTTAGAAGCTTTTACTCTGAAAGGTTCTCAGTGACTGGGCCAGATTAGTACAAAATTCAGTCAGACTTTGCACATGTCCATAGGGACTGCTAAAAAGAGAAAACAGTATTTCAGTTCTTCCTCAGACCAGGAGTCAGGCACACCACAGTTGCTGGTCCTGAGATCACTCACTTGATTCAATGAGGCTACTTACTTACTTTTGGCATCTCTCTCACAAAATAGGGACCTAATCTTCCAGCCATTAATTTATTTTATATTTTTAGATCTATACACATGAGCTAAAAAGGGCACCTGTCCACCTGCTTTAGTAGCCCTGCTGAGTTCTGTGCTGGATAGCATTTTCATTATGAACATCTCTTTCTCTGCCAAGGTTTTGTAGGGCCAGATCCTGCTTCCATTACAATTAAGGGGAGTTTTGCTATTGACTTCAATTGAATCAGGATTGGACTAGGGTTAATTTGGTTGGTACCATAATTTGGTAAATGAAATAATAAACAAACAAATAAATTCTCTGGGATCAAAAGGTCCTAACAGTTTAACCCCATAACATGATGTTTTGCTGGGCAGTGGGAGGTGGAGGGCAGGGAAACTGAGATATTTACCTTTTGAAATGAGGAGATTTCACACGGCAGTGAGCTACTTGGTATTAGCATTACAACAATAATGTATTACACACCTTATAGAAAGATATAAAGATAAGATTATTTTCCTAATGAATATACATTCTCTATGGATTCAGAGGGTAAACAGACAACACCCAAACACAGGAGAAGGAAGGGGAAGTGGCAAAAGCAATGGGATTAAGTGGTGATGCTTAGCATATATTTTAGAAGTGCTATGGTTTTAGTTTGGATTATTATTTGTATTATAAATAAATGCCATGAGAGTTTACTTTTCATTAATCTGTACAGGTGTCAAAGTGCAAATACTTCCTAATAGACCAGAAGCACTGTGGTAAGGTCTATAGAGACACAAAAATGCATGGGTTTTCCCACAACATCCTCAACCACTCTAATATCTGGGGGGCAAGAGGGTGAGAAGGGAGGGGGATTGTCATGTTGCTGTAATGCCATCCTTCCTGAAAAGACCTACTTCTCTGGAGTCATGCCAATTTCAAGCTGCCAGTCTGATGAGTGCACACAGCTTAAGATAAAGGGGACTGATTTCTAAAAACTGCTTCTGGCTCTTGGCTTTTAGAGGCTTCTCACAGGCTTCTAGGACATTAGGCTAAAGGAAAATGTGAAGCATGACCTATTTTAGTTGTGATAATTGTTTAGCATTTTTAGTCAATACAAATGTTAAGTGAAATAGCACTACAAGGTGTGCAGCTATATCATTTATTCTGGCTTCACAGAAGCTTGATGCTGCTTAGACTTCGAATCCAAAGCAAGATACAGGGCTTAATCCTGCCCCATTGCAAAACTCCATTTGGTTTTAGTGGGTGGAGGATTGAATCCATGCATTATATTAATATAGTTGCAGCATGGAATGTGCTGTCTTTTATTTACAACTTTCTCCCCGTCCCAACAACATTGACAAAACCAGCATATCAATAAACTCTTCAAGCAGAAGAGGATGGAGGGATTCACAAGTGTTTGTATGTGTAACAGATTGTGTCAGGTTGTACGCAAATGGACTGGACAAGCAATTACCCAGTGCACATACAAATGCCTCACTGTGTGCACAAATGTGAGTTTCTGTGGAGGTAACAGACACAGGAAGTAACAGTGCACAGGAATTCTCATCCCTGTGACTGAAAGCGAGGACCTCAGTTTTTAAGGACTTGATACTGTAAGGTGCAGAATGCCCTTCACTCCCATTAAAGCCATTTGGATTTGAGAGTTCTCAATAACTCACCATGCACTAAGCACTGGCAAGATTGCCTCCTAATTCAGGAAGACTCTGGACAATGAAGGTATTGCTTCAGACCTTAAAGATCAATTTTTACACTAATTGACTTTTTTAGGTTAGTGGACGGGATTGTCTAGTTCCAAAGAAAAACTATTGTACCATCAATGACACCTCCCACTGTCAATATGATAAAGATTTGATTGCTCTAGCTTTCTATATACAATAGGGCTATTAGTGGTCACGTGTCTCACCTCAACAGTAATAAACCAATGTATGCACAAATGGCCCAGGCACTTACACCAAAATAAATATTAAAATAGATTCTCCCCAAGTCTTCCCACAAAATGACAGCAGTATGGACTAAGTATCTTAAAGTTATCTATTTGACTTTTGATATTATTATTTTATTACTGTTATTATTCACTAGGGCTGTCAATTAATAGCAGTTAACTCACACAATTAACTCAAAAAATTAATCGCGATTAATCGCACTTACAACAATTGAATACCAAATGAAATTTATTAAAATATTTTTGGATGTTTTTCTACATTTTCAATTGATTTCAATTACAACACAGAATGCAAAGTGTACAGTGCTCACTTTACATTATTTTTATTACAAATACATGAACTGTACAATGATAAATGAAATAGTATTTTCAATTCACCTCATACAAGTACTGAAGTGCAATCTCTTTATTGTGAAAGTGTCACTTACAAATGCAGATTTTTTTTGGTTACATAACTGCACTCAAAAACAAAACAGTGTAAAACTTTAGAGCCTACAAGTCTACTCAGTCTTACTACTTGTTCTGCCAATTGCTAAGAGAAACAAGTTTGTTTACATTGATGGGAGATACTGCTGAGTTCTTCTTATTTACAATGCCACCTGAAAGTGAGAATAGGCATTCACATGGCACTTTTGTAGCCAGCGTTTCAAGGTATTTACATGCCACATATGCTAAACAGTCGTATGCCCCTTTATGTTTCAGCCACCATTCTAGAGGACATTCTTCCATGCTGATGATGCTCATTAAAAAAATAATGTGTCAATTAAATTTGTGACTGTACTCCTTGTGGGGAGAATTGTATATCTCCTGCTCTGTTTTACCCACATTCTGCATATATTTCATGTTATAACAGTCTTGGATGATGACCCAGCACATGTTTGTTTTAAGAACACTTTCACTTTGACAAAATGCAGATAAGGTATCGATGTGAGACTTCTAAAAATAGCTACAGCACTCGACCCAAGGTTTAAGAATCTGAGAGGGACGAGGTATGGAGCATACTTTTAGAAATCTTAAAGAGCAACGCTCTGATGCGGAAACTACAGAACCCAAACCACCAAAAAAGAAAATCTACCTTCTGACAGTGGCATCTGACTCAGAAGATGAAAATGAACATGCGTCAGTCCACACTGCTTTGGATCATTATCAAGCAGAACCATCATCAGCATGGAAGCATGTCTGCTGGAAAGGTGGTTGAAGTATGAAGGGACATATGAATCTTTAGTGCACCTGACACGTAAATATCTTGCAACGTCAGCTACAACAGTGCCATGCGAATTCCTGTTCTCACTTTCAGGTGACTTTGTAAACAAGAAGCAGGCAGCATTATCTCCTGCAAATTATAACCAACCTTGTTTGTCTGAGTGATTGGCTGACCAAGAAGTAGGACTGAGTGGACTTGTAGGCTCTAAAGTTTTACACTGCGTTCAAAAACAAAACAGTTTTCTTTGTATATAATTCTACATTTGTAATTTAAACTTTCATGATAAAGAGATTGCACTACAGTACTTGTATGAGGTAAATTGAAAAATACTATTATTTGGGTTTTTTTACTGCAAATATTTGTAATCAAAAATAAATATAAAGTGAGCACTGTACACTTTGTATTCTGTGTTGTAACTGAAATTAATATATTTGAAAATGTAGTAAACTTCAAAAAATATTTTAAAAAAATGGTATTCTATTGTTGTTTAACAGCATGATTACTCACATGATTAATTTTTTAATTGCTTGACAGCCCTATTATTCACATAGTTTTTCACAATTTGTGACCATTCTTCAAGAGTCTTACAGAAGTGACTATAATGAAAAATAAATCATCTCTATAAAGCACACTTGATCACTGCAAATCTGCTGGGAGTGTGGATACTTTAATAATCCCCACATACTTTTCCTGTGTTTATTCTGACTAGCTATTGTATACTGTGGTATACATTTTCTTTATCAGCCTTCTTGAAGTGTAGTTATCTTCCTATAAATCAGATAATGATTTAAACCAATCAATATTTCCTGTACTGCAGTATCATCATTCCTTGATGAATCGTTCTGCAGAAGTACAACCTGTGGAGATTTACATAGAAAACAAGGCAATACACAGACTGTTGGAAAACAGAGCTGGATTAAAGGACTACTTTGTATCATTATGATCTAGATGCTCTGAGAAGGTGGCTCAGGATGCAACAGAGTCAAATCCAAAGCAGAAAGCATTAATGTATCAGACACTTGATTATTGCCAACTACCGTCATCTTGGGTACACTAAGTTGCCTCACTTGGGAGGAAGATAAAAGATTCAGGGGTGGGTAGAAAATCAGAGATCATGGGGACAGAAGTTTAGAGGTAGACTCTTTCTTGAGGGGAAAAAAGTCTGTCTAGGGTGGCAGATTAAATTTTCTCTTATCTGGGCAACATTTAGTGTTAACCCATCCTGTTCAGAAGGGGAGATACAAGATCGTCCAGTGGATAGGGCACAGAACTGACAGGTAAGACCTAGATCCTATTCCTGACTCAGCCACTAACCTGCTGTGTGTCCTTGGGCCAGTCATTTCACTGCTCTGTGCCTCAGTTTCCCCATCCGTAAAAGGAGAAAAATGGTACTAACTTTCCTTTGCTTTGAGATCCTCAGTTAGAAGTCCTATTTGTAGAGTTGGTTGAAAATCAGAAAACACAATTTTAAGAGTTTTTTTTTCAAACTATTTCCATGTCACATGGTACTAAATGCAAAATTTTCCAGACCATTTTTATTAATTTTTCAATAAAAAATATTGAGTGTTATCTAACATTTTCATTCACTGAAAACCAAAATTCAGGAAAATGAAAATGTTCAATAACAATGATGTATCTGAAGAAGTGGTTTTTTACCCACAAAAGCTTATGCCCAAATAAATCTGTTAGTCTTTACGGCGCCATCAGACTTCTTGGTTTTTTTTTGTGGATACAGACTAACACTGCTATCCCCTGATACTTGATAACAATTTCAGTAACATTTTTTATTAAAATATATTTATTAAAATGACAAATAAACGTTTAAAAAAAAGATGCCAACAAACTTTCTGCAAAACATTCTATTGTCCTAAAATGGCCATTTTTCCACTGGAAAAAAATTGTGCATAAAATATCAACCTGTTCTAGTGCCATATAAGAACAAGGAGAGCTGAGCTGTGACTGGTCAAAATATCAACACACACCCCCCCGCCCCTCACCTTTAGAGGTATGTATGGCCCAATCTTGCAAATTTTGCCATGTGGATGGAAATAAGTGGGGCTCCACATGGGGAGGGGCCCATCTATGCAGAACAACTTGCAGGATTTGGGGCTATATTTGTTTCAGTGAATTTCTACAAAAAGAGAGGTAACCATTTTCTAACAAAGGTAGGGTTATCCCCTTCTCTGGAGTAACAGAACATGCCCCTTCACTTTCCTAAATATGTTTGGTTGCCTTCCCAACCCTCCTACTTTCTTATAACCGTTTTATAGTGAATGATTTGCTTAGATTCTATCCTTATATTCACCCAGGAACTCACAGTTTGTTCTGATTGAACATATAGGTTTTCCTGGAAATTGCACTCATCTCAGCTATTGATGTCTGTGCCCGCAAGGGCTGTGGGGAGAGATACCAGCGAAAGGAAGACACTCAGGCCTGAGAATAGTAAACTATGCTTTATTGAAGGAAGGAAGAACTTATGCTTCAATCTGAGCTGGGAGCCTCTAGGACACGCGGAGGGGCTGCAGGGGACTCTGGCCATTCAGGACAGCTGACCAGGCAGGACTCCACTGTGGGGGGGAGTCCTCTGCGGCACTATATTCTCAGCGCTTATCTCAGGGTTACATGGGGTCAACAGCTGGTTACATTCTTATATATATATATAATTTATGCTTATTACATAAACTGACTCAGTTACAGGCAAAAATATGCTGACCTATGCTACAATATCTTTTGGCAGGGTCTGTCGGACAAAGTTAATTGAAACTGCCTGCATCCTCTGCTTACATCCAGTCACATACTCAGTCCACCACCTAGCTCCTCGCCAATCTTCTGCAACCTTGCCCCTACAATATCTGATGGTGCAGACAGTCTTTCAATAATCTTGAAATCATTACAGGACAAAAAGTAACTGGTTCTTCTCTTTTCCTGTCCTGGAGATAGCTGGCACATGCAGTAGCTGTCTAATCAAAAATTCCCTATTGATTAAATAAAGATAAAAACAAAAACATCACCACTGGTTTTTGGTAGTGAAGCAAAGTAATTGTCTATTTATTTGCATAGGTTCTTTAGGCCTCAAAAATAGCATTCCCCTTCATAAACAGTGCTATTGATCAACACTATTCAAGCAAATGTCTAAGAACATTTTGTTCAGTAATTATTATGTGTTTGAAGCACACAGGCTATACAAGAGAAAACTATTTTAAACTACAAACCCATTGCGCCCTTCAGTGCAGGCACGGCTGTGACTAACAGAGATGTCATGCTTATTATCTTTACCAGATGCAGAAGCTCAGATTGAACTATTGAGCTCATTAGAACACACAAAGCAAGGAATATCATCCAACAGTCATAGCAACAAATTACAGGGACCCAGGCAAACTAGCTAGCTACAAGTTTGCGTAGAAAACAGAGAAAGCAACAGACAATCATTCACAGAAAACTCAGAAGCCAAGCAGAGCCTGAGCTTGATGGTCTCTGAACTGTCAAGGGGGAGTAAACCAAAGCCCTAGCTTCCCTCACTAACTAGCTGAAGATAAAAATAAGAAAAGTTGAAAAACACATGTAACAGGGGTCTGATTGCAATACAAGCAGACACAAATCCCCTGTATGGTTGAAAAAACACACTTACCTAAGCATCCTTCCACGTCATCCTATCTGTTCCATCCCTCAGGGAGTGTCCTCTGCATTCTTATTAAAGCTCTGACTCTTCTGGCTGAAGATGATTGAATCACATACTTCTCAGATTTCATCAGATCCATTCCTTCTTATCCTAGACGAGAGCAGTGCTAAGTGATGGGAGTATTCACTCTTCATACTGACTTCACATCATTCCTAGAACATCTGACCCCAGAAACTGAGTGAGAAATCAGACCATCTGACCAGACTGCATGCTGTGTAACTCCAGTTTATTACACCTCTGAAATTCCATTGATTTCAATGGAGTTACACTGCCATAAAACTGATGTAACATAGTGCTGAATTAGGCTTAGAGAATGGAACCCAAAGCCCTACTACTGGTCTGTTAGGCATGTCTTTTTCAGATCTTGCAGCCCAGAAAGCACTTTTTAGGGGTCTATTCATAGTATATGCAGGGTTGATCTCTCTGCTGCACGGGCTCCAAAACAATAAACAAATCTATCTTTCAGTTGAAAATGATCTTCTACCTTGGTTATTCTCCAAAATCCAATGATGATAGGCTGGGGAATATAAGTGGTATAGTTGATTGTTCTTTGTTTTTCAATTATAGGCAGAGTTCAACTTGTGAATTTCTCATCTATGTGCTTTGTAATACAACATAAAAGTTATAAAATCAAAAGATACAACTTTTCACTATTGGGTCCCTGTTCACAAAAGGATCAGAATAGGCCTATGAGGAGTATAAACGTCTGTCACCAATTCAGTGATAAACAACAGGCTTTACTATAGCATAACTGTGAGACATTGAGATAGACGTCAGTTGTTGTGAGGTCTAGAAAGCACTTTCAGGAGCTCTCTAAGACATTGATTGCTCCATTTCTAAGGCATCTACCCATCACTAAAGGTGTGAGCATTCTAAAGGACTTATTGGACTAATAGGTACTTTTGAACAAGCATATTGCCAGAGCGGCAAAACATCTTCTCCCATTTTCATACAGCCAACATGTCATATGTCATATGTCATAGATATAAAGCAGTGAGGCTCTATGAATTATCTCCCTTCAAACTGATTTAAAAAAACTGGCCTGCAAATTGATTATGGAGAAGTCAGACAAAAAAAAATAAAATAAAGCCTTTTACTATAGCTTATTGCAAAGTCTAATAAATGCTCCCATGCTAGGCAATGACAAGTCACAGTTCTAGGATGTTAGGGCAAATCATTCCCCTCACTAAAATATAGTGGTCCACAGGTCTGTCAGCTCCAAGTTAGATAGTTGCAATACACTGTACCAGGAGATGAATGAGAAGGCCATGTGCAGATTCAATTAGTATAGTAAAAAGCAGTCCATCTCTTAAGCAATAAATGCTAATGAAAGTGCATCTCAACAGTGTTCCAATGGCTCCCTATTTGACTGGATACATTTCCAGTTCTTGTTTAAAGCTCATAGGCTTATAGACCCTCTCCATCCTCTAAGCTCTGAAACAACTGTGCTCAACACTGAATTTAATAGCCAGTAGGGTGAAATCTTAAGGAGTTGTAGGCAAAGCAGTTTTAGTACAGGACACTTGGCTCAAGAATGCCTTGCCACCAGAGATGTAGATGAGTCCAGACATGACCATTTTAAAAACATGCTCCAATTCACATCTTTTTGAAAAAGGCTTCTCCAATAATGAAGGCTGAGTAAAGCAAAAGAGGAAAAAACTCTCTCATGAACTAACCTCCGTGGCTGAATCTAGGAGGGGTATTGAGCTGGCTTCTTTGCATACAAGACAGAGAAATACTTAACCTTTTAGTTACCTTCTAGTTATTACGCTGATGTGTTGCAGAAATGATGATAGACAGACAGCTGGATGGATGTTCAGTGTCTCAAAAATAAAAGAGAATAAAGGATTAAGAACAAATTCTTGAAAAGGTCAACAGTGTACTGGCTATACTTGTAGGTTTTCATGGAAGTGTCATAGATATAAAGCAGTGAGGCTCTATGAATTATCTCCCTTCAAACTGATTTAAAAAAACTGGCCTGCAAATTGATTATGGAGAAGTCAGACAAAAAAAATAAAATAAAGCCTTTTACTATAGCTTATTGCAAAGTCTAATAAATGCTCCCATGCTAGGCAATGACAAGTCACAGTTCTAGGATGTTAGGGCAAATCATTAGATCTCTGAAAGATTTATTTAAGTGTGTTCTGCCATTTGTTGACCATTGTGTCATTAGAAGAGTGTTAATTAAAAAACACTGAGTGAAAGTTATACCATTAGATTTTCATTAATATAGGACCATTTACATTTTGACAGGCTACAATAGTTTTCAGATTGCTGTGAGGACCTAGCCTTTTTACCCTATAATGGCTAAATCCCTTTGGAATTATTAGGGCTTGGCAGCTCTACGTAAACTTGAAATAATGGGGTTTGGCATCTGAGAGCTCCTTAATCTTCTTTCATCAATACTGCTATAACAATTGAAAATGTCAGCCTAAAACGACTGTGGGCCACAGACTTCTGTCACTTGTGATGTAAAAAAAAAAAATATTATCACATTGTACTTTCTATTTACAAAATTGTACCATTGAAAGCATAATTACGACAGCAAGTGCAGTTGGGTTAAATGTAAACAAACCAAAAATCTCCTTATGCACTAAAGGAAGTTCTGTCAACTAGCAAAAGACGAATATATTTGTCATGCTGACAGACCAGCTCGGGTCCGAGCAATAGGTCAATTAACTCATGGTGAATCTCAAAGGATTATTAAGTGTACTAATTCATTTGAGTGTTCATTCACTTCAAAGGAAATGTGAATGATATTGTCTTCATTTATCTGTAACCTGTTCAATGCTATGGATTACATTGCATATATCCCTGTACTTACTTAACCTTAGATCAAAAGTGTATTTACTTGATGTTTAAACTTCATTAAATCTAATGAAAGGTTGTTTGGATTTTTGTAATTAAATGCATTATGTATGTATCTGTAATTGAATTACCCATCAAATGGATTGGAGCCTTGGAACTGTAAACAAAGAAGCATTATGTTTGGGTAATCCACAGACCCAGGCTGCATTTAGTCAACAGGTGTGATGCAGACATTTGCCAGATTGATTTCCGGGGAAGACACCTATAAGAAAGGATCTAAGAAGTGATCCTGTATCTCTGGACAGATGGATTCTGACAGGGTGGAATACTGAATAAGTGGATAGAGTTCCCCAAAGTTATTTTGGGTAACCCTAAGACACTTATGAAATCTAATAGATCACTATATCTCTGTTACAATTTTGAATTTACAAACTGACTCATCTGTTAATGTATTTTACCAGCTTTAACCTCTCAAGAAACTCTCATTTCTTTTTCTTAGCCAATTTCTCTAGTAAATTAATTAGCTATCAGAGTTGTTTTGTGTGTGATCCAGAGAATCCGTTGACCTGGGGTAAGTGACTGATGGCTTGAGGTTAGGAGTAACCCAATGTGAGGTGATTTTTGGTTTTAATAACCTTTCATCACAAAGTCTAGTTTGTCTGGGTGCTTCAGAGGGGCTGGAGAGCCTAAGGGTACTGTTTGTGGCTCCATGGTAAGATTAATATAGTAATCCAGGAGCACACATTTGTTACTGGCTTGGTGAAATCTAATTATAGAAGATACCACCAGTTTGGGGTGTCTGCCCTGTCTTCTGAATATCTGACCTGAGATTGGCACTCTCAGCTGGAAGCCATACCAGACAGCGTGACAATACCCTGCCACAGTATGAGCCAAATTCTGCTCTCCAGTACCAGAAAGCCAATGCAAAATACCTGTATTGATAATGCCATTGAAATCAATGAAGTTACATCGGGTTTACAATAAAAGTAAGAGACTTGGGACTAGAGCTTGGTTAAAATTTTTTGACAAAAGTGTTTTTTCATGGGAAATGAAATCTAGATAGACCTGAATCGATCGGTGAATTTGACACAAATACCTCTGGCCATTCACAAAATGGCAGGAGGTGGTGGTAATAGTGCCACTAACCCTTTTTCCTAGTGGTTAGGGTAGTCATCTATGATTTGGGAGCCTAGGTTCAAAATCCCTTCTCTGTGAAATACCTGAAATGGACTTCAGCAGTCTTCAACTTCAAAAGACAGAGCTGCCTTTTTCATAGATTCCTTGACAGCCAACAGGCAGTCTCCAGAGGAGCCCTGATTTCGGAGTAGAGTTATCTGAAGATAACTTGAGGCCGCTAGCATCTTCAGCATGATGAAGTTAATCTACCAGGAATTGCAGGACTGAGAGAAACCATGATATGGACAGCCAATGAGGAAGAAGCAGCGGAGATTCTCTGGCATGACCTTCATAATCTTTGTCAGCGCTTTCTGTTCTGGGAATGGGGAGAAGAGGTCCAGGAATCAAGGAGGAGACATGGTCACCTGACTGAAAACACATCTTTCCCTACTGCAAAACTGCACAGGAACCTATTACTGAATTTTAAAGTTGTGTGGTTGGAAAAGCTGGCAAAAAAAGATCCAGCAGTGGAGTTTCCCATCAATAAGAGAGGCTAAGGAAAACTTCTGACCTCAGAAATGTTGTCACAGGCCTATGTCCTTGTACAAATGACTGGTTACCATTAGAGCTGGCTGAATAATACAGACTAATACTAATGCATAAGTATTTTTGCAAACAAAATCAGCAAGTTAGGTTAGTTGTTATTTGGAGTCACATTATTCACTGTTTACAAGTATTTATATAGTCACCAAGTATTGGTGTAAAACATTTGTTCATATATCTTTTTAGTATGACTTACTTATTTGAAATGTGTACTGGTTGAGAGTTATTTGTCATTCATATTTTGCTATGACATTCATTATTAATTATTCTTCCAGTGTCAGACATCCAGAAAAAAACTATATTGTGTGATTTGGATGACCAGTAACATACCATAAGTATGTTACAGAAAACAATGAAAGTGACTGTAGTTAGAGGTATTCTGTAGTGATTCTGGAGGACCAGTTTGACACCAACTGGCCTTCAAAAGTTATGTAACCTGTGGATACCAGCTTGTGGGATCTGGCTGGATGTGTGATCTAAAAATCATCTCACACAAATCATAGTGATTTGTTCCTGTTTCTAGGATTCCAGCAACTGGATCCCATGACAACTGAATTACTCTAAAGATAGGTACCCATCTGACAAAGACAGACTGAGGAATAGAAGCATATCTTCTTAAACAGAAGATTACTAATCTTGTAAAGGTTGCAGTCCGTGATCAGGCCCATCCTCCCTAAAAGATCTTCATAAGGTGGCAGTGGTTTCTGACACAACTGCTTTTGTAGTGATTCTCTGGGTACACCACAAGAAGGACAGGATACACTTGTTATGGATTTTAATCAGGCCGCAATTTTATTATATAGATGGCTGGGACTACCCGGCAGATAAAGAGTACAGTGCAGGCAAATCCATGCTTATTCAAATCAATTTTCTGTGGCTTCCACCAGCTCCCCTTTCTTTCCATCCAGGTCCCCCAGCCAACTCAGGGTTTGGACCTTACCATCCCCACCCTTGTCATAGGATTAAGGACGGCTATGAGAGTGGGAGAAGGAGAAGGAGTTGGCTCCCTGCCGTACCAATTAGAGGAGTCCCCAACCCACTCCCCCGTTCTGTTCCTTTATCCACTACCTCCTTTTAAGTCCTTTACCAGGCATTTATCTGGTCACTGGCTGCCTTCCCTATGGAGTACCTGCACTGAACATCTGTCACAAAGAGGCACCAGCAATCTGCTTGGCTACCTCTCCCCGCAACCCAGCCGGGTTCCCAGACATCTCCAAATGGCCTCTTGCCTAGCAGCCTTACTGAGAGAAAGAACCCATTGTCCCATGTGCGATTGTCAAGGGGCACCGGCAGCTGCATTATCCTTGACCCAGTACTGCAACAACCGTCCTCCGTGGAGGGCCGTATAGGCGACCCACTTTCTGGATCCTTGAATTGGCAAGACTCCACAAAAGAAAACAAAATAAACAACTTGCAAGCTGGAGCCAAAAATCTCCCTTCCTCTGACATCATATTCAGAGGTTCCAGAGAGCCAGTGGCATCTGCTCGGGTTCACTGCTAGCCCCTGGTGCAAGCTCACAAAGTCTGTCAAACTGGAAACAAGACAAGGCATCTGCTATGCCATTATCCATGCCCCGCACATGCTCGGAAGAAAAACAGATGTTGAAGGTTAAACATTGTAGAACAAACACCCTTACCAATTTCATAGCCCTGTGCGATCTGGAAGTTTGGCAATTGATAACCTGTACCACTGCCATGTTATCACACCAGAAGAACACCCTTTTATTAGCCAGCTCCGATCCCCAAATCACCACCGCAACTAAAATGGGGAAAAATTCCAAGAAGGTCATGTCACGCACAACCCCGTTTTGTGTCCAGGTGGCAGGCCTTTTTTGTGCACACCATTTGCCTTGATAAAACACCCCAAAACCTGTGCCCCCTGCCGCATCTGAGTGGATTTTTAACCCCCCCCCTTGTAATAACCATTCCTCCCTCCGCAATGATACCCCATTAAATTGACTCCGAAAACTTTCCCACAACCTCAAATCTTCCTTCATCTCTCTAGTGACTTGTATGTAATGGTGTGGCCTGGCTATGCTGGCCATTGCCACTGCCAACCAGGCACAAAACGCCTGCCCCGGGGCAACAACCCTGCAAGCAAAGTTCAGGTATCCCAGAATAGATTGCAGTTCCTGTAGCATGAGCTTTTTAGCACCCACTGCTCTCTGGAGCAACCCCAATAGCTCCTGGAGCTTATCCTGAGGGAACCGAGATACACCCTCCCTGGTGTCCAGCTCAATGCCCAGGTAGGTCAATGTAGTGGAAGGACCTTTTGTTTTTTTCCCCTCCCCTAGGGGTACCCCCAAACTTTTTGCCAGGGCCTGAAATGTGTCCAACAGGTGAACACACTCATCTGACCTGGCTCGCCCTGTGAACAAAAAATCATCCAAATAATGCACTACTTGGTTTAGTCCCGCTGACCGCACCACTGCTGAGTGCAACTTCCTCCCCCTTTCCTCCGCCCCACCATAAAGCAGAGCTGTCCTCACCGGGTAAGCCCCAGACAAATTCTTCCCCACCTTAGTTGTAGTGCAGTCATTGTGCATGCTTGTGTGGATATGATACCTTTAAGGACCCAGCCTCTCTTGTGAGAACTTTTCAGAACACTTTTCTAATCACATGTAGCCAGATTTGAAACAGATGGCATGATCCAATGATCTTTGAAGACAACAGAAAAATTCCCATTGACCTCAAAGGGCATCAGGCCTTGAGAGCGTGCCCAGCGGGGAATTTCAAGAATTTTTCCTGTGTCTTACTTAGATCCATTTCACTGTTGTTTATGCACATGTTTATTTGAAACTCAAGCTGTGACTGTGTATGCTAAAATAAGCTGTCTTTTCTATAACTATGTGGTTAGTGTCCTCTCCTTGTGAGATGATTTACAGATGGCCTGTGAACATCAGACTCTGATTCTGTTGTGTTATGCCCCAAAACATGAATACAAAACATGCATACAAAACAATAGGCTGTTGCTGGACCTGTGTGGTGTTTAGAGGCTGCTTGTAATTATTAGAACTGGGAGCACTGGCTGTTGGGAGTCTGAAAGGACAGGAAACAGGAAGGATGTGGGGGGAAGTTAAGGAGGCGGAGAGAGAGCTACTGAGGGTTCAACATCAGCTTGGTAAAGAGGTTTCCACTTAAAAAATAAAGTCCTGTTAATGGTTTGTTAGTACCTTGCCTGGTTGCTACAACATTTTGGTGACGAGGATGGATCTTCTGCCTCTGAACCCACCTGCACCCTTTCTACAAAGCCCAGGTGAGCCTCCAATTGCTTTTACTGCCTGGATCCATATGTTTGAGACTTATCTGCTTGCAATAACTGCTACAGAGATTTATGAAGTAAGAAAGCATGCTCTGCTAATCCACTGCCTTGGAGCAGAAGGGCAGCATGTATTTTACACTTTTCCCCTTGCAGATGATAAATATGAGACAGCACTCACTGCATTAAAGAACTTTTTTGTGCCAAAAGTGAATGTAGTAGCTAATTGCTACAGATTTTGCCAGCGTGAGCAGAAAATGGGAGACTATAACGCAGTATATTGCTTCCCTGAGGAGTCTGATTATAACTTGTGACTTTGGGAATATGGCGATGAGATGATTAGAGACCAGCTCATTGAGAAAACAACCATGCTTCGTGTAAGAGAACACTTATTTCTAGAACCACAACTTACACTAGAAAAAGCAATAACCATTGCTACTCAGATTGAGTCAGTTACAGCTGAAGCCAAAATAATGAGCATGGATACAGGAGGCACTGTCCAGGCTGTGACTCCTTTGCAGAAAAGTTCACTATCACGAAGACAAATGATTACAAGAGGAAAACTAATGTAAAACCACCGAATCAGCAAATTCAAAATACAGTAAAAGCATGCTTTCACTGTGGATCCCCATGCCACCTTGCAAGCTACACAGAATGTCCGGCAAAAGTAGCTCAATGCAATCATTGCAAAAAGATTGGGCATTTTGCTAAAGTATGTCGCAGCAGCCAGTTCAGTCAACAGGTGGCATGCAGTTACAATACCAAATGTTACTGTGCTGAGCATGGACAAAATCACTACTGCACATATTCCAGAACAAATAAAGTGCACGGTAAATGTTTCCGCCATACCCTCTGGCAAATCACACTCTGTTCAGATAATGTTGGACACTGGCTCAGCAGTATCTATACTACCTGATTCCATCTATTTGCATTACTTTAAAGATGTGCCTCTTACTGAATCCAAGCTTCACTTGGTGTGCTATTTGAAAAACCATATTCCAGTGCATGGCTGCCTGCCAGCAATAGTTACTTTTGGTGATTGCTGTGTAACTGCAGAGTTCTACAATGTCCACAAAGGCACTCCTATCCTTGGCAGAGATTTATTGGCTGCTTTAAATCTCAGGGTAGTTAATGGACGAATTGATCTTCCTCAGCAAAGCACTCTTGCAGCTGTTTCAGCTGGAACCCAGCGCCAGGTTGAGGAGAAACTCGGCTGTGCTTATGGGTTTCTGCATAAAGTTAAAATGCAGAATAATGTGATGCCTGTAGGACAGAATTTATGGCGCTTACCATTTTCAGTCAGGGAAGCAGTTTTAGAGGAACTTAGAAAACTTGTTCAAAAGGACATTATTGAGGAGACTGACTCCTCAGAATGGGTTTCACCTATAGTAGTAACGCAGAAGAAGGGTGGAGGCATTCGCCTTTGTGTGGACTTAAGGAAGCCAAATAAAGCTATTGTGATTGACAGCCATCCTCTTCCTCACATAGAAGTAGTATTTGCAGAACTCCATGGAGAAAAGATGTTTTCTACTCTTGATTTGCAGATCGCATACTACCAGGTTATTTTGCATGAAGATAGCAGAGACCTCACAGCATTTATTACATGAGGGACTATTTCGTTTTAAACATGTTCCGTATGGTCTTGCATCTGCCCCAAGTGCCTTCCAAAAATGATGTCATTGATTCTGAAGAATCAACATGGAGTTCAGTGCTATCTGGATGATATTATCATGTTTGGAAATACTTCTGAGGAACATGACAATAACCTGCAGTCTGTACTACCCTGCATCAGCAAAGCAGGCCTCAAGCTCAGTAAGTCCAAATGCAAATTTAGACAAACTGAACTGTCCTTTCTGGGGCATACAATTTCACAGGCTGGACTAAAACCGGATCCAGATCATATCCTGGCAATTTCAAATGCTCCTCCTCCAACAGATTTGAAAACCTTATGTTCCTTCTTTGGTCTTACCTCCTGGTATGCAAAATTCATTCCCAATTATGCTTCGGTCATTGAACCATTATGAGAATTACTACAGAGAAGTTCAACCTTAGTGTGGACAACGGATGCACAAGCTAGTTTCGAAATGGTGAAAGACTTGATTGTACATAGTCCAGTACTTGGACTATTCACTCCTGCATTGCCACAATTGTAACTACAGATGCTTCTGATTATGGATTTGGGGCTGTCCTCACACAACTTCATGAGGACAACACAGAGAGGACTGTTGCATTTGCTTCAAGGACACTAAGTAATGCTGAGAGGAAATATTCTACAATCGAAAAAGAAGCACTTGCTTGTGACTGGGCTACTGAAAAATGGAGAACTTACCTGTGGGGCTGCATGTTCAAGTTGCACACAGACCACAGCCCTTTGATGACATTGCTGACCACAAAAGGACTGGGAAGAGCAGGATATCGTATTGCTAGATGGTCTGCAAGACTACTCTCTTTCAATTATGAACTGGAATATAAGCCTGAAACCAAAATGTGGTAGCTAATTGCCTTTCTCGCTTGCCTTTGCTTTCACCAGATGGTCCACCGGAGGATGAGGATGTAGTAGTTGCGCTTATTACAAGCACTCTCACTGCAGTTACAAAAGAACAATTTCAAGTTGCTTGTTCAGTGTGTCTAATTCAACAAAAACTACAGGAATTTCTGACAAAGAGATGGCCCAGTAACCCTAAAAACCTTGACCCAGTTTTGCTGCCTTATTTTAGAGTTCGGGATGAACTTTCTTTGTTTGATGGCTGTGTGCTACAAGTTACACACCGGCTACTTGTGCCAGAAGAATTACAGTCAGAACTCATACACCTGGCACACGATTCTCATCAAGGAATTGTCTGAACCAAACAACGACTACGGGATCTGTATTGGTGGCCAGGGATGGACTCTCAAAATGAAGCACTCATAAAATCCTGTGTCACTTGCCAAATGCATGATAAGACAGCAGTGACATGTACCCCTCCATTACAGCCTGTTCCTCTTCCTGAATCTGCATGGGAAAAAGTGGCGATTGACATTGTAGGACCCTTTGATACTGCTCCAAATGACCACCATTATCCTATCACTTTAATAGACTATTTCAGTAAATGGCCTGAGGTAGTGTTTACTTCGCAAATCTCTTCTGCTACAGTAATTAAGTTCCTCTCTTCAGTTTTTAGCAGGGAAGGTAACCCCAAAGAACTGGTTTCAGATAATGGTAGTCAATTTACTTCCCTGGAGTTTGAAACTTTTCTTTTCTAGAGCGGAACATTTTACACAGAAAGTCATCCCTATACTACCCTCAAGCCAATGGGGAAATCGAACGGTTTAACAGAAGTTTGAAAGAGAGTTTGCAAACAGCTAAACTGGAAGGGCTATTGTGGATAACCTTCTGATGTCTTGCAAGCATACTGGGCTACATGACATGCCACAATGCAAAGATCACCCGCAGGGTTACTGCATGGGAAACAGATGAATACTGAACTGAACATTGCTGAATTGTTAAAGTCATGACCTGATGCCCCAACCGAGGATGATGTGAGAAAAACAGATGAACAGAACCAAGCAAAGTATAAGGCATTTACAGACAAGCGGCGGGGTGCTAAGGAACCAAACTTAGAGTGTGGTTGCTCCGTTAGAATACAAAAACCTGGAACTTTACACAAAGGGGACCATAAATTCACAGCTCCTCTTAAAATCATAGAGAAGAAGGGACCTTACACCTATCGATTTTCTGATGGGCGCATATGGAATGCTTCTTATCTTGCACCTACCTATGCACCAAGAGGAGATTATGCCAACAGCCAGTCTGCATTGGACGACCTCACCATCGTATCAACACAACAAGACATTGCACTGGAACCGGGACATGAGAGACAGCCTGTCAGACCCAGACGACCACCTGTCTGGTCTAGAGACTATGTTATGTAGTATCTACAGTGTTTTCAGTGTAATATTTCTGCCAACAGTGTAGTGTCTTGTTTCGCATTTGTTCATGTGGTTAGAACAACAATGTTTCATTTTAATTGGGAGAGTTTCTTAAAAGAGGAGGGAATGTGGTGTTTAGATGCTCCTTGTAATTATTAGAACTGGGAGCACTGGCTGTTGGGAGTCTGAAAGGACAGGAAACAGGAAGGAGGGGGGGAAGTTGAGGAGGTGGAGTGAGCTACTGAGGGTGCAGCAGCAGCTTGGTAAAGAGGTTTCCACTTTAAAAATAAAGTCCTGTTAAAGTTTGTTAGTCCCTTGCCTGGTTGCTACAACCACCTGTTATAAGCAACAGAAAATGGAGAATGAAACAGTAGTATTTCAGACTCCCACAAGTGTTGCTTTACATTATATCCAAGGGTTAAAGCTGTCTACACTTAGTTTCTTTAACTTTCAGTTTGCTCCTCTGCTGTTAATACTGATTTTTGCTCTTTCTCCATTCTCAACAGTGAATTTTCTCTTTTATAACTCACTTTTGTGCATGATTTTTTTTAATCTTACCATCTCCTTTTTCCTTTCTTACAAGATTCCAAGTCCTCCTATTTCTTCTTTGTCTAATTTCCTCATCAATCTGAGCCATCTGTCCGTCCTTGTGTCACATCTTCTCTTATGGCTTTCCTCGGACCCCATGCTTTTCCTTCGTCTTCTTCCCCTAAGGCTCTAAAATAGCCATGTTACAAAAGGAATCTCTGTGCTATCCATCAATTCAAGAGAATATGACAAATATATCATCAGAACAATAGTTCTTTAATGAGTAATGATATAATACTTCATCAAAACATCGATGATGGCCTTCTGATGATGTATTACATTAATACTTTATCAGGAAGTAGTTCTACAAGAAAGAAGTGGAGATGGAGAGGGCACTTAGACTGAATATACCCAAGGAATACTGGGAAAAAAAACTCTCTTATAAAGACAGGAATTAAACTCCTAGTGTGACCCCTATAGAATTTTCCAAAAGAACTCAGATTTCTCTGTTTGAGTAGTCAATCACAGTATTCCATTCCAACATAACTGCTTTTTGTTACCTTTCTGTTGTAAGGATACTGTAAAAAGTGTCCAGACAATTTAAAAACATGTAAACTTTCTTTAAGCTGAAAAAAGCTAATGTGATCCTTAAATGTATAAACAAAGAATACTGAGTAGGAGTGGGAAGGTTATATTATGACTGTGTTTGGCCCTGGTGCAACTGCAACTGGTATAGGGTGACCAGTTCTGGTTTCCATGTCTACATTTCAAGGAGGATGTTGAACTAGTATATACTGTAGTGCCATAATCATTGCAAAATAGCTGGTATTGTGTCTTCGACTGTCTAATGTATTTGTATAAAGAGAAAAGAAGTTTGGTTTTGTCAATATTTCATTTTGAAAAACTATTGAGCTTTCTCAGAGAGGTAGATAAGAAAAAAATCTGTCACATCACTACAGAAGTAGAAGAACTGATTGAAGTGATAGAAAATGTATTCCTCAAGTCATTTTTACTTGAATTTCATTCAACTTGTAATATGTATTATTTGATTACCATATTAATTAATTATTCAACAAGTTTATAACCTAGCTAAATATTAAAGGACAGGGGAGGAGGGAACTGTCAAATAATGTATTCAGTGAATTGAACAGTGAATTTATTCCGTGAATTTAACAAAATTAAAATAAATTGTTTTCTGCAAATAGTTTGCTCGTCTGTAAGCATGAAAAGTCAAACAGAGGGCATGTGCATAAGTGTCCTCCAGCACAGTTGATCATACATTGTTCACCATTGTATCTTAAATTGCATATATTTCTCTCTACCCCGGACTGCCTTTTCTACCTTTAGCTCCTGTCATTTTCAAGAGATGTGTCTGCAGTTCATGACCGACCCACACACCAAACATATATTCCTCTCTTTTCTAGCCTTTATTTGGCTCCCTCTCCTTCCACTTCACTCATGTTGACTATATTTCTCCTCTAAAACATTGTGTTTCATGTTCACTCAAGTCCCATTCCCACAAAGTATTTAGGCACAAATGGCCCCATTGATTTTGCTGGATCAAAGCCTATTTACCTTAGTTTTCATAGTTCTTAATCTCAGCATATTTTCTTGATGTTTCATTTGGATATACAGTTTAGTGCTTGATGTTCTCTTTTCAGTTATTGGTTAGAGTGGTCTTTTTATTATGTGGTGAATTATAATGCATTTTTCCCCATTGCCGTAAGAATGGAAAGGTTTTGCAAGTGCTACCGTTATGTTCAATTTTCTGCTTGGAATTGTTGGTGCTCTTGAATAATTGAAGTTAGACATCATTAAGGTTGTAACCTCCATTAAGAAACCGTTGTATTTGGAAAAGAACCCTATCATTAATTGCTTCTCCAGTTCTTCTTTCTGTGTAGCTGGATATGAAGTCTGAGGCTCTGGCACTCTACCAGATTTCTGTATGGATAATTTCCTCTTAATGATGAACTAGAGCTATTTTCACCTTCTTTGCTTTTATATGCTACACTAGATTCCTTTTTTGTTGTTGTTATTAGGGAGTCATTTATTAGAGTTAGTTATACGTTTGTCAGTTTCCACTGTATATATCGATATGTTTACTCATTAAAACAACACAACACACTGGCTGATGAACCTGAACATCAAGGCTAGAAACTCTTAAAGCATCCATACTGCCTGGGGCCTCTTCAAGCATTTACACCCAAGTACTCTGAAAAATATTTTAAGTATATTCACCATATTATATTTAGTTCTGTCTGCTCTGTCACATAATGAAACTACAAACGGTATTAGAATATAGGCTATGTTCCTGTATAAAAAGAGTAAGAGAGCATTTGGGACAATACCCCTTCTTTTAATATTTCAGAAGCAGAAGTGCTCAGTTCAAGGAAGCTGACAATAAGTGATCAGATAAGGAAGACGGGGACATTAGATGGTCAGTTAGTAGGCAGGGCAGAAGTAGGAAGGTAGATGCTCAGTAGAAATATTGAGACTTTTTCATTTTAGTGCCTCCTCAGTCTGATAGAAAAGGACTGAAACCTGTTAAATGTTAAAGATGACTTCTGAAAATGAATTCACTTTGGCTGTGCTGATATCCCTAATATTTTTGCTTTCCATGAACATTTGATCAGACAGTGCTAATTAACACAAATGCTAGTGGAAAGTGCATTCTAATCTCATATGCAGGAATATTCTCACTGGAAGTGGGCATGTAGAGGCATACATAGATGAAGTTGCATATAAATAATGAAAGACAGAGTTGGCTCTTTGTCATGGTCTTGTTCCCATTGACTTCATTGGAAACTAGTTCAGACCCAATCAGAAAAAATACATAGTCACACATAAAACTATATATGTGTATGTAGATTGAGGATTTGTATGTAAACATGTCTGAAGTGATCCCATCTGCATTACTTGTACATGTAAAGTACATTGGCATCCCAGCTTCCTGACTGGAAATAAGTCTGTGGTTCTTGAGAATAATACTAGAGACTTGTAGAAATATCTTGAATGACACTCTGATGTGTTGTATTCTGTTAGCTGATAAGAATCCAGCCAATGCAAAGACAGAAGCATCATTCTTCCTTTCTGCCATCAGAAACCTTTCAAATCAACCCACCTGAAATTTAAAAGTTTCAATTTGCTTGGCGCAAAAAGTGAATCTTTCCACTGTTTCATCAGGTGAAGGTGGCAGAGCTGATTTCCCTTCCAAGCTCCTGCTTCAGATCCAGTTTAACTGGTGAGGCTGCTGCTACCAAGGAATAAAGAGACAGAAAAGGAAAAGAACGAGATAAAAGGAAGAGAAGAAGAAAAGGAACAGCAATCCTTTTCTCTCGTCCCCACTTCCTCTCTAGTTCTTTTGCTCTCTCTTATTTTCTGTCTATCCCTCTCCCTCCCTATTCTCTTTATCTTTTCTCTCCCTCTGTCTTCACTCCTTTCCCACTTTTAAAAATGTTAATTTAAAATGTATTATGATGAATTGACTATTTCCCTCATAGCAGAGAGAGGGTGACCCTTGATCCAGCATTGCCTTTCCCTGAGTGGTAGGATTTAAGGGTTTCACTTTTGTCAGCCTGGCAGACAGTTTCCAGAAGCTGAAATTCTATGACCAACATATTGTTTGTATTTCTGCAAGCAGACATACTGACTTGGTGCCCCTCAGGTTCAGTCTGAGAAGAAACCATCAATTCTGTCTTCTTAAAAATATAAATGATGTACATACAGAAAAACAAATAAAAGTTAATATATATCAACTTACTTCCCTGATCATTACTGTAACCTTCTACAGCTCTTAACTACCTAGTATAACTGGCACTGATATCAAGCACCATCTATAGGGCAGGGCTAGGGTCAGATTTGCCATAGAACTTAAGGGATAGGTTTTCAAAAGATAGATTATCTTTCCAACAGACTCAGCTTCACTATTTGAGAGAGCAATTTGCACCAAATTAAAAAAAAAACACACCTTTCATCATCTGTGTGTTTGCAAGAATCAGTTGAGGGTACAAATTGAACCAGCACCTTCATGAGACTTAGAGAAGCTGAGGCGTTCTTAAAACAGCCAGGTTCAAGAAATATCAGTGCTCCACATTCAAGGAAGAAAAGCACAGAACACAAAGGAGCTGGAGAGAGAAGAAGTCAGGAAGCAGGCCTGGTTTGTAACCACCAGAGAGAGATATTATTTTTCTTCTGTATTTTAGCACTAGTGCAACCCCTGCTTAAATACTTTGTTCTGGTGCCCACAATTCAAGAAGGATATTGATAAATTAGAGAAGGTTCAGAGACAAGCCAAGAGAACAATTAAAGGATTACAAAATGTGCCTTATAGTGACTGAACTCCTTGAGTCTATCTATTTGTTTTAACAAAGAGAAGTTTAAAGAGTGACTTGATTACAGTCTATAAATCCCTATATGTGGAACAAATATTTAATAAGGGGCTCCTCAATCTAGCAGAGAAAGGTATAACAGTCCAATGCCTGGATTGAAGGTAGACAAATTCAAATTGGAAATAAAGCATACATTTTTAACAGTGAACGTAATGAATCATTGGAACAACTTACTTAAGGTCATGGTGGAGTCTCCATCACTGACAATTTTTAAATCAAGATGGAATATCAAACTAGATGATCACTATGGCTCCTTCTTGCTTTGGAACCTGTGAATGAAGTGCCCCCCTAGTTATCTAGGTACAGAAGCAATTCGTCTGATTTGTAGTCACATTTGAACTGCAGGTGCAAATTATGTCCTCAGTTGAATTGTGGAAACAAAATGCAGAAATATGCAGATTGGTCCCTTAAATGGGTCAACTGGGCCTTTTGAAAATCAGACCCTAGAGGAACAATTTCCTTTTAGAAAGATTAAAGCAAACTGAAACTTTTCTAACCTAAGGACACATTATCTTCTTTTTTTCATTCTAAGTATTTTTTTTAAATCTCTCCTTCCTAGACTTCCCACAGTATATATTTGTGCTGATGAAGTTGGTTGAGGAGATCATGATAAACAATGGCAAAACAGCAAATGCAGAAAGCGATGATCATAATGACAAAATTCCACAAGAATATAACATTATAGTATTCTGGAAAAATGGGTATAATTAGCATGCACAAAAAAGTGTAAGGGACGGTCAACAACAGGGATTGTTCCCCCAAATACTGGCCTCCTTACGCCACTGAATAGAACTCTAATAGATCAGTACAGCTGATTAAACGCATTGCATATTAGTATGAAATCTGATTTAAGGCCACTGTAGGTAGAAACAACAGGATTCCCACATTGGCAGATTCCCCAAAAAAGGGGAGAGGAAGAAAGAATTCAAACATAGTTTGGAAACCATACATCTGCAGAAAACACTGCTGGGTGCCTGTAGAAAAAGTACAAAAAGAGATTACTTTTCATACATAGGACAGTGCTTGACAAAAGAAGGGACACAGTCTCATTGGGATACTAGTCCTCCTCCCCAGTGCTATGAACTGGGGGAGTCTCAAAGTGAAAAATATAGACAGGGCTCTCACAAGTCATTGTTGCAACCTTTAATCTCTGTAACCTATTTTTTATGACACTTAATACCTCAGCTTCCTGCAAAGTAGCATCTCTACGAGAATAAAAGGTAAAGATTTTACCTGCTTATTTCCCTTTTTCTTAAATATTCCACACCTTCTCTAACCCCCAGCTATAATAATGGATGTGTCTGTTAACATTATCTGGCTATCCATCTTGGCAGATGTGTAAGACAACACTGAGCAATGAGGCAGAGTCCATTGACCCAGCAGAGCCAACATAACAAAAAGGTACATGGAAAGAGCGCTACAATCCCTTCTCTAAAAGGTACCACGCTGTCAGAGTCCATATGCTGGCATAGATGATGCCCTCCTACCTTAGGTACACAGAGGTATGGCAATTTACTGTTACAAGAACCAGTCATATGACATGTTAGAAGCTTACACACTGTTTTTCTGGCTTATTTTCCATTACTGTACATTAAGCACCACCTGGGATTTCTGCTCTCACATGTTGGTCATTCAGAAAAGCAACTGTCTCCTAATCTAGACATATGAATTTTTGCCATAGTTTATGATCAGATTAGAATCGCTGTGTATAAGTCATGGAGTTTTGTAATCATTTAGCACTGTCGATACTCATTGCACATCTCTGTGCAGTCAGAGCACTTCCGCTGTTTCCTAATCATAGAACATTTAGCCACTTTATAACGAGATCAATCACAGGAAATAATATGCTATTATAGTCAATGGCTGTTTATACAGCATTACTGGTAAAACCAATGGGCCAGCCTTTCTTCAACTGTAAGATACCTTTTGGCATTTTCTGCTAATGTGATTATTAAACTGGGGTCGATCAGTACTGAGTCTCTAACATTTTACAGAAGAGGTGAATCAACTCTATATGTTTAGTCAACTTACAGAAATTAACTGTAGAAAACATATACAGCATATATATTACATACATAGAAGTAATAATATTTAGTACTTATATGCGATGGATGTTTATATAGCCCAATTACTCCGGTATCTAAGGACCCAAACCAATGCTCATTGAAATCAATAGAGATACTCCAAACAACTTAGATAGGCTTTGGAGTAGGCCCTAACTGCTAGCCAGAACTAAAGATTCCGAAAGTCTGGTAATGAAATGTGTTTTCCTCTCTCCAGTCTTCTGACACAGAGAAGGGTCATTTGATGTGTATGCCTGTCTCTGTGTGTGCACATTTGTTTAAGAGCTGGGAAAGGCTTTACCAAAAACCTTGGTGTATGTTACACCATGCTGCAGCCTACTAACCTCATGCACATAATACACTGTGAAATAAACACCTAACCCGGATATGCAGAAGTCAAATAGTTCTGCAGATACCTTTCCCCAGTGACAGCAAATGCTACCTGCAACTCTGATTGCTGCACAGCAGCACTGGCCAGCCCCACTTCATTTTGAAGTAAAACTCAAAACAGCAAGAAAATGAAAATCAAGGGTTGCTGGAAAAAAATCTGGAATAGAAATACGGTGAAGGGCTTAATTTACAGTCCTTACTCAGGCAAACACTCCCCACTGAGCAAGGATGATCGAGCTATACGTAAAATTTATATAAACACTAAAACACACCATTAAGATCTTATATTTGAGAGGTTTGAGTATGAAACCTTAATTATCAAGGTGACTCCCTTAAAGCAACATGGAAGCACTGAAGGATGCAGAAACCTGTCATCTACATAATCTGCACTATGGCTGGTTTACTGAAAAAACAGAGGATTTATTTTTTTATCCAAGCCAATATCCTAACACAGAAGGGTACACAGTTTAATATATTGAATCTACATCTATCTATTGCCGAAACACTGGATTTGGGATCAGTTAAGAAAGAGAGATGTGGAATAAATGTTATGTGAGTTCCCAATAGCAACATGAGTGGAAATAGGGAATTTTATTCAGACCAGTACATGTAGTAAGCCATCTGGCTTGCTAGTACTTGTACTCCTAATGAAATTAATATTGAATACTGAAAAGTTATGTTCCACAGTACATAAGAGCATTGCAGGTTATAGTACTAAACTTGTTTGCCTCTATAATTATAAAATCACAGTTTTGCCTTCATTTGTTTCTTACATTTACATTATACAACTGAGCTGTGTAAAATGGAACTCTTACAGTGAATCAGAACTAAGTACTGCTCCTTTTCATTGCCCAAATATACTGAAAAACTCATTTGAAAATTTTCATTTGTATCTTAAATGCTACTACCTCATAGAAAACACTCTGAGTATTAGGGGACACTATTAGAATATTGTCAGGTATGCTCTTAGTTTAATAACAGTGTGTCACAAAGATATGTTTAATGTAGAAACACTAACAGTACAATTACAGAAGCATTATTTTTATTAAACACATTTCATGCATAAACAAAGGGATCATATCTCAGCTTTGTAACGTATCTTCTATAAAAGAGTATCACAAATTGCTTCTGTATAATGACAGGTTTCAGATTAACAGCCGTGTTAGTCTGTATTCACAAAAAGAAAAGGAGTACTTGTGGAACCTTAGAGACTAACCAATTTATTTGAGCATAAGCTTTTGTGAGCTACAGCTCACTTCATCGGATGCATACTGTGGAAAGTTTAGAAGATCTTATTATATACACACAAAGCATGAAAAAATACCTCCTCCCACCCCACTCTCCTTGGAAATGGCCCACCTTGATTATCATACACATTGTAAGGAGAGTGGTCACTTTAGATAAGCTATTACCAGCAGGAGAGTGGGGTGGGAGGAGGTATTGTTTCATGCTTTGTGTGTATATAATAAGATCTTCTAAATTTTCCACAGTATGCATCCAATGAAGTGAGCTGTAGCTCACGAAAGCTTATGCTCAAATAAATTGGTTAGTCTCTAAGGTGCCACAAGTACTCCTTTTCTTTTTGCTTCTGTATAGTATTTTTTTATAAATATGATATGCCCCTCAGGTTATCTGTTCAATGTTATCCTGCCTGAATGCCAGGAATTAAATCAAAGGAAGCTGTTAAGGGAGAAACCAACAGGAAAAAAAACCATGGCAAAGACAGCCCAGGTACACAGTGTCAAAAGAGTTAAGATAACAATGAGGGCCATCGATTGGGAAGTAGCTACCTCTGACACTCCATCCAGGCTGTCATGGTTTATTTTCCCTAAGGCTCACAGCCTAGGTTCAAAAAGGATTTTATACCTTAAAACACTGGCTTTGGGAGGAGGGCAGCCAGGCCAGTCACCTGAGGGGTGTATTCAAGAGGTACAAAAAGGGGTCTAAGGTGCATCTTGACAGCTTCCCAGACAACAATAGCCTGGGCAAGTAAACACAGAATGAGAACTAAGCCTGTTTGGCAGAAGCTGGGAATGGGCGACAGGGGATGGATCACTTGATGATTACCTGTTCTGCTCATTCCCTCTGGGGCACCTGGCATTGGCCACTGTCAGAAGACGGGATACTGGGCTGGATGGACCTTTGGTCTGACCCAGTATGGCTGCTCTTAAGCTCTAAGCACAGGTGAAAATATATCGTGCCAACAGCCTGTTTAGATGTAGCAGGGCAAGTATGAAAAAAGGCTCAATAGATCAAATTTTCAAGATAACGACAGCATAGGAAAAGTAGATGGTTCAGGTAGTAGGATTTTATTGTTTTACATTAAAGAGAGAATGAGAAGATTGGCAAAGTGGGTATAAATAGAAGTAATATTGTAAACCTATATGAGAAGATTTAGGTTGAGTAGTTGTTGACTAAAGAAGAAGGGTGGTTTAGTGGATACTACCATAGACTGGGACTTACGAGATCCAGGTTCAATTTCCTTCTCTGTCAGAGGCTCTCTCTGTGACCTTGGACAAGTCACTTAGTCTGTCTTTGCCTCAGTTCCCATGTTTAAAGTGGTGATGATAGGAGTGTAGGCATACAAATTTTGGCCGTAAGTCAGATTTTCAAAAGTTATCAGCACCCACAACTGATTCCAGATTTTGTCCCTAGCCTCCGTTTGCCAGAAGCTGGGAATGGGCAACAGGGGATGGATCACTTGATGATTACCTGTTCTGTTCATTTCTCTGAAGCACCTGGCATGGGCCACTATCAGAAGACAGGATACTGAGCTAGATGGAGCTTTCGTATGACCCAGTGTGGCCGTTCTTATGTTCAAAAGAGTTCTGTTTTGATTGCGTCTAGGTTTTCAAAAGTGCTCAGCAGCCAGCTGCTCTCATTGACTGGGTGTTGAACACTTCTGAAAAACTGGTCCAGAGTGCAGAAAGGATCTAACATCATTACTGAGAGACCACGCAGGGGGCATAAAGGGAAGCTCTCTGGTATTCATGAATCCAAGGGAACAAGTTGAAGAAAAATAAAAGGTGAAGTCAGAGAGCTAGGGAAGGGTTGGAGGAAGTCAAGGGAAGAACTTTAGTAGTCACCATGGTGGATTGGAGTTAACCTATTGCCATCCTGGATGACTGGGCAATAAAATGGCAGATGACATTCAATGTTAACGAATGCAAAGTAATGCAGTTGGAAAACATAATCCTAACTATACATACAAAATGATCAGGTCTAAATTAGCTTTTACCACTCAAGAAAGATTTTGGAGTCATTGTGGATAGTTCTTTGAAAACATCTGCTCAAATGTGCAGTGGCAATCAAAAAAGCTAACGGAATGTTAGGAATCATTAGGATAGGGATAAATAATAAAACAAACATTATTTATCATAAATGCCACTGTATCAATCCATGGTATGCCCAGAACTTGAATACTGCACGCAGTTCTTGTTGCTCCGTCTCAAAAAAGATATGTTAGAATTGGAAAAGGTGCAGAGAAAGGCAACACAAATATTAGGGGTATGGAACAGTTTCCACATGAGGAGAAATTAAAAAGACTGGGACTGTTCAGCTTAGAAGAGACAGCTAAGGGAGGATAGGATAGAGGTCTATAAAATCAGGAACAGTGTGGAGAAAAAGTGTGTTTATGCCTTCATGAACACAAGAACCATGGGTTACCAGTGAAATTAATAGGCAGGAAGTGTAAAATAAACAAAAGGAAGTACTTCTTCGCACAACACAGACTCAACCTGTGGAACTCGTTGCCAGCGATGTTGTGAAGGCCAAAAATATAACTCGGTTATAAAAAGAATTAGAGAAGTTCCTGGAGGATAGGTCCATCAATGGCTATTAGCCAAGATGGTCAGGGATGCAACCCCATGCTCTGAGTGTCCCTAAGCCTCTGACTGCCAGATGCATCATGCAATAATTGCTGTGTTCTGTTTATTCCCTCTAAAGCATCTGGCAGCAGCCACTGTTGGAAGACAGAATACTGGGCTATATGGACCACAGGTCTGACCCATTATGGCCATTCTTATGTTCTTATTATCAACTTGTACTAGCAAACATCACAAAGTATTATACAACACAGAAGAAAAATAAAGTAAAAATGAAGACAGAACAATGAGTTGAAAGAGCACATGAAGTATAGGTAGTAGTAGTTTGCAAGCATAAAAATTGCAAAAGTTTGACCTAAAAATTGTCCTTGATTAGGCGGCCTTCAGAATTATATTCAAAAACCTCTGGCTAAAGGGCTGACACAGTGATCACACAGTCATTTAAATATTGTACAGAAGGGGAACTTCAAGTAGTCCCTAATTAGATGACCTAAGAGAATGAGTAGATATCAACTAAAAATGTCCAATTAAAAATTTAAAAGTCAATATTGTATTGAATGTATTCTGCCAGACCTATCTAACAAGCCTAATTATTCTCTTTGCAAAGAGGTGATTTAAAAGAGTACTTGTACTGGATAACAACAGATATGTTTGCATACTAGCTATGAACTATATGTGTATTGAATAATAGGGCCTGCTAAAAGAAGTAGCTAAGAGCTTTCCCTTTAACATTTGATCAGGCCGATAGTGGACAATACCTGATTCAAGTGTATAATATTATACAGCATATTCTGTCTGGCCTTATCACATTGATTACGGATAATTTTCCCTAATAAACCCTTCCCAGATTTCAACTGATCTCTTCAACGGATTGTGTTTCAAGTTTGATTGCCTGGATTTACCTTTCTAATTGGTAGTAAGTAACCTATTGGAGACAACAATAGAAGCAGGGTTTTAATCTGTCAGTCAGAATTTCCTCCGTCTGTATCAGGGCACTTTGTGATTTATTCTTAAAGTTCCTTCTGTAGAATCATGATGCGTCTCAGTCTTCTATGCCAGACATTCAGGAGACAGGATACAGTTTAGTTTTGTATCATTTTATGTGTTCTAGGTATATATAACCAGGTCAACCAGAAGTAATGGCCTTGATGCAGGAATTACTGGAGGAAATTATGTAAAAAACCAGACTTGAAGATCACAATGGTATCTTATGTCATTAAAATATATGAATCTATTATAAACTGGGGGGTAGGAGGAGAAGAGTGAACAGGCTTCTGAATCTTCAGTCAGTTCAGATATGTCTATCCTGGTATTACTGGTAGTAAAGAAACATTTTCTGCCTTCCACCTGATAAACATATTTATTTAGGATCTGATCCTGCATTTCTTACATACCCCAGAACTTCAGTTATCTTCTACAGGACTCTTGCGGTGTGCAAGAAATACAGGATTGGGCACTGAAAAGACTTTCATAAACTATCTTATAAACTTTTTGAATCTGTAGAGGGGGTTAATAGCTCCTGAGTAGAGCAGGTCAAAAAACGGGATGAACATTTTGTGATTTTTAAACGTCTTTTTTTCCGTCAAAATGTGAAATTGGAAAGAAAATTTTAATTAAGAAATCAAACGTCAGAAAATTTCAGCCAGCTCTACTCATCAGCTTACTAGTGAGTTATAGAGTTAGGTGGGCAAATCTTAAGAAGTGCAAGCGTGTTTGCAAAGCTGATTCAAGTTGACTATTTATTGTTTTACCATGACAATCAATATAGTTAGTTAATGCCCTTTTACTTTCAAGGATGCTTCAGTAGTTTTATCAATTTTTTTCCGTCTTAACCTGTGCCATGTGGTAGGGATTTGAAATATCCTTGAAAAATCAGGCTGTCACAAGAGTGTTTCCTGTACATAACAGATTATTTAGTCATATACTCTGCTGTTGTAAATCCAAGTGGCTCCACTGAGGTCAATAGAGTTACACCAACTGAAACTCTGGCCCTTTATTTCCTACATTACACAATCTATTTGTTCCCTTTTCTGCTCCTTGGGCTCAGTCTCTCTATATTTGTTTTTTGTATTGTGCTAGTTCTCAACTCCATTTTCACCCTATTTTAATTTGGATTCTTTCTGTGTCTTCTTGCTTCCTTTTTTCACAGATTCTGATGATATGACCTCAATAACATTCAAATTTTAGTCAACCCAGAGATGTTTGAACGTGGCAAAACAAATTCTCCCATTCCTAATATGAAGTTTTTTCTCACTACCTGAGTTCAAATCTGACCAAACTTGGTAATAACGGTCTTAAGTGAAGTGAATTGACAGTCTACGGGTATGTACATCACATAAAAAATATAACAAAACCACCTTAACTGTAATTTGCTCTTATTGGCCACCTTGTTGGCTTTCTCAGCAGAGGTGCCAAGGACTGACTGGGCAAGTAGGATGAATGATACTTTCAAAATAGGATGAGGTGATGTTTGGAGGCTCATAATGCATAGCTGGGTCTAAGGATATGTTAAAGACTTCAGCCTCTACAGCTAGCCATACAGCTCTTTAACATGTGGAAATTCATTTTAAAGTATCACTCTGCCTTTATAATAGTTAAAATATCTTTCAAATGTTCTATTTTGGCAGCTGATTGTCTTTCATCCCCACTGCTAAGCTTTCCCTTTTCTCTTTCTCCTTTCACATGAGAAGGCTGACCTACCATCTTTCTTTCTTGCTCTCAAATGAGAAGCAGCTTGAGCTATATTTAACCACATATCAAAAGGGCTTCCTTGAAATGGATTTTGAAGAAGTCATTCTCTCATGTTCATGTTGTAAAAATCCCTGTATGTTACTATATTAGAACCTGTTATGTTGAACTGCACTTTTAATGATAAAATGTTATTTTATCTTCAGCAATGTGCAGTACAGGTGCTCAAAATTCTAATGGGTATTGTCATATTTTTAACATAGAAGTATTCAAAATCTTGCTTGACTGCTCCTTCCATTTTCATTATTCTAGACATTCCATCCAAGAACCTACATGTTTTCTTAGAGCAAATATATTTTATACAAAGATGTGTAGAACCATCGTAACAATATAAGATTTTGTATACTGGGAAGCCAAGCTTACTTTCTGCTTCGACAAAGGCTGCTTCATGTGAAACTCATGTGATGCTAAATCAACATGTATTCTCCAAATCTCACATGCATCTTATTGCACACATCATGAACTTTCATATCCTGTACAAAAAAAAAAAAAAAGGCACTGCAGAGCTCTATGTCATAGAACAGTGGCTCTCAACATTTCCAGAGTACTGAATCCCTTTCAGGAGTCTGATTTGTCTTGCATACCCCGAGTTTCACCTCACTTAAAACCTACTTGCTTACAAAATCAGACATAAAAATACAAAAATGTCATGGCACACTATTACTGAAAAATTGTTTATGTTCTCATTTTTACAATATAATTATCAAATAAATCAATTGGAATATAAATGTACTTACATTTCAGTGTATAGTATATTATAGAGCAATATAAACAAGTCATTGTCTATATGACATTTTAGTTTGTACTGCCTTCGTTCGTGCTTTTTATGCAGCCTGTTGTAAAATTAGGCAAATATCTAGATGAGTTGATGCACCCCTGAAAGACCTCCATATGCCCCCAGAGGTACATGTATCTCTGGTTAAGAGCCACTGTCATAGAACAATGGTGGCTGTCCTGCAGCAAAGCTTCACAATGCACTGTGTTTATTCTCAGAGACAGATGTATCTCAGGATGTAGTACTGTATTTTGATATAAAACAGATGAAATATGCATGAACTAAATCTTTAAAGGTTCCCATTAAAACAAAAATAGTAATGAGTGACAACATCCTTTAGCACGTAGTTTTGCATGGTTTTGTTTGTTTGTTTGATTGGATTTTGTTTTTCCTAGCACTTCCTTTGCCAGCCATGTTATTTATCATGTATGAAACTAAAAACATCTGTTAGATTGTCCCTAGGAATGTCAATAAGGTACCTTTTGTGCTGTGTAAACATTTGAGGCTTAATATTGTGAAGCTCTCAAATGCCCTTTTAATCAGTGATCAATTTTATGAGCCTCATTCTCTTTCATGATTAAACATGAAGATTAGAAACAGATAGTTTATTTAAACTTTACAGCATAGCCACTATTTGCTATAATGTTAACCAAAAGGTATTCAGAAAAAAAGAGTTCAAGCCTATTTCTTAATTTACAGTAATGTGTGTGCTTACCAAGAAGGGGACATGAGTTTTGTATAGATTTAAAATGTGAAACCAGGATGCCTTACTAGAAGATGGGTAATTATGTCCCAGTTCACCTTCATATTAACATGAAACTGCTTCCTTTTCCTAAATACTATTTCTTTATGTAGGGTAGCCACAGTGCAAAAATGAGTGCAACTAATCATGGACAGAATTATTGAGCTCTATAAATGATGACATTGTCTTTCTGCTGTCAGAAAAGGAGGACTTGTGGCACCTTAGAGACTAACAAATTTATTTGAGCATAAGCTTTCGTGAGCTACAGCTCACTTCATCGGATGCATTCAGTGGAAAGTACAGTGGGGAGGTTTATATACACAGAGAACATGAAACAATGGTTGTTACCATACACACTGTAACGAGAGTGATCAGGTAAGGTGAGCTATTATCAGCAGGAGAGCGGGGTAGGGAAAAACCTTTTGTAGTGATAATCAAGGTGGGCCATTTCCAGCAGTTGACAAGAACATCTGAGGAACAGTGGGGGGGGGGGCGTGGGGGGATAAACATGGGGAAATAGTTTTACTTTGTGTAATGACCCATCCACTCCCAGTCTTTATTCAAGCCTAAGTTAATTGTATCCAGTTTGCAAATTAATTCCAATTCAAAATCAGAGTCCAACGAGAGACTGCTGAAGTGTTTTTGTTGAAGAGTTGCCACTTTTACATCTGTAATCGAGTGACCAAAGTGATTGAAGTGTTCTTCGACTGGTTTTTGAATGTTATAATTCTTGACGTCTGATTTGTGTCCATTTATTCTTTTACATAGAAACTGTCCAGTTTGGCCAATGTACATGGCAGAGGGGCATTGCTGGCACATGATGGCATATATCACATGGGTATATGTGCAGGTGAACGAGCCTCTGATAGTGTGGCTGATGTGATTAGACCCGATGATGGTGTCCCCTGAATAGATATGTGGGCACAGTTGGCAACGGGCTTTGTTGCAAGGATAGTTCCTGCATTAGTGGTTTTGTTGTGTGGTTAGTGGTTGCTGGTGTGTATTTGCTTCAGGTTAGGGGGCTGTCTGTAAGCAAGGACTGGCCTGTCTCCCAAGATCTGTGAGAGTGATGGGTCGTCCTTCAGGATAGGTTGTAGATCCTTGATGATGCATTGGAGAGGTTTTAGTTGGGGGCTGAAGGGGATGGCTAGTGGCGTTCTGTTATTTTCTTTGTTGGGCCTGTCCTGTAGTAGGTAACTTCTGGGTACTCTTCTGGCTCTGTCAATCTGTTTTTTCTCTTCAGCAGGTGGGTATTGTAGTTGTAAGAACGCTTGATAGAGATCTTATAGGTGTTTGTCTCTGTCTGAGGGGTTGGAGCAAATGTGGTTGTATCGTAGAGCTTGGCTGTAGACAATGGATCATGTGGTGTGGTCTGAATGAAAGTTGGAGGCATGTAGGTAGGCATAGTGGTCAGTAGGTTTCCGGTATAGGGTGGTGTTTATGTGACCATCGCTTATTAGCACCGTAGTGTCCAGGAAGTGGAACTCTTGTGTGGACTGGTCCAGGCTGAGGTTGATGGTGGGATAGAAATTGTTGAAATCATGGTGGAATTCCTCAAGAGCTTCTTTTCCATTGGTCCAGATGATGAAGATGTCATCAATGTAGCGCAAGTAGAGTAGGGGCATTAGGGGACGAGAGCTGAGGAAGCGTTGCTCTAAGTCAGCCATAAAAATGTTGGCATACTGAATTGGTTGAAGCTTTGCTCTCAGGAACTGACTAAGGCACCTGGCCAATGAACGTTGACTCATCTGTGTGAGTCTTTTGAAGTACCCTGTGGCTACTATGAAAAGGGCACAGAACATTTTCTGTAGAAAAAAAAATGGAATGACTTTCCTTGCTTACTACTCAGTCTAGACGGTAGCCCACAATAAACTGCTCGTCTGCCACCTCTAATTCATGCACCACAGCTCAGTGTACCCTCTTTCTTGTCATTCTTCTGCTTTGCAGAAGTTGGAAAGAAGCTACGGCAAATAATGACACAAAGATGATAAAATATCTGTCCTTTTAGTCTGGTCTGATCCCTCTCGGCAGCAGTTCTCTATTAGTGCCAGCTTCTGTTTGTTGATTGAATGCTCACTCTGTCCATGTCTGTCTCCCAACCTGTCAGAGTGTATTCTCATCTTTTATCTAACCCTCACCACTAGAAGTTCAGTGTGATTTCAAAATCCAAGCTGATAAACAATTTCTCAGTTTCCTTTTGTGACCTAATATTTTTTCTAAAGCTATTATTGAATTTATATTGATTGTGAGCAGTTCAGATAATTACATTATTCTGTTTGCTACCTGAACATGATAATTATGAGTTTTATGCATAATTTTCCATTAATACAAACTGTGTTATATCAATTCACTGCATCTTAGGAAGGAAAACATATAAATTAATTACATAAATAAAAATTAATCCTTTTTCTGATGCCCATGAAGTTATTGAATGGTGCTTTGAAAAAATCTTACCTTATTATGCCAGATTACAGTAATTAAAATGAGAAATAAACTCTGCGAAGTCACAAAAAGCAAAGTCTGCTACATTTTTTTCCATAACTCTGTTTTTTCTGTTCAAGTCCTGAAGATCACACCATTTTCTGACATTTCACCTTCTAAGCCTTCAAGCCCCACAATCCAGCTACCATTTTTATAACCATTTAGAGTCAGAAGTGAACCATCATCGTGATTCCCAGGCTCTCCTCTTGGATATGCCTTTACAACAGCATTTTTGGGCTGACTAACCAGATCACGTACTGTGATATACAGACATATTCAAGTCTCCTGAATGTATAAAACACAACCATTAGTGGGTAGGCTAGATCAAATGTTCTTTATTTCCTTCCATATGTAGACATTGATCTGGATGTTAGCATAAATGGAAAGAAAGAAGAAAAGACTAGGTATGTAGCATAATGTATCGTAAAGAGTTCAGCATACTTGGTTGAAGTTTATGATGTGACTCCTGATTTATATTGGTGTAAGGCAAAGCAGAACCTGGCCTGGTGTCTGGCCATATATCCTATCTGTAACATAAACAAGCCATTATCTGTCAAGCAACTTGAAAGTCACATGAAAGTATACATGGCAGAATGCCTCCTGTGCACAGGTTTTAATAAAAGAACCATGCTGAAGTACTTTTTTGCAAATAGGATGCTCAGATCTGAGCTATGCACTAAATAAATAAAAGTCAGAATAGGTGGCCCTATTGTAGAGGGGATTATTACATTCTTATAGAGGTAGTGGGGATTATTACAGCTTTGTGAATGGTCAAAGATGCAAGAGCCCCTTTGTACTTATGGCTTCATATAAAAGATTCAGAACGCTCGCCTTTATGGTTAGGTTATCCCAGCACTAGTTAACAAATAAATAAAGGAAATGTAGCCTCCAAAGAGAGAAAGAAGCATGACCTGTTTTCACTCAAATGAAAATTCTAAATCATTCCTACCAGGGATGATGTAGGGATGGAAATTCAACCAGTGGTAGTTTGTGTCAATATACAGCTCTCCCATTAGGACAATTCCTTATAGATTTTATTTCTCTAGAACAAATAATCAGGCAGAGAGAATCTGCTTCTTGAAAGCTTGTCTGAGCATGCCTTTTGTTAAAGCAGCAGCAGCAGAAACCCAGTCACTTACTCATCTTGCTTTCGTAGGGGCTTGCCTGCATAAAGGCTTTTAGTCAGGGCATAGAGAAACACCTGCTTTCCATATGAGGACAAAAATAGGAATAACATGTCCTTAAACTTATTTGTGGTTCCTAAAGGGCCCTGTTCTGCCTCTAATATGCACATACCACTCCCACTGTCTGCTCTGGGAGTTTCATAAGTGTTTTTGGGAAAGAATTGGACTCAAGGCATCCATTTCAAATTATTAGTGCTATCAAACTTATTCAGTCCCTTCCAGAAGTAGTAAATAAGGAAATCCTTAACTAAGATTCTGTGCCATATTTTCATGAAACCTTAAGTGAAATATAAATCATGGGTTTGTAACATCTGAAAAATAACAAAGAAAACATGGTTTTAGCAGAATGGTAATTAGACATAAATATATATTCAGAGCACTCTCACAATAATGAACTTTCTTAGTAAGATGATAATTTGACACTTTAATTCAGTTCTTAAATGCAGCATTTACAGAGATGGCAGTGAATATTTTCCACAGGACTCTTATTTGGCTAAGTTGTTCAGTTTTCTATATACATGACATAGGGAAATAATTATACTGTAATTATCTATGATTGATCATTTTCAGGACAAAACTATTCCTTTATAATGTGAAAGCATGCTTGGACTTTTGTTGTTACCCACTAACTGATATTTATGGTGCACTGCTAAAGAAGCTTGCAAGAAATGGTTGATATTTACGAGTAGAAGATGGAAACACTCTCTCTTTTCACATTGCATCAGTGTAAAAGTCACAGACTGGATGGGTAGGAGTGCCTTCACACTTCATATTGTGCTAATTAATCTTCTGTGCCTTTTTACTGACAGGCCTGAAGACACATATTTTGGGAGTTTTACACACAATATGGAAAAAGACTAAAGTGATTTTAAATCAATGCCAGGAGATAGGTTGTTTTAAGATGGACACCAAATAGGCTAGAATATGTATAAAAATAAGTATTTCATTGTCCTGGGTAATCTGTGGCAGCTGAAATGTTCAAAAACAATGTGGGGGTGGGGGGAGAAGGGAACTAGTGCCAAATTGTTTTATTTTGTGAAATTGTACTTTTTGGTGAAGGGTTGTGGATGCTCATTCCCATCATTTTATATGTGAATTGGGCATAAAGGTCTTATCCACCTGGTCTATCTTTTTTGTTCAGTTCAGTGCATGCCAGTGGCTGGGTGATAACATTTCAGAGGAAATGAGAAGAAATATTGAGACATAACATAATATAATATGTAAGAGAAAACAAATTAGAGTTTAAATGTGGAGAATTGTTGTGGGGCATTGGTTAGCTTGGGATTGGTAACAGGATATGGAATCACTATTGGCTAAATCACTGCTTCTCATCTAGCAGGCTGGCAGTGGCTGAAAGTCATCATTGCTATCTAGCTACTGTTTGATGACCTTTTTCTGAAATGAGCTGGGTTGTCTAAATCCAATTTACAGTACCCAAAAGTCCAAATCACAAAAAGTCATCATCATGGTTGGTGGTTGTTGTCTAAGTGTTGGTAATCTCAGCGGAGAACCAAAGGATAGGAATGAGTATGTAGTCTGAAAAGCGCTCTCATGCTTCGAGGTGCTCATGCAGAAAGCCACTGAGGCATATTGGGGCAGTGGTGCTGGAAAGCTTGCACCTCTGCTACTTTTGCTGTATGTGTTAGAAGGATGAATTCAGAACTTCGGTCTTCATGGCTGTCAAACTGACTTGAGGGGGGAGGAGGGAGGGAAAGACAGAGAGAACTAAAAGTTTGGCCATTTTGTGGAGTTTTTATTGTTTTATTTAGTTCCTCATTAAGTCAAGCAAACTAGTGAAGCCTGAGTAAGGACAAAAGATGAAATTAATCTCTGGGCAGGAGGCTAGTACAAGGCCTGTGGGGCACATAAGTTCCATTTAAGATCTTTAAAAGGGCTTAAGTAGGACTTCATGCATAGATCCTTTTCTGGCCCTCACAGAGGAGTAAGTAGAGAATAAATAAAACCTGAATAAGGACTAAATAAGTCAATGAGACTCCATAAGCAATGAAGTTGTCCTCCTTGAAGCCTAAGTGAAACTAAGACCCAGATTCAGGCATGTGTCTAACTTCAAGCATGTGGGCAGTCCCAATGAAATCAAACATGCTTAAGTACCATTCTGAGTCAAGGCCAAAGTAAGGATGTTAGGTTTGGGGGCAATGTTAATATTGCTTATCTGTACTGTATACTTAAAAATTACTTTGATTTTGCAGTACAAGTATCAGCTTTGGAAGACACAACCAGTAACATCTGAATGGATATGTTGCAATTTAACAGATATATTCTTGTTATTATGAAAAAGCATTCTTTTTACTATAGGACCACACAAAATAAGTTTGATTACTTGTGTCTCGCTCTTTCATGAAATATAGACTTTTCTGCGAGAAAACACCTGAAATAGCCCACATTTTAAAAAGTATTTTTCTCTTGAACAGAACAATGTTCTGGCATTCTTGCCAAATACATACAAAAGATCATTTCTCTTGAAACCCCAAGAAAGTAATAAAGGATCTGCACAACCTAAAAAGCTAAAATGTTGTATGTACTGTAATACAAGCTAGCCCTTTTATATATGTCCTAGGTTTTTTCTTTTCCATTAATAAATCCAAAAAATACTCCTTCTTTCAAAATAGTTACCAACTCTGTAGAGTGCTAAGTATACTTCCCAGGAGAGTGCCCTATCTCAGGAAGGCAGATAGATTAGATACTTTATCAAACTACTGGGTGTGAGCTCCTAAATGTTCAAATGCTCATTGGAAACTTACCCAGTCGTACTGAGATGTTTTCCCCTCTCCTGTTCCCCATCTGTAACTGTTTCCAACCCACCAGGTTCTTCTCACTCTTAGGCTATGTCTACATGACCAGCTAGGGGTAGTGTTCTTCTGATCATGTACACATACGTACACTAGCTCTCACTGGAAGGTAGCATGGATAACAGCAGTGAAGGCATGGATGAATATATATCCATTGGTTTCATGTGCATCTCAACTGCAGCTACTCCAGCTATGCTGCTATTTATACTATGCTGTTTGCATGTACACTAGCAGGAGAATCACATCCCTAACTCGTAGTGCAGATGTAGTGTTAGTATTCCGCACAGTCGCCCTCAGTATAGTCCCTGACCCTACTACAGTACATCTCTCATTCCAGTACTAACCTACTGGCCCAAACCCAATGTTCCCATTCTCTTTTTCTTCCAATACTTTTTTTTTTTAATTTTCTTTACCACCCCTTGTAAGTTAGCCAACAAAGGCATGTCTTCCACTCTGCTATCACTGCTGATATTTGATTAAATGGATTGGAAAATATAAAGCTACAGTACTTGCTGGTCTTTGATCAGCAGCTCTCATCAAATCTTATGTCATCCAGGACTTTCCCAGGTGCAGTGTGCAACAAGCATTTCTGGGAAAGCTCATAATCTCACTTGAGCTTCCCCAAGTAGCTAGGTCAGCTAAGACTGCCAGATCTGCTACAATCACCACTGGTTTTATCAGGAAAAAAGGGAGCTTTGATTGGCATAATGAACCTTGGGCTGTGGTAGTAGGATACTTGTGTAAATCTTCAGAAAGTTTTGGTTCAGTTTGGGAGCTGGAGGTTGAGACTATCTTCTGAAGCAGTTTATCCATCCCTAATAAATATTAGTTTACTAATAGGTATATGGAGTGCAATTCTGCAGAAGAGGGGGAAAGGGAAAATAAGTGTTACTACTTCATTAAAAGATGTAACATTAAAGACATAAACTATACACTTCAGGATTAGAAGAGGACCAAATCTTATGCTATAAGGAAAAGTTTGGGATGCCCCGCATTAGACCCGCAATGATGTCAAATTTCTCTTTGAAGGCCATACAATACTATTTCCTCTGTATACATTATCTAATTAGAATTAGGGCTGTCAAGCAATTAAAAAAAATGAATCACGATTAATCATGCTGTTAAATAATAGAATACCATTTATTTATATATTTTGAATGTTTTCTACATTTTCAAATATCTTGATTTCAATTACAACATAGAATACAAAGTGTACAGTGCTCACTTTATATTTATTTTTGATTACAAATATTTGCACTGTAGAAAACAAAACCGGTATTTTTCAATTCACCTCATACAAGTACTGTAGTGCTATATATTTACCGTGAAAGTGCAACTTACAAATGTAGATTTTTTTTGTTACATAATTGCACACAAAAACAAAACAGTGTAAAACTTCAGAGCCTACAAGTCCACTCAGTCCTACTTCTTGTTCAGCCAGTCGCTAAGACAAACAACTTTGCTTACATTTACGGGAGATAATGCTGCCCTCTTCTTATTTACAATGTCACCAGAAAGTGAGAACAGGCATTTGCATTGCACTTTTGTAGCTGGCATTGCAAGGTATTTACATGCCATACATGCTAAACATTCGTATGCCCATTCATGAATGTCTGACATTCATGCTTTGGTCATCATTCCAGAGGACATGCTTCCATGCTGATGACGCTCATTAAAAAAATAACATGTTAATTAAATGTGACTGAACTCCTTGGGGGGAGAATTGTATGTCCCCTGCTCTGTTTTACCAGCATTCTGCAATATATTTCATGTGTTAGCAATCTCGGATGGTGACCCAGCACATGTTGTTCATTTTAAGAACACTTTCATGGCAGATTTGACAAAACTCAAAGAAGGTACCAATGTGAAATTTCTAAAGATTGCTACAGCACTTGACCCAAGGTTTAAGAATCTGAAGTGCCTTCCAAAATCTGAGAGGGATGAGATGTGGAGAATGCTTTCAGATCTCTTGAAAGAGCAACACTCTGATGGGGAAACTACAGAACCTGAACCACCAAAAAAGAAAATCAACCTTCTGCTGGTGGCATCTGACTCAGATGATGAAAATGAACATGCGACAGGCCGCACTGCTTTGGATTGTTATCAAGCAGAACCTATCATCAGCATGAAAGCATATCCATGTAAATATCTTGTGACACTGGTTACAACAGTGCCATGCAAACACCTGTTCTCACTTTCAGAAGACATTATAAACAAGAACTGGGCTACATTATCTCCTGAAAATGTAACAAACAAAATCTTGTTCATCTGAGCAATTGTATGAACAAGAAGTAGGACTGAGTGGACTTGTAGGCTCCAACGTTTTACGTTGTTTTATTTTTGAATGCAGTTTTTTTTGTGCATAATTCAACATTTGTAAGTTTAACTATCATGATAAAGAGATTGCACAATAGTACTTCTTTAGGTGAATTCAAAAATGCTATTTCTTTTGTCATTTTTACAGTGCAAATATTTGTAATCAAAATAATAATATAAAGTGAGCACTGTACAGTTTGTATTCTGTGTTGTAATTGAAATCAATATATTTGAAAATGTAGAAAAACATCCAAAATATTTAATAAATTTCAATTGGCATTCTATTGTTTAACCGTGCAATTAAAATGGCGATTAATCACGAATAATTTTTGAGTTAATGGCATAAGTTAACTGTGATTAATCAACAGCCCTAATTAGAATATACACACCCTTTAATGGAATCAGCACTAAGACATCTATATAACATATAGGTAAATACATAGCAGGGAAAACAGACAACATAAAATCACTCTGACAAAGAAAGAATCAAGAGGAACAATAATCTCTCAAAAGACTACAAGAACTGTACTCAATACCCATGGGGAGTTGCTAAAAAGAAAAGAAAGAAAGCTCATGTAATTTCCCTAGCCTGACTAGAGTTACTAAAAATCAAAAAGAAAAACTTTGAATGGACACAGTAGTATTGAATAAAAAGTTATGAGTACTTGTGACTAAGCCACAAAGTGCAGAAAAAAGAAGCCCAATCTATTTGAACACATGGCATTTTTTCATCTTCATGTAGAGAACACTCATGGATATTGTACCTGTGAATTACATTCAAGACAATATTACTTGTCCGTGTAAAGAAAACAGCAGCTATAATGACTCACAGAAGACAGTTTGCAATGCCTGTCCAACATAATTGGACAGCAAGGTTAAAATTTTCAAAAGCACCCAAATTTCAGATTTAGGAGCCTATATCCTATTTTTTAATTGACTTAGACATTTATAAGCCTAAGTTTCACTGAAAGGTAGTGGGTGTTTAGTGTGAAGTGCTTTTAAAATTTTTACCCTTAACGATTTAGTGCCAAATCCTGAAGTAGTGTAAACTGGCATAGCTCCATTGACTTCCATAGACCTATGCAGTTTTACACCAGCTAAGGAAGTGTCCCTGAAATTTGCATGAACCCCAGTGGAGTCAAACCAAACCACTAAGTATGACATGGCTGTAGCCGTAAACTGTTTTCCAGAAGGGCTTTACATCGGGGTTTTGCACCAATACAAGCAAAGTACCTCTGTTGCTGTGACATTTGCAGCCTACAACCGTTGTAGAGAGACTCCTTTGGTGCAGCTATATTGGAATCTAACACACAAAGTATAATATGTCAGTTTCACTATTCTCATAAATAAATAGGACCATGGCACCTGAGAAACTACTTAGATTTGGGTTTTTATTGGTTTTTTGAATCTTTGCCATTAAATTGTATGAGATTCGGTGCAACCCCATTGCAGTTCAATCAGATCTCTCAGCCTCTCAACCCTTTTCTCTATATTACTGTATTTTAATTGTTGGATATGCCCCATGGTAGGAGGTTCTTAACCAAAAAAGAACTATTCATCATTATCACTATTCTTTGATGTAAATCAACTGTTTGACTGGGATGAGTTTCTGCTGTGAGAGGGAAGATCATAAGTTGTAAAGGAGTACTTGTGCATGCATCCAATGAAGCGATGAAGTGAGTATAAGCTCATGAAAGCTTATACTCAAAAAAAAATTTTAGTCTCTAAGGTGCCACAAGTACTCCTTTTCTTTTGTGGATACAGACTAACACTGCTGCTACTCTGAAAGTTGTAGAGTATTTTTCAGACTTAACAGGAAAATACAGGATGTCTGTTTCCAATTTGATAATACTTCAGAGCAATCTTGAAGTGGAAATTTCTCATACCAGAGTTGTTGAAGCAAGCGTGAGGAAGTGCTATGACTTTAATTAAGTTATAACACTGTGACATCTTTTACGAGGTGAGAACTGGAAAACACAACACCAATTCCACCAAATGGGCAAATACAGAAACCCAAGAAACAAAGACTTACTGACACCTAGCGAAGGATTGTTCTGATTCAAACCCCATTATCAGAGCTACCACTGACTTAATTTATTAACTAAATTAATGAACTCTGTGGAACTTAGTCAGCAATGAGATCTCACTAAAACAAATCACCTCTGAATATTCTATAGGATGGAAGATCACCTGTTATTCTTAGCCCACCTGATAAAGAATCATACCTTAATTAAATAGTGATTAGTTTTATTCCTAACCCTAAATGTCCTGTATTTAATATATGTGCAGAAGGTGCTGGGTGCGTTAGGTATTACCGTAATCCAAACTAATAATCATGAATAAAGTGTGTGGGTTTAAAACATGCTTTTAGAATGATTTTAGATTAATTATACATGTATCCATAGTTTTAAAGGTGACTGTTTAAAAAAGAAAAAAAAGTGTCAGGACTGTAATAGATCGTCTCCATGAAGACTTTACAATGTGCATAAGCAATAAAGCCACGTATCTAGCAGCTGTTCAAAGAGCTGCTTTTTGACTTTTGGAGGCATCATCATTCATTATGTCAAAGAATATGTAGGGGGAAAAGAAGAAGTGCCTGTTCCAACTGGAGTCATAGAATCATAGAATATCAGGGTTGGAAGGGACCTCAGGAGGTCATCTAGTCCAACCCCCTGCTCAAAGCAGAACCAATCCCCAACTAAATCATCCCAGCCAGGGCTTTGTCAAGCCTGACCTTAAAAACCTCTAAGGAAGGAGATTCCACCACCTCCCTAGGTAACCCATTCCAGTGCTTCACCACCTTCCTAGTGAAAAAGTTTTTCCTAACATCCAAACTAAACTTCCCCCACTGCAACTTGAGAGCATCACTCCTTGTTCTGTCATCAAGTGCCACTGAGAACAGTCTAAATCTATCCTCTTTGGAACCCCCTTTCTGGTAGTTGAAAGCAGCTATCAAATCCCCCCTCATTCTTCTCTTCTGCAGACTAAATAATCCCAGTTCCCTCAGCCTCTCCTCATAAGTCATGTGCTCCAGTCCCCTAATAATTTTTGTTGCCCTCTGCTGGACTCTTTCCAATTTTTCCACATCCTTCTTGTAGTGTAGGGCCCAAAACTGGACACAGTACTCCAGATGAGGCCTCACCAATGTCGAATAGAGGGGAACGATCATGTACTTCACTCTGCTGGAAATGCCCCTAGTTATACATCCCAAAATGCCATTGGCCTTCTTGGCAACAAGGGCACACTGTTGACTCATATCCAGCTTCTCATCCACTGTAACCCCTAGGTCCTTTTCTGCAGAACTGCTGCTGAGCCACTCGGTCCCTAGTCCGTAGCAGTGCATGGGATTCTTCAGTCCTAAGTGCAAGACTCTGCACTTGTCCTTGTTGAACCTCAGATTTCTTTTGGCCCAATCCTCTCATTTGTCTTATTTGTATCCTATCCCTACCCTCCAGCGTATCTACCTCTCCTCCCGGTTCAGGGTCATCTGCAAACTTGCTGAGGGTGCAATCCACACCATTCTCCAGATCATTTATGAAGATATTGAACAAAACCAGCCCCAGGACCGACCCTTGGGACACTCCGCTTTATACCAGCTGCCGACTAGATATGGAGCCATTGATCACTACCCATTGAGGCCAATGATCTAGCCAGCTTTCTATCCACCTTACAGCATATTCATCCAGCCCATACTTCTTTAATTTGCTGGCAAGAATACTGTGGGAGACCATATCAAAAGCTTTGCTAAAGTCAAGGAATAACACGTCCACTGCTTCCCCTCATCCACAGAACCAGTTATCTCGTCATAGAAGGCAATTAGGTTAGTCAGACATGACTTGCCCTTGGTGAATCCATGCTGACTGGTCCTGATCCCTTTCCTCTCCTCTAAGTGCTTCAGAATTGATTCCTTGGGGACCTGCTCCATGATTTTTCCAGGGACCGAGGTGAGGCTGACTGGCCTATAGCTCCCTGGATCCTCCTTCCCTTTTTTAAAGATGGGCACTACATTAGCCTTTTCCCAGTCATCCGGGGCCTCCCCCAATCACTATGAGTTTTCAAAGATAATGGCCAATGGCTCTGCAATCACATCTGCCAGCTCCTTTAACACCCTCTGATGCAGTGCATCCAGCCCCATGGACTTGTGCTTATCCAGCTTTTCTAAAAAAGTAGTCCTGAACCACTTCTTTCTCCACAGAGGGCTGGTCACCCCCCCCCCCTACTGTGCTGCCCAGTGCAGTAGTCTGGGAGCTGTCCTTGTTTGTGAAGACAGAGGCAAAAAAAGCATTGAGTACATTACCTTTTTCCACATCCTCATTTGTGCTGGAAATGGCCCACCTTGATTATCATACACATTGTAAGGAGAGTGATCACTTTAGATAAGCTATTACCAGCAGGAGAGTAGGGTGGGGGGAGAGAAAACCTTTTGTAGTGATAAACACCCATTTTTTCATGGTTTGTGTGTATAAAAACATCTTCTGTATTTTCCACAGTATGCATCCGATGAAGTGAGCTGTAGCTCACGAAAGCTTATGCTCAAATAAATTGGTTAGTCTCTAAGGTGCAACAAGTTCTCCTTTTCTTTTTGCTAATACAGACTAACATGGCTGTTACTCTGAAACCTGTCACTAGGTTGCCTCCCTCATTCAATAAGGGGCCCACACTATTCTTGACTTTTTTCTTGTTGTTAACATACCTGAAGAAACCCTTGTTACTCTTAACATCCCTTGCTAGCTGCAATTCCAAGTATGATTTGGCCTTCCTGATTTCACTCCTGCATGCCTGAGCAATATTTTTATTCTCCTCCCTGGTCATTTGTGCAATCTTCCACTTCTTGTAAGCATCTTTTTTGTGTTTAAGATCATCAAGGATTTCACTGTTAAGCCAAGCTGGTCGCCTGCCATATTTACTGTTCTTTGTACACATTGTGATGCTTTGTTCCTGCAACCTCAATAAGGATTATTTAAAATACAGCCAGCTCTCCTGGACTCCTTTCTCCTTCATGTTATTCTCCCAGGGGATCCTGCCCGTCAGTTCCCCGAGGGAGTCAAAGTCTGCTTTTCTGAAGTCCAGGGTCCGTATTCTGCTGCTCTCCTTTCTTCCTTGTGTCACAATCCTGAACTCAACCATCTCACGGTCACTGCCCCCCAGGTTCCCATCCACTTTTACTTCCCCTACTAATTCTTCCCTGTTTGTGAGCAGCAGGTCAATGGCTTTTTTGCAGATACTATGTTTTGGGATTAAAAATTCTGAGAAATATTTTGTTTAAACTATGGCCCTAGTATGTACAACTACTGAAAGAACTCAATCAAGCGTAGTTTATTTCCCTTCTCCCCATTCACCTGTAAAGTATTGGGAAGTGCATATCAAAGAATCATAACTAGCAAAAAATTACACCAAAGGCATTTACCAGTGGATGCTTTTTAAAGACTTGGTAACAGCTAATTTCAGCGTTTAATTTTTTATTCATATTTAATAAAATGCAACAAAGTAGGGCTTGAGTTTTTTTCCCCAAAGAAGTTGCTGCTTTGTTAATAGCCCTTTTCTTAAATTATAGCACACCTTTCTCGGTGCATTCATTTTGACCCAGAAACTGTCATTTCCCCTATAAGCTCTCTAAAAGTGAAACTGTTCTCAGTTATTACTTCTTAAAGGTCCTATTTATGATTTTCTTCCCAGTAAGAGAGCCTACAACTGTCCAATCTATTGTTACCTGTTTATGTATCTATGTTTGGATTTTCTATAGTGTCCATCACAGTAAAGACCTAGTCCAAAACCCACTGAAGTCAGAATAAAGACTCTCAGTGACTTAGTGGGCTTTGGTTCAGGCCCTACATGTCATAACAATGAATATAATGCTCTTTACCTAATGAATGCAGGAACCCCAGCTACCCGAGTTACTCATGGGTTTCTCACTCTCAGGTAGTGAAATTTACCATATGTAACTGCTCTCTATTTTTTCTTTGTTTGTTACACCAGCTGGAACAGCCAACCTGCTCTCACTAAAGCTGTTTTTCAGCCTGGCTGTGTTTCCATGGCTATGTAGACCATAGAAACCCCAAGTGTCTCAGGGGCTGCACAGCCCATTCTTGAGGGATCCTTCCCTTTTAGATGAAACCGTGAAAGAGAACTGTGATTTTATGTGTCCTCCCAAACCCAGCCCTTCCCAGGGATAAGTCATATTGTGGCACCAAGCATCCCTGTATTCACGTCCTACAAACTATTGTAATAATCTTTGTGCAAAATATGCCTTGTGAGGTAGCATTTGAAAACTAATAACTCAGTGATCGTTAATAATTTTGTCTCATGTATATACCTGATGGATATTAAGAGTTATGGACATATGCTACAATGATAACTAAAATGTGTTCAAACCAGGTAAGTCAGGGGGAATTGTTAAACAAATCTATCCTAAACAAAGGAATGCGTGTTTACTTTAATTTACATGTATGCAGTAAACAGACCCACCAAGTTAACAAGGGGTAAGAGGCAAACCTCACGCTAACAGGAGGAGACAGCACCATGTTTACACCTTCAGCAGGAGAGAGAAGCTTGGCCTGGGTTTTACTTTTCAGAAGAATCCATTTCAAAGTTTTACTGGTCTATAAAGATAGGTGGTCTGAACCTCATGTGAAAAGCAATGGAATCAACTGATTGTATACAATATTACAGTATTATAAAAGTGCATAGAGGGAGGTCTTTTCTGAAAGTTAATGACATACTAGTAATTCATATTGTGAAATATATGTGTTAATACTTTGTAAGGAATTATGGATACTTATTGATATTAGCTTATACTGTTTGCCCAGACAGGAAAGATTGTCACAGTTTCTACCTGTCATCCATGTAAATTAATTGATTCCACGGTGGAATCAAACAATGGAAACCTCATTTACATAGAACTCATACAGCAGAATGGGGAAGCCCACAGGAAGGAAAGAACAGCAGGAGGTCATCCTGACTCTTGAAACAAGTTCATTGAACTTTTGAAGATATAAGCAAGGACAGAAGCCATCTTTGGCATCCATTACTACATAGACACAAAAAAACAGAGTCCCTGCAAGCTGAAAAAGATGGCTCCTTCAGCCAAGGGGAGGGTTGAAGTCCCTAGAACTAAGTATAGATGAGAAACCAGCTTAGGCAAAGATCGTTCACCTAGGAAAACAAGGGAAACCAACTTCCTTGTGCTTTTGTGGAAAGTCCTGAGTGAGAGAAAGTCAGCCATAGCTTGGAAGAAGAATGACTGGTGAGAGAAAACAACTTGAACAAAACCTATTATTAAGTTTTATATGTGTGTTTTCACTTTTATTTGCTTGTAACCCTTCCTAACATTATTCCTTTTACTTAGCATCACTTAACCTATGTCCTATTTTTAATAAATTTGTTTTATTTGACAGTAAACCAACTCAGTATGATGTTTATAGGGAAGGGTGTATTCATCTCAGTTAAGTTAATTAGCTGTGATGCGCTTTGTGTCTTTAAAGGAACAAACAAACCATATAATTTCTCTGGACTGTCTAGGAGAGGGCTGAAGATGGAAGAGAACATGGTTTTGGGAAAATTCAGGACTGGGTGTTTGTTGGGGTCAGGGTGGTGGAACAATTTTACAACAGGAGTGCTGAGAGCCATTGAACCAAACGTTAAGCCCTGTATATAATGGAAACCACTTCAAGCCAGGGGGTGCAGAAGCACCCGCAGCACTCCTGGTTCCAGCACCTATGGTTGGGGTCATGCTGCAAGTAGTAAAAAAGGCTGATGGAAGCCCAAGTGGGTCCTGCTGGGGTCAGAGCTGCTGGGGTCAGAGCTGTCGCACAAACAGATACTCATACTGGTAAACTGGTTGTGAGCTACAACAACAAAGCACTGTGAGGCACACAAGGTTACAGGGCAGGCGATGACAACCTCTCACCAGTTTGGATTGCACCCCAGAATGTGATACATATACTCCTCCTTGGCTAACACATATACTTTAAGGCCAGAAGAAACCATCATGATAATGTATCTGGATATCCTGACCGCAATACATGACAATAAGGCTCTTGTGAATCATGCCCTATCCCTAAGCTGCATCTGAAGGTTGCAGCTTGAGTAGACATACCTGCACTAGTTTTAATCTGGTTAGCACACTAAAAATAGCAGTGAAAACGCAGTGACTCAGGCTGAACAAGCCCACCCCTCCCGCAAGGTCTGTATTGCTAGCCCATGCTGCCACACCTTTGCTGCTATTTTTAGCTATGCTAATAGATTAAGCTAGCTCACATATGCCTACCTGAGTTGCAAATTGCATCTTTGATTGTGGGGTAGACATATCCATGATGGGGATGTTTGAAAGTGCCAACATCCCTAGATGGAGCTCTAGTTGGTCAGTCAGGAAAGGGTCTGCAGAAACCAGAATTGACCTCTTCCAGCTGACAAATACAAAATGTCTTCCACCAGACCAAATATGTCCCATCACAAATTACAATCAGAGAAGAATGGAGATCCTGGAAACAGTTGGACAAAGGGACCTCTTCCCTGTCACTCCTTCCCAGACAACACAGTGGAAAAAGTTCATGTCTTCCCACCAAAACTTGTCTGTTTGTATACAAAAGACAAGGAAACTTAGTCCTTCTTCCCCCTTATTGAGCTGCATATGGACACCCTACATGGCTCTAGTATGACTTAAAATTGGAAACGTCACTCCTGAACAAGCAGGAAGCTCATTTACATGAGCTCTCCTCAATTCATCCCACCCAACGAAGCTCCATCATTGATATTTTTATTGCTTTTTTTAATATTGGGCTTAGCTTTTATGAAATCAGTACAGTAATATTCTGTCTGTAGCATAAACAATCTACATATTAGCAGAAATCATCATTATGATAAAAACATGTCTTTTTGTGATCCTCATTTCCACTTATGACTTATTCCAAAAAAATAATGTTTTAGTGATGTTCCCCACATTTGTAATAGGCTTAGTCACAGTCTCATTGGAAAGAGAATATATATATATATATATAATTATTTTAAAGCTAAAGAATTCCCTATTTTTTCTTTCTAAATAGTTCAGTAATTGTTGCTGCTCACAAAAATGAAAGACTAAAAGCCTGATCCAGCACTCAGTGAAGACAATGGCAAAGCTTCTGTTGACTTAAAGGGAAACAGGATTAGGTCGCAATGGCATTGATCCTTGCTGGGCGTAAAGTGGACAGGTGTTCTCCAAGCTGTCCTACACAAAACTCAATCAATTCCTGACTGCTAGGGACCTATCCTGAACTCCCAGAAGTCAAAGTTAAAATTCCTATTGTCTAGTAGAATGGATACCAGATTTGGACTCTACTCCTGTACCTTTATTGGATGGAAACAGTCAATACTGAAAAACTGTGTGATCATTCATGGGTTTTCTGCCATGTGCAAATGGGGACTGAAATGAAACTGTTAAATTGTTATGACCTACAGTAAGCACTGACAACTCATTTCTAGAGATGAAAGCCTAATGTTGTAATATACTTTAGGAGGGCTAGTTTGACTATAACTCTGGGACTAATAATCCTAAGAGTCATATGAATCACACAAGATAGCGTCAGGTACCATAGATACTACCCAGGAAGACAGAGTGGGGACATCAGGATGGCTGGGATCACTTAGGTTCCCATGACTAGCTATTGCTATTTAGTGTGCATATTTTTTTTTAATCTTTGAATAAATTAGGTACTGTTCCAGCCAATCACATTAGCACATGCCAAACATTAAGCACATGAGTAGTCCCATTGAAGTCAGTGCTTTTGCTGCATCAGGGCTTACAGCAGAGAGTATCTTGAAAAAATATCACAAGCTAAATTTTTGTTTCACCTTTTGAATCCAGGCTTTAATATAGAAGTAATGATAGACTCTTAACTATAGCCCAAGTACCAACAGACAGAGTATAAAATCTAAGATAGACAGATACTTGTATAAGGGGTACTGTTTCAATACCCCATGACACCTCTGACAGTTTCTCTGGCCATGGGTTCTAGCAACTCCATAGTTCAGCAGAAACATGTTAAAGTTTAAAGTCTCTGGCTCCCAATTACAGATAGTAAATTCAGCTCTATAGTTCGGTTGTCTGGCTCAGCCCACTCAGCATTTGAATGTTTTCTTAAATTAAATTTCTCTTCCTCCTCTATACTTCCTCCTCATTTTTCCTCCCTTCCCTACTTTCTCAGTTCAAAATTGGTTCCTTTTTCTATATCATGAGTATTGTTTACTCCTATTACCCATGTAAGTTTCCATTTGATGTATTTAATACTTTGGTTGAATTAACCATTCTCGATATTTTATCTTCAATTGATCCTATTCCATTTTGCAGAAAACAATGTTTAGAAAATTCACAGCATTGGAATGATCTTCCAGGTCTAGCATTTGCTGCTCCTATGGACCTTCATGAATAAAAATATAATTTCTCAAGTCTGATGTGTATAAACAAAATAGAATTTGCGATAAAGATATAAAAATATTAAACTAAACCTCCAAATAAGAATCACCTTTTAATTTTTGCTTTTCTTTCTAATTACTTGAATTGCAATAAATTATCCACGTTGGAATAAAATTTCAGTCATCAAAAAAAACGAGGAGTACTTGTGGCACCTTAGAGACTAACAAATTTATCTGGGCAATAGTCAAGTTGAATATCCTGTTTAGGATGCTGGAGCCAGTTTCATGGCCTTGATGTAGCCACTTTGCACCAGTCTGTTTGCCCAAAGCAATGATAAACCCAGTCATCCAGTCAATGCAGGATTTCCCAGACTGAGAACACCTTATGGTGCACCACTCTACATTTCAGCACCTGGTATAGGGGGATATGGCCACCCTTTAGGGGGTTTGGCTAGGATACAGCCTTGCCAGCTCCTCCCCGGCTAGTGGAATAGCTGCTGGAAACTGCTGTTAGCTGGCCTAAGACAAACCAATATCTGTGGAGCTCAATTTACAGAGTGTAAAGTTCAGCCTCTCTTTCTTTTCTTTCCTAGTTAAACCAAACATGCATGCTTAAGATTATTCTGTTCTGTTATTAATATGTTTCTATTTTCTACACAGGTTTTCAGTACTAATGAAAAATTACTTATATCTTGAAGCGGATTTTCATTCTATTTCATTTCAAACTATTTTCATCAAACTTTATTTATAAATATTCTAGCATGAAATAATGTATATCAAATGGATTTTTAAATTAAATCTGAATAAATTGCATTATTTATTTTCCCCCTCTCTTATTTCCCTTAGCCCTTATAAATATATTATTCATTATTACAGTTGCTGCCATTTAAAAATCTTTATATGTGTCTTTGCAAGTAATCAACATTCTGTGGTAGGTATGCGATATACTTTGTACTTCGTGCAGGATATATTATATTAGAGACTTTCAAAGGCAAAACTGTTTGAAAATCCCAGCATTTTTTTTAAATTCCCTAAGGGTAGCAGGCTCCCAGCTCCCACTGCCTTTCCAATCCTTTCCAACAGTCATGGTATACATGCAATGTACATAAGGTCAGTTTTATCAATCCTTACTTTGGAAGAACAAAATTAATGAAATTAATGGATGTTTTGACTCATTTAAAAACTTAACATAGTTTGCAAAATTTGTCCCATACAATATATTCTGTGTTACATGAATGTGATAGTGGTACAGAATTCTAGAAATGCACACTTATGAATATGAACTAAGGGTATACAATACACAATGGCTACAACTATCTTAAGCACAGGACATACAGAAACACACAATACATGTGCATCTGCTAATGCACAGTAATCTTCACCTGCATGTCAACTGCTGTTGTAATTCCGGAAATTTGAAGACAAAGAACACCAGGAAGAGAACACCAATCATATCAGACAACGTTGACAAAATTGAGACTTCCACAGGAATTTTACTATAGATCTGAACTCAGCTCTTCTGAGGTTAAATTGCTAATGGCATTATGATATCTATTTTTATGCCATGTTTGGAAGTCTTATTTTTATTTTGCATTCACAGCTCACCTCTTTTTTTATTCTATTGTCCTATTGTAACTGGTATCTCTTCTTGTTAATTTAGTTGGGAAAATTTAACATTTTATTGATAAATAAAAATGCATAAGTAAGAAGAGGGCATATAGTACAATTCCTATTCAATTATTTTTTCCTCCAGCGTGATGTAGATGCTAAAAACAGATTTGACTTGGAACATTCTTGAGTCAATCTAATCAACTGGCATGGTTTAGAAACGTGTTCAAACAGTTGATATATCTTTGTCATTTAACACATCCAGGTTAGATAATGTACAAATATATAATGCATATAAAATTTTGTTTTTGTTTTAAATCTAATCCTCCACATATGAAACAAAATTAAAATTTCTCAATCATGAATGATGCCAAGGGACTGGATTCTGGCTGTAACTGACCAGCTGAGAGTAGCACTCTGCAGGGGGAGCTCTCAGTAGGCATAAAGCCAGTAGAATTAGTTCCTGCCAGAGCTGGAACAGGATGCATGCTGGGGTAGAGCCAAGCTCTGCTTTGTTTCCACTGATCCTCAACTGGTATATGGTCTGTAAGGGACTATATACTACTTGCATGTTCAAACAGCTCCTAGACCAGTCTAACCTATGCAGGGGCTGAAGATGATCCAGTTCAATCAGGGAGTCATAATCAGCCTTTTAATGTTGCCCTTCCCCACAATTCTCCTGTGCCAGGTGAAGCACAGAAGCAAGAGTGAATCAAGTCTGACTTTTTTTTTCCCAAATATTTGAGGGAATATTTGTCCACAGCAATTTGTTATGACATGTCATGTTGCTATTATGTAAAATTCAGTGTACTGTATCACATAATGATTCATCAGTACTGAAAAGCATGGTATCCTGAAAGAGTGTGGAGAAGAATATTATTAAGTATGTGAACAATTTCTTATATTTGTAATGTAATTATGTAAATCAACACAGATTTATGGAAAATAGATCCTGTCAAACTAACAATATATATATTTTTGATGTGATTACAAGTTGGTTGACAAATATAATAGTGTTGTTGTAATATACACTTGGACTTCTCTGTAAGGCACTTGAGTTGTTACCACACATTTTGATTAAAAACTAGAAAGATGTAAAATTAACATGTCACACATTAAATTGAATAAAAAGTGGCTAACTGATAGGTCTCAAAATGTAACTAAATGGGGAATCATCATTGAGCAGGGTCTGTTTCCAGTGGGGTCCCAATGCTATTTAAAATCTTCACCAATGAGCTGAAAGAAAACAATCAGCACTGATAAAGCTTGCAGATGACTCAAAAATTAGGGGAGTAGTAAATAATGCAGGGGGTAGTTTACTGATTCAGAGCAATCTGGATCACTTGGTAAATTGGGCATAAGCAAAAAAATATGTATTTTAATACATAACTAGGGCCAAAGAACAAAGGCCTTACTTATAGGATAGGAGCTGCATTCTGGGAAGGAGTGACTTTGAAAAAGATTTCAGGGTCATGGTGGATAATGAACTGAACATGAGCTCCCAGTGTGATGCTGTGGCCAAAAGAGCTAATGAGATCCTGGGGTGCAGAAACAGGTGACTCAAGTAGGAGTAAAGTTATTTTACCTCTGTATTTGGCACTCATGTGACTGCTGTTAGAATACTGTGTCCAGTTTTGTTGTCCACAATCCAAGAAGGATATTGATAAATTGAAGTGGGTTCAGAGAAGATCCACAAGAATGATTAAAGGATTAGAAAACATGGCTTATAGACTTCAGGAACTCAATCCAAATTTAATTTAACAAAGAGAAAGTTAAAGGGTGATTTGATTAGTCTATAAGTCCCTATATTGAGAATAAATATTTAATAATGGGCTCCTCAGTCTAACTGAGAACGTTATAACATGATCCAATGGCTGGAAGTTGAAGCTAGACAAACTCAGACAGGAAATAAAGTGCATATTTTTAATGGTGGGAGTAACTAACCATTGGAACAATTTACCAAGGGCCATGGTGAAGTCTCCATCCTTGACAAATTTAAATAAAGATTGGATGTTTTTCTATAAGAGAAGTTCTAAGAATTATTTTGGGGAAGTTCTATGTACTGTGCTATACAGAAGGTCAGACTAGATCACAATGGTCCCTTCTGGCTTAGAATCGATGAAATAATGCTACTAGGTAGTAAGGCCCTGACCTAGAAAAGCATGTGCTTAATTTTAAGCGTGTTGGTTGTTCCATTCAATTAATTGGGACTATTCATATGTTTAACATTAATTACAAGCATAAGTGCTTTCTTTTCCTGAAAAGCAAACGTATTTGGGGGCATTTGGATTTGCATTTCCCCTCCTTGAAGGGAGAAACCACACAGGTTTTCATTTATTCCTGTTTGGCTAAATGCCAAGTAATGCTTTTTTCACTATGATAGCCTCTGTGGGCCAAATTGTGCCCTCATTCGTGTGTGTGTTACATCACTGACTTCACTGGAGGAAGAAGATAAATGAGGGGAGAATTTGGCCCTGTCTACCTACCGCTTTATAAATCTACATAAATAAGGGGTTTGCTACTTGAAATGATCATTACTACAAGTTTGGTTAAGGGCCAAGACAAATTACATTTTTAAAATGTCTTTTCTTCCTTACGTACCATATATCTGAAAGAGTAATATTTCCACCATATGTCCACTATAATAAAATTATCAGAATCAAGTACAGGCAGTAATGCTCCATCATAGCATTAGGAATGCTCTACTGTAGGAAGTGTTTTCTTTTAGAATAAGCTATAAAACCAGTGTCCTTTCTGTTGTTATTAAAGTGAGGCAGTATGGTCCAGTGGTTACACAATGCAGCCCTAGGTAATCCCAATTCTAACCCCAACTCTGCAACCGCCTTTTTCTGTGACATTGGACAAGTCACTTGATTTATGACTTATTAACCATTACTAAGGATCACATGACTCCCACAAGAGTTGGGGTGACTTCACTTCCTACAAATTTCCAACTCAGGGAGTTGCATTCAACCTACTGGTACCCATATATCCTGTGTGGTTTCAGCTGAATACATTATTCTTTAGTTCTCCTGGGGAGGGATGGCAGAGGGGAATGGTAATTCAAAAAGACTGCCATGTTCCTACCACGGTAGTGTGGGGAAGTGATTCCTGTACATGAGGTCAGTAAAACCCATTGGGATCCTTTAGGATGGAAGGTACTATGTAAATGTCACATATTAATATTATGATCACATATAGTTTATAAATACTCTTCCTAGCTGGCAACTCGTCCCTTCCTCAATTTATGACTGCAGTGCACCTAATCTGTCAGCAGCTCACTCGTTGCAGAATGCCCTTGAAGGGTACTTAACCTCAAAACACATATCCCAGGCTCAAAATGAAAGAAAAATACACCAAAAAAAGAAATAAAATCCTCACCTGACATTGGAATTTGTAGCTAATTCATCCAGAGAAATTATCCTCATCTGTCTGCTGGAATGACTGCCACAAATATAACAAAAATACTTGTGATAAGATATTATTTATAGCACTTTACATGTCCTAAACCAGTCTACATTTATAAACTAATTAATCCTCAAAGTAACCCCAGGTGTGGCTCAAGGCATATATGGGTGAGCAAGGTGAGTTGTGCATCTGAAAATTTGCCCAAAGTTGTTCCTGAACCCATAGCACATCATGCCAAAGAACAGGCTGCTTTCTGCCTGGTGGTGTAGTTCTCTAAGAATTAGAGATGTGTGGTGGTGGTGGTGGTATGTTTTTTTTTAAAAAGGTTTAAAATGCACCAACACAATCATAATGAGTGTGTGCGTCTGCTGGTGAGAGGGAGAAAGAGAGAGAGATTCATCCCATTTTTCTACCAGCTCTATTAAGATCCCTGTTCATCCTCGGCTTCTTTTACTTCACGCAGAGCAAGGTCCCCATCCAGTCAGGCCATGGCACAAAAAACAGTACTAATCATTGCACCCCGCTATCTCTTCAGAGTAGTGGACAAAGACTTTGCTGACATACCTCAGTCATCAGCGCTGTTGCTCATGAAGTGATGCTAACATAACAATTAGCCTGCCTAAAACAGAGTGGATGGAATCATCTTCAACCGGTTCTTCTGGTTGTTTTCTGATCAATCCCATGGGGTAGTGATGAGTGTCTGCTCCTCCTCCAAAAGGTCTGTCTGCAGGGGAGTCCCACTGGGATCAGTCTGGTTAGCCTTTCTTCAATAACTCTGAAACTACTGGGTGATACTGTGAGGTGGCGGTATCATTAATAGAGGACTCTCATCTTTCTGTCTTTACTTCCTGGCAGAGATTGCCCTTGCTAGCCTCACCTAATCTCTCGTGAAAATTGGGATCTGGATAGAAGTCAATAGAATGGAGGCTGATCTGCAAGGGAAATTGCAAAGTCTAAAACCATTCTGTTCATTCAGGGTGTTGGCCTAGCCGTCATCAGTCAAAGTGATCTGAGTGTGGAGTCTACTAGATTCATTGCTGCAACTACATGTTGATGGTGCCAGTGTCCTGATGAGATTCTTTCAATAATGACCGGCAAATATCCCACTCCTGCCAATCTGTGATGTGAGATAAGTTCTTCTTAGCCCCTTAAAAGGCAGGTACAATGGTAGCCTTGGCCCAGGAAGAGCAATATAAGCTGTCCCCAATTGTAGGAGTGCCCTTAGGAAAATAAGGTGCCCTTTACGACCCCCCGATGTAACCAATCAGGCTGTGGGGGTTAGAAACTACAACACAACACTGCTCAAAAGCCCTGTTCATACACAAAATTGCCAAGGGGTGAGGAAAGCATATCACTGCTCCCCTCCCATCCTAGCCACCGTGCCCATGGGTCTCTCTCTCTGGCCAATTCAGTTAAAAATCACCCCCAGGAAAATGGAGGGGGCAGTACTGTTCACTATAATTTTAACTTCTTAGGCCACAAAACCACTCCTCTTGGGAGACTATTAAACAGTCTAATAGAATTTCACATTTCAGTACAGGACCCCATTTTATTTTGCTTCATTTCATCACATGACACCATGGACCGCCCTAAACAATTGTTCTACCCCTTTGGTGTTTACACCCTTAAAATGTTGTTTAGCAATTCTATTACCCCATAGTAAGTCATGGTTTGGGCAAGACATATATATTAAGTTCTCACAAACTTTCCTCAAGAACCAGAAGAACTCTGCCATATTTTGTTATTTCTCTGTGAATTCTTCCCAACTTTATCTTTCTGGTTCTAAGTTGCTCAAAAAAACCAAAGTATTCTTTCAGGTAGAGTCTTACTAGTGTTGTATAGAGAGGGATTGTTACCTCGCTGATCCAGGAGTTTCATTTTCCTGTCTTATTTGTGTACATGAAGAAAATTTCTAACATGGTTTATTGGAGCACACAGAAATTGCCAGCAGCGGCACTGCTCCACACATGATTGATTGATTAGGTGGCAAACCATCAGTCACTGACTCCCTCCAATTCTGACACTGGAATGGTGAGAACATCACAAAAGGTTTATACTTGGTCTCATGCCAGTATCATGCTCATTTACTAACAGCAGAGGAAGGCTTCTGTACTTGAGCTAGATGTCAAAATCTGATTCATGAGCAAATTGCACTTTTGCAGGTGGGTCACTTTGTTGCCACAACAACAAAATTGTCAGAGCTGATATTCAGTCCATAATATCACTTGAAAAAACAGCAGTTGTACTCAATGTGTACTGAGAGCCAAACAACAACATTTAGGTAAATGTGAACTAGAAGACAAGCTACATATGATCATATGGAAAATAGTGAGCTGGATTCTGTTCTGATTTTCATGGGTGTTAATCAGCAATAATTCCATTGTTATCTTTAGGGCTACAGTGGCGTAAATGAATGGGAATCAGGCCTAATCACTTTAATCCATAAATGGGCTGATGAGATAATGAACAGCTAGTCTTTCTTTTTTATTATTACAGCTATTGGTCCTCTGGTGCTGTGTATCCCTGACAGTGGCAGCAAAGATAACTGTTAGTCATAATCACTCACTTTCCCCATCTTCCTTATTAATGAGAACAAAACAAAAGCAAAAATCAGAAAAGATAAATTTAAAAAAATCTCACCAGAATAAAAAAAAAACATATTTAAACCATGCACCATAACACTAAGACTATTGTGGTTGGTTTTTGTTTGCTTGGGTTTTTTAAAATGTTATTTTTTATTGTGGTCACAAATGAACAATAAACCAAGATTACACCAAAGAGAAAATAATAAGAAAGTAAGAGGTAGAATGGAAAACAAAGTGGTCATATGCATCACTTGCAAATCACAGAACACTACATGTGTCATACCAAATGAATGAAAGTTCATGGAATATTGGAAAATTTCATAAGGAGTGTTGACCTTTTAAACAAGGTCCTACCATCAGCATAAGTAATGAAAAGTGGCCATATCTTCTGCTATCTATCATATGAATTGTTCTTATGGCTAGTCATTTTTTCCATACCAAGAGGAAATGTTATGATAGTTCAGTTCATATTATTTTCATATATTGCAAATAGTTCTAAGTCCTCACTGAATGTTTGTGAATTAACACCTTAATTTTTTGACAGCCCAGCCACTATCATTAGGACATTTTTGTACAGGTTAACTCTAATCCTTTATATCAAAAGCCCAGTTACCAGTACAACATGGGAATGTACTGTAATGTTACTACATGACACAGTACATAAAGCACATTTACACTGAGACCCCCAGTGCTTTCTTAACCCCTTCATTCCTAAATTATTAATTACCAAATGCAAAATGTACAATTTAAGTAACTCTGAAATAAGGATTATATTAGTCTCTTTGGGTTTCCATCTACACTATGTATACTATCGATCCTATTTCAGATTCTTCTTACCCTCCAGCCACAGAAGTATCCCTTCCCACAAAGCTCTTTCTATAAAATTGTATTAACAATAAATGATGTTACGCTAATTTAAAAAAATGTCTGTTGCTAATTTACCATGTTAATGCTAGAAATAACTTGCTTGAAGTATATGTTGAGTAAGCTTTTGACTCAGGACTAAATATAAATTACACGTGAAATTTGCTGGAAAGATTAAATAAAAGACTAATTTAAAAAAATATGTATTTTTCCAGATATAATGTATTCCTTTAATGAATACTAGACACACAAAGTATACTTCATGTGGTTAAACAAGTACATGCATCCAACACATTAACCGGGAGCCAAATTCATCCACACTGCAGCTCTACTGACTTCACCAGTGATTACATTTGGCCCAGAATTTCTAAGTACTTGAAAATGAGGCAAATACTTTCTTCATGAATCAGGCATTTAATTATTAAGAGCCCCAGGTGACTTTTTTAGGCATGATTGGCAGTCTGCATTAGGTAATTCCTTGTGTCAGTATTACTACTCTGCTTCCTTAGAGAATAAAACTCCTTCTGTACCAACTGTCAGCTCACTTTTAACACAATGTGATTCATTAGAGACAGACATTGATCTGTGGATCTTTGCCTGCAGCAAATCACTGACCAGTTTCATGGCCTTGGCTGCCTCCTGTACAAATAGACCACAATTCACAATATGTTTCTTACTTAATATCTTCCAGTGTCCACACATTTCTTATTATAAGAATATGAGAAATATCCCATGTGATCCCCCATAATCCTCTCTGCATACCATGTTGTTTGCTGGTTGGAATGACATGACTTATTTGTGTGGTAGTCACTGCCAGTTCTTTAAGGGGCAATCCGTTCCTATTGCCTGAGGTTTGATTATTGACAATTTATATTGTGCATGTCAGTATCAAATAGCCTTCTCTATAGTATATTTAGTATGAAATGGTCATAAATCAAGACTTTTCAAAAGTCTTCTTTTCCCTCTTTCTGCTGCATGCTGAGCTGAGGATCACAACATTTTCTATTTGTTATATGTTCACTACACTGAGTGACACCGACTAAGGGCTGATTTGGAAGCTGTGTAGTGTCCACCACTCCCAGAGATTTATGAGCTGAAGGCATGAGGCAGAAGAACCTTTCAAGATAGGATGTTAAGAGCCTACAATGCAATTCATCCAACCCTCTGCCAAGCTAAAAATCATTCACTTCATGATCCACTATGGGAATTACTCATTGTCTATTTCATCGCATAATTTGCAATATCAGGCATTCCCTGTGCGTTCTCCTGTAGATATAAGTAGTACATTGCCTGATATTAAATAAGGAGATTCTCATTTTAGATTAACTCTTTTACCACACGTATACGGCTACCTATAAAGGTCTCCAACAAAATCCCTTCTGTTACCCCCAGTCTCAAAACACTAGGTGTATGTCTAATACCGCAATTAAACACCCACAGCTGGCCCATGTCAGCTGACTCGAGCTCAAGGGGCTCAGACTCAGGGCTGTAAAACTGTGGTGTAGACATTCTGGCTCAGGCTGGAGGCCAGGTTCTGGGATCCTGCATGAGCTTGAACATCTACACTGCAATTTTACAGAGCAGCTGCCTGAGCCCCGAGAGCTCGAGTCAGCTGACACAGGCCAGCTGTGGATGTTTAATTGCAGTGTAGAAAGACCCACAGAGACAAGACATGGAGGATTTGATATGTATCCATTAGGCTATATGGTCTTGATCCTATATCTATGTAAATCAGTGGCTAAACTCTCGTCATGACCAGTTCTTTAATCAAAGAAGTGGGATTGTGCTTTAAGAGTCTATATGCATCCCTTGGTCACTCGCTTTCCCTCTACACATCTATCTGAAATAAAACCTCTCTTTGGAACTTTGGCCCGAATTATGAAAATTCCTCCATTGTGTGCCTAACTGTGTATACAAAATCTACTTCTGAATATATAAATTAGGTAAATTCACATTCAACTGCCAATATCTATTTGTATGTAAACAAGTAGAAATCCATTTGAAAATCTAGCCTTTAATGCTTTCAGGAGTTCCTCAAAGTTTTGTTAAAAGTTATAGAAAATCCTTCAATCAATGTTGAAGTTTTAAAATTAGATGCCACTTCGCATTTTATTTTCATTTGACATATTTCACGCACTGTGGTGAACGTGGTCTAGAAGCCAAGGGCTGGGATTTTTATGGACTCTTTGAGAGTTAGGCATTCAAATCATACTGAAATTCAATAGTAGTGGGACACCTTTCGATCTATTGTGGTAACTGTGCTTACAAAGTTACCCTAATTGTGAGCTCAACTGTAAAAAGTCTAAACATTCGTAAGATATCACAATAATCTATAACAAATGCTGATGGGAAAATGTACGAAAGGTACACTGAAAGACTGAATTAGTCCAAACAAGAAGGCTTACTGGCATAACTGAAGGACTGTGCTGAGATCATGTTTGGTAAATAAGAGAAGTGTTGAACGTGAAATAATAAACCAAAGTCGGTATATCAGAAACTAGGTCTAATTGGTGGACAAAATAACAAAGAATAAACCTATTCCACTCACCTCTCCCCTTGAGGTCCTTAAAGAAAGTGTAAGGACTCAGGTTTGCAGACCCTGGTCTGGCTGATATTCCCATAGTGTCACCGAGAGGCAATGCAAGGGCACAGCCAGGGAGTACTGTGGAGAGTGGGTGCTACTTCCTGCAGTGCCTAAGACACCCAGAGTGACAATATCCTAGAAACCTCTGATTGGCCAAGCGTCCCTACTTAACCCCAGGGGTTGCCTCAGGAAGTTGTCTGGGCAACCACACAGACTTCAGCCTACTGCAATGGCTTGTCACCTGATCTCTGATTCCAGCCTGACTCTTACCACAAATTCCTGACTCCTGATTCTAGCCTGGTACTGTCTCTGATCTCCACTCTTCAACCCCAGCCTGACTCTGACCTGGACTCTTGTTTATGGGACCTGGCCTTGCAATTTGTGCAACTCCTGCCTGGTGACTCCTGTCCCTGGTGGGCAGACCTCAGCCCAGCTGAGGCCGCTAGGCCAGACTGCCTAAACCCCACTCCCTACTGGGGTGAGCTTCACCATCTGGCTATCACCCCCACCATGTCCTGGGACCCCAGACCTTCTTCATCCTGATCCTAAGAGATATCCTGATCAGACCAAGCCAAAGAAAGAGGGAGCCAGATATCATTGCCACATCTACCTGCTCCAGCTGAATCCCAAAACACTCGAATGAAACACGACTGGAATGAAACAACAACCACCACAGCCAGTCCATCTCAACTAATTTCTCCAAAAGGACAGTTATTACCATCTTTGATACCATCTAAGAGACTGTCAAACCCAGGGCCTTTTCCTTCTTAAAATGCTCACCAGCACAAGGGAAAAGGAACAAGGAATGTTATTAAAATGAAAGCCTTACTTAATATTCTACATTTCAAATGCTTAACTGTTTTTCCTTCTTTTCTTTATCATTAATAAAAGATTAAAAGGATTTTAATGGTGTGTTTTCCATGGCACCAAGCAGGCTGAGATCTCTATACCAAACCCTGAACCTTATTTAACACTGCTCAATGTTGGACAGTGATTGGGTTATGTAAACATCTTTGGACCACATATTCTACAATAATTAATATAGACCCCTTTCCAAATCTTAGAGAGAAAAAACTGGAGATTTACTATGAAATTTTCAAGAAACAAAAATCTTATGTTTCCTATAAAATATAATCTTTACCCTTGTTGTTTATTCTAAGAAGAAAAAACATGACATATATATGATACAATGGATCTGAATCACTGCAGTCAATTTGAATCAATATTGTCATTTTGACTCAAGAATTCTAATGGATTTTAAGTTGCATGGGGAACAACCATTTTTAAAATGTTAATAGCTAAAATTATTTCAAATGGGTACCACTCTAAATAATGACTGATTGCCTGCCAAATTCCTGTAGCAGTATTTAAAATCTCAGTAGCATCTGTTTTTGCAAGAGAGTTAAATAAATAAGTCTACCTTTTTTAAAAAAATCCCCTAAACAAAATTGTCAAAATGGTTTCCTTCAATTTTTCAAAGAAAAATTAGCTTTAATGCTGATAATCTGCTATGTAAACTCTTTGAATATAATTTAATAAATATTTTAGCATACAACAGACCCTTAACTATAGCATCTCAGACACAATGATGTACTACCACAATCCACACTATTATTCAGATGCACTGAACCACAAGTGAACTCTGTAACAAGTGATCTCAGATTCTGTCTCCCATGCTGAAAGTTCTCCATTTATTCACTGAGTGCTCCTCTCATGCACATAAATCCAATGAAGGCTAATAATTTCTAGACATGCTCTAGAGTGAGTAGAGTGAACGTTGAACATCCATTCAATCTGAATTTCTGCTGGAAGCAATTCCTGTTTAGCTGATAAGCTTTAAAAATACAGTCAAGACAAAGACAACAAGCACAATGCAGAATTATTCCATCAAAAAACCCACTGAGGACCAGGGGTCCCCGATTAATAAACATGCAAGTCCAATTGAAGCCAAAAGATATTAAGCTTTCTGTAGACATAGTAGAAGGCACAATACATACTGCAATGCATTTTAGGTTTTCAGAGAGATTTGATTGACACCAGTCTTTATTATGTTTATTACTGAAGCCCCTAGGAACCCATGTTATGGAGCAGGATCCCATTGTTAGGGACACAAAGATAGATTGTAAATACCTTGGTGCAGGGACTAAGTAGATTCAGGTAGATGGGAAAAGTACAAGGAAACAAGGAGACAATACTGGTCAGCATGAGGGGCAGTGGTCTCATCACACCAGCAGCCCATTGACAGTTTTTTTGTAGCTATCACAGGGTAGCTGGACCCTTTAAGTGAAGCAGGCCTAGCTCCCTGTGCATTAGCCATTTAAGAGATGGGGCAGCACCTGGGAGCATAAAGAACCAGTCTGCCAGAAAGGAAAGGGGAGCAAGAGCAGCAGGAAGTTCCCTGGGGTAGGCTGCCCGAGGCCCCTAGTAGAGGAGGTAGTGGGAACCCTCTTGAGAAAAAGCGACTCCAGGGGGAAAGCCCTAGGAGGCAGTGCTCAGTTAAAAGACTACAGCCAAATCCTGCAATAGGCCCTGAAGAGGAGGGATTGAGAAAGATAAAGGGAAAAATCTCCTGAGAGCTGTAACCCCAGGGCAAACCTAGTATCTATCTTTAAAGGGGGGGGGGAGGGGCAGGGGGAAGGGAAGAGACCATAGGGAACTATAGATCAGTCAGCCTTAAGTTCAATTCCAGGAAAGATATGGGAACAAATTATTATACAATCCATTTGTAAACACGTAGAGAGTAATAGGGTTGTAAGGAATAGCCAGCATGAATTTGTGAAGAACCAAGCCTACCAGACCAACCTAATTTCCTTCTTTGACAGGGTTATTGACCTAGTGGATAGGCAGGAAATAACAGATGCGCTATATCTCGATTTTACTAAGACTTTTGTCACAGTCATCAGCAAACTAGAGAAAAGTGGGTCTAGATGAAATTACTATAAGATGGGTCACCAGATGCTGGAAGCCAGTACTCAAAAGACTAGTTATCTATGGTTATCTGGAAAACTCTAAGGGTGTACCTAGTGGGGTTCCACAAGAGTCAGTCCTGGGTCTGGTACTATTCAATATTTTCATTAATGACTTGGACAATGGAGTGGCAAGTATGCTTATAAAATTTGCAGATGACACCACACTGGGAGGGGTTGCAAGAACTTTGAAGGACTGGATTAGAATTCAAAACAACCTTGATACATTGGAGAAGAAATGGTCTGAAATCAACAAGACAAAATTCAACAAATACAAGTGCAAAGTACTTCACTGAAGAAGGAAAAAAAAATCAAATGTACAACTACAAAATGGGGAATATCTATCTAGGCAGCAGAACTGCAGGAAAGGAATGAAAGCCTCCCTAATTAGGGAAGGCTCTGTCATGTCATGCCTTCTTGTCAATCCTAGAAAGCCCATTTCTGAAAAGAAACACTTCCAGGGGCGACATCATAGCTTCAGATAATCACCTGCAGCTGGCATTGGAATCTCATTCAACTTTTGTGAGAATAATGTCAATGAAGATAGTCGAAGATCCCAATTGTTAAGTATTTAAAACAACAAATTCATCAACAGAGCACTGTTCATCCCTGTATGCCAAGACAGAGACCCAGATCTGAAGCTGATATAAATTGGCGTAACACAACAGAAGTCAGTGGAGGCTTGTTCAGTCCTGCTGAGGATCTAGCCTTATAGTATATATGTTTTAGTGAGCCACTTTAGGTAACGTATAATTGTTATTGAAGTTGGCATTACTATTGTTATTACTGGAGTAGCCATAATAAAGAATTAACAAACTTCCGGTATGAATCATATATGTATCTGGTTTACACATCTAATATCTTATTCTTATGCTTCCCTTTTCAAGCTGAGAAACTCTTCCTAAGAAATTTGGTGCTTTTGCAAGGCTCATAAATGCAAAGTTAGAATTCCCAATCTGAAAATTATGACCATTGAGAAAATTCCTTTAAAAACTCAAGACCTATTGATATGTCATTCATTTTATCAATGTTACCTCTGATGAAAAAAAAATGCTGGCATTTTGGATTCAGATAAACGTGAAGTCACACACCAAATTTATATTGGGAGAGTTGGGAATTATAGCATGCAATGTCAATTTTACAAAAGGGTTTATGCATCAGTAATAACATTTTGCACTTCTACAGCACCTTTCATCCAGGGCTTTCAAAGAGAATTACAATCACTAATTAATTCAGCCTCACAACAATCGTGGGAGCTAGGTAGATGACCCCTGTCAAACTCTCCTACAGAGTAGTGGAAGAGGAGCAAAAACGCTCAAAGAGGTTCCCTTGTGACATGTTCTATATATTGTCCCCTAAAAGGGGAAAAAGGATTGACACAGTGCATAGGCTTTTAAAACACCTTGCAGGAGCCATGTCATAATTGACAAGGTCCCTATGTGTATCCTTAGCAGCAGCCTCAGAATGGAACCAGGAATAACTAATTCAGTGATAAACTGCATTCCCAAAACTCAGTGAGGACGTGGAAGCGCTTAAAGTTATTCCTCACCCTAACCCCAACCATTTTGGTACTAGCAGTGGCTAGGGGAAGAGTGAGCTCTAGAAACCCTTCCCCTAACCAGCAGCAGCAAAAGTGGACAGAGAAATGTGGACTCTTTGAGCTACTGTATAATGACTCCCCTATGTGGAGGACACCATTCTGTATATGACACCTGCCAGCAGAGGGCACAACCATGCAAGCCTGTAGTATAGAGAATCTTATTATCCCCATTTTCTAGACGGATAGATTGGTGCAGAGGGAAGTTATGTGACTTTGCCAAGGCTACACAGCAAATCAGTGGCAAAGACAGGAATAGGGTCCTGCAGACTGAGCTCCCAGTCTTGTGATCTAATCACAAAACACACACGTCCTCCCAAATACACTTAGAAGACTTCTCTTGAAATATCAGCCTACTCAGATTCACTTTGATTTCTAATAAGCTTATGATGTATTTGCATGTCTACTAGATTCTGTGTAATTAAACTGAAAATTCAGATACCTCTTATTTTTGTGGAAACTAGCCAACCTTTTAAAATGCTTCCTGAAATAAGGAATTTGGGTATTAATGCTTTAGTAAGGAGCAAAACTTTTGGAATTATGAAAAAGCCCTCTTCAAAATCTGGTACATTTTCAAAAATATCACACTCCCATTTCACTTCCATGTACCTATTCTTTAAGTCCTGTCTGATCAGTTAGCGATATCAAAATATTCCTTTTGGGATGTAACACAGGCTTCCCCCTTTACCCCTCTTTATCAGTGTGCACCACCTGTCTGACAAATCCAGTGAAGTTACATCATGGGCTACAGCACTGTGACTGCAAAATATGGGCAAAGAAGAGAAAGCCGATTATAAAGGATGATTACATTCACACATCACAGCAATGATGGACAAAGAAGTGCTCAAAAGTAAGCAGTTGGGACAGGACAGTTTAATGGGGTTTTGGTAAAATATGATATTCTAACTAGTTTACCTGATTTGTAGTGAGGTCTCCTTAAGTTCAACCATTTCAATGAACCATACATTCTTACAGACTTCTTAGTTCACAACTCATGGTTCACAACTCATGGTGAAATCCTAGCGGATCTTAAACATAAAAAAGAAGCTTACAAGAAGTGTAAGGTTGGACATATGACCAGGGAAGAGTATAAAAATATTGCTCGGGCATGTAGGAATGATATCAGGAGGGCCAAATCGCACCTGGAGCTGCAGCTAGCCAGAGATGTTAAGAGTAACAAGAAGGGTTTCTTCAGGTATGTTGGCAACAAGAAGAAAGCCAAGGAAAGTGTGGGCCCCTTACTGAATGAGGGAGGCAACCTAGTGACAGAGGATGTGGAAAAAGCTAATGTACTCAATGCTTTTTTTGCCTCTGTTTTCACTAACAAGGTCAGCTCCCAGACTGCTGCGCTGGGCATCACAAAATGGGGAAGAGATGGCCAGCCCTCTGTGGAGATAGAGGTGGTTAGGGACTATTTAGAAAAGCTGGACGTGCACAAGTCCATGGGGCCGGACGAGTTGCATCCGAGAGTGCTGAAGGAATTGGCGGCTGTGATTGCAGAGCCATTGGCCATTATCTTTGAAAACTCGTGGCGAACCGGGGAAGTCCCGGATGACTGGAAAAAGGCTAATGTAGTGCCAATCTTTAAAAAAGGGAAGAAGGAGGATCCTGGGAACTACAGGCCAGTCAGCCTCACCTCAGTCCCTGGAAAAATCATGGAGCAGGTCCTCAAAGAATCAATCCTGAAGCACTTGCATGAGAGGAAAGTGATCAGGAACAGCCAGCGTGGATTCACCAAGGGAAGGTCATGCCTGACTAATCTAATCGCCTTTTATGATGAGATTACTGGTTCTGTGGATGAAGGGAAAGCAGTGGATGTATTGTTTCTTGACTTTAGCAAAGCTTTTGACACGGTCTCCCACAGTATTCTTGTCAGCAAGTTAAGGAAGTATGGGCTGGATGAATGCACTATAAGGTGGGTAGAAAGCTGGCTAGATTGTCGGGCTCAATGGGTAGTGATCAATGGCTCCATGTCTAGTTGGCAGCCGGTATCAAGTGGAGTGCCCCAAGGGTCGGTCCTGGGGCCGGTTTTGTTCAATATCTTCATTAATGATCTGGCAGATGGCCTGGACTGCACCCTCAGCAAGTTTGCAGATGACACTAAACTGGGAGGAGTGATAGATACGCTGGGGGGTGGGGATAGGATACAGAGGGCCCTAGACAAATTGGAGGATTGGGCCAAAAGAAATCTGATGAGGTTCAACAAGCACAAGTGCAGGGTCCTGCACTTAGGACGGAAGAACCCAATGTACAGCTACAGACTAGGGACCGAATGGCTAGGCAGCAGTTCTGCAGAAAAGGACCTAGGGGTGGACGAGAAGCTGGATATGAGTCAGCAGTGTGCCCTTGTTGCCAAGAAGGCCAATGGCATTTTGGGATGTATAAGTAGGGGCATAGCGAGCAGATCGAGGGACGTGATCGTTCCCCTCTATTCGACATTGGTGAGGCCTCATCTGGAGTACTGTGTCCAGTTTTGGGCCCCACACTACAAGAAGGATGTGGATAAATTGGAGAGAGTCCAGCGAAGGGCAACAAAAATGATTAGGGGTCTGGAACACATGACTTATGAGGAGAGGCTGAGGGAGCTGGGATTGTTTAGCCTGCAGAAGAGAAGAATGAGGGGGGATTTGATAGCTGCTTTCAACTACCTGAAAGGGGGTTCCAAAGAGGATGGCTCTAGACTGTTCTCAATGGTAGCAGATGACAGAATGAGGAGTAATGGTCTCAAGCTGCAGTGGGGGAGGTTTAGATTGGATATTAGGAAAAACTTTTTCACTAAGAGGGTGGTGAAACACTGGAATGCGTTACCTAGGGAGGTGGTAGAATCTCCTTCCTTAGAGGTTTTTAAGGTCAGGCTTGACAAAGCCCTGGCTGGGATGATTTAACTGGGAATTGGTCCTGCTTCAAGCAGGGGGTTGGACTAGATGACCTTCTGGGGTCCCTTCCAACCCTGATATTCTATGATTCTATGATTCATCATCCCAACAGACGAAAGTAGCCCCACTAGGGCTATTATAGACTAGTGGTGTCAATGTGTGGCTGTGTGCCTCAGTGAGGCTGTGTGCTAAAGATTTCATTGAAAATTTCATAGATAATAACATGCTGCAGAGGCATAGAAGCTCCTTTTTAGAAAAAGAAATTGTAAAAAAGTTCCCTTTTTATTTCAAAATGTGAATTTTTATAGTCAAGATAGATATAATACCAGAAAATAGAGAATAATAATGAAAATGCTAACAGACCACATTAACTGCAGTGGCATTAATTGCACTTCTGTTCCACTGCTGACTTTTTTTTTGCAGTTACTCTCTGGTTTTTCCCCAGTTATCCTAAGTCCTCTACTTTTTAAATGTAGCTCACTCCTTTATTTTGTTGATAGCCTTAACTATGATTTATGGTGTAAATTTAGAATCTAAACACAGGTTTTGGTTTGAGACCAAAACAATCAAATAGGCATAATTGTTTTTGTTTTTTTTTTCCATTAACTTAATGGAGGCCTGCCAGTTAGTGAAGGCATAGGATTAGAAATCTAGGCTCGTGGAACCAAATACATCCCTCACTCTTAGGCCTTGATTCTGCGTGGATAGACCTCTACGCCTATTTGGACCCCCTCCCAGCAGTTGATGAAGTGGTGGTGATTACATCAGCTCCTTTGAGGGAACACTGTATACTCAGGTTTGCAATCTGAGTTCATGTCAAATGCGCAACTGCTCCAGGATGTTCAAGTATTAGCAGTGACCAAAAGTGCTCTTATTTGCATTTAGCAGGAGAAGGTTGCAAGTTCTTCTTTTTGAGCATGGACCTTGCTATACTTGGCTGGGTCTTTGTCAACTCAAGTTTGTTTTTACCACAATGAGCTGTACTGATACATGGGGCTCACTTGAACGTCACTCACTCTCCAGCTAATGAAGAAATATGAATACAGACTTATGAAAATGTATTTCACATGGGAATATATTACAAACTATATCTTTAGCCTGCACTGCCTTCCAATTGGTCTATATATAAAGTTAGTGTTGGTCTTGATTTATAAAGTGTGAAATAGTATTGGCCTTGACTACTTCAGAGATTGCCTCTCATTTCATACGACACTGCGACAGTATACTTGAGCTCACAGCTTTCCAGGAGTAAATGGGAAGACTGAGAGCAACATTTGTAGGGGGCAGAGAAGTTTTTTGTGGATCCTGAGGTGGCAGCAGCTGGAGATTAGTAACTGAAGTAGATTAGAGAGATTTTATGGATATTGATATATTGGAGCTTTGGTATGTGATTTAATCAAAATATGTATAAACATCTAGAGATATGAGTTTTAGTGCATTGAAATAAAAAACAATATAAACTATGCTGTAGATGAGCTTGAACCAAACATCTAGTCCAACACAGCGCAATATTTGAGGGAATTCAGATCCAGATAAAAACTTTAGTTCAGATTTATCTCTAAACCTGTAAATACATTGTATAGTCATTGGATGCTTAAGGTTAAATACATTTGGTCCATAATTACTTCAGTTCACAATGTTAAAAATGACAATTAAAAAAAAGCTAAACATTTTTCATCTTTCCTTATCTATTTTCATTTTGTAAAACATTTATATTATCACTGCACATACGAGAGAACCTGTGTAGGAAATAAATTTATTACAGCAAAAGTAGACTTTTATAAAAGTTTATACCTGTAGGTTAAAGCTCATTGCAATGAAATCCCTCATGAATATTATTTTTCATCTCTGGATATAATTAAGTGTTGCATAATGGGTAATGAGGACACAGTAAAGGATTTATTCAGGTCATGATAGCACAAGTGGAATTTAGTGAATAATGGCTGCAAGGTCTAGGGTGATATTTAATATATGCTCCATTATTTTTCTACTTTATACAGCTTTTCTTGGTCTGAAAATGAGGGCCTTATTATTGCTCAATGACTTTGTGCCCTCTGTATCATGTGAAAGCTACATTGCTCAGGTCTGCATCCTATTGGACCATACTCAGTGGAGTTACATGTCACATTACATAATGGAAGCCCTTTTAAGTAATAAAGGATGTTGGAGAGAAGAGATCACTCAGTACAGAGTACATAGTTTGAGTATCAGCTACCTTAAGACTGCCTTTCTCCATGTAAGAGGTGAGTTGGGGTGCTCAGGTTAATAGCCCTACTTAAAATGAGAATGGACTTGTGACAAGGTATTTTCAAAGAATGGGCCACGACTCTATAACTTGTTTTGTCACTTAGTTCAACAAAGCCAGGCGCTAAGTTGTCTTCCAGGGCAACCTGCAAAGTTTATCTATTTTCCCAGGCTTCTGCAGAGGATTGGTTGAAATGGTGAGTTATTAGGCCTACTGTGCTATGAGGAGCTCAATATCGATATCTCAATCTGAGGGCCAGATTATGATACCCATGTATTGAACAGTACTTTAAACTCCCCAAGAGACTATATATGGTGTTATGGGATTATTATGGAATTGGGTACTAAATGTGAGAAAGCAAAAATTCAAGGCCAGATTGTGATAGCCTATGGATTTTTATGAAATTGTTCATAAATGGACTTTGAGCACAGATGCATTATATGGAAAGAAAGAACCTCATACAGCATGGAAGAAGGCCTTGTGTGACAGTTATAGTTCACTATGATGACAAATGAGAAAAAAGTAGCTGTGAAGTATCCTACTTCTTACGTAACTAGGACCTGATTTTCAAAAGTACTAGGCATCCGTAATTGTGAGCGCTCCCCACCTCTGGAATTCAGACCCCTTTAGATGTATGAAGAGGCGGTGGACTACCCTCTAGAAAATTAAATAAATAACCTGTTATGTTAGTATTCTAAGATCCTTTGTGCTGTGCGATATTATGTTTGGCGTGGGTGATCGGATCTTTTTCTCTAATTATTAGTAGTCAACATGGGTGTTGTGCATTGTACCTAGTGGTCCAAATCCCAACTGAGGTCCCATTGTGCTCAGCACAGTACAAACATAGCTGACAGGCAGTTGGTAATATTCATTTCGATGGAAAATGTGTTGCTAAATCTTCTACGCTGCTTTTGGAAAGCTTATCCCAAATCCCCACAGGGCTTTCAGCAACAAAAGCACAGACCTTCATGAAGCTAGCTGAAAGGACAACTCTGTTAGCCAATAGCAGTAACAGACTCCTGCCCTCCTTGGCCTCATCTGTTTAAAAGATAGGACACACTTATCCAGTGAGTTTCACTAACCCACAAGTTAGCAAGTTCCCTAATATTCAAAGATGCCAAAGTGATCAGATACAGCAAAAACATATTAAAGATTCGCAAATCCCATTATGCCATGAAGCTTTATTATTATTATTTTCAATTTAGAGTAGATTAAAATTGAACTTAACTGGGAGGAGTGGTAGATATGCTGGAGGGTAGGGATAGGAGACAGACGGACCTAGACAAATTAGAGGATTGTGCCAAAAGAAATCTAATGAGGTTCAACAAGGACAAGTGCAGAGTCCTGCACCCAGGACATAAGAATCCATGCACTGCTGCAGACTAGGGACTGAGTGGCTAGGCAGCAGTTCTGCAGAAAAGGACCTAGGGGTTACAGTGGATAAGAAGCTGAGTATGAGTCAACAGCGTGCCCTTGTTGCCAAGAAGGCTAACAGCATTTTGGGCTGTATAAGTAGGAGCATTGCCAGCAGATCGAGGGACATGATCATTTCCCTCTATTCAGCATTGGTGAGGCCTCATCTGGAGAACTGTGTCCAGTTTTGGGCCCTACACTACAAGAAGGATGTGGAAAAATTGGAAAGAGTCCAGCAGAGGGGAACAAAAATGATTAGAGGGCTGGAGCACATGACTTATGAGGAGAGGCTAAGGGAACTGGGATTATTTAGTCTGCAGAAGAGAAGAATGTGGGGAGGGATTTGATAGCTGCTTTCAATTACCTGAAAGGGGGTTTCAAAGAGGATGGATTTAGACTGTTCTCAGTGGTACCAGATGACAGAACAAGGAGCAATGGTCTCAAGTTGCCGTGGGGGAGGTTTAGGTTGGATATTAGGAAAAACTTTTTCACTAGGAGGGTGGTGAAGCACTGGAATGGGTTACCCTAGGGAGGTGGTGGAATCTCCTTCCTTAAAGATTTTTAAGGTCAGGCTTGACAAAGCCCTGGCTGGGATGATTTCGTTGGCGATTGGTCCTGCTTTGAGCAGGGGGTTGGACTAGATGATGTCCTGAGATCCCTTCTATTCTATTATTTTATGATTATATCATGGATATTCTATTCAGCACCTTTGCTGCCATGCTGTCAGTTTGTAGCTGGTAATGGCACCAAATTTTGTTTATATTAAACCAGAACCACAAGTTACATGTAATCTAGTAATAGAAATCTTAAGTGGCAAGACCATGTAAAAGTTCTGTTGAAATGCCCAAGCTGCAGGGGACACATGGGCTTGTAGTATGGCTAACAGAGCTATTCTCTTCCATTCCAGCCACAGTGGTTTGCAGGTGGCTAGGCTGATTGGTACATTTTCTTGGGAAGTTAAATCGAGATGGAGCTTAAAACCTCCAAATTCAGTTTAACTAAAAGTCTGAAGAGGCCAAACCATCTTGACAGGGCACATGAGAAAACATTCTTGGAACACCAATGAGAGCTGAGGGGGAAAAGAGAGAGAGAGAGGAGTCAGAGGAAAGACAGGCCATTTTTTCTGTGTTGATTTAACCCCAAGAAAACACATTGTCTTCAAGGGGATTGCACAGGGTGAAAATCAGTATCCAATCTTTTGCTTCTAGGAACAAGAAGAAAGCAATATGAAAATGGTATTAAAGATTATATTATAAAACTAATGACAACTATAGCAAACAGAAGGCCAAAGGCCTTCGTTACCTTTTCCTGTTTCTACTGCAAACAAAAATGTTTCTAATACTTTTCCTCCTATCACCATATATCCTCTTGCCCTTCCTATTTTCTATAGCAGCAAAAGTAGATTTTTTTTAAGAGAGTTAGAATTTAAATACAGAGGGACATATTTTAAAAAACCTGTAGATGCCCTGGGGCACCTTTTAAGCAATCCATTAATACTCAGGCAGTTGACCAATCCCAGAGTTGTTAAGTGGAAAAAATGCCTATGAGTGTTTCAGTGTTATACCTATGAAAATGATTATAGAAAATTACTAACTGTAAGGTCTGACCTTTTTAAAAAAAAAAAAAAAAAAACACACCACACAGGCCCAGTTCTACCCTCCTTTATACTGGTGCAACCCACCTTACTTCAGTGGGCTTGCACCAGTGGAAATAAAAGTAGAGCTTGCTCTTTGATATAGGTCCCTGTCTTGTGATTTAAATTGCTAAATTGTTTTCTTTCAAGTTTGCTGCAGCAGAAAAGCACCTCTCAGTCAACAACAAAAATAAACATTCCCTTGGTGTTGTATCTAGTATTCTAACATGCTTCAGTTGTTTGTGAGTACAATGATACTTATGTTTATCTATGGCTCTTCAGCCCTTGGGATCCCTTAGTGCTTTAGAAAGTTCACAGGCATATATATCAGAAGCACCAGATTGGTCAGAAATGGCCACATTGGAAACTTCCCAGAAGGTTTGTTTATATTCTTTTTATGTGTCACACTTGGACATTTATGTCCCCCCCAACAGTATTTCGTACATTCCTGTTCTTTGATAGATATAAAAAGCTTGTTGTTTGAGTTTATCACCAATAAAACAATAGTTAAAACATAGTTCATACTTTCAGAGAGCCAGAAAGCTATTGTGTAACAAGTAAGCTAGATTGTTTCTCTTTCATTGCTTCAGAATAGTGCATATTTTCCTCATCTCCAACGTATTAAGTCAGTAATGCTGTCAATCAAAGTCACAACCACTCAGGTGAATTGGGTGTCAATCAAAACCAACATGTCTCTCCCCCCAACCCTCCCGCTATACAAAAGGAACCACTTGCCAGGTCTTGTGTCTCAAAATGATACTCATTCAAATATATTTTCAGTGAACCTTTGCCTTTGAGATGCTATGTGCTAGATACTAGGTTAGACAATGTAGTATCAATTGTCTACATTCTTTAGTTAGACACCCACAAATTCAACTTGGTTAAGATGGTCTGCAATGATTGTTAACCTTTTCCAATAGATGGCTGTTTTCCATTACAAATATAACAAATACCTTAATAACTGAAAGCCTTGTTTATATGAAGATGTTCGGCACCTGTGTAGCTATGTTGAGGTAACTGTAATGGGGAAAATCTGCACTGTTTATATGACACACAGGTACAGTAAAGCCTTTGAAGCTGAAAATGGTTTGGTTTACCTGTAAACCACATAGTTTTACTTATCCTTCACCACATGTGATCATGCCACTACTCCCAAGATATCCTGGTGCTTGATGATCAGCTTATCTATGAAGCACAGCTGGTTGAAGCTGCACCCAGGCAAGACAGAGGTGATGCCTGTAGTCAGAGGAAAGCATTCTGAAGAGCTTGCAGTCTTCTTTGATTGAAGGCATTCACCCAAAATTGATCAATTCAGTCCACAGTTTAGGAACAATGCTGGGTTCCTTACTGAGACTAAGGTCTCACACAGCTGCAGCTGCAAACAACACTTTCTACTGTCTCCTGTTGGTTAGGTGACTCTGTCTGATGACCTGGCCTTAGTTACATACATCTTTGTCACCTCCTATCTGGACTACACCAATACAAAATACTTAGGTATGAAGCCACACACCTTAGGAATTTTCACCTACTACAGAATGCTGCAGCACATCTCTTCAGTGATATGGGAACTGCAAGCATATCAGACCTGTCTTACACTCTCTAAACTGGCTTCCCCCAGAATTGCAAGTCAAGTTCAAGGTCTTGATCCTTATGATCAGGGCATTCAATAATCTGGGCCCAGGTATCCAAACAACCATCTAATACTCCTAGATAAAGACAGCAGTAGATAGCAACACTCTGCAATGGCGCTCTCTACCCTAAGAGTAAAGCTTATCTGTGCAGGAGACAGAGTTTTCTCTGGCGTTGGTCTGAGATAGTGGAATGAACTCTTAGAGGAACTAAATGACCATCCCAAACATCCACACCTTCCAATCCAAGTGAAAGGAGTATTTCTACCTGCCTTCTCTAGAGGGCTGTCTGTATTAAGAGGCAGTGCATGACAAGCTGGGATATAAGTTTGTAGCACTCTGACTCTGGCCTGTCATGCACTAAAAATTCCACAGACGTTTCAAACAGCAGATCAATGCATACTACAGCAGGGTCCACATGGCTAAGTAGTGTGTGGAAGGCTAAAGGACTATAGATTTACACTCCAGTTTGCTGCACACGAACTCTCTCGAAATAGATATGCAGTGATATAAATACACAGCAGCATGCAGATTAAAAAGCAAACAATTTAAAATCCAACCAAACACAAAACCACTTTACTCTCCACAGAAATGGCAGTCTGTAAAATTGCCCAGAATACCTTTTCCAAGTATTCACTAAACTTTTTGCTTCATGGTTCCTTAATGGTGGAAACCTAAATGTCAAGATCTTTGGTAATCATACATGATTATTATCCAAATAACTTTATAAAACTATAGCAGAGAGTAGTGTGTAAGAAAACAAACCATAATGTGGAGTTTCCAGTGGGGTTTTAGCCTCCTTAAATTTTCCCATAGGAGGAATGACTGGGGCAGTTAAACAGTTTTAAAATAATGTTTTTAAACTATTTTATGACATTTTACAGTATTTTAAAGGCCTCAGGAGAGGAGGGTTTCTGGTTGCCCAGAGGAACTTAAGAGATGAAATAAAATGGAGAACAAAGTAAAATAAAACTTTCACAGTAATTTATTTGTTTTATTTTTGGCCTCTCTTCTATGCTTGGACTGCTTTCCTGACCGAGCTGAATATTGTGTGTTAGAGAACATAACTCAGTACAGCAGTGATTGCACAGCACTATCTGTATTTTTTGTGCACTGGCCAGGAGCTTTACATTTCATACATTATTCACAACTAGCTGCAGTCATTCAGCAAGGTCAGGAAAGGAAAAAAGATGCTACACAGTGAATAAAGCAATACTGCAATTTGGGCTGTCCCATTTTGCATGAGTTCAGAGCCCTCTTGTGTTGTTTCAGAATGGATACCCATTCACGGGCCATAAGTGACATATGTCTGTAGACAATGGACCCAATGCATCCGATGAAGTGAGCTGTAGCTCACAAAAGCTTATGCTCAAATAAATTGGTTAGTCTCTAAGGTGCCACTAGTACTCCTTTTCTTTTTGTAGACAATGGACGTGACTGATGAGGATTTACTATTTGCATTTCCTGTTAGCATCAAGGAGTGAATACAGAAACGAGCACTGTTTGAATATGATCTAGCTCTAAGTACAGATCTACTTATATAATCAGGCTATAACTTTAGTCCATGTTGGATGTTTATTTAATAGCTCAGTTAATCTTTATCTGATTCTCTTTCTGCCCTCCCCCTTCCTTCCCATGTGTTCATCTAAAACTCAAGCACTACTTTCTCATTCTCCTCTTCCTTCGCCTATCAAATTAGATTTAAGGATATTCTTATCTGAGTTCATTATAACCTTTATGTTTCTAGAGTTTCCTGAGTTTAAGGAAGGTTGTCCTCACATCAAACTCCTTCCAAAATCCCCTTTTTACACGACCACTTTTGTGAAATGGCTCATCATTGAAAACCTAAACAGTATTTAGTTCTTGATGGACTATCTTGGATACTGAAGCCCTCTTCCCACAGGACAGGTACACCATGGCCAACAGCAGTGCAACTTTCTTTAAATTCACCTGTCCCCATGTTTTAGTCCTGATATGGAAGGGAAATCTTTAGGGTGAGAAGAGGACTCCACCTCAGTGGTACATTCAGACTTTGCCCTCTGCCAAGGGAACTACTATGGGTCAGGCATAACTGCTGCCTGACATCCAGGATAAAAGTAAATAAACCCTTGTAATCACGTGACAAACAGCGAAGCAGCCTCCACCCCAAACACAGGCCCATGTCTCTGGCTAAAACAAAAGCACATCTAAATCCACTCAGGAATTTGGGAAGGAGTGAGGCTGGGCATCATTGGATTAGGGGTTTGAGTGGGCTGGTGTGGACGTGTCAAAGAAGCAGGAGAGAGAAAAAAGCCAAACAGATTGTAACAGAAGTTCTGGTAATATGGCTCAGAGAAAGCTTTTGGGCTAGCTGGAAAGGAAGTTTGGAACAGGAAGCAAATTAACTATCTTCTGATATTTGATTCCTACTCTGTTAGGAAAACAGGATTTATATGAATAATCTTTGTAAATAAACAAGATTTCATCAAAGAAATCACTTTCACCATCAATTTCCCCTCCTACCTGGAACAACTCACAATACCCCAAATTTGGTTAGCTGCTCAGGTCAAAACGAGTAACAAGAACCAGTTTATGTCATTTTTCTCCCAGAACCTCATTGTGACGTGAAGTCACATGAAGAAAGCTTTAGTATATAATTGGTCACTTATAACATGGATGGAGCAAGAAATGAATCCATCTCCATAAACCCTAATTAAAATGTCAGATATACAATATGAAATTATTGAACACTGAAGAGGATGAAACAATTTTATGAGTTACCTAAAGCCATTAAAATGGGTAAATAATTGTTCTTATATCCACCCCTTCCGCCTTCAAAGTAGGACTGAGCTAGGACTCGCATGGTGAATGGGCTTCGTGCGGACTCTCTGCACAAGGGTGAATTTTACCAGTATAACCATATTAGCAATAGTTTTCAATTGGCAGACAGCCTTTTAGAATAAACCAGAGGATGAGTTTGCTAAACAGGTAACATGAGAATAGAGAAATACAAGAAAAATAAAGCAGATCAGCAGCACAAGCTGATGATGATGATTTTTTTTCCCCAGGATGAACGTCTAACAAACACAGTTTTACAGAAGCTTTTACTGTATGAATTCCTCCAGGATTACTTCAGTCGGTATATTAATGTTTCACAATTTGTAATAATTGTGCAAAAAACCGGAGACATTTTAGACTCTGGGGAATTATTAAATAGTTTTCTTGTGTGACCTAACATTGCCTGGTGTTTTTGAACTAACTTTTTAGTGTGCTATATGTTAGTGCTATTTAGATATTATACAAAATTACCTTCTGAGTGTAAGACTACCACCATCTGAAAGTTTTCCTTTATCTTACTTTCTAATTTCTACCCCGCTGTTCGGGAATATCTACACAGCAGAAGCCATGTAGGGGCTAGCCTACCTAAGCTAGTTTGAATCCAACTGGCATAGACAGTGACAGCAGCAAAGACATCGAGCCATGGGCTTCATTGTGAGTAGTACAAGCCCAGTGTGGACTCAGCTCAGCTCACTAATCTGCTCTGAATACCGCACTGGACGGTTTCCACCGCTGTTGTTACCTGCACTAGCTGGATTGAAGGTGGCTCAGATAAGCTTGCCCAAGCAGAGCTTCTGCTCGGTAGACTTACCCTCAAATTCAATTCTCCACTGATTTTAGTTCTTGTCTTTATTTCTACTATAGAAGATACAGTTCCCATAACAACTTATATACTATAGTGCAGGTCTTTAAAGACATTCCTTGCTTAAGTTTAAATTTACTGCTCTCATATAAAAACTTTTGTATTTCCTTTACACGGCCTCTATAGGACCAGTTCTGAAGGCATTCAGTAAACAAATCTCCCACAGGGACACACAGAGCTCTCAGGTACGCTAGTTAAAATCTAGAATAACTTTATTGCTTGTAATGATCCAACACTAGATTTACACTGGTGTAAATGAGAGCAGAATTTGACCCTCTGTTTCAGAGGAAGTTTTGCCTATAAAAACCAATACAGGATGGAGACGTATAAATCTTATCTCTGCTTAATGAAGCCTTTATTCTCTATGTTCTATACAATATTTACCCACCAATAGTCATTTTGAAAGGTCTGGTAGATATTCTAGTTAATTAATGTTTCCACTTTCATCTCTAGAAAGAATAAAATAATTTTGCAAACAGCTGATTAGTATGTATATTAAATGATTGTGTGAGAGAATAGTTGATACTATATATTACATCACAACAATATTTATTCTTCCTATTTCCCCCCCCATCTCTTTTCAGAGTATGAAATTCATCCTTGTGCAGAAAGCCCATGTATCACCTATGCGTTATTTATGTCATATTCAAAATTAGACCCACCACCGTAAAACATAACTGCAAAGGAAAAAAATCCAGACAGATCCAAACAACTAGGTTTTTTTTTAAAGTTTCTTCAGATTGTTTAAAAAAAAGCAGAGGAAACAATTATCCCCATATTTTTAATTAGCAGCACAAGATTTAGCCAACAAAGGACTGTTGACATCATTGCAACCTTTTTCCATTTTAAAATATAGTCTTAAAGACTTCCACTGATGGCAACTCATTATGGGGTTATTTTTGGTGTCATTTTTTTTGGTTGTTGTTTGTTATTATGAAAGACTCAGATCGTCTTTGCTAGCAGTACAGCTAATGATATTGGTAGGGAATTGACCAGACAGTGAAAGGACTATTATTATTACCACTTTCCTTATTATAGTGGTGTGGTTGCTCCAGGATAGTTAAGATTTAAATTAACTTACTGGTTAACAGCTGTTTTGCTAAGTGCTCTAAAGTCCTCATGCTTATTTGGGTTGTCTTGAAAACTGATGTGTACCTTATCTAAGGTCAGAGCCTGAAATATAGGTGTATTTGAAAGGGTACCAGACACTGCTTAACTCTGCCTTAATGATTTTTTGGGCTGTGAATAGTTTATGCTTTTTTTTCCATTTTTAATTATTTCCAACATGTTTATTATATGGTAGGAAATAAGCAAAGAATGATCCTTCAGCAGGTTTGGAGCCTTTAGATCCTCCACACAGACCTGTGTCCCTTAAGCTAATGAAGATAGCAATAACAGATTATCTTTTATGTGGACACACATTAGAAAGAGATGGGACACTGCTATTGCGTTTCACAGCTATTTCCTGACAGCAGAGGAAGAGAGAGACTCAGGAATCTTGGGTTCCATTCTAGGGTCTGGGGGGGAAGTGTGCTCTAGTGGGTAGAGATTCTTCTGCCATTTCACCCCAAGCTTGACTCCTTCTGCCCCATTCATTCCAAACTATCCCTGTCTTGTCTCTTCCTAACTCCTGGTTCCTCATTTCAGTCCCATTTTCTTTACTTAGCCCATCCCAGTCTCCTCTCTTAAGGCTTCCCTTCCAGTCCCAGTCTCCTTGCCCAGCAAATCCTCATCTTACCCTCTCCAGATTCCTTGTCCCATTCTCCCTCAGCTTCTAGTCCCAGCCTCTTTACTCATCAATGCCATTCCTTGTTTGATCTGTGTCTGTCCCTGCCATCTCCCATATTGCCTGTCCTCACTGACTCCCAGTCCCAGTGTCCCTCCCTGGATCCTTAGCCAATTCAAATGTCCTGTCCCATTTACCCCAGTCAATCCTACCTATCCCCCACACACTGGCTCCTAGTGAAATCATTCTCCCCCCTAAATCATCTCCTTGTCAGTCCAAGTCTCTTTCCCCAGTTGGTCCCAGTCTTCCTCTTCTGGCTCCCATGCACCTCTCCCAGCCATTCCCAGTCTCCACTCCTTGGCTTCTTGCCCATTCAATACTGGTGTCCTGCTTCACTCCAAGTCCCAGTTTTCCTTCATCCTCACCCAGGCTTCTTAGCTGTAATCTACTTCACCTGACCCCCAAGATCTTGTGTCCTTTGCATTCAACTCAGTCAGCTTCCTCTTCCATATGGCCTGGGCCCAGCAGAGGATCATTGAAGCACAGGGCAGCATGTTTCCTGCTCTCAGTTCTGGTGCTCAGCCCTGACCCAGAGCTGCAAAAGCCCAGAGCTCCCATTTCAGAGAAAGTCCTGCTTGGTCCCACACTAGAGTATGCTCAATATGGATGAAAGTTTCAGGGAATTTAGGTGTGAAGCTCTAATAAGTCTCGACTGAACATGTGAACTGCTATTTGTCAAAGCTTTAACATATGGCTAAATTTGGGCAGATTTATACAGGAAGGGCAAAAGGCTCATTCCTGACACATACGTCACCTCCCTGCCAAATTTTACAGCCCTACTCTAAAGTAACGGACCATTAGAACTTCTCAAATAAAAGGGCACAAGAATTTTTAAACAGAGGAAAAATGTATTTTTCCCTAGCCTCCTTCTCAGAAATGATTCAGCTGAAATTAAAAAAAAAAAAAAACAAATCAAAAACAAAAAAACACCACCACACCACACAGGCTGAGGAAGACACCCAGTATGAAAAATTTCAGCTCAAGACAAGTAAAGTTTGGCAAAAAGTTATAAGCAGCTGAAAACTGGGTCTCATAATGGGAAGTGTCTGACAAGCTGCATTATAGGGGACACTACAGCCCCGCCTACAATTAACTACAATTTCCTGCAGTTGTGGAGTGGAAATGATTATATTGTACTTATATTATACCATGTATAGTGTGATTAAAATTTTTACAATGCTCTATCTTACTGTGTGTTAACAAATTTGAGAACAACAACAAAAGTTTTTAAATGTAGATTTACTATACTATTGTATGTTTAAGAAACAGACTGTGGGATATGTTTTCAGTGTTGTGTATGGCAAGCCACATATAGTATTTCTAAAAGAAGTTATCCTCGTATCTTACCATAACAAAAACAGTAACTTGCTTTATGAAATGAGTTCCTGGCTCATCTGCTTTGGCCTCCTGAAAAGAGCATTAGAAGAGTCACTTACAAAGAGAAACAGGGAGAAGAAAAAAAATGACTGAACAGATTTTGTTGTATTGGTTATTGTCCTGCAATAACTTTAAAACAGGAAAACCAGGGAGCTTTTAGCATTAACAATAAAAAGCAATATTTGTCTCTTACCTTTCTTTTCTACCTGTTCCTTTTACCTTAGTTTATGCACTGTATGAAGACACTGAAATTATTTTACAACGGTTTTCTGCAAAAGCTTTAAGGCTTCCTAAGGATGTGTTTTTAAAAACACACTCAAGGTCACTGGAGTCCCTATAACTGAACAGAATTTGTCCTGTGAATACACATAGTAATACAAGATGACAAGTATTTTATTCTACATAGTTTAGTAACTAATGTCAAAAGAATAGTAAGTTGCCACAAGATAATGGTCTCCAGCTATAAATGAAAAGCAGAGGAGAAAGGTTTATCTTCAGAGCGGGGGACATTGATCCTGGGAAACATTCTATTCTAAATGATTATATTTCTATGATATAAAATGACAGATGTAGATCTTGTCATTGCTTTATCAAACAGATGTTAGGGGAGTAAAGTGACAGTTACTCATCGTGCCATTTCTGTAAGCCATTCAGTGTACACAGACACTGACCTGGTGTGTGATTCAGCCTTTTGTATGCCATCTTATCCAAAAATAGTTAGTTGCTAAAATATACTTCTCTATCTGGCTGAAGTTTTATTACTTTAACTCTTTTCACAAAATATGAATCAGCTATCCAGCAGTTTGAATGGCTTGGAAACTTTTTGGTATACTAGGGAACATTATTCTATCAATAGGCCCATGATATTTTATTGTATAATGAGATGAGTGAGGAAACTTAAAATGACATGGTGTTCAAAATGCTAGTGTTTGCAGGAGCCATCTCTACACTAGTCCTCTCACTACTGCTCCTAGCAGTGATGGGATTTTGAAGGTGGGGGGAATTCTCCCAAAGATGAGGCCCACAAGTAAAAGTGCAGGCCACTGTAACTGCTCCAAGTTTTTGCCTTTTCAGGTGCCCATTCCACTTATTAAGGGAATTCCAAATAGGTAAGTGTAACTCACAACTTATGATAGGTTTCAGAGCAGCAGCCGTGTTAGTCTGTATCTGCAAAAAGAAAAGGAGTACTTGTGGCACCTTAGAGACTAACCAATTTATTAGAGTGTAAGGTTTCATGATCTAAAGCTCACTTCATCGGATGCATACAGTGGAAAATATAGTGGGGAGATTTTATATACACAGAATATGAAACAATGGGTGTTACCATACAGACTGTAACAAGAGTGATCAGGAAAGGTGAGCTATTACCAGCAGGAGGGCTGGGGGGGGGGGGGGGGGGAGGAGGAGGAACCTTTTGTAGTGATAATCAAGGTGGGCCATTTCCAGCAGTTGACAAGAACAGCAGGAGAGGAAATAAACAAGGAGAAATAAATAGTTTTACTTTGTGTAATGACACATCCACTCCCAGTCTTTATTCAAGCCTAAATTAATTGTATCCAGTTTGCAAATTAATTCCAATTCAGCAGTTTCTCATTGGAGTCTGTTTTTGAAGTTTTTTGTTGGAGAATTGCCACTTTTAGGTCTGTAATCGAGTGACCAAAGAGATTGAAGTGTTTTCCGACTGGTTTTTGAACGTTACAATTCTTTATGTCTGATTTGTCACAACTTATGACATCAATCTTTATTCACCAACTGGTTAGGATGGCAAGACATCACATGCACCAATGGGACAACTAACCTATGGACAATGGCTTGAAACATCCCTGGGAGCTGTGTGCAGCCTGGCTGAGCAGGACAAAAAGAGGGAGCGAATTAGAGAGCATGAGGCCACATGATGTATGTATGTATGGAAAAAGATGGAGGGAGAGAAAGTAGGCTAATGAGCCTGAGCTATGGCTGTAGCTTGGCAAAGTGTCAGAAGAAAAAAAGAGGGCCTATGAATGCCATATTGTCACAGACAGATATTGAAGTGAAAGGAGTTGTGGGGAGAGGTTCTGCTAAATGGGGTTTGCTTCCACTGAAGTTTTTGAACAATAGTATGTATCAGCCATTTCTGTCACTCAGAAGATGGGGTGGGATTGATCAAAGCAGCCATTTTAAGAAGGATGTGCCATTGGCTCGCAAGTCCTGCGGTACCACACACACACAGGAAGGGACTACGCTTCATGCCCTGCTCTGGCATTTTGGCATTGATTTCCAGGGCTGTTGCCACTTAGCGTGCTAACTATCATCATCATGGCACACAATATCCATTTCCAGACACTAATGCCTTATTCTCCAAAATATCCATTAAACTCTTCAAAACATTTCTAGTCCCAATAATAAAGTTACCTTTTCTCTTCTGGGATCCCAGCTTCAATCCAACTTGTAGTCTAAACAAGCTCATCACTTACATAAAGTAAAATGCCTCACAAAATGTAACACAATCCAGCATGGTTTACTATAACTGGCCCTACTTGCTTCCTCGCAATTAAAGAGGCTCATTTACAAGAAGCATTTTAAAATGCATCACTGGTTGCAGTAACACAACATACATACAACCAGATATATTGTGCAGCCAAATAACAAGAGATTAGCAAATATTCTTGTTAAAACATCACATTATGGTGTCTCACATTAAGCATCATCTTAGTTGTTTACCAAAAGCCATTTGTTATTTAGAGGCTTTTAATATCTCAGCCTCCGAGCTGATGGAAACATCTGAAAAAAAAACTTTTCTGTCAAGAAATGCCATTTTATTGAAACTGAAGTGTTACACAGAAGTGTATTGGTTTTGATGAAAATTTTATCAGAAATGTTTCTCAGATCAAGGGTGGAATTTCTGGTCAAAACCAGAAAAGACTGGGTAAGATTTACATTCTATAGGCTGGGCATTAGGGCACTAGCTAGACTTTGGGGGGAGACAGGTTCAAGTCTCTGCTTTGAATCAGAGGTGGTCTCCCACATGTCAACTGAGTGCCATAACCGCCATGCTATTGTCTATTCTGGAATGGTTCTCCTGCTCATGTTTTTCTTGCAATGGAAAATTTCAAACAGCCCTTTGTGTTCCACATTGAAACAAAAGTTGAAATCTTGAAATTTTTGCAAAATGGAATGGTTTTCCAACCAGCCCTAGGCATGTGTAGAGCTGGGCAAAGAGCTGATTTATTTTAAATTTTATTTTATTTGCTGACAGTATCTGACAAATCTGAGGAAAAAAAATTCACCAAGCAGAAGGAAAAATTGAAGATTCCCCCACCTTCCAGGAAAGTGCCCTAACCATGGGGCCAAATGTTACAGAGCAGGCATGACCTCTTCTGGCTATTTTGTGAATTGTGTGTGAAGTCCACTTCTAAATTCAGCCCAAATGTTTTTTTAAAAGGGGGTCTCAAACTATTCACTGGATGCATATCAAATTCCTAAATATTTTTGGATGAACTGAAATCCCATTTTTTGGGAAATGAAATATTAGTCTGAAAAATTTTGCTCTCTGCTCTACTCACATGCCTCTGACATTTCTTCCTCCCCCCCACCCCTATTCTGATGTCATCTTCTATGGATTAAGGCCCCCAGTACTGCAGACTCTTCCACATGAGCAGACAATTGTTCTAGTAGGTTTAAAGACAGGTTTAAAGTAGTGTTGCTGGCAACACTAGAAAAACCTATAAAAGTGCTTTGATGCATGTCACTTTTGCATCTCTTGTGAGCTGTCCCGATAGCAATGGGTAGAAACCAGTAGAACCAATGCTGCTCAGTCAAGATATGTTTTAGGAGGGGAGGAGGAAAAAATCCTTAAGAGATTTTCTTAAAGTGAATAAATTAGGCTGTTTAGCATTCTACCCTGTGAAACCACTGCTGTAGTCTTCATCTTATGTATTTGGCTTTAGCAAATCTGATCCACTATATTATATAATGAAGTCTGCAAAGTGGTTCCGTTGTTCAAGTGAAGACTACAGGATAAACTCTTAGAGCAACAGTATAATGACAAAATATACACAAGTAGTAGGGAAGGAGGATTTTTCATGCCTATACATTATCTTAGCTCATTTATCCAAAAGCAGGTACAATTTCAAACAGTGATTTCTTGGTCAGTACAAAATAAGCATTAACCTGACATGAGCAGGGATATTTTTAAAGGCTGTGCTGAAAACTGCTCTGTGGGATATTGTAGCTGAAGGATAAACCAGTGGTCATTAGAAAAAACACTTGACTAAAAAACACAAATTCTCAACATAATTCTAAAGAGATTTTCACAGAAGATACTGAGTTGAGAAGATAGAAAATGTGTTTGGTGTCAGAGGAAATTTACATCTGGAAGGTCAAAATGTTCATTGTTCTAGGCCCCACTTAGTTTTATTTCATCCCTGCATGGAGGTGAAAAGAAACCAGAATACTCCTCTTTATTTTAAATACATGAACACACTCATCTTTCCACATCCCATTCAGTGATAAACAAGTTTGGGTTTTGGTAAAAGCAAAATTTCAGCCTGCATAAAATGACGTTTGCCTTCCCACCTCCAAAACTGGCAAACACCCCAGTTGCCTATACAAACACTAGTCACTGACTTCAGGAGAGACAGCAATTAAAATTAAGTCAGATAAAGTCTAAAGAGTTATAAGATCACCAGAGATCAATACATTTATGGAGGGTAATATAAGTACGAGCATAAGGTTTGTAATTTATATTTACTATCTAGTAAGAGTGTAGCTTCAGAAATATAGAAAAAGAAATAAGTAGAGAGAAACTGTATTACAGAGAAAATTTTATTACAGAGAAAATCAGTCTGTAAAAACATTCAGTTTAAGAGAAGGTGAAACTTTGTAACTTTGTAACTAGGTATGTATTAAAGAGATAATCAGTTATGATCATTCCTTGTTCTAGATGTGAACGTGTAATTCTTTGCATTGCAGTGATGTGTCCCTCCCTGCCCATGCAGGATTGCGGATCAATAGTTCTAGGCCTGGAACAGATTCCAGTGTAGTTTATTATTTCACGTTGGGTGTGTAGGGTAACTGCTATTGCAAAGAAATGGAAGATAGTTGCAGATGTCAAAAGGTCAAGCCATATTGGCATTCAGGGCTCAGTGTCTGCTCAGAGGAGCTGCAGACAGCAATCTGTGGTTTCAGTAGTGTTGGATGTATGTCAAGGCTGAATAAAATGTAATTATTCAGTGCTAGCAATCCTTGCTTTAGTGAGAAGAACACAGAAATTAGGGAAGGAGGAGGAAGAAGAGAGTGTGTGGAGAGATGAAGAGAACAACAACAAAAAAAATCAGCAGATAAAGAATGTCCAAACTTTAAATTACAGTTGCTGGTGTTAATGATATCCAGCAGTTTGGAAGATCTGGGTCTAATCCTTGCCCTGGTACTGACCAGGGCAGCCTCTTTTCTCATACGGGTTGGCTCCATTCCTCAGGAGCACAGCTTTTTTCCTCCCCACCTCAGTCAGGTGGGGCCCAGATGGCCCCCGAGTCTTCAAAGAGGTGTCAACTCACGGAAGGAGAGAGCAAAAATGGGGTAGTATTTGGCTACTTCTGAGGTTCCCAGATGTTTATGCAAAACACACATACTTTGGAAGATTCACTGCTTTGTGTTTTCCTCTCCTCCCACCCCAGTAGAAGAGTCCAGAGAATGTTTTGCTCTGTCAAGGTTTACCCTTATTGATGCAGACAAGTAGTTACAAATCTAGAATGCAGATGGTAGAAGAACTGATAAAATTAAGCAGGAGACTTCCATGGTTGTAGATTCAATTAAAGCAAGAAACTACTTACATTTCTCAAAACTCAATGTTTATTCTATTCAGAAAAGGGGGGAGTGAAATTTTGCACCAGTAACTTTTAAATAAACATTCCTGACAGTTATTTGTGGGTCTCTTGTCTGCAAAAGTCTCATTCTTGTTTAAACGGAGTTTCAGTAACTGTGAATGGAGGATTTATAGTAAGTTAGCTATGTAGATCCATGGAATTTTTTTTAAAGGGAAAAGAATTATTATTGTCTAGATAATAGTGTTAATTAATCTTAAAAGGTTAAGCCTGTAGGGTGATCTCAACTACCTTACAATAATTTACATGGATATTGAATTGCTAATAAAACATTTATAATTGAAAAAGTGTATGTGTGACTCTTGTCAGATATTGAAGTTTCCTTAGAGTACATTGAGGGGTAGATACCTGACTGCAGTGTGGAGTGCAAGGGTGATCCTGCCATGGTGTACAGCCAATGCAGTGGTTTGTACACAACACACTGAACTTGTTGCCAGAGTAGCAAGAAAATGGAGCTAACTTGGTTGCCCCTACATTAATCTGATCCTGGGCAACATTTCTGGCTGCTTGTGGCTGTAATAGGCTGGTGTTCATTAGAGAAGCCCTCGGGCTGCTCCAACACTGTGCAGGCAGCTAGAAGGGCACAAAGCAGCATCATAATCAGAGTTAAATGAAGGTTTAAGCCAGCTTTGCACAATAGCCCCTGATCTGCTCTCTGTACATTTTGGTTTTGATCCTGATGCTGTTTATCTCCACCACAATCTAGGGTAACTTAGATGTAAATATTAAGGGGAATAAGAAGCATTTACAAATAAAAGCCAGGAGCAAAACATGCTATAGAACAAGTAGAGGTGAGTAGCTAGAAGAATATAAGCAAAAGTTTCCTTATTTATATGGAGATCTACTAGATTCTGGGACAGTCTTCCAAAGGCAGCGGTAGACACCACATTATTTGAGTCATTTAAAAATGGACTCCAAAATGAAGATGACTAAAGGTGATAGGAAACAATTCTTCATTGGAAGTAGAATGGACAAGCTGACCAGCTAGATGATCTTCACCTCTAGCTTCCCTTGTTCTCTGAAATGTACATTTTTTAAATCAATTTTGGGCAGTCTCCCTAACTGTAAACTTCCATGTAAAATGGCAATACAATGCTATGCTTTTTTAGCATAGCAAAAATGGATGTTTTAATATCTTGTGTAAAGTTTATATTCCTTGAAGATTGGCTAATTAGGGAAAATATATTTGTTAGTCAGTCACAAGGACGCATTTTTGTAGTCTTTGGGATGTAAACTTATTCATCTTAAGCAAGAGCAATGAGAGACACAAAACTCAAACCTGGACAGTCACGTGGAAGTGTGGTTCAAATTACAATTATACCAATATGGCAGACGAGAGTGAGCTAGCATAGACAGCTCAAGGATATAGGATGTCAGATTATACATGATTAGTTATTTCAGTGATATGCCATGGAAAATTGTGTTACTTTCTTAAATACATGCAAAGGGCTGGAAGCCTTTTATGGTAGGTTTGTGTGTATAGAGTATACAGTGGGAGCTTGGGGCTTTTAACTGCCCTTGTGCCTTTAGAAATCTCCTCAAATATAAAATGTGTTTACTCTGCCACAGATTAAGTAATGGCACTTGAATCATCAATTTGCATTGTCAATAGCAGTCATCACATAAGGGAGTAATCTTTTTATCAGAAGAAATTAAATCAGGTCCCTTTTGTATTTTAATATTAATCTACATAGGGCCAGATCCAAAGGCCAGTGAAGTCGGTGGGAGCTTCGCCATTGATTTCAAAGACGGTAGATCAGTTCAGTGATCTTGTTCTATGATTTGTTTAAGATGAGGCTTGAACACTGAATATGATAAATGTGAGTTGGAAAATATCTAGTGCCCTTTTTAAACCAGGTTATGGCATAAAAAATTGTTTCCCGGGTGTACACGTAAGTGTTCACATTACAGAAGTGTCTATAGTGCCCTAAATGGAATTGCTACATTATTTGCCTACCTTTAATCAATATAGAAGTCACCTAAGCTTAAATTGCAGGCCAAACAGAATGGGAAAATCCAGTAAATGTATCTCCTCCATGGGCTACTGTAGTATGAAACACGGTTGCTTTAATTCCCTCCTCCCACTGACAAAATAATTTCTCTTTTTTTTTTTTGTAAAGATGGCATAAAAAATTCTGAATAGGTATTTCAGTATCCCAGTCTTCAAAATGGGGATAATAATGCTATAAAGGACTTTGGGTACTATAGATGAAATGTCCTATAACAATGCAAAGTATTGATAATTATATAACTTCCCATTAAGTACCTGCATTCAAATCCTATATTCATCTGTATCATTTGTTGGGACTTAGAGGGACAGTTGTTGCCAGTACACAGTACCTTTTGAATTGTGTTTCAAAGTAATGTCAGTATTTAAAAAGACAACAGTAGACAGGTATGTAGATGTAAAGCTGTGTGCTAATCTAAGTTATAGAAAGATAAACAAATATACCAAATTGATGACAGTAGAGTCTACTGAAAAACTTGATTTTATAGTCAAAAATGCAAGGAAAGGTTCCTATCTGACTACACTTGTACTGTATCTATGCATTACATCTCTATGTCATTCATTCCATAGCCACATAGCAATGGGCAGTGTACCATACTCTTTGGAAAGTTAGATAAACAAAGACATTTCTGTTTTGCATAAATTGTTTGTCTTTAGGCAGTGAGTATCTTGATAAGATAATTAGAATTCTGAGCTGGATAATGGATTTTTAAATGGTGGCATAGAATATAAGTGGGATTAGTTGCATAGTTATGGTGTTTCTTCAAGCGGTACCCATAGTTAAAGTTAATCTCCAGGTTTGGGGTTGGGAAGGAATTAGCCTGCAGGATATTTTGGTAGGTGTAGTACCAAAGTGTGGAGGACAATTTCATAATGGCACACCAGACTGTGCAACATCCTATGTAAATTATAATATAGCAACACTTAAAGTACATTACAGTTTTGCGCCTTTCCATTAAAACCTGGTGTTTATAACTAGGGTGCTTAGAAACTGGGTATTTTAAAATGTAAGTGTACTAAATATTTGTCATCAGCTGTTGGCTGTGTGTGTGTTCCCTGCGTGCTGTACAGGCTCTACGAAGATAGCTGGCCCAGCAGACCTCGATCAAGCTGCCTAAGAAAACCACAGACTCAGTTCAGTGGCGAAGGCACTCAGCCAGGTTTATTGCCAAGGAAGCACGGTAACATCATCCCATAGACTCTACAAGAATACTAAGACACGTAGCCTGTTACAATGGACTAGCTCAGTGACACCGTCTCTTTTATATACTTTAGTTCAGACCTTACAACAGGCCCTTTATTGTCGGCCTCATGTCTCTGGCTCTCTTTTTCTAATTACATTATTCAACCAGATTTTATTTCTGATCTCGTTTCTTAGTTAACTATAACACGCTCAGTGACAGGTCCATTGGAATAAAAGTTTTTGTCTTGAGCCACTATCGCTAAAAATAGCTTAATTTCACAAAGTAAAGTTTTGCAGGCACTTTGAGGTAATGGGAATTACATTCCCCCGCCTCCGTGCCAAGGGCAAAACAGCACCTTTATTACTTAGAATAAAACTGTGAATTTTGCTATGAATTTAAACATGTCAAGTCATTTACTCTGCAGGCACCACTTTCCAAAAGTATCTATGTTATAGGATTATTTTTAATGTGCTGCAAAAGGTGTAAATGACATGCTTAACTGAAATGACACCCAGCCTCAGGTGGCTCTTGATATGCCTATAGTAATAAAAAGGAATCATTCACTACTAATAAGTTAGGCATGCCATAAATGGTGCCTTACTGAACATACCTCATGCAGTCCACAACTATGGGCAGTGAAGTTAGTGCCAGGAAAAAAAAATTCATATTGACTTTGTATGAAGAAATACATAGTGCTGACTTTGCTAGTGGGTGTTGATGCTGACACATTAATGTTTTGCTACCTTTGACTTAAGCTGAGCAAAAGTAACACTGAGTCACTATTAATTTCATTATGGTGGACAAATAATTAGCTCTAGCAAGGTGAAATTCAGACAAAAAGGAAGCAAACAAAATACAAATAATGCAAGTAAATTCAAAGCAGCTCTAAGAGATATGCTCAATATTCATCGAGCAGTGTTTATTCATCCTAACATTACATTTTTCAACAAGATTATTTTCAGATAGCTGATGTGATCCTGTGTTATGGAGAGTGTAGCGTTCTATGGGTTTTCATTAAAATCTTTACCACTTTTGCCTTTGCAAGTAAATATTTGCGGTATTGCCTAATATAAAGAATCCTGAGGCAAGTGTGAATTCTTTGCAAAGGCAACAGTACAAACAAAGTATAGATTTTAATGATCACACTACATGTAAATTATAAATGTCCTTATAAAGTGAAAGTTTTAGAATTTGTGGAGCTTTGCATGACTTTAACAAATTTACCCCCAAAGAATTAGCTGATGGCATATAACATACCCATGTGCAGAACCCTGTTAAAGGAGAAAAGTTGTAGAAAGCTATCTTTGAATGGCTCAGGATGTGCTGTAAGCGAAATGGGGAATATCTGGGGAGACCCCTCTGTGCATGTTGACTTCCTTACCCTCCACACCATCCTCAAACCATAGAAATGCTGTACCTAGCTTTTTCCCCCATTTCAGACCTGAAATAAGCCCTGCATATGAAATTCTAGAAGGAAAAAAGGGAGGGGGGGCCTCATAGGCCCTCCACTATCCTTTAGTGAAACTTCTGAACATCTTATATCACTGAATAGCAAATCCAACATTTACTGATATTTTAAAAATAGCAAAGCCTAACATTAATAGTATCAACGTTTTTGGTCCTTTGCTTACTGAAAACTAATCTCGTGAAGTGTAACAGGATGCTTACGAGGCTGCTTGTGTCTTTCTGTCTGTGCAAATATTTGATTTACATGCTCATAAAAAGGCATTAGAAACCTTCTTCAGTTGCCCTTTCCATTACACCACATAAAAGTAAATTTTGGAAACCATCAACACTCACCCAGTTAGCACAGAGCTAGGGTTTGGAGGATTAAATAACCCTAATAGAGCATCGTGACCTATTACCAGAATAAGTACTATTTCTTTCAAATAGACTCTCTATGACCTTGTCTACATTATGTCCCCCACCAAAAAATGTTTACCATAGCAGCTGGACTTTTTCATTTCTGCCAGAAGAGCTGATCTACTGACAAATGGTGGGAAACGCCGGCGGGGGGAGGGGGGGGGGAAGATAGCCTCTGCTGGACCTCTCCACTATGCATACGACCGTTCGACATTCCTTTTAGATGGAGCGTAGTTCTTCTCGACAGGTAACAAGTGTGAACCAAATGATTAGTTACTCATTTCCCATCAATATTCTGGCAAACTACAGAACCCAGTCCAATATCATTAGTTTCCAGGAATACTTTATATGGAGTAAGATGAGATAAGGCAAGTGGCTGAAACAATCTGTTTCAATACAACTTCAAACTCACTGTTCTTCATCCCATGCTCATCCAACTCCTTTATTCCTTCAGTTTTTTTAAAAGCTCTAATGAAAGTCTTGGATGTAGCTCTAATATGCTGTTGATTCAGTCTTCAAGAGAGGAGACATCTGCTCCTGAAACCACATATTTGAGAAATGCTATTTGTTTCCAAGACAATTTTCAAGGTATGAATAATTTGATTGGCATCCTGTAAGTAGTTCCTGTTTTTTGAGGAAAAGCCCTGCAGTAATATCACATGTATAAATGAAACAGTTCCTTTCCTTCAGCTCAAACACATTCCCCAAACTATTCAAAAGGGTCAGCCACATTCTTAAGTGCAAAGTGTACCACCTTAAGTTTAAAGAAAAGGAGTACTTGTGGCACCTTAGAGACTAACCAACCTACTTGAGCACAAGCTTTCGTGAGCCACAGCTCACCTCATCGGACGCATACTGTGGAAACTGCAGAAGACATTATATACACAGAGACCATGAAACAATACTTCCTCCCACCCCACTCTCCTGCTGGTAATAGCTTATCTAAAGTGATCACTCTCCTTACAATGTGTATGATAATCAAGTTGGGCCATTTCCAGCACAAATCCAGGATGATACTTGCGGATGATACTAAACTGGGAGGAGTGGTAGATACGCTGGAGGGGAGGGATAGGATACAGAAGGACCTAGACAAATTGGAGGATTGGGCCAAAAGAAATCTGATGAGGTTCAATAAGGATAAGTGCAGGGTCCTGCACTTAGGACAGAAGAACCCAATGCACAGCTACAGACTAGGGACCGAATGGCTAGGCAGCAGTTCTGCGGAAAAGGACCTAGGGGTGACAGTGGACGAGAAGCTGGATATGAGTCAGCAGTGTGCCCTTGTTGCCAAGAAGGCCAATGGCATTTTGGGATGTATAAGTAGGGGCATAGCGAGCAGATCGAGGGACGTGATCGTTCCCCTCTATTCGACATTGGTGAGGCCTCATCTGGAGTACTGTGTCCAGTTTTGGGCCCCACACTACAAGAAGGATGTGGATAAATTGGAGAGAGTCCAGCGAAGGGCAACAAAAATGATTAGGGGTCTGGAACATATGAGTTATGAGGAGAGGCTGAGGGAGCTGGGATTGTTTAGCCTGCAGAAGAGAAGAATGAGGGGGGATTTGATAGCTGTTTTCAACTACCTGAAAGGGGGTTCCAAAGAGGATGGCTCTAGACTGTTCTCAATGGTATCAGATGACAGAACGAGGAGTAATGGTCTCAAGTTACAGTGGGGGAGGTTTAGATTGGATATTAGGAAAAACTTTTTCACTATGAGGGTGGTGAAACACTGGAATGCGTTACCTAGGGAGGTGGTAGAATCTCCTTCCTTAGAGGTTTTTAAGGTCAGGCTTGACAAAGCCCTGGCTGGGATGATTTAACTGGGAATTGGTCCTGCTTTGAGCAGGGGGTTGGACTAGATGACCTTCTGGGGTCCCTTCCAACCCTTATATTCTATGATAATGTCTTCTGCAGTTTCCACAGTATGCGTCCGATGAGGTGAGCTGTGGCTCACGAAAGCTTGTGCTCAAGTAGGTTGGTTAGTCTCTAAGGTGCCACAAGTACTCCTTTTCTTTTTGTGAATACAGACTAACACGGCTGTTACTCTGAAACCTGTCATTATGCAAGGCACTGCATTTAGCCATATGGAGTGGAAATCTATCAATTGCATGAAAAAACTTGTACAGACACAGACAGACATCATCTTCCTTTCCAAATGCAAACAGATGGACATTGTACCAAAAGGACTGAAGGTAAAAAATCCATTACAATCTACATACCACACAGACTATGCTGATAGCTTGTGCCACACGCTCTCAAAGAAACTGCGGAATCACCTAATCAACATCCTCTACAGCAAACAGGGAAAGATTAAGAATGAGCTCTCAAAAATGGATACTCTCATAAAAAACCAACCTTCCACACAAACTTCCTCGTGGCTGGAATTTATTAAAACTAGACAAGCCATTTACAACGCACACTTTGCTTCTCTACAAAAGAAAAAGGACACTAAACTTTCTAAATTACTACATGCTACAAGGGGCCACAGCAATGGTTCCCTCAACCCACCCAGCAATATTGTTAACCTATCCAACTATACTCTCAGCTGTCCAATCTCGGGGCCTCTCCTTCTGCCCCTCCACCCCCACGAACATGATACAGTTCTGTGGTGACCTAGAATCCTATTTTCGACGTCTCCGACTCAAGGAATATTTCCAAAATACCTCTGAACAACATACTAATCCACAGAGGCCTCCCTACCAACATTACAAAAAGAAGGATTCTAGGTGGACTCCTCCTGAAGGTCGAAACAGCAGACTGGACTTCTACATAGAGTGCTTCCGCCGACGTGCACGGGCTGAAATTGTGGAAAAGCAGCATCACTTGCCCCATAACCTCAGCCATGCAGAACACAATGCCATCCACAGCCTCAGAAACAACTCTGACATCATAATCAAAAAGGCTGACAAAGGAGGTGCTGTCGTCATCATGAATAGGTCGGAATATGAACAAGAGGCTGCTCGGCAGCTCTCCAACACCACTTTCTACAAGCCATTACCCTATGATCCCACTGAGAGTTACCAAAAGCAACTACAGCATTTGCTCAAGAAACTTCCTGAAAAAGCACAAGATCAAATCCGCAGACACACCCCTAGAATATCCCAGATCGGGGTTCCATCTACTACCCATGATCCATAAACCTGGAAATCCTGGGCGCCCCATCATCTCAGGCATTGGCACCCTGACAGTAGGATTGTCTGGCGATGTAGACTCCCTCCTCAGGCCCTACACTACCAGCACTCCCAGCTACCTTCGAGACACCACTGACTTCCTGAGGAAACTACAGTCCATCGGTGATCTTCCTGATAACACCATCCTGGCCACTATGGATGCAGAAGCCCTCTACACCAACATTCCACACAAAGATGGACTACAAGCCGTCAGGAACAGTATCCCCAATAATGTCACGGCAAACCTGGTGGCTGAACTTTGTCCTTACCCATAACTATTTTACATTTGAGGACAATGTATACCTTAAGATCAGCAGCACTGCTATGGGTACCCGCATGGCCCCACAGTATGCCAACATTTTTATGACTGATTTAGAACAACATTTCCTCAGCTCTCGTCCCCTAATGCCCCTACTCTACTTGCGCTATATTGATGACATCTTCATCATCTGGACCCATGGAAAAGAAGCCCTTGAGGAATTCCACCATGATTTCAACAATTTCCATCCCACCATCAACCTCAGCCTGGTCTAGTCCACACAAGAGATCCACTTCCTGGACACTACAGTGCTAATAAACAATGGTCACATAAACACCACCCTATACCGGAAACCTACTGATGGCTATTCCTACCTACATGCCTTCAGCTTTCACCCTGACCACACCACACGATCCATCATCTACAGCCAAGCTCTGCGATACAACTGCATTTGCTCCAACCCCTCAGACAGAGACAAACACCTACAAGATCTCTATCAAGCATTCTTACAACTACAATACCCAACTGCGGAAGTGAAGAAACAGATTGATAGAGCCAGAAGAGTTCCCAGAAGTCACCTACTACAGGACAGGCCTAACAAAGAAAATAACAGAACGCCACTAGCCGTCACCTTCAGCCCCCAACTAAAAGCCCTTCAACGCATTATTAAGGATCTACAACCTATCCTGAAGGATGACCCAACACTCTCACAGATCTTGGGAGACAGGCCAGTCATCAGCCACACTATCAGAGGCTCGTTCACCAGCACATCCACCAATGTGATATATGCCATCATGTGCCAGCAATGCCCCCCTGCCATGTACATTGGTCAAACTGGACAGTCTCTACGTAAAAGAATAAATGGACACAAATCAGATGTCAAGAATTATAACATTCATAAACCAGTCGGAGAACACTTCAATCTCTCTGGTCACGCAATTACAGACATGAAGGTCGCTATCTTACAACAAAAAAACTTCAAATCCAGACTCCAGCGAGAAACTGCTGAATTGGAATTCATTTGCAAATTGGATACTATTAATTTAGGCTTAAATAGAGACTGGGAGTGGCTAAGTCATTATGCAAGGTAGCTTATTTCCCCTTGTTTTTTCCTAACCCCCCCCCCCCCCACATCCCCCCGAGACGTTCTGGTTAAACTTGGATTTATGCTGGAAATGGCCCACCTTGATTATCATACACATTGTAGGGAGAGTGGTCAGTTTGGATGAGCTATTACCAGCAGGAGAGTGAGTTTGTGGCGGAGGGGGGTGGGGGTGAGAAGACCTGGATTTGTGCTGGAAATAGCCCACCTTGATTATCATACACATTGTAAGGAGAGTGATCACTTTAGATAAGCTATTACCAGCAGGAGAGTGGGGTGGGAGGAGGTATTGTTTCATGGTCTCTGTGTATATGATGTCTTCTGCAGTTTCCACAGTATGCATCCGATGAAGTGAGCTGTAGCTCATGAAAGCTTATGCTCAAATAAATTGGTTAGTCTCTAAGGTGCCACAAGTACTCCTTTTCTTTATGCGAATACAGACTAACACGGCTGTTACTCTGACACCTTAAGTTTGTTCATCTTTAGAGGAACACTAATAAAAAGCAGTTCTTCAGCTGCCTGTATCCCAATTTTGAATTCCAAGTACTAAAATAAATCATATATTCCTCCTTAAAAATATAAAAATAAAAACTCCAGAGTCATACCAGTTACATAGCTATACATATTATATTTAAAAAAAAACAACACTATGGGTGAAATATCCTGGCCCTATTGAAACCAATGGAATTTGTCATCAACTTCAGTTGGGCCACGATTTCACATTTAGATCATGCAAGCCTATACACAAATCAAGGGGCTACCTCCTTCTCTGACATGTGCTGCCAATGGGAAGATCAAATATAATGAATAATTCACTGTTCAGAAGAGTCTCAATATTTTTAAGTAGCTAAAAATATTTCAGTTAGTTCACAATATAAATTACCCCCTCCCCTTTATTAAATTTAGTACTTCAAGTGGGTAAATCTGATGAAGATGTCACTTTGAGAATCTCATTAATACATTCTAGTGTTGTCCCAGGCTACAGAAGTTTGGGGGGTGAAATTTCAGATGCCATAAATAAAATTATGGGTCTGAGGAAAACATTCTGAGCCCTTCTAGAGCTTATCTCCAGAGCTACCAGATGACATTTAGACTTGATAAAGATTCCATTAGCATGTGCACACATATGGATTATACAAAAAGGCTTCCTTAGAAGGAACTGAGATTCACTGCTTTATTGAAATCTGGTTGTAGTAGCAAGTGGCTGAGGACCCACATCTCCCATTGAAGTGAATGGAATCTGCATGATATTTAGCAACCCTCAAAAAAAACCAAACAAACAAAAAAAACAGGCCAAAAGCTTATTTCAGTCAATTTTAGATGCTTATTGTCATACGAATTTGCAGGCCTGTTGGACTGAAAGTGCGTCTCAGTACCAAGACAGTTTTGATTTCAAGTGTAGCACAGGACAGATACAGTAGTATGTGCCTAAATGACATAATACATAGAAATGTAATTTGGGGAAAAACATGGAATAAAGATGTTTAACTGCACCATTAAATTATCTTTCCCCCCCCCCCCCCACTGTATCATCTACTGTCAGAATTCGACCAAAGTTTGCTCTGGACTGTACATTAAAAAAGGCTGAGTAAGGAATTAACTTGCTCATCCCAACCTACAGCATTTGAAGTGCGATGTTTACAAGGGGAAAAAGAAGCTAAATTTGGAAATAAACTAAGGTATAAATAATTTATTTCATTGGGACTACCCATGAATGATTCACAGTTTTTAGACATCAGTTAAGGCCTATTAAATGTGAGCATGTGTAGTTCCTGACACTAGAAAGAGAATAGATTTAAAAATTAAAGGCTGAGGATAGTCCTGTTATTAATTATAGAACGGGATGAATATTGCACACACAAAAATGAAGCCCCGGAGTGGTCACATGACGCAGCACAGCAGCTAAGCAATCTCTCTGGGCACCTGAATAAGTCATTTTTAAATCCACATTTTGGATCCAAAATGTTGTTCCTCAATCAATTAAGCAAGGGAAATAAACTTTCTAAACCTCTGTGGAATATTTTCTGATCACTCAGACAGACAAGTCTACTAGATGGGATATTAAAACTCACAACCCTGAGAGTGAAAGGTCAGGAAGATATTAATAAAAAATTAGTGGAACCATTCACTTTGAAAAACAGTTCTCTGGCCACCAAGATCATACAAGACATTAAACTTCACCACAGAAATAAATAGTAAGAGAAAGTTTTCAGAAGTTGTGTCATTATGTCCCAACAAGTTGAAAGGATAAACAGATTTTGAAAATCACCCCAACAGCAGTAGATAAAGAATACTATAATCTGCAGCTCCTGGAAAATAAAGTATTCCTGAAAACTGAAATTTAAATATGCACAGTCATATAGTCATGTGGAATTGTTTGCATTCTCATCCAAACAGGGTGTTAAAAAACACATGCTATTGTCTAATCTGACCTGTTACAACTAAACAACACAGCTCAAATTTTGAATATCAAGCAAAGGTATTTGAAAATATATTTAGGATTAAATCTTGTTATAGAAAATTCAAAGGATTTTAATCTTCCTGTGGATATTCCATGAGCAGAATAGCCTAAATTCATCACACAAGCCATTTATTGTGAATTTGGAGAATGCTAATTAATTATCCATCGCAGATGCTATTGTATTGCAGAGGGCTTATGCCCACTGCATTATAGGGACCTTACATTTGACCTTTTCTTAACCCATCCACCAGAATGGAACCTATCACAGGGGATAACAACAATCAGCTTCCATGTCCAACTCCACCCTGCCAGGCAGCTAGAAAAGAATCCACCCATCACTTGAGGTCCTCCAAGAAAATATCTGACATTCTATTTTATAGGGTAGACTATCCTCTCTAGACAGGTCTGGCAAGGTAATTAATTCTCAGATGGGAGATCACTGCACTCCTTTCATGATAATATACTTACTAGTTTCCTGTTTCACTTTCTACTGTGCCCATTTGATATTCCTCGCCAGACATGTGATGGAAGCATCTCCAAACAGACCAACATAACACCAGGGAAGAGGCCTGAAAACTTGTCAATAAACGTCTTTAGCTTAATGAAGAGACTAACCCTGTTTGATGTACATAAATCTTTCTCCCAGAGTGAACAAGGATCAACAGTGGAGAATGGAAACTGTTTGCCACAGAGTAGATGAGGGGGCACCTAGTCCAGGTGAATTGGGGAAGCCTGCCCAGGGTCCCCCATGTTTGCTAGATGCCTTTTTTGAGTCCAATGAATAATACTATGCCCACATATACAGAGTTAAAAGAGTAAGTTTTACTCTGCATGTCAGAGTGAGCGCCCCTCATCTCATCTCTTCTATGTGGATGAGAGGAATGAGTTGAAACTCTGACTCCCTGCAGGTTCTACGGGCATTGCTCCATAGCCAGTCTCATATTTCCAGCACCTGGGGTCATAGGTGTACCCACTTAAATTCCATACTGGAATGGTCCCATTGGATGGTTCAGGGAGTGGTCCCTCATTGGTTAATAATGTAGTGAAGGTGTTACCATTTTACCATTCTCTGGAATATGTTGTGCTGCTTCTGTGACAGTATCAGTGTAGAAATGGTATCCTGTCCAGCATGTGAAGAAAAGAAAGACATCTATAATGGGGCCTGAGGTATTACCGGAATGTTGGAGGAAGAGGTGCATCTTTGATTTGGATACCAGTTACTGACTGCCTGAATCTCAAATTTCAGAGTAGTCTAATTTAGCATTCAGCTGAGATAATCAGAATACACAATTTGAAACGTCTCATTTTCAACCCAAAGATCACTTACATTTTTAGGTGCATTTATTTTTAGCTGCATTCAAACCATGGAGAATAAAGTGCATGCTTATGTTGACAGTTAAATTAAACAAGAGCTATATTGCATATACAAACTAATTAAATGATCAACACAGAATCAAGTTTGCAATGAAATAATGAGAAACACTCAAGAAAGAAGAAAACAAGGGGCACATAATAGTAATCACAAAACACTTGCCCTAACAGAGAGTTCTAATGATTTAGCAAGCACAGAGACAAGTGCCCTGCTATCTATTCTCCAGTTAAGGATTTAGGCACATTGGCAGTGTTGGAGCAAGAATAGGCAGGTGCCTGGAGAAGGGAATAGATAGGGACAAAGAGGCTTCTGGTAGAGAATGGAACTGCCTGGGCCAGAAGATTGGATCCAGTGGGAAAAAGAAAGACTGAGCAAAGATGAGGAGTGACTGGAACTGGCTGCACATGGAGACTCTGGAAATGAGCTGGGACAGAGGGGTTTGAAAGGAGACTGGGACTGACTGAGCAGAGAGCCTGAGAGTGATACTGGGTTGAGGCGCCTGGGGAAAGAGGCTGGTAGCCAGTTTGGAGGAAAGCTGGGACTGTGATGGGGAGCCCAAAGTGGGAGACTGTGATTGGCTAGGAAGTAAGACTGGGACAGGAACCTGGCATAGGTGAAGGCTCTGAAAAAGACACAGGGCAGATGGGTTGTTGAATGTTGCTCTGGATAACTGGATTCTAACCCTATCTCCAACAGAATTTTTGTTTAGTGCTGGTCAAGTCAAACATTTTCACAGGTGGTCACTATCTATATGTTCCTACTTTTCTGGGTGCCCATCTTACATAAAAATGGCCATACTGGGTCAGATCATTGGTCCATCTAGCCCAGTATCTGGTCTTCTGATAATGGCTGATGCCAGATGCTTCAAAGGGAATGAACAGAATAAGCAATCATCAAGTGATCCATCTCCTGTCATCCACTACCATCTTTTAGCAATCAGATGCTTGGGATACCCAAAGCATGGGGTTGCATCCCTGACCATCTCGGCTAATAGCTATTAATGGATCTATCCTCCATGAACTTATCTAATTCAATCCTGGTATAGTTTTAGCCTGGCATCGAGTTCTACGGGTTGACTGGACTTTGTGTGAAGTAGTATTTCCTTCTGCTTGTTTTAAACCCACTGCTTATTCATTTCATTGGGTGAACCCTGGTTCTTGTGTTGTATGAAGAGGTAAACACTTCTTTTTTCACTCATCTTAGTATTTAGAGTTCTAGAATTTGTTGTATACAAGCACTTATAACATGTCACTTTTTAGCTACCCGCCATTATGTGATGTAATTGAGTGGGACTCTTTCATTTGATTGTTTCTCCTCATCTCCTGCTCTGTCCTGCCACGAATGCATGGGACTGGACTAGATGATCTCTCAGGGTCCCTTCCAGTTCTATCATTCTATCAACATCCATCCTCTCCTCCTTACTAGGATGTCTTTGTCTTCCGTGTGCTCTGTCAGCTTTCCCCCAGCCCTTAGTTTAAAAGCCTACTCTACAACCTTTTTAATTTTATATCCCAGCAATCTGGTTCTCTTTTGGTTTAGGTGGAGCCCATCCTTCCCATATAGACTCCTCCTTTCCCAAGAGGTTCCCCAATTCCTAAATTCCTCCTCCCTGAACCATCAGTGCATTGAGATCCGGCAGTTCTGCCTGTCTAACTGACAATGCATATGGAAGTAGAAGCATTTCAGAGAATGCTACCATGGAGGTTCCGGACTTCAATCTCTTACCCAGCAGCCTAATTTGGTCTCCAGGTCCCTTTGGCCTGATTGGCAGAAGTACTGAGCACTTCCAGCTGTAAATGAAGTAATGGGAGCCTGCTTTGAATAGATAAAGTGCTATAAAATGCCCAGCACTCTGAAAAAAAAAAACAGGTTCTAGACATCTCCATTTGGGCATCCAGAATTAGTGGATACTTTTGACCTTAAACTTTGTGCTTCATTACCCCATCTGTAAAATAGGAATAATACCACTTCCTCACAAAAAAGTGTTCCAAAAATTAAATTCATTATTGTTTGTGAAACCCTCAGACACTGTAGTGATGAGCAGCACAGAAAAACCAAAGAGGAAGTTAATAATTCTGTCCTCAGAGCAAGGTTTGAACAGTGTGCAATAATTAAGGGATAGGGCCACTGAACCATGAGGATTAAACAAAGTATTTAGGCCAGTTCTACACTGTAAATTAAGATTGTTCTAACTATGTTGCTCAGGGATGTGAAAAATCCGAACCCCTGAGTGACGCAGTTATACCAACCTAAGCCCTGGTGCAGAAAGCACTATGTTGATGGGAGGGTTTCTCCCATCGACATAGCTACCAGCTCTCACAGAGATTGATTAACTACGCCAACAGAAGCAGCTCTCCTGTCAACATGCTAGAATCTTCACTGAAGCTGCACTCTGCAGCATTTTAAAATGTAGACCTGCCTTTAATAGCTGTTCAGTCAGACCCATCCACTCTGTATACTGCATAAGGCAGGAGTCCCATGAGGGGGAAAAGAGTAGGTGATCATGCACTTAAAGAATATCAAAATTCAAATGCACAAGAGGACTAAATTAAATTTCACAGGCCACTTTAATTCTAGCATTTCCATTGGAGTACTAGACCTTTGCTTTCTTTTGACAGGATGCGGTTTGGTTTTGATTTTTCCCCCCCAATGTATATATATACACACACACACACTGCTTAGAGTATACAATGCTGAGTTAAGAAGATAAACAATAGCAAGGGCACTGAGAAAAGTGCTATTCCCATCAGTGTCTGACATAAAAAACGACATCTCTCCCAAACACTTCTAACCCCCTGCATTCCCCATGGTGAATTACTATTTTCTGAAGTAATGTACTCACAGAGGCACTGCCAACGGAAATGATGACTCAGAACAGCAAGTGACATAAGCACCACAGATTGATGGAACTTTCCAGAACAGTTGACTATGTTATATTCTGGAGAGTCTAGGAATCTTTTTTCCCCCATCCACTAAATTGTAGGGATAAAAATATGTGGTTCTGATTCATTGCAATAGGTCAGATTCAGTATTACTGTTGTTTTTCATCCTCTTAATCATTGCAGATTAGTGGGTTTGGGTAATGATCTTTCTAACTCAATATCTAACTGCTAATGAGGTGCATATGCTCCACTACACAGAATGGCCTGGAAGGAAGCAAGAAAGACTATCTTGATCATAGGGAAATAAGAACACAGAGAAAAGGTATGCTGCAATTTCCCCTCCCCACCAAACTGTTACTGTCTGCCTTTGCACACAAACTCAGTATAGATATCCCACATGGGAAAATTGGTATGGTCAGACCAAAGGAGGGGAGGGAGGAATCAGAACTGCTAGTCTAAGGGGCATGTTTCCAATCCAATGTGGGGTCAGTTCTGGGGGGAGGAGGGGGCGGAATCTTGAATTAATGCTGCTTGAAGTGACATTAACTATTCCTCTGCAACTCAACACAGCAGCCAGACAGCACAAGTGTCAGAGGAGGGGAAGCTAATGGTGGCAGGGTACCTGAACAAGTTTTGCAATCATATTAAAGCTTTGAATGTGATTAACATTACCAAGATTTTGTCTTGTTTACCTAGAAGTTAGTTCCAACGTGAACTACAAATTTGAGCCACACTGTAACAGGGTTACAGAACAACTGTGCTGCCTTCAGGTTCTGTAACATGGCTGTATTTGAAGTATGGATGGTTTCCTGCACTCTTATCTCTGAAAGCAGTGTGGGCACAAAGGTCATGATCCTCTGAATTGATGGGTAAGCTTTGTTTGACAGTTTTCTGGTGAACTGAAATGCTTAACTGTAATCAGTATATTAACAAAAGCTTGAAAGGAAGCATCTAAAATTTTAGAATAGACTTTTATGTAATTAATTATTGTGGAGAAACACTTGTGAGGCAAGTACACCGTACAGTGCTCTGACTCTGAGAGCAAACATGATGAATAATTTTTTAAATAAAATTGAAAAAAAACTAAGTGAGGCAAAAACCAAGAACATGGATTGCTTCATTGTTCAAACATTTTGTTTAATTGAATACAGTGTAGCTCCTTTGAAAAAGGAACAGCATTTCTCCTGAAATACAAACACAAAGCTGAATATCTGACTGAAAAAGATTGAGAACCTTAATCATTGTCTCCAGAGCAAGAAGGGATCAGAGGCTCATCCAGTCTGACCTCCTACTCACCACCCCAACACCGAGCCCAACAGCCAGAATTAGACCAAATATTATAGCATTCAAAAGACTTAACCACTGTGTATTACTGGAAGAAGAGGAGGGACCAAGATGTATCAATGCCCCAGGCTCAGGAAATGGCAGGGAATTAGCTTAGTGAGATATACACAGATGATCCTAGCACATAACTGCCCATACTGCAGAGGAAGACCACAGACACACAAAATCAAGATCCTGCTAATCTGACCTGGGGAAAATTCCTTCCCAATTCTGAATAAGTTAGACCCTAAGCAAATGAATTATTTACATCACTGAGTGTTTACATTACACAGCAGAGGCACTGTCGTGGGACGTCCATAAGAAAAAAATAATGAAATGCAAGTCAAAGTGTACTTATCACTAACAGTAAAATTGATATTAATTTGCATTAATATGTCAGTACACAATGGGATATTTGGTCAGTGGACACTCAGTTATGTAATTAACCCCAACTCTGTAAACAATGGTCTGCACATACAACGCCATCCAAGAGAGAAAACCAGCGAGAATGCAATTGGTATTTGCAACAAGCAAAATGAGGAAATCTGGGGCGCTCTTGTGCAATGAATTAGTTTAACCCAGGAAATGTGTTCCCTGCCTTTTTTCCCTCCTTGTGGTCCAATTCCATACCTAGTTGAGTCTGCACTTCTGCAGATTTCTTGTTCTGTATTACAGTTTAGAGGAGTGAAGTCACCACTTTTTCCACAACAAAGCTTCAGATCAGCTGTCACATGCTCAGACAGTGTCTGTTTGTGCCCTCATGCAAGCCACACAGTGGGTGGCTCAGATAGAAAAAGTGGCCGGCTCAGATAGAAAAAGTGGCCATGGTTGCTTCACATACTCGGAGGTGTAGTCAGGCCCTAAATGAGACCCTAACGTAAAAGGGCCTATATACTCTGCAGGAAGCTACTCGTCATGGATCCTTATCTCCCTGCATGTTTTATATCCAGAGTAGTAAGTAATCCATCTTTTAACACTCAGTGGAATCACAAGACACAGTTAAGTTAAGTGATGTGAATTCACTGTAGACAGGTGTTGGCCCAAGACCCTGGTACACCTCTTCAGGTAAGTTTCCTATACGTACAGAGGCTAGGGGCTCACACAAAAGTTGCAGGATAGAGGGTCTTTGCAGTTGCATTTGGTCTGGCCTGTTAAAGTCTGAGGGCTCTCGGTGCAACAATGGTAGTTGGCCAAATAGCCATCCTAATAGGACGAGAGTTGTGTGTATGCATGTAGAACAAATGTTTTGTTGTTTGTTAACTAGAAATGCTTGATTTGTCAGGAATCTGTAACAAGAGCAGAAGTGATTCCTCCTTAAGCAGGAAGAACAGGGTAGGTGGGGTGTAGGAGTTCTGGCTTTCTTTTTGGAATGAAGAGCTTTCATGAGAAGTGGCTTGTCTGGGTAACAGTTCTTCCACAGTGAAACTATTCTGATGTACACCATCTGAAACTCTATCCTTAAGCATCCACATAGTTTGGAGCCCAGATGCTAGGTGGATTTCTGTCTCTATGGAATTATAAATAAGAGATTTCCAAGCATAGGAAATTGGATTATTAATACTGTGTGCTTGGCAGGAAGTACATCAACATTCAGACAAACAAAATTTGGACAAAAAAAAATGCTAAACCATTGCATAGCTTCCCTCTCCAATACTCGCTTGACTTCACCTGGTAAAACCAACATGTATTGTCATCATTATAGGATGATTTGTACCTGTTACAGTATCTCTCAGTACAATGAGATTTAAGAGAACCAGTTTCAGGGTACACTAACTTATTTCTTCTCCTTCATGATGGTAATAACTTTCTCACATGCTTCTGAATAAGTTTCATATTAGGTTTAGTGTTCTACACACTCAGGCCTCAAAACTGAGCCTGCCGCTAGATCAACATTCTGAACCTTCTCTTAGACTTCAATACCCCTATTTATTATAATGTAAGCTTTATACCTTTGTTAATATTATCTTTATAGCAGTGAGAGTTCTCTGGTTAGCGGAAGCCATTCAACTAGCCATTTTTACTGGACAGGAGCACTATGCCAATTTAACTGCCCAGGGTATTTCTTTTTCATTTCTACCTGAAGCAGAATTTCCAAAAATCTTTCCTTTTATTAAAAAAAGGGGGGGGATGGGGAAGTGCCCAGAACGTGATTATATTGAAATCATTGCTTGTATAAAATACCTGGCAATGTTTTCAAAAGTATTACAAGAGGAATTTTCTGAATAATAAATTAATGTGCAGGATTAACAGGGTGCTGGAAAAGACTCAAACAGTTACCTGGCAATAGATCAAGGACCTTGTCTTATAAAACAATACTAGCATAAAAATAGTACATAAATCTGAGAGGCTGATTACTAAAGCTGTTGTGGGAGCTTTATTTTATAAAAGAAAATTGAATTAATGAGAATTAAGGCTAGGGAGGTGAGATTAATTATTCTCAATAGTAGGATTTTCATACCTAGCCTCTCTGGACAGGTATGATTATGTGGGTCACATATCCAAAAGGCTATTTATGCATATTTCACTAAAAGCCCCATCTTTCCCGAAAGGATAGTCAGCAATAAACCTTCAGAAAGCATTATCTCAATAGTGTCTTAAACGGAAGATATATTTCCTTTATGAATATGCAACCATTAAAATGAACAGACTATTTTTAGGTAATGTATTTCCCATATTAATGGTGTTGTTTTGTTTCCTCCCCCATCATCATTTTGAATTTATATTAATTATATTTTGGACTGGCTTCAAAAACTGTTTTTACCTTTGACAGTTCACTGTCAATCTACTGAGCTGTTAGGTAAGCCTTTTTAGACACATCCAAGCAATGAGATTTACATACTGTGCTTATATATAACGTTTTCAGTAAGGTTTCACAAGAGCAAATAAGCTTGTAAGAAAAACAGCTATATTGGCATTGACTAGAGAGAGAGATCACTCTTTTCTTTACACCTGGTGTTTGCTGTTTCAGACAGTAAACATTTGTCTACTTCCTTTTAGTGTCTCTCTACTTTTTTAATTTTTAGTTAGGTTTCAGGTATATTTTTCTCTGTGGCAATTAAACATTCCTACATGAATATGTATGTCTACCAAGACTGCATTTTTACAGGGAAAAGTTTGTTTTTTACTATAAGACTGAGTTAAATATTACTATACATTTTCTAACTATTAACTAGAAATGTTTAGTCCATGAGGCAGGATCACATGCTGGAGAATGATAGATTACTATCAATTTCAATGATATCTTACTCAATTTCAATGATATCTTAATCAATTTCAATGATATCTTAATCAATTTCAATGATATCTTACACTCACCACCAGAGCACCATCTCATCTCAGCATATGGCATTGCAGGGGTTCTAGCACATCTTCTCCTGGTTAAACAACTGTCTGCCACTTAAGGGTCCTAGCCCTGCAGCAAGGTCTCTCACAGTCCGGTCCCCTTCTTAGGTTAAGGAACTCAAAGTCTATTGGCTTCTTTGCCAGGCCCTCAGCCTCCAGCTGGGTCTCATCTAGGGCTCTTTTACCCTTGAAGCTTGTGCTTCCCTTTTTGTTTTCAGGCAGGGATAGTGGAAGCCAGCCCAAAGACCCCATTTAGGCAGCTTCAATCACTTGCCACTTCCCTGGGCTGCTCCTAACTTTCCCTGCCTGTCAGCACTCTCCACAGATCTATAAGCACTGCTTTTCCTGCCATAGAACTGTGGCTCCTCTTAGCTTTTTCCCAGCTAGCTAGAGAGGAGCTGCCTCAAAGCTGGGCTGTATTTCAGATAATCCCTCTGCCTCTCTCCTTAAGGCAGGAGTTTCCCCCAGCCCTTCTCCAGGAACCAAGGCTGTGATTGAGGCAGTCAGTTTCTCCCTCTTTCAAACAACTGTCTATCCAGTTCTCTTCTGTAGAGCTCAAGGTACAGGTAGGCAGTTAGCTCACTCCACAGGACAGGAGTTGTGCAAGATTGCAGAGACTCACTCCTCAGGACAGGTGTTTCCCAAGCTTTTCTCCATCAGAGTGGTGATGTGATTTAGGCCAGCTGTAGGGCCTTAATCAGCTCCACCTTCAGCTGGCCCCTTTTGTCCAATTAGTCTTCCAGTTTAGAGGATCCCACAGACAGCCTTCTCCTGCTCAGGTCTGCCTTGTGATGAGAGAAGAGGCAGCATATATGCTGGCCCCCTTACTAAATTCATTCTAATTGGTGGGGAGATAGAACCTTGCAGCCCCTGCAAGGCTCTTGGTGTCAGGCCCTTAAAGACACAGTAACAGGATTCCTCATAAACACTGCTTATTCTGGGGAATCATTTCTTCCCTCCCAATATCTCAGTGACCTTTGTATATCACATCTCTCAAAATCTTAACGGGGCCATGCAATGTGACAGGGATGTGCTGACTTCTAAGTACCACTACTCTTAAGGGGAAAAATCTCCCCATCATATGATGATATTGTCCCTGGTCCTATGAAAACTCTACATGCATGCTTAATTTTACACACAGTGAATAGTCCCATTGCAATCAAACCTGGGAACTCTGGACCTTAATGCTTGAGCCTCTAATGCATGAGCTAAAAGACACATATCTCTTAGCCAAGGCTGTAGCAGGCTCATCAATCCCTAGCTGGCCTAGCCACCACTAGAGGGGGACAAAGCAGTATGCCACTCTGAGCAAGCAGGGAGTTTGACCTCTTGGCAGAATCAGAGTCTTTCTTGACCAAAGCCATACACAATGCCAGCAGGTTTTATAAAACTTGATCCTCAGACTTGATCTCTCTTAACCCCGTAATGGGATGTAACAAATTTCTATTAGGGGCTAGTTTAATAAGATTTTCACACTAGTTTTGCTTGTGAAACATCCTCGGCCTCAGGTCTTCCAGGCTGAAAGCTTGTGATTAGATTGTCTACTACCTTTTCCACCTATAATACTGACTAGTTTGTTACAACATAATAAATTAATGTAATATCTTCCCCAGGATTTTTGTTTCCTTTGTGCTTTTTGTATAAATGTAGAACTGCAGTATAAACTTAGATGTATTACTAATAATAAAGCAAAAGTCCTATACTCAGTGGAAAGAGACCTCAATACTGAAACAAAAGTGATAAATAAAATTGCTGTAACTTCTTTTTAATATTAGTTGTTACAGACTTGTTTGTGCCTTTACTGAATATTAAGATACAGCTACAGTATGTTGCAGCCAGGGTGCTTTGTGTATTTTAGCTAGTTATGTTATAAAATGTTCAGGCAGGTTAAAGAAATTGCAGGATACTTCTACCTTGTCTCCCAAGAACAAGGAAATTTCAGGTAGATTATCCCACCTTAGCCATAAATCCATATTTATTCAACTTTACCTTGCTTTAACCTTATACTGTTTTCTTTTGTGTTATATTAAAAAAAATATCGGTTATTGAAATTTGTGCTTTGTAAAAAAAAATTTAATAGAAGTTTAATTACTATAATAAACAGAGTGTAAGTTTAATGAGCTTGGGTCAAAAGATATACCTTAGGACTGTCTTATCTAGACCAGGACATCTCCCTTTGGTGTAAATACCAGCTGGTACCAATGTAATCCTTATCACAAGAAAACCATGTAAAACATTCATGTTTTAGAAAAAGACCTAATTGTGAAAATGAACTTAGGGTTGTGTTATCAGAGTGATAAATCTAGAGGTAAAATGGGCTTCCTGGAAAAAATTCTAAATAAATCTACCCAAATAATTCTACAGCTATCGTTGTTGAAATACATTTTATAATTACTCTAAAAACTGCAAAGAAGTTAAGGATGTCCAGAAAGGTAGTGGGTTCTGTTCAGTTGTTCAATAATTTGTGTATTTTTTTTGTTTTTCTAAACTAATTAGTTCAAATCTACAATAAGCTTGGCAGAATTCAATTCTAATTTTTTTCTGCTATTTCACAATTAAAATAAATTAGGGAGGTCAGACAATAATTATTTAATGACAGTAAAAGTTGAGATTCAAAAAGTTAAAACTTTATAGCTTTTAGACTCAGAGACTCGGAGACTAAGGACAGGAAGGAACCATCATGAACATCTAATCTGACCTTCTTCACATTGCAGGCCACAGAACCTCGCTCACCCACTCTATAATAGACCCCTAACCTCTGACTGAGTTACTGAAGTACTCAAATCATGGTGTAAAGATTTACATGATAACAGAAATTGCAAACATCATATATCAAAATATACAGAGTATCTTTAAATCTAACTCTAATAAGTTCTCAAGCAGCACTTTTCTTTGTTTACCTATCCATAAATTTTGATTATTGATGGATATATTTTCCATCAGTTTCTGTGTGTACGATGAAATTGACATTTACTGACTTTACCAATAAAAATCTAATCCTGACAAACCTACCTATAAAATTGTAGCTTCAGGAATATTTGAATGAATGAAATGTGACCTCATTGTGTCAGTGTTGCCAACAATCATGATTTTATTCCAACTTTTGCAATATTTGCTGTTTTTCTTAAAGCTGTGTCTCCTGAAGTCCTCTTATTTGTGTGAGAATGTCAGCTTTCTTTTTTTTTTAAGTTTCTAGCCTTCAAGGTTGCAGAGGAAAGCTTGAAACCATGATCCCTAAGACTAAAAAAAATAAAAAATACATTGCTTTAAAATAGCTCATGTTTTGGGGCGGGGGAGTTAACTCATTGTTTTTGAAGGCTGCAGGTTGACAATACTGTTGTCTTAATACCCTGCAATACTGTTGTCATCAAATTTAACAGTTCTTTAAAGCAGCCAAAGCCCTCATACAGCAGTCCCATCTTCCTTTGAGATGCCCAGAGACAGCACCACACCCCCAAACACTTCTCCTTTCAGTCTTCATTCCCCACACCAGCCTTTCTCAAACCACATCCACCTGTGTCCTAGCTAGCCTCTGAGACCCATTACATTTTCCTCTACACAAAGGATACAACATTTTTTTAGCGTAGGTGACTTTTTCTTTCAGAAGAAAGAAAGAAAGAAAGAAAGAAAGAAAGAAAGAAAGAAAGAAAGAAAACCCATGAGAGGGAGAATGCAGTGGCTCATTCTGCCACATTCTCCATATGAACTGAAACATAAAGTGGTAACTGACACGTGCTGACCATGAATCAGACAGGGATGCTTCTGCATATAAAAGTGCAGTATGCAGAAAAAAGAATGACAACACCTGTAATTACACTGTAACATACACCACCAATGAATGACTGGATGCCAACATCCTCTTACCTGCAACTCTAACGTTCTAAAGACTCCATATTAGACTGGGTCCGAATTTTTTATGAGCTAAATCTTTTTGTCTTTTATTGAAAAACCAAAAACATGTTCTCAATTTTCAATTGCCAAAAGCTGAAACATTTTCTGCCAAAAATTGTTGCAAACCTAATTTAAAAAAATAGTTTTCATTTAGTTGAAAACCAAATTTTTGTCAAAAAAAAATCCAGGAAAATTTTCAACCAGCAATAAGGAGCAGGAGCAGAACCAACTCATCATCCATTTCTCCATGTCTTCCACTCAGTTTTGCAAGGAATAACAGTGAGGCACGACGTGATAAGAAACTGCCATTGACAAATGTCTGAAGACAGGGGATGGTACCAACAACACACAGAAATGCAGTTCCTAGAGTGTCTCCCTGCGACACACAGAACACTGGGCTGTCACCCTTAAAATGGTAGCACTAATGTCACATAACAGCAGCAGTGTGGAAAGGGTATACGTGTGTATACGGTCTTATACCCAGGTCCAGTGCAGCATATGTGGACACCCAGCATGGCTATGGAGAGTGTACGCAAACATATACACAATCCAGTCCTCGTGTATGCAAGACTTAATGGACCACAAGGTAGATTCATGAACACAAACTTGGAAAACACTGGAAAGGTTAATGACGCCAAAGTGCTGAGGAGATTGTATTTGATGGGGGAGAAAAGGACTTTGTTCCCCAGAAGTGATTTTGTTCTGTAGGGTGTGTCTGTACCAACCGTTATTTGGGGAGTCTCTATATACTCACTCTTAACTTGGCTCATGTAACCATACTCCAATATCAATGGCCCTGTGAAAAGTGATCTCAGTTAAAAGCTCAGTAGCTGCTGAATGGTCATGGTGTGAATTTGGTATGCTAAAATCTCATTGCTGCTTCCTATGCACTCATCTGGATGGCAATGTGGCTAAAGCAGTTCATATAATTGTTGCCTGCTGCACATTACGCAGTGTTTGTGAGGGTAAAGGAGAGTGGAAGACTATGGAAACTCAAGACCTGTTACATGCCTTTTACCCCAGTCCACACTGCAAACTGGCACAGGTATGGGCTGTGCCATAGATGCTCTGTGTACTTACCCACACCCTTCAGGCATGCTAGTTTGCTTGCCCTCCAGTCACCTTCAGACATGTGCTGGGGTTTAAGTGTGGACAGTACGGGTTTATGGCACAACCATGCAGCTGGACACCTGTACAGTCGTTAGTGTAGACATACCCTATGTCAGCCTGTTTCTCCTGAACAGCTCACTGACAGCTGCCTCCTCCCTTCTCCTAGACAGTGACTTTTTAACTATTCAGTGTCCTTTGGATCTTTTGTCTCCAGTCTTGGCAAAACAACTTGGCTGGCGACCTAGAAATAGATAATAGCTCAGGCATTGTTTCTTTATGATAGCCTCACACCCACCATGTGTTCACTGGGAGGTTGCTTAACATTAGCCACTGTGTTGCCTTCCAGCTTGGTTCCTAACAGCCCTAACTTCTAAACTAAACCAACATACACATATAGTAAATATCCCAATAATCAAATATAGCCAGACAGTAACCGTCTCAATAACCACATCACCTACCGTCTTACTAAATGATTGCTGATCAGCCCCGTGTCCTTCATAAGTATGTCTTGGAATTCTGCCTAACTATAGATTTTCCTTTTGTCTTTTTCACATTACATGTATATGTCTATCATAAAAAGAAAAGGAGTACTTGTGGCACCTTAGAGACTAACCAATTTATTTGAGCATGAGCTTTCGTGAGCTACAGCTCACTTCATCAGATGTTTACCGTGGAAACTGCAGCAGACTTTATATACATATAAAGTCTGCTGCAGTTTCCACGGTAAACATCTGATGAAGTGAGCTGTAGCTCACGAAAGCTCATGCTCAAATAAATTGGTTAGTCTCTAAGGTGCCACAAGTACTCCTTTTCTTTTTGCGAATACAGACTAACACGGCTGTTCCTCTGAAACATGTCTATCATAGCAATTTGGACAATCCTGACCATTTCTACACTATACACAGAACTTCCATCTTAATTGGCTTACACCCAAAACATTTTCTGCAATTACCCAAGCCATTGTGAATACCTAATAAATTTAATTTCATGTATCTCTGCATTAATGACAGCGTTAATAGGATCAAACTGAAGGTTTACAGTAGGTACATAGCTGGGTTTTCTGAATGCTTAGCTGTCAGCAAAAGCTACATGCACACAGTAAGGATGTTGTTGTACGTAGGCAATTGTTTTTCTTTTGTATATGATTCTTCAGAAAGCTAATGCTGTATTAACATTCTGATCTGTTGTTTTACACATGGCCTTTATTTTGTAAGCAGCTAAACATGGAAATAAATATTTGCCTTGTCATTTTTGATGTACGTAGAGATATTTGTTCTGACTCAGTAGAAGAAAAACAGAAGTTCTCATTACAAGATTTTTTTCTCTCTCCCTGAGAATTGTTTTCATTAATGAAAAAGTACATATGTATAAAAAGACAAGACCTCTGATACTTGTACTCCCCCAATCCTGCTTAAAAAACCAAGTATTCTAGTTAATGTGTTCTTAATTTTCTAAGAGGATTCTGGAGAGCTCACATTCTGTATTAATGTACAAATCATAACAAAATTCAATTAACTGAGATAATCGTTAAGGTTATAGCTGTTAAGCTCTCAGTGGGGTGAGCATAGAGGGGCTCTGTACCAGTTGCAGTCCCCAGAGTAGGTGCAGGCAGAGTGGAGGCAGCGATACCCTTTAATAGGGTACAGTGTGCATTCATTCCTATGCTGGCTTCACGCTGCAGGGTAATACAAGAGGAAGATGGGGCTATGGCCTTACCTCTTTCCCCACTCATCTTTTCAAAACTCTAATGGTGACCCTGTTTAAACCTAGGGCAAAGACAAGAATTGTGGCTAGGCCTTAAAAAGAGATGCAAAGGAAGGGGACAAGGCTTCCTGTGCCCTCAAAGAGTTTTCTTTGCACAGGGTTATCTGAAATCTACGCCTAAGTTACCATTTTAGTTACCATTTTGTCTCCCTTAAAACAAATCTACTTAATGTAAAAAGAAAAGGACTATTTGTGGCACCTTAGAGACTAATGTAAAACTCTTTCACTCTTGATTTGTAACTCATCACACATTTCCTCTCCCATGCAGGAGTAACATGTGAACTTTGCATTTATATTTTCATAACACTTTACAAACATTAAATAATCCTAACACTCCATTTAACAGATTGGGAAAAATGAAGATCTCAGAGGTTCAGTGACTTGCCCGAGGCTACATAGTAAGTCAGTGGCAAAGTCAGAGTTAGAACTCAAGAGTTCTAGGCTATCCGATTTATAGAAATGTCTACAAAATATGGCTGAAGAGACTCCTGCTACGTTGCTACTCAAACATAGCCTGTATCTTAGACTAGATCAGCTGAATGCAAATATCCAGGAGGGATGTGATCAATAGACTATTACACTTGCCAGGAGAAGGGACTAGAACTATTTAGCATCTAGATCACAACTCGTAGCTCTGTGAGACTATTTCAGAGGATAGAAATGGATATAGGATGCACAGACAATCGTTATGGCATAGTGGGTACAACCACAGGCACAGATCATATGGTCCAGGCACAGGAAGCATTTGTGTCGACCACAGAAGAGAAAGAATCCATGAACAGTTGTAACATCTCCAGTGTGCCCATAGAGGGTTCAACCTGTGTTCACGGGACATTTCAAGATGAAATGTAGCAACTAATATCTAGGTGAAAATTAATCTTTGGATTCCAATCCAAGAAATACGGACACCCTGAGTTCCCATAAACCTACTATGAAGCCCAAAAAAAGGAGATATATTATTTACTGACGGCCAGATTTTCAGTGCAGCCTCTAAAATTGCACCCAAAATCAAATGCAGATGCACATGCTAGAATCAATAAGTTTCTCTGACAGGTCTGTGGTTACAAACATCATCTGCACACAAAGATAAGTGTGTTAGATGCCTGCACTCTGCCATATGCTCCCACAGTTGACTGCAAACACAATGATACAAGTGCTTTATGAGAATGTGTCTCTTAGTGAAGAGAAAACTTGTTTTTCTGGATACTGTTTTCATCAACAGTTAATGTCCCATTTATGTTTTAGCATCACTGAGAGTTTAAAGAAGGTGCATGTGGAAATTCTTCTGTAGCATTATTATTATTATTTAATATTTTAATTTCAGTAGTGCTGAGGAGGCCAGTTATGGACCAAGATCCCATTGTTCAAGGCACTGTGGGATACTGCTGTATTATCCCACTTTAGAAGTCAGTGAGTTCACTGGAATGTTAATGAAGCCACCTAGTGGTTCTGTTCATTTCTTTGGTGAATCTCTGAATCTGGGTGTGTTACTTTTAGAGCTGGTCAAAATGTAGGAAAGAAAAATAAAAATTTCAGCAAATCATTTTAAAAGCGTTCTTCATTTCTCTCTTTTTTTTTTGTTACAGTGATTTTCATTTTCCAAGTTTCCTGCAAACTCTTTTAAGAATAAAGTGTAATTTTCAAAATAAAGACATTTTGAAATAAAATTGAGACAAGAATTCCATCATGTGGCTGAAATAATGAATCAAAATTGGCATTTCTCAACATACCAAACCAAATTAACAACAAATCATAAAAAACATTTTGCTGAACCATAGGGTAATTTTAATCAGTTAACATTTTCATCACAATTTTTAAATGGAAAACTTAAAACATTTTAAATGTTTTAATGAAAAAATTCTATTTCAGAAAAAAAGGCCAAATTTAGATGAAAATGTTTTCTTTCAACAAATTTCAATCAACAGTGAGCATTTTAATCAAACTTAAGTAATATATCTCCAATAAAACTTTAAAAAGAATGAAAGGCAGAATTTATAAATGTTTATCATTTACTCTGTCAGTCTGGCATCAAGTTAGTTAGACTAAATTACTGGAGTATTCCCTTCACTATATTTAAATGCTCTCCTTTGTGTCATCAAACTGGTCTCCAACCAAGAAGTATCATTAAAATGCCAGCTTTCACTGAGAATGCAACAGTTCAATGCAGTGCATGGAGATACTAAAACAATGACAGGTATTTGTAATATGTGTTTTGAACATTTCTTTAGAAAGTGGCTGCCATTAAAATATCAACATTCGCCCTGTAATACTAGCAACATTTCAATATTTTATGAAAGGCTAGATTTTCACAGCTCTTTGAGTCACAGTTCCTTCCCAGGGCTACTCCTCAGTCAGCTCAGCTCCATGTCACCTCGTACTAAGGACTGATTGAAAAATTACAGTGTAGCATTAATACCTTACAGAAACTACTACATCATTACATCTGACAAGGCATTGCTCTCCTACTGGATCTCGTGGTTGTATCTTTGAACACTGGTGCCAAACACTAAAAGTGGACACACATTACAATTTACAAGAGAGAACATCTCCAAATTACATACACACACAACCTATAAATTAGGTTTATATCCTGCTCGCATTGACTTCAATATCGTGTCCACATGTTGCTTCATACATTTTGTAAAGATTGGTATCCCCCCAAAACAACAACAAAACATCTTTCATCATTTTTTCTGTGAAGCGTGAATTTCTATTTTCAATCTTAAGAAAACTGAAACCTTCTCTATTATTTCTTTGAAGTGGAGGCTACTACAATGTAATGTACGATTAATAATATAGCATAATGTAAGATTAATAATATAGCATAAGAAACAGAAGCTGTTTAGGAAACACTGTTTGTTCCACCCTTCACATTTATTAATATTAAGATGGAGAGTGAGTGGTAAATTTTTATCGCCCAGACAATGTAAGTTAACGCCATAGTTGTAAGCCTCTGTTTTTATTGGTTTCAGAGTAGCAGCCGTGTTAGTCTGTATTCGCAAAAAGAAAAGGAGTACTAGTGGCACCTTAGAGACTAACCAATTTATTTGAGCATGAGCTTTTGTGAGCTACAGCTCACTTCATCGGATGCATAAAGTGCATTGGTTAGTCTCTAAGGTGCCACAAGTACTCCTTTTCTGTTTTTATTGATATTCAACTCATAAGAAAGTTCAGACTGAATTTGAAGAGAAGAAAAGGAGTACTTGTGGCACCTTAGAGACTAACCAATTTATTTGAGCATGAGCTTTCGTGAGCTACAGCTCACTTCATCGGATGCATACTGAAGTGATGATGAAGTGAGCTGTAGCTCACGAAAGCTCATGCTCAAATAAATTGGTTAGTCTCTAAGGTGCCACAAGTTCTCCTTTTCTTTTTGCGAATACAGACTAACACGGCTGTTACTCTGAAATTTGAAGAGAGGTCATCACATTAGCTTATCTGTATTTTTCATCTGCGCAATTCATTCCTCAAATTGGTAAGTCTTCTGGAGAGAGCTGGTTGTCAATGCAAAGACAAAGCAAGCATATATGTAAGAGTAAGAACATAATATGAGAGAGGCTTGCCCTTTTACATCTATGGAAGGAGACTGGAACTTTGGCACTGGCAGGCCAGGGGCCAGCTCTTGCCAAAGCATTAAGCCTCAGGTGAGCTCTGACAAATTCACTTCTGGAAACCAGTCTGTTTCACCTGTGTGTTAGTATGGTTAATATGAGTATTGAACTTATAACAATGTGTTTATACTTTATGAAATGCTTGTAGGTTGCTGCATGTATTAATCTCACTTATAATATCTTTAGAAAAAGCTCTAAGGTAATATTTAAGTTTTTGCTTTATGACTGTAAAAAATGATTGCTCTGAAACTATGAACCCCGTCAGGAGGGATTATCTTCTAACCATCAAGAAGGCCTATCAAAACTAAATGGTCCATTGTGAGACATCACAATACAAAGATTTTATTAATCATCCTTTCACACTCATGAAGAGGCTACATGCAAAAGGGCTCATTCCATTAACATGAATTCCAGAAGTAGGAAATAAAAACAGCTGACAAGAACATTTTTCACCTCTATTTTGCTGTTTGGACTCTTACTGGGCTAGAGCTACAAAACAAAGCAGAGATCCCCAGGGTCAACCTGGGTTAGCCCTAAAAGACATTCAGAGTTGACAGATTATTACAACTCTGTCACATTATAAAACCATAGACTGTAACTCCTGTTTATATATGTTTGCTTGCACTAAGCTTGTAATAACCCTCTCATTTCTTTTTCCTAGTTAATAAATCTTTAATTGGTTTATTACAGGTCTGGCTATAAGCATTGTCTTTGGTGGGAGACCGAAGGTACAAACTGACCTGAGGCAAGTGACTGGTAGCAACCTGATTTTTTGTGATCATTGGTGTATAGCAACCAACTATAAGTTAAATCCAGTTTGCCTGGGTGGCAAGATGGACTGGAATGCCCAAGGGGACTGTCTGTGACTCCATGGTAAAGCTGTTAGAGTGCTTCAGGAGTTCACACTTGTTACTGGGTTGCTGAAATCTAATTATAGAACATACAGCTAGTTTGGGGTCTCAGCCCCGCTTCACAACTGTCTGCCCAGAGGTTGGCACTCATGGTCATGAGTCACTCCAGATAGCATGACAGGAACTAATATAAATCTAGAAGTGCATGAACACCTGTTAGTCTGGGATTTGAAAATTATTGAAAAGTAGCAAGAAAGGGATGAAAAATCGCTTATATGTTTTAAAAGTATAAAGTAAAAGAGAAAGTGAAATTATGTCATATTGGGCTATCGTCTCTGAGATCTCACAGATAACGAGAATCAAGCCTCGGGCCTTTGAGAGTCCCACCAAGAAAATACAGGCCCGGATCTTTCAAGGACTTGCAAACATTCTTAACTTTATATGCAGTGGGTAGTCTCATGTAAGTTAATGGAAATACTCACAGACAAAACACCCATTGATTCAATGTGGTCAGGATTTTCCCCACAGTGTGTACAATAAAATGGATGCATAAATCTTTCCAGGACCAGGACCTTAGGCTGCTGCACATAGTGCTGTCATAGTTTGCAATTAACAATTTATTCAGCAAATTACTCAGCAGATTTACCACTTTCTTATATAGTCAACTATCTATAAACAGATTGTATCGTCAACTAATTCAGAATTCTTAGATCATTTTTGCAGATAAATTTTGACCTATAGATTTCTTCTGAGCTGTTCAAGTTGTGTAGTCCTTAGTGTATTTGCACTTACAATTTAATAGTTAAACTGTGTGATTGGTCACCTAGGTCACATGGTAATGTTCCTCTTCCCTTATTAGATTGCCTAACCTTAATAGACTCCTTTCCAGAATAAATTTCCTTCAATGAGGAAACTAATTTCATTTCATGTTTACACAGATCTTGACTATGGACCTAAAATTTGCCTTCTGCAAATATCCATACAAACAGAACTTCTCTTGCATGAGTATTCACAAAAACTAATTAAAAGGGAGAGGGTGAAAGTTAAATTTTATTTAGAAGTTGCTGAAATGGTTTTGAGCATTTGTATCACTATTTGCCAGCTCTAGATAAGACTGGAAACCCAAATTCCTGATAATCTGCAATCATTAAAAATTCCTTGTCCTTTTCACACAAACAAGGGTATGAAAGCGGAGTCCTGGACAATATTTCACTGTGGAATCCTGGCCAATATTTAGCATAGGTGAAATATTATTTTCTCAGATGGAATGCTAGGTTTTGTCTTTAGTATCATGCTGTCCCTGTATCTGCAGGTGTTTTATGGATGTCAGTAAGAGGGCAGGGCAGCCAGCCATAAAACTTTGTCAAAGAAATCCCTGAAATGAGCCCTTTATATGCCCTATATGACTAGAGCATTCCTCAGAAGCAAAGCATTATCACCCTCATCAGAGTACTACTGCCAGGGCTACTTAATCGTTTTGTTTGGATGTGGTCAAAGACGAGAGCCCAGACAATAATACTGATGTTTTGGAATACAGGTATATTACCTGGAAAAAGTGCAGAGCTGGGTCAGACATTGATGAAAAGGAAAGTACAGATTGTATGCATTCAAGAGACCAAATGGAAGGGACCAAAGCCAGGAGATATTGGGGAAAGCATAAACTACTATACTATGGCTTGTTGAATAAGAGTAATGTAATTGGTTTAATTTTAGATAAAGAGATGTGGGAATGTGTAAAGTGACAGGATAATTTTGGTTAAGTTAGCGCTTGAAAATGGCCCCCTATATGTTATATGTGCAGATGGTATGTGACAAATAAGAAAAAGAGGATTTCTGGGGGAAATGGACATTGTTTTGCAGAAAGTGATAAAGAATGAGAGAGTTATTACTGGAGCTGACCTCAATTGTCATGTGTGGAGAGATGGTAAATTCTTCAAATGATACTATCGCAGTCATTAATATGGACATATGAACAAGGAATAGGGAACTATCTTACATTACTGCCAGCAATATGACTTGGTAGTTAATTCATTTTTCACTAAGAGGGAATAGCATCTGATTATCTATAAGAGTGGTAGTAAGAGGGCACAGATTCCTGACACAATTTTTTATGTTCTTCAGCTCAGCTCGGTGTAAGGTCTTTCCAGGAGAAAGCATTGCAACTCAGCCTAGAACGCTGCCCCTTGACAATGGATATGTATCCCATGTGAGAAGAAAACAGCCCAAAGCAGTGCAGAAAACCAAGTGGTGGAAGCTTAATGAAGTTTATTAAAGATGGTCAGGTATGCCATTAAAAATTTAAGGAAGGTGTGTTGTCTGAACTAATGATTATTTCTATGATGCTTCTTTTGCCAAAGAAGCGATGTTTTTAGAAATAGTAAAGGAGTACTTATGGCACCTTAGAGACTAACAAATTTATTTGAGCATAAGCTTTTGTGAGCTACAGCATCCGATGAAGTGAGCTCACGAAAGCTTATGCTCAAATAAATTTGTTAGTCTCTAAGGTGCCACAAGTACTCCTTTTCTTTTTGCGAATACAGACTAACACGGCTGCTACTCTGAAACCTGTCATTTGGAAATAGTGTTCACTTACATCAAGTTTCTGATCACAAAATGTGCTAACCAATTTCTTTTGGTTATCTGAACCCATATCTATTAAATATCTGGTAGATTTTTAGTCACACTGTCACTGAGAAATGAAACAAAACAATGTGTGAATCAAACCATTTTGGTGTCATGATACAAAATACTACAGCAAAGTTTCTCCACTTGCTCTGTAGCAGCAGTTACTTCATAATCATTTTGGCCATAGCGGTGCCAGTCAGTCTAAACAAGTCAGTTATGCTGGCTTTTGATGTGCTAGAAATTGGAAATCATTAGGGAAAAATCTTTTGTCTTAAACATTTTTAAAAGGATATTACAACAAAGGGAGAATTAATTATATTAGAAGTAGCTGATTATATGACCAGATTCTCAGCTGGTGTAAATAAGCATAGCACCATTAAGGACTATTTAGCTGTACTAATTTACATCACGTGAAGATCTGGCCCTCTGTCTTTAATTATCTTTATTCAGAAGAGTGAAAAGGAATCATTTGTCTAAAAGCAATTGCAGGAGTTCTTGGAGCTGTTTTTTAACTGGTGTAACAATTTGAACAGCAGCAGTTCATTCATTCATAGGATAAAACTGGGCAGAACTAGTTGCAAAGGGATTAAAAGGATTATTTGGTCATACACTATTTGATAATGGCAATTAGGTACACCAGATTCACTTAGAAAAGACTTCCCCTTTAGAAAACAATAAACATTGTATGAAGTAAACTGGAAGCCCTGTTTAATGTGGCTTATCCTTTTGTTCCTAAAGTTCATCGTTAAAAATCTGCCTCCTGGCTTCAATTGATTTCAGTGTGTAGCTTACATGGCCTTGATCTTTCAGCAGTATTTAAAATTTAACAGACTTGAAGTGTCAGGAGGAATGCCAGCATGGATCAGTATAGCTAATTTTTTTCAGATTACCTATTTACTAGTAGCCAGGTGAAGATATACTTATCAATTAGCATTTTATTGTCATAACAATACCTTAGTTGTTATCTAAAGCAATATAACTGTATCTCCTGGTTCTATATTAAACTGTATTTATTATGGTTAATACAGACGGGCCTTTAAAGCACAAAAAAATAAAATTAAAAGAACAATGTTGTGTTATAGAAAATATGCACTCCTTAAATGAACTCATTTCTCATTATAGCGAAACCTACCCAATCGCAAACTGGAGCAAGAATGACAGTCACATTGCACTGGAGAGAGATTCTAGATACATTACTTAGTGTACTTCTGGAAGGTTCTCAGGTATGATGATAATGGGCACAGTATAAGCTAGAGTACACTAGGCTAGACTAGAATACTGACCAGGCTGCTTGTACTACAACTTATGTTCATGATACAGTCTCCCTTTAGTAATCTCTGCCATTAAATGTTATTGGTGAAGATGGCTGATGCATTTGAACATGACCACGTGGTCCCCACTGATTGTTTTGGGGTCTGATCCTGTGAGATGCTGAACATCCTGAGCTCTCTTTTAAGTCAATGTCAGTTGTGGATACTCAGCTCCACTCACTACCTGCAAGAGCAGACCCTGATACTTTGTAAAGACATCTCAAGCAATCTCTTATAATTAAACTAGTAACTTTAAATATAATTCACATGCAATCGGACTCACAGTCATAAGTTCTGCTTACATCCAATGATTTACGGACTTCTAGTGGTAACTTTGAATAGAAGCAGTGTAACTGTATCATGTGCTATGGCAAATTTCCTTGTCTCTTGTTATTTTTGAAGTGGGTTTTTATATTTGAAATACTTCTATGCTAAGCAGTAAGAAAAATCATATATTAATACCAGCCTGTAGGTTTCTAGGGTGGGTTTTTATATTTGAAATACTTCTATTCTAAGCAGAAAGAAAAATCATATATTAATACCACCCTGTAGGTTTCTAGGGTTTAGAACCAGTTCCACTGGTACTTATTTCAGTTTCGAGTGTTGTTTTACACACTGCATTTTTAGACGTTTAACATTTAATATTGCTTTTAAAAAGTGTGAGATGTATTCTTAATGTAAAAAAATGAAGTTGTTCCCATTCACCTACTATAGTATTACTTTATTGAGGTTTTGGTCATCACTTTCAAAGTATATCACCCAAACCTAAACTTCTATTCATTAACCAATTCACTACATTTTACTATCTCTTATATAGTCTTGAAATAAAACACATTTCATTCATGTTCAGCTCTCTAAATCCAATTTATCCTGTGTACTCCTGCAATTTTCACAGTCTAAGAGGATTCATCAAGAATATGTCTACTTTTCCCTGTGCTGTATATTTGGTCCTTATTTTAAAGGTTTGTTTCAGATTTCTTTCTTGTTCTTTATCTTTGATGTTGAAAACCAGAAGTGACATTTTACCAGTAATTACAGGTATACTTCATCCTGAAGGAATATATTGAATTGTACTTGTCCTTATTGGAAGGAAGAAATCAGAAAATATATTTTAGCACAATGCCATAATTTACTTATTAGAAAGCACTTTGGTTTACAGCACCTCTGATTTTTTTTGGTATGTTTTCATTTTCCTTAAGAAGTGCCCATTTCTACAAGACAGCCTGATTTTAATTACATGTTTTCATTTCTACTTAAACATACAATTTATATTTAAATAAAACTGACTTGTGAATATGAAACAACCAGAGCCATATGGTTCTCTAACATAAAGATGATGTTAACAGCTACACAAACAGGAAGTGAAGGATTTTATTTGATTGATTTGTTTTTAATGCATACATTAAACACTGGAGAAAAGACCACTATCTTAATTACAAAACAGCTGCCAGTAGTGTAGGTGATCTATAGTTTAAAAAAAAACAGTCTTGTGAATGACAGAATCATTAAAAATACTTATATATTTTATTTTAAAAAAACTAGACAGGAATTGTGGAAAGTTACTACTTTCCTCCTTACGAGGATTACAGAATAAAAAGTAATAAACAACATCTGGAATAAAGAGTGATGTTAGGGTAGTATCCATGGAAAAATGTCCAGAGAGATCCCCAATACTGTGTCCAACTCTCCTGGCAAAGGTATTTGGTCCTCATCACTACAAAAGTGGAGAAGTTGAATGTAAAAGGAAGACAGCCCAAATCAAGAACAATCCTTATAGCCAGGAGCTTGGCGGAAAACCTAAAATTCTCACACAAGATGTAATATTCAGGGCAAGTATAAATTTAGTTTATAAAACATTTTCTACAATATACATCATTTTTCTATGGTACTCTCTGATAGCACCCTCAATTAGATTCCCAATCTTCAAATGTGAGCTGTAATAAATATTTCCAAGAGTCTCTTTCTACTGATGCCGAAGCGTATTATCTTTTATCACAATTCCCATCAGTACACACGGAAGGTGTCAAACTCAGTGTGTAGTGCATGGAACTATGTTTGTATACAATTAATATCTATATCCAGTACATCAACAGTAGTCTCTAATGTAAACAAGTGAATAAGAGTTTGTCTTCCTCCAACTGCTAGCAATATGTCTTGCAATCTGGTATCAAACATAAGTTACTCTAACTTCAGTGCCACATAGAAAATCCTTCATTACTTATACCAGTGGCATTCAGTTTGTCACCATATTGCCAGCACTCTATTGTTAAGGTCTGTAGGCCCTGGTCTACACTAGGAGTTGAGGTCGAATTTAGCAGTGTTAAATCGATTTAACCCTGCATCCGTCCACACGACGAAGCCCTTTTTTTCGACTTAAAGGGCTCTTAAAATCAATTTCCTTACTCCACCCCCGACAAGGGGATTAGCGCTGAAATCGGCCTTGCTGGGTCAAATTTGGGATACTGTGGATGCAATTAGACTGTATTGGCCTCCTGGAGCTATCCCAGAGTGCTCCATTGTGACTGCTTTGGACAGCACTCTCAACTCAGATGCACTGGCCAGGTAGACAGGAAAAGGCCCACAAACTTTTGAATTTCAATTTCCTGTTTGGCCAGCGTGGCAAGCTGCAGGTGACCATGCAGAGCTCATCAGCAGAGGTGACCATGATGGAGTCCCAGAATCGCAAAAGAGCTCCAGCATGGACCGAACGGGAGGTACAGGATCTGATCGCTGTATGGGGAGAGGAATCCGTGCTATCAGAACTCCGTTCCAGTTTTCGAAATGCCAAAACATTTGTCAAAATCTCCCAGGGCATGAAGGACAGAGGCCATAACAGGGACCCGAAGCAATGCCGCGTGAAACTTAAGGAGCTGAGGCAAGCCTACCAAAAAACCAGAGAGGCGAATGGCCGCTCCGGGTCCGAGCCCCAAACATGCCGCTTCTATGATGAGCTGCATGTCATTTTAGGGGGTTCAGCCACCACTACCCCCTCCATGTTGTTTGACTCCTTCAATGGAGATGGAGGCAACACGGAAGCAGGTTTTGGGGATGAGGAAGATGATGATGATGAAGTTGTAGATAGCTCACAGCAAGCAAATGGAGAAACCGGTTTTCCCAACAGCAAGGAACTGTTTCTCGCCCTGGACCTGGAGTCAGTACCCCCCGAACCCACCCAAGGCTGCCTCCCGGACCCGCCAGGTGGAGAAGGGACCTCTGGTGAGTGTACCTTTTAAAATACTATGCATGGTTTAAAAGCAAGCATGTTTAATGATTAATTTGCCCTGGCATTTGCGGCTCTCCTGGATGTACTCCCAAAGCCTTTGCAAAAAGTTTCTGGGGAGGGCAGCCTTATTCCGTCCACCATGGTAGGACACTTTACCATTCCAGGCCAGTAGCACATACTTGGGAATCATTGTAGAACAAAGCATTGCAGTGTATGTTTGCTGGCATTCAAACAACATCCGTTCTTTATCTCTCTGTATTATCCTCAGGAGAGTGATATCATTCATGGTCACCTGGTTGAAATAGGATGCTTTTCTTAAGGGTGCCTGTCCCTGTTTTCAGAGGTGCCTGTTCCTGCTGGGCTGTTTGCCTGTGGCTGAACAGAAATGTTCCCTGCTGTTAGCCACGGGTAGGGGGAGGGGGCAGAGGGGAGGGGCTAGCCACGCGCTGGGGGGAGACAAAATGCGACCTTGTAATGAAAGCACATGTGCTATGTATGTAATGTTAACAGCAAGGTTTACCATGAAAGAGTGTACCCATAGTTCTATAAAATGTGTCTTTTTAAATACCACTGTCCCTTTTTTTTTCTCCACCAGCTGCATGTGTTTCAATGATCATAGGATCTTCTCCTTCCCAGAGGCTAGTGAAGATCAGAAGGCGAAAAAAATGCACTCGCGATGAAATGTTCTCTGAGCTCATGCTGTCCTCCCACACTGATAGAGCACAGACGAATGCGTGGAGGCAGACAATGTCAGAGTGCAGGAAAGCACAAAATGACCATGAGGAGAGGTGGCGGGCTGAAGAGAGGCTGAAGCTGAAAGGTGGTGGCAGCATGATGAGAGGAGGCAGGATTCAATGCTGAGGCTGCTGGAGGATCAAACTCATATGCTCCAGCATATGGTTGAACTGCAGGAAAGGCAGCAGGAGCACAGACTGCCGCTACAGCTCCTGTGTAACCAACCGCCCTCCTCCCCAAGTTCCATAGCCTCCTCACCCAGACGCCCAAGAATGAGGTGGGGGGGGTCCTCGGGCCACCCAGTCACTCCACCCCAGAGGATTGCCCAAGCAACAGAAGGCTGGCATTCAATAAGCTTTAAAGTTTTAAACTTTTAAAGTGCTGTGTGGCCTTGTTCTTCCCTCCTCCACCACTCCTCCTGGTGCTTCTCTTCTCCACCACCCCTCCTGGGCTACCTTGGTAGTTATCCCCCTGTTTGTGTGATGAATTAATAAAGAATGCATGAATTTGAAGCAACAATGACTTTATTGCCTCTGCAAGTGGTGATCGAAGGGAGGAGGGGAGGGTGGTTAGCTTACAGGGAAGTAGAGTGAACCAAGGAGCGGGAGGTTTCATCAAGGAGAAACAAACAGAACTTTCACACTGTCGCCTGGCCAGTCATGAAACTGGTTTTCAAAGCTTCTCTGATGCGCACCACGCCCTCCTGTGCTCTTCTAACTGCCCTGGTGTCTGGTGTGCGTAACCAGCAGCCAGGCGATTTGCCTCAACCTCCCACCCCACCATAAACATCTCCCCCTTACTCTCACAGATATTGTGGAGCACACAGCAAGCAGAAATAACAGTGGGAATATTGGTTTCGCTGAGGTCTAACCGAGTCAGTAAACTGCGCCAGCGCACTTTTAAACGTCCAAATGCACATTCTACCACCATTCTGCACTTGCTCAGCCTGTAGTTGAACAGCTCCTGACTACTGTCCAGGCTGCCTGTGTATGGCTTCATGAGCCATGGCATTAAGAGGTAGGCTGGGTCCCCAAGGATAACTATAGGCATTTCAACATCCCCAACAGTTATTTTCTGGTCTGGGAATAAAGTCCCTTCCTGCAGCTTTTGAAACAGACCAGAGCTCCTGAAGATGCGAGCGTCATGTACCTTTCCTGGCCATCCCACGTTGATGTTGGTGAAACGTCCCTTGTGATCCACCAGTGCTTGCAGCACTATTGAAAAGTACTCCTTGCGGTTTATGTACTCGCCGGCTTGGTGCTCTGATGCCAAGATAGGGATATGGGTTCTGTCTATGGCTCCACCACAGTTAGGGAATCCCATTGCAGCAAAGCCATCCACTAGGACCTGCACATTTCCCAGGGTCACTACCCTTGATATCAGCAGATCTTTGATTGTGTTGGCTACTTGCATCACAGCAGCCCCCACAGTAGATTTGCCCACTCCAAATTGATTCCCAACTGACTGGTAGCTGTCTGACATTGCAAGCTTCCACAGGGCTAGTGCCACTCATTCTCAACTGTGAGGGCTGCTCTCATCTTGGTATTCTTGCGCCTCAGGGCAGGGGAAAGCAAGTCACAAAGTTCCATGAAAGTGCCCTTACACATGCGAAAGTTTCACAGCCACTGGGAATCATCCCATAGCTGCAACACTATGCGGTCCCACCAGTCTGTGCTTGTTTCTTGGGCCCAGAATCAGCATTCCACCGCATGAAACTGCCCCATTAGCACCATGATGCCCACTTTGGCAGGGCCCGTGCTTTGAGAGAAGTCTGTCTCCATGTCCTCATCACTCACGTCACCGCGCTCACATTGCCTACTTGCCCGGTATCGCTTTGCCAGGTTCTGGTGCTGCATATACTGCTGGATAATGCGTGTAGTGTTTAATGTGCTCCTAATTGCCAGAGTGATCTGAGCAGGCTCTATGCTTGCCATGGTATGGCGTCTGCACAGAAAAAAGGCACGGAACGATTGTCTGCCATGTCTGATTGTCTGATGACATGGCTTACAGGGTTGGATTACAGGGAATTAAAATCAACAAACGGGGTGGCTTTGTGAGAAACTGAATGGCTCCCTCAAGGATAGAACTCAAAACCTCAAGGATAGAACTCAAAACCAGGTTTAGCAGGCCGTTGATTTCACAGAGGGAGGGAAGAAGAGAGGGAGAGAGGAGAAAATGAATACAAAACAAATCTGGTCTATTTCTTGTTTTGAGCCACTTCAACTATCTTTATACATCTTGCTGACAGCAGACTGTGCAGTACAACCGCTAGCCATCGTCATCTCCTGGGTGCTCAGCAGAAGACGGTGCAGTATGACTACTGGCCATCATCTTCTGCTAGCTGCAGATTAAAAGACAGTGCACTGCAGGTAGGACTGAATCACCATGAGACGAAACTTAAAAGGGAAATGACCTGGCTGAGTCACTCCCATGTTTGCCCAGGCGCACGGTTAAAAGAGCACCCAGGACTACGTTGACGGTGGCTACCAGTCATACTGCACTGTCTGCTGCCAAAAAGCAATAAACTGCTGCTGTGTAGCAATGCACTACCACGTCTGCCAACACTCAGGAGACATACGGTGACGGTTAGCTGAGCAGGCTCTATGCTTGCCATGGTATGGCGTCTGCACAGGTAACTCAAGAAAAGAGGCGCAAAACGATTGTCTGCCCTTGCTTTCACGGAGGGAGGGAGGGAAGGGGGCCTGACAATATGTACCCAGAACCACCTGTGACAATGTTTTAGCCCCATCAGGCACTGGGACTTCTACCCAGAATTCAAATGGGAGGCGGAGACTGCGGGAACTGTGGGATAGCCACCCACTGTGCAGCGCTCCAGAAGTCAATGGTTGCCTCTGTACTGTGGACACACTCCGCCGACTACATGCACTTGCAGCATTTGTATGGGGACACACACAATCAACTATATAAAACCGCTTTCTACAAAACCGACTTCTATAAATTCAACCTAATTTTCATAGTGTAGACATACCTCCTCCTTGTAAACATAATTCAACAGAGCATTTAAGAATGTTCTTATGGCTGTCCTTATTCAGCAAAGTATTGAAGCATGTGATTAAGTCCTATTGAAGTGCCTGGGAATTAAGCATGTGCTTAAAATTAAGGATTTGCTTAAGCCCTTTACTGAATAGGGATGGCCTGCTGAATCAAAGCCTATATGTTGCTTCCCTTGTCTCTCTTGATTACATAGCAGAAAGATGTTCAAGTTAGTCTGAATTTAGTTTACATTTCAGGAATATTTTTGCAAATCCAAGAGGAAAAAAGGTACCTCAAATAATAGTTTGTGACAATTTTCACCAAATTATACACTTTGGCCGATCGCTTTTGGCTTCTATGATTGTCTGGTTGAGAGAAAAGTCCATTCTAAATTTTATCTTTCTCCCCTACAGGGAGTGTTAACATAAGTGGAATAGGACTGAGTCCCTTCTCTGTTATTCCAGATAATATTCATAATCATGATGCAGCCACCCTTATGGCAGATCCTTGCAAAATCCACTTAGCTACTATTGCCTCCAACAAATGATTAGTTCCTGAGACCAATTAAAATAGCTGGGGAGTTCTGGAAATCTGAAAATTTGCCTTTTTTAGGGGCAGAATAGTTGGTCCTTTTTATCTTAACTTGTTCTATTCAATATTTTATTAGTTTCAAAGATAGACATTCCAAAAGCACGTTGAAATTGTCAGACAAATCAACAACTTTGATAGAGGATCTTTTTTTAAAAAAAAGTGTTACTGTATGATTTATTTTGAAGTTCTTAAACTTTGCCAATTTTGCACATGATGGATATGAAAAAGAGAGAAGAAGTTAGGATATACTACAAAGGAAAGTAAAGGAATTAGCCAGGGATGTACTCTAGAAAGGGATCCTAAATGCTCTCATACTTGTCTTTGTAGTTTTGTAATCTGTGCGCTTTTTTCCATAAAAGGCTATTTCTATTGAAGACATTGTCCATTCTCTTTCTGTTGGGGAATCGCAGATTTCCAGTGCTATAGTATTATTGCTTTGGTTATTATTAACCTGTATTAATCTATATGACTGTCCCTTTTGATATTCTCTTATCTCTTTTCTATGCCTAATATACCTTTTCCACAGGAAACTTTTAAATTAGTTTCCTTTCTGTTACACTTTGTAGAAGAAAATTCATCACAGACTCAATATTGGGCCAGATCCTGTTTCCATTGTAACCACTGGGATTTCAGTGGGAGACCCCTTATGAATGTTCAGCAAGGTTGTATGACTTTTTTTATATGAAAGGCCATGCTTTTGATATATGCTTTATATGGAAATTAAAGAGTTTTTTGCCTACTAAAAATAAATTGCTGACTGAAGTGTTTTTATAATGCCAGGCCTTGTGTTTCAGATTAATCGAACAAAGTATTCTTCTTCATTCTAATTTTAGCATTAAAAGAATCACTCTGCTTCACTCAAATATGAAAATCTGTCTGTCTGGTTTTATCCCAAGAGAATTTCAGATTTGGAAAAATATAGTGAAACACTACCCAAAAATGGCATTCTTGAATAGGATGCAATTCTCTCAGTGACATGCAACTGTCTTCCCTACACTGATGGTTTGTAAGATTTCTCATATGCTGCCTATGGTGTGTGTGGGGAGGGTCTGTTTTGTAATCCTTTCAATTCACCTTTCGGTGGCACTGAGCAAAGCTCCTGACTGGTCAGGCACCAGGATTATGGACTGGTGGGAGATAGAGGTTAGTGAAGCCAGACTGCCACTCACCCCATCTATTGCCAGCACACAGCAATACCATTTCCTTACTTACCCAAGAGGAGAATTAGAAAAGACTACTTCCCAGTATCCATCACTGCATCTTTCCTCAGCATAAAATGCAAACAGAGTCTAACTGTGCTGCTTACCTACTGCTTTATCATACAGCTTTTATAGCTAGTTTGTTGTTGTCAAGGTTCCTCCCCCACTCTGAACTCTAGGGTACAGATGTGGGGACCTGCATGAAAAACCTCCTAAGCTTATCTTTACCAGCTTAGGTCAAAACTTCCCCAAGGTACAAAATATTCCACCCTTTGTCCTTGGATTGGCTGCTACCACCACCAAACTAATACTGGTTACTGGGGAAGAGCTGTTTGGAAATGTCTTTCCCCCCAAAATACTTCCCAAAACATTGCACCCCACTTCCTGGACAAGGTTTGGTAAAAAGCCTCACCAATTTGCCTAGGTGACTACAGACCCAGACCCTTGGATCTTAAGAACAATGAACAATCCTCCCAACACTTGCACCCCCCCTTTCCTGGGAAATGTTGGATAAAAAGCCTCACCAATTTGCATAGGTGACCACAGACCCAAACCCTTGGATCTGAGAACAATGAAAAAGCATTCAGTTTTCTTACAAGAAGACTTTTAATAAAAATAGAAGTAAATAGAAATAAAGAAATCCCCCCTGTAAAATCAGGATGGTAGATACCTTACAGGGTAACTAAATTCAAAAACATAGAGAACCCCTCTAGGCAAAACCTTAAGTTACAAAAAAGATACACAGACAGAAATAGTTATTCTATTCAGCACAGTTCTTTTCTCAGCCATTTAAAGAAATCATAATCTAACACGTACCTAGCTAGATTACTTACTAAAAGTTCTAAGACTCCATTCCTGGTCTATCCCTGGCAAAGACAGACTATAGACAGACACACAGACCCTTTGTTTCTCTCCCTCCTCCCAGCTTTTGAAAGTATCTTGTCTCCTCATTGGTCATTTTGGTCAGGTGCCAGCGAGGTTACCTTTAGCTTCTTAACCCTTTACAGGTGAGAGGAGCTTTCCCCTGGCCAGGAGGGATTTCAAAGGGGTTTACCCTTCCCTTTTTATTTATGACAGTTGTTATGCACATCGCCTCCCACAAAGTCTGTGTAACATGTGGCTGTGGTTTGAGAGAGAGGTTGGGGAATGGAAAAGGAAACAAAGTGTTCTTGTGATGTGTGGTGCCAGATCTTGTGAAAACTCAGGCACTGACTCAGTTAAAGTTTGTTAGACTTTTTGACAGTGTGGTCTTGCTTCATTCATATGGATACTCATGATGCTACATTATTATTATTATTTCTATATTGGAATACCATGGCAGCTAGAAGCCCCAATCCGGACTGTGCGCTAGTGCTGAGAAAGCACATGGTAAAATACATTCAACAACCCCAGAGAGCTTAAAATATAGACAAAATGTAACATGCACAAAACCATGCAATATATTTGCAATAGGCAAGAACAAGAGAGCGTGTTTACATTTCACCACAATGCCACCATCCATGCTTACTAATTTCCCCAAATCAAGTCCACCTTCCCTCCCCTCTGATTATATGCCTCTGCCAACCAAAAGTTCCCTCCACTCACCTCATCCACACATCCTTATCTACCCTCTCCCCATAGCAAACAAAACCGGAATTATGTAAGGGCCTCCTCCTGTGCTGCTTCTCCTTCCCTTCAATGGCTCAGTGCTTGTCCCTAGAAAAGGGATCAGTCTATTTTTCTCCCTCCTGTCACAGGAGGTAGGGAAGGCAGATCTCCACTTGTCCCTAAGTGGAGGGGGCATGAAGTCTGCAGAGTCAATCCCTGCCCATTTTAGTGTGCCAGCTGCTTGTCCCTTCTCTCTCCATCCCCTCCCTCCAACCCCTAAAGTGCAGAGGAGGGCAGCTCCAATTGAGCTCATCTCCCTTCATCTGCCCTCCTTGTCACTTTGACTTATGTGAGTGAAAATGTCACTCACAGGCAGGGCTTTAGGCATTAAGCACCCTTCAGCTGTGCCTTCCAGATACTACAAGATACTCTCACAGCTTCCAAGCAGACAGCCAAGATTTTCTGTGCCTCTCCTTCTCATTTCTCCCTCACTGTCATTTTGGCACAGTGGAACAGGAAGTGGAGAGAATTAGGCTGCCAGCTTTGTTGCTTCTTGACTCTGAACAGCAGTACATTCCACTGCCAGGTGGCAACGGACACAGGGTTACAAAGGAATGTGCAGAATTGCTGGGCCTCATCATATGTTAAAGTATTTCATTATGGCTAGCATGGAACTCATTAAAGTTTGCTCTCATTCAAAATGGCTATCATTTCTTGTTACATTTAAAGACACTGAAGCCATAGGCTGCCATTATTAAAGATGCCATTTCCTTACAGCTTTCACATGTGAAATGAGGCTGCCTTTAGTAAAGTTGGCCACCATCTTCCAATGTTTCCACGGGGCCTGAAGCCAAGCTTCCCTGAGCGAAGATGGCTACTCCCCTGTGCTCTAAAGATTCCAAACTAGACAGACAACTGTGAGGATAAAAGGGAATGTGGGGAGAAGCAGAGAGGCTAGTGTATGTGGGGTCCAGTGGAGAGACTGAGCAGTGTACACAGGATTGTGGGATGTAGGAAGGATTCTGAAAAGGCATGGGTAGAGACTGAAGAGCATGCAGAGGGAAAGAAGATGGCAGAAAGGAAGAATGTGAAGTATGGAATATTGTTATAAATGGGCAGCAAAAAATATGGGATAGGCAGGTGAAAATGGGGAAGAAGTGTGGGAAGGGAGATTGGATGGAACATGAAGGGTAAGCAGTATAGTCAGCTCAAAATGCTTCAAAATCATGATTCAATCCCCCACCCCTCCATTATGAGATTTTAAAATTTTGGGTTGTCTTCTGACTTTACATTCTTAAGCTTTTCTGTGTAACCATGATTGCTAGAACCTTTTTTTAAATTAAATCTGAGATTGTTCTGTAAATACTCATCTTCAGGAGCTGGGGTTTTAAAAAAAAAAAGCATGATTCAATTGTGAGAGTTGTCAACAATAGGAAAGAGACCAGAGAAGATGGAGGAGATGGACAAAATGGCACTTCCCCATGCCAAGTGTTAGGATAAAGTAAGTAGAGTCCCCCTTTGAGCACCCTGTAAAAAGGCTCTTTTTTATGACTACTTAGGCTTGAAATTTCAACTTGTATTGATCACATGCTAATTGCAGGCCAGCAGCATCTTTCTACAGGCTCAAAAAACAGAAGGCAAATAACTACCTGCCCTTACCCCCCCACCACCATTGTATTGATTGTCATTATTATTATTATCCCTCATTATTACATCATGGGAATGATTTGTTTGTTTCAATTTGTTTTAAACAAATAGCTTCAAAACATAAGAGATTTTTAGGCATAAAAAGGGGAAGCTACTGTCTAAAAGGTATCCTCATGAGTCATCATTAAAACCTGACCACAAACTGACTCCATAGATTTGTGTAGTCAGGTATTTTGTTAAACACTTCACAGAATTCCAGCATTTGTAGACTTGTTCTCCTTTGACTTTTTTTTAAATTCTCATAGTGCTCATGAGTGCTTCTAGAGGTCAATGATTGTGATGTCTTGCACTCCTGGCATGTTCTTGAGCTGCTCATTCATACCCCTAGGGATTGTTCCAAATGCTCAAGTAATCACTCAGATTGTCTCTGATCATTCCACTTCACAGAGCTCTTCGTACTTTGCTATCTTCTTTTCTTGTTTCTTTTTTTTTTTTATGATTCTATCTGCTGGTATGGCAATATCAATTAACCTGGTCTTGTTTGTCTTCATTTCTACAACAGTTATGTCCAACCTGTTTGTCTGGCCAATTCAGTCTGTGACAATATTCAGATCCCACAAAATCTTAGCCTCTTCATTCTCTAGATTGTTCTCAGGTTGGTGGTCACAATACTGCATGGTATATTTAAATCCTGAGATGTATGGACAGTTGTATAATATGGACTTGGGATTGTCTGCCTCCATACAGCACAATTAATTAATTAATTAAATTTTGGTGGGTTTAAAATTAGTCTCACAATTTGGGGAGTGACTCATAATTTTGGGGGGGAGAAGGAGACTGAACCACTGGAGGAAGAAAACCAGTGGAGAAAGGGGAGAGAAAGGGCCAGGTAGTAGGCAAAGAGAGAGACCATAGTAAAGAGACAAAGAAATAGGAGATTGGGATTAAGAGAGGGGAAAGGAGGAAAGAAAACTGCAGGCACTTTGTAACTAGGGGGAGAATGGTCTAGTGGTTAGTGCACAAGCTTGGGAGACAGTCCTCCTAGTTTCAGTGCTATGTTCAGTGTTGTCAGAAGCTACCGGTGTGGTGCTCTGTTCGTGTTCGATGATGATAAGTGCGTGTTCCCTCTGTGTGCTTTCCCAGCTCTGTGCAGATAGCTAACACAGCGGACCCCGAGAGAACCGCCAATGACCACAGACTCTAGTAAGGTATGAAGACACGTTGGCCAGGTTTATTGCTCAAACGAAGCATAGTGATAGTTCCCTATAGACTGTACAGGGCACACTACGAATTTATGCTCCCTGGCAATGAACTCAGCTCAGTCAGTGGCGGGACTTTCCACTGCCCGCTAGGCCGGACAAAGACACCACCCCTGGATGCATTCTTATACATAGGTACAAACAAGTTACACAGTGCTCTTGACGTATTGAGGTGCAACCCCTTTACTTAACTATGCACCACCCTTCTACGTAGTGAGGTGCCACCTCTCACCTTGTACATGTTGGTTCGAACAAAACAACTCTATCCATCATACTAGCCTTTTGCCCCTCTCCTTGTTATCTATGTGGATGGTATAAGAATGTTCTTGTACCATTTGTATACAGTTCTGGTATCCAATACACCTTTAGATATGTTTGTGCAACAGCATAATGTTTATGCAACCTCAGCCTTTTCCTTGCCAGCTTCTGTGAGCAGTGCCTGCCTTTTGGCTCGCAGCTTAACTTTGCTTTATGTTAGCAAAGTCTTGACCATTACTTTAGCTCATGCCTTAGGTCTCATACTGGGCCTCTGATACCAAGGGTTTATGTTTCAGGGCCTCATCTTACTACACTCAGCTTTGCCCAATTCACTGTGTGACTTTGAGAATGTCTTGTCATCCCTCTGTGCCTGAATGTACTCATCTATACAATAGGGTGGTGATATTGGCCCGTGCCCTACCTCACAGGTAAGTGAAAGCACCTCAGGGGCAAGTATTAGCATTTATTTATTATGATTACATAGAGAGGGACAGGGTGACCCAGAATAAGCTTGCTCACTTCGTGCCCTCACATCCACAACGATGTCCTTCAAGTTGCTACTTAGAACTTGACAGCTATGCAGCTCACTGCCGATCCCTGCCCTTCCTAGAGTCCCCATTAATTGGCTCTCCAGGTGGCCCCTAGGGGAACAGTCTGACAGCCCACGTGGCCTGTACCTGACCCTCCTGGGTCTCAGCTGCTTAGCTCCCTGGCTGCTTGATTTAACTGGGAATTGGTCCTGCTTTGAGCAGGGGGTTGGACTAGATGACCTTCTGGGGTCCCTTCCAACCCTGATATTCTATGATTCTATGATTCTATGATTCTCTTCCTCCGACAGGGAGCGGCTCCTGGCTGATCTGTAAGAGCAGGGAGCCGACAGCACACATGGCCAGTCCCTGCTCCTCGTAATGTCCTGGCTGTTCACCTTCTCTGCTGCTTTTCTACCGCCCTTATCACTAGTCTATGTGTCTGTCTCTGGCTATTTCAAGCTGTCTATGGTAAGATTCTTGTGTCTAGCCGCCTCTAGACAAAGGGACAGAAATGGCGGGCTGCACATTGCTCTCTGGCCATAGTAAAATGCTTCTGTTACCAGCACACGGGATGGGAGAAAATGCAAACTTTATCTCGGGGCTTTGGGGAGCCAGCCCGCCCCCTGCCGGTGATTTCGGAGTGCGTGGGCTCTGCCAGCTCCAGTGCCCTGTAGCTCTTTCCTGTGTGGCTACTGGAGCCCGCTCCGCAGCTCAGGCTGCCAGCAAATCCCGAAGTGAGGCTAGCGAGAGGGGGTGAGTCGGTCCGTGTTTGGTTAACAAATTCCCTGCAAAACAGCCCCCGAGCCCCCCAGAGCTGTGCTGATGTCACATCCGCTGCCCAGGTCTCAGCCCCTCTGCCAGCAGCGAGGGCTCCGCTCTTTTCTTGGGTCAAAACTTTTGCGGTGGGTTGGTTGCGGGCGGAGGGAAGGGGGCGAGGGGAGGGGGGGAGGCTGGAGGCGCTTCAGCACCACGGCCAGCGCCTTCCTCGCTTGCCTTCCCTGGGCTGGCGCTCCCCTCCCTCTCCGCTCGAAGGATGCCTGCGGAATGATTGTCCCTCGGGCGGCTGCGGCTTCCAGTCGGCTCCGGCGGGCGGACAGAAAGTGCAACTGACTAGCCTGGGCTCTGCAGCGAGAGCGGGGTGAATGAATGAAGAGTGAAAAAAGCGGAGCACACCTTGGATCAGAATGCAGGCGGCCTCCAACATCCTCAACCTGCTGCTGCTGGCTTTGCTCGCTGGGCTCGATCCTTCCAAGGTAGGAGACGGTGTATTGTGGTTCGCGTGAGACCATCTGAAAGCTGTCCTCCTATGCCCAAGGCTCCTTCCCCCCCCCCCTTCCTCCCGCTCCTGGCAGATGTCAAGTTCACCTATCCCAGTAATGCCACCTCAAGGTAAATAAATAAATAAAAATAAATGTTTTATGGAGCAGGCAATGCGGATCTCTCGGGGTTTGGCTTTCGGCGTGGAAAGGCTTTTGCGTGTCCTTTTGTTGTCCGATCAGCAACACTGGATAGTAACGGGAAGGATATTTTGTTGTCAACATTCATTGAGATGTCTGGTTCCATTGTTTAAGAAAGAGATGCCCCCCCAGGCCCCGCTCCTTTTCTCTATGTGTATGCTGGAAATTGGTCAATAATTCTAACAACGCAGACGTGCTGCAGTTTGTGTCCAAAACATTTGGGATGCTCCTACAATTGAAACCTCGAATAGAAAAGATTAATTGTCTCTGATCGCTGATATTCGGATTCCCGCCTCCCCCTCCGGAGTTTACTTTATCAGACAAAAATAAAAGAAGCTGGTGATAGAAGCGTTACAACGCTAAGACTAGGATGGAAACAACGGTTATCTGTTGAACTCTGGAAACTGTCCAGCTCTGGCTGAAATTAACACTAGACCACCCAGCACAAGTCAAGGAGATATTTATAGTGACCAATGAATATACATCAGCCATTATGAAACATTTAGCATTAGCATCAACACTGGCATCAGTGTTGTAAGAAATGAAAAAATATATATATTTAGACTGAAAACTGAAGTGTCACGGGGAAAAAAAGGCTTAGGTTTTTTTCCCCTTGAGTACAATAGCCACGCTCTAGACTGCAGCAAAGTTTCATTATTTTCAAGTGCATTCAGGTATCAAAAATATCAGCTCTGAAACTGAATTATGAATACTTAAAAGTAAGCAATATCTTACATTATACAACCTGTCTTGTGTAGGGAATTTAAAAATCCTTTAATAATTTATTGAAAATCAGCCTTGTCCAATACCATTTAATAGCACTGATTACTGAAAACCACTAGACCACTGTATTTTGTGCAGTATAAACTTAGAACTTGTCTCATCTGTCTCAGTATTTATGTTATGCAATCTTTGGATTCCTTGTAGGCTATATACGAAGGTAATGAGACAAAGTACTTTTGTTGAGTATATCAGTCCATTACCACAAGTAGTATACATTGTGTTGTCATCACTTATACAGTATGTATGTGAATGTCATTTTAATGATGCCTTTTTAATACTAAACCACTGTGTGAAACAGTTTCAGCACTAGTAAACAGGTAGATGTCAAAATTGATCACATAAAAAAAATGGGTTTCAGAGTAGCAGCCGTGTTAGTCTGTATCCGTAAAAAGAAAAGGAGTACTTGTGGCACCTTAGAGACTAACACATTTATTTCAGCATAAGCTTTCGTGAGCTACAGCTCACTTCATCAAATACAGTAAACAATGTCCATCTTGAAAAATACACTGAGATAAAACTTTAAAACCATTTCAATGGAAATCTAATTTACATCAGTAGAAATAATTTTTGAGGATTTTTAAAAATAGCAAATCTAAGTGAAATTTACCTTACAAAACCCATAAGTAAGCTCAAGTAATTGTTAACACTGAAGTGTTTAGTAGCTATTATTGTAATCTATAAAGAGAGATTCACCAAGCAAATACATGAGAGTTGTACATATGTATGAGCAGCAGCATGTGCTTGTTTTATATTAGTGAAATTCCATACATACATTTTATGTTAATGAAATCCCATACTTACATTTTGTTTTATCTGTTTTTCTGTACATGCGAGAGGCAACAATCTAGCCACAGTCACACCTAGTCAACTCTTTTAATGTCAAAGGGAGCCAGTGCCTGAGAGCAACTGTGGGCAGAATTTATATCAATTTGTCTATCGCCACAATAGTAAAACCCCTACTATAGGAACTGAAGTGAAGCTGGCATACTTCTTTCTGCCCCACATCAGGTGTCAGTGATGTCCCCCATATACATGATGGCATAAACTCTCCATCAACCATGTCTATACTCATTTAGAACAGAAAAGATGTAATGATCCACTTTAAAGATATGCATATATTAACTTTTCAAACTTTGCTTCTAGCCCTTTTGGTACTGCATTATACTATGCAGAGGGCATAAAAATAGCCTTTTATTCTACACACTGTGTGACATTTTAGGGGATATTAAAATGTTCATTGCAGGCTATTTTAATTTTGTAAAGGGGTCATGGACTGAAAAGCAAAAAAGTCCTTAGGATAATATAAAAATAAAAGGCCCTAGTCAAACTTTGCTATTTAACAGAACTGAGCTGGCTTTTCATAGATCTAAACACCAAAGGCATACACTTCTCTCAATGATTTTTTTTTGCCAGATTAAGCATATAAAGTGTATTGAATATAGCAAATTATACATCTAATTATTCACATTTTAAGACTTTAAATAATAGCTTTCAAATTTCTGTGACAAATTATGTATATGCAAAACTCCTCTAGTTGTCTTTACTATTGTCTTTATTTTTATTGCCTTTTAATGTCTTTATTTTAGTTATTGACTGTCTTCAGTAAATAAGTACAAATAATGACTGAAAGCACTTAGGAAATAGCAGTAGTACAAATATATTCATTTATTTATTTATTTAAGAAGAAATGAAGCAATAATATTCTGCCCTTCAGATTGGATAGCATATTTGCCATTTTAAATTAGTTGGGGGGACTAAGGGGATGTTATGCCTTTTTTTGAAAAAGAATTATTTGTGATAACTTCGCTCAGCTTTTATGCTTATCCATTTTAGTGAGAGCTAATTCTATATGAGTATATATATATATACTTATGAATATTTACACACCCGCTGCACATGCACATTACCTTAATAAATCATATTACAAGTTTTGGAATAGATGACATAATATATTTTTACTAATGTGCTAGATATTGTGATAGATTTACTGTGTAGACAGTAATAAATATATCCAATAAGTTATTTAAAAAAACCCAAATAAATAAATAGTAGTAATAGTAATACCTACAGCTTATATAGCACTTTTTGTCACTAGACCTCAGAGCACTTTACAAAGGCGGTCAGTATCATTTTTCCCATTTTACAGATTTCACAGAAATCAAAATGTTCCCCAACAGAGAGGCCACTATTGACTCTTAGAGGATCATATGATATTTGTACTCTTATTGTGACAAGCATTCTGTGTTAGAACTTATTAGGTTATCTTCCAATCATAAAGTGTTTAAGTGTCGCCATCTCTTGGTAAGATATGTAACCAGAAAAAGTGTATAGTTTAGTCTTTAATTTCTGAAATGCTAAAGTGTTTATATAAACTGAGTTCATTTATTTTCCACATTGACACATTTTTAGTATTTTTGTTAAACTTGACAGAATATTGACTGTGCATGGAAACTCTTCTTTAAGTAAATGGAAAGCAGTTCACCACCAATTGATTTTACAAGTTTTTAATGCTGCTGACAGACCATCAATTTTAGTTCAAGAAAATGATTAAAATGTCTTGTCTCTTAATTAGACTATAATTATAATATCTACTTATATGGAAAATACAAAAAAATCATTGTTCATAATAATGTACTTCAGTAAAGTTTTATTTCCATCAGAGTGGCTGGATATTTAGCAAGAAGTCTAGTTTTAATCAAAAGGTTTCAATTAGAAATATGAAAGCTTCCCTCGGTATTTCACTCAGATCCAATATCTTGAGAGAAAGAACTATTAAATATTTGGAAATTCCTAAGAATTGCTGCTAGATGGCATCTCTGTGCTGCTTTTCTAAAAGCATGGTGTATTGTAATGATCTTGATAGTATATAAAGTGGCCTTCTGTTAAAAGGACCATTTTAGGCAGGCCATCATTTAATCACTATACCAAATAATCATGATAGTATAACAGAAGTAAGCATTTCAAAGCTATTCAGTGCTCACCTCTAAAGAAAATAAGCAGAGAATGTTTAAAGGACTGTCTTCATTCTAGCCAGAAATATTTAGTTTTAATTTTGAAATCCTAGAACTTAAATAGGCCTTAAAAATGTGCATGCATCATTCAAACACAAATTTTACATGTACATTATTTCTCTAAGTCCCGTAATTACTTTATGTTCCACATTTGATTGGTTTTGATTTCTTGAAATTTGCCAAAAAAAAGTTTCAGAAGAAGACAGACTAATGAAATCAGAACAGGACCAAATGTATAGCATAGTCAGGAAAAAAGTGTAAATTATATATATGGCTTTTATTAACATGATTTTGGAAAAGCTGAAGAAACAAAAACAGATCTAAAATTCGTTGGTTACTGCAGAATGCATACTATATCTCTGTATTTTCATCTTAAAATTGTTTGTACTTGTAGATTTTCAAAATCCATAAAGTTGTTCAGAAACTGTAATAGTCTTCATACTGTTTGCCCAAATAGCAACTAAAAACTTTTTTCCCAGAGAGTTAAAGGAAAAAAGGAGTTATATCAAGTATGCTTCATTAGTGTTACAAGTTAATTCATTCCCTTTATGAAATTCCATAACAGTAATATCATACATGTGCCAAAATACATTATTTTTATTGAAAGTAATGACTCCATAGTTCTATGATCCATTGCAATGTACATGTCAAATCTCATTAGCCACTATGTAATTAATTTAGCCTATTTTTTCTACTATCTGTGGTTAGTTAATATGAAAATCTGGCATTAACCATCAAGCCTACATATGACATTGGGAGACATGAAAGTTCTAAAACATTCATTTCTGAGTCTTGTCAACTACCACCTGGTGTCTGATCCCCTATTTCTGAGCAAGATAATTTAGAATCCAGGGAAGAACTGTCTTCAATTACATGTAACTTTGTCCCCATCCTTGATCCTCCCATACTTGGGTTCAGAGTAGGATATAACACAGGGATGGCGTTAGCCACTAGCAGCTGTTCTATTTCTATTTATGAACAGATTCCAAATACCACTGGTTCTCTCAGCAATAAACAATACGGTTGGTCATCAGACAGTAATTTTTTGCCTTAGAGACCTGGAAAGAGTGAATGGAATTGAATAAAGTTGGTTCATATATGTCCTCTCAATCCAGCCCCGAAGGGCACCACTTCCACATTGGCTGTGAAGTTACACAAGGATCTCCCTTCTTTTTTATTTTATTCTAATACTATTGGAAGAGATTGTGACAAAACAAGTGACACACAGAGTTGCCAATTCTTGTGATATTATCAAAAATGTCATAATTTTAGGTGTATATATGGGAGGAGGTGTTAAGCTGCTGCTATCAGAAGAAAACAAAAACCATGTATTTTTAAGCACTAACTAAAAATGGCCACTGTTTCCCATTATTCTTAACAAGACTGGAGCCACAGGTTGCCAAGATGGCTACTGTTGCAGGTGGAAGTTGGATGGTTATTGACTCCCAATGTTTTTAGTACAAAGACAGTTTCACACTCTCTAGATGAATGCAGACTTAGCTACAGCTACAGTTATCAATACACTGAAATCTCCCAGGTTGACAGTTATAATGACCTACATTAAGAAATGAACCTGGAGGCACTGAATAACCTACAGCTGATTCAGAACACAGCAGCCTCACTATAACATAGCGAGACACAATACATCAATACAGAGCTCTGGGTTCTAATAGAATCCCCTCCAAAACATTATTATTAATTAACGAATGCTCAAGTGAGACAATAAAGATGAAAAAGTTCAAATATAAAATATAAGGAATGGAGATAAAACAGATGCATAAGTCAAAACAAAAAAAATGTAAAAATGTCTAAAAGGCTTAGGAAGGTATCACACACATTTTAGCCATTCAGTAGCCTCGGGATCAGCAGTGCGGGGACTGGAAAGTCCTCCTGATAGTCCAACATGAGATGAGCTGCCATTCACTAGATGTGCCGCATTCTCCACTCCACCACAACTACACAGAGGGCAGTTCCTGAGTCCCAGTTGCAGTCATTTGTACACCTCACCACCCTGCATTTGAAAATGTTCAGCTTGCATTAGAGCTAGCATGGCAGGTCATAGCCAGGCAGTCTCTCATCAGGCTGAGTAATGAGGAGGAAGTTTCTTACAGAGGGAGCAGCTCATTCCCATTTTGCTTGCAACAATGTGGCAAGATCTGATAGCCACTTGGTGTTTGCTAGTCTCATAGTTCCCGTTATTAGTTTCATCATTTGATTCAGTTGTACATCAACTAGCTTTGTCTGGGAAGAGTTTAACCACACAGGAGTAGCAGAGAGCTAGCAGGAAGCTGCAAAATGTTTGTGCATTAGGTTCCCAAGTTGATCCTGCAAGCTTGATTAGGAGGCCATTTCTGGTCTTAATCTTCTGAGCTACCTAGGTGAGGTGGTCCTTGTAGGTAAGTGTGTGAGCTAAAGTAACTCCTAGATAGAGTTTTGAGTCATGTGCCAGCTCTTCTTCATCCAAGAAAATGTTGAGCTCTTGTAGCTGAGATGGAAGCATGACAACATAGTCTTTGACTCACAGGACTTAAGTCTCTTAAGTAATAGCCACTAATGGTGGCTGCAGTTGTCCTCAATCTTTTTGAAGACTCTGTCTCTTGAAACGAGGCAGATGTTATCTGTCTATGTGAATTACCTTGAAATTGTCAGAGGCAGATCATTCATAAATATGTTCAACAATGTTGGAGCAAGAACATATCCCTGGGTATCATGTGGACATGGATGGTCATGCCCAATTGTTGGAGCAGTAGTCTGGCCCCCGGTCAGAGCAGGAGTCAGGCATGGTGGTTAGAGCAGGAATCATTAGCCAGGATTCAGAGTTCAGGGTCACAGCTGGAGTCAGATGCCAAGTGTCAGAGCCAAGGCTCACACCTAGAGTCAGGAGCTGGAGCCTATGCTCAGAATCGGAGTCAGAGACCAGAGCCAAGGGTCAGAGCTGAAATCAAAGGTCAGGAATTAGAGCTGAGAGTCAGAACCAGGTTACGTGGAGTGAAACAAACCAGGGGAAGGGCTGGATCCAAGGCAGCAGCAGGGCTGGAACAAGGAGCAGGTCTGGGAACCAGCAGGCAGAGGAGCTATTGCAGCCATGGGCAAACACTTTGAGCAGCTAATGAACTGCTGCTACCACTGGTCTTAAGAGCTGATCTGATGACTTTTCCAACCAGACACTGTAGCCACTCAGACAGCCCCCTGCGGGTCAGTTGTGCTCATTAGGGTTGCCCAGAGACTGGCAATGCTGCAGGTCCTTCTTCCAGACTGGCTCTGCTACCAGACTCTGATTCCTGACCCTGAGATCCCAGTGAATGCCAAATTAAATTCAAAGTCCTAGCCTTCATCTGTACAGCCCCCAATAGGCTGGGACTCTCAAAGACTTTCAGAAAGATGACAATCTATCATGATACCTTTAATCTCAGAGGCATTGGATATTTTAACAAGTGAGGATGAACCTCACAGGAGTAGATTCACGACTTTTTTTGGTGTCTGGACCTTGAGTATGGCAGTCTCTACCACAAGGAATTAGAAAGACAACATTCAGGAGCAAACATAAACCCCATCTCTTGATAATAGCTTTCCCACAATAACAACTGACTATAGTTATTGTAATTTATAGACATGATGATGTAGGTTTTTGAACTAGGCATGCTGCCGCACCCTGTGGCTTGAAGCGATTTCCATTATATATAGAGTTTACAGTTTGGTTCAATTGCTCTCAGCACCCCCACTGTACAAATTCTTTCAGTACCCCTCAACTCCAACATAAAAAAAAAACCCTCAATATTCTCTCTGGAAGGGAGAAGAATACCAAAGGAGAAAACTGAAAATCTCATAGACCTTGCTTAATTTTTGTAAGACATTCACTTACCATGACAATGAACATGGCATATGCACCTAGAGACAGAGAGAATCTTTTAATGGCATATGTCAGTCAAATGTGTTTCTAAAATCATGATCCGGGGAGAGGGATGTATGTAAAAGTTCAACATGCTATCTAATTAGAGTGGAGTTCTGAGTCCCACAGCTAATAAAAAACTGAGACTATATACAGTAATTATGCATACTATAATTTAAAGAATAATATTGTTTTAAATGCTGTTGAGGTAGAAACATATATAGTAAGCCTACAAAATATTTTAACAGATTTCAAGAACTTGGAAATTAGGACCAAAGAACTTTGAGGTCACCTACAATGTAAAGGTGATAATCTGTCCTATGTCTCACAAACAGACTTGGCTGATATTCATGCACTGCAGTGCACCTGCAAAGCAGAGCAGATGTGCCTCATTTCACCATGTGATATTCATGCTTTTCTTTTTAAAAGAATATCTTTCAGAAGTGCAAAAATTCCAAATATGGTCATAGCCACAATCCAAGTATGTCTATCACTGCTGTTACTCAGTCTGGCTCATTCAAAGACTATTTTTTCGTAGGTAAATAAGCTGGTTATTAGTTGAAAGGAACTTCCCAGTAGCTCCTGTAGTGCACATCACTGGTCTTCAGGGGCTTAGACTTGGCCATGTGGGCTTTGATTAATACCTCTAAACAAAAAACAAACAAACATCATGTCAATTTAGTAATCATGATATCCATGCTGGATATGGGAATGAAGTTCTTTTACCATTGCTGCCTATAGAAGGCATGCCCCCACCAGCTACACACAGCCTAATTCTTACTGATAGCCTCTCCAAAACCTAAGAGGCATTAAGGGTCCTTTGTTAAAGGAGAAAGAGCTTTCTCTTCCTTCTTGTCTCCTTCCAGTGTAAAACCCATCTACTCACCCATGTGCTTGAATGGAGCGACAGGTGGTATAGCATTTTTTTCTTCTGTATCAGAAAGTTGATATTGTGGTTGGTTAATTTATATTTATCTACGTTTTCAGGACAATTCTTGCAGGAGAATTTTGTAGAACAATAAGCTATTAAACTGGGGCGAGGCAGTCTTTGTCATCCAATTTCATAACTGAGAGATCAGGGATTTTGCTATCCCAGGGTAGTGAAACCTACTGGTAGAAACTGCTGGGCGTTGGCCTGGGCTAGTTCTAGGCCAGAATGTTTGCTGGGCTTGTGGTCTAGTCCTGTGGGACAGTCCAAAATTGATCCTCAGACCAGCCAGAAGGAGTTTGTTTGTTGATTCAGTCAGGAGAAAGATGCAGGTGCAATCATTTTGCAAGTATGTTTATTCTTGTTTGTTTTCCTCCCTTGGTTATTTTTGTTTTGTTCATGTTCAGTAACAGTTGCAGCCTATGGGCTTTTATCTCCAATCAGATTGTGAGCATCCTTTACAATGTTGCAGACTGAAGTCTTATATTTATTCACTGCACAGGTACAGCATAGGAAATGGCCTCACAAGCTTCTCCACCCTGCCTCGCTCACCTTGGGGATCACTTGCAGAAGTGAGAAAATAGTTCCGTTTCAACTGTCCAAGCTGTGTGCATCTTTGGCCTGGCTGCACAGCCAGCCAGCAAAGGTGTCAAATTAGTGTCAATGGAGGTGACAGTTTTTTGTGATATGGAAACTTTTTCACTGGGAACTGGACTGAGACATCCAAACTCATTTTATGTAAGTCACTAAACAGTCACAAGATGTTAACTTACAATCATTATCAGAACTAGGCTGGATTTGAACTGCCAGCCTAGAAGTAAAAGATTTTATATCTCATTGCCCAGTTGCCTCTGTGTCTTTGTGCTTTTTATTTAGAGGACAGATATTCTAGAACACATCAATTCCAACAAAATAAAGTTATTTACAAAATGTCTATTGGCATTTTATAAAGGATTTTATTGAGTGTGAATCTACAGGATGAAAAAAATCCTTTAATATTTTGGCCCTTTCCGAGTCTCTCTCTCATGGAGTATCCATGCAATCATTCACAACAGCTTTATATAGCCCAAAATGTAATACTTCTTGTTTCTTCATTCCACTTGGAAATGATTATGATCAAGAAGAAAGTCATCAAATGGATTCCTTGACATTTATTCAAATGAATCCCTGTAAATCTGATTATAGCTTTAATCTCCAATGTAGTATTACTTCCCTTGAAAACATTTTTCAGTTGGGACAACCAGAATTTAGGTACCTTCTACAGACAAAGGGGCCACACTTGTCCCTCTGATTTCAGGGAGTGATGCAAGTATTTGCACCTTTCTGCAGCTGTGGAGTAAGCTGTACTGGGGCAGTTGGGTGAAGGAGGATCCGCAGTAAAGGCATGTTGCAGAACTCCTTTATAAATTGTCAGTGGCAATTTTGGGAATGTGTTTGTTCTTATGTAGCTGATGTGCTCTGGGATAGCTTTCTTATTAATTGATATACTTTGCCATATGTATGCATGGTTGTTGGTTTCTATTTAATTAATTAATTAGAAGCACCCAGATTAAGGTCTCAGAGTAACAGCTGTGTTAGTCTGTCTTTGCAAAAAGAAAAGGAGTACTTGTGGCACCTTAGAGACTAACCAATTTATTTGAGCATGAGCTTTCGTGAGCTACAGCTCACTTCATCGGATGCATACAGTGGCGGTATGCATCCGATGAAGTGAGCTGTAGCTCACGAAAGCTCATGCTCAAATAAATTGGTTAGTCTCTAAGGTGCCACAAGTACTCCAGATTAAGGTCCTGATTCAAGATAGCACTTATACATACTATAATCCATCCCTGCCTAAAATAGTATGTAAGCACATAATTAATTTTTAAGCATGGACTTCAGTGGGACTTGAGCACATGTTTAAGTGCTGTACTGAATAAGGATGATGTCTAGAATTAGGGCATAAGGGTCCGATGATTCAACAATATTTTATCACATAAATAGTTGTTAATTATTTACGGGAGCAGACCCATTGTACTTATTATAGAATTTAGTTGTTTTCAATTGTTGTTTGTATTTATTTTATTTATTGCCTTTGGGGGTGGTGTTATTCCTTTATATAAATAAGAAAAGTAACTTATTTAGTGTCCAAATAAATATTTATTCCTACATCATTTGAATATGGGTTATTTCTATTTCAGTTTCCAAATACTCTTCTGCAGGATATTCCTTATTTTTCTGCCCTTTGTTATAGTCATACCAGTGCTGTGGTGTGCAGGTGAACTAACATTCTCAGCACACAATTTATTTCTGTATTTTTTCAAAATATTGGATTTGATGTTAAAATCAGTGGAGAACAGAGCAGCTGAAAACTTACAATGCTTTAACAATGTAATATATCATTTATGAAACATGCAACGACTGAGATTTACTATGGAGAAGCAGTTCAAAAGCATTTTATTTTTAACAACAATCCACACAGATCTTCATTAGATTTTAGTAATCGTAATACAACATTTTCAAAGTAAAACTGCTCTCTTTTTAACAAGACATGAGCAGTTAGTGATTTGCTTTGAATTGCCAGTCACTCTGGACCCAACAGAACTGATCCTGTTCCTACTACATTCCATAGGAGTTTTGCTGTTGTCTTTGGTAGGAGCAGAAGCAAGCCCATTATTTGTAGTTTATAGCTCTTTGGCTCCCCATTCTTTTCCAATTAGCCAGCGCTAGCTGAACATGAATGTTCACTGGGTCCCACCGTCCAGCACATTTTGTGAAAGCACAAAATTTTGATGTATTCCTTATAAGGATTCTATTTCTGTACCACAGAAACCTTATAAGTCATTTTCTTTCTTTGCAATTTAAAACAGGGTTTTTCTAAATGTTATTTTTAAAGGGAGAGCGAGAGAGAAAAACTGTTAATAACTCCAAGTCCACATATGCCAATTATTATGCTCATACGTTATATTCATGGTGAGAAATCTCTCAAAATTAGTACTGGCTGGGAAATGATTTTTGTTTCCATAAAGAAATTTAAAAAAATATTTTGCCTTTCATTCAGATTTCCAGTTAAAATTTCTGTTTTGATGAAAAATGGCTTTTTTGTTAAAAAAAAAGAATCAGAGGAAAAATTACAGTCATTTCTTCTCAAAGACCCACTTCACATATAGTCTTTTATTTGCAGATTTTCAACTTTTTAAATAATTCTAAAGATACTAGCGGAAAGAAATACTTAAAATGCAAGGCATATATGCAGGTCCATTTGAGGATAACTAAGTCAGATCTTAAAACCCTTATGTATACACTGATGAATTATCTGAGCTTGCGTGGGAGAGTCTAAATTTCAAAATTACCTTAGTATTATTGTTCCTACACATGCTTCAGATTCAGTGGTCCAGTCTGGGTCCCTCTTTAATATTTAGCAAATTTTAAAGAGAGGTGAAATAAGCTTACATATAGAACTGATATAATGATTCACATGAGTGGAACGCATAGACTATGGCTGCTCCTATAAGTTTATGAGTACTTTCTGTGAGATATTGTGTGCCCTCATCTCCCATTGGCTTTCCCAGAATTTGGGGCTTGGGCCCATAATGAGATCACAAAAAGAATCATACATGCTATCTGTGTAAGTATTTAAGTGCATTTTCACAAAGTGTCCAAAGAGGCTTGTGTTTGACAGCCTAACAAATGTTAGAGCATTCCAAATAATTAAGAAATGAACAGATTAAATGTCATAATCAACTGACAAGAGACTGATTCTGGTACCTTATTATAAAGGCTATTAAGTCAGAGAAGTGCATACAAGAGCCCCCAGAAATTGTACCAAAGGAGAAGAACCAAAGGAAGTAAATAACATTAGGCTTATTGCATCAGTAGGCCACATATATAAACTACAAATAAATAAATAAATAAATAAATATAAAGAATCTGTAGACAGAAAATTTACTTCCTAATTGCCTTGCTAAGTTCTGAACTTTTTACTGAGAATTTGTCCCCTTAAATTGTTTGTTACAGTATGCCCTGAATTAATTGTTTTAATGTTCACAATACATCAGCAACATTTTTTATTTTTGTGATTTATGCGGAGAGGATTTCTGCCTAATAGATTTAATCTAGCATTAGAATGCTTATGTCATCACAAATTAAGCCAAACAATTACTTAAATGTGTATTTCAAACTCTTAGCATTACATTCAAGATTGTTGTTGTTTTAAAATTGCGTTTCCTACTGTCAGTCAGCAGAGTATTTTCATTTTCTTTTGTGTTGTGCCCTGATACACTCATTGATTTTTTTTCCAATCAGAAGCCATTCATCCATTATATTTATATATAGATATAAAATCAAAAGCTCTGGTCAAGGTACTTGTTACTATGTAATATTCATTCAGTGTGAGTAGAATTTCTGGTCCATTGGTTGTTATTTTGGTAACAAATAGTTTTCATCCATTATTTTACATACTTCTAATTGTATTTGAGATACAAAAACTAAAATGAATTGAGCAGTGTGACTAAAGTTATCCTGATTGTGAACAGTAATGTGAGGGGGAGGGAGAAGGAAGAGAGCAACTACTAGTGTGGTCTTCCTCCCTTAATTTAAAACAATTTCTATTAGGACAGGTTGGTTTGAGGTGCTTTTTCTTCCTGATTCCATAAATTGTGAAAATAGATCAAAATCAGAACCTTGAATACACTCCCTTTTACACCTAAGAGAGGGGAGAGACAGAGCAGACTATCTAGAGCCAAACCTATGGTTTTAGTTCTGGATTGGATTCCAAACTGGAAAGTGTCCATTGTTTTCTATTTTTGTTTTAAATGATTTTACAGAAAAGAAATATAAAACAACAACTCAGTGCACATACATCTTAGGAGCTGATACTCACAAAGCATTCAAGATGCATGTACAGCAAGCCAAAATGTGTAAAGAAGGAAATTATATCTATGTTCCAATAATCTAATTCCAAAGCAATAAAAAATACCCTGTGACCATTCACACAACATAAATGCCTAGAGATAAATAATTGTAGTCAACAGTTTACACACTACCTATAGTCTGGAAGTTGTTCATCCAATAATTACCTATAATTAATACATTTGCAGAAATCAGGAAAGGTTTGTATATTATTCATGAACCAGAATGAAGACCTAAATTCACTGAACTTTTGATTTGTTTATTCCTGTCTTACTAGCTCTACTTTATAGTTGATACACCCAGAGGTAATGCAATATCCCACAAAGGTAGCAATTACATATAGATAAGGACATTTTTATTAAGCAGAAAAAAAAGAATTATAATTTTTCCTTCATATTTATGTTCTCTATCCATTACATCTCTTTCCAAATCATAAGAAGAAGCCAGGCACCTGCAAAGACAGATAACTTTATGAACTTCATTAACTGATACAACTTCTGGAAAAAGAGATAAAATGACATTTTTGATAACATGTGGCTTGTATGATATCTGGGCTACTGAATTTTCTAACCATTTAAAAGATAATCTGAATAATGATGAGTTGTCTGAAGTATCCATTCACGATATATGACTGCATCTTAGACCAGGAGCATCTGACTGAGAAACAGAAGTCCATCCTTGTAGCAGAAACTGATGCATTCAAATTATGTAAATTATGGATGAGTCCATGTGAAAACTATTTTTGCTATGGTTTAGGTATGCTCTCATCTGTTCCGAAGTTTCTTTCAAATATCTATTACATTTATAAAACCAAATGTCCAATTCAGTTCTACCAAAAGAAATATTGGGCAATTTACAAAATGATGGTTTAAGTATTTCAAGTTCTTTTCTTGATCTTCTACATGTCTGCACCATGCAATGTTGTCATAAATACTAGCAGACAACTGCGACTGTGAAGTTGTAATCTTATTTTTTCATTATCTTTTTCTTGAAGAACAGTTATTGATTTTTCCACATTGGGAACTCTTCTTCTAAAGACATTAAGAGATGAATGTATATTTCCTAAAATAATTTCCATCTCCTCAAGAGTCATATTCATAGACTCTAATTCCAGACATTTGAGAATTGGTCAGTTGATCAGAATCAGAGCTGGGAATATCATGTGGGTTAGATACTAAAACATTTCCTGAGGTGACAGGAATCTTTTTCAAAGTGACATATAAAGTGCCATACCAGACCACAAAAAGGTCCATCTAGGCCAGTAACCTGTTCTGGCAGTGGCCATTATCCATATATATATGATAATTTTTAAAAAACTTACTAAGTCTAAATTATATCTTTTGGTAGTGACTTTCACAGGTTATATGTTGGGTAAGAAGTATTTACTGTAATAAATTTTAAATTTTGGCCTTAGAATCTGCTATAACAGTGGTTCCCAAACTAGGGGCACCACTTGTTCAGGGAAAGCCCCTGGCAGGCCGGGCCGGTTTGTTTAGCTGCCACGTCTGTAGGTTCAGCCGATCGCAGCTCCCAGTGGCCGCGGTTCGCCACTCTCAGCCAATGGGAGCTGCAGGAAGTGGCGCAGGTCGAGGGACGTGCTGGCCGCCACTTCCTGCAGCCCCCATTGGCCTGGAGCAGCAAACCGCTGCCACTGGGAGCTGCAATCAGCCGAACCTGCAGATGCAGCAGGTAAACAAACCAGCCCAGCCCACCAGGGGCTTTCCCTGAACAAGCAGCGCTCCTAGTTTGGGAACCACTGTGCTATAATGTCCCCATGTTCTTGTATTATAAGAAAAGGTCACTAGAAGTACCAATTTACCTTTTCTTAACCATTTGTTATTTTTCATACTTCTCTCATGGCCTCCCTTATCTGCCGTCTCTCCATACTAAAGGGTTCCAATCTTTTCAATCTCTCTGCATATAAAAGTCTTCCCAGGCCTCTAATCATTTTGTTGGCCATCTCTCAATGACTAGTTCTGCTCAATCCTTTGTGAGACAGATTGATCAGAACTGAATATAATGATACAAGTGAGGGAGTACTGTTAATTTTTCAGGTTTTATGTTTCTGGTTCTGAGGAGAAAGCAAACCCTTGGAATAATAAGCAGCAATGCCATTCAGGGAGCATGTGTACGTCTGCAGCCACAAAGGCAGATGGGGGGTTGATAATAGAACTATAGGGTCTGGTTCTCATCCGACGTCAGTTTTACACTGGTGTGGAACCCCATTGATTTCAATGGAGGTACTCCTGATTTACACTGGTGTACATGAGCAGAATTTGGCCTGGTGTTCTAATATTAATCAATATCAATCTATGGATTAGATTGTGCCTCTGAAGCAGAGCTCTCTTTGGGGATGGTGCAAAGCTACACTGTACGGGTAAAGCACCAAGGGCACTCTGACCAGAGCGACATGGTGTATCAGAAAAGCACAAACGCTTTTTAAGGGGAGCGTAGCAAACTCTATATATGGTTGACAGCTGTACGAGGCAGCAGGTAGGAGTGGGGAAGAGCCTGGATCTGTTTATTCTCTGCCCTTATTTGTGTATCAGACTCCCCCATAGAAAGCAGTTCCGAGGGCAGAATATGCCATTCACATACTCCTGCTTTACTCCTACCCGCCCCCCCCGCCGTCCCCCAGTGTACACCAGCATTAGAGATGGCCAGGCTATAGCCCTATGTAAATGTGTCAACACATAGTGTAAACCACTGGGTGATGAATATGTCAACAATTTGATCTATCAGTAAAGACTGGCCTCAAACACCAACAAAGAAACTGGTCTCTGAGGCTCTCCTCTTTGGAGGCCCCACATTCCATGCCAGCTCCTTAACCTCCAGGCTGACCCTAACTACATGTCTCACAGTGGCACAAGAGGGAAGAGGTGGCTGATTTCCACCTATCATCTGGGGCCCCACAAATCTTGCCAGCCAGCCTTTCCATTTATTTCGCAATTAATATATTCCTATCACCCTGACACTAATACTACCTGACATGGTTTAACTAGCTGAGCAAGCAGTGATTTACATACCTGTGTCAGTGACATATGCTACTAAGCTGAGGGTTGGCAAATGCATCCAAGGGGTGTGTGTGTGTGTGTAAAAGCTAGAAACTATATCTGTTTCCAATAGTTTGCATACAATTGTCATATAGTGCCACTACTCTTCTCCATCAGGCAACTGTATCCAAATCAGAAAAGGCAGGAGGGGGAAGTGCTCCCATAATAAGAATTTGTATAATTAGCAGGGCCAAAGTAAATTGTACACTTTTACTTCACCACATTTCAACATACAACCATCATAGTGGCACATTTAGGCCCTGTGGTTGTATACTGCCTGTCTCCATATTCTGTGGTAGTAACTGCTAATTCATGATCCCCCTGAGCATGAACCAGTTGTGACTTTCAGTGGGTTAAATAGCAGGTTTGCATTCTAATCCTTTCTAATAGGAGGGTTATAAAGACAATCCTTTCAAACCTTTTGCTGTTCCAGTACTGCTAGACACTGCTAAAATAATATAGCTTTGTTAGCTGATATTTACAGAAATACCTCTCCACCCTGCTTTCCTCCAATGACTGCACCACAACTAAGGTGGTGCAGAGTTTATCTGGGCTTACTCAGGAGGGGAGCTCTGCTTTGTGGTGTGGGAGGAGGAAGGAGGTCAGAAACTGCTGTAAAAAAAGGTGCTTGGTGGTCAGCTTTGCAGCAGTGACTCACCCTCCTCCCCAGGAATGTGCATAAAGGTACGAAACCTGGGTGGGGCAAGTCTCTTTGTTCCACGCAGCGAGGAAGCCAGCACCCACGCTCCCTCCCCTAGTGGAGGTGAATGGCAGGCTGGGTTAGGAACTGCTGTAGGCATTACTCTAGTCGCCCCTTTTAAAGGGGGGGCTGGGAAGGAATTTTTCTCTGCAGCACCAGAATTGGCTTAGGTGGAGTGTGGTTTTTTCACTTTCCCCACAGCAGGTGTGAGGAAGGACCTTTTCTGGTGAGAAGAAAAGGTGGTAGGCCATATGTTGCAACTTCTTTTGTAAGGTTGGGCAGATGTTCAGTGCAGGTACTCTATTGGGAGGGCAGCCAGTGACCAGATAAATGGCCTGGTAAAGGACTTAAAAGGAGGTACTGGATAAAGGAACAGAATGGGGGAGGGGGTTGGGGACTCCATTAATTGGCTGGGAGCCAAACTCCCTCCCACCCACCCCCCACCCTCATGTTCCCATAGCCCTCCTTAACCCACTTTGGTGGATGGTAAGGTCCAAGCCATGGGTTGGCTTGGGGACCTGGATGGAAACAAGGGGCGGGGGGGGGGGGGGGGGCTGGTGGAAGCCCCAGAGAATTGTTTTGAATAAGCATGGAATTGCTTGCACTGTATACTTTATCTGCCGGGTAGTCCCAGACATTTATATAATAAAGTTGCAGCCTGATTAAAACCCATAACAAGTCTCCTGTCCTTCTTGCGGTATACCAAGACAATGCTTCCTGCTGTGTTCTACAATCTATACAGTACTATCCCAGGAACTCAAACGTCTGTGGCTTAGTTTTCATCTTCTGTTGATCTCTTTGCCCTCAAGAGTTATTTTCTCATTAGACCATGTATATATTCTATTACATGTTCAGTCAGTGAATTTGAAGATCTTTATTTCAGCAATAGATGAAAATCACTGAATCTGAAGTACTGGAGAAATTCCAATTACTGGGCTTACATTTTCCTCAGTGGCCTTTAAACTATTGCTATCCTCTTCCTCTGCAGTGGCTATTGCCACAATTCTCGAAGCTATTTAGAGCTGTTCACAATTTAAACAAACAGCCTTTAAATATTCATCAGCCTCACAGCTGGAACACTAATTCAAGTCACTCTTACCAACTACATTTCTATTAAAGACATTTCTGTTTGCACTGTTCTGTTTGTCACAACATTAAGAAGAAATGTATAGAGCATAAATATGGAGCTTGCCTCATTCTGCTTTTTCCATCTTTCTCCCACCCAGTTACATATATTTCCTCATCTGTTTCTCTCCTCTCTGTGTTTAGTATGAACAATTTCTCTCACACACAGATATGCTCTTTGTATGATTGACCATTTCATTATTCATCTTAACAGTGAATGGAAAGAGAACGTGTGTGTAATCTGCTAGATAGACACTGCAATGAAGAACAAAGTCCTCATCTGCAGCATAGGCACAGTAATGGGCAGTGAATTTTCCCACTACCCTGATAAGGGCTGGTCAATATTTTCCATTTGAAATCTTTCTTCAAAGAAAAAGGGCCCTCTTTTGAAAATGAAAATATTCATGGAAACCCTTGTTTTTTTCAAAAATTCTGATTCTTTCATGGAAAAAGCAAAGACTGCCTAATTGAAAACTAGTCAGTTTTTCACTGTTTTGGTTTATTGCTCTTTCTCTGGTTTGTCCTCGCCACCTTTTCTTTATTTTCTTTCTTACCTGTCTTTCATTTTCTACTCTGTGACTGTAAAAGGAGTGAGGGAGTAAACAAGAGAGAAAATGGGGTAGGAGAAATAGTGCTGGGGGGACAAAAAAGCTGAAAATGGGGTTTAAGATTTTTAATGGAAATTTTGGAAAATTTGAATTTTTTATTAATTTTTTTATGATTTTTTTAAAAGGTCCAGAGAACAGGCTTTCCATTTGTCAACCATGAGCTCAAGTGTGGAGGACTTAAATCTAGGGATGAAAAAGCAATTCATTTTCCCCAAAATTCATTTAATTTTTACTCTCTGCTGAGACTGGTAGCTAGATTCAATTGTAATGGTGTTTTTTGGTGATGCAGGCACCTGTTTACTGACCATCTCTTAAGATGCTTAGTAAACAGGCCATCAGCTCATTTGAGCAAAGCCAATGATCAACCATTGGATAGTAATGACTTTTCTTAAATGTCTGATCCTGCTACCATGCAATTCAATGGCAAAACTACCATTAACTTCTGCAGTGCAGGGAGAAATGTTAACATGGTGATTTAAAGGAAATAAGTTCTGTATCTGATTACAAATCTGCTGAGCCATGCATTTCTCCAGCTTAACTTCTCAGTAATCATTCCAGAAGCATAGTTAAACAAACTTCTTTTTTTAATGTTTAATTTTTCTGTGCAAATATGAAGCATGTTTCAATTGAGTGTATCCATCAGCTTTCAGAAATCTAACTTCCACGTCAGCTATTCTCATCTCACAGGCTTTATGCCTGTTTTTTTAGGAAGTGAGGGATTGCTAGTGTTTTTTATCCTGTTCTGTAAATCAAATCCTTCTGTCTTGGCATTATAACAGTTGTTTTACTCAACAGTGCATTATGGGAATTTTCTTGTACAGAAATTCAGTCCCCATCACTGTCTCCTCTGTATTGGGTATAGTGTAAAACACTTTGAGATAATAAATCGTATCACTAATAAAGATAACATTATTGCCATCTGCTGTTATATGGCAGCATCTAACAGTAAAACCCAGCATTAGCATGAGAGCTTTGTGGTATCTGTGCTATCTCTCTCAATCCAGGGGAGAATGTATTTGAAGAAAATTCTGAATGTGTTTATTTAAGGAACCAGTGCTCTCAGAATGTTCCATTTGTTATGAACATGGCTTTTTAAAATATTAAGCACTACATCCTCTATGGTGCTGTTACTCACTTCAGAGACTAAGAAGTGAGATGCTGCTTTGAGAGTGAACCATGTGGTCATGATTAAAAAGTAAACATTTGCTGACAGCTAACATGTCACTGAATTGAAGACACCACCTATAATAAGGGCTACAGTCTGGTGTTTTACGCCAGCTCTTAGCAGCAAGCACTGGCGAAGCACACATACTCAAGAGGCACAATCCTCCTTCCCCCAGCTCTTCACTTTTCAGAGCACTATCTATTGGGATTGTGCAGCCTGCTCCCCCTGAGAGCCATTGTGGATGGGATGCAGAACTATGGCTCTACCTATTCATCAAATGCTATGTGTCAGGGGAGAGGAGGACAAGAGGAGTAGTCTCTAGAGCATAGGGACTGTGATTATCTCTCACAGATGGAGTACAAAAGGAGGGAGGAATGCTCTTGTGGCCTCCCATCCCTGAGCATTTGCACAAGAGTAATGCTTAGAATAGCCTCCGCCTTGGATACATTGTGCATATTATTTTTAAGATAAAAGTCATTCACACCTGTATTGGTATGGCTGCTTCTGTCATCTGAGACCAATGGCTCAAATCAAGAGGACAAACATACAATCTTCTTTCATCTCCTTTTAGCCAGTGTCACTTACAAGCTTTTGGAAATATTTGAGTTCTTCAGGCTTATATTTGTAGGTGAGATCCATACTTGTCCTATCTTGAAAGACCGAGTGGGGAGACACATTGGGTCTCTGTTTGGTGGAGATTATCAAGACCTCCCTTTAGTGAGGGTAGGCTAACAGAGGTTCTCAAGGAAGCTCTAGTATGGCCCCTTCGCCAAAAACTGTCACTTGACAATCTTGCCAATTATCAGCCAGTTTCAAAGCTTGCATTTTGGGGATGAGTGATAGAAAGGTGGTGATGATGGTGCACATTTTTTTGCAGCACTTGCAGTCCTCAAGTCTGTCAGGTTTTAGACTTTGGCTGATGGCCTTGGCTTACGATCTCTAGCCATGGACAAGGAAAAATTATCCATGCCGATACTTTTAGTCTGCCAGATGCCTTTGTACCGTTGACTATGTTTCAGTACCTAGCAGGAGTGGGATGGATTCACCTTGAAGTGGCTATGATCCTTTTAAGAATTATATTATTTATGTATTTAGATGTAGGCAAGTAAAACAGCTCCCTTCCATTTGTTCTAGACACCTCTGACATTATTCAAAATTCATGTATAAAAAGTTCCTTTCACTATGACTCTCACTCCAACCAATAAATGAGACAAATTAATGATTCGAACAATAGAGATGTGATTCTTCCTGGACTCACTGGTTGCATTTTGGGTAAAGTAATTTTGACATGCTCCAGCCCACACGGCAAGCTAGGTCTGTGAGCATATAGAGGGCAGAATGAAGTCCCTTTTCTGCTTAGTTTCTCCCTGGGGTTAGGATCTCGATCACAGCCCCTGTGTTCTCCTTCATGCTCATAGATGTGATCTGAGTCCCTCCTACACCCTTGTTTTGTTCAAGACAAAAGCTGGTCCTTGATGAAACAATTCTTGTTTTTCTGAAGTTGGCTGTCATAGAAATTAAAGATGAATAAGAACTAGTAAGTCATCTAATTCATCTTCCTGCCAAGGAACATAATAAGTTAGTGTTTCCTCATATGGTCCCACATATTTTATAAATGTGGCTATTGTTGAACAATTTCCTGATAAACACTAAGTGACCAGTTTTTCTGTTAAATAGAAGCATGTTACACTTTTTTTCTCCTCTAGGAGCCTTCCTTAACCAAGCATACTCAGGAAGACATTGGCTAACACTTCCTTTAGCATTCTTTGGTATATGCAATTTGAACCTGGTCATTTATTTGTTTTAATAGAAGCTAACCTTTTAAGAACCAAAGATGTTATCCTTTCACTGCCTAATTACTCAAACTCTTTCCCCAGAAAGTACTGGCTTTTTAAAAAATTTATTCTTTTTATCTTTAAAGACAGTAGTGAAAAAATGTTGCTGTTTTCTTATTTGACATCTTTAATTCTAACAAATTCTGGGAAGGAAGGGTTTCTATTACATCATTTGTTTACCAAGTATTTACTATTTTAAAATAAGTAGACTATTATATGTTGAGATCAATGAAAATGATAAGAGGTTTAGAAATCATGACCTAGAAGGAAAGATTGATTTGGGGCAAGAGACAAGAAGGCTGAGGTGGAACATGATAACTGTCTTCAAATACATAAAAGGTTATCTAAAGAGGATGGTGATCAATTGTTGTTCATGTCCACTAAGGGTAGGACAAGAAATAATCAGCTTATTTATGTAGCCAGGAAGATTTAGGTTAGATATTTGGAAAAACTTTCTAACCATAAGGTTAGTTAGGCACTGGACCAGGTTACCTAGGGAGTTTGTGGAATCCTTGTCACTGGAAGTTTTTAAGAACAGTGTGACAGGGTCGGGCCAGATGGCTACAGGAGAATAATTTTTGCATAACACACTTACAAAGTAAAAACAGCAACATATGCAATGTGTAATACAGCAACCAATCACAAATGTTTTCTCATTAGCTTCAGGGAAGGGAAGTGTTCAAGCTTGACTGAGCCCAGAGCGGGGGGGCTTCCTTGACTGTCATGGTCTTCCATCCTTCCGAGTTACCTGGTGGCCCAGAGCGGGGGGCTTCCTCGACTCTCGTAGTCTTCCACCTCTTCAAGTTACCTGGCGCCGCGCCCGAGTGTCACCAACAATTCCCTCCTCTGAAAGCACCCAACAAGAGGGGCAGGCTGTGGGGTGGACAATCTGGGGGGGGCACGTGCACCCACATGTGAAAGGACCCCTCTAAGGTGGTGGTGTCCGCAGCAGCAATGGCTGGGGCTGGGGTCCCTTACTCTCTCCCCCAATCAAAGGGTCAGACAAAGGGACCCAGATGGGGACACCGAGCAGAGAACCTCGGACAGCGCCCACCATTCCTCAAAAGCATCAAGGGAGTCGGTGGACGCCGCCCACAGGAACTCCGCCCGGATACGTGAACGGACCGAGGATCGGAAAATGGCCCCACAGTCACAGGAAACTCTATCGGCCAACCTCCTCTCTCTGGTTTTATAGATGGCCGTTTTAGCCAGGGCCAGGAGGAGGTTAACTAGAAGATCCTGCGACTTTGTGAGGCCACGGATGGGGAGTGCATAAATAAAAAGGTGAGGGGAAAAATGCAACCAAAAACATAATAGGAGATTTGTGAGGAGCTGGAACAGGGGCTGCAGCCTGGCGCATTCCAAATATACGTGCGCCAGGGTTTCCCTCACACCACAAAAGGGACAAGTATCTGGGACAGGGGTGAACCGCGCCAAGTACGTGCCCATGCTCACAGCTCCATGAAGGAGCCACCAACTGATGTCCCCGACAGGCCTCAGAACCAAGGTGGAATATAGGCTGGCCCACCGGGGCTGCTCACCCTCCAAAGGCGGCAGAAGGTCTCGCCACTTTGTGTCGGGTCGGGACACTAGGGTGAGGGCGTGAAGGGTGTGGAGCACGAGCATGTATAGATGTTTCCTTGGCACGGTTTGGAAGCGTACCGGCTGCAGTTCATGCAGCTGGCTCGCAGTGAAGGGGTGAGGGGGTCGATTGGGTCTGCGGGGCAGGGGTCCAATTAAAAGGTCCGGCGGGCCTGGGGTAGAGGGTGGGCGGGGCATGCCCTCAAGCAGGACCCGGTCGAGGTAAGCTCGAGCAGCGGGCAGCAAAGCGGCCTTCACCTCCTGAAGTACGTGCCGGGGGGTGCGAGGTCTGGAGAGCCCCATGCGCCGGGCGAGCGTCAGGGGATCCAGCCAGTCTCCCCAGTCGTAGTCCAGGAGGTCTCCGATTCTCATGACTTCTGCCAGGATCAAGCTCTGGCGCACTGAGTGGGACTCCGCCACCTGCACACAGAGCTGGGGGTTGTGTAGCAGGGGCTCTGCGAGGAGATCTACCCCCTCGGTGGCCGTCACAGACCTGGTCATTAAAAACACTTTCCAAGTCCGGAGGAGGTCCTGGTAGAAGACCGGCAGCCCCGAGAGGTCTTGCGGAAGACCTCCCGGACGGAGATAAAAGAGCTGCCGGTCATATCGGAGCCCCCGGATGCGGCGCAGGATGGCATGCGCCAGTGTGTTCTATGCCGAACTGCCTGCACCATAGAGGAGCCTCTGTAGGGCCTGGAGGCGGAAGACAAGGACCTGAGTGTGTAGACACCTCAGGCCCTATCCTCCTTCCTTCAGGGGTAGATGAAGAACCCCTACAGGGGCCCAGTGCGTTCCTGACCAAAAGAACCCCAGAATCGATGTCCGGAGGTTGTCAGGAAAACCGGGGCTGGGACCAGGGTGTTGAGCCGGTACCAGAGCATGGACAGGACTAGTTGATTAAGCACCAGCGCTCTCCCTCGGAGGGAGAGACATCGGAGTAGTCCCGTCCATTTCCGGAGCCACTAAATCACCCGGCCCTCTAAATTTTCCCAGTTTTCCGGTGGAGAGGGATGCGTGGCAGAAAGGTAAACACCGAGGTAGAGCAGCAGACCCGCACTCCACCGGATGGTCTGAAGCGCGGCTGGGAGGGAGCTCGCCTGCTGCCAGTCTCCTACCGCCAAGCCAGAGCTCTTGACCCAGTTGACCCGGGTGGAGGAGGCTGCCGAATAGATGGCCTGGCAAGCCTCCACCGGCGCCAAGTCGCCGGGGTCCTGGATCATGAGGAGCACGTCATCAGCGTATGCTGACAGGACCCAGCCGCAGCTCCAGCTACCACAGCACCAACCCTGTCAACCTCCTGCGGAGGAGACAGAGGAAGGGTTCGATCACCAGAGCATACAGTTGGCCCGAGAGGGGGCACCCCTGCCGTACTCCTCGCCCGAAGCTGACCGGTTCAGTCAGGGTCCAGTTGAGCTTAACCAGACACTCTGCGGAAGTGTACAGCACCTGGAGAAAACCCGCAAACTGGGGTCCGAAGCCAAACGCCTGCAGAGTGTTCAGGAGGTACCCATGGTCCACCTTATCGAACGCTTTCTCCTGATCTAGGGACAGGAGGGCGAAAGACAGACTGTCTCTTCGCCCGAGTTCCAAAAGGTCCCGAACCATAAATAGGTTATCAAAGATATTGCGGTCTGGGACGGTGTAGGTCTGGTCTGGGTGGATCACGTCTGCCAGCACAGACCCTAGCCATAGCGAGATTGCTTTCACTACAATTTTGTAGTCAGTGCTGAGGAGCGAGATGGGACACCAATTTCGTAAATCACGGAGGTCCCCCTTCTTCGGCAATAAGGCGAGCACAGCTTGCCTGCACAAAAGAGGGAGGACCCCGCTCTGCAGAGACTCGGCCCAGACGGTGACTAGGTCTGGGCCGAGGACATCCCAAAACACGCAGTAGAACTCCACGGTCAGCCCGTCCATGCCTGGAGACTTATTAGTGGGCATACGATGGAGCGCTTCCGAGAACTCGGCCAGAGTGAGAGGCAATTCTAGCTGGTCTCGGTCGCTCGCACTGACCGTAGGGAGCTCCTCCCAAAGCACTCTGCAAGTGCTAGGGTCGGTTGGATCCGGGGAGAAAAGACTTGCGTAGAAGGCTCAGGCCCTCCCGCACATCTCCGTCGGTTCCGTGAGGGGGGTGCTGTCTTCTGCCAGGAGGCAGGTGACGTGTTTCTTAGACCCCCTCGTTTTCTCCAGGGCATAGAAGAAGCGGGAGCCATGATCCATCTCCCGAAGGAGGCGGATGCGGGATCGAACAAAGGTGCCCCGGGCCCGATGGTCCTCGAGGGCCCGGAGCTCCTTCCGCTTCTCCCAGCACGCTCCGCAGAGGAGTTGGTCTTCGGGACTGGCGGCCAAACGCCTCTCCAGCTCTAAGACCTCCCGTTCCAACTGCTCTATGGCCGCATTTCTCCATCGGCTGGTGCCCCGGGTGTAGTTGTGGCAGAAAAGCCAGGCGCACACCTTCCCCAGGTCCCACCATCACCGTGCTGAGGGAAAGGCACGCCGCTGCCCTCACCAGGCCAGCCAGAATTCCCGGAAGGACGTCATGAAGCCTTCATCCTCCAACAGGCTGTTGTTAAAATGCCAATAGGCCGGCTCCGGCCTCTCCGCACAGAGGGAGGCTGTCACAGTGGCTAGGTGATGGTCAGAAAATGGGGCCAGCCGAATGCTGGAGGAGTGGGCTCGTGAGAGATGGAAGCATGATAAATAAATGCGGTCCAACCGGGAGTGGCTCGACCGATTGGCTTCCACCCGGACAAAGGTGAACATGGAAGTGTCATCCGGGTGGTGGTCACGCCAGGTGTCCACTAGGGAGTGACGTTCAACTATCTCCCGGAGGGTGTCCGCGGCGGCTGGGCTCTGCTCGGTCCCCGAGCAGTCTCGCTCCTCGAGGGTGGTATTAAAATCCCCTCCAAGGACCAGGCACTCGTGAGAATCTAAGGTGCCAAGGAAGGCGGACGCCTGCTGATAAAATTGCAGCCGCTCCGGGCCCGATGTCGGGGCATAGACGTTAACAAGGTTAACCACAAGCCCCTCTATATGGACCCGGAGATGCAGCAGGCGACCCGGCACTGCCTCGGCGACCCTTAGCACCTCGGGCTGTAGGTTGGGGGAGAACAGGGTCACCACTCCAGCCTGCCGAATCATGGAATGGCTAAAGTAGACCCTGTCCCCCCACTCCAGCTGCCAATTGTCTTCGGCGGTCGGATCCATATGGGTCTCCTGCAGGAAAATCACAGAGTACCCTCCCTCCTGAAGGAAGAAGAGCCATCCTACAGCCCCGGGTGTTCAAAGTTGCAATAATGTGAGGCGTCATGAGGAGGGCTGGGGGGGGCGGGGGTTCCTTGTTGGCGGGGGTCTTCGCAGCCCCCAGCAGGTCGCGCAACAATCCGTGACCTGTCCCATAAGTGAATAAATTATCATGAAAGCTGCGGACCCGCCAGTAGGCCACAGCATCCTGCTTCCCCATCCCTTTACCTTCCCCCATGAGGGCCCTTGTGGCCCGGAGGATTTGAAAAAAATCCCCCCATCGCTGGAGAGCAAGCTGTACTTTGTTGAAGAAGCCACGGACATCCTCTAAAAACTTCCGCAGCTCTCCTCGCAGCTCATGGGGGGCTGGGGCTACGGTTTCCCTGTTGTTCCCCGGTGGGGCCCTTGGTGCAGCCCCGTGGTCCACTAAAATGGACAAGCAGGGTGCGGAACCCCGACGGGGTGCCTGATGGGCTGGAGCTTCTAGGCCTGCCTCAAGCTCTGGGGTGATAGAGGGCGGTGGAGGGAAGATAGCAGCTCCTAATGGGTCGGGGCAGGAGAACACAAAGGCTGCTCCCTGGGGGTCATCAGTTGGGAAAGGGAAGGAGACAGCCCCGGTGGCGGCAATAACATTGCAGGAGGTAAATTGGATAGGGGTAGGGGCAGGGGCAGGGGCAGGGGCAGGGGCAGGGGCAGGGGCAGAGGCGAGATTCTGGGTTTCAGGAGGCAAGCAGCTGGATGGTGGCGCCTCCCGATCAGGCTCAAGGGTTAAGGGGGTGGGGAGGGAGCTCTCAGTGATACCGGGCACGGGCTCTATGGTGGATTTAGTGGCCACAGCATCAGGAGGTGGATTATGTTTTGTTGGGCCCCCGCCAGGGAAGGAAATCGATTGCTCCACACCAACGGGGGGTGCCCCTGGCGACTTGTGTCCCGGCCGCGTGGCGCCGGCTGTCATCTGAGCAGGCTTGATGGTCGTCAGCGGGGTGCCATCAGCGGCCAGGTCGATGGAGGACTCCAGGGCCTCCTCGGAGGTGGGAGCAGAAGCAGCAGTTAGGGGGAGGGAGCATGGGGAAAAGAGGGGTGGAGTGAGGTTGCCCAAATCGAGGTTTGCTGGCAAAAGGTCATCCTCCCCCTGAGCGACCGGGGTCAGATCTAGGGCCTCGATCTCCTCAAACATGGAGGAGAGGACACTTTCCGTCGCCCCGGGGTTCTCCCCGCTGGCACCCGCCACGATGGTTGCCTTAGGGTTCACGGGGGCTTCGGGTAGTGCCAGGACAGAAGGGGCTTCCTCGAGGGTCTCGGAGGGGAGGGTCTCCCGTGGAGGGGAGACACTATCTTCTGGTGCTACCACGTCTTTCCCGGCTGACACCAGTGGATGGGACGCACTCGTGGGCATCGCAGAAGGTTCGGCATCGGTGCCCCTCTTCCTGGTCTTGCGGGGGGCCTCCGCCTTGGGTAGATGAGGCGGAGCTTGAGCCTTCCACTTGCCTCGCTTCCCCTAGACTAGGGCCCATCCCTTCATGGCATCATCTGGGGGCTGGTTATCAGGGGTCGTGTCAGGGAGTAAAGGTGATGGCTCAGGGACTTGGCGGGGCGGGGACGGTGGGGTGGCATAAGGGAGGGAGGATTCTCCCTGGGGCAGGCTCTCTCACATGCCTGGTGGTATCTCTGCCACACCCTCCTCCATAGGCCCCGCCAGATTATCAGCAGTGAGGCCAGGGCTCTCCCACTCATCTGGGAGTTGTAGAGGAGGTGCCCCTTGGGCCTGAGCAGGGGAAGTGGTGGTCCGAAGAGGAGGGGGGGCGGGTTAGGGTATCGAGCAGCCAGGGGCATCGGTAATTACGGGGCCGATGTCCTGCCGGGTCTCGGGGATCCCAGATGTTCCTCCTTGCCGGGCTAAGGGGCAGTCCCTCCGGACATGCCCTGACACCCAGCAGAGGTAGCACCGGGCTTCCCCCATGGAGAAATACACCTGGTAACGGGCCCCCTGGTGGGGGACTAGGAAGGACCCCTCAAGCACCTCTCCATCACGCACTGCCAACGGCAGTAGAAGCTGCACTTGCTGGCGAAAGGAAAAGATGTGACAGAGGGTGGGGTCCTTGCAGCCCAACGGGAGAGGGCTGATGACAGAAACAGGTTTCCCCAGGGTGGAAAGGGCGATTAACAGGGCAGCATTGGGGAGAAAAGGAGGGACAGAGGTCAGGACCAGGTGGACGCCCAGGTCCTCTAGCGGCTCTAGGGCGACAAACACCCCCTCCCACCAGGCCCCTCTCCACCGCCTCCTGGGCGGCAGCCTCCGATGCTAAGAAGAAGACTACCTTCCCATGCATTTTGGAGACCGCCACAATGGCCGAGGGCCTCACCACCCTCGCCAATGCCCACACGTAGGTCTCCACGTGGGGTGAGGTGGGCACCAGGAGGCATCGGACACCGTGCTTCCTTGTCGTGGTGGGGAAGGGGCCCCGGCCGCTGTTGATGGTGGCGGAGGCAGTGGGTGGGAGAGATGATGAGACGGCAGGCAGGGGGGCTGCCGCCGCCCGGGCATACGTCCTGGGGGTGAGGGAGGGGCACCCGCAGAGCTGGTGAAGGGGGCAGCGGGGAGGGACGCCGTGGTCGGTGGCGGGGCCGCAGCAGTGGGGGTGGCCCCTGCCACAGAGGGCCTGGTGGTTTTAGCGGGGTCCGTCCCCTTCTTCTTGCCCTGGCCTTTCCCGCCGGCTCGGGGGCTCCTCTAGAGTCTGGGGAGGTGGTGGGCATGGCAGCGGCAGAGGTCACCCCATTGCCGATGCCCCAGCGGGTGTGGTGGCAGGTGGTTAACAGGAGTTGGGGTCAGGTAAAAAGTGACAGGCTCTTGGATGGGCAGTTCAGGGAAGGGCGGGCACATGAACCACCGTACACTTGTCCAGAGAGTCCTGTTTGGTTGGCTGGTGCTTCTGGCCCACACGGTGGAATCAGGGCGAGCAGTTAAGTCCAGGGGCAGATGTTAAACAGCCAGCAATGATGGTGGAGGAGGCAGTTGTGAAGATGGTAGTGTGGGGGTTGGGAGGACACAGATGGATCAGGGGGCAGCTCCATGCCACACCCCCTGTGTCCCTACAATCACAGTCACGACACAGTCAAGGCCTCCCCCCACACGAGAGCACAGTTTGAAAGTTATTCAGTCTTGGGCCTGCTCCCCAGCGATTTGTAAGTTCCCTGGGTGGTATTCCTCTGGTAGACGGCTGTTTCTCTGCCTGTACCGGGTTTTCTTTTTTGCATTCCAGAAATGCCGGAGCAAGTGATAAGATTCCTCTCAACCGGAGACGGGTCCGCAGACAAACAGTAAGCGGCTGGGTCTGGGGGCTGGGTCCTTCCACTCCCCCCCTCTGGGGAAGCGGGCCGGCAGGCCCCCCTCTCTAGGGGGGGCAGGTTTAAGCTGGAGCGGCAGCAGCGTCCGAGGGCGGGCGGAAGGGCGGCTAACAGCCCGCCAGCAGCCGGCCAGCACTCTAGCAACAGCGGAAGAAGAAAAAAAACAACAAAAGGAAAAGAAAGGGGGAGAGCGTCTGGCCCAGTCAGGGGGGAAGCTGAAAGCAGGGGCAAAAAGCAAGGAAAGCCCAGGCCAGAGGGCAGCAGGAGAGCAGGCTAAGTAGGTCCCTTTTCCCTGGGTAAGGTAACAGGAAAGGTTTTTTTTGTTTTTTTGTTTTTTTTTTTGAAACAGAAAGAAAATTTATTGGTAACGCTTACAAAATTACCAAAGGAAACAAAACAACTATGCAACAAAACAACGCAATCAGAAGGTATAACACAGCAGCTTTCAGGAGGGAGAAGTGTTCAGGCTAGCCTGGGCCCAGAGCGGGGGGGCTTCCTCGACACTCGTGGTCTTCCACCCTCCTGAGTTACCTGGTGGCCTAGAGCGGGGGGGCTTCCTCGACACTCGTGGTCTTCCACCCTCCTGAGTTACCTGGTGGCCTAGAGCGGGGGGGCTTCCTCGACACTCGTGGTCTTCCACCCCCTCGAGTTACCCAGTGCCGCGCCCAGTGTCACCGATCCTCCCTCTCCTGAGAGTGCCCGGTAAGATGGGCACGGCTGCGGGGTGGGCGGTTTCGGGGGGGGGGGGTAGACACCCAGGTATTATAGGACCCCTCCTAGATGACAGGAATGATGGTATCCGCAGCGGCAACGGCTGGGGCTGGCGTCTCTCGCTCTTCCCCTCAATCAAAGGGTCAGACGGAAGGAACCGGACGGGGTCACCGAGCAGAGAACCCCAGACAGCGCCCACCGCTCCTCGAAGGCTTCAAGGGAGTCGGTGGACGCCGCCCAGAGGAACTCTGCCCGGATACGTGAATGTACTGAGGATCGGAAAACGGCCCCACAATCTCAGGACGTTTCATGGGCCAACCTCCTCTCTCTGGTTTTATAAATGGCTGTTTTAGCCAAAGCTAGGAGGAGGTTGACCAGAAGATCCCGCGACTTTGTGGGGCCACGGATGGGAAGTGTATAGATAAAAAGGTGGGGGGAAAAATGAAGCCAGAAGCGTAATAGAATATTTGTGAGGAGCCGGAAAAGGGGCTGCAATCTGGCACACTCTAAATACACGTGCGCCAGGGTTTCCCTCACATTACAGAAAGGACAAGTGTCCGGAATGGGGGTAAACCGTGTCAAAAACACGCCCGTGCTCACAGCTCCGTGAAGGAGCCGCCAACTGATGTCCCCGACGGGCCTTGGGACCAAGGTGGAATACAGGCTGGCCCACCGAGGTTGCTCACCCTCCAAAGGTGGCAGGAGATCCCGCCACTTTGTATCGGGGCGGGACACCAGGGTGTGGGCGTGAAGGGTGTGAAGCGTAAGTGTATATAAGTATTTCCGTGGTGCAATTTGAAAGCTAACCGGCTGCAGTTCGTGCAGCCGGCTTGCAGTGAAAGGGTGAGGGGTTTGTTGGGATCTACGGGGTGGGGGCCCAATGGAAAGATCCGGCGGGCCTGGGGTAAGGGAAGGGCGGAGTGCGCCCTTGCACAAGGCTCGGCTAACATAAGCCCGAGCAGCGGGGGTCAAGGCGGCCTTCACCTCCTGAAGTACGCGCCGGGGGGTACGGAGGCTGGAGAGCCCCATGCGCCGAGCGAGCGTCAGGGGATCCAGCCAGTCTCTCCGGTCGTAGTCCAGGAGGTCTCCGACCCTCGTGACTTCCGCCAGGACCAACCTCTGGCGCACCGAGCGGGACTCCGCCACCTGCACACGGAGCTGGGGGTTGTGTAGCAGGGGCTCCGTGAGGAAATCTGCTCCCACGGTGGCCGCCACGGACCCGGTTGTTTGAAACAGTTTCCAGGTCCGGAGGAGGTCCTGGTAGAAGACCGGCAGCCCGGAGAGGTCTCGCGGAAAACCCCTCGGAGAAAGATAAAAGAGCTGCCGGTCGTATCGAAGCCCTTGGAAACGGCGCAGGAAGGCGTGCGCCAGTATGCTCCACGCCGAACTACGTGCACTATAAAAGAGCCTCTGCAGGGCCTGGAGGCGGAAAACGCGGACCTGAGTGTACAGACACTTCAGGCCCTGCCCTCCTTCCTTCAGGGGTAGATGAAGAACTCCAACAGGGGCCCAGTGCATTCCTGACCAGAAGAACTCTAGAATCAATCTCCGGAGGTGGGTCAGGAAACCCGGGGCCGGGGCCAGGGTGTTGAGCCAGTACCAGAGCGTGGACAGGACTAGTTGGTTAAGTACCAGTGCTCTCCCTCGGAGGGAGAGACATCGGAGTAGCCTCGTCCATCTCCGGATCCGCTCTATCACCCCGCCCTCTAAATTTTGCCAGTTCTCCGGCGGGGAAGGATGCGTGGCGGAAAGGTAAACGCCGAGATAGAGCAGTGGACCCGCACTCCACCGGATGGTCTGAAGTGCGGGTGGGAGGGAGCTTACCTGCCGCCAGTCCCCCACCGCCAAGCCAGAGCTCTTGACCCAGTTGACTCGGGAGGAGGAGGCTGCCGAATAGATGGCTTGGCATGCCTCCACTCGCGCCAAGTCGCCCGGGTCCTGGACCACGAGGAGTACGTCATCGGCGTATGCCGACAGGACCAGCCGCAGCTCCGGCTCCCGCAGCACCAACCCTGTCATCCTCCTGCGGAGGAGACAGAGGAAAGGCTCGATCGCCAGAGCGTACAACTGGCCCGAGAGGGGGCACCCCTGCCGCACTCCTCGCCCGAAGCTGACCGGTTCAGTCAGGGTCCAGTTGAGCCTAACCAAACACTCCGCGGAGGCATACAGCACCCGGAGAAAACTCACAAACTGAGGTCCAAATCCAAACGCCTGCAGAGTGCTCAGGAGGTACCCATGGTCTACTCTATCGAACGCCTTCTCCTGATCAAGAGACAGGAGGGCGAACGATAGAACATCTCTCCGCCCGAGTTCCAAAAGGTCTCGGACTAGAAAGAGGTTGTCGAAAATCCTGCGACCCGGGACAGTATAGGTCTGGTCTGGGTGGACCACGTCCGCCATCACGGACCCTAGCCGCAGCAAGATTGCTTTCGCTACAATTTTGTAATCCGTGCTAAGGAGTGAGACGGGACGCCAGTTTCGTAGATCGCGGAGGTCCCCCTTCTTCGGCAGCAAAGCGAGCATCGCTCGCCTGCATGACAAAGGGAGGACCCCGCTCTGCAAGGACTCAGCCCAGACGGTGACTAGGTCTGGGCCGAGAATGTCCCAGAACGCGCGGTAAAACTCCACGGTCAGCCCGTCCATGCCCGGGGATTTATTGGTGGGCATGCGACGGAGGGCTTCCGAGAACTCGGCCAGGGTGAGAGGCAGCTCTAGTCGGTCTCGGTCGCCCACGCTGACCGTGGGGAGTTCCTCCCAGAGCACCTCGCAAGCGTCAGGATCAGTCGGGTCCGGGGAGAAAAGGCTTGTGTAGAAGTCACGGGCCCTCCCACACATCTCCTCCGGATCCGTGAGGGGGGTGCCGTCTTCCGCAAGAAGGCAGGTGATGTGTTTCTTGGCCCCCCTCGTTTTCTCCAGGGCATAGAAGAAGCGGGAGCCGCGGTCCATCTCCCGAAGGAGGCGGATGCGGGACCGAGCGAAGGCACCTCGGGCCCGGTGGTCCTCAAGGGCCCAGAGCTCCTCCCGCTTCTCCTGGCACGCTCCGCAGAGGAACGGGTCCTCGGGATCGGCGGCCAGGCGCCTCTCCATCTCTAAGACCTCCCGTTCCAACTGCTCTATCGCCGCATTTCGCCGTCGGCTGGTGCCCCGAGTGTAGTCACGGCAGAAGAGCTTGGCGCGCACCTTCCCGAGATCCCACCATCGCCGCACCGAGGGAAAGGCACGCCACTGCTCTCGCCAGGCCAGCCAAAACTCCCGGAAGGACATCACAAAGCTCTCGTCCTCCAACAGGCTGTTATTAAAGTGCCAATAGGCCGGCCCCAGTCTCTCTGCACAGAGGGAGACCGTTACAGTGACTAAATGATGATCGGAGAATGGGGCCGGCCGAATGGCGGAGGAGTGGGCCTGTGAAAGATGGAAACGGGATAAGTAAATACGGTCCAACCGAGAGTGGTGTGACCGATGGGCCTCCACCCGGACAAAGGTGAACGTGGAGGTGTCATCTGGGTGATGGTCACGCCAGACGTCCACTAGGGAGTGATGGTCAACTATCCCTTGGAGAATATTCGCAGCGGCCGGACTCGGTTCGGCCCCTGAGCGGTCCCGTTCCTCGAGGGTGGTGTTAAAGTCCCCTCCCAGGACCAGGCACTCGTGCGAATCCAGGGTGCCGAGAAAGTCGGACACGTGCTGATAAAATTGTGGCCGCCTGGAGCTCATTTGCGGGGCATAGATGTTAACAAGATTAACCACGAGCCCCTCCATACGGACTCGAAGGTGCAGCACGTGGCCCGGCACGGCCTCATTGACCCCTAGCACCTCAGGCCGTAGGTTGGGGGAGAACAGGGTTGCCACTCCAGCCCGCCAGGTCGCGAAGTGGCTAAAGTATACCCCGTCCCCCCACTCCAGCCGCCACCTGTCCTTGGCGGCCGGGTCCGTATGGGTCTCCTGCAGGAAAACTACAGAGTACCTCCCTTCCCGAAGGTAAGAGAGCACCTGGGACCTGCGGAGGGCCATCCTACAGCCCCTGGTATTCAGGGTCGCAATAATAAGAGGCGTCATGCGGAGGGCTGGGAGGGTGGGGGCCTCGTATTGGCGGGGGGGTTCAGGGCCCCCGGCGGGTTGCACAGCAACCCATGACCCATCCCGTGGGTGAGTAGATCGCGTCGGAAGCTGCGGGCTCGCTCGTAGGCCGCAGCACCGCGCCTTCCTTGCCCCCTGCCCTCCTTTATAAGGGCCCTTGTGGCCTGGAGGATTTGATCAAAATCCCCCCATAGCTGAAGAGCCAGCTGTGCCCTATCGCGGGCGCCACGGGTGTGCTCTAGGAACTTCCGTAGCGCATGCCGCAGCTCATGGGGGGGTGGGGTTACAATTCCCGAGGTATTCCCTGATGGGCCTCTTAATACAGCCTCGTGGTCCGCTAAGGCAGGTAGACAGGGTGCGGACCACCGACGGGGCGTCTGACAGGCTGGGGTTATTAAATTCATTTCACGCCTTGGGGTGGAGGGGGATGGCAGGGGGAAAATTGCCACTCCTAATGGGTCGCGGCTAGAAAGTGCAAAGACTGCTCCCTGGGGGGAATCTGCAAAAGGCGGAAAGGAAATAACCCCAGGGGCGGCATTAACATTGCAGGAGGAGGGACCTTGGGCAGGGGCAGGGGTGGGGGCAGGGGTAAAGCTCTGGGGTGCAGGAGGCAAGCAGCTAAAGGAAAGTGCCTCCTGAGCAGAGTCAAGGGTTAGGGGTAAGGGAGGGGGCTCCCAATAATGCTAGGTGCTGGCTCCATGGTGGTCTTAGCGGCCATGGCATCAGGTGGTGGACCACCTTCTGCAGGGTGCTCACCCGGGAAGGCAATTAGGGGGAGGGAGCATGGGGAAAGGGAGGCTGGGGTAAGGCTGCCCAGCTCGAGGCCAGCCGGCAGCAGATCATCCCCTCCCTGGGTGACCGGGGTCAAATCTAGGGCCTCAATCTCTGCATACACGGGGGACAGGCCAACTCCTGCCACCCCGGGGGCCTCTCCTCTAGGGCCCTCCTCAACGGTCGCCTCGGGGTCCGCGGGGGGTTCGGGTAGCGTCCAGGCAGAAGGGGAGTCCTCAGAAGTCTCGGAGGGGAGGGTCTCCCGTGGAGGGGGAATTCTGCCCTCCAATGCCAGTCCGTCTTCCCCTCCCGACACCAGCGGATGGATCTCGCTCGCGGCCGTGGCGGGAGGCTCGATAGCAGTGCCTCCTTTCCTGGTCTTCCGGGGGGCTTCCGCGTCGGGTAGATGCAGCGGAGCTCGAGCCTTCCGCTTGCCTCGCTTCCCCTGGACTAGGGTCCAGCCCTCCATAGCGTCATCTGGGGGTTGGTTAGCAGGGGTCATGTCGGGGGGCGGAGGCGATGGTTTAGGGGTTCAGGGAGGTAGCGGTGGGGCAACATGAGGGGCGGGGGCTTCTCCTTGGGGAGGGCCCTCTCCTATACCCAATAATATCCTTGCCACACCCTCCTCCATGGGCTCTGTTGGGTTGGTACTAGCAAGGGTGGAACTCCCTTGCTCGCCCGGGCGTTGTAGGGAAGGTATCTCTTGGGCCTGGACGGGAGCAGCGATGGGTCGAGTAGGAGGAGGGTTGGTTTCAGGTGCTGGGCAGCCAGGGGCGTCGGCAGCGACGGGGCCGATGTCCTGCCGGGTCTCGGGGGTTTTGGGTGCCCCTCCCTCAAGCGCCTCTTCGTCACGCGCCCCTGCCGGTGGTAGAAGCTGCACTTGCCGGCGGAACGAAAAAATGTGACGGAGGGTGGGATCCTTGCAGCCCAACGGGAGAGGGCTGATGACAGAGACAAGTTTCCCCAGGGTGGAAAGAGTGGGTAACAGGGCAGCATTGGGTAAGAAGGGAGGAACGGAGGTAAGGACGAGGCGAACGCCCAGGTCTTCTAACGGTTCTAGAGGGACAAACACCCCCCCACCGTCAGGCCCCTCTCTACCGCCTCCTGGGCGGCATCCTCCGAGGCTAAGAAGAAAACAACCTTCCCATACATCTTGGAGGCCGCCACAATAGCCGTGGGTCCTACCACCTTCGCCAACGCCTGCACGTATGTCTCCACATGGGGCGAGGCGGGCACCAGGAGGCAACGGACGCCGTGCTTCCTGGTCAAGGCGGGGAAAGGGCCTTGGCCGCTGGTGATGGTGGCGGAGGCGGGGGGGGCGAGATGACGAGGCGGCAGGCAGGGGAGAGCCCGCTGCCGCCCGGGCATACGTCCTGGGGGCCGGGGGAGGGGCAATCGCAGAGCTGGTGGAGGGAAACGCAGGGAGGGGCGCCACGGTTGATGATGAGGCCGCAGCGGTGGGGGCAGCCCCTGCCATGGAGGGCTCAGTGGTTTTAGCGGGGCCCTTTCCTTTCCACCCGCCCTGGCCCTTCCGGCGAACCGGGGGGGGGGGTTCCTAGAATCTGGGTGGGCGGTGGGTGCAGCAGCAGCAGCAATCACCCTGGTGCCTCCTGCTACCAGTGCCCCAGCAGGGGGGGTGGCAAGTATCTTAACAATAGTGGTGGTGGGGGACCTCGGGGGTTGGGCGGGGTGGTGGTGGGGAAGGGACAACTAATTTTGTTGAAGCAGTCTCGCCCCTCTCGTTCCCCACCATTGTGAGCAGGGAGAGACAGGGAGACACCGGAAGGAGGAGGGGAGAAAACGGAGTAGCCCCTCCTTCCGCTAGGCTGCGGGCAGGAAGGGGAGGAATGCCGAGGGGGGGGGACTGGAAGGAGGGGGGGGAACAAAATCGGGGTCCAGGAATAGGGGCAAGTTGTGGGATAAGCAATCTGGGGGGGGGGTGCAGACCCACACACGTTTGTCCAAAGAGTCTCGGTTGGTCGGCTGTTATGTCCGGTCCGGAAGGCAAAGTTCAAAGCGGACAGCTGGATCCAAAGGGAGATGGCAGATTGCCAGCAGGGACAGACGGCGGGGGGGCCGTGACAGTTGTAATAACGATGGGGGGGTAGGGGCACCGTTGGATCAGGGGTGGGGGTCTCCACGCCACACCCCCTGTGCCGCCACGAACGCAAATAATCACAAACTCCCCCCCACAAGAGTATAATTCAGAAAATTACTCAGTCTTACGGCCCTCTTCACGATGATTTATATTATTTCTTCTGTCTGCTGAAATCTCCTTCTCCGGCTGTGTTGGCTGTGTTCCAAGGCTTCCGGCATGCTAAGAATGTTGTAAAGTCCGAGCTGCTGGCAAAACGGCTGGGTCTGGGGGTTTCCACTCCCCCCTCCGGACAGCAAATCGGCAATCTTCCCCCTCCTCCTCCGGGGGCTCAGCTGAGGCAAGTAGCTGCGCCTGAAAGCAGGCGTGTGGGGGGCGGGTGCTGGCGAAGGACGGAAACGGAAAAAAACACAAAAAATGTAAAGAAAAAACAAAAAAGCGTCTGGCCCGGTCGGGGGGGGACTAAGGCAGGCACAAAAAGTAAGAAAAATCCAGGCCAGGGGGCTTTAGGAAAGAATAGAAAGCAGATAGCTGAGGAGCAAGCAAAAGACGTTCCGTTTCCCAACAGGGAAGGTTCCGGAACAATCAGGAACCTTCTGCAGACAATTAAGATAGGCTGATTAGAACACCTGCAGCCAATCAAGAAACTGCTAGAATCAATTAAGGCAGGCTAATCAGGGCACCTGGGTTTTAAAAAGGAGCTCACTTCAATTTGTGGTGTGCGTGTGAGGAGCTGAGAGCAAGAGGCACTAGGAGCTGAGAGTGAGAACGTGGACTATTGGAGGACTGAGGTGTACAAGCATTATCAGACACCAGGAGGAAGGTCCTATGGTGAGGATAAAGAAGGTGTTGGGAGGAGGCCATGGGGAAGTAGCCCAGGGCGTTGTAGCTGTCGCACAGCTGTTCCAGGAGGCACTCTAGACAGCTGCATTTCACAGGGCCCTGGGCTGGAACCCCGAGTAGAGGGTGGGCCCGGGTTCCCCCCAAATCCTCCCAACTCCTGGTCAGACACAGGAGGAGTCGACCTGGACTGTGGGTTCAGAAAAACGGCCAAGCTGAAGGCTGCTGTGAAGCTCCAAGGTGAGGAAATCCACCAATAAGCACAATACCCACCAAGGTCACAATAGGTTAACCATACATATGTCTGGGATGGCCTAGGTACTCTTAATTCTGACTTGGGGGAGGGGGGATGGAGAGGAGGGGTATTGGACTATACACTTCTATGGATCTGTGTTGTTAGACTTTTATGGGTATGTGTTCTTTTTCTTTCCTAATATTTTGTCACTCTACAATGAATCTGCCCCTATGCAAAATTTTGCTGCTAAAGACCACTAGGCTTTTCTTTCTTTCTTTCTTCCCCATTGAGATGTTAATTTTCTATGTATACGAATGTACCCATGGCTTTCCTACCTAGGAAATGCTTTCTGTCTGTCCTTTACCTGGTTCCTTACTGCTTTCTTTAACTAGGTTAGCTAGTGTTTGCTTTTATCACTTACCTTAAGAGGGTGATATCCTTACTCAGGAGTCTCGTCAATCTTGTCTTCCCCATCCTGCCCCCCTTTACAGCCCATGCCTTTGATCTACCAACTGTTGCACATCAGGCCAAATTCACTACTAGCATAAGCTAGAGCAACTCCTTGGAGGTCAATGAGAGTTGCTTCTGCCAGTGGTAAATTTCTGCTATGATGTCCAAAATATTTTAAATCTGCTATTCCATCCCAAGACCTTATGTATTCTGTTTTAGGCCCCACAGCTCTCTGATTTTTCCTAGGAGTAAGTCCAAAACAGACAGATCTGATAAGCTGCTCTTCAGACTGGAAAGACTTTGGCAATCTCTGCAAGGGCACGCATCCATATTCTGGAGTTGCTACTCCAGCCAGGGTCAGTGTAACTAAAATAACCCATGACAGGCACAACAGAAAAATAAGAGAAACATTGCCCCAAACTACCCATTTCTTTATACACAGATTGCTGTGGGGAGGTTGTCTTTTTACAATCTATATCTACTACTATAATGTACAGAACGTTAACCATAGTTGGAGGACTTAATCAGCAGCATATCTATCACTGCCAATTTAAACATGAGAATAAGAGATTCCTAGACTGGATTATTTTCAAGCCAAAAACGTTCATGCCTTCAGACCAGACAAAGTTTATATTTTCAGATCAAGCAATATTACTTCAGAATAGATGGCCACTTGATCTTTGAATATAATCTCCTGTTAAAAATCAATGTGTAAAATTCTACTAGAGAAGTCTTTAGAATCATGCAAACCCTGCCGACTTCTGCTCACAAGGGCTTTGAAATTCTGTTTGCATTAGAATCAGTTTGCATGGGTTCACTGGCCCTGACATTCAAAACGTTTGAGTTTGGATTAATTAAGTCATACACATATCGCAGTGTGAACCTATGGACAAATCTCACAGTTCTGCATTGCTTCTCAATTCATTCAGGTTTGCAAATGCAAACATATATTAGACTATTGTGAGCAATACATACACACACAGAACACAGAGTTAGGACTCACTTATGAATTGTTTGGGTGGGACCCCTTAACACACCACAGCTCAGGGAATTCTTGCCTCAAGAACAGCTTCATATCTCCATGTCATCTGATTCCGCTGGTGCTTATTTGAGCATCATAACTAGAGTTAAGACAGGAGCCTGGATGAGGGCTAGCTGGCTGCAGTTTAACCCAAGGTAATATAGAAACCAGTGAGAGCTCCAGGTTGTATTGCCTTTAAAGAGGGGGACATTTGTAGGTAGGTGTTTAAATATGGATCAAGGTATCTAACTTTAGGCACCAACATTTGAAGATGTTGGCTGCAGGTTCTGGGGAAAGGAGTAGGCTGAAGCAGAAGATGAGGAGGACAGTATCCGTTGCATAGCCGTTTAATACTTGTTTTTGTTGAAGATTACTATATAAAGCAAGTAGGAAAGTCATTTTTACTGGGTCACCCTCCTCCATAATTTGTATAATTGTCAATTATATGTTCAGTTACTTAGAGACATTAGAGGTAGGTGACTATATAAATATAATATGTAATTACATGTATGGATGGGGCTCCATTGGAACATGTTTGGCAAAGACTTTCCACTGACTCCGCACATCTCCAGGTGCCCTTGCCCCGGCTAGTCGTAGGGCTGCAACACTGGCACTAAACCGGGAGCCGAGAGTGGTTGGCACTGTCTCTATTGTACCTTTCCCGCCAGAAGCCTGTTTTCTACTTAGGGAAGTGTCTCAAGATCACAGTGTTTGGGGGATAAGTGCCTCCACGTACATTTTGCTACTATATGCCACATGCAAAATTAGCATTTGTTTCTATGTTTGGCATGCGGTACAATTTCTGTTATTTTAAAAATTAAACTATATCTTTGTTTTAGAGGGAGATGTAAAACAGACCTCAAATGAATACATCCTGATTTAGTTGGGGCTTGGGGTGGAAGGAGGAAGGACAGCTATTCGGAGCTATCAGAATGATGTGATATATCATCACAGCACCCTTAAAAATGTACTAACTGTAATAAACAGGAATAGACTGTATAGGCCAGATAAGGAAAAATAGTAGGAAGACCAAATGCTAAACAATTGCAGAAAGGAATTGTGGGCACACAAGAGAACCAGGAGTATTGGGAAAGGCATTATAAAATTTTGTGGACTATGGATGGTATTTAAGAAATATATTGAGCTAATATTAATAAAGTATGCTAGAAATGCGACTTAGACTATCAAGGTAGATTAGGGTTGAATTTCATGTCACTGAACTATAAGCTACCCCTTGCCTGGAGAAACCTCTGTCTCAGTCTCCCAACAAAATGAAAAAGAGAGTCTCCCAAGAAATAGTTAATGGTCACAGCAATTACAACAGTTTCTTTCTCACTGGTTCTGCAGCATCAATCAAATGTGAGTTAGGGTATGTTACCACCTCTGCGGCTAAAATAAAATAAGAGTCACCAGAACACCATCCATCAAAACTGATCTCCTAAAGGACAAGCACATCAGCGCTGACTGCCTGTGGGAGAAAAGCGATGATGGAAAAGACCTAGGCGGTTCAGTGCATTTGCCTTCCAAAGACACTATTCTTAGTAGACATGAGCAAATACTGAAGAAAAAAAAAATCTTCCACAAATATTCATTCATATGTTTAAACAAACTCACTTTGACCATTAGCATGTCTTTTTTCCTGTTTTCATTGCCCAATATTGAAGCAAGCAAGACTGCTGGCAGGCGTGTTTTCTGAAATAGTGAATTGTGAGTGAGTATTCATGGAAAGTGATTTGTGATTTGTAATTGTATTGGCACAGTACCTGATTCTTTTAAAGTTTTGCTCATTTACGTAGGAAATAAAAAATATTTCATGTGACCTATTCATCAGATCAAAATAGCTCAGATTGTCATTTTCTCAGTTTTTCCAAACTATTCAGAGAAACATACATCAAATCATTCCTGGTCTGTAATTCATTCCTGGGCATTTTGTTACACACATTGGAAAGTTACAATCTGTTTGTGGACCACTGACCAATAGAATAGTAGACCAATTTTCTTAGATTATGTAGCACAAATTATTCGTCCAGTGACCCAACTGATGGAGCTTTAACCATGTCTCTATGTCAGGCTATTCCACAACCAAACACATTTCACTGTTAGGGAATTTTTTTCTGATACTGAATCCAATCCAACTCCCACTGAAATGCATGAAATAGTCTCCAAAGGGCTGGGTCTGTGCAGCCTTGCCCAAATGGTCCATATCTTCATTTTACAACTTCTTGTTGTTATAACCCCTCATGTCATCCTAAATCATCCCTGTCCCTGTCTCCTGTCTGTACTCTTCAAAAATTGTCAATGATCATATCACCCTTGCTCACATCTTGTAATAAGACAAGAAGCCCTGCATTCACTGTATAGAGTCAGGAGATGGAAGGTGAAATAATGTAATCAGTCAATGAGGCTTTGCAGAAAATTATCACACTATATTTCACTGGCAGTGAATACAAGGAGGAGGAAGACAGGCTGAGAAGATTGATTTTTTTCAGAAGGGATGTCTGAGGAGTATGTCAGGAAGCAAACAAAACAAGGAATAAGCTACTGTATGCTTCAAACATCACCCTACAAATGTGAATCACAGCTATTTCCAAGCTGTATCACTCTTCTTAATCAGCCATTAGTTTCAAATGGTTTGCAATGAAGAAGAAAACAAAGTATCCTCTTTAAAAAAACAAACCTGCATATGAAAGGAGACATTTTAAAGCTGATTCCTAATATTATATTTTCATGCATAATATTTATTTATGCACAATAAAACAAATACAAAAGTTACCATAAATAGACCAGAACAAAAAATGTCAGGGGGGGAAGGGTGTTTTTGTTTTCTCTGTTTTGTATGTTTTTTTAAAATATGTATGAATTAAAAAACTTCGCCTTTTCTATTCTGTGTGTTACACTAGTATTGGTAGTCATTGGTATCAATACTGAGAGGGGGGTGGAGGGGTCCACAACTGAAGAAAATAGAATTTCTGGCTCCTAGATCATTTCTGCTTTCTTTCCATTGTGCCTATTAGAATTTGTCCATTAATATTTTATCCAAATTTTTTAAAAACTAATTTTATTCATGCTTACACTGTTTTGCTTGTTTTCCATGAATATTTGTGCAATAGTGTTTTATTAGCACAAATCAAAGAATCATAGAAAAGTAGGGCTGGAAGGGATCTCAAGAGGTCATATAGTCCAGCCCCTTGTATTGAAGTGGGACCAAGTACCTAGACCATCCCTGGCAGGTATTTATCTAACCTTTTCTTAATAACCTCCAATGATGGGGGTTCTAAAAACTCCCTTTGAAGCCTATTCTAGTGCTTAACTCTCCTTACAGTTAGGAAGTTTTACCTAATATCTATCAATCTCCCTTTCTGAATATTATCACATTTCCCTAGTTTGCTTGTGAGAATGTCATGTGGCATTGTGTCAAAAGCTGGACTAAAATCAAGAAATAATATTTCTCCAGTTACCTCTGCCCCATCTACTAGGCCAGTAACTCTGCCAAATAAATAAATTAGGTTGGTTTGGCATGATTTGCTCTTGACAAATCCATGTTGGCTATTACATATTACCCAATTATCCTCTAGGTGCTCACAAATTGATTTACTAATTTGTCCCAGTATCTTTCAGGTTAGGCTGACTGGTCTATAATTCCCTGGGTCATCTTTGTTTTCCTTTTTAAAGATAGGCACTATGTTTGCCCTTCCCCAGCTCTCTAGGACTTCTAGACCTCCATGAGTTCTTGAAGATAATCATTAGCAGTTCTGAGATTGCTTCGGCTCATTCCTTAAGTATCCTAGGATTAATTCCATCAGGCTGTGCTGACTTGAATATATCTAATTTATCTAAATATCCTTTAACCTATTCTTTTCCTATTCTGACTTGTTTCTTCTCCGTTGTTAATATTAATTATGTTACATATCTGGTCAGAATTAAACTTTTTAGTGAAGACTGATGCAAAATAAGCGTTAAATACCTCAGCTGTCTTGATGTCACCCATTATTAACTCTCCTTCCCTGCTAAATTGAGTGCCTATGTTTTTCTTCATGTTTGTCTTGCTCCTGCCCTATTTATAGATTCTCTTCTTATTGACTGTGTCTCTTGCTAGGTGTGACACGTTTTGTGCCTTAGCCTTTCTGAGTTTTTGTCCCTCCATACTTTTGCTATTTTGTACTCATCCATAGCAATTTGTCACATTTCCACAAAAGTGGAAACATGGACAAATTCCTTTTTCATTTTCAGGTCATTAAAGAGTATTTGCCTCTTACTGTTCTGTGACTCTTTTCTTTAAGAAGAAAGAACAAGGAGTAATTGTGGCACCTTAGACTAACAAATTTATTTGAGCATAAGCTTTGGTGGGCTAAAGCGCACTTCATCTGATGCATGCAGTGGAAAATACAGTAGGAAGATTATATATACACACACACAGACAGACAGAGAGAGAGAGAACATGGAAAAACGGGGGTTGCCATACCAACTCTTAACAAGACCAATCAATTAAGGTGGGCTATTATCAGCAGGAATTATAGGTGCCACAAGTACTCCTCGTTCTTTCTGCTGATACAGACTAACATGGCTATCACACTGAAATCTTTTCTTTAAGAAACTGCGAGTTATCCCAAACTCCTTTTTTCTCTTAGATTTCCTTTCTATGGGACCTTACCTACCAGGTCTCTGAGTTTGTTCAAGTCCATTGTCCTAATTCTGCAGCACTCACTACTTCCTTTCCTTGGAATCATGCATTCTACACAAATTGTCTTCAGCCTTCAGAATCACAACCAACTCCTTCCTATTAGTCAGAATCAAGTCTAAAATTACTGTCACGTGGCTATTTCTTCTGGAACCAAAATTGTCCCCAGTACATTCCAATAACTTATTGGATATTTTCTGTTTGTCTATATTACAATACATGTCTAGGTAGTGAAAGTCCCCCATTACTACCCACTCAGTTTTGGATATTTTTGTTATTTGTTCTAAAAATACCTCATTCACCTATAGTAGACCCCTACCATGATGTTACCCCTGTTTCCCCCCCACCTTTTATCTTCACCCGTAGGCTTTCAACTGGTCTGCCTCTTACCTTCTTCTTGACCTCAGAACAAGTGTATATAATCCTGATGTATTATACAACCCCTCCTCTTCTTTTTTTCCTACCTATCCTTCCTGAACAAGCTGTACCTTTCCATACCAATGTTCCAGTCATGAGATTTATCCTACCAAATCTCAGTGATGCCAATTAAATCATAATTTAGCATATGGACTAATATTTCATTCTTCCTATTTTTTCCTCATACTCTTTGTATTTGTGTATAGACATCTAAGATGTTGGACAGATTCCCCCACTCATTTCACTCATGTTGCGCCTATGACTCATAATGCTTATGGAAAGTTAGTTTCAAAGTCAGAAGGTCACATATTTGCAGAAATATAATTTTAAATTCACAAGGATGTATATTTATACTGGAAATGCTCATTCATTCATATCTGACCAATCAAAATGAACCTGTGCAGCATGAATACTGGTTACTTGCAGCAAACTGTTCATGACTCGGGGGAGGGGGAGTTTCACCTTCCTCTGCAGCCTGTTGCACGGGTCTCTTGCAGGTTTAAACTAGTATAAATGGTGGATTCTCTGTAACTTGAAGTCTTTACATCATGATTTGAGGACTTCAGTAACTCAGCCAGAGGTTAGGGGTCAATTATATGGGTGAGGTTCTGTGGCCTGCAATGTGCAGGAGATCACACTAGATGATCATGATGGTCCCTTCTGACCTTAAAGTCTATAACAAAGCATAGAGATTTTTTTAAAAATGCAAATAAAGAGTCAGATACCAAAACTTAAATAAGACAAATGAATTTGAAGAAATCAATCTAGTCACAGATATTATGTGATTGGACAATTAGATTACATATATTTGATAAATTATGCTTTGAAAAAAATTCACCCAGCTCCAGACTTCATAAGAATATAAGAACATCACCCTTCTTGCAAGTAACATGATTAGCATAACAGTTCAGGAGCCTGTTGTCTATGAACATCAACTGAACCTAGCTTCAGAGGCTGTAAATACAAATATTACTAAGCTGCTCAAGACAGTGTCCAGGCATTCTCAACTTTCCAGAACCACTTAGCAAATTGTAGATCCTACCGTAAATAAATAAAAAATAATGAGCTGACAGAATGTATAGATTTGCTTTGTAGTATGGTGTAAAATAAATTTTTCATCGTGTTTATGGAAGTAGCTGAGCTGTTCCTGCCTAGTCATTTTTCTCTAGAGAAAACCATACAATAGGAGAGGAGACTGATAGCATCACTGTAGCAGAGAGAGTATACAAGATGCATAATGTGATCATTTTTATTGACCCACAAAGAATTTATATAATAGTTTTGAGGCCAAAAGTTCTCCTCTTGTTCACATGGAAAAGGGGCTTTGGGGGCTTAATTAGTTTGAGGTCCAATCAAAAGGTATTACATTACCTAACTTTTCATTTCTACTCAAAGATCAATATGGCTCTAAATAATTTTCTGCACTGCAGCAGAAAAAACAGAGGCAGAGTCTTGTGATTGATTCATTACCAAAGAGAATCACGGATGGACCTGTCCTAAAAGTCCCATCCACAGAAGAGAAGCAGGAGTGTGAGCTGTTTTACAGTCTTTATTATTCTTGCCACAAAGCAACAAAGTCAGCTTTTCAGTTAGAAAAATGTAATTGTATTGTATTACACAGAAACTCCCAGCAGGAACAAATGGTCTTTAAAAAATATAAAACTTTTTTTACTTCCCTAAAAAATGAGAACTTCTTGTAAGTTTTTAAATTATTTTTCACCCCTTAGAAAAGTTCATGAAAGCACAGGGAACTCTGACACTGAGCATTATAAACTCAAGATGGCAGCTGCAGTGAAGGAAGAATGAAAATAAGGTTATTTTTTCTTATAACACCACAGAAAGTCTTTGTCTCTTAAAGGGAGGAGCCAGCCGAAGCAGATCAGGACAGCTACTCTATTTCTTGGCTGATTCTGTGACTCTGGGAAGCCTGAGGGTCTGTTTGAGGAGCAGGAGGGTAGAATTAAGTCAAGGCTGCCAGAAACTGTGACTTTCCTGATTATTTTGTGATTCCTTTTTGACATTCAGGATGTGTATGCATGCGAATAGAGTATTCCCTTATGTTCCTACTTCCTGTTAGAAATAGATGGGCCAGATCCTTCGCTGGGGTAATTTACAGCAGCAGAGGATCTGGCTGTGACACTTTGGCATTCAACCCAGACCACCGCCTGCCCTGCAACTCTAATTGCCTCAGGTGCTATGCTGCTGTGGCTTACATCCCTACCATCAACAGCCAGCCAATCAGCTAAGGTGTCCAGAACTGTGAGGTTACCGTGTTACCACTCTCAGCCTCAGCAAATGAGAGTTTTGTGGCTGCTAAACTGTGTGACCACTCCCTGACATACCAGCTTGTCTGCCTTACTAGCAAACTCTTCAGGACTCTGCCCATCCAAACCTGGCCTTGCAGGTAACAAGCAGTGCACCCCAACTCCTGAGTTCCCCAGAAACATCTCTCTGAAGTGTCCAGTCCTCTCCTGGAACTCTCACAGAAGTTAAGTTTGCTGCTCCTTTAAAGAGACAGTAACAGCAGTTTATTAATTTAAAACTGGGGTGAACAATCACTCCAATTTCAATTACAGCTCTGAACTGGTTTATAGTAAGAGTAAAACAATTTTATTTAACAAAAGGACAAAGAATTAAGTGATACCCACTATAAGGAATAAAGATAGGAAGTGTTACAAGCAAATAAAAGAAAAAATGCACTTCTACAATTAAAATTTCATTTCAGTAAATTAAACCTAAACTCCATTCCCAAAGACTTCAACCCCAATGGTTGAAGGATTCAAAGCTCTGGACCCTTTAATCCCCCAAGTTCTGGATACCTATGAGATTCTCTCCCCTTTCTTTTCATAGTCCAGTAAACCTTTGGAATGTATTCTCTGAAAAGTAAGCTAGGAGCAAGCCTCTCTCTCTTCCTTAGGTGTGTAGATGCCATGCCATCTTCCCAAAGTTCATTGACCCTGTTCCAAGAAGAAGAAAGGCTTCCTGCTGTTCTTCCCTTCCTGTTCACTTCCCAGTCCCTCTGCCGATTCATATGTAAATAGGGCTTCCACTGTTCTGGTTAGTTTACAGTGGAAACAGGTAGATAGTTACCTTCCCCCCTTCTCGGGAGAAAACCCACAGACTTTAAAGCGTAATATCAGTGAATAACTGTAATTCCCCAGATAGTGTTAATACACACATTTCACAATGCTATTAATCACCAGTGTGTCACTCGCTTTCATACAAGACCTTACTAGATACACTTTGTGACAGACCCAGACTAGGGGGGTACAGGAGTCTGGTCGAAGGCAAATGTCCTGGCCACTGGATGAATAGTTTTCTGTTCCCTGAGTGACCAGAGCAGGGGCTGCCCTAGAGCAATCAGAACCCTGCTAGAACCAATTAAGACAGGCAAACTAATTAAGACACCTGGAGCCAATTAAAAACTTACTAGACTCAATTATGGCAGGCAAGTTAATCGGGACACCTGGCTTAAAAAGGACCTCCTATGAGTTAGTAGGGGGGTGTGCAGGGAGTGAGAAGGTGTGCTGCTGGATGACTGAAATGTACAAGTATGATCAAGCTTCAGGAGGAAGTAGCCTAGGGAGTTGTAGCTGTCACACAGCTGATACAGGGGCTAGTGTAGACAGCTGCTATCCATAGGGCCCCGGGCTGGAACATGGTGTAGAGGGTGTGCCTGGATTCCCTCCATCTCCTCCCCCCCCGAACCACCCGCCCCCAGATCCTGATTGGTCACTGGCGGAGATAACCTTGTCTGTGAAGCACACCAAAAGGGAAGGTCTAATTTGGAAAGGGATCTGGCCTGTCCCCAACCCACTAGGTGGGACACAGAGACTGTAGGGATTGTTCTCTGTTTCCCCCATGCTGGCTAGTGCTGAGGTTAGCTGAGTGAATGGCAGGCTTGAGCCTCTAGCAGAAGCGGCCAAACTGAGGGCTACCATGAACCTCTGAGGCGAGCAAATCTGCCAAAAAGTGCAGGATCCACCAAGGCAGAGGAGAAACTTTGTCACAACTTTTATAATACAGTAATATTGTACACAACCAGCTGATTCAATTGCTTATCTGAGGTTCAGACCACTCTCTAATTTCATGGCTGTGTTTACCTTTTATATACGCGTACCTTCATTGACTCTGCCTGAGGGCTAGGCAGGTCAGACAAGCAAATACACATTCCTTTATCTAAGACAGACTGCTCATGCATTGCTTGCCAAATACATTGTAAGAACATAATGCTAGCACATAGTCGAACTCTTTGTACACAATCAATACATGTACCATTCAATAAAATTAATGATTAGTGAGGTATTCATTTTCCAGTGATCTATTACATGCCACCTTTTGGGCATATATAATGACAACAGTGTGTTAGGTGTAGTGAGTGTTGGGCTTGACAAGAGTTGCTGACTTACATAGTGAACCACCAATGGCCCTCTGTGTCACACTGGCTCAGCTGTTTTTGAAATATGCTGCATATGATCAACACTCTATGCTGTTCACTGTAAATCCACAGCCTGTGAACTCCATGGACTAGTTGTTTTCTGTCCCCAATTTCTACTGGGTGAACAGAAAGGAGGGGAAGTCATGTGCCTGTCTCACTCTGGGGCTGGTTCTACAGCATCTGGCTGTGGCTCCTAAAGAGCCATCCACCAGTCTGTGGTACTGGTGCATATGGCCATCCCCACTCCCTGCCCTGGCATGCCAGGCATGATGGGTGCTATGGTGAGGGTGATATAATATTTGGCCATGTGTTCTTAGCCTGCTAGGGATCCACCAAACACTGGAGGAATCCCAATCTGTGAATATCCACCAAGTTTTTGGCCCCTTTCTGTCACCAAAGCAGCACAAAGGGACCAGGCAGGTTCAGAGAATCTGATCCCATTTACATACTGAAGAGACCTCTGAGTTCTCTACAGGCAGTAAAACCCAGGACTGCCATTTCTTTTCTACTTGAGAGGTTTTTAACAAAGGCTGTCATGTTGCTGTTTACTCTCAATTCATCATTAGCTAAATAAAACTGCCACATAAATATTGCCTTGATATTTGAATAAATCAAGACACTCTGACACACATTTGTCTATTATTATGGGTTGCTCTGAGCTGACCAGGCATGTATAAAGATTTTTTTTCCCCTAGACTATAAACAGTATTGTTACGGTTTGGCAAGGATAAATTGCCCCTACTGATTTCATTCTTTTTATCTGGTGACCCACTGATCTACAGATATAGTGAGAGACTAAAATTGTGCTGTCAGTTACATTGGTGTAAATACAGAGCAACTCCACTGGCATCAGTCAAGATACTCCAGGTTTTCACCAGAGTAACTCAGGACAGAATTTGGCCCTTTGTATACAGAAGAGAAACACGAACACACAGAACTTCAGTGGTTGCCAGTAAATATTGAGATGTCACCGATGGTCATCCTAAAGGCAAGCCAAGAGCTATAATTAGAACATAGTGAAGTAATGGAGCTATGCTGATTAACCCCCATAGAGAATCTCACTCAACATTTTGCTATTAGTTATCTGTAGATTCTTACTAATGGTGGTTCAGTATCTACTACTAACATCAATAACTAAGAATCTGCAAAATATAAATGTTAATTCTGAACTTTCACATATCTTCTGAGCTATAGTGTCCTGGTCTTCAATGTATATTCTAGGCATTCTACATGTGGAATACTCCATCACTTGAAAACTAGAGGGACATGTCTTATTCTTTTTTCTTTTTTTTTCATTCACAGTTCATTCATTCACGTTCTCACATCATGAATGTTTACAACCAGATATATTTGTTGCTGTATAGACCATGACAGCCCAAGTCTGCAGTTCTTATTCACTCCAAAACCCTCATGGACGGTTTTGTCTGAATAAGAACATCAGGATTTGGCCCTCTGAGGTAGTACTTTACTGAACAAAAGTGGTGTGTGTGTGTGTGTGTGTATATACACACATATGGTGTGTGAGAATATTATTTATATATATATAGCTCTTTAATTATACATTTCCAATAAATCAAGTTGCTAATATAACTTTCCTATGTAGTATATATGTTATATCAGATATTTGATTTATTGGAAGCCAAGATTCACTACTGGTGTACACAGGCACAAATCCATTGAAGTTGTATCTACTTCCGCCAGTAGTACATCTGGCCAATGTTTTAGTGACCATTATGACCATCTAGTCTGACCTTCTATATAACTGTCATAAATATAAAGGGAAGGGTAAACCCCTTTGAAATCCCTCCTGGCCAGGGGAAAGCTCCTCTCACCTGTAAAGGGTTAAGAAGCTAAAGGTAACCTCGCTGGCACCTGACCAAAATGACCAATGAGGAGACAAGATACTTTCAAAAGCTGGGAGAAGAGAGAGAAACAAAGGGTCTCTGTCTGTCTATATGCTGTTTCTGCCGGGGATAGACCAGGTATGGAGTCTTAGAACTTTTAGTAAGTAATCTAGTTAGGTATGCGTTAGATTATGATTTCTTTAAATGGCTGAGAAAAGAATTGTGCTGAATAGAATAACTATTTCTGTCTGTGTATCTTTTCTGTAACTTAAGGTTTTGCCTAGAGGGGTTCTCTATGTTTTGAATCTAATTACCATGTAAGGTATCTACCATCCTGATTTTACAGAGGTGATTTCTTTACTTCTATTTCTATTAAAAGTCTTCTTGTAAGAAAACTGAATGCTTTTTCATTGTTCTCAGATCCAAGGATTTGGGTCTGTGTTCACCTACGCAAATTGGTGAGGCTTTTTATCCAACATTTCCCAGGAAAGGGGGGGTACAAGTGTTGGGAGGATTGTTCATTGTTCTTAAGATCCAAGGGTCTGGGTCTGTAATCACCTAGGCAAATTGGTGAGGCTTTTTACCAAACCTTGTCCAGGAAGTGGGGTGCAATGTTTTGGGAAGTATTTTGGGGGGAAAGATGTTTCCAAACAGCTCTTCCCCAGTAACCAGTATTTGTTTGGTGGTGGTAGTGGCCAATCCAAGGACAAAGGATGGAATATTTTGTACCTTGGGGAAGTTTTGACCTAAGCTGGTAAAGATAAGCTTAGGAGGTTTTCCATGCAGGTCCCCACATCTGTATCCTAGCGTTCAGAGTGGGGAAGGAACCTTGACAATAACACAGGGCACGCAACATGATATAGTGGTTGTTTAAAGTGTTTGAGATCCTTAAGGCACTATATAAATTTGAATCATTATTATTAAAGAGAAATTATGGATTAATTTAAGAGTGTAAGTATCGGATGTGATTTAGCAGACTAAAGGAAAGCAGTGCCAACAAACACACTGTCAAAGCTGCTCAGGATTTAGACCTAAAGGCCCAACCATTTGAGCAAGGAATTCAGGATTGGAGTAATATCTTACTAATGAGTATGGAGATGTCCTATGCAGCCCAGAAAGTGGTTGTCTGGGGATAGGACATGGTCAGAGTATACAGGAGACAGTGTATTCAGTACATCTCCTGTGTACCCTACACTAGTGGGGATTCTAGGAAACATTTTCTGTAAAATAAATTTGGCTTCTACCGGAAGAATCTCAAGGGGGGGAAGGGGGGGCAGTTCCTCTGACTGCCTTCCTTCCTTCTAGGGTAAAGCCACCTTCTGGCACAGATGTCCCAGTGGATGAATTGGAAGGTGATTCAAAACACTGACTTTAATGAAAATAGTGTGGCAAAGTTCTATCAATTCTTTAAAGATTTAGGGTCCAATCCATCACCAACTGATGTCAAATGTCTTCCCCGTGAGCGTAAATGGATCGTGCCCGTGGAGGTCATCTGTGCCTAGACTGTTTCCCTAAGATATCGCCCTCAGTAACAGGTATCGCATCGCATTGCTGTGCTGTCTCACAGGTGACACAAAGAGGAAATTGTGCTCCCCATTGCTCCCAGGGGTACTAATTTACTGCTGGTCTATGTGTTGCGATCCCTGGCAAGCTGGCTCATTAGCACTGACAGATGTATGGGGGGGAATGGAACCTGGGATCCACTCATTCCCTCTCCCTCCCCCTCCCCCTTCCCACCCATAATATTTGGCTATCCCTTGAAGGGGAGAAAAGAGGTGATTCTTATGCTTCCTTAATCCCCTGTGCAGGCACAAAACTCATTTCACAGTCTAACCCTTAGTTCTGAGTATGTCTATAATTTAGAAATAGAAATTCCGCTTAGATGTTCAGACAGAGGTGGTAAGGCTTTTCCACAATATATACACTGATAAGTGTGTGTGTTGGGAGGAGAGGGGAGGCTGGTTGTTCATTTTTCATAGGAATATTGTACAAAAATAGACTATACGTAAAAACAATAATCTGTTGCTCCTACTGACATTTCCTTGGCATTTATTTTACTTCAGTTTGGTAAAATATGCCCCAACAGTTTTGAAGTTTGATTTAGTCCATTATATACTCTGCATGAAGTATTTTAGATTTGATTTTGTTGAACCCGCTATGCATTAGTAAATTGTTTTTAATTCATATGAGTTACCTGAATCTCAGAGCTCCGTTAACTTTCATTATGCTGTCTTTGCAGTTTACTGTGTGGCAAGATGCCAAATTTCTGAAATTTCTTGGGAGAGAATAAAGAATTAGAAAAAACAAAAAATTAGTCTTACAGAGAAAATGAAACATGTTAAGGATTCTACATTTTAAAAGGACAGACTGCAGCTTAATTAGCATATTTGGCAGATGCAGTCCTTTGTAGTGAGTATATAGGAAGACATAGCTTATCAAAAGGGTTGAAGTTCAAAGATACCAATGCATTAAGTTTGCATGTGTGTGTGTGTGTAAGCCGGTATCCTGAAATCTTTCTGAACTATCCATACACGGATAGCAGAAAAGACCAGGGCATGACACCATGAACATTATAAATTTTTAGACCAGCAATTTATACTAATGTTTTCTTGGTTAGGTTTTTTGGTTACAAAGAGAGTAAGTTCTGTATTATCAAGGACATGATGTAAGTGAGGACAGATGCAATATGATAATAGGAAAGAACAGGCCATGACTTCATTAGCCCTTGAATGAACAGGATGTTCTCAACGCAATGGCTAATAGAACTTCTTCCAGAAGCAAAAGGCCTTATGATGATACCTAGCCATTTTTCGACAGGCCCAAAGACGGCACACCAAGAGGGATGCCGCTCATTGTGCTTTTTACCAAGCCCATTCTGGAGGTTTCTAACTGGGTTGTCAGTTTAAGTGTTCTACTTTGTATACACTACTTGATCCTGCCATCTTCACCTTGTTCCACAGTTTCAAAAGCTGGAGCCCATTCCCTTAACACACACCTATATATTCAGGTTCACAACTAGACCTACTAATCCCAGCAAGGTCTGCTAGCCCCCACTAGCAGATTACTCAAATAGGGCCCAATCCAAAACCCACTAGGGTCAACTGGAGTCTTTTCACTGACTTCAGTAGACTTTAATCTGACTTTTGATCCTACTCTTCGCAAACATTCTCTAGGTTTGCAGAATAATTTATACAGAACTAGGATTCATTTAATCACTATTGTAAAGGCCTTCAAGAGTGAAGGAAAGAAAAGCAGCAGTCATCATAAGAGAACATTAAAAACATACAATTTTAGGCTCAGAATAGAAAAAGACAGGCCAAGTGGTGTAAAGCTCACCTGTGCACTCCCCTAATCTTCATGCAGCTTTTGGGTATGACTGGTCTCCCTGTACTGAGTTGCAGATTTTCTAGATACAAAGTTTCACCAGTTTAACTAATTGTGTGGTTTTTAAAGAGATTTAGTTAAACTGGTACTAAAGTAGTGTGGTGCTCTTAACACTAGTGTAACTTTTGCATGGAGACAAGATCTCAGATTATCATGGGTGCTACCCTTATGTAAACTGCAAGCCGCTGCAAGGGACTGAAACCAGAACCAAAGATGTGTGTGGAAATACCGGCATCCCAGCCATGTCCCCTTTCCTCTGGCCACACCCACTTTCCCTGCTGTGTCAACAGAGGAAGTGGCATAAAAGCCTCTACGCTATAAGAAAATTGTTGCAGCGGGTAATCTTCTCTCAGCCAATTAAGTTTGCCATTTGAATATAGCCAAAAGCTATGTGGTGCAAAAATGCTGCACCATTCTGGAGGTTCTAGCCCTACATTTTTGTACCTGAACGACATTTCTTTCTGCATTTTTTCTAACATATTTGTCTTCAATATTAGTTCATATGATGGTAACAGGTTTGCACAAACATAATAACTGCGCTCACAGACGTAAAGAGGGATACAGGAGTCAGACGATAATCCAAAGATGAAATTTTATCAAATAAACTCCAGTGTGTGAGAAATTAAGAAGCATAGTTGGCATATATACAGTTTATATACACTTAGCCTTAATAAAAGGCCGCCATGTATCTAATGAACCGGTGTCTGGTCCTTGAATGGTAACTTTCTAACTTTCATGGCCTGTTTCTGCCAGTTTCGTCAGAGGAGCTCAATTTCTGTCACTCCTGTGCCAATTTCTGTCACTTCTGTACCTCAGGCTAGACAAATCTTGTTTACAGTTCCTTTGGGTTTTTTACACTTGATACTAGAAGAAGCTGAGGAACTTTCAGGCAGGTGAAAGACCATTTCCTTCACAATCCCTGCTCTGCACAGCACAACTCCTGCAACTTGGCCAGAGGAGCTAGAAAGAGAGCCTTCCAGGCAGCATGGTAGAGACCATTCACTAGAGCTGGTAAGAAAATAGGTTTATTTTTCACCAGAAAATTTTGACTTCCTGAAAAACCAAAAACTGAACATTTTTAGATGACAAACAATGGAAATCCGGGGTGGGGGCGGGCAGGAGAGAGAGTGGGAGAAATCAGCTTAGAAAGTTTTCTAAGAAAGCAGATACTTTCTGTGAAAATATTTGTTTTGACAAAAAAAAAAACCCACCAATTTTTAGTAAAAAAAAAATTTAGATGGAAAATTTTCAACCAGCCGTACTACTGAGTCTTGGGATCTGGAGAAACTGTAGGGTCAAGCCCACAGAACCTCCATATTTCAGTAAAACAGTTTTCATTAACAAAGGAATAAAATAGATATCATTTGAGGAAAAAGTAAATGGATTTGAAAATCCATTTCAAATGCCTAAATTCTAAGGAGCACATTTTATAATAAACCATTAACCCTGCACTGTGCTTGAAATACAGTTGAAATTAATTATGTGAAAACCCCTCCTGGTTATCACTGATATCATGGGACCCTTTATTTTAGATGAAAATGAACAAAAACTGCCTCAAGCTAATAAAGATTTCAGCCTTCGCAAAAATCCCTCCTGGCCAGAGGAAAACTCCTCTCACCTGTAAAGGGTTAAGAAGCTAAAGGTAACCTCGCTGGCACCTGACCAAAATGACCAATGAGGAGACAAGATACTTTCAAAAGCTGGGAGGAGGGAGAGAAAAAAAGAGGGTCTCCGTCTGTCTTTATGCTGCTTTTGTTGGGGATAGACCAGGAATGGAGTCTTAGAACTTTTAGTAAGTAATCTAGCTAGGTATGTGTTAGATTATGGTTTCTTTAAATGGCTGAGAAAAGAATTGTGCTGAATAGAATAACTATTTCTGTCTGTGTATCTTTTTTGTAACTTAAGGTTTTGCCTAGAGGGGTTCTCTATGTTTTGAATCTAATTACCCTGTAAGGTATCTACCATCCTGATTTTACAGAGGGGATTTCTTTGCTTCTATTTACTCCTATTTCTATTACAAGTCTTCTTGTAAGAAAACTGAATGCTTTTCATTGTTCTCAGATCAAGGGTTTGGGTCTGTGGTCACCTATGCAAATTGGTGAGGCTTTTTACCAAACCTTGTCCAGGAAGTGGGGTACAAGGTTTTGGGAAGTATTTTGGGGGGAAAGACATTTCCAAACAGCTCTTCCCCAGTAACCAGTAATTGTTTGGTGGTGGTAGCGGCCAATCCAAGGACAAAGGGTGGAATATTTTGTACCTTGGGGAAGTTTTTGACCTAAGCTGGTAAAGATAAGCTTAGGAGGTTTTCATGCAGGTCCCCACATCTGTACCCTAGCGTTCAGAATGGGGAAGGAACCTTGACAGCAGGTCTTGCCTAACTCTGGCTCCAGAGTCTCAGAAATCACCTTCCTGAATTTATCATCTAAGAATTACAAAGTTCTCATACACTTATCACCGTGGCAAGAGGCACTTCATGCAGTAGGCAACTGTGATTTGTGCAGATTTATAATACCATGCCATCGAAATGGAATAAAGGCAGTAAAGTCAGGTCTCTGAGAACAACAGTAAATCTTATTAGGTCTCAAGTTCAATAATATGTTGACCACCTATAATTGACATATCTTATGTTCACTTTAAACTGTAAGTCACTTTTGCTTCATTAGTTTCTTTGTTAGTGCAGCCTCAGTTGCTACAAAAATAAAACTTGTGATGTGCTTTAGAAAAATAAGCACATTAAATAGCAGTGAATTATTCTCAGCTTCCCACAATAGCTTTTAGCTCTCATGTGTTGGTGCTGATAGAATGCTATTTATTTTAAAATGTTTGACTATGGCCTCTACTTACTGATAGATCTTCCATCCTTTCTCTCTCTGAAGGACCTGGGGCAGGGAGGAAACAGTGGGTGTTGCTCAATACAGATGTCTGACCTTTTCCATGTCAGAAGAGGCATATTTGCATACTGAGGGTCCCCTCCAAGAACCAATTTCAAAGAGACAATCAGGCACAGACATTTGAGTTTATAGTTCATGAAGCTTTCACATACAATATTCCAAATGCTGATGCACTAGATAATGGAAATAAGGTATCATACTTTATATTGACATCAGAGTGGAGGGATAGCTCAGTGGTTTGAGCATTGGCCTGCTAAACCCAGGGTTCTGAGTTCAATACTTGAGGGGGCCATTTAGGGATCTGGGGCAAAAATTGGGGATTGGTCCTGCTTTGAGCAGGGGGTTGGACTAGATGACCTCCTGTGGTCCCTTCTAACCCTGATATTCTATGATACTTCTAAGTATTCAAATTCTGTTTTTTAATTGATTGCCCTCCATTAAAGATTAAAGTTATACCTATATAGAAATGGAAAATATTGTTAGACTGGTAGACCACAGGTAATTACACACCTTACACACTGTTTTACAAGGTATTTTTGTTAGCATGGTAGCACTGTTCAGTGTTTGCAGAAATGCTGAATAATTTTGAAATTTTGTGATGTACATTATTTTTAGGGAAGCTGTTGCAGACAGCAAGAGAGTTTGCTCTCTGTCTTAATTTCTATAGTTCGAATAAGTTATGGAGCTAGAACTGCTCCCAGGGAGATGGGCACTGATGATGAGTGGGGCTGATTTTTTTTTAAGTAAGAATTTATATAAGAAATATGTTATTCCAGGCTGAACAGATGCATCGCCTTGCAGGCAGGCATGGTGTAGCAGGTGAGCCGTAAGTTGATTTTTCCTCACCCAATGTATCAACAAGTCCAAACAGTCCAGTAGGTGCTAAATAACACCTCCCTGGAAAGGGTCTCATTTATTAACAGAAAAACCAGCCCAGAACATAAACAAAACTTTAACTCCAATATCTCAGCTGGTTGACTGGGTCATTCTTAGTCCATCTGCCCACCCCGAGTCCAGTAGTTACCACTCCCCAGGCTCTTCCCCAGGGGTTCTTTCTGTTCCAGTCTCTGCACATGGTGTTAGGCTTCTTGCACTACTGAAGTAAGATTCTTTTCTGGAGTCAGGGTCCAGAGTCATCCATCCACTGTGACTCTTCTCCAGTGACAGCAAGTGAGACTTGCCAGGACAGGCTTCTAGCCAATATCTGGAAGACCCCTGGCTAAGCCCAGGCCTTCTCAGATGCCTGCTGACTGCAGCCTTCCATCTAGGAGACTGCCCTCTCTAGGCACCTTTTGTAGGTTCTCAAATCTGGTGGGTTCCCCTCTGGGCTCCCTGCTCAGTCCTCTGGCTTAGGCCTCTCCTGGGAGCTTCACTCCACAGGAACGTCCTGTCTTCCCTCTTCTTCTTGGGTTTTATAGTGTAGCAGATTCACTTTCTGGGTCTAAGACAATCATGCATTGTAACTTTGTATCTTGTTCATGACTTAGAGTCTCACACTCTTTCCAGTATTCTTAAAACTTTGCAGAAATGTCTCCTTGTATTCTTGAGAGATGCTGCAAGGAAAATTTAGTTCTTTAAGGCCTCTGAGTTTTCTGTATAAAACCCTCCTTTCATAGATACAGTCTTCACAATCCCAAATTATTTCCTGGACCTTACATGTTACACATAATCCATCTTTATGCTTCTTAATTAGAAATTCCCCTCTAACTGAGAGTGGGTAACCTTTATTAGGTGCTCATTTACAAGTCAGCCACCAAGGGCAGTCAGTTATCCTTCCCCCCCACCCCCCACCCCGGGCGGGGCCTTCATAAGGCAGACAGTCAGATGAGCCCTAACTCCCAATACTGGGCAGTTGCCCCATGACAGTGCCGTTTGTGATTACCTCTGTTCAAGTACTGGCATACACAGTGTAGATAAAGCAAGCCACACGATGAAAATTACCACACTCCATGTCATGGATTTCTCCTCTAATGGGAAACCAACCTGCAAGGCTGCAAAATTTGCTCCTCTTTGGCAGAGGTTCAACAATGTTATCTGAGAAATGCACAACTGCACAAGGACTCTAGAGAGTTCTCAGCTGATTGGGAATATGTATATGGGCATAAAGAGTTCTTTGTTTTGCTTTTTCTGGATCCTGACATTTTATTCTGTATCAGCTACTTATTCAAATAACAGCCAACCGATCTTCAGATTAAAATATCACTTTTTGCGTTGTCACACTGTCTGGGGAGGCTCATGATCATGAGTGCCAACCTCAGGGTGGACTGTCAAAAGGCCGGGCAGACACCCCAACCTGGTTGTATGATCTATAATTAAACTTCACCAGCCTAATAACAGGTGGGAACTCCTAAAGTTCTATAACAATCTGACCAGGGAGTCACAGACAGTCCTCTTGGGCATGCCAGTCCATCTTCCACCCAGACAAGATGGACTATGTGATAGATGGTCGCTTTATACCAAACAACAGACCAATATTCAGGTTACTCCCAGTCCCAGGTCAATTATATTCAAATCTCAAACCAAGGACAATGCCTATAGCCAATACTGTAATAAACTAACTAAAGATTTATTAACTAAGAGAATTAATGAAAGTTATTTACAAGATTAAAGCAGGTAAGAATACACACACAAATGGGGTACAATCTTAAGTGCAAAAGGTAATAAAAGCTTGCTTATTATAGAAGCTTATATATCCTTTGGGGATCACCCAAACCAAGCAACTGGGGATTTCTTGCTTATATCTGGGAATCTTTGCCCCTCAGAGTTCAAACAGCACAAAGAGGCCCAGTTGATCCTTGTCATGGATTTTTATACCCCTCATCCCAAAATTCAAGTTGATCAGGTGAACACTCTTTCAGGTAACCTCTCGGTGGGTTGGTGAGTGAAGCAAAGGACAAAGTCTTTGTTCCACAATGGCCCATTTGGATTCAAGAGTACTTCCTGATGGGCAGAACGCCTCTTGGGGTAAACTAATATTTCACACTTGATAATGCTTCTCCCCTGACTGTAGGGAATGTACAGTCTTCAAACATTTTGATAGTTACAGACCAAACATTTAAACATTATCTTATAACATGGGATACAGATGTTATAAGTAGGATTAATACATGCAGCATCCTACAAGTGTTCCATAAAGTCTAAACATATTGTTATAACTCTAATATCTATTTTAATAATGCTAACAAACAGGTAAGCCGGACTGGTTTCCAGCTATGCATTTGTTAGTGTTCAGTGAGACCTAGGGACCTTGGCATGAGCTGGCACCTGGTCTGCTAGTGTCCCTTGTGCACCTTTAGGTCCTGACCCTGTATGGAGTGCTATGCATGCACAGTGACCTTCCCACGAGACTCACCCAGAAGGATCAGGGCCAGAATGTGTCTCCTTTTTTTTTTAATGCAGGACATGTCTGAGCAGGAAAGAAACACTAAACATGTTTTCAGTTGAACATTAAGTGTATTTCCACACTAATAGCCTGATTTTCAGAGGTGTTGAATATCTGCAGCTCCCACTATCTTCAGTGGGACAAATGCTTAGCACCTCTTACAATTCAGCAACAGAATCCAATTTCAATTTGTAAGAGAAATGATCTCAAAAATTTTGGTGAAGGCTAGATTCAGACTTTGTGGGGTAGCTTCCACTTACACCAGAGACAAATTTGTATCTAGGACTTTCTTCAAGTTCTTCTCATGCCAACTGTGTAAATTCAATCACAAGACAAACAAGTCACCCTTCCCAGCCCCTTCCCTCATCTGCCTCTGAGAATTTCAAGTTGGTATTTTCTGCCCTTTTCCTCACCAGCAACCTATTCATTATCTTACTGAAAATATGATTTTATACATTTTTCTTTGAGAGCAGTTATGGCCTTTTGATTAGAGCAGGTGTCTGGGCATCAGGATTCCCATGTTGTCTTCCTGGCTCTTCCATTGACTTGCTGTGTGAACTTGGGCAAGTCAGTTAACCTTTCTGAGCTTCATTAATCTCATCTGCAAAGTGGATATAATTAAAGTTGTCCACCCTACAGGGTTGTTGTAGGACTTAATGTAATATGTTAAAAAGATCTTTCAAATTCTCAAATCAAGGGATCTGTACTGTTGTAATGTATTCATATAGTAAATAACCCAAAGTGAAGGTAAAAACAATAAGGCTTTCTCAACTCCCCCATCAGTACAATTCAGTGCAACATCTTTTAATTCTTCTCATTTGCAGGCATTGCTTGTAGGAGATCTGGGGGGGAAATCATAGTCGTCTTACCTTCAAAGAACTTTTCTTTCTTATTTCTTGCCTCCGATAAAATCTTTTCTCATTTTCTAATATTTATAAAAGAGACAATGAGTGTTCAACCTGAATTGCTCCTTTTTTCCTGATCATCTCACTGGGATAGGCATAATGTTTTTCCCCCACACAAAGCAGATCCTTTTTTTGTATTTAAGCTAAGTAATTAGGAAGAATCTCTTTCCATAAATAGACTTGGGGATACTTTCCAGCAGAAACATGCAATAGCACTCTGATATAACCTGAATGTACCTAGTTTTCCAAAAGCTCAGCAATCATTCCCAGGAGGACAACATTTTGTTTCCAGACATTTTACTTTTCAGTGTAGTTTCTGATACAGGAAGGTGTAAAGTTCTGTATTACAGTTCTGGTTAGTTGAGGGTTCTGATCTCTACCACCAATATTCTCCTCCTTACTGTTCAGTCTTTTGAAGATGTTTCTGTTGAGTGTAACACATCCTGTCCAATTCAGATGTGCCCCTATTTGACTGATCTTCCTCTTTCTGGCACATAATTTAACACTGGCATTGCAGGACACAGAATTTGTGGTTCCATTTTTTTTTCCCTATAGTCACCTTTTCAATCCCCTTTAGTGAATCTGCACAAAGGTTTTGTCTGACAAACTCCTGATTTTTATGCTTGTTAAATTTATAGGCTTAGTTATAGGAGCATAAGAGTCAGCCTTCCATACTTCCTCTCTGCCACTCACACTTATATCCACATTTCTAAGCTTTCTGTAGCATGTTTCTATTGTTTATTGTTGCCATTATAGTTTTGACACAGTGCTTTAGTCCTTACTTGTTTTCCAGCACATGGCACAAGAAATCGAGTCCCTTTAATAGCTGAAAGACGTTCTGGCTCTGAGTAAGTCATATTTGCCATTTTAGTGCACTATTGGACATCTTGGCTCTCTTAAAAAATGCTTCACAAAATCCATGAAGGATAGAAACATTTGTCTTAAGTTCCTGCACTTATGGACTCATAATGGCAATTACCATTAGAATACTCAGGGGGTTGGCTTCCTTAAGGAAGTAGTGTTTGATGAATCTTCAGTGGCCCTGCAAATGACTTTGTATAGCTCTGCTGAAGAACTGGTACAACAGAACGGACAAAGAGCTATTCAAGGGGAAGAGATGTGGAGTTGTTTGGGGTGTCATATAAAGGCAAAATACTGTGACAATTTTGAAAGTCAAGAATGGAGGAGAAGCAGCTTATCTTCCATACTTTATTTATGCTAAATGCAAAAAAGTAGGAAAAAACTCTTGCAAGTGCATAACAAAATTAAGGTACCACCTTAAACACGAAAATCATTCTTACCGAGGCATTTTCTAGGGGATACTTTTGTATCCATCTCATCTTCAAGTAAAAACACCTTCTCTCTATTTAGTATACTAAAAATCCATCAACAGAATTATTAAAAACAGAGTTAGCTACACTGGCAGAATTAGTAATATGCCCTCTTAGATGTTTTTAACCAAATTACCATAGGATTCTTTACAGCCTATTGATCTTCTGTCTGTCTTTCCAGAAAATATGAAGCATTTTTATTCCGTACTTTCTCTTCTAAGCCAAGCTATTTCTCACTTACCGTAAAAAGGGTAGATGGAAAGCAAAGCCTGCCCTAGATTTGTAGATTTCCATTCCCATAATTACAGTAGGTCAGATCATGCCCTACAGTGGAATAACCTGCATAGGGTATGGAAACAGTGATTTGATCCTCACAGAATCCCTATGCCATCATTCCTTTGGAACTCTCTGATTGTCCCCAAACCCCCTGATCAGCTGATTTCAAGATCTGCAGATGCCTGAGCTATTTGCCTGGGGGTCTGGTGGGTGGGTGAAGGAAAAGTGGAATGATGCTGTAGTGGGGAGTGGGAAAGGGGCTGTAGAGTTAATATCTTCATAAGCAATGCTTTTCCTACCAGATTGTCAATCTATCTTCATTTCCCTTCTCATCAATCTCTACATTTGGTACAGTAGAGCTCCTAAAATGATCTGCTCCTTCCAAACAAGAAATGGAGTGGTGCATCTAATCCTCTATGTTCAATACAGTTTCAGGCCAGCATACAGAACTATTCAGATAAGTTTTATAATTAACGTACGTAAGCAGTGTCAGGATGAGCGCCACCCTGACATCTGGTGGTGAGGTGTGGCAAGTTGTGGAAAAGAACTTCAGGGGCTGATCTCATTTGCATAGGCACACCCGCCTAGAATGAGGCCATAGCTGCCCAAATGGTCACTTTGGCTGCTGTGGGATCCCCAGTGTGTCTGTTATGGGGGCAGGAAGAATAAATTATTACCCTGATTATGGGAACTCTGCTTGGAACTGTACTTGGCCTTTTGTTATGATGGAGGGACTCACCATCAACTAAGTAGCACTTGCTAGGCAAGGGTCATGGGTTTTAAAACTCTGTGACTGGAGAGAGGCTGGGGACAAGTATTAATACTTGGTGGCATGGGCCCCTTGGTGAGGGCCTTACATGCTAATTGCACTTCCTCCTCTCTCCACTGTGGAATATCAGAGCTAATTTTGATTCTATTAGGAGTCTAGTTACAGGCTGCTAAGCTCACTTTAGGCTAATGGTGGACCAGCACTGAGGCTCCCCTACTACAAGCGGAATTCACCAAAGAGCTGAACTGACTAAGAGCTGAAATCACTGAGCATTGTGTTAAGTAGTGGGGGAGCCTGAAGATATATTGTGGAGCAGTTTGTGGGACGGCTGGAGTGCCTTGTGGACAGGCCGGTGGAGCAGTTCGTAGGACGCGGAGCAGTTTGTGGACTGGCTGGTGGAGCAGTTTGTGGACTGGCTGGTGGAGCAGTTTGTGGGCCGCGGAGCGGAGCTGAGCGAAGGAGTTTGTGGGGCGGCTGGCGGAGCGGAGTGAAGCGAAGGCCTATGGAGCTGTGGAGCGGTCAGCTTCAGATCATGTAAGGTGCCTCTTACCCCCGTCCCATCTCCATCCAGGTTGGGAGGTAAAGCTCTGCAGATAAACTTTCAAACTCTGGGGCTGCCCTGACCAGGGACAGAGACTTTTGGGTCATTGGACTTTTGGGACTTTGGGTGATTTGGGGTTGCTGGACTCAAGAACCAAAGGGAAAGGGGCATGCCCCAATTTGCTTGGGGTGGGTTTTTTTGCTCAGGGGTTGTGTTATGAATCCTGTTGGTGGTGTTTCCCCAACATAATGCCACATTGTTTCTCTCTGTTATTAAAAGGCTTTTTGCTACACTCAGACTATGTGCTTGCGAGAGGGGAAGTATTGCCTCTTGGAGGTACCCAGCGGGGGTGGTATATATTTGTCCCAGGTCACTGGGTGGGGGCTCGAGCTGGTTTGCATTGTGTTATTGGAATGGATCCCCTAGATATTGAACCCGGCCCTTGTTGCTGCCAACTCTGACGGGCAGAACAGTTACACTTATTTTATATAGTAACTTTAAAAAAAGACTATGCCAGACATGTTAGTTTATTAAAATCCATAGATACAACTTTGGAGCTTTCAACAGTTTCCAAAACATTTTGAACAGGTTGAATAAAAAGAGACCTTTCCATTACCTGTGAGTAACTAGTGATTTTTATACCCTTTGGTGGGCAGATGCAGAACATGTATTACACATTCTTGGATGCATTCCATTTATTCTAAGGTATTCATGAGTTTGTATCACAGACAGAGAAAAGCAATATTAAAAGACAGTAAGATTATGTTGAATAAATAATAGGTGGCTCCGTATGGTGAGAGAAATGTTTTTCTACAAAAATTCATTTAATGAAATACAGTCAACTCACAGTAGGAAATTCTGTCCTATTGCTGATTGACATGAAATAGTTTTCACTGGAGACCAGTTGTGGGAACATTCATTCATATTTAAATTCTATTGTGCTTCAATAAAAACTAAACCTCTATCAAGAAAGTATTTAATTTAATTCACATGTAGAATAGAAAGCATCAGAATATGCAAGGCCTTTTACTGACATTTGCAATTCTTCCTTAATACTCATAAGATAAGAAACAGTAACATGACAGTCTTCTTAGTAGTGCCTCTGAAAAGTGGTAGTTGTATTGTGAACTCAAAAGACTTTGGACTCAAGCCTCAGCAAATGTGATCAGTGCTCAGTACAGGACTGGAGAGGTGGGGCTAAATCACCTGTCTGCTGCCCCATAAATCACCTTTTTGCTGCCCCAACCCTGGTGCTGCTGGGGGGCTTGTTCACCACAAGATAAATTAGGGCCTCCTCGATGCCTTTATGCCACACAGAGGTTGCCAGAGAGCTCCAGGAACTAGAACAAGGTGGGAGGAGTTGCTCTGTCATCTGTGGATTCCTTCAGCCTGGGTATTCCAGACATATTTTTCTGGGTTGTTGTGTCATTGATAGGGCTCACTTTTCAGCTACACTATTGCTCTATTTCTCTCTCTCATCTACTCCCACCCTACAAGAGAAGAACATCATACAGCGTTTCTTACTGATTTTCATATTACCCTTCCACTGCATACAATTCCATTTGGTTTCATCTCCTCAGTTGTTTTTATTTTTATAGCTGTAATTTCCCCATCTTTCATTGAACTTTATGGTAATTCCTGTAAGTCTTATCTGCTGTATTTGTGTTTCTATTATTTGGCTTGTTTCATTTTTATACAAAATCAATGTAATTTATTGTGTCTTAATCCTTGCGGATTCCAATTACAGTATGAATATGGTTGGTGAATTTTTTGATGTGCTTCACAATAGCTGAAAACTGATTGGCATTGTGTGTTAGCATAGCTGTGCTCCCATTTAACTTTGGAAGAATCTTATCAGATCTGTCACAGGTATAAATGTATCTTGTATTTGATTCCTCATGTCTTATATGTCTTTGGCATTAGTAATGGGCTTCAGCAAGGTAGTCTGGAATTTGTCACCTGCTCATCAGCACTTGATAAGTGACATTCTCCCATAGGGATGTTTTTATTTTCCAAGATAGTGATCATCTCACTCCCATCCTAGCTGTCAGCCTCTTTAGCTCTCTTTTCTCTTTAAAGAGTCTGCAGAGTCTTTGTAGCCAAACTATTTTCTTTGATGCTTCTAACTGATCAGTCATGTGTTTAAATTTCTACTCTTATATTACAAAAAGCTGAACTTCTTCACTTATAAACTGTGGTCTGTTCTCTGGATAGTATTACCTAGATAAACTGATGTGCAGATGATATTTATAAAAAAAATACAGATATTGCCCCATTTTACACACAGCCCTTCTGCCCAGGCATGCACAAGGACTGTTCAGTGGAGCTACACATCACCTCAAAGGGGAAGGAGAGGATATGGGGCTATGGCCCCCCTCTGCACATGTGGGATCCCAGGAAAGGCTGTCCATTGGTGAGTTACAGTCCTTCCCCAAATATAAATTTTGGGCTGTGAGACTCCGCACCATGATCTTACTTGAGGCTGTGGAAGGCTTGCACAACCTAACCTTTTATTTGCAAACAAGTAACTACACTTGGCCAGACTTTCTAATTGACTATCAAACTTTAAAGACATGGGGCTGGACAACAATGTGATTTTTTAACTCCTGTGTTTCTTTGGACAGATACGCCAGGCCACAAAGGTTGGCAGATACCCACATCTGGGATGTTGGACCAGCCTATATCAAGGATATGGACCAGTCAGCAAAGTTCAATTCTAGCTCTGAAGCCAAATCTGAATTTCTTCAGAGTTCAGCTGAAAGCAAAGTCAGGTCAAGGGATTTGATTCATCAACTATTTTAAACACCGAAATTAATTATAACACCATAAATACATGTTAGGAGAGGTATAGCTTTTTATCTATTTGTCTGAAGATAGTAGATAAGGTGCCAGTCGATGGCACTCAGGAAAACATGCTGTTCTTCATGCTGTTCTTCATGAGTTTTGTAGGTCCAATAGAACTTGTTGTTATGCACTGAAAATAGCTTCCATCATGCAGCTCTTTACACAGAGCTCTCAGCAATATGCTAACACAAGAAACTGGTAGCATGAAAATCTGTGATTAGATTTCAGGATAAAACAAAACTACCTCCCTGTCTCCCATTTGACTGTGTTTTACAAGCTATTTTCATGAGGCCCTGAATCAGTTAACTATTGATTCACGTTTTATTTCAAAGTATGGCAATATCCAAGGACTCAGACCATTGGTTAACAATTAACTAAACTTGTTTCAGGTCATTAAAATTTCTCCAGAAACAATTAAGATACTAAGATAAGAGCTGATATTTATTCTAACCCTCTTAAATCAAGAATCTGTTTTTGCAGTCTGAAATATCCATTCTGATTACCAGTAAATGTTTGAATATATAAACACTGCCCTGATTTGAAAGCCTTCTGAAGATCAAAAACTCATTTGCAACCTTAGGGCTTGTTGATATATATTAACAATCCATAAGTATCTTTTCAAAATGTCTCCTTTCCTATGAAACCTGCATAGCAATATTTTCAGTAATAGTCTACGAAGAGTAAATACTCATCCCCATTCTATGGGATCAAGTCTGTTCTCAGAATTTGCCATGGACAATCTGGTTTCACCTTTGTCAGTTTCTGACTTAATCTCAGCTAGTTTTTGTTCCCACACTGGCAGATTTTTTTTAATTAGCATGTGTAATTCTTCATCCATTTTCACACGATTATCTATAACATTTTCATTAATGCTCATCACAAGATCTGCACTTCCACAATACTTTATTTCGAGGTTTTGAATTTACTCTTTATAAAATCCATACATAACTGTGTTGCTTTTGTGTCACCATGGTAACAGACATTATCCTTTCCTTGGTTCTTTGAAATCCTTAATAGGTAAGAAGGATTTGTTTTGTTCTAAATTAGCTGCATATTCTTGTATGTTACATTAAATATCCTCCTAAAATTGCATTTATCCTATTAATTTTGAATGTAATCCTAATTAAATTAGTATCTAGAGTCCATAATAGAAATCATACAGACACTGTCCCAGTAAAGTGTTCTTCATTTTCAATTTGTCTCTAATTGTGGCTGTGTTTTGTGCTTTGATGTTCCTACATAGTCTGCAAAGTGGTTCCTAAAATTGTTTAAAATGGTGTTTCTTAATCTCTTTTTAACAGAGTATATTGTTTGAACATATTGCATTTTTTACGAAAGTCATAATTTTCATTTATTGTGGTGTGGTTTTTGCTGCCTTGCACACAGTGGTTTTTTTTATATGGAGGTAGAGCTAAGTTATGATCATGCAGTAATCATCTAGTTTCATCAATTCACTGTAACAAGTGATGTAAGTGATTTAGGAAGTAGCATTTTGTCCTCTGTTTTTAGAAGAGTCCAGCATGAGTGACAAGCCACTGTGCTTGTATTTTTGTTATATTTTCTCAGATTAGAAAAAAACCAAGTTCCTGACTCCCTCTTGTGACTAAAAAAAGCTTTTGTACTTTTCAGAAGAGTAGGGCAGTTCAGCTGATGTTCAGCAAAATTTCCTTTTAGGTAATTATATTCTTTTTACCTTTATTTCTTGTGCAATTTAAATTAATATGATAATCTTCTTTATTTCCTGTCCAAAACATGTTGTGTAGTTAGTTATGTTTCACTTTACCAGGTGGCCTGGGCTGCTGGTAAGTGAGATCCATAGAACACCACTCACTGTGGTATCTAGCAGGTGATGCAAGGGCCAATACAATCTGCTTTCCTATGGTTGGTGTTGAATACAGCAAAGTTTTGGTCATATATTTAGGTGTGCAGTAAGTATCAAATATTTTCATTTTCTCCTTCTGGTTTTAAAGTAAATGTTGAGTGTGTGTGTAAATTGGTAGATCTACAAGAATGTAAACAAAAGCCCACTACAGCCACAATCCAGGTAATGCAGTCTTCTTGTGTTTCTCACCACTGTTCTTGAGGGACAAACTCCAGGGGCAGAAGGGTGACCCAATAGAACTACCTAGAAAAACGTAATTGGGAATTTTGGGAAATGATCTGGGGGTTTGTTCTTTTGTTTTATTTTATTGAAATTTCCTATGAATTTTTTTTAAAGAAAATCTGAAAACCTCCCCCCTCCACCCCAAATTTTTGAAAACCAATTATGGTTTTACAAAATTATTGAAAATTAAACATTTCCATGGAAATCTTTATTGTTAACAAACCACCGGTTTTTGAGAAAACAACTTTCTGATTAAAATCTTTTGATCAGCTCTCTAATTCAGTCTTATTCAGTCCCAGGTTTCTTTGTTGAGAGTCCAACAAGCAAGGATGAGTGATTTGGATCATATTATGAAATTGGAAATAGCACAATAGAGGCTGTTTTTGTTATGTCTCTGGCATGGGTAAAACCAGAAGTAACTTGAAATATCTCCTGTCATATCTGGAGGCTTACCCATGCTAAATCTCTGATCCTTTAGAGTTTTGATTATTACTAACAACAATGATGACTGTTGTGATGACAACTGCCCATCACCAACAGGTACCAAATAAAAGCTATTATTAAACAGCCTTCTGAAGATAACAGCTTTTGGTCAGTACTAGCGTAGAACACATTTGACCCGTTGTCCTAGAAGATGAAAGGAATCATATCTCATTGGGGGGGGAGGGATAGCTCAGTGGTTTGGGGCATTGGCCTGCTAAACACAGGGTTGTGAGTTTAATCCTTGAGGGGGCCATTTAGTGATATTGCAGATTGATCCTGCTTCAAGCAGGGGGACTAGATCTCCTGAGGTCCCTTCCAACCCTGATATTCTATGAGTTTAAATTCTAGGAGTTAAAAATGAGTTAAACAAAGCTTGGGGGTTTCTGGCTGAGTTAGGAGGTGCTTGCAGGATTTAAAAATAAAAAGTGGGGGGGAGGGATAGGATAGCTCAGTGGTTTGAGCATTGGCCTGCTAAACCCAGGGTTGTGAGTTCAATCCTTAAGGGGGCCATTTAGGGATTTGGGGCAAAAATTGGGGATTGGTCCGGTTAGACTAGATGACCTCCTGAGGTCCCTTCCAACCCTGATATTCTATGATTACCAGATTTATCCAATCTCCCTTCATTAACATGACTCCCCAACCACCATTTTTAAGCATGACTCATTTTTTTTCTCTCTTGTATACATGGATATAAATGAGAATTGAATCAAGATGCTTATGGTCCTTAGACAGATCTTTGCCCGATAAGCTAAAAAGATCCAGCCAAGCTAGTGGGAGTTGTGCTAAACTTTTCACTGGAACAGCAAAGAGTTTTTTTCTTGTGAATAAAATTTGATTATTTAAATATAACGGACCAAATCCATTCGCATAGTGACTGTGATTTCAATGGAGCTACACCAGACATAAAACTTGTCCCATGGTTTTTGCATTCTTCCAGAAAGAAGCTGCAGAGATCTCACTGTGAGCTTTGTTTACACTTCCTACAGTAAAAGGTTTACTATCCGCAAAATTTGTATGTTGGAGTACAAGGAAAAGAACTCCCGGAGAGGGAAATTTAGAAAAATACGATCAACTGAAATTGGCATAAACATCTTCCGAAACCCAGAGTATCATATATAAAGTTCCAACTTGCTTGTTAAAATGTAGTTTTACTCTTCTAAGGTTACAGTTAATTATACAATCACTGAGCCAAGTTTAATTTTTTTTTCCAAGGCTTTTCACAACTCCACACACCATTTAAGAATGTCACAAACGTTTTATCCAATTTAACCTCCTTTCCTGCTTATCTGTGAGCAGATCATAATGTCCCTGGAATTATTCATTTGAAAGTATTTGATTGATTATTTTTGAGATTCTTTTTTTAATCCATGTATTGATTACCTACATTTCTGTGTGATGACTCACTATTTGCTATTCAAGCTTTGCTGGTAATAGTGATTGGTCAGATAAGTCACATGGTATTGTTTTTGTCCCCAAATTGTATAAATCCAAGTAAGGCTTGATTGCATGAATGCTTGTCGCAATAATCACACATGAGGCAGGAGAATAGTTAAAGCCAATATATTTAAAAGTTGGGGTGAATGTTTTCACACTTTCTTTGCTTTGTATGTCTAAAACAAAAAGCTTTCTTGTTGCACCACATACTGGGGCATCCCATTTGGCTGGAGGGAGTTGACTACAATCCCCAAGCATATGTCTGGGACAGGTTCCATCCATAACTACTCTTCCTTTTTCCTGTGAGAATCAAACTGCATATACTGTGTTTACAAAAGGAAACAATGAAGTGCAGTGTAATTTGCTAGTCCGTGAATGGCTAACATGAACATTAACAGCAAGAAAATAAATATCAGTGAAATATGATTTCTTAGTCGTCTCAGTTTAAACTCTGAATTATTTTCTTCAGCTTCTTGGCATTTCAATACCTCTGTAAAATCTTGCAGGTTTTAAATCCTTTTATTATGAATCTAAAACTGACCTCCAGGGCTAATGATGATGGGAGTTATCTCTTTATATTGCTATTTAATGGCCTTAACAACATCAGCACTTTGACAAGTTGGCTAAGGTGTATTGATTTTTCCAGTTCACATTGATAATCTTTGCTCTTAAGTCTTAAGCTCTTGGTGTCAGCAGACTGACACATTATAGTTATTGCTAACAATGTGTTCAACGCCAGGAAATCTTAACTCTTGGATGTGAAAGGGTTAATAAAAAATAGTAACTTAGAGTGGAATTCTTTGTATGGTGAGAACGGATTGCTGCAAAAAGATAAAAAACCATACTGTGCCTGGTTAGCATTACTCCTGTTTTTACATTAATGTAATTCCATTGATTTTTCCATTACACCAATTTAAAAATGGAGCCGTGAATCAGGCCCAATAATTGCAGGAACACCACATTTACTAGCTGTGGTCTGTACGATTTTGAGTAGCTTTAAAATGTTTATTCTCTTAGATGGGAACCTTTTTTCCCCATTGTCCTAAAACAGCTAAACCAGCTTCCATTTCACAGCCCTCCTTCTTTTCCTGCTGTGTCCAATAGTTTGAATGCTGATAACTTTGTTTCAAGCAGGATTAGTAATCGCACAAGCAACACTTCGCATTCACTTACCCCCTTCATGATGTTGTGATCAGAGCTGACTGACCTCAGGATGTTACATGAATTAAAAAATTTGCAAAACTAGTCAACTTTTGAAAAATGTATTCATTATATCAAACAGCAGTGGCTAGCAGATGTCTCTGATAAGTAAGAATAAAGGGATATATAAAATAAACTACAGTAATTAGGAACCTTCTTAACTCCAGCCACACAAAAAAATCGTCACAACTCAGTACTGATCATGGGTTATAATTTCTGTCTCCAAAGGACAAATTCAAGAAGATCTTTGCTGAAAAAATTATGTAGGGCTTGACCATGCGGAGTGCTAAGCACCCTGTTCCTGGTCCAGGAAAACATTTAACTTCATGCCCCTAAGTCACTTCTCTAGTATTAACACTCAAAGACATGCTTCAGTGTTTTGCTGGTTTGGAGCTAGGATATTATGCACTCTGCAAGATCAAATCCATGTTGAGGACTTCTTGAAACATATGCATCTGCAGCCAATATATGATCCTGTGGTTTTTTTTTTCAGCTAGATTTTCCCCCCACCTTCTCCAATGCTTAGTCCCATATCCAGAAAAATATAAATCAAAACTTTTTATCTTCACAAAAAGCGCTACATGAGAAACAATTGGCAGCTAATAGTTCCCTGCATCTTAACAGGATGCAGGATTTATGTTGCATATTCTTCAGTCATTCTTTATGTGGAGTTTCCATTGTCTATGAAAATTCCATGTGCATAAAAAGTAGAGAATATGAAATCTATGTGTACAGAATATAATATAGAAATATGTAGGGCAGGCTGGAGAAAATAATTTTCCTATTTATCCAAACCCCTCCAATTGTTTAAAGAATATTTTTCTCCAGCCCCTGAGTGGTTTAAATAATTTAAAAATAAATACATCTAAATACAAATGTGTAAATTCAAAATAAATATGTAAATAATTCAAAAATAAACATATTTTGTAAATAAATATATGTAAATGAATACATTTTGGGAATGGGCAACAAGGTGATTGATGATTACCTGTTCTGTTCATTCCCTCTGAAGCACCTGGCATTGGGCGCTGTCAGAAGACAGGCTACTGGGCTAGATGGATCACTGGTCTAACCCAGTATATTTTTGTACTATGTACATTTTTTCTAGCTTATGGGAGTTCCATAGATTATTTTATATTCATTTTATTAAGTCTCAGCTATTACATATTTTAAACCATCAACATTTTAAAAACACCTCCTACATTCTCTAAATCTACAGATGCCAAAAATGGTGAATGTTTCTTTAAAAAATAAATCCTGCCCTGGAGCAGTTTGGAAATGTTGGGTGATAAATAAAATGTGTATTTGGCCCCTGTGATTCAGTTCTAAGACAGAAAATGTAGGAAAAAATTACAGCTATGAAGCTGATCATTTATTTGTAAAAATGAAAATGCCTCAAAAGACAACTGTAATACATTGTGTTCACAATAAAATTTCCAATGAGATACTTTTTTTTAAATGGAGAGAAACCTCTCAGAAATTTTCTCAGTACAGGTCTATTCAGAAATATTAAATTCTTTAAAATCCTCTTTTCCACAGAGTCTACATTTGAAATATTTTATACCTCAGTCCTGTAAGCAAGCCCAAGGCTATCAAAAAAATACAGTTGCACCCCATAAAGCAGCATGTCCCAAACAGCGTACATTATCCCTCTGCTATGTTTATCCACTGGCTTCTAGTTGGTCCAGGTGAAAATTAAGGTGTTTGACTATAGAGACCAAAATTATGATAACTTGTCTACTTGAGAGCTCATCTCTCTCCCTGATGAGTTGAGGCACTCAGTCGAACATCATCTGGTTTATATACAGGGTTTGGTCCGGTGGCATGGTGTTTTCGTTGAAAGGATTCAGCTCTGAAATTTATGCCCCACATTTGTCAGACAGAGTCCAGGTTTCTTGACTTACAGAGCTTGCGAGTTGTAATGGCCTGTGTGTGATTACGACTCGTACGAATAACATTTAGTGAGAGGGCTCGGTGTGTTACTTTCTCATAATTAAAGGAGTTAAAGGCACCACCTGTGGTATTGGTGATGAAGTGTCCTGGGCTCAGTTCCTGCTGATAACCCTGGTGTCTGTATGGGCATCCATCCAAAGTTCCTTGTAGCATAAGGACTACTTATTTTCTCAAATATTTTTTGATGAGATGAACTGATTGTGGGATGAGTGGATTGTGAGGACAAGATTTTATTTATCTGATGCATGGTGATCCCAGTAGTTATTGATCTTCTGGAATTTTGTATGGCTGTTTTTCTTTTTTAATTAAAAGAAAGGGTAACCCAGACAGCTGAACTGGTTTAAAAAAAAACATACTCTGCTCTCACATTAATTTGGGTAAAAAACAAAAAAACAAAAAACAAAAATGCTGTTGTTCAGTCATTTACCCAGAGTTTCAAAGTGTTCAGCATAGTGGCCCCATGGAACTGAACTAGATTTTCATTCCTTCTTCATACACACAGCTTTGCACTGAGCTGAAGTAAACAAGTTACTTTCCCCTCGTCTTTCAAACTGCTGTATATTGTTCGATACCAGGAGGTCTCACTTCATGCCTTTTATAGACAGAGTTTAGTTGAAAAGACTTTCAGGATCTGCTGCACAAACATTTTGGGTCTAAAATGACAACTGCTCTTGTAGCTCAACATTTTGTACATTTCTACACCACTATATTAGTTAAGTTTCAGAAATGAACAACAGAATTGTAAAGCAGGTAAATTTATCTGTCATTTTCCAATGGTGTAGTGGTAAATTCCTATTGTAAAACCTGAACTGAAGTTAGAAAGCTCTGTAAAGATCCTACTATAGAAAGGACTTGGTGCTAAAAATATAACAATTACTTTAACTTAAATCTAAAAGCACACATTAACATTTACTCGAGTTGGTTGTGAATTCTGTTCCTTGCAATCATATTGGGTTGCAGTTGTTCAAAGATCGACTGAGTCTGTCATGGACACTTTGAAAAACAAACATTCTACTAAGAAACAATTTTACCTTTACCAAGTTCTTTTTTTAGATGAACTCCCTTTCTCCTTCCCCCCCCCCCTTTTTTTTATGAAAAGGAACATTTTCCTGAAAGCAAAATATTTGTTCCTTACAGATTTATCTAGTGGCATATTCCTCACATGAGGTCATATTCCTCTCCTTGAAGGATTAGAACTTCACATGAGGAATAAACAGTAGGAGTAGTTTAAAAAATAGCATCCATATTAAAACCAGAGGGAAAAAAATATGAATATAGGTCATGCACTGTATGCAGAATGGTCTGTAAATTGAATATTTCTCATAATAAGCCAGTTGATATCACTCGGCACATCAACATTCATAATCTACAGTCTTTTACTGTAAATTTATAGACGCTCTCAAACTTCTATAAAATTCAACCATTCCAGAAGGGGGAATGACCTTTCTTTCTTCGCTTGGTTATAAAAAGTTACTGTGAACGAATGCCTTTAATATGACATGACATGTACCCGGTTTTCTAGACTATTTTGCATTTGAAAGCTGTGAGCCTTTTGTATGGAAAGAGTCATCCATCAGCTTCATGTCAGAACTGTTTACTATGATATAAAAGGTTTTCTCTCCTCCACTACAATAGTCTGTGGTATCACAGATTCAGCCACTGGACTGCAAAAGAAGACAAAGCCTAATCACATCATTTCCCAGGGCCTCTACAACTTGTGTAACAGCCTAGATTTGTAATAATTGAAGAGTCATTTATTATCAGTCAGAGGGCCCAGGTCTCTAGCTCAAAAGATATTCTCATTTTTGTCTGAGACACACATACAAGAATGATAATGCATTATGTGGTGAGTAATCTCAAGCATTCAGAAGATTAACTTCTCCCAAATATTCGTAATGAAGAGGTGTCCTGATAGCTACTAAATCTGCTTTCAATAATACAAGTCTAAGGAGTCATGGCCACTTCTGAACTTTAGGATGGAAATTATGTGAGCGACTGACTGAGAGGTGCAAACTTACTGTATTTCATTGATAACTTAGTAAGCAATGTGCTTGTCAGCCCTAAACTTTAAATGTTTACAGCCAGTAATGAATGCAGACAATTGTGCATATGAGTATTTGAAATTTGGCATCACTTACCTATCTCATATTCACTATAGTAGTTGGACATAATCTCTTTCAACCTATGGACATTCAAGACAGTTGATCTACTGTGTATAAAAGGGCATATCATTTGTTATAATATGGAAATATATAACATAAAGCACTTGTAGCTGATCCCATCATATAATATCCCTTAAGAAAAACTAAACTCTTAATGTACTATTTTTTAATAAGTGTTGCCAAGTAAACCAGTTAGTTCATATTAAAACTAGGGCTGTCAAGTGATTTTAAAAAAATTAATCACAATTAATCATGTGATTAATCTCACTGTTAATAGAATACCATTTATTTAAATATTTTGGATGTTTTCTACATTTTCAAATATATTGATTTCAATTACAATACAGAATACAAAGTGTACAGTGCTCACTTTATATTTTTTTACAAATATTTGCACTGTAAAAAACAAAATAAATAGTATATTTCAATTCACCTAATACAAGTACTGTTGTGCAATCTCTTTGTCGTGAAAGTGTAACTTACAAATGTAGAAGTATATACAAAAAATAACTGCATTCAAAAATAAAAATGTAAAGTCCACTCACTCCTACTTCAGCCAATCGCTCAGACAAAAAAAAGTTTGGTTACAATTTGCAGGAGATAATGCTGCCTACTTCTTGTGTACAATGTCATCTGAAAATGAGAACCAGCATTCGCATGGCACTGTTGTAGCCAGTGTTGCAAGATATTTACGTGCCAGATGTGCTAGATTCAACCACCATTCCAGAAGACATGCGTCCATGCTGACAATGGGTTCTGCTCGATAACTATCCAAAGCAGAGCGGAACGGCGCATGTTCATTTTCATCATCTGAGTCAGATGCCACCAGCAGAAGGTTGATTTTCTTTTATGGTGGTTCATGTTCTGTAGTTTCTGCATCGAAGTGTTGCTCTTTTAAGACATGTGAAAGCATGCTCCACACCCCGTCCTGATCAGATTTTGGAAGGCACTTCAGATTCCTAAACGGTTTAGTGCTGTATCTATCCTTAGAAATCTCACATTGGTACCTTCTTTGCGTTTTGTCAAATCTGCTGTGAAAATGTTCTTAAAATGAACATGTCTGGGTCATCATCAGAGATTGCTATGACATGAAACATATGGCAGTATGTGGGTAAAACAAAACAGGAGACATACAATTCTCCCCCAAGGAGTTCAGTCACAGATTTAATTAACGCACTGCTTTGGATCCTTATCAAACAGAACTCATCATCAGCATGAAAGCATGTCCTCTGGAATGGTGGTTGAAGCATGAAGGGACATATGAATCTTTAGCGCATCTGGCATGTAAATATCTTGCTACACCAGCTACAACAGTGCCATGTGAATGCCTGTTCTTACTTTCAGGTGATGTAAATAAGAAGCATTCAGGAGTATCTCCCATAAATGTAAACAAATTTGTTTGTCTTAGCAATTGGCAGAACAAGAAGTAGGACTGAGTGGACTTGTAGACTCTAAAGCTTTACATTATTTTGTTTTTGAGTGCAGTTATGTAACCAAAAATAACCTACATTTGTAAGTTACACTTCCACAATAAAGAGATTGCACTACAGTACTTGTATGAGGTGAATTGCAAAATACTTTTTCTTTTATTATTTTGACAGTGCAAATATTTGTAATCATAAATAATGTAAGCACTGTACACTTTGTATTCTGTTATAATAGAAATCAATATATTTGAAAATGTAGAAAAAAATCCCAAAATATTTAATAAATTTCAATTGGTATTCTATTAACCGTGCGATTAATCACAATTCATTTTTTAATCGCGATTAATTTTTCAGCTCTAATTAAAAGGAAATATTCCCTGAACATAGTAGTTTAGAAAACATCACAACATTTTTACATTAATGTTCCTATATAGTGCAAATCTACACATTTCTTAGAATTTTTTGCAGTGTTTTCCCACCCCCCTATATTTTCTGTGCTGTTTAAAGGTTATTCTCTTTCCCTTGTAGTGAATTTATGCTTCTCTTCTCTAATAAAGAAAAAAAGCTTTCTTTTTCTACACACAGCACTGATTTTACTGAGTATTGCATTATAAGTTGAAACTGATAAAACAATTCAAAGTGATGGTGTTTTAAATGGTCTCCATGTCTCTTAACATTGCCAATATAGAAATACCTAAGCAAACTATTACTGTTTGTGGAGAAGGGGAAGGGGAGTTAGATATCTGAGTGAGGCTGTGGAAGAACAGATCAAATGCGGATATCTGTAGGTGTCTTGACACCCACTGAATGTCAATTGCAATGGTCTTGTAACAATTAAAAACGTGTCCAGGAATAGAGGCAGTTTTGAATACGCAGGGTTTTAACTAGCTCACTGAATTGCTGACCTCTTTGTTTATATTTGGTGCAAATTACCCACGTACATGCATAATGCACCAATAAAAACCATCAGTTACAAATCAATGGAATACAACAGAGATTTCTGTTGCGGGACACAGATGGGAAAATACCGCAGAGTATTTCCCCAAATATTCACTCAAGTATTTACATGAATTTGCTTTGACCATGTTCTGTGTTCCCGTTCTGCAAATTTACTGGCATGAATATTCATGGAATGAGAATTTAAAGTGCAGTGAGAGAGTAGCCATGGAGCCAAATTTTAAATTTCCACACGCAAGTCCTTGAGCTTGAAGAGCTTGTACATTCATCTAGGCCTGATTCAAAGCTGATTGAAATCAATAGAAATACATCCTCTGACTTTGGAGAGCTTTGTATGAGGCCCACAGTCAGGAACAGATACCTGTGACTTTTCTAACCACTCCCAACTAAACAATGGTGCTTGAATACTTCCAGATCACTGTTTGCTATGATTAGGGGTGTCCTGATTTCCTTTGAAGAGACTCTGCCGAATCTCTTGCAAATCTCATTGATAAATTCTCACACCCAGCATTTAGCAGATTTTATATGGGCAGGCCCACGATTGTGGTGGTGAGTGTGGGTACAGTGGTTATGGAGGAAGTGCTGTTTTGCTGAGTGTATTTATTAAGTCTATGGACAACACATTGGATTTTCTTTTTCTCAGCACTCTTGCTCATGCCACATTCATAGATATGTTAGGAGCAGAGAGAAAGCAATTCTTAAAGAGGAGCCCATTTGTGGATATTTGTCAATATTTATTGCTCCATTTTTTCTCATTTCTCCTACCCTCTATGTTGTCTGCCCTTCCTCATACACTCTTTACAAACATCACCAAGATTCCTAGTCATAGTCAAACTGGTTCTTTTAATCTAACACTTCACCTGTTTGCAGAAATCATGGTAGATCATATAAAACAATTTTGGCCCTTTGTTTGACTCTTGTGAATATTGCTGGGCCCTCCAAAATCAAACCATTTATTCGTTTACTTTATTTGAACAATATGATGAAATGGCACGTGAGGCAAAAGTAGTTGATCTTGACAGAATGTGCCGCAGATTAGTATTTTCCAGGCTCATGTATAGATTTTGTTCACTCTTGTGGATTGCTGAAGTTCACTTGTAACAAACTAATGTCATCAGACAACAGACAATTTTATAAATCACACACATATCCATCATCAGCTAGGGGCTGTGATTAGAACCTTGGTCCTTCAAGCTCCATTATCAAATTCTTCTTCCGTTTGATGTTAAAGGAAAGCTCTTTCACTGGCTGATAATAGGGAATCATTTAGCTTCTCTGTAGGCCACAAGAGGGCAATACCAATTACCCCGTTTGTACCCTTAAAGCCAGTACAGCACATCATGACTAGTAGATGCTTTTGCTTTACAGACCATACTAAGACCAATAACAGGGTGTACAGCAGCCTCAACAAAAACAACTAGCAATTAAATGACTTAAAATGTAATATATTTAAATGGCATTTTATTTCTGATCAGTAAAAGAGAAATAGGAAATAAAAAAGAATTCAGCAGTCTGCATACTCTAAGTGATAACTGGAATAAGTCGAGCAAGATACTTGGGTGAGATTATTTATTTTTCTGCTATTAAGAAACATTTTGTTTTTATTCTCAAATAAACTTGCCTGGTCCTGTTTAGTGTTGTTCTTATTAAACCAAAATCCAAAAAAAAAAAAAAAAAAAAGAGCCTTAAAAAAAATCAAGGTGTGTTTTGTATGCACTTAATAAATAAACATTATTTTACATCTTTAGTGTTTTTCATCATAAACTGAAATACACAGTATATGGTCCATAGGGATTATTTTACCCACCACTGAACTGCAGCCATCTCAGAGGTGAAACAAACAGCACTATGTAACAGTTTAGGATAGACTACAGTATCCAATTGAAATGGCAGGGATCATTTTGCTAGGCAGAATATAATTAACTAAATTGTAATTTGGGTCACAGCACTAGCATTAATACCCTCTACTGCAACAAATAATGCCTTTGGGATCTCCTAAATAGCCACATATATTTGTATCTAGTACTCATTCATCGTTGTTTAAAAGTAAAACAATTGTACCAGAATGGTCCTGCAGAAACATAGCATGCACTGAAAAATAAATTGTCACCAACAAGTTGATGCCTCCTCAGAATGTGATTTTGCAGAAAACACATATTGTGCTTTCTGAAAAGCCACATCGTTTGCCAATTTCTGCCTTTAGACCTGCTGAGAGAGAACTCTCAATCCCAGAGGGGAAATGCTGTTAATGCTACTAGGACTAGAGATTCATAACAGTAGATGAGCTCCAGCCTTTAACGCTGAAATTGCTGTCATACTAGTTCAAGCCATACAACTCTTGCTAGTCTCTAATGCTAGTAGACATGGGGATATCAGGCAAAAGGAAGTGAGTGCTGATCAAAGCTACTAGACCATCCATCTCTCTCACCTCACCACCACATAGAGGTAAGCAGAGAGGATGGTACCTAGGGAGAGAAAACAGCACATGCAGGTTGAAAAGATAATGGGTTGCAAAGAAAAAGCACTAGGCATGGGGTGGAGGGGAAGGGGAGAGTCATTAGGATAATCACCCCTTTTCCACATAATATTAGTTAGGGGGAGGCTATCCCTGTAAATGTTAAGGGCTAGAATGATTATTACATTTAGAGCAAGAACTGAACCACTACAAAAAGGGCTCCAGGAGGAACAAAATCCCTATCTCCAGCTACCCCAGCAAACAAGGAAACCTTGCAAGTTACTGTTCTTTGGGACAGGTCCATGACCCTACCACATTCCAGTCTCACACCCTTTGGGGCAGTTTGCAACAATGGGAGCCATGCCTGCATTTTTCTGAGGGCAGAGGCTGCAATTGTCCTTGAAGCCCACTCGAGAGGGCTCCCTGCACTCTCTCCGAGCCTGTGCACAAGGGCCAGGAACAATCTTGCACAAATGCTTTTGGCCACACAATAAATGGATCCTCACATATCATTCAGTACAGACAATTTTCTAATATACGTGAGCTATTTGTAAATGTTGATCACCTACAGGAATAGAGACATTGGGTTGAAAGAGCATGATTCTACTAAACTAATTCTCCAGTGAAATTAGTCAGTCATTTTTGTGCATTTGATTTAACAGACCGGCTGGCATCGGAAATAAAATGAGAGGTTTAATTGGGAATCTGATGTAACCTTTAACAAAAATAGGAAACTGCAGGGATTAATTGAAAACAAAGGCTTGGTTTCACTTCAACCAGTCATTTCTCTGGCTCCTTTTCTTTCTTTTTTTTAAAGTTATGTTTCCATGAGCTGCAAGCTGTTCTAAAGTACTCTGTCCTGCTTTCTTCATGTTCCTGCCAGCTCATTTAATAAACTAATCCGATTATAGATGCAGCACTCAAAAGCAGCTCTGTACATGCAGGAATCGTCACTGGCCAGGCAGGGGAGAGTAGACAGAAAAAAGATGCAGATATTCTCAATGAGGACTGACTTGCCCAGTGCAGAGGGCCTGCACAAGTCCCTATGGACCATTTAAGTCCATACAATGAAGATGAAGCTGTGCACAAGGATTTGTGCAAGCCCTCTCCACTGGGAAGCATTTCACCTTACTTGCACTATTAAGAACAGACTAGAAGTGAATCTAATAAAAAAAATTGAAAATGTTCCCTGCATAATACCACTGCAGTTATGCTCAGTGGAGGTGCTTGAGCTAACAGCCCCCTGGTTGAAATGGGAGGGGGTTGGTAATGGAGTATTCTCCAAGCCAGCTCCTTGATTCTGGAATTCACTTCTCCCCATTTCTTGGCTGAACACTGTCTGGCTTGTATTAACTTCATGTCACACTACAAGGCTTAGACTGTTCTTGAGCAGGGTGGACAAGATGTTGTTTAGTGAATGCTCAGGTGTGGGAAGTTACTGGTTTCTCGGGTGTTCTATATTTTTCAGATTTGGGGTTGAACTGACTGGGCAAAGGTCTACTTGCTTAGAAGTATATCCTTAGTTGTGTATATTATAATTGTGAAAGTTCTTTGAATAGGTGTTCATTAAACCTGTTTGGAGAAATAAATAACGGAAAGCTAAGAACTGCTGATTTAATATGCTAACTGGTAAATTATTTGAAACCCATTTCTTCTATTACTTCTGGAATATATTCTATTAGGGACAAACGCTAGAGATGGTGCAAACTTTGCCATTTCGCTATAGATTTGGTTTCAGAACCCTCCCCTATCAAAGTTCAAGCGTCCTAGCATTTGAGGTACCAGTTTGGACCCTTGTCTAAAAGAAATTAAGCAAATAATGCCACTTTTGTCACAGGATTATGATCCATTTTATTTCCAATCATTTATACACATTGTTTATAAGCCAGTTGATAAATCATTTTTCAAACCAAACAAACTTATTTTGCAAGTCTAATAAAATCAGTTTTGCAGCATTTATCTAAATTTTGACCATAAAGCTTTCATTTTGGTCATATTAGTCTGATTTTGAATGCTAGGAAAAGTATGGGACTTGTCTCCCAGTCCTTTTATATACATTCTGTATGCTAGTAGCTTGGTTACAAGACACCACTTCAAGTCTCTGGGTACTGTTATTTTGTCCTGGTTCCTCTTGGTGACTATTACTGTTCCTCTTTTTCCAGCCAGGAGGGAAATAGTATTTTATTGTATTTATATATGGACTTTTCTATACCTTTATGACTCCTCGAGATATTTTCTTTGTTGATATTTTTAATATGGGATTTAATTATATTATAGCATGGTTTATTGTGGCTACATATCATTCATGATGATCTACTTATTGGACCGGATTCTTATTTACATTATACCACCTGGCAGTGGCCTTAAAGTAAATTACAAAGATTCTAAAAAGCATCACATCAATTTTTATTTGATTTCAGTATATCAAGCATCTAACACATTAACTATGATGATTTGGGTTATATAGCCTTGAAGACTCTTAGATCAATATTCTGATGTCAGACTTTCAGTTTGGGACATTCCTAGAAGATAGAAAAGAGGGATAGAGTGAAAGAGGAACAGGTAACACCATCCGAGTGACAATCACCCTCTCCTCTTTCAAAGCCCTCTCCAAGATTCAATTTTGCCATGATGCCAGCTAATAAATGGCAGGTTGAGATGCAGTCAGGTATAGACTGTACATAGTTATTCTTATGGTATTCCTTTCCCTAACACATTGTATCTTATTTAGATTTGTAAGCTGTGTCTTCTTCTGTGTGTGGACAATATCTAGCACATTGTAGACGCTACCAGAATACAAATAATAAACAGAAACGAAAGAGGAAGCCTCATGCATCAACAAAGCTTCCAGCCAAGCTCTGATTCAGTCGGACGAAATTGTCCTCTCATATCATACAGGAAATTTTGATTCCTACATTTTACTTTCCCGTGGTGCTCAGAAACCCAGTGTAATGTCTGTTTTCTGTGTACCTCACTTTTGCATTTCTTAAGAACTCTGCCTCTCCCCAGAGAGCGTGGTCATTTTGTTCTTAGAGTTGCTGCACCCTGCACAGATTAAACACACTGTGCCCTCTCAGCAGAGCCAGACATTAACTTCAGTGGGCTTTGAATCGGGATCACTTTGTTCTTTCTTGTTGTTCTCCTTAACCTAAAAATAAGCTATTTTTGACTGAAAGTCATGTTTTGCTCTTTGTATGTGAAATCATGACAGAAGCAATGACCAGTGATATGCAATATACAAAGCAGAGAGAACTATTTGATATTCAGGTACCAGATTGAGCCTGCAGTCTGGACTGCTGGAAAAATATTTTTAATTTTAAAATTGATCAAATTTAACATGGATGTCACTGAGGGAAAATGTGGCGCACCAAGGGTTCACTTTATAGTCATATTTCATAATATAATTAGATTTAACCAGTATCTGAAACAGGACTTTTTTTGAGGAGGGGAGACACTTGGAAAGTAAAAAGAGAAAGTAAAATTGGAATGTTAGCTTCTTAAATTTCATTTAAAAGTATACACAGTTGTGTTAATAAATCTCAGTTGCTTTGAAAAAAACATATGCTTGGTGTGGTACAGAAAAGGCAGTAATAAGAGCCAGTGTTACCACATGGAGTAGCAACAAGTTTTACTCTGTAGCTCGCTTCATGTAATAGCCTTGCATATCTCCATGCAGGATTGGGTGTTTATTTTTACGTCAAAATAGAGCTTTCTTGTTTTGAATGGCATTTAACAGTTAACAGAATACTTCAATATGAGTAATAGTTAGTGCACATTTTAAAGCCCTTTCTCCATGTGTTTTAACTCATGAAGTTTCCTGTTAATTCTCCCATGGGAGGTGGGGTTTCTCCCTACCAGCAGAAATGCTAAGGGGAGCCTGACAACTGACTTGAGAATCCGGGTGATTCTCTGTGTAGAAGGTTCCTCGTCATTTAATGGAACTCTTTCTTTCCATACAATGGGACTGATTCTCCAGACTGTTACTCCAGTTTTATACTCCAACGACTTCAGAAAAGTTATATCAGCATAAATCTGATGTACTGTAGTGGGGAATTAGGACCAAGATATTTATGTAATCAGAAATTTTAATATGAATGGAATCATAACTGTTATTTACATGCTTTTAAGTTTAATTAAATGTACTGTAATTCAATTTCTGTTCAATTTCCTCTCATTTTCCATGTCCTATACTTAATGTAAAACAACTTTAAAAAAGTAAATTACATTCTTAATGCCACACATAGTTAATAAACCATATATGGCTTTATGAAGCAAGTCATTTCCTAAGACACTCCTGATTTAGAGCTGAGAAAAATGACATTACACATTTTTCCAAGTAATAAGAGATGTATTAATTCTGTGCTTAAATATGGATATTTGTTCAATAATAGATTTCAGATAAATATATTTCAGTTCATTTGGTCACATTTTCAGTCGACAGATGGAACGATGTGAGTTCTGTAAAAACTGATAGATGTTGATAATAGACAAAATATTATTTCAGTTTCTCCTTTGGAATGTTAACTGAAATAACAAATAGCCTTGTTTACTAGACTAGGGCACTTCAAGTGGGATATGATTCTGTATCAGACAAAACTCCCACTGATTGCAACAAGAGTTTTGCCTAAGCAGGATGGGGTTAATCTTTTATAATATTACTATTTCTAACATAAAACTTAATAGTATCACTAAAACTGAAAGTCTGAAATCTTTAGATTAATCAGTGAAAAAAAATATTTTTCTTTCTGCAGTGTCAAGCCTATGTTCTTGGTGGAAAAATATACAAAGCTATAAATGTCTTTTCAGGTTGGTTAAATGCTGCAGCAAAGCTGAATCATCTGGAAACCACAGAAACTGTTTATTGTGAGTATACGCAGAGTTAATAAGAGAAAAAAAGAAGAAAATATTATTTCTTTGCCTCATGAGGGTTTTCAAAATACAGGGTTGCCCCTCTCACAAAATTTTCAATGACATTATTTTAGGGTACTGTGGTTGCAAGCAAATAATTGTTTGGGGGCAAGGTTTAAAATACACGTTATGTGGAATTTTTAGAACAGGAAATTCTGTTTATTTGAGAGGAATAAAGATCCCCTCTTTTTATATCTTTGGGTATTGACTTCATCCTTTCAGAATGTATTAGATGAGGGTCTAGTCAGCTTCTCATTTAAAATCACCCCGTTTCTTATATTTAGGTCTTGCTTTTCTCATTTTGTGATACGGACCTGGTAGAGGGACAAAAAACTTAGGATGCAGCATCATGGTCCAAATGTTCAATGAAACTTCAACCAGGCCTCCATTTGCATGCATGACTATCACGCTTGCCTGACATATTTGTCCATTAGCAAAATAAATGATAACATTTAGAAACACAAAGCTTGATTATGCTGAACTTGCACTACGCCCTGACTGCTTTTCTTGGCCTTCAAGGTGCTCTGCTTACATAAATTCTACCTCTTGCACCTACAAGTGATAGACAGGCATAATTGTAAGAATAAGTGGAGACCTAGCAGTCCTAAAAAGAGGAAATTTATTATTGTTCATTAAAAATATAATAAGGAGAAACTTCTCTCTGAAGGCACCGGTAACAGCATATGTTCCAGGAACCTGGGAATCCTGGAGAGAACACTGAACATGCCAAAGGTCCAGACGGAAATCCAGACACTAAAAACCCAAAGACTAGAATGAAGAGGTATATAGGTTACAAAGTCCTTACCCAGAGCTGTGTTCTTTCAGGCAGTCCTTTTCTTAAAGAGAAGAAAAAAAAATCTTACTTGCATCTAGGTGTCACATTAAAAAGATCCAATCCCTGAGGTGACAAAAGTAACACTTAGTAGGGAAAGGTCTATGAAAGCTTTACAGCACTGTGACCTCAGAAAAGTCTACCTGCTACTTTTCAGATGCCAGCACTTTCAAAGTTCAACTCAAAAAAGGAGCCTTTCCACTATAAATGAGGATTGCCACGGTCAATTTTATTCACCAGCTCTTGCCAACAAACGATGTATGGATTTACCATCACCAGAAAAAGCCACTTAAATACAGAAACTTAGAAAAATAACATGGCCTTATTCCTCGACGTATAAAAGTGAAATTTCATTCAAGGACAATCGTGAAATGTAAATTGCTGATGAAGGAATGACCTTGTGGAAGGCATTGATTTGAATGGTTATACTGGCCAGTTACTCTTCTCAGTTACATGGGTGTAAATCTGGAGGTCGTCCACTGACATCTGACATTGAGCTGTGTTAGATTTGATTGGAAACGTAGATCACTCACGTAGTCTTGTTTCTGCTCTCTAACTGGATGAGAGTAACTATTTGAATCAGATTTCTGGTGCAAATGCTCATATTTATTATTTCAAACATTTGTGTCCCACTAATATTTACTTAAAATTCTCATTTCTATGATCATTCCTGTTCTGTAAATAAGAGAGGTGCTAAAAAAGGCAAAGTGATTTAAATGCTTTATTCCTTGAAATCACATTTCCAGTTTACAGCTCCATTGTTGGAGCCAAATTCTGTTTTCAGGTGCACACATTTTCCTCATTGAAGTGCTCTGTGGCAGTGTGATTTTAAAGTACATACTTCACAAATGAATGCATAAAATGAAGGGCATTAGATACATACAGTATGGTGTAAGGAAAAATATTTCATAGAACTTTTTATTAGAATGGAAGGAAAAAGTTGTAATTTGTTCATTTAATTATTTATAATATATGCCTGAAATTTATGTAACCCAGATAATTTTCTGGCACAGTTACAATGAAGAGAAAATTGAATATAATGTTTGCAGAATGAAATATGTTCTTTTTTAAAATGCCTGAATAAGTAGTTTTCCTAGTTATACTAGAAACATATAACCAACGATATATCTGTTTCCCCATTACTCATACACTCATACACAAATTCTTGAAATTCCACAAACACTTTTGTGTCCTGAGGGTCATATTTCAAGGAGGACTTTCAAATATAATTGCTTAAATTACACAAAGATTGTTGCCAACTGTGTCTACATATCTATCCAGGGGACACCATTATAGGGCCTAATCACATCAGCCACACTATCAGAGGCTCGTTCACCTGCACATCTACCAATGTGATATATGTCATCATGTGCCAGCAATGTCCTTCTGCCATGTACATTGGTCAAACTGGACAGTCTCTACGTAAAAGAATAAATGGACACAAATCAGACGTCAAGAATTATAACATTCAAAAACCAGTCAGAGAACACTTCAATCTCTTTGGTCACTCAATTACAGACCTAAAAGTGGCAATTCTTCAACAAAAAAACTTCAAAAACAGACTCCAACGAGAGACTGCTGAATTGGAATTAATTTGCAAACTGGATACAATTAACTTAGCCTTGAATAAAGACTGGGAGTGGATGGGTCATTACACAAAGTAAAACTATTTCCCCATGTTTATTCCCCCCCCCCCGCCGCCAACTGTTCCTCAAACGTTCTTGTCAACTGCTGGAAATGGCCCACCTTGATTATCACTACAAAAGGTTCCCCCTTGCCCCCCACACTCTCCTGCTGATAATAGCTCACATTACCTGATCACTCTCGTTACAGTGTGTATGGTAACACCCATTGTTTCATGTTCTCTGTGTATATAAATCTCCCCACTGTATTTTCCACTGAATGCATCCGATGAAGTGAGCTGTAGCTCACAAAAGCTTAGGCTCAAATAAATTTGTTAGTCTCTAAGGTGCCACAAGTACTCCTTTTCTTTTTATAAGGATTCAGTTTAGTCACTACACTAAGATTTTACAAAGACAGTGAGAAAAGCAGTTTGAAATGGGATTTCATTCAAAGGCAATTCAGTAAAGGCAACGTCTGAAATTTTCAGCAATTGTAAGTCAAAGAATATGATTTTTTCAAATGTATCTAATCCAACCAGTAAACTTAATATGGATTGAAATTCAGATGTTTGTCATGGTTTGATATAATAGAGAGAAACCAGACTTTCAGAATTACAGACACATACAGCGTTACACAAAGGGTGCACAAATGCTTTGGATCACAGCCCGCAAGGGATGACTGGGATATACTTACCCCACAGGTACTGTTTCCAAGGCACTGTCAGAGACTAAAGCCCAGATCAGATAATGGGCTCTTCATGGGCAGATTCGGGCACCAAATAAAGCATCACAGAAGTCAATAGAGCTCTGGGGTGCACAGAATCATTACATTCTCATCCAGAGTACTGGATGGCAGCCTGAGCTGTACCTAGCTTTAAAAATGGGTCTTGGGGCTAATTACAGATCAGTGAGTTTTGCTTCAGTACCAGCTAAAGTAATTGAAAAAATAATTAGTTATAAAACACCTGGATGAGTATGCTATGCTAAAGATAAACCAGCATAGCCTCGGTAAAAGATAATCATGCCTCTCCATTAATGACTATTCTTTGAAAATGTTTATATATAATGGATAAAGGACAACCAGTATTGTAATTCATTTGTGCTTTCGAAGAGCCTTAGATGAGTCCATCACAAGAGACAATTAAGGAACTAAGGAGTCAGAAGGGGTCATGTAATGTTCTGCTGTGGATCAGAAACTGATTATGAGGAGAAAAAGGAAGGAATAAGTAACTGATTTTCAGCATGGAAGAAACTTAGCAATGGTTTCCCCCAAAGGAATTGTACAAGGTCTGGTGGTATATAATGCATTTATTTAACTTCTGGAAGAGGTGGTAAACAGTGAAGTGACAAAATTGGTGGATAACAGAAAATTGTTTGAGTTAGTCAGGTCTAAAAGGGATGAGGCACTTCAGAAGAACCTAATAAAACTAGAAAATTAGGCCACCCAGTTCAAATGAAAGATAATGCATATTCGAAGCAGCAATCAGAATTACTCACGTATATTGATACATTGTAAACTAAGTGTAACTATTCAGCAAAAAGATTTACGGTTGGCATCATTCTGGATTTAAAACATCAGTAATCAGGAGTGGTCAAGGACAGACAGGACGCAAGGCTGCATTAAGAAAGGCATAGGAAATAATAATATTTCCTCTGAATGGTATTAATCAATGGTATACCCTCATCTTGAATAGCGTGTGGAACATTAGCCACCACACCTTATTAAGGATCTGCACAAATAAAAAGTTCCAGAAAAGAGCTACAAAAATTATGAGATGACTGGCAAGAGGAAAGATTTTTAAAAGATTAGGACTATATGTTTTAGAAAGGAGAGAAATACGATGTAACACATTAATGATATTTAGAGAGTAGAGATACTAAATCAGCTATTTACTCCTTCTCATAACACAAGAACAGAGGGACACCCATTAAAATGAAAAATTAACACATTTAAAAATTGATAAATGTAAATGCTTCTTTACAGAACTCATCTGTAGAACTCACTTCCACATTACAGTACATTACTGAGTTAAAGAGCTTACGGGGATGCCAAAAATTATTAGATTCCTTTCAGTTCCTGGGGGGAAAACATGCATGTTTAGTAGACAGAAAATGAGGTTTTTCTTTTTAAAAAATGCTCAGTTTTCTTTCCAGTCTAGTCTAGAAATAATGATAGTACTATTGCAGATGTTCTCTAAGTTTTAATGACATTCAGTTTTCATTGGATAGCAATAACACAGAGAACATTTACGCTGTGTGTGTGTCTCTCTCTCTTTCTCTATTTCCACACACACCATAGGGGCCTAATTCTGGCCTCACTTCCACTCCGCATATCTTGGATAATTATCTAATTTGAATGTGTATCTCATGGTGTGTCTGACATTCAGTGTTGGATGGTTTGAGCAAAGTGGAAGAATGCCCTGATTAACATCCTGATGGGACAGGTATTTTGGAAGCAGATCTTTTTTTGGGAATCTTAGGGGTTTATTGAAGGTTTTCTTGTTGCTCCTGTTATTGCAAAATTCTAAACTTTTCCCCTCTAAAAATCATGGCTGGCAATAAAGTTTAGAACTGAAACAGACTCTTCTCCATAACTGTATTGGAAGTTGATTTGATTATTACATTTCCCTTTTGTCCTTCCTGTTGATGTTACAAAACTGCTTTGGTGGATCCAAATTGTGACTCCTTGGCACTGTTGTGCATTTTGGGCTAATCCTGAAGACCACACTCAGCCCAGTTACCTGGAATATGTGGTAGGAAGACAAAAAGCAGAAGACAATTCTTCTCCCAGACATGCAGAGTCACTCACAGAAGCTCCAGCACCCCAGAGTTTGAAGCAGCTATGCACTCCTAGTAACCAATGGATCTCTGCCCCTGCCCCACTTCCACCTCCCTCTAGAGCATTGAGTTCTGCACTATACGCTAGGTGTGCGTGGTTATGTGCTGGCCATGGCTGATACACTGGGGCATGATTCAGCAACCTCCCGAGCAAAAAGTACAAGCTCCTACAGCTTGAGCTAAAGAGACCTGTAACACACACTCACCAGTAAGTTACATGCACATTTCATTTGGCTCTGAATCTCTGTCTTACTTTATCAAATGGAGATATTAAAGATCTTTGAGCTCAGAACTTCTAGTTGCCCTCTAAACTTTTTTGAAGCAGGTGAAATGGCCTTTTCAGACTATTGTCTTGGCATGTGGAGCCGCCAAATTATCTCAAGAATCTGCTGTCAGGTTTCTCTCTCTTTAGCACATCATAATGTGAGCTACGTGTGGGCCTCAGTAAAGGAAATGACTTTATATTGAAAGTGTTCTTCTTAACTTAGTAAAGGACCAATTCACATTCTTCTGTTCTTTTTATGGATGTAATGTATTTTTTATTGTAAGGCTCCCCAAGAGGTCCTTGGGATAATGTCCCAAATGGCTTGGGATTTTATTGTTTTATCCAACAGTATAACATGGCTCTTTTGTTTTAAGGCTATCTGCATGATCATAAGTAGGCCTTTTTGCATTGCAATATGAGGTTCTGTTTGTGTGGAAATTTCCACCTGCACCCCTGAGCAAAGTAGCAGACACATTAACAGGTTAAAAAAAGGTGGATGAATGTAAGTGCCCCTGCAGTTATTAAAACTCACTTTGTATACTGCAGCAATAGCTTTCAGATATTTATTTTGATTCAGCTGCAAGCAAGATATATAAATGTTCTATATTTTTACGTGCTGATATTTTTTCTCATTTTACTGCTGCCAGTTTTCTGCCTTCTCACAAAGTGGGATTTTGGTAAAGAATCAATCCTATGTCAGATGAGTGAGAAGTGAGTTGATACTTTCCAAATAACTTGCTGTAACTTTTTAGAACTGTTCAACTCAAGCAAATTTTCACAACTGAAATACATTTTCGTAATTCGGTTTCACACCACTCAGATACCCCCAGGAGATTCTCTTCAGAAATTGGATTAATTTGCCTAATGTAATTTAGTGTGTGCCACCTCTCAGTCTTTGGAAACCTTCCAAACAAGGAGTTTATGCATTTTCAAAGGGAAATATTAAAACTAGGAAGGGGGAGGAATTGGCCATAGTAATAATAATAATTAGCACTGATATATAGCTCTTTTCATCTTCAACCGACTTCACGAACATTAACTGAGGGGTTCTCATGGCATCCATGATACAATATTAGCCCATTTTACAGACAGGGAAAGAGAGGTAAAATGGCCCAAAGAGAGTGAGTCAGTAGCAGACCTGGGATTAGAGTTCATTGGCTCCCAATCCTAGCAAAAATATTTGCACTCCCAGAGATGCAAGGAGAATGCATTTGGGTTCTGAATTCAAAGTCAGTCTCCTGACTCAGAGTCACTGGGGCTGGAAACACTGGCAGTCGCATGCTCAGCCCTGAGGAAAGGAGTGTCTTGGACCTATGTATAGAGGGCTCCTGTGGTGGAGGGTGAGACGAATACTTACAGAGGAGGGAGGACACACTCAGCCCAAATCTGTTGAAAGGAAGATCACTCTAACAGGGGATCTATGAAAGGGGAAGGAAGAGTAAAGAAAATGGTGTCTTTGTGATCTTACAAGTCTCCTGGATAAATAAGTGTGTAGATGTTGGGCACCTACATTCATATGCCAAGTACAGGTAATTTTAAATACTTCATGACCTCTATATGTCTTGGAGAAATATGGTGGTGGAAGAAGTGGTTCTGTGTGGTTGGTTGGTTTGAGGTTGGGTTGGGGCTGGAGGGAAAGTCCCCCTCAAGAAACAGCTCCAGGTAGAAAATTGTAGCATTTACTGCTTTTCTCCAGTTGTGGACGAAGAAATTGTAGTTGGGTGCTCATCTCTTTTTGTGTGAAGATAGGAGTACGCGTCCCGTCCCACATTAGTGTGCAGTAGCATCAGCATGAGCAAAAGAAACAGCAGCTTTTTGGACATCTGCAGTGCAATATAAGGAATGGCAATAGGACTTATACGTTAAGGCAGCACAACCATCCAGTTTGTGGGAGGCCAATCAATACTTGTATTACAGATGGTGAAAACTTCCTCTTCTTAGCAGAATGTGGCGTAAACAGTATAATAAACCTTGAGTCCACTTGTTAACCATTCCTTTAGATATGGTAGTCATATAAAAAAGACCACAAGTTCTTGAAAGATCCATTCCTTTACACATTCTTCTATAAATATAACTATAATAGACACATCAGTGCCAGGCCTTTGGCCTTGGCTATGACCCTTTGGAACCAATCCACTGAAACCAATCAGACTTAAAGCTGCCTTAATTAGAGAGCTGAGGATTCCCACTCTCCCAACTGCAGGCTGGCATAAAGGTGGCATAGTCATAGCCACTGGAACTAAGGGTGCTGTGGGTGCTACCGCACCCACTGGCTTGACGTGGTTTCCATAAGATACAGGGTTTAACAGTTTGGTCCAATGGCTCTCAGCACCCTCACTATAAAAACTGTTCCATCACCCCTGAGTATAGAGGGCCTTTACAGCACACCCTTACCCCCAGCCATGATGCCGTAGGAAGCCTTCCAGAGGTATGTTAGAACCAGAGGGAAATCCTGAGCCCCAGGAAAGCTTAAGTTAGAACAACTTTATGGTTACTCTGTATGGATCTGGTGACTGGTTCAATCTCCAACTGCCCTCAAGACGTGGGAAGGAATAGAGGTAACCTAGAACCACCTTTGCCTCTTCCTTTACTTGACACATCTGAGCTTCGAACCCATTAACATTAATTTTAGCCTAAGGCAAAGTATTTGTTGAACAGAAACCATGTAGAACAAAGCAATATACAATACAACTGACACATTGGGGCTGATTCTGCACTCATAAATTCTCGTGCAAATTAGGTGAAGCCATTGGAGTTACACTAGTGTGGAACCAGTGGAACCAAGATCAGAATCAGGCTCATTTCGTTTGAATAGTCAGAATAGGTATCTAAAAAATTATGAGAGCCAACAAAATTTTGTTAAGGTCAGACTCGTGAACATGGCAAAAGTCAAACACAACGGAGTAGAGAGTGTTATTTGTTAGACAGCGCAAAAGACAGTTGTCCTTGGTTGTGGCCCCATCTCTGCCACTGATTTACTGTGTGACCCTGGGCAAATCACTTACACTCTTTATATCAGTTTCCTCCATTTGTAAAACAGAGATACTAATTACCTACCTCAGAGTGCATTGTGAATTATAATTAATGTTTGTACAGCAATTTGAGATCCTTGGATAACAGACAGTTGAAATCCTGCCCCTTTGAAGCTAATTGGAGTTTTGCGATTGACTTAAATGAGGCAAGGATTTTACCCACTCTTATCTAATGTGTGTAAAATACTATGATCTTCCACCTAAAACCCATATATAAATCTATAAATGGTGTAATTTTTTTGTAGTTATAGTCCTTGAAATAGGGGGCACCAAAAACTCTTCATACTTAGACCTTTTATTAACATGACTAATAATCCAGGGGTAAAATTGCCGACATTCGATATTTTATCATTTGTGTTGAAGTAGCTCATAAATAAGTAAACCTACAATCTGCCTCACATTTTAAACTGTTAATTGTTGTTGATTTGCTGGACGTGCATCTTTCGAAAGGAGTTTTGCTTTAGGTGTTTGTTGCTTTACTAAAACCTCGTGGATCTCCAAATGCACTCTTCAGTGAGGAACACTTTTTTTAATATTTTGAAACTTAACATTTTAGGTCAGTGTGCAATTCCACGAAAGTAGTTACTATTTAGATGCATGTGATCTCTCTTGTATTTGCTGCTGAGCCTTTGTGCCACAAGGTCCCTCATAAGATTATATGGTAGCTCTCAATGTGTTTTTTCCTGTATATCTTGATTTTAAAAAGACAATGATTGATTTTCTGTACTTCTCAGTTAAGTAACGGGTTGATTGAAATCATTTTAAAAGCATTTTGGGAGAGAGAAATCTAGCATGAATTTGGGACACAAGCTCTGAGAATTTCAAAAGCTTTTCTGGAGGTTTAGAAAGCTTAATTCCAGTGAATGCATTCATGAGCTCCCACACTTCTATATAAATATATATCTTTTTCAATTGCTTTGAGGATTTTTTTCATATCACCTGCCAAAATTGTTTAAGAAAAATATATTTCTGTGGAAGTAAATTTTGAAATGAACTCCAGCATTCACCTTAGGAACAAATACAATATTCTGTCTCCTTGTAAACTTTTAACCAAGTAAATACTGTTAAGAAACACTTGCTCTACCTACCCTCTTTAGAAACATATTCAAAATGCACATACTATACCTAACAGTTACCCATATTGCACAATTTGTGGTACAAGCTTTTGTTCTGTTATTTCTACATTATTTTATGACTTCCCTACAAATCAGTACAAGCTGCCACTGAACTTAGAAATCATTGTATCACATTAGACAACAGAAGACCCTGAAGCAGATTTAAGGAATCGGTAACCCCTACTTGAATCATACATCATTTATTTTCTGTTCCTCTTCTCAAAAGTAGCATAGCTATTTGTTCTTCAGTCACTCTACTTCTGTACTGCTCGTGAACATGTAATAACAAAGCTTTGCAAACTGTGGAGTTATTGATATTGATAATTTAAGTGACTACTCTAAAATCAGTGGATAGCAGTTTTAGGAAACAATTTCTGAGAATGACAGCCTTTGTGTTTTCCTGGCCTCTCTAATAATCCTGCCCATCATTAACCGGGATGAATAGAGATACAAAGTACTATATTAGAAATGTTCCTGGGCATATTTTTAATTAAGGAGAGGGAGTTGCGGGGGTCGGGTGGGCGGGGAGAACATTTGGTTTGTGTTTGGGTTGTCTTGGTTTGACATTTTAGACAAGTCTTCACATCAGCCTGCAAAAGTTGAACTAACTAGATGTTGACTAATACTGTAACATCTTAAAATTTCTCTCCCCCCCACCTCTCCACACACACACACATACACACACACACCATGAAAGCCGTAATAATTATTGGCATCTAAAGAATGGCTTAGTGGTCAGTAGAAGACAGTCTGTTGAAGTATCTGTTGGTAAGATTAGAAGAACAGAGGCTGGGGGAGGCTGTGTGTGGGTTTTAATGGATGATTAAATCTGGGGAGGTTGATCTCCTTTCATGCTGTGGATGTTGAGTGCTGCAGTCACGCCTCTCACTGCCAGCCGACACTAGGATGATAATCAGTCACTATGAAAACTCATTAACTCCACAGCAATGAGTCCTCCACTGCTCAAGCTTGGTGCTGTTCTCAGTACCATGGCAATGATCTCTAACTGGATGTCCCAAACTCTCCCATCTCTGGTAGGACTAAATACCACCAGACTATCCACTTCAGATACTCTAGTAAGTAGCTCTGATGTGTTATAAGCCATCTTCATGCTGAACTGATATTTTAAGGGACCACAAATGCTATGGTTTAAGTTGCCTTTTTGTAAATCTCTCTTAAAGCTATTAATCTTTATGCTGGAACTGACTGCATGCTTCTGTCTGGACACTTCAAACTGCACAGCTTTTGTGAGGATGCTACAGACTTACTATACAAGAGAAACTTTTTGAAAAATAGCCTCATTAAGTATTTAAGAACAAATGGCTTCATTTTTTTAGTATGAAATGTTTAAAATATCTAAGAAAATACTTGTTTCTTTAGCTTAGATTTGTTTCCATATTTATTGTTCCAGAAAATATATACTGATGTATTATAGAATAAGATAACTGAAAAGAAACCTACAGTCTATCTTACTCTGTAGCATTGCCACAGAGTTTCTTTTCTTAATTTGCAGAACAGTCAAGCAAAGGAATGTCTTTTAAAAAGAAAAGAAAATAGGTACTTTTCAGTTTGACCACAGGACTCTTATGCAGGCTGATTAGGAAATAATGGAGATGATGAATTAGTAGTTAGGTTAGTTAAAATCTTCCAGTACTTGTATTTGATGTTCATATGTCAGTAAATTTTAACACAACATACAGTAGTCTCTGTTTACGTAGAACTAAAGAAAAAAAGTGTTATTAATGCTTTCTCTGAATTTCTACATGTAATCTAAAAATTAGATTCATATTTCAATCGGACAGGTGAACTCAAGGACCTTTACAGTAGCATTTGTAGAAGAGCAAATGGAGTTGGAACAAAATGTATTCTACCAAATATTTGAGAAATCCTATCTGTGTAATTTCAGTGTAAATGAAATCAGAGTAGAACAGCTTACTATTCTCAGAACTGAATTTCAGTTGTAGCTAAAAGTGATTAATTAACTGATCAATATTTAATTATCTGATTGTATGTGGGTAGGAAAAAAATATTGCATACAAAGTTTTTAATACTGTTACTTTTAAATTCATTGTATTGTTATCCTAAAGAAATGAGTTTTTGTTTTAGTACAACACCATGTTATGGGGGAATGGGGAAATCCTGAATTTTTCTTAAAATATAACTAATTTTCACACTGAACTATATGGGGCATGTCTCTAATTCCTACCGACACCCACAAGTCAGATGGGTTCCTTCATCCAAGTATACATTTGTGCTTGACTAGTTGACGGGGAGACACACACACACACACATTTATTTGCAGGATCAGATCCTGAGCTAGTGTAAATTGACATCTCCCTTGACTTCAGTGAAGTTCTGTTGATTTTAAACCCACTGAGGCTCTGGACCATATCATGTATGCATTGTCATTATTTTTAACAACACTGCTTGCTCTTATTAAGATGGAGCAACCATGCTTGTTTCATGCTTTAGTGAGCTGTGAGGTAATAGAAGTGTCAGTGAAGCTAGCACACAGGAATAAAAGCCTTATATCCAAAGCAGAACAGCCTTGTAACATTCATAGGTGGAAAAAAATCATATTCTGTAGCATATCATAGTCAAGAGAATTTCTTCTGCTTTTTCCATCTTGTTATCCATCTTCTTATTTCTATGGCATGTAATTTCTAAAATACGGCATTATGAGATAAGGCCCTATATGCCGTGAATTCAGTACTAACCCTTGACACCTGCGCATATATTGCCAACATATCTTCAGAAATCCACCAACATACATTCATGAGCAATCGGCAGTTCAAACTGAATCTTGTTATGTATAAAACTTTCCACACAAAATTTGAAAAATTGTACATTTTATACAAGAGAGACAGGAACAAAAACTCCTCATCTCCTGTATATTTAATGATTTCTTTTCACCTGAGCTGAAAAAGACTATTATAAAAGGGGAAAGATAGGACCAAATTCTCTGCTGGAATAACTGTTGAAGTCAGTGGAGTTATACCAGAAGAAAATCTGGCCCATAATGTTTATACACAACTAGTCATAGGAATTATATGTATTTCAATGACATGCATTTGCCCAGACAGTGGTGACAATGAACACAGCTATAATATTCTTATTGAAATATCTGGTAGTGTAAAGGAAAAAGAAACCTTTTGGACCTGAGTACTGGAATTCTATAGCACAGCTGCCTTTATTCCAAGATAACATGAAATATTAGCTTTTGCAGGGGCTCCTTTCTCTTTTCATAAGATTGTTAAGAACTAACATGAATATTTTTGTTTCTCCTCTTTGAGGCTTGGTTATTTCTTTTCTCATCCGCTTACTAAGACCTGTCAGTGGTAAGCCTGCATTTGGGGTTTGGATTTAACATCTTTCATAAGATGTTGATGCCTTCTAGCGCCTTCTCTGGGAAGCAGAGCAACTTCTGCTGGAGGGTGGGATTAAATGAGAAAGAACAAAAAAATAATAAAATAAAAGCGCAGATGTGTGTAAAAATCACACTCACAGTCACAGAGATAGATAGATAGATAGATACTTCCATCCATACCCTCTCATGACAGCAATTTCTTTCCTACTGAATGAAAGAATCCTGGAAAAACAGAATACAGTAAAGCAATGGAGCCTAAATGTAGAGTAATATATCATCATTCATGTAAGCATGGATAAACAATCACAATGCACTTCTAGTATGTGCCTGAGGGTTTCTCATTGTGAGATATACATCACAAGTGTAGAACAAAAAGAACAGGAGTACTTGTGGCACCTTAGAGACTAGCCAATTTATTCATTTATTTAATCTCTAAGGTGCCACAAGTACTCCTGTTCTTTTTGTGGATACAGACTAATACGCCTGCTACTCTGAAAAGTGTAGAACACTTCATTTTTAAAAAATCGAATGGCAAATGGTTTTATGATTGTACAAGTGTCTCTTCATCTAACACCACATGGTAAGGAAATTTGTCCCTGGGTAAACATGCTTTTTGTCAGGAAATGAGATTGAAATGTGTGGTTTCAGCAGAACATATACAGCACTGTTTGGACAATACAACCCGAATTACATCCTTTTTACTATAGACTGGGCATGATTCTGGTGTCTCATCATTTTACACTGGTGAAACTTCATTAACATGAATGGAGTAACTCCTGAGTTATACCAGTATCAGCTCTCAATTAAGCTCAAAGATTGCAGTGTATCTGTACATTAGGGGTAAGAATTCCTGTGCCTCAGAAGGGATAGGAGCTAACATTGGGTTCTACAGATAGTCCTAAACTTTGACATAAACTTGGTTGCAGTACTGCTACATGACATCAATATCTGGGTATGAGGACTATGGAAAATCATAGAAGCCACCAACCTAAAATTAGCTAACATTGTAAGGGTTAACTGCTTTGACAAGCATAAATTGTTCAAGCTTACAATTTTACTTGCTATTCAAAACCAGTTTAAATTGTCCCTGCAGCTGTAATTTTGTTTAGATTTTATTGTTCACCATCTCTGTTCAACTAGATTCCCTGTGCCCTAAAAAAATAAAGGTTAGAAGAACATCATAAAACTGGCATGATTTAGCAATGAACCTTAGATAAGTCTTTCTAGCAAACCCTAAAGCAAGTTCAGCTGTCCTCCATTTACCATCCCTTTAAATTATAGGCTTTTATTTTCCTAGCAAAACAGGGGAATATTACAGTTTTGATCTTTCAATTAACTCTACAGAAGGAGAGGTCACTGCTTTCTTCAGTGACCCCAGCAGAAATCCTTTGGAAGAAAAGAGGTGGTTCTATTCTCTTGCATTAAGATGACATGCAGAGAAGAATCACCAGGGAATACTCTTTCACCTTTTATTCTAAACTCATTCTAGAGAGATACTGTATCTGCCCTGTAGTGATGAACTATGCAATAGCTGACTGTACTTAGGCCAGTAAGCATCAATATTAATGCTTGCCAGTTTTAATAATTACTGTTTGCACTGATGTTAACTAAGTTTTTATAATATAACTGGTGGCTCACATACACTGTGCCAAAATGAAATTATTCTGGTGGCAGCCATTAGCCTCTGAGCTTTGAAATCAAGTAGCCAAAATTGTATATGTTAGATATAAAAAGAAGAATGCATAATTTTATCTTGACTAGTCATCTCTAAAACCAATACTCAAGAACATTAATTCTATTAACAGATTTAATTCTATCATCTGAAATTCCTTCATCGTCAAGATTCTTTTATTTCCTTCTTTCATCTTGACCTCTGTAAATTTCTGTACATCTTGTTAAATGCATGTCAACCAACTCTTTCAATCATCTTTCAAAGATTTAGGGAAACTGGCAGATAGAGCTTGGGGATGTTGGTCACCACTGAAAAAAAAACCATAAAAGACTAGGAGAATTTTTGAGTTTTACCATGACTGCTGAAAGCAGAATGTGCTAGGAATTTCCAGCATACATTACAGTCTTAATGACTAAATTTGTTCCCTTTCATCTAAACTAAACAGATTCTTTGCTGTACTTCCCTGAGGCTTCTCTGTTGCTATTGGTGTTTATAGCTATGTAACTGCAAGGCTGTTTTTGGTGTACTGCACCTTTAAAAGTAAAGTGGGCCCTCTCTAACTTGTTTTTAGGCCTGAGAGTTGGTCAGCATGGATGCTGTTACTGTGCTTTCTCATGGGGACTTTATATTTGTTCCTTTCTATCTTGTTATTTTCTTTCAAGTAAAAGTCATCCAGTAAGAAAGGACATATTTGTTCTTTGTTCATGGAAAACTATAACACCCTATCCACAAAGAATGAAATCAATGAACTTGTGTTGAATCATAAGTAGAAAACTGTTCTCATCCAGACTGAATATGATGATAATTAAGCAGGGCTGTCAAATATTTCTAAATAACTATTAACAAGGAGTCAGGTATAATGGAAAACTTTGGAAAAATGAAAAATTATCAATCATCCATTAAGGGGGTAATAAAAGATAATTAAAAGGAAGATCATTGTGAACACATATGGTATGTAACTGTGCAAGCATATTTTCTTAAGTTTAATTCGTGTGTGTGTGTCTGTCTGTCTACATAGAGCTATTTTGTTTTAAGAATTTGAAAAACCAAAAAGTCATTCATGAATATCAGCTATTTCACTCCCTTTGCATTTGCTTATTATTGTTTTATTACTATAGACTCAAATTAGCCCCAAAGAAGGATGGCAAGTGTATAGTTCAGCCCAAGACCCAGATGGCCGATGCATTTGTACTGTAGTTGCACCAGAGCAAAATTTATGTTCAAGAGACGCCAAAAGCAGACAACTTAGACAACTGCTAGAGAAGGTAAGTCTCCCAAATGTATCCCTTCTTTTTGTCCACTAAGACTTCCATAGTAATCTGCTCCTTTCCCTCTTTAAAATAATAAATACAGCATTCAATGATTACCTATCAATGTTATTTCTCTATTTCCCCTTCCCAGTTTTCCACCACTAACCACACTTCATCTGGTTTCTTTACAACACAGCTCTGCTGACCTGAGTCATTGATCCAGCAGCTTAATGCTGCATTTTCTCTCATTTCTGCCTCCCAGATTTCTTTTTTTAAGAGAACCAAGTAAATGCCATATTGCTGAAGATGGGATCAGCAAAGATTACCGTGCTGAACCTTCTAAGCATAAAAGGGAGGTTGTTGGCAGGGTATCCTTCATAATGTAATGTATAGTAAATGCAATGAGATGTGTAATGTATATAAAGGAAGATGGTTTCTGTGTAACTTTGGAGCTGTGATGTACCCTGCATCCATACACACCCCTCCCCACATTTGAACTTGAACAGCTCATCTTAGAGATGCTGTATGTCAAACAAAGATACCTGAGTGACAAAGTTTGGAGTCTAACTGAGTTTTTGGGAAGCCAAGTGGAAAGAGGTCTCGGAGGGAATCCCAACAGGAGCTACACCAGCAGCTGGAACAAAAGACAAGGATCAAACCCAAGAAAAGTTTAGAGAACTGCTGTCAAACCTATACTAACACTATGTCTACACTCTGGACATTACAGTGGGACAGCTGTACCACTTCAGCTGTGCTGCTGTAAGGTCTCATATGTAGCCACTCTTTGCCAGCAAGAGAGAGCTCTCCTGCCGTCATAATTAAACCACTCCCAACAAGTGATGTTAGCTATGTTGGCAGAAGAACCTCTCCTGCTGACACAGTGCTGTCCACACCAGCACTTTTGTCTATGCAACTTATGTCGGTCAGGGGTGTGGACTTCATTCTCCAGAGCTTTTACTCTGGCATGTTTCTCAAACATTAAAATACTCATAAATAAGGTTTTTAATCTTTTCTTTTTCTTTTTGAAGTCCACAGCACCAACCCTCTCACAACTAGCCCTTTGATAATTTGGGGTCTTCTATATGGAGGCTTAAGCTCTACAAATTATTTTTTTTCACTAGATGATGGCAAATGTGGGTACAAACAATCATTTTACTACATCAATAAAGCCACATATTGCTGTTTATTACAGTTTCTGTGGGAAAGTGGCTTCTGGCAAAGTGAAACATTTCAAGTTTTATCATAGCTCTGAAAGGATTTATTTTGTTGGCTTCAGTGATTAGAAAGAACATAAAAGAAGACAAAAATATGGATTTATTCCATTAACAGTACTTTCTAACAAAAATGTATATGGCTAATTATTGCTAGTTAATCTACACTGCTATCAACACTATTTTTAAGGTATTTTTAATGAGGTGGTAGGTTAAGTAAAATCAAACTGTATCAGATCCACAATATGTTACAGGATTGTAATAACCAGATGCAGTATGATACAGTCGTCATCACAATGGGGTGCCAACTGAAACTATGGATAACACCTCAAAGGTTATATATGTTAGTGTACGGAAGGAATATCACCCTTTTCTCCCACCTCCATTAGACTGGCTGGACAAAAGGGGTTTTGCCTGAGCAAGTTGTGAGTAAGATCTTTAAGATTGGGCCTAATATTTTCTAGTGGTACTTCCCCCTCCCCCATTTACTGTGCATGAGTTAAAGTTAATTTTGGCATAAAATTATTGCACATGCAAAACTCTCTGAAAAAACAACAACAAAATATTCTACTTCAGCTTCATGTCTGGAAATGTGTCACCTCTTCCCACATTTTTTGTCTGATTTTTATAAAGTTAACACTGATGAAAGATACATAAAGTACACACAAATTAAAGGTGTCCTTGTCTTAAAGATGGGAATGGGCTGTCTTTTGTTCTACATATGCTCAGTCAGTTACTTGAAACTCATTTCTTTTAATCTTTCAGTGATTTTTTTCTATTAATGATTTACAGTTGAATAGATGTATTTTAATTCTACTGATAAAACTATAAACAATCACATATCCTACAGTCTGGCCACCTGTTACATTGCTGAATTTTATAATAAAATCTCAAATGTAAAAACTTCTCCAACTCTCAACCCATCCTCTCCTCAAATGGCTGGAGGAAAAGTGCCTTGCAGCATATCCTGAAGGATAACAGATCTGGAAGTGATTTCCAAAGCTCATGATCATGAAGGATATCCTGCCAGCAACCTCCCTTTTATACTAAGAAGGGTCAGCACGGTTGTCATAAATATAAAGGGAAGGATAAACCCCTTTGAAATCCCTCCTGGCCAGGGGAAAGCTCCTCTCACCTATAAAGGGTTAAGAAGCTAAAGGTAACCTCGCTGGCACCTGACCAAAATGACCAATGAGGAGACAAGATACTTTCAAAAGCTGGGAGGAGGGAGAGAAACAAAGGGTCTGTGTCTGTCTGTATGCTGCGTTTGCCAGGGACAGAACAGGAATGGAGTCTTAGAACTTTTAGTAAGTAATCTAGCTAGGTATGTGTTAGATTATGATTTCTTTAAATGGCTGAGAAAAGAATTGTGCTGAATAGAATAACTATTTCAGTCTGTGTATCTTTTTTGTAACTTAAGGTTTTGCCTAGAGGGGTTCTCTATGTTTTTGAATCTAATTACCTTGTAAGATATCTACCATCCTGATTTTACAGGGGGGATTTCTTTATTTCTATTTACTTCTATTTTTTATTAAAAGTCTTCTTGTAAAAAACTGAATGCTTTTTCATTGTTCTCAGATCCAAGGGTTTGGGTCTGTGGTCACCTATGCAAATTGGTGAGGCTTTTTATCCAACATTTCCCAGGAAAGTGGGGGGTGTAAGTGTTGGGAGGATTGTTCATTGTTCTTAAGATCCAAGGGTCTGGGTCTGTAGTCACCTAGGCAAATTGGTGAGGCTTTTTACCAAACCTTGTCCAGGAAGTGGGGTGCAGGGTTTTGGGAAGTATTTTGGGGGGAAAGACGCGTCCAAACAGCTCTTCCCCAGTAACCAGTATTAGTTTGGTGGTGGTAGCGGCCAGTCTAAGGACAACGGGGGGAATATTTTGTACCTTGGGGAAGTTTTGACCTAAGCTGGTAAAGATAAGCTTAGGAGGTTTTTTTCATGCAGGTCCCCACATCTGTACCCTAGAGTTCAGAGTGGGGGAGGAACCTTGACATGGTGGCATAGTGGTGGGATTAACCTGAAATCATTTTGAGATCCAGTTGAGATTTTTTTTTAACTAGAAATACAGATTTTAAAAAGGAATTTTTTGTTCCTTTGGAAAGGAAGTCCAGAAAGCAGCTTTGAAACTGAAAGCAGCTTGGTTTTTCTCTGCTTTGTGGCCAAGCAGAGACAAAAGGGGATTATCTTTGTGAATTGCAGGTTCTCTTTGCCTGGAGGCAGGGTACTTAACTCCTGCAAGGAAATTCACAGTCTTCCAACCCAGAGGTTTTTTTTTCTTTTCTTCCTAAAAGTAAATAGGGGGTGTGTGTTCTACCCATTTGCTTTTTCTTTGGGCTGGGTAAGCAGGTTTCCAAGTAGTTGGAGGTTTTTTGCTTTAATTTGGGCCCAGAGCAGAGACAAGGGAATTGTCTTTTTCTGTAGGCTGACAGTCACTATCAGAGAATAGGTATTCTATTCCAGCACAGCAAAATTTTACAGCCACGTTTTGTTTGTTATTTCTAAACCTCGGGTGTAAAGTTAGTTAAAAACAGAGAGGTTAGAATGGCAAAATCCGCGGCTCGACTACAGCTCGAATTAGCCAAATTTCAGGCTGAGGAAAGACAAAGGGAACATGAAAGACAGATAGAACTCCTGTGGCTGAAGAAGGAACAAGAAAGGGAGGCAGAACAACACCAAGTGGCTGCTCACAGGAGAGCTATGGAAGCGAGGGACAAAGAACTGGAGGAGAAGGAAAAAGAGAGGAAGTATGTGGAGGAGATGGAGAAGATAAAGGCTCAGCAGAATATCCCAACAAACCCTAGTAATCCTTCTCCAAGTACCACTTCCCATCCCAGAAAGTTCCCCACCTACAAGGCAGGTGATGATACTGAGGCCTTCTTAGAAAAGTTCGAAAGGGCCTGCCTTGGGTACAACATCTCTACTGACCAATATATGGTAGAGCTGAGGCCGCAGCTCAGTGGACCCTTAGCTGAGGTGGCAGATGAAATACCTAAAGAACACATGAACAAGTATGAACTGTTTAAATCCAAGGTGAGAGTCAGAATGGGGATAACTCCCGAGCAGTCTCGTCGGAGGTTCAGAGCCCTAAGGTGGAAACCAGACATGTCATTTACCCGACATGCCTACCACATTGTGAAACATTGGGATGCCTGGATATCAGGAGCAAGTGTTGAATCTCCAGTAAATTTGCCCTTCCTAATGCAAATGGAACAATTCTTAGAGGGTGTTCCTGAGGAAATAGAAAGATACATCCTAGATGGGAAACCCAAAACTGTAATTGAGGCAGGAGAGATTGGAGCCAGATGGGTGGAGGTGGCAGAGAAGAAGAAAACTGGTCGCAGTTGGAGCAGAGACCAGAAGGGACCACCCCAGACCACACCCTATTACCGGGGGCCGCCCAAAGCCCCACCTACCTCCCAAAGAACCCTCCAGACCCCTTATCGTCCCACCACCCCGTTCTCCAGCAACCCTCCTCGCCCCAGTGACCCGTCAGCTGGACGATGTTTTAAGTGTAACGAGCTGGGGCATGTAAAGGCCAACTGCCCCAAGAACCCCAACAGATTACAGTTCATTGCACCGGAATCACACCAGAGGTCCACAGGCCCAGATACCTCCCAGATACCCTTGGAGCGGAGGGAAACTGTGAGTGTGGGCGGGAAGAAGGTCACCGCGTGGAGGGACACCGGAGCACAAATGTCAGCTATCCATGCTTCCTTAGTGGACCCCAATTTAATCAACCCAGAGATCCAAGTGACGATTCAACCCTTCAAGTCCAACTCTTTCAATTTGCCTACAGCCAAGTTGCCTGTCCAGTACAAGGGCTGGTCAGGAATGTGGACTTTTGCAGTCTATGATGATTATCCCATCCCCATGCTGTTGGGGGAGGACTTGGCCAATCATGTGAAGCAGGCCAAGAGGGTGGGAATGGTCACCCGCAGCCAGGCTAAACAAGCCGTGAGGCCTAGCTCTATTCCGGAAACTTCTATCAGGACCCAGTCAGAGGTGATGGACCCGGACCCCAGGCCAATGTCTGCAACAGCAGTAGTGGATCCAGTCCCAGAGACCCAGACGGAACCAGTGCTAGAACCAGAACCAGCCGAACAACCAACACCAGACCCCGTGTCAGCACTGAATCCAGTACTTGCAACCTCAACACCAGAGGGCCCCACCGAACCTGAACTGGCAGCAGCCGATAACCCTACACAAGAGGCTCAGCCGGAGCCTGAATCCCAACATAGTGCACCAGCGGAGAGCGGTTCACAGTCAACAGAAACAGCTCCATCCCCTATATCGCTTCCAGAGGGACCAAGCCTAGGTCCACAATCCCATGAGGAACTGATGTTTCCAGCATCAAGGGAACAGTTCCAGACCGAACAGGAAGCAGATGAAAGCCTCCAGAGAGCTTGGACGGCGGCACGGAGCAACCCACTGCCTCTCAGCTCTTCTAATCGATCCAGGTTTGTTGTAGAAAGAGGACTTTTATACAAGGAAACTCTTTCTGGTGGACACCAGGAAGACTGGCATCCTCAGAGACAGTTGGTAGTTCCAACTAAATACCGGGCCAAGCTCTTGAGCTTAGCCCATGATCACCCTAGTGGCCATGCTGGGGTGAACAGGACCAAAGACCGTTTGGGGGGATCATTCCACTGGGAGGGAATGGGCAAGGATGTTTCTACCTATGTCCAGTCTTGTGAGGTGTGCCAAAGAGTGGGAAAACCCCAAGACCAGGTCAAAGCCCCTCTCCAGCCACTCCCCATCATTGAAGTTCCATTTCAGCGAGTAGCTGTGGATATTCTGGGTCCTTTTCCGAAAAAGACACCCAGAGGAAAGCAGTACATACTGACTTTCATGGATTTTGCCACCCGATGGCCGGAAGCAGTAGCTCTAAGCAACACCAGGGCTAAAAGTGTGTGCCAGGCACTAGCAGACATATTTGCCAGGGTAGGTTGGCCCTCCGACATCCTCACAGATGCAGGGACTAATTTCCTGGCAGGAACTATGGAAAACCTTTGGGAAGCTCATGGGGTAAATCACTTGGTTGCCACTCCTTACCACCATCAAACAAATGGCATGGTGGAGAAGTTTAATGGAACTTTGGGGGCCATGATATGTAAATTTGTAAATGAGCACTCCAATGATTGGGACCTAGTGTTGCAGCAGTTGCTTTTTGCCTACAGAGCTGTACCACATCCCAGTTTAGGGTTTTCCCCATTTGAACTTGTATATGGCCGTGAGGTTAAGGGGCCATTGCAGTTGGTGAAGCAGCAATGGGAGGGATTTACACCTTCTCCAGGAACTAACATTCTGGACTTTGTAACCAACCTACAAAACACCCTCCGAACCTCTTTAGCCCTTGCTAGAGAAAACTTACAGGATGCTCAAAAAGAGCAAAAAGCCTGGTATGATAAACATGCCAGAGAGCGTTCCTTCAAAGTAGGAGACCAGGTCATGGTCTTAAAGGCGCTCCAGGCCCATAAAATGGAAGCATCGTGGGAAGGGCCATTCACGGTCCAGGAGCGCCTGGGAGCTGTTAATTATCTCATAGCATTCCCCACCTCCAACCGGAAGCCTAAGGTGTACCATATTAATTCTCTAAAGCCCTTTTATTCCAGAGAATTAAAGGTTTGTCAGTTTACAGCCCAGGGAGGAGACGATGCTGAGTGGCCTGAAGGTGTCTACTACGAAGGGAAAAGTGCTGGTGGTGTGGAAGAGGTGAACCTCTCCATCACCCTTGGGCGTATGCAGCGACAGCAGATCCAGGAGCTGTGCACTAGCTACGCGCCAACGTTCTCAGCCACCCCAGGACTGACTGAACGGGCATACCACTCCACTGACACAGGTAATGCTCACCCAATTAGGGTCCAACCTTACCGGGTGTCTCCTCAAGCTAAAACTGCTATAGAACGGGAGATCCAGGATATGTTACAGATGGGGGTAATCCGCCCCTCTGAAAGTGCATGGGCATCTCCAGTGGTTCTAGTTCCCAAACCAGATGGGGAAATACGTTTTTGCATGGACTACCGTAAGCTAAATGCTGTAACTCGCCCAGACAACTATCCAATGCCACGCACAGATGAACTATTAGAGAAACTGGGACGGGCCCAGTTCATCTCTACCTTGGACTTAACCAAGGGGTACTGGCAGGTACCGCTAGATGAATCTGCCAAGGAAAGGTCAGCCTTCATCACACATCTCGGGCTGTATGAATTTAATGTACTCCCTTTCGGGCTGCGAAATGCACCCGCCACTTTCCAAAGACTTGTAGATGGTCTCCTAGCGGGATTAGGAGAATATGCAGTCGCCTACCTTGATGACGTGGCCATATTTTTGGATTCCTGGGCAGACCACCTGGAACATCTACAAAAAGTCCTTGAGCGCATAAGGGAGGCAGGACTAACTGTTAAGGCTAAGAAGTGTCAAATAGGCCTAAACAGAGTGACTTACCTTGGACACCAGGTGGGTCAAGGAACTATCAGCCCCCTACAGGCCAAAGTGGATGCTATCCAAAAGTGGCCTGTCCCAAAGTCAAAGAAACAGGTTCAATCCTTCTTAGGCTTGGCCGGTTATTACAGACGATTTGTACCGCACTACAGCCAAATCGCTGCCCCACTGACAGACCTAACCAAAAAGAAACAGCCAAATGCTGTTCAGTGGACCGGAAAGTGTCAGAAGGCCTTTAACAAGCTTAAAGCGACACTCATGTCTGACCCTGTACTAAGGGCCCCAGACTTTGACAAACCGTTCCTAGTAACCACAGATGCGTCCGAGCGTGGTGTGGGAGCAGTTTTAATGCAGAAAGGACCTGATCAAGAATTCCACCCTGTAGTGTTTCTCAGCAAAAAACTGTCTGAGAGGGAAAGCAACTGGTCAGTCACTGAAAAAGAATGTTACGCCATTGTCTACGCTCTGGAAAAGCTACGCCCATATGTTTGGGGACAGCGTTTCCACCTGCAAACCGACCATGCTGCACTGAAGTGGCTTCACACCGTCAAGGAAACTAACAAAAACCTTCTTCGGTGGAGTTTAGCTCTCCAAGATTTTGATTTCGACGTCCAACACATCTCAGGAGCTTCTAACAAAGTGGCTGATGCACTCTCCCATGAAAGTTTCCCAGAATCAACTGGTTAAAATCGTCCTTGAGATGTGGAAAATATTGTTAGTCTTTATGTACTTGGTAGTATATTTAGAGATGCATGTGTCTTATTAACTCTGTTTTTCCTAGAGCTCCAGGAAGAAATCCCAGCCAGTGTTACACCCTAGCTGAGATTTGGGGGGCGTGTCATAAATATAGGGAAGGATAAACCCCTTTGAAATCCCTCCTGGCCAGGGGAAAGCTCCTCTCACCTGTAAAGGGTTAAGAAGCTAAAGGTAACCTCGCTGGCACCTGACCAAAATGACCAATGAGGAGACAAGATACTTTCAAAAGCTGGGAGGAGGGAGAGAAACAAAGGGTCTGTGTCTGTCTGTATGCTGCGTTTGCCAGGGACAGAACAGGAATGGAGTCTTAGAACTTTTAGTAAGTAATCTAGCTAGGTATGTGTTAGATTATGATTTCTTTAAATGGCTGAGAAAAGCATTGTGCTGAATAGAATAACTATTTCTGTCTGTGTATCTTTTTTGTAACTTAAGGTTTTGCCTAGAGGGGTTCTCTATGTTTTTGAATCTAATTACCCTGTAAGATATCTACCATCCTGATTTTACAGGGAGGATTTCTTTATTTCTATTTACTTCTATTTTTTATTAAAAGTCTTCTTGTAAAAAACTGAATGCTTTTTCATTGTTCTCAGATCCAAGGGTTTGGGTCTGTGGTCACCTATGCAAATTGGTGAGGCTTTTTATCCAACATTTCCCAGGAAAGTGGGGGTGCAAGTGTTGGGAGGATTGTTCATTGTTCTTAAGATCCAAGGGTCTGGGTCTGTAGTCACCTAGGCAAATTGGTGAGGCTTTTTACCAAACCTTGTCCAGGAAGTGGGGTGCAGGGTTTTGGGAAGTATTTTGGGGGGAAAGACGCGTCCAAACAGCTCTTCCCCAGTAACCAGTATTAGTTTGGTGGTGGTAGCGGCCAGTCTAAGGACAACGGGGGGAATATTTTGTACCTTGGGGAAGTTTTGACCTAAGCTGGTAAAGATAAGCTTAGGAGGTTTTTTTCATGCAGGTCTCCACATCTGTACCCTAGAGTTCAGAGTGGGGGAGGAACCTTGACAACGGTAATCTTTGCTGATCCCATCTTCAGCAATATGGCATTGAAAGAGGCAAGTAGGATAGTCCAAGTCATTTAGAGCTTAACAGCCTTTAACCTGCTAGGTGAGCACTCTGGCCCTGATCCAACAAAGCATTTGAGCATATGCCTAACTGTAAGCACAAGTCCAATGGGACTGTTCACATGCTTAAAACTGAGCCCATGCTTAAGAGCTTTGCTGGATTGAAATCTGTTGTAGAGGCATCTAGGAATGCCTCTACAATAGATAGAGAATCCATGGACCAGGACCCCCTTGTATTAGGCACAGTACAAACCACAGAACAAAAAGACAGTCCCGGCTCCAAAGAAGTTACAGTCTAAGGAATGTACTAATAGTAATAATGTTGGTGTCAATTTAATAAATCTTATTATCTGTATCAGAGTTAGGAAATATTTCTGAAGCATGCATAGGTAACTTTGAGTAAAGATATTTATAGTTAAAGTAGGCCTCGATGTATAACGAAAAAAGTTCAAAGCTTTTTTAACACACACTAGCATTTTACAGGCTCAATCCTGGTTCTGTTGAAGTCAGCTGGTATTTTGCCATTAACTTCAATGGGAGCAGGATCAAGCCCTAAGATATGGTATTTTGCTGACTTACCAAAAACAGTGGCGTAGTCCTCCTGAAAATTTAAAAATCTAGTTTGAGTAAATGTCACTCTTAAGCCCAAGACCATGTTTTTCCAAAGCACTGACATTTAAACTAGTGCATCACTAGAGTGTAAAATATTGGCTCTTCAAAGCTTGTATTCATATTTATCAAAAGCCCAAGTTGTACATATCTCTTAAAGGAGACCCACTGGCCCTGCTCCTGATCTCTCTTGCACTGATTTCACACTCAAGTAACTTCACTGACTTCCGTAGAATTATTCCTGATTTTCATTTATGTGAAGGATCAGAATCATGCCCATTCTCTTTAATAGAGTAGTACAATGTTCCGGGCAAAATGATTGCTTCTAAGAGCCACATGCTGTATACAGAGCACTTGAAAAAATTCAGCAAGTGCTGCATTATATAGTACAAACTCTGTCTGGGTGGCAGCATGCATTTCATTTGCTAAGTATAAGTTCAGATCCTTGATGAAGCTTGACAAATTTAAATTCAAGATCAAAACTTTACCCCATTCTTCCTCCACACACCCCAAATCTTCTATAAATTGGATTAAGTAGTGAAGTGGCATGGAGTTATAAGTTAACTCAGGTCAATATCCCATTTTCCTGAGTTATTGAATACTTACATTCTTTTGTTCGGGAATGTTGAATCACAAACCTCCTTTATGATTCCTTGCCCTGAACAGTTCTTCCCCTTGCTGAATTGTCACAAAACTCAGTGCACAGTTTTCTTTTTTAAGGTATTATACGATGGGTAAAGACATTGGGCCAAATCCCTCTAATTTATAGTGGAACAATCCCATTTATTTCAGTGGGATTACATGTGTGACCAAGGCCAAACTGCGGCCCACTTTCTGTATCGTTGTACAGTTATGAATTCAAAGCTCCACTGAGGTAAACAATGGCTAACAATTCAAGCATTGACAGAGGCATGACATTTTATCATTTGACATTTACCTACACATACAAGAAAAAGAAAAACAGAGTGCAGCCAGTGTTCTTCTTTAACAGGTTCAGAATATGTCCCAATCTATTGAAGTTTTAAACCTACGGACGCAGAGGGATTTCCAGTATGTTTTAAAAATGGAAACACAAATGAAAGGGCTGAAGGCTAAGTTTCGGCAAATTGAAGATGATCGGAAGACATTAATGACAAAGCATTTTCAAGTAAGTTTTATTTTAATAATAATTTTGAAAGCCTGCTGCAAGCTATGCACTAAAAAGCAATGCATGAACTGCTAAGATCTCAGCTTGAAAAGCTTATACAAAAGCAATGTTGAAAAGGAACCACAATATAACCTCTTTTATTATGATAATCACTTTATTCAGTTTAACTGTAATAAGGAGTGACCATTAATTATTAAGACGTTAGAGAAATGTCAGTATAAACAGAATCCTATTTTACTGTGTCAATGTGCAGTTCATATTGAGAGATTTATATGCAGTCAAGCACTGGTGATAAATGAGGAAGCCAGGGAATTAATAGCAAATGACCAGAGGGTTTTGTACTTTTACAGTTGTCTGACATTTTGTAGAACTGAAAAGAAGAAAGATCATAATGAGTGAAGTTATTATAATTGGTACTTAATAGCATTAAGATCTAAAAGTTTCTGATTAGAGATTGGGGGAGTTAGTTATTCGGGGTGTTCCCCCTCCCCTCTCTAATCCACATGTGCTATAAGAAAAAATGTTCATGTTAAATTTCCTAGTAATTTTTCACTGAACAAAAACTTTAGCCACCCTATCTGCTATGAAATCTAGTTGCTAGAGGTTAGAAATAGCTATTGTCTATTCTTAGGAAGCCATCTGGACTATACTAAGGAGACAATGTTACAGACATATAGTATTGCAGGTACTGGGCCCTAATGAGGGAGAGTTTTGAGTGTGCAAGGAATGCAAAATAGGGTCCATTAAATATATCCCAAGGATGCACATTTTATTCTGTCTTTTGGAGGTGCTCATGATAGCTGAAACATGAAAGCATAGGCTTAAATTTTCAAAAGGAGTGGCACCTGAGTGGCATCTGCTTGTTCAGAGGTACTGAGCACTGAACAGCTCCCATTGGTTTCAGTAATTAATTATACTAATAACCATACTCTCCAAGTGATCTCTTACTTATTATTCTCAGTTTAGCTGAAAGTCTGAGTATAATTCTGCTCAGCCAGTTTCAGCTTCATGAAAGTTTTCACCTTTACCCCTTGTAATGTTATTTGCCATAACACCACATTGTGTTGTGCCATTATATATTTTGAATTATTGTTATTTTTTTTTCCAGAGGAACAAAATACCAGAATTTGAAGGTCCAATTTGGCTGTCAAAGGCAACAACCTGTTGTACTACTCCAACCTTTTAAATATTCGATATTTGTATTGGCTGGACATTCAGCTTCAGTTTGACAGTTTGCCAGGAGACTAAAACAGACAGACAGACAGACAATCAAATTAAAGAGTAATTGAAATGTCAAAATAATACTGTCTTTCGGAATTTTGACTGACTAAAATTTTGGTACTGTACGTCATTCCTGAGACACAAAAAATTGTCAGTTTGCCTGTCCTTGATACCCCCACATTGCTCCTATTAATACTGGTGGGAGTTATGTGGCAAATCAAAGGAGAAATAAGCTCAAAAATGGTGCAATTTCCTGCTTTTATTGCAATGTGAATTCATTCTTGTAATAATAGATTTAAGAGATTTAAGGATTCAATAAAATCAAAAGAATCATTATAGTTACAGTGATCACAAAATCTTCACTTCCTTTAGTGACGTGATAAGATGCTCCAACTAAGAAGTTAATTTAAAAATGAAACACCAAAGGTAGTACAGTTCTGTAATTCTACCCATTGAAATTTCTTAGGGCTTGATCCTGTTCTCACTGAAATCAGTCACAGTGTTCCTATTTACTTCAATGGATGCAAAACTGGGCTCACACATTAAAATCTTTGGGGCAGAGAAAGTTTTTAATGTGTGTTTTAAATTGCTGTAAGTTTATGTTGCTGTATGCATAGTTTTCAGTAATAATAAAATAAACTCTCCTCAATGTCTCTGTTGCCTTTGACAGTGTCACCGATCCACTTTCTCTTGCTTGGGCTTCCATTACACTCTTCCCTGATTTCCTTTCTACAATTAACAGATGATGCTGAAGTAATCAGCCTTCTCTTCTGTCTTGTGATGTTCTCCAGGATTCTAACCTTGGTCTCCTCATTTTTCCCCTTTATGCTTTCCTCCGGGTGATCTCATCTGCTCCCAAGACCTCTGTTATCTCTGTTCTGGCAACTGTCAAACCTATATCTCCATCACTTTTTCTCCCTCTTCTGTCCAGGCTTGCATCTCCTCCTCTCTCTCTCTCTCTCTCATGGAAGTCCTGCTGTTTCCTTAAATTATCAATGGAATTATAAAACATCTACATGTACATCATCTGAAAAGGATAAACCCACTTCCATAAAAGAAAAATCTCTAATCTGCTAGAATTCTTTCAGGGTATCTACATGTTAGTGGCTGAACAAGAGCCAGTTGCCGTAATGTATTAAGACTCATTTTAACAAACTCCCTGGCAAAAGATATTAAGTGCATTACAGTTATAGGACAAGTGATAAATAGCCATTATGGATTAGAAATAGCTAAAAGACAAACATTCAATAAATGGGGATAAATGGTCGATTTTCAACATGGCAAAAGTTTAAGTAGGGGTTGTCTGGGAAAGAGAAAGAATGATGAGGTTGCAAAATTTGCAGATGACATACAATTATTTAAGTTAGTTAAAGCTAGAGAAGAATTTGAGGAAGTTCAGAGGCATCTAACAAAACTAGTTGATTGGGCAGTGAAAAATCACTAAAGACAAATGCACGTTGGCCAATATAATTTGAATCTCTCATATAATTGTTGGGATCTAAATTTAACTCTAACCACTTAGGGGAAAGAAAGACCTAGACATTACTGTGAACAGATCCATGAAAATGTCTGCTCAGAGTGCAGTGGCAGTCAAAAAAAGTAAATAAAATATTAATATTTATAAAAATTAAATAGAAAATCAGTGACAATATAATGTCACTGTTTCAGTGCTGTATCCTCACCTAGAACTGTGGGTCAGTCCTGGTCACCTTTTCTCCAGAAAAATATAGTCAACAGGAGTTTTGTATCACGTGCAGGGAAAGACGGGTCTCAGGAGATTTGTTTCCAATCTTTTAAAAATGAATTTTGTACTTTCAGTAGAAATTGAATATTCTCTTTTACATTTTATCCAACACATACTGTTGAATTTGCTAGACTTTCATGATACACTAGTAATGGATCTGAAACTAAAATCAATAAGAATATTAAAGTCATTTTATTAATCAGTTCAAAATATTATATTAAAGAGTGTTAGGGGACTGAACTCTTTAAGCTGCTCTAATGCCCAGTTGACTGCTTTTTGCAGGAGTTGAAGGAAAAGATGGATGAGCTGTTACCATTGATCCCAGTTCTGGAACAGTATAAAATGGATGCCAAGTTAATCACCCAGTTCAAGGAGGAAATTAGGAATCTGTCTGCAGTTCTCACCGGGATTCAGGAAGAAATTGGTGCCTATGACTATGAGGAACTACACCAGAGGGTGCTCAGTTTAGAAACCAGACTTCGAGACTGCATGAAAAAACTCAGTAAGTTAACCATTACATGGCATATTTTGTCCCTAAGTTATATATTTTAGAGCTTTGATGTAGAAACATAAAATCCTCTATTTTTCAGCTCTTTGACACACTGGAACAGATTCTGATCTCTGTTACACTAATGTGTATCAAGAGTGACTTCACTGAAGTCAACTGTTATGTTACTCTAGATTTCCACCAGTATTATTTAAATTAGACTCTGACCCATTGTTAACAGAAAGAGTTAAGATGCAGAATTATAAGGGATGGCAACTTGGAAATCCTAGGGACGGGGGGTCTTAGGATTGAATTGCTCATGAGCTTGTTAATGGAATGCAAAGATTGTTTCCTCTCTCACACTAGTTGTAATATAACTCAGGCCAGGATTGCCATCCAGGTGCTTTTTGGTGGCCAGTGTGATATATGTTGGCGGTCTCTGTCCAGCGTCCAATGGAGAGATATCCACATGACAAAAACCATCATCAAAATTTAAATCTTGGTTTGAAGTTTACAAATGGCCAGTTCAGAAAATGACCTCTCAGACTGTATTACCTTTGGGCCTCTAATACTAATAGGTTAGGTGTGATCCACTGATGAGCAGCATAATGAAATTAGCACTGTTATCAGCTACTTTAGCGGAAATAAGGTATTGGTGACAGCACAGCTTTGTGTTTTTCTAGCAATGCCATAACCTTCCTGTGTGACTTTGGGAAAGTCTCAGTTTTGGATGCCCAGTCGTTGGCTTCAGTGGGTGCTTAGGGAAATTAGGGACTAGTTGTCTAATATTGGGCACCCAAAATTAGAGGCCTTTTTTGCAAATGTCATCCTGAACAGGGGATAATTAATTCTTCTCTACCTCAGAGGCATGTTCTGAGGATTTAAAGGCCCTGGCCTGCTCCAATTAAAGTAACTGACAAAACACTTTGAGATACTTGGCTGGAAGGTACTGTTTAGGAGCCAAGAATTATTATTTATTGAAAGTCTTTGCCTTCCACTTCTCTCAGTCTGACCCCTTTTATGAGAACTAACAATTCACTATGAAAAAACATTAAACACTTAAAAATAGAACTCAGGCTTATGATAGGTTTCTCAATTATCAAATCTTGGGTGTGGACTTTTATAGGCGGTGGGTGGCATCTGAAATATGAAAGAGGTGCTGCCTATTATAGAAGATGTACATTTTTGACGTAATGGAAAAAGACAGAAAAAGTCATCTAGACTGGGTTAACCTCTTCAATTATTTATTTTCAGCTTCTTCTTTTTACACATCTGTGATGGGCAAAAATACATGAAAGATTTCCTCAGACAGAAATCTCTTATGAGCCAATTCTCCCCCTCAATACATACACATAATAGCATGTTATTACACTGACAGAACATGTACATGTGCAGTCAAGGGAAAACAGATGCTTTGCTATGCAGCGGCAAGCAAGAAATTTGGTTGAAATAGCGACTTGTCTTGATAGTTAATGTTCTGAAGCAATATTAAGGAGAAAAAATTGGCATTCCATATTTTTCAGTCATCTTGTTTTCATTTTTTTGTGGTGAATCTCTGTAACATAAATCAATGAATTGATTGCACAATGGGAGGTATTCTGAATATCAGAATCATCCTTGTTATAGTTATGTAGTCTTTCCTACAGGTTCCTCCCACACCTTTTACTTCCCTTCTAATTATTTTCCTAGGTCAAATCCCTTCTCTTAACTCTCTTCCCATGAGTTCTTCCCTAACATACAATTCTTCCTTTCTTTCTTGACCAATAAAGAAGTCTCTGGGGACGAACTTTTTTTTTTTTTTTGTATTGGCAATTGAAGGGGAAGAAGTTCTATCAAATAAAAGTAGCAAATACACACACCATCACCACATTGAACTAAAAATCATACCCTACTGCTAGTATCTGTATGCAAGTTGGATGAAACTGCACTACAGGATCAGAAAGCCCCCTCTTATCTGTGCGTGCGCATTCTCTCTCTCTGTCTCTCAGAAATTCATCTCCAGATTGATTCTGAATCCAAACTCTGCAACTCAGTTATCTCCCTATATAGATACAATTGTATGATTTCCCCAGGGCTCCTTTTCCCTCTGCTTACTGCCAGGATCCCATGTCTTTCTCTGTTTTTAGGGTTCTTTCTTGTTTTCCTCTCCACCTCCCTGGACCTATGTCTCTGCAGCCCTCTTTCTTCTTTAGCCATGTAACAATCACATATTCTCCTAGTCCACAGGCAACTACATTTTGAGCCTCAATAATATGATGATGCCAGACAATAACACTAGTAAGGCTTTACCATCGAATGTTTTCATATTAGGGCCTATGGTGTGCCTGCATGCTTAAGGAGTTTAAAGGGGGTTTCTGGCTAACTACTGAAAGGATTTCAGCCTTCTTAAATCCTAATGCAGAATTGTCTTTGCTCCAATGGGGGTAATTCTCAGAGGTCCAGGTGCTCAGAAAAGGCTGAGAAAAGCATAGCACAGCTCAGGTGGCTTTTGAGCTCCCCTATTCCTGGACTGGCTGTGTTCCTGGCAAGTCCCCACATGCAAGTTAGAGCAGCCTGAAATCAGCTTAAAGTTAATCTTGCTGTATATAGCCCCAAGAGGCTGATACAGCATCTGGGGATCAGGGGGCAAAAGGAAACTCCAGCTATCGCCCATTTCACCCCAGTCGTGCCCATTGCACTGAAGGGCTATGCCTACTCCACACCACTTGAGGATCCTTCTGCGCTTAGGACCAGAATCCTCTGGCCGTGTAGGACAGAACAGCAACACTGTACCCAGGATCTGGGCTTGAATCATTGCAGAGTTTTTGTTGAATCTTGCAGTATAGCTATCTAACCAGCACATGTAATGGCTTTTTTTCCCTCTTCTTTTCCCTAGCAGGTGTTTTCCAGTAATATAACTGTTATATTATGCATTATTTATACAGTTCTAGCCACTTAAAAGTAATTTTCCATCTGCACTGGCAACCCTTGCAACATTCATTAACATACAGTGAGCAGTCATTTCACTTTCACTGAGATTTAATGATTTCCACAGCCATTGTGAAGAGTGAAACTTGTTCCTTCTCCTTAGAATAGGAAAATGTCACTTTGCAGCAGTTGATAAATATAGCCTACATTTTCAGAAGTGTGCATGCAGTTTAGCATACGCATGACTTGTGTGCATACATTTTGTTGTCTGCGTATAAAAGGGTGTGTGTGCTTGCATGCATTTGTGTGTGCAAATCCTCAGCTGGCACGCATGCAAGTCAGATACACACAAGAAAATGTAGGCCTTAATGTACTGCACATAATGTGCTGTACATAGGGACAATTTTTACTCTAGTAATACACTGCTTTCCTATGATTTATCACCTTCATTTAATCAGCTACTGTGCATTAACGCTATTTAGTAGTGACAGATTTTTAAAAATAAGATTAGTCTAGTAAATCAATATTCTCTCAGACAACAGTTGCCTATGAAATATGAAATAAACTATTAGACTGGATACATGCTGGACTCATTTCCAGCTTCTTATACAGCAAGGTCAAGGGAAAATTTGACATTGATATTTTTGCTTGGGGCCAGGAAAGTGTGATACCATATTCAACAAAGAAATCCCATCATATTGATCACAAAAGAGATGGTAACATTGGCAAAGGATTCTTTTATTGATAATAGTGATTCTTTGTATGGTACAATTCCTGTAGATTCTGAGGAGCTTTACAAACACTAAGCTGTACAGCCTTCTGTGAGGGAGGTAAGCATGATTATCCCCATTTTATAGATGAGGAAACCAAACAAAGAAGGTAAGTGACTACACCACAGATTACACAATGAGTCAGTGACAAAGCTCAAAATAGAACCAGGAATTTAAACTCCCAGTGGTAGGCTTTAACCACTAGACCATCGTATTTCCCAGTTTGGGGCTAAGTAGGATAATAGATACATAAACTCTAAGTAAAGGGTGAGTTCAGTCTCTAGCTCTTCATTTTGCAGTGTAGTCCCATAACAAATTTTATCCTAAGGAAGGATACAAAAGAAGTAAAGCATCTGGAAACTGCTTGTGCACACACTGAAAAGTGGACTCACTTCCCTCTACCCTGTTCATTACCCATAATAATTCAGGTCAGTGTTTAGTATCTAAATAAATACCTGAAACACTCTGCATATAAAAGCCCGATCGACTGTGTTTGAGACAGAAAAAGGAAAATCTCATAACTAGGTACTAGCAGAGTTCAATAGATAAATATTTATTAATTAACCAAGAAAACTTCTATTCTGTCCTTGTACTAAATGTATTCGGCTCATTTTCTTTCAGCAATACATCTAAAAAGTAACCTTACTTAAAATTAAAAATGACTTATATGATCATTACAGTGGGATTGTTTTGTTTTGTGGTATATGGTATAACTTGTAATCTTCAGGGTAAACACTAGTCATCACAGAGATTGTGGGGATATATTAGCATTGGCTACCCACACCTATGTGTACCCTCAAAACAGCCACATGCTCAATGGTCTTCCCAGCCTCCCCCACATGTTCTAGTGACATACAGAATAGGTGCTGGCAATGTCTCATCACCCCATGGACAGTTCTGGAAGGCATTCTGCTTTTCAGGATTCCCTAGCATGCAGGGATAGTGCATCCACTTCTACACTCCTTCATGGGTAGTATACACTCCTCATCCCGTACCCTGATCCTCTTCTTAAACCAGCATAAATCATGACCAGCTGTAATGAAGTCTATGGAGTAACACTAGTACAAGAAGGGAATCAGGCCACAAACACCCATGAGATGGTGCACTGTACTCCTTATACAGTCACATTTAGTGAACAAACATTAAAAGGCTTGGCTGTTCAGTTAGGATAACCTTTGGGATTTTCAAATGCGCTCAGCATGGGCCTTGCTGTTTCCATTGAAATCAATTAAAGTTTTTCCAGTTGAAGCAGATTTAGACCAATACTCAGTGTTTTAGAAAAATCTCACCCTGAAAATCTGCTGTTATCTAAACCTATCTGGATATCTTTGTTCTGAAAAAAGTACTGCAAATCTATCAAACAAGCTCTCACAAGAATGTTCCAAAATTTTCTCTTCTTTGCTGGGATGGAAGTACATAAAACCTTCCTTTCTCACTATCATCTGGTATTTCTGCTTATGAGGAAACTGAAGGGCTGAGATGTAGTATAGTCAAAAGGTTATATACCATGACAAGAGTTATTTCTACATTGTCACACTGTTCTTCTGACAGAAAAAAAGGAGCTTTTGGCCCTGAAAAATAATCTGTGGGCTGTTTACATTTCTTAGCCACTGCTACTATTGTAGAAAATTCACGTGGCAGATTGTTTCTTTGCTTCACTGATCTTTCCCAGCTATATTTCTGAATTCACAGCTATATCACAAATAGACACAGGATAAATCTGTGATGCAAAAAATCCTGTATTATTATGGTATTACTATTAGTCACTTAAAAGATAGTAACAAGGTGTTTCCAACTAACACCAAGATTCAGTAAAACAATTAACATGCATGTCTAATATAGTTGTAGATGCTACTGTCTGCCATTCATTTCAGAGTTGATGAAAGGACATAGCAGGGGATAAAACAATGAGGAGTTTTCCATCATCTAGTCTTTTGCCACCCTGCTGTCAGCATGTCTGCCTCCCAGGACTGTTTTTAGAATATTCACTTTCTATCTTGTTTCCAAAGGAAACAAGAAACCGACTATCCAGAAAACATCTAATGAATTGGATCAAGAGCTTTTCTTTTTTAATTTATTTTCACCTCAAGGGAAGGAGGGCCATGACATTTTCCCCATTTTGTTGTTTTTTACCAGCTCTTTATTTCCTTTCCTTTTTTAATCTGGTCACTTTCTAACTTAAAACAGGAACTAGAAATTTTACCAGCTGCTGTAGCTGAAACCCCTGTTTTGGCTTCAAGGGGTCCAATTAGACTTCCAACCAGAGAAGACCAGTGGGATCCATATACTGATCTACCCCATCCTGGGAGGGGGAATTTCAATCATCTCTGCAGCATTTTTCCCATGGCCTGGACTCAAAAAACAGCATTGCAGAAAGCACTTCAGAAAGCCACGAGAAAGTTAATGCAGCCTGAGCCTGAACTAATCCTTCTGCAGCTCCCATCCACAGAAGGGAATTCTCCTTAAAGGCAGATTCTAAGGGCAGCTTCCACCTGCAGACTCCCTGGCAGTTTGGCTCCACAGATGCAGAAGGAAGAACTGATACAGGTGGCAGGCCCTGGTAGGTTTGATGGGTTCTGGGACAGAACCGCTGCCCATTGCACAAAGCAGCAATCTGTATCCCACTCCCCTCCCCACAGAATAATTCCAGGAAAATTCTACTAGGGGAAACTCTTGGAGTTTTCCTTTCTCAGAGCCCCTGCCTGTGGAAGAGGCCATGTGTTTTTTTGTTAGTTTGTTTTTTACATCAGTCAGCTACAGTATATAACATGACAGAGTAGTGTTTTATTTTCTGTTGAAAAGATGATCTTCTAAATGTAACCCAGACATGCCATGTCACTGACATTTTATGGGACTGATTCTGCATCTTCAGTTCATTAATATCACCATTCCCTCACAAACAACGTTCGCATTCAAGAACAATTCCCATGCAGCCAAATGGACAGTTATGGGAGTTTGCACTGAAGATGAGAATGAGCTGGGATTAGATCATCACAGTTTACAGTAAAGTAGATAAAAAAGTACCTGTTTCCATTTTTTGCTCAGAACGGAAAATTGGAACTACTTGTAACCATGTAACAAAACTAATCTTGCTTCATTTATGAATTGTTAAAAGGCTTCATATCAAAACAGTTCTCTTTCTGCAGACATCCCTGTAGAATGCTGCACCACAGTTGGACAAATAGGGGAAAGTTAAAGTTAATATTTAATATTATTTTAACATTAAATGTATAAATAACATTTCATTCTTTAATAACTTGTTATAAAGAATGCCATGAAATGCCTTAGGAATAAATTAGTCCATAATAATTAACAACATTTCAATAAAAAGAACTAATGTTTTAGCACAGTGGGCTTGGCACTTTACAATGTACACAAATACAGATTGCCTCAAGGTCCAATCCTGCAAAATCTTTACAGCTCCATTGTTACATGTATGCAAATGTGTTTGCAGGATCAGATTCCACAAGAAAGACATGGAGAAAATGATGAGATCTAGGTACAATATTTCCCAGAGAAGAGGGGCAGCTTACTTTTTCATTGTTTTAAATTCTGTTAATCAGATTCTCCTTTCTTCTGATGTGCCACTCGTCAAAAAGGCATTGAACGTGATTTAGTGTTTGTGTGATTCATGGAAGTGAAATGAGGAGATGGGGCTTATATTTTGTCAATTAATTTCCTCCTCTGGTCTCACAATTTGTCTCCGCCCAATCAGAGAGCCCAGAGCCTCACTCTGTTTCCATGATCAGAACTTGGCAGGTCAGCTGATTTGTGGCACTCTCAGAGTAATTTTCAACCATGAAGGTTATACGCAGTAACCCTAAGTAGTTCTAAATAGTACAAACTGATCCATCAAGATCACTGCTCAAGTTGAGATGTGCTTTGGGGCCTCCATTGTCATTCTGTCATTCCTTCTGAATTCAAATTACTCATTGGTGCACATTGGATACTGATGTTGTGCGTGAACAAAATTCTGACTGCCCTTTGCCTGCATCAGCCTTATGCAAAAATGGGAGTTTTATTTTCTGTTTTCCTCTGCACACTATCACTCTATAACATCACCTCCCACACACAAAGCAATATTGTTGATAAGAGTGACCAGACTTTTCAAATGAAAACTGAAGATGCCTTTCTAAGTGTTGCCACAAATGAGGGATGTATGCATACATGCAACTGGGGGGAATCTGTTGAGATTTGAAAGGAGGGCAGGACTGAAGGCACATATCACTGCACTCCATGAGTGAAAGTCTCAGCTGGGAAGAGGTTGTGCCAAGATAACTTGTTTTAAGGGATGTAGAAGGACTGGGGACATTAGTCATTGAGGTGGGCGTTGATTGCTCCTCCTATCTCCCTCCAAATCACAGAGGGGAATAGTCCAGTCTACATTGTGCACTAGTATGAGAGCAATTATATTAGGAAGCCAACAGACCCACAATGCACCACTGGGGGCCATATCAGAAACTTCTGCACTGGATTCAAAGTTACCTTTAAAGTGGAGATGGGATGTGGTGAGTATAAGATGTGTTAGCCTTAGTTAGTTCTAAATAGCACAAACTGATTCCTCAAGCTCCCCATGCACAGAGACAGAAGCTTTGGGGCTTCTGTTACCAATAAAAAGTAAAGGGAAAGCCAGAAACTGCAATAGAGAGAGAGGAAAAAGTGGAGGCAACATGTTCTTTGTTGAGGGGATGTCCCCACTGGATTATATGAAATCAGAGTTTTGTCTCTTTTTAAATTCATCCCTCTTCTTCTTTGATTAACCCACCATGGGTTTTGAAAGATAATTATCCAACAGTTATTTTGTAAATTCTAGAGCTAAATTTCAGGGCTAATTTTTTATACTTCTGTATCTTCCTGAATTAAATTTTCCATTTTCTTTTTAAAATATCCTTTGTTTTAGAACTCCAAATTTTTCTAAAATTGAAAGCGTGTATTTTAATTCTAATTTTAAACACAGTACTTGAATGATACTAATTATGTACCCAGCAAATTCTTACATTATTCAGTTTGTATTTTTCCATTAGTTAAAAAAACAGCAAGTAAATGTTAATTAGTTGCGGTGACTAATTTCATTCTAATTTCTTTCAGTGCTCTGTATGTTTTCCACTAATTTGATTCTTAAATCATAATTGTTTTAGTACTTTCCAAATGGTTTCTGACTTCACCACATATATATACTTCTCAAAATGAGTTTGCTGACATGTCATCTTAAATGAGGGTAAAACTTGGCCTGACTGGGATATATTAGTCAACTCCCCACAATGGAGATTTGCAAATCATACCAGAATGGAAGCATTCGGGCCATGTGTGACACTGGTAGCAGTTCTGTAAAAAAACGTCCTTGGAGAGATAGTTAATTAAATACTATAAGCAACTGGGGGGAACTAGCAACTAGCTCTCTTTTAAGAGGGCCTTAACAGTAAAAACACAACCTGTGCTGTTCATGAAATCCTCAGTATGTACTTAGGTTATGTTAATTTTTGTTATAACCCATTTTCCTAGCCTGGGATTGAATTGCTTTTGGTGATAACTCAGAAACTACCTGAACAATAGCCCCATTATAACTGTCTGAAATAGGGACATACAATACAGTGCATTCTGTGTCTGTTACATAAATTAAAAATGAAATCATGATGTAACCTGCTCCTTTGAATGATATACCTTAGCTTCTAAAGGGCTATATTCTCTTTGTCTCTTACCTTTTCTGACTAGATTGTGTCATGTGCAATAGCAGTTATATCAGAATGAATTATATATATCTAAAATACTTTTTTTAAAACAATCATGAAATGTTTCAATATTTACATTCAGCTGGAATATAATATTTTTCCAAACTGCCAAGGTCACTTATTCATCTACACCATTCTGTGATATTAAGTTTTTGGCAATATAAATTTAGAATAAATTCCCTGTGAGCTTTGTTGGTAATAGGCATGTTATTAATGTCCCCTAAAATATAGATTTTTGGATTATTAGGAAGGTCAGCATTCAAGATCATATTGACTCTCATTATTTCCTCCCAGACAGCCTAACAAGGGACAGCATGGTGGATTACATGTCCATTGATGCGCAGACAATTCCAGAATAATTCTCATATTTACTTTCTTCATTTATGGTGTTTTTTGCTGATTACTTTGCCCATAAGCCTATGGTGGTTTTACACATTCGAGTCTATCTATGGTATATTGGAGTTAATTATATTATAACTTGGATTATTATTCCAGATGTACCTATGGAGTTGAGTTGATCGTGTGGGGAGAAATTAGAAAATAATGAGCTGTGCATTAAGTCTCATAAACTGAGAGCAGGGATGAGTCAGGTCTTTCTGTAGGGGCACGTGGATGGGACTTTAGATCTGCCATTTTCAGTTCTCTAAGAATGAAATCCACTCCACTTGCCTGAATCTTGAGTTGCACACGGTATTGGGGAGACTATAAAAATGGAATTAACTCACATTAGTAGGCACTAATGCCAGTAACATTTGCAGGGTAGAGCTGTTAGTGCTTAGACAATTCATTCCAAGACAGCAGGAGCTCAAACATAGCTTCTTTTGTAATCTTCACCGAGATGTAAATTGAATATAATTTTGAAAAAAGTCAACTCAAAATCTTTACATTTATGAATATTTGGATTATGCAATACTGGGAATCTACATTAGAATTTTTTAATTTCCCTTTTCTCTTTCTGATGTGTCAAGTTGTTAATGAAGGGATAGATTTCTCAAATTCATTTGGAGGCAACACTAGCTTCTGGCTTTTCTGAGTGTGGTGGGGGAGATATTTTAATATATTGTATCTTATTTTGTTTAAACCCAGAAGGTATAAAAGTGTTTCAGAATCTTTAACAACTTTTCTAAAAAATCCCTGTCTCCTTTTTCAATGGAGAAAATGTAAACTACCCGTCTTCATACACTAAGGATGAAGAGTCATTTTCAACCAGCAACCCCATACATCCTGAAATCATTCTGTGGTTTATAGCAATTAGTCTTGTTCCCTAGACAGCTCTTTGACATCATTCAGAATATGGTCAGGTTATATTTAAATTGTTTGTGGCTTTCATAAGAGTACATTTGTTTTTCTAATTTCAGCATGTGGCAAATTGATGAAAATTACGGGCCCCATTACAGTCAAGACCTCTGGAACCCGATTTGGAGCCTGGATGACAGATCCTTTAGCATCAGAAAAGAATAACCGAGTACGCTGGGGCATTGAATATCTTTCTGTTCTTCTGATATTTTATTTGCATTTTTAATCTTGACAGGGAGATATTTTCCCTACATGAGATTTTCCCAGTTAGCATTTATTTCTCGTATTCTCTGCATTTTCATATCCTATATTTTGAAGTAATTCAGGGAAAAAAAGGTTAAACCATCCTCCTTAAAAAAATAATTCAACTGTATTACATATTTTCATTAGTTTTAAACTGCTTGTTTCAGGGAGGATGCATACTAGTCTGTATTCTGTATACAAATACACATTATTTTCCTTCTTTTCATTATATTTTTTTCAATAACCATCTTCTACGGACACAATCCTGTAAACAGTTATTCATGAGTAACTTTACTCATGTGGGTAATCTCACTGATGTCAATGAGCTTCCTACATGTGTATACTAATGCATATGCTTGCAGAGTTAAGCCCTCAATGTGGTTTATCCAGGTCTTTACCTGATAAGGCCAATACTAAAAAATCAATGCACTTGAGTTTGCTTGATTTCAGTCACAGCTAGTTTGAAATAAGGCACGTATGTGTCACAAAAATTAACAAAATTTCATCTTGGGGGGAATTTTCCAAATTTTCAGCAAAAAGAAAATTTGTGTTTGTTTTTATTTTATTGTTTTATTTCTTTTACTTTCTCTTCCCTCCCCCCTTAGCAGGGGTAAAAGGGGGGAAGTGAAATAAAGGAATAAGGTGTGGAAGATAAAATGGGAGAGAAAGGTGATGGGGAACCAAAAAGTGGAAAAAAATCGGTAAGATACCAAAAAAAAAACCCAAAAAACACATTTTCATGGAAAATTCTCATTCCTGAAAATATGCCATTTTTCAACAAGTAAAGTTTCATCTGAAAAATTCCAACCAGTTCTAATTCTGGGTGTGACTCAAAGGTTCGAGTCACACTCAACTTTCCTTCCATCTTTGGGATTTTCACAATCTGGGCACATCATTAACAACACAAATGACCCCTTGAGCCAGAGGCCCAAGCTATTAGAACACTCTAAAAGCAAACTTCTCTGATGCTGGCAGACGTTGTGAAAGCAGCCTCAGAGAGGCTATTGAGTAGGTTCTGATCCAAAACAATAGTGTTACTAATGTTTTTGCAACAGAATAAATATACAAACACATCTTGTACTTCTGTAGGTTTTATGAGCAAGTCTAGTAACTTACAATGCCACAGGATTTCTGGAACATTTTTTAAAATGTACTCAGTATACAGCATGATCAGCCAAGGATTCTATTTCAGTAGTTCACAGCTTATTCTTTATTTTTCTTTCAGGTCTGGTACATGGACAGTTATACTAACAATAAAATTGTCCGTGAATACAAATCAATCACAGACTTTGTCAGTGGGGCTGAATCAAGAACATACAATCTTCCTTTCAAATGGGCAGGAACCAATCATGTTGTCTACAATGGCTCCCTCTATTTCAACAAGTATCAGAGTAACATAATCATCAAATACAGCTTTGACGCAGGACGGGTGCTTGCACAGCGTAGCCTGGAATATGCTGGCTTTCACAATGTGTACCCCTACACTTGGGGCGGCTTCTCAGATATTGACCTGATGGCAGATGAAATTGGGCTGTGGGCCGTATATGCTACCAACCAGAATGCAGGCAACATTGTTATCAGCCAGCTAAACCAGGATACGTTAGAAGTGATGAAGAGCTGGAGTACAGGCTATCCAAAAAGAAGTGCTGGGGAATCCTTCATGATCTGTGGAACTTTGTATGTTACCAACTCACATTTAACAGGAGCCAAGGTCTACTATTCTTATTCCACAAAAACCTCAACTTATGAGTATACAGACATTCCGTTCCATAATCAGTACTTTCATATATCCATGCTTGACTACAATGCAAGAGATAGAGCTCTCTATGCCTGGAACAATGGACATCAGGTCCTGTTCAATGTCACCCTTTTCCACATCATTAAGACCGAAGATGACACATAAACTTGTCTCTCCCCCTTAAACCCCCACCCCCCGGCACACACGCACACTTCAAAAGTGTCATTTGTGATAAACTCTAAAACATCCTTCTGGATTTCTTTTTATTTAAGTTCTTTTTCATTAAAAAACAAACGCATTTTCTACTGTGCAATGTGTTCCAAATATGGCTGAGCCTGTCAAAAATGACCGGTTGGAAATACAAGCATCCTAACTCTTGAAAAAACAAGGCCTGCCATGACCTTGTCATGAAAAGCACTAAAGAGGGTTTAAATGGCTAAAGACAGTTTTAAAAAGATTATGATCTGCCTTATATTAGAGTCAGAGACTAATGGTGGCTTAAATGCATGAATGTCTTTTTTTTTACCTTATGTCTTTTTTGACTCTGTCTATTGCTCAACATCAGGAAATATTTTGGTAGCAATCTGAAGCATAATGCACATTATTATTATTTATTCCAAGAGAAAGATTTTAGGGATTTGATTTACTTTGAAAAAATGTATATGATTCATTTTGCCATCACACAATTTCTGATGCGGTGCTGTACAGTACGTTTTGAACTCACTTGCAGTTTATCGATGATATGTATTTCTACATCGTAACCACCATTGTGCAATTGTATCTCTTCACTTCCGTGAAAGTAAACTAAGTACTATTTTTTATAAAATATATTGAAGTTTAATCACAGTTCTAAACATGGGTCAATTTAAAATTTTATCAAACACATGACAGCGGGTCCCCCTACTTTTCGCCTGTAGATCACGCACACACACTTGGGGTATGCTAGCAAATCAGCACTATCAGCCTACATCCTCTTGTGCCAGTCTCTGTTGCCACCATCAATTGCCTTGCTCATTTTCTCTCCCACACCATTTTCTACCTTTCCTTCCTCCCAATCATTTTCTTTTTGATGTATTTTTTCACTCTCTAATTTTGGATGTTATTTTGCTCTCATGTTTTGTAGCTCTCCCTATCGTAACAGAAAGCTACATGTTGCTTTCTGTGATCTGTCTATGGGTTCCTCCTTTGGAAGCAGACTCTCAAGGTTTACATGAATACTGCAGGATAAGAGGAGAGATACTTAGGACTGTATATGGGCTGCTGCCTCAGCCTGCACTCCTATATGTATGAACTGCCCCTCTGGCTGGCTGTAACAGAGGCCACTGTAGAAACAGGGATGGAAGGGAGGTGGCTTTCCTGGATCTACCAACCTCATTACCTACAATAAGAGGAGCACATTTCCACTGAGGGAAGGCTTATCTGGACATATAGCAGCTCAAAAAAAAAAAAGAGTGGCAAAGTGGTCAGGCATGACATCTGGTATCCATCATGATAGTTGATGTCTACTGATTTAAATGGGAAGTGTAGTGCATGGCGAAACAAACTGCAACCAATATTTTGCAAAAATAGATATTGATAGATAGACTGAAATAGTATTGCTGCCTCTGGTCAAAAATGGATTCTCTTGAACGCAAGTTTTTTTGTGCCATCTGTGAGTTTTACCAATATTACCAGTTTCAAAACTGTGAGGGTGGGATGGGGTTGTTTGTGGAGGATTTATTTACTTATTTTTGCAACTGACATGGTAGAAAAGGAAAAAAATGCTATATAACATGAAGGATGATATGGAATTATTTCATGTTACCATGATGCAGATCACAGATTATGAAAGCCACAAGTCTGCAGTACAGAACACAGAGGCGCTGTTTCCCCCAAAATTTGTTTAGAACAAACACCTTTTTCAAATCCTTTTAACCAGAAAATGGGGAGGAGGGTGGGAATCACAAATCTTTTTTATGAACAATTTGTTCTTTTGTCAAAAAATTAAAAAATTGTTTTTTTTACCAGATCAATTTTGAAGCGATTTCACTTGTTAATTCTACCTTCAACATACCAATTGAGATCAGTTTATCTATTTCCAAATGTGTTAACTTCTTAAAGTATATTTGGTCTCAAAGCGTGTCTGTTGTGCAATATGTAAGCATGCAAAGAATGGAATAATAGTGTGCCTTTTTTTCTGACTAATTGAAAAAAAAATAAACTTCTCATAGGGTGTAAAGAGTTGAGAAAACAACATGTTTGCCAATAGACAAAAGAGGAAGACTGCTGCCCAGCCTACCTTTTTTCTCCCTCTTCCTGCTGGAAAAGCAATGATAACTCTTCAATATCAGTTACTCTGAGTGTTTGGGGTCACTGGATCCATGTAAATACTGATTGCACAGCCCCTGCCCTAACCCACCTCCATCACAGTCTTCCACACCAGCCTGTGTTAGGCTGTCATGGAGATCATCTCTGGAATACATAAAGGGTGGGCAGTACAGCTGGTCAAAAATGTATTTCATTTCTATGAAAATGGTTTTGGCTGAGTTTTTCAGGTTTCTTCCAAAAAGCTAAAGCCAAAATATTTTTGGTTTCTGTTAAACTAAAAATTGAAACATTCTTGGTTCTCAGCTGTTGAAAACTGAAAAAAACCCAGCTTTTTTTTCCCCACAAAACCCACCCAAATGTAAACACAAATGGAAATTTTCTCATGAAAATTGCCCTTTTGTCAAAAAACCCTTTTGGCCAAAAATCATTTGGTCAAGAAGTTTTCCACCAGCTCTATTGTTCAGACTCGCTAGTCCATGCTCATTCAACCTTTACAGCAGCTAGGGCTTAGGTCATGAAGAGGGCCCTCTGAATCATGGGTGAATTTCACCCCAATTTCTGTGAAAAATTCTTGTTCTGCAGATTCTCTAATGGAAATTCTGTAAGTTCCATTAGGATTCTTTAATTGCTGTCCATTTGCTACAACTGGTCGTTATTGGTTTCTACTGGTCTCTGTTCATTTCCACTTAATGACTAGGAGTCCCAAGTACCAGAGAAATGGGCTACTGTTTCAAAACCTAATTGCCAAATGGAACCTGTAGGAACCACTACAATCTCCACTGTGGTTGTTCATAAGGAGTTCATTGCAAGTATTTGACATTCCAAATTCAAAACTTAAGCTTTATTCATGTTGACTGAACACATGGATCACTTGGTATCTTTTTGCTACTTGCCTGTATGAGCACAACTCTTAGAATCCAGATATGGTACCAATTCTCACATTTACAAACGCAAAGTTCTCTTTCTGCAAATATTCACCAATGTTCACGTGCAGTTGCTGTTCCCACAAACATTCCCTCAATCAACCTCATTTGCTAGAATGTCTGGGGAACACAAATACAATCAAAGCTGGTTGTGAAGCAATGGTTGTGAATCTTTTTTTCCAAACATTCACCTAGTCACACTGATGTGAATGTGGATGGATATTTGTATTAAAATGTTACAGGTAAACCCAGCCTTTCTTTAGGAATTATACCACCATGTTAGTGTCTGAGCTAAACTGCAGATTGATCTAGGAGCAATACCTCGCAGAAATCCTCACAAATGTAATATTTATAAAACAAAAGTTAGTATAGTGAGAAGCGAAGCTTCTGTTTATTGAATTACCACAAAACACAATTAATTCTTGTGCCAATGACATGTGAGGAGCAGCTCTTTTGAGAACAATGGTTACTGCATGGTAAATCAAGGTAACTGTCATATTTCTGCATGAGAACAAAGTAACTTCATACAGTGTCAGAAACAAAAATTTTCTTTGTAGTGTTGTTGTAGCCATGTTGGTTCCAGGAAATTAGAGAGACAAGGTGGGTGAGGTAAGAGTATCTTTTACTGGACCCACTTCTGTTGGTAAACAAGACAGGCTTTCCAGCAACACAGAGCTCTTCAAGTCAAGAAGGAGAAGAAGAGCTCTGTATAAGCATGAAAGCTTGTCTCTTTCATCAGCAGAAGTTGGTCCAACTAAAGATATTGCCTCGCCCACCTTGTCTCAGAAATACAAATAGATAACAGCAACAGCAATTAGTAACTATGGGCCAGATTTTGATACCCTAACTCATTTTAAGTAGTACTTTGTTTCATGAGGGGCCCACTGCAGTCAATGGGACCATTTGTGGAATAAGGTGCTATTCATTGAGAGTAAAGGTGTCAGAGTCTGGCTCTAACTGGGAAATAACCATGCAAGAAAGATGCTGCTTTCTTCTGGTTGTACCATCAGTGCTCATTTTTATGTGAATCACTGTTGGTTGCCTAAATTTCTCTCTCATACTGGTGCCTCAAAAGGAATATTTTTTAAAAACTAAAGAACAGGGTCATTTAATACATCAGAATTGTAGTTCAAATTGTTCTCAAAATTCAACAGCACAAATGGAAAGACTCCATAATATTGCAGAGACCCCTAGCAGAAGTCCTAAATATTATCAAACAGAGTTTTATTCTCATAGTAAAGGTCCAGATATACTGACATATAGAGGTATTGGTGCTGTAGAAAAACATCTCTACTGTTAAATGTGAACAAAATAATGTTAGAACATACTTTAATATATTTGGGACTGATCATGACCCCTTGATTCATGAGGAAAGAACATGCACTGATCACAACATTTCTGCACACCAATAGGTTTAATAATTCCCCTTGAAGCCATGATGCTAGAGAGGAGGAAGGGACGAGGAACACAGACCTGGTTCTGAGCTATCTACAGACAGATATCCCAGCCACTCTACATAGACTTTGGGGAATGTGCAGGATGTGGACAGTGGGATCCACAGCCTTTACACGGAATGGGCAAACCTTGCCCCCTGATTCATAGATTCATAGATATTAAGGTCAGAAGAGATCATTATGATCATCTAGTCTGACCTCCTGCACAACGCAGGCCACAGAATCTCATCCACCCACTCCTGTGAAAAACCTCTCACCTATGTCTGCTATTGAAGGCCTCAAATCGTGGTTTAAAGACTTCAAGGACAGATAGAAAGATCAGGGACAAACCTTCACAGGGAAAACCTCCTGGAGATTAATCTTTCCATTAACCTCCTCTGGCAAATTATTCCATTGGTAGGACCATCATGTCCATTGTCATTCAGAAAGACTGTTCATCCAATCTTATCTATCACAGTATATTAAGTAGACCATGTGCAGAGAGACTATATGGGAGTCTATTTGGCACTGTAAGCACTATAAGCAGACAATGGTAATCAATTAACAAAAAAGTTGAGTGAGTCAGGATGAAATGATGCTTCAATCACTGACTGCTTATATCACAGAATATTCATTTCCAGTCAAGCTCGGAGGCACTAAATGTCACTCAGCTCAGTAGGCTGCACCCACAGCAAAATCAAGTTCATGGCATGATGTCTATTTCAAACAGACAACCACAGCTTGAATAAATCTGTTAGCTAATAATTTGTCATGATAATTGACTGCTCAGAAGGGGCTAGTACTAATGCTCAGCAAACAGTTAATAAGAAATTATGTATCCATTGAACTTTATCTTTACACTTTCAAAAACTGTCTGTGATCAGACTGTGATTTGTACTAATTTGTTGATGAACATTTTAGGCAAAACATTTTTTACCTGTGAGTTGCTGCTGAATTCTTTGCTGCAAGTATTGCTATGAGTCCATGGTATCTGCAAGGTAATATTGAGAGTTTGGTAATCTAAATCACAGTATGCTTACCACCGCTACCTTTGAAGCACCAGTTGTGGAACATAGAGTCCAATTCAAGTCCAACTCAAGATGTTCAAAACTTTCACTGGTTTGACTCTAATTACTGAAGAAATCATAGAATCATAGAATATCAGGGTTGGAAGGGACCTGAGGAGGTCATCTGCTCAAAGCAGGACCAATCCCCAACTAAATCATCTCTACCTTTATGTCCCTGCTCTCCCATGACAACTACGTTCCACCAAACAATGAAACTCTAGAGTCTAGACCAACAGAAGGAGAATAGTGTGTGCAGAAGACAGAACTTCCATGGATGCCCATAAGAAGTGACACTCCAAAGGTGTGATAAATACCATTATGGATCATGATGCTCCCTTCTGAAGTTAATATCTATGAATCTATGTACATGACATTTGTCAATACAAAGAACAGAGGTTCATGCATGTTAGTTGTTTCCAAGCTGAGAGTCTGGGAATTCCCAGTCTTTCAGCGGATTCTCAAGTAGTATGTTCACCAAGACTCTCACACTGAGTTGCAGCCTTACCCCAGCTCTCTCTTTTCTTGCAAACATATCTATCATTATTGGTATATCTGACGTCAAACAAGCTGAAAAAACAAGGGGCACATACTCTCCTGGAAAAAGAACAGGAGTACTTGTGGCACCTTAGAGACTGGGTTTTCATGCTCAGCTCCCATTGAAGTCAATGGGGGTTGCATGCTTGTGAATAAGGGCAGAAATTTAATTGTTATGCCTTTCTCTAGTACCACTGTGTGCAAGAAGCCTCTTTTTTAAAATAATAATTATGTTTACTGAGGGAGTTGAAGGAGCTTAGCGTTTCCCCATGAGATGCTCAGCATCTTATAGGATCAGAGCTTTGTTTCTCTCTCTTAAGCAGAGAGAGAGCTAGTAAAGTTCATATTTTCCTTAACATCAGAAGTATCTGCTGGGCTCATAAGCAGCTTGCCAGCTGAGCATCAGCCACAGATCCTATGGAGCTTTGCCTATATTTATTGCTAAAGACGAGTCAATTAAAATAATTACATTGCAGGGACATTTAAGCAGCCCAAGTGAAACCAAACATGTTCAGGTTAAAAAGCATAGAGTTTGGAGTGCAGCACAGTAGGAATGTAGAATATGATTAGATCAAATGAATTCTGCCTGCTGCCCCTGGTTTAGCTCTGTAGAAGTCCAGGCTTCCCTGAATACCATGCAAGTGACATGCCACAGTCTCACAGAAAAGTAAAGGATACAAGTAAGAATGATAATTAAAAGGTCAAACCTGTATCTAAAAATCACAATCCATTTTACTGGACTTTTCACATAAAATGGTGAGTTCATATTGACATGGTACATTTTTCTTTTCTACAGCATGAATAGTCAGAGTCCATGGGAGCTATAAATACCCATTTCACTTTTAGCCTGCAGGGCACGTAGGAGTGTTATTCTTGCTCTATGCTGTAGGCTTTGTCTGGACCCAGAAAGGACATGCCAGACCTTTGGTCTCCTGCAGAGACCACTGCCATCTGGCTGGCTGTACCTTCTTAAAAAAATGTTCATCAAACATAATATCCTCACAGTGGTTACCTTTCTTTTATGTTAATGAAATATTTCTTATTTAAAAACAGTTCTCACTGTACAGTACTCACTTTATATTATTTTTATTACAAATATTTGCACTGTCAAAATGATAAAACCAAAGGAATAGTATTTTTCAATTTACAAGTACTGTAGTGCAATCTCTTTATTGTGAAAGTGTAACTTACAAATGTAGATTTTTTTTGTTACAAAACTGTACTCAAAAACAAAACAATGTAAACCTTTAGAGCCTACAAGTTCACTCAGTCCTACTTCTTGTTCAGCCAATTGCTAAGACAAATAAGTTTGTTTACATTTACAGAAGATAATGCTGCCTGCTTCTTATTTACAATGTCACCTAAAAATGAGAACAGACATTCGCCAAGCACTTTTGTAGCCGGCATTGCAAGATATTTAGGTGTCAGATATGGTAAAACATTCAGATGCCCCTTCATGCTTTGGCCACCATTCCAAAGGACATGCTTCAAAGCTGATGACTCTAGTAAAAAAAAGTGTGTTAATTAAACTTGTGACTGACTCCTTGGGAGAGATTGTATGTCTCTTGCTCTGTGTTTTAGCCACATTCTGCCATATATTTCATGTTAAAGCAGTCTCAGATGATGACCCAGCATGTTGTTCATTTTAAGAATACTTTCAATGCAGATTTGACAAAACACAAAGAAGGAGCCAATGTGAGATTTCTAAAGACAGCTACAGCACTCAACCCAAGATTTAAGAATCTGAAGTGTCATCCAAAATCTGAGAGGGACAAGGTGTGGAGCATGCTTTCAGAAGTCTTAAAAGAGCAACACTCTGATGCAGAAACTACAGAACCCGAACCACCAAAAAAGAAAATCAACCTTCTGTTGGTGGCATCTGACTCAGATGATGAAAATGAACATGTGTTGGTCTGCACTGCTTTGGATCGTTATCGAGCAGAACTCATGATCAGCAGGGACGCATGTCCTCTGGAATGGTGGTTGAAGCATGAAGGGAAATATGAATCTTTAGCGCATCTGGCACGTAAATATCTTGCAACGCTGGCTACAACAGTGCCATGCAAATGCATGTTTTCACTGTCAGGTGATGTTGTAAACAAGAAGTGGGCAGCATTATCTCCTGCAAATGTAAACAAACTTGTTTGTCTGAGCGATTGACTGAACAAGAAGTAGGACTGAGTGGACTTGTAGGCTCTAAAGGTTTACATTGTTTTCTTTTTTAATGTAGTTATTTTTGGTATATAATTCTACATTTGTAAGTTCAACTTTCATGATAAAGAGATTGCACTTGTATTAAGTGAATTGAAAAATACTATTTCTTTTTTTTACAGTGCAAATATTTATAATAAAAAATAAATATAAAGTGAGCACTGTACACCTTGTATTCTGTGTTGTAATTAAAATCAATATATTTTAAAATGTGGAAAACATCCAAAAATATGTGTATAAATAGTAAAATTATTGTTTAATTGTGCAACTAATTACGATTCATTTTTTTAATTGCTTGACAGCCCTAATTCATTCCTTTAGGATTTTAGTAAATCTTACAGGATTATTAATTAATTATATTATATTATATAAAGCTAAGTATTATTATATTCTGCAGCTATGCCATGAATGACTGTCTCCCATCACACCTATACTCAAGATTTTCTTGGTTCCAAGCACTATGCTACATTGTCTACATTTTGTATATAAACTCTTAATAATTTCCTCATGAACCATGTGGGCAGTTTGTCATATCACCTACATGCTCCTTCCAAAACTTTTGAGAAACCTTTCCCTAATGGTGCTGGATCTTCAAAGGGAGAACTTAAGTAACTAAAGCAGAATATGGCACTTGAACTATAACAGGAGATTTTACTTTGTCCATCCATGCTTCTTGATTGGGTATCCCAATAGATCTCACAAGCTGAATCTCTGGGCCTGATCGCTGTAAGGCATAGCCTAGGTACCTTAGAAAGTGGATGTGACTATATAGAGATGGTGCACTTCCCTTTACTGCATGGTGCTAGAATTCTATTGTGACCAGAGGTTCTGAGGTCTTGTCCACGGTGGCCTTTAAAGAACCCAAGGTACTTTTTGCAAGAATTAGAAATCTTAGCCCTCAAGGGCTGGTCAAGCTCCAACTCACTTTGGAATGTCACTTCACTCCCTGAATAATGCGCAGTGCTGCTATGCTCCATCAAATAGCTGCTGTGTTCAACTCCAGAGGTGGCTTCCTTTTGATGATAGGTGAAGTGATCCCAGTATATACCCTAAGTCCTTTCGCTTGCAAAACTTCCATTGATTTCACTGAGCTCATTTGTTTATAAAGTGCTTTGAGAACCTTCAGGATGAAAGGCTCTACTGTTTGTTAATAGAAGACACTGTAGGTTACAAGCTAGTCTCAACCCTGTGCAAGCAGCAGCACAGAGGAAGCTTTCTCCTAGGATGGAAGTAACTTACTTCAGCTCTTTATTAGGTCAGTTGCACTGGCCAAGGCAGAGACAGAGGGAGCAGAATCCAGGCTCCAGTGGGAGTATTAGGCACTCCCCTTTAACCCCACACTCATGGAATTGGAAAAGGGGGAGAGCTAATGCACGTGCACAGGGGTTGGGGGATTTTATTCCCCTCTTCACTGCATATGGAATATTGAATATGGAATATTGTTACTCAGGTAATCTGGGAGAGCCTACCAGCCACACTCTAGTTTATCCTCAAGAGTTGGACTGAAGGACATAGATTCTCAGCTGTGTACTGAAAACTTCTGCTGAAGGAGCTTTCAGAGGTAAAAGTCATGTTTGATAAAATGCTAAAGGCCTGATTTTCGTTTACTCTAAGGCCACTTTACCCTGCCAGAGTGGGCAAAGAGGCCTTAGCATAAGTAAGGATCAGACCCTACATATTTATTTTTATGGTGGGTCAAGCATTACCCTACAAGATGAGAGTGTGGAAATAGTTTGGGGTGGAAAATGACTTTTTGGTGAAGCACTCTAATAAATGCATCGAGAGTAAATTTCACTCTAGTGTATTAGCAGCAGGTTTGGTACTCCATCCAACTTACTAAACTCTGAACAAATTATTCTTTTTGTTTTACCAGCATCACATCTTCCACACCCAAACCTCTCCAGATTCCTTTTATTTTCAGTGTTTTGGGTTTGAGGGGTTGTTTTTTTTTAATTAATCTTCTCGATCACCAGTTACACCTGCTCTGGCCTGGCTCATCTGTGGAATGAAATTGAATGCAGTGTTATTTAGATGGAATTTGAAACTGCAAAGGAGATTTATAGTACAGTGAGTATCATCTGGAAAAGGCTTTAATTTATCTTCCAATTCATGTAAAATTTAGTTCGAGTGTGCCTGTAAAAACTGCTGGGAATCAGCACTGATTGTATTTCATGGGCTGCTACGGGAATGATTTAAACCAAATTTGAGAGGTTTTTCTTTCCTTTTATTTCTTTGGTTTTTAAGGAAATATTAGGATTCTTCTCAGCAGTGGTGAGAAATTAGATTAGAATCATCTTTCACAACAGCACATTAGGTGTTCATTTCCCCCTTCTGGATCTTACCCTCCACGTGGTCGACAACAGTTTTGTCTTCAGAAATTCAAGCAACATGGTAATTGTATATGCATCCTGTCAAAGGTGTTTATGCCTCTCTAGTTAAGTCTCAGTTCTGTGTTACACAACGCAAACAAGCCATTTATTCAGATTCCCTTCATCTGGGCAAACTGGAATATTGTCACCTTGGAGGACACTCTTGATTGATGGTTACTTGGAGCAATCACTGTAGCACTCGAAGACACAAGTGCCTTTTCAGAGGAAAGCACATGAGATAAAAGCTTTAACACTTTACCTGTTATTGAAAAAAGAACATAAAACACTTGGCACTTGTATAGCACCTACCATTTTAGGATCTCACAGTAATTTACAAAGGCTAATTAATCAAGTCTCAACACATCTCCCCAAAAGGGAATTACTATCATCCCCATTTTACAGATGGAGAAACTGAGGCAGGGAACAGTTCAGCCAAAGTCACACAGGGAATCTGTGGCTCACTCAGCACAGAAACCAGATATCCAAACTCCTACGCCTCTGCATTACCCATAAAACCTCTGGAAGGAGGAGACTATGTCCTATGCAGTCCTCATACTTAGTCTATGTTTCTATTTCATTCTTTTTAGAGACATAGGTTGCCACATACATCAGCTTCTCACAGTGAGAAGTTATTTTTTTACTTAACAAATGCATTGAGGGAGTGGTCAGTACATTTATCAGGGTACGTGTCTCATGGGGTAACTGTTTCTAAATGGTCTTGAAGGTTCAGAGGTGCTTGATGACCCCTGTTCAGAGTAGCTTGATTACAGTTCCTCTATTCCTGCCGAGGACAGGAACAGAGGGGGAATCCTAGGTGACTTAAACTACTTTTGTGCAGCCCATACGCTGTGGCTAGACAAGAGCCTATCCAGTCCCCACTGTAAGGCACAGCAGCTTCCGTCGGACTGTAATGTATATGCTTCCTCAGGCCCTGGAAAGGAGAGACTACACCAAAGTGCACTTGAGCTGAGCCCCCGACATGTCCCCAATCTATCCCCTAAATCAGGGATGGGAGCAAGTCCACTACAGAGCCCTTACACTTGCTCTGTACTGTAGAGGGCACCTTTTTCCACCTTAAGGACCATTTAAACTGCTCTGTCAGCGGGCCTTAGTGTAACTGAGAATCAAGCTCCAGACCTATGTCCCAGTTTAAGCCCTCAAACCAGAACTTGGCTTCCTTAAGTTATACAAGATTTCTTATTACCCATTACTACCCAGAAAGCACACACAGTTATATCTTTAGATACAAATAAACCAGTCATGCCTTTTACTCTGATCCACATAACAGTAACACCACCGTTAAAGTAATAAGAAAAATAGATGAGTAAGCACAGATAGCAGATCCTTATTTACAAGGGACATCTAGCCCACTCCTAGATTAGGTCTTCAGCCAGCTCCAAGAATGGCTGACTTCCCACTGGCAAATAGTTTCAACCTGTACAATACATAGGTCCAATTACAGGGCAAATTGCACCTTGGATGCCATTTTAGTTTCTCTTGCGCTCTTCCCAAAGGTGGCAGACCTGACTGTCTGCACCTCACTTTGGGCGGAACCAAGTAGTCCAACCACTCTTCGACTGGATCTCTGGGTTGCAGCATCCCTGTTTGCCACCCATATTGACACTTTCGGTCCAACTCTGTTTGGCACCTGTTAGCTCTTTCACTGTGGAGATGTGCTTCTTCAAACAGAGCATTATTTATTCACCAAAGGTACAACAAAATCAGACCAAAGGGGTAAAACAAAGGTCGACACACATTTCTCTTTACTTTACCCTTAATCTTTCTGTGCAAGTTTATGTACATTTCAGCCAGGCCAGTTACCTCTATCTCAGTTAAGGTTTAGGATCCACTTTGATTCTCAGCTTAGCCTTGAGAAAAGTAAGCCATTCCAGACTGGATAGAGACAGAATATTTCCCCAATAAAGAGCTTCACTATTGTTTCTTCAAGAACTCTTGTCCAAGTCATTGTTCTTTCTGCTTGGTTCCTTTAGCGATTCCTTTCACTTAATTCCGTGCATTCAGGAAAGATAATATCACACTGTGACCTAAGGGATCTTGGATATTTATTAAAAAAATACTTCTCATAACTCCCTCATTCTCCACAACATATAAAAGGGCACTTTATTTGTGCTCAGAAAATAGTGATATCCAACTTTTCTAAATCTGGGTGAGAGTAGAAAAGGAAAATACATTATTGTATATTCCTTTTAGGTTGTAATGCACTGTATTTTAGGGATGAGGCTCTTGTCTTTAAATACAGTCAACTACAAGATATCAAGTCTAATTACAGCATGACCGGGAACATTTTGTCCAAAGCTACTTGGTGATTACATGGACCAATTCCCATCACCGTGCAGCGGAAATCTCAGCACTGACACTCACACAAAAGCTACTATGGCAACTACATTACAGGAGGGAGAAAATGAGACAATTTTTAAATGGTCACACTATGTTTTAAGACCTGAAGTTGAACTTAGAAGGTGCAGAGGCCTCATTCCAGCCCACTGCTAGAAATGAATTTCACCCTTAAAGAGTAAATTGTATTCTTTTCAATATTAATCAGATATCGTTTTAGCAGTATAAAAATAACTATACATAGCAAGGAATACCTAAAGCATCCACTATATCCATCCAATCAGAAAGACAAACAACACTTTAAAACTGTAATATATTCAAATTAATAAATGGAGCTCTGTTTGCTGTGTATTTTCTATTATATCTAGGTTCTGCAATAAGTCTGTTGCTCTTGGTGAAAATATTGTCTATCTTATTGAATAACCCTAACTGGGTTTTATTAAAACATAAGTAAAATAGTGACAAATCATTTTAGTGGTAATTACTGAATTTCAGTATTTATGATGTGTCTAGATCATTGTGAAATTGGATTTTATTTTCATATGAATATTTACAAATTATAATTAGAATGAGTCACAAAAAATTAGAAAATCAATCATAGCCAGGGAGTACATTTATTCAATGAAGTTTTAAAAATACATATCTGTAATTCACCACAAAGGTACATTACTATGTAACATGAACCCTATATTACAGACACAGGTACAGTTTGGAAATCAGTGTGTCTAACACTTTGAATACCTGTGTAGGAAAGGTACGATATTAGATTTCAGGCACAGATGATGTTTTTCTCCTCTGCACAGTGCGAAGGGACTGAAGCACAAAATTCACATTCATAGTCAGCCTGTGACAGAGACTGACCTCACTGGTGCTGTAGCGTGGCTGTTAGTTCATAGGGTCAGATAGCTCACCAGTTTAATTCACCCCTTTCCAGGGTAACAGAGTCAAACAAAATAGATACAGCCCAACATCCCCACAAAAGAAAGGGGTCATCAGCCAACTTCCAGGCTACTGTGGGTGGCACACCCTCAGCTCAGGGCTTACAATGTCTATCTTCTCCTCCTCCTCCCCCCGCTACTTGGGGAGAAGAAAATGGGTTTATGTCCCCTCCACAAAAAGGGAGGTTGGTAGGGGAGCCCGGAGGTTGGTAGGGTTCTGATCCAGGGCCCTATGAGAGGCAGCAATATCCAACACCCCAGAGTTCTTCAGGGCTGCTTCCCCACCACTTGCTTCCCCATAAGGTCTCAAAGTCCTTCACTTAAAGTCCAACAGAAAATAGCAAAAACAACTTAATCTTCAGCCCAGCTGGGCACAGCTACTAGTCATCTTCTTTGCAAGCTAGCTCCAGCTTCAAACTGGGCCATGTTCCTGGGTTTCACTCCCACCACCTGAGGCTGTCACACCCTCCCTCTACCAAGAGTTTCAAGGTTCAGCATTCCAGGATTCTTTCAGCCCTCGGCCCAAGAGCGAAAGCTCCCAACTACCTCTCCTCATGGGTGGTGCATAATGGAGGTGAAGACTAAACCACCCCAAACTTCCACTAATGCTCCCCACTGCCGCCCTGGGGCCGAGCCCCAGCAGAGCTCAAAGCTCCTCTGGGCAGCCTGGGCCCAGGACTCAGCCCTGGCCAGCCGGAGATCCTCTGGACTGCTCCAGCCACCCATGGGTCGGCCTGGGATCAGGGCTGCTCTGGGTGCCAGCCAGGGCTCGGGGCTGCACCAGTGGGCCGGCGAACTAGAACTGGGGCGGGTGGGATGGCAGAAGGGGCAGGACCTCTGGTGAAGGGAGCAGAGCAGGGAGGGCCTCGAGTGGAAGGGGCAGAGGGTTAGCCTCCCCGAATGGGGAGTGCACACGTCACCCACACCTCTCCTCTGGGTCTCTTCTCTGACCCCTTTTCTAAGGGCCTGGTGTAGCTGTTGCTTGTAGGCCTCTCTATTGTACTAAAGGCTCCTGCTGTATCCTTATTCAGGCACTCCTAAAATACGTCTCTCTTCCTTTACTGGCTTCTCCCTTTCTGAGTTGTCTGGCTCTCTCTTAAGCTCTTCTTGCAGGTGTGGTGAGCCATAGTCAGCTGGCCCCAGACCTGCTCCTTAACCTCCTTGTCCTAGTTTGGGGTTTATGCCCCAATTCAGCAAGGTATTTATGCACACACCTTGGAGAGGATTAGGGAAGTCATTGGTACTCACTTATGCCTTGAAAGGAGCAACAGTTCTCCTCCACAACGCATATTCACCTTGCTAACCAGAACAATTGACATCTGAAAGATTAGTGTACATTTCCACTGCCTAAAGCAGCAGTATTTCATGCCACAAATGCCATCACATGGATCACTGTGCTTGTGGTACAGGAGCTGCCATTGCCATGCAGTCATTCCACAGAAGCTGCCATTGTTGGATTAGCACAGGGGATTGCTGTGGGTGGGGATATCTGAGGAACAGTACAGAGCCAAAGGACTAAACATTGTATAATCTAAGATCTATGGGATATTCACTGTCCTTTCCTGTGGCTCTCCAGCCTATCCAAGAAACTATGGCTGCCATCCCCCTCACTCTCTCACACAGCCACAAGCCTTCCTGTGTTAAGTGGGTAACAACGATGGGTATTGGAGGTGTTCTGAGAAACTTCAATTTAATCCTATTCCATAAGAATATGCAGGTCCAGCAAGATGGAAATGCTTTGCAAATCAGGTTGATTTTGCCAGAATTTTGTTTCAGAAGAAAACCAGATGAAAAAAAAAGTTGACAATGTTCGAACATCTGATTTCAACATTTTCTAAACTAAACTTTCTAATTTTTCATTTTGAAATGACTTTTCAGTTTGAATGAACGATTATTTATGTAACCCTTCTGCCAGGCCGAGTTGATAGCAGCAAGGGCCGGGTTCAGTACACAGGGGTTCCCTCTCATCAAAGCAAATGCAAAACTGGCTCGAGCCCACACCCAGTGACCTGGGAAAATCTTACACACCCCCTGGGCGCCTCAAAGAGGCAATACTTCCCCACTCGCAAGCACAGAGTCTCGGTGAAGCAGAGAATCGTTAATAACATGAGGTAAACGACATCAGCATTAAATTGGGAAAACACCACAACTAGGGTTCATCAACCAAACCATAAGCAAAGACCCACCCCAGCAAATTGGGCCATGTCCAACAACCCAAACATCTCTTGAGTCCAGCAACCCAAAAATCACCCAAAGTCCAAAAAAGTCCAACAACCCAAAAGTCCAGCCCCAGAGTTCAAAAGTTCATCTGCAGAGTGTTACTCCCCAGTCTGGGTGAAAATGTGTGTATGGGGGGGCAGGGCGGGGAAAGAGGTAAGGGGCACCTTACATGATCTGAAGCTGACAGCTCCGCAGCTCCATAGGGCTTCACTCCGATCCGCTCCACCACCCGTCCCACAAACCGCTCCGCAAGCGGTTCCCGCCGTCCCACGAACTGCTCTGCTCTGCAACAGATCTTCAGGTTCCCCACTACTTAACACAATGCTCAGCGATTTCAGCTCTTTAGTGATTTCAGCTTGTAGTAGTGGGAGCCTCAGTGCTGGTACACCATAAAGCCAAAGTGAATTCAGCTCAGCACCTGTAGCTAGACTCTTAATAGACCCAAAATTAGCTCTGATGTTCCACAGTGGAGAGAAACAGAGATGCAATTGATGGTTCAGGCCCTCACAAAGGGGCCTGAACCACCAGGTACTAATACGTGTTTCCAACTTCTCTCAATTCACAGAGTTTTGGAACCCATGTCCTTTGCCTAGCGAGTGCTACTTAGTTGACGGCGAGTCCCTCCATCATAACAAAAGGCCAAGTACAGTTCCACTGTCCTTGATTCCCATAATCAGGGTAATAACAATTTATTCTTCCTGCCCCAATAACAGAGACACTGGGCATCCCACAGCAGCCAAAGTGACCATTTGGGCAGCTATGGCCTCATTCTAGACGGGGTGGGTGTGCCTATGCAAATGAGATCAGCCCCTGAAGTTTTTCTCCACAATTTGCCACACCTCACCATCAGATGTTAGGGTGGAGCTCATCCTGACTCTGCTTACATTTATTTATTTTTTAAAATGTCAAAATCAAAACAAAACATGTTGATCAACCCCAAATGAGCAAACAAACAAAATTCAGAGTTTAATTTGCAGAGGATTTTGAAAAGTTCTGCTTTCACCCCAGTTTGGAATGAAGTCAAATCTCTAAATCCTTTGGGAAACAGAACTTCCACCCTCCATACGGTTCTAATGGTTACCCAGTAAACCCCATAATTATGGAGATCAGTGCTCATCTTTTATGTAGTTTCTCATTGTCCCCTTATCCCTTTGATATGATGGAATTCCTTTTCCTAGTAATAGTGAATGCTAACGTTAACGAAAACATGCTACACTGAAAGACCCCAGGGACTGAAGCTTTTTCTTTATTCACCAAACACAGAAGACTGTTTACATATGTGCTATCCATACAGTGAGCAGTTACATAGGTTATTGTTATTTCATACCTATTATAAGATCTTACAATGGGTTGCAGTACTGACAACCACTATGTGCTTTAAAAAAATCAGTATTCAAAGTCACGGCTCTTTTGGGGCAAACCTATTGTGAAATGTTGTTACTAGGCATGGATAAACCAGACTGGTAAATAAAGGAAGCACTGAATCTTCATCCATTCCTAAATCAAATTTGAACTCAGCCTCAGCTGAGATTCTGAAATATTTGGATATTTTTTTCCAACAGGGCCCAGAAGCAGATGTGCCAGAGACCTAATGACTAGCTTTGTAGGCTCCAAAAGTTTGCCTGCTGGATAAAGTCGGAAGTATCCAAATTGTGGATACTTACCCAAAATGAAGCAAGTTTCTGAAACTGTTATCTCTATCACTAAAACTCCCATCACTGAGACGTGTATGAAACTGACCTGCATCACTTCCAGATGTGAGTCTCTACCACCAGATCTGTCATGACAATTCTTTTACTTAGGCTGGTTTGGCAGCAGGAAACATGAGAAGCAAGAAATCCCCAGAATAGTGTAACTAGGAACAGTTTATAAGACAGTCAGCGGTCCTAACACAAAAAGAAAAGGAGTACTTGTGGCACCTTAGAGACTAACCAATTTATTTGAGCATGAGCTTTCGTGAGCTACAGCTCACTTCATCAGATGTTATACCGTGGAAACTGCAGCAGACTTTATATACACACAGAGAATATGAAATAATACCTCCTCCCACCCCACTGTCCTGCTGGTAATAGCTTATCTAAAGTGATCAACAGGTGGGCCATTTCCAGCACAAATCCAGGTTTTCTCACCCTCCACCCCCCCACACAAATTCACTCTCCTGCTGGTGCTAGCCCATCCAAAGTGACAACTCTTTACATAATCAAGTCGGGCTAACACAGTGAGTTCAGTGAAGGATGATTGAACTGACTATGGTCTGCATAGTGCTAACCCTGGCTCATTAACAACTTACTTCACATTAACTGAAGTACCAGAAACATAGAAGGGGTGGCACCACATGCAGTCATCGCATTTGCTGCAGACATGGATCACTGGGAGAATGTTTTCATAAACAAAGAGCTGCAGGCTATGTCATTGTCCTCATCCTCCTGCTTTCCAATTCAGTTAAGAAACAACATGCTTTCTCTTCTCAGTGCTTTTCATTTTCCTCTAACTCCTCTGGTTTAGGGGGTATTTTGTTTTTTCTTCCCCCCCCCCCCAGCCCCCTTCATACCATGCCAGTAGTGCTGCATACTAATGAGACAAGATCAGGTGACTCTCCAACCAGTCATTTGTTTAATAATTTGTTTATGAAACATCTGAATTGCCTTTTTGTAAAGGCATATTTATTTTATAAATATGATTTCTGTAAAATCATATTTATTAAAACTCAGTTAGATAATGATGTTCAATAAGAAGGCTAGGATCCTCTGCTTAGTACACTGATGTGGCTCAGATCTGTACCAAAGCAAGAAGGATGCAAAGTATCCCAGATAAAGGCTCTGAGATTTCTTGCCTCCCGAAAAGGCTGAGAGAGCCACAAAACAGAAGCAAATGTCTGCTGCTTTCTTTACGTCTCCATTTTTGTTGGATTTGGTTCCTCTTCCTCTTTGTAAGGAACTGAGAGAAAAGCAGCCTACAAACACATTTACTTAGGCCAGGTCTATACTTCCGTTGCTGGTCGATCTAAGCTACGCAATTTGAGTTACGTTTGTAGCATAACTCAAGTCGATGTAGCTTCGATCTACTTACCACAAGATTCACACTACGCGATGTTGATGGAAGACGCTCTCCAGCCGACATTGCTTCCGCCTCTCGTTGAGGTGGAGTACAGAAATCGATGGGAGAGCACTCTTCCATCAGTTGAGCGTGTCTTCACTAGACCTGCTAAATTGGTGCCATTGCATTGACTGCAGCAGCGCCGATTTAGCTCCGTAGTGAAGACAAGCCCTCAGACTGTAAAGTTAACTCTTTGGGGTAAAGGCCATTTTTGTTATGAATTTATACAGCACCTAGCACAATAGAGTCCTTGTCCCTGACTGAGCCTCCTACTATAATACAAATAAAAATTAAGAGTAAAGTTAAAATTTCAACGGAAAAATAATGAAACCCCTTGGAGGAAAGCAAAGTAAAATGAAACACTATTTTTATATCCATAACCATTCCCTCCCCCCTCCCCATTACTCTGGAAACACTGGAGTGGACAGGTTATATTCAGACAAAACTCTACTTTGTATGTTCTGCATGAATCCTGCCCTGTGAAGAAATTAGTCTAGGAGATAATCAGGAAGACTGACCACTTACTTCAGTATTATTTAATGGGTCTAATCAGGTGAGTAAGGAATCAGGACTTACTCAGATGTTCATTTATTTATCTGTAAGCTTCTCTCTGGCACCAATCACCATAGGATCTAATTGTAAACAAACACAAAAAGAAGCCGGTGACCAGGAGATTGAGCCCTCAGTGAGCAGTGCAGAATTTTTTTTTGGGGGGGGGGTTCGTTTTTAGTAAGAACAGCACTTCCAAAGGTGGTGTGGTCACATCAGTAGACTTTTGTCAAGGGTCCCTCCCCACTCTGAACTCTAGGGTACAGATGTGGGGACCTGCATGAAAGACCCCCTAAGCTTATTTCTACCAGCAAAGGTTAAAAGCTTCCGCAAGGCACAAATCCTTCCTTGTCCTTGGATGGGTACTGCTGCCACCACCAAGTGAGTTAGACAAAGATTCAGGAAAAGGACCACTTGGAGTTCCTGTTCCCTAAAATATCCCCCCAAGTCCCTTCACCCCCTTTCCTGGGGAGGCTTGAGAATAATCTACCAACCAAATAGGTAAACCAGATTCTTAAAAATCTGAACATTATTATAAAGAGAAAAAAAGTAAAAGAACCACCTCTGTAAAATCAGGATGGAAGGTAACCTTACAGGGTAATTAGGTTCAAAACACAGAGGATTCCCCTCTAGGCAAAACTTTAAAGTTACAAAAAACAGGGATAAACCTCCCTCTAAGCATAGGGAAAATTCACAAGCTAAAAACAAAAGATAATCTAACGAGCCTTGCCTTATTTACTTACTCTTTTTGCAATATTGAGACTCATTTTAGGAGAAGGAGTTTTCTGACCTGATGCTTCTCTGCTTCCCCAGAGAACACACAACACAGAGCACAAACAAAGCCTCCCCCCCGCAACCCGAACCCGATTTGAAAGTATCTTCTTTCCCCATTGGTCCTTTTGGTCAGGTGCCAACCAGGTTATTTGAGCTTCTTAACCCCTTACAGGTAAGGAGGAATTCTAGGCTACCCTTAGCTGTATGTTCATGACAACTTTACAGAGCCTGTATTTAACACCTGCGATTGCTGTACTGAAATCCCAAAGTCGTACATTAACATCGTACTAAGACTTCAAAATTTAAGCTGCAGAAGCCAGGAAATTCTCAGTAAAAGTTCATCCAGAAATCATAATTCTCCACCTTTATGCATGTGAATTATGATAGGATCCTGTCCTATGTTGCACGGGACAGTAAGCTATACAGCAAAGTAAATCACACTCAAACTAGGACCGGGCAAGATGGTTTCTACCTGACAGGATTAATCAGCATTTGCCAAAGTCTCATGTCACCACACACCTAGAGCAGGTTTTGTGAATGTGCTGAGAGCTTCAATGTTTGCCATCTCATCTCCTAGCCTACTAAGAGAGATTGAAGGGAGTGAGTCAGTGTGGAGATTTTGATTAATGAGCTGACAACTACATCAGGTCCACACAAAATTAATCAGGATTTTGTACAATTTTATTATAATTTGTATTCTTTTGGGATAACTTGCTCATCTGCTGCTAACCTGGGATTTCTTTGGCCAGCCAAATAACCCTTTTAAATTTGCATATACTTACATACATTGACATACAAATTGGACACACTGTAATGTTTGAATATGGTCTTGTCCAGGTCTAACTATCAGTAGAGTTATTGTTCATGGCCAACAGTGAGTTGAAGGGATCCAGCACCTCATATAGTGATGCTCAGCCTTAGGTAGGGCTCTCTTCCTACAGCCACTTGTCATTACTTAAAGCAAGGAATACTTTAAACAGGAGTATCTTGAGTATTTGTTTGATGCTTTAGAATTGTTTCTTCCATGCAGATTTTTAAAACGAGACTGAACTAGATACTTGGGAAATTGATCTAGAACAATAAAAGACTTAAGCATTAAAAACTGAGTCGTCTAGATTCCTGCTACTACCCTAATATCTGCTCATATAGATGAGCTGGATAGCTGGCTCATGAAGTGGGTCACTATTTGGGGAACCTTTTATTAAGAATCAGTCGTGACTCTGTATGACTCAAAAGCAGATGTTACTGATAATTAGCAAAGTGTTATTTTATAGACTGTCTTTTGATGTTGAATGCAAGACTTCAACAGTTAATTACATTTTAACCATTTGTCCTTTATATATAAATCATTAGTAAATAGGCTTTGGGGGTATGTTAGCCAATCAACTTACCTGGAATAATTATAAGTTGACTTCTGGCTTGTCAGTAACTCTTAGGGCATGTCAAAGAGGATTATATTAGTACAAATTTGGGACATTTAAGTTCATGCCAGCAGCATCCATATGGAGGGAGGGGTTTCATCTTAGCATTTCGATGAACAGTTATTCATATCCCCTTAGTTCAAACTGCAGGACAGTGTGGACATATTCTCAGTTTCAAGCACAACATGGATCAGGATTACAATCACAATCATTTGGGAAACAGTTAGCTAGCAAAATTAAAGGATAATTAGGTGGGAAAGTGTCAAAGTCACAGATGTGAATGTAAAGTTCAGTTAGTTATACAGAAAGAATAAACGTCTTCTCTAGGTGTACATAAAGCAGCAACACCACGCATACAGACTTACAGATCTCCATCTAGGCCTTAGTCAATGATAGCATCTCGGCCAGAACAAAGAGGGTGGGGCAAGGCAATAAGACTCAAGAGCAAATAAGTAGGAAGAAGCATGGATGTAATGGGCCTTGAAGGTGAGGACAAAAAAGCTTGAATTTGACATAGCTGAAAACAGAGCAGTAGTGGAGGGATTCAGAGAAAGGAACATAGACACATGAGCATTTGTTTTAGCAAAGCTGAGTTGAATATGTGAGGTTTTCTCTTTGTTCAGAGGTTGGGGGGGGTGTTTGGATTTACAGGGGGGTTGGAAAACACTGCAATGTAACTAGTTGACCACTGCGGGAGGGAGGAGTTTGGGAGAGGGGCGGAAGGAGAGTAGGGAAATCCAGTCATATTGATGTGTTCTGGGAGTGAATTCCACAACTGTAGGCCAGCTGTCAGAAAAGCTCTGGCCCCTGCTGTCATAAGTCTCATCCCTGTGGTTGACACTACCACTGCTGCAGCGCATTATAACAACTGTGGGCAATTGGTTACATGTTGAGAGGTAGTTACTCAGGTGACTTGGTTCCATCCTTTGAATAGCAGGACTAAACCTTGAATATGATTCTGTATTCTAGAGAGAGCCAATTGTGACAATGGAGCATCAGGGTGATGTGCTCTCAGAACCTTGTGTTACTGATTAGGCACACTGCTACACTCTAAGTCAAACAGAGCTTTTCAAGGGTCAGCAGAATCAGTCCTAGGGGGAGTCTAGCAGTCTCCAATGTGTGGTACATGGTGGTCAAATCAGTCCTATAGTATGAGGTGCTCCCATGTGGCCTGCTGCAGATGGGAAAAGGTGCTTCCAGCAGCCTTAGGCTTTTTTGGTATGTAGCAGTAACAAAGAGTCCAGGAGGACCACAGGGATAGAACTGTTTGACGAATTAAAGCCAGACAATCTTGACAGATGATGTTCCATGCTGGCTAACATGTGCTTTGCTTCTGCATAATTATGAGCCAAGATTCAGCCCTTTATTCATTTCAAAAGATCTTCACTGAGCGAGGATTTCCATAGATGGCCCACGAATAACACGAACAACAAAACTATCTTTATTTAAAGCAACCTTTTTGGTTTGGTAGTGTTTGCCTTATAGTTATACTGCGTTGAGGGAGAGGGGCCCACCATTTTTATGCTTGTTGTGACAACTGAAGAAAGGCAGACATTGTCATCATACTCTTTTACCCTCATCCTGCAAAGACATTGCTGTTTGTTGTTTCCATTTGAGAACATCTCCCCTGGACATCCCATCTTGTACTTTTCCTCGACTTTTACTTTTGAATATGAAAATGTCGTGTTACAAAATCTTCAAGAGAATGGAGTGATCCCAGCTGCTCCTCCCTGTTAAGCTTCACCCTGATAACAGGTGTTTCTTTAGATGATACTTTCACCTTATCTGATTCATTTATCAAGATCCAGCCCTTTAACCCCACTACCAAGGTTGAAGCAAAATTCCCTTCAGATTTTTTACAATTACTTTGGTGTAATTTACCAAATAATAGTAAATTTCCAAGAAATGTATTGTAAAATCTGTGCAAGAGGTCACTCTTATTAGACCACTTCCTGGCTTAATAAACCATCCCAAAGAATCTCCAGACTTCCATTAACTAATTGATTTGTGTTGGTCCTTTAACTCAATTGCCAAAGACAGGTTTCACTGCATTTAAATTCTACAACATTCCTCCATGTTTCCAATTTTACAAAATTCCACATGGTCCAGCCACTTGTAATAATTACAGGGTGAGATTTTTAACCCCCATTCACCCAAGCACTTTCAGAGTGATTAGGAAGCTTGTCTCACCCTAGGAATGCACTATATACCAAAAGGAGTGGCTAGACTAATAACAACCATGTTGTTCAGTTTTAGTGGGAAAAGACAAAGAACTAAGTTAACTAGTATGTTCTGGTGATGCAAAGCTCAGGTAACCAATCAATTTACCAGCCAGGTTTACAGCTGCTTTATGTCACCAGTGTGAAATAGCCAGAGCATACCCATGACTTTTGTAAGGGGAAGACATTCTCTGCATTATTACCAACATTAAGAAAACAATTTACAGAAGGAACAGGCTGTATGAGGCTGATGACTTATAAATGCCTGATGGTTGACAGTTACTTCATCATTCTTGACTGCTGACCTAAGTAGTGGTTAATTACACTCTGGTTTGCTTGGTCCATCAACTGTAACTTCAAAGAATGTATTAAGCAAAGTCAATAAACAAGAGAAAAGAGATACTTTAAGTCCTTAAAAAGAATAAGCATACACTCTGTCTTTGCGAGTTGGCATTCTACTTCCTATAAAGGCTGAGACTACAATTAAATTGAGGAAGACTTATTTTATCTACTTGGGAGTTGGACCTCTATTTTCTACACTTTTTAAATTTTAAGTGCTAGTTAAAAATATTTGGGCAAAAATTCCCATTGGAATTCTTGTATTAAGTTCAAGCTTTTTACTGAGAATGTCACTAAATCCCACTTAATCCTATTTTCACTCAATCATCAGTAGCTCTGTGCATACATAGAAATAATGCTATAAGGGATTATTATGCTTGTCAAAGAACCATAAACTATACTTCTTGGCTCGTTTCTTACCAAAATAACTTGCTGATTCTAAAAAGCTAGTTTTAAACTGCCTGAGTCAAGAGGATATTGAAGAAGCTAGCTTAAATCTTTTTATAAAACTTCATGTAAATACCTTGTAGAAGAACTTCAGCAAGATCAAACCATGTGAAAAACTCCCAGGGATGAATGCTTGGCTTTGTATAGTAGTACATTACTTCAGTAGTACAAAGGTAGGGAATATGAGATGAAGGATTATAAGCAAATTCTTCAAATACTCTAAGCAGTGATAGGAAATAAAATCATCAATAAATGTTTACAAAGAAGTACAAAAAGGATGCTATTCATATTTGTGTTAGCAAATTTGCTACAGGTTTCATAGATATCAATGGACATTTTTCATCCAGAAATTATCCTTTTGAAAGCACAAGAAAGCAGCTATTAGGAAGCCTGATTAGTGCAAAATGTTCCAATAGTTTAAGAACAAATCTTATCAGAAAAAGCAAGACAGGTCAAAACTGATGAGCTTCCATCACCCCTAATATTATTGCACTCAAAATCAAAATCACAGAAAACTGTGTTCAGATTTTTAAAATCCTAGTAAAATTGGAAGAGTCAGTGGACTAGAATGTTGTCTTTAAATAATGGCCTCCTGCTGCTCCATAAATGCCATGGCAAAGCGAAGATATTCAAAGCAGGAAGAATCTGATCTTGCAACAATATTCCAATACAAAGGCTGATATACCAAACGAATGATGTGGATTTAATTATTCCAGATCATGGATGTTGATGCAAGAAAGTAATTTACTCATTGCACCTTTATGAATGAATTCCCATAATCTGATTGACAGACACTGTGTGTCTCAGCCAATCAGATACTTTTTTAACCTTATAAGTGGAGGGGCAGAATCTCAGTTCATGTAAAATGCACTGGACCTTTTAAGTCAATGGAGCTACACTGATTTACATCAGGTGAGGATCTAGCCCAGAAGTTTTTTTTCAAAGTATATTGGATATTTAAGAATAAACTCGTTCCTAACTACCATAAGTTGGGTTTTTTAACTTTTATCCATCAAAGAAAGTCATTCATCCAACAATCTAATTAGTTAGCAGAGACTGCGTGTGTCATAATCATAAATATCCCTAGGTCCACACTGAAGGAACTATAAGCTGTTTAATGACAATGAGGAAGATCTCCCCTCTCCTATGACAAAAGCCAAAGGTTGGGCTAAGTGAGAGGAAATCTCCATGAGAATTGTTCCATCTATGGAGCGTTTCAAGGTCTTCCCTTCCAACATGGAGGATCCCCTGGAATCTACAACATGATGCCAGCATCCATTCTTAGTGCAGAGGCCCAGGACCTATCTCTGACTACCAGTTGGTCCTCTCCTGTACTTGGTAATGTGCGGTTCACTATTAGGGACTCCAGTGGGAAGAGCTGCTTTTGATAACGCTGCCTTAGATTGTATTTTTTCACTATGTAAGGTCCATGGGAGGGTGTGGGGGGGAATAACATATATTGTATCTGGAAGACATTCTCCTGCCCCAGCCCACTGCCTTCCTCAGTGCAGACCCTTCTCCAGCAGTGCACCCTCCATAAACTGCAGCAAAGAGGGGAAGAGCACCACAAAGGCTTCTTCTCCCACCTTTTTTACATTAGAAAGGGGAGATACAATCCAATATTGAGAAGCCAGTCAATTTATGCACACCACAGGATGTCAGGTTGTTTCCAGAAGATGAAGAGATCTAAAGTGGGATTTTCAAAGGCACTGGAGTTAGGAGTACAAATCTCATTAGCCCAAAATGTGACTAGTTCTCCTAAATCTCTCAGCTATTTTGCAAATCCCTCCTCCTACCCATTTACTCTCTATTTTATAAATGACTTCTATGGAACAGTATGTTTTTTTTAGAATATATTTAAACTGCTGTTATGGTCAGAAAAGTGACTTCAAAATGGCACTTTCTTACTCAATAGTTTCTTGTCCGCTTATTTTTACTCTTATTAGACCAGTAGAGCCTACACAGCTCTACTGGGAAAGCAAGCAGGAGTCTATTCTGGCTCAAATATCATCCCCAGAATTGTTAGTGAAGTTACTATTTCAGCATCTTCATTAGAATAAAGTAGTTCTTCAATGGTGGGTCCTTATCTGCTAGTCTCACTGAATTAATTGAAGATGGCAACAGTGGAGACTTTGTACCCGTTCTTTCTTTGTTTCCTTTAACTACTCTAAAAGTGATCCAGACAGTGAAATATATTTGTTCTTTTGCAATGGGAGATCATAACGCTGATGATTATGCAAAATGAGAAAGAACCTAGGCTGATGTCCAAATAGGAGGGTGAATTTTTATGGCTGGAGGTTAGAAAAATCATCTTTTACTTTTAAACTGGGAAATGTAGCCAAGTACCTTTCTTGCCCACAGAGACACAAGTGCAGAATCACTGTTGATGCAACCATAACATCTCTAGTGTAACTCTTCAGCCTCTTGAGAAATTCCTTGAGACATTTCTGGTATGTTGCATTTCTCTTAGTTAAACCTTTGTCATTGCACATTTTGTTGTGTCTCTATTGTCTCCTTGAAATAGCTGGTTTTCAAAAGCTTCCTCCAACATATTACAGCAACTCCAGAAGCTCCATCTTTTTGCATGGTTACATTTAGGCTTAGATAGGTTTCCTAAATTGTTTCACACTATTGCTACCGAGAAGTAATTACACTGTATGTCTGATTTCTGGTTTTAAAGCAATATCAATAGGATGGAAAGTGTTCTTCACTTTTCATGGAATTCGTGTTTAGGAATACAAAAGTGAAAAGACCAATGGAAGGGAACATCACATACAGTACCAGTAACAAATCAAATTATTCAACCAATATAAATGCATCAGGCCTGAATTTACACCTATATTATTCGTTTAGCCTTGAAAATGTAATTCAATAATATGTGCTGTGCCACCTGAGCTAAAACCCTGAAGGACATACAGCTCTAGTCTCTAAAATACTAAATCAGACATTAATCTGAAATGTACCAGAATATGTGAATTCAAGAATAAATCCCTCCTGCTTGTCCTGGCAGTAGCCAGACTTTACTCTACACCTGTTTTTATCTCAGAATCCATAGCCGGTCTCTAAATGCGTAAAACTGGTACACAGCTTTTTACTTTTGGAATGAGACAGGACCATTACGTACCACCAGGTCACAAGTAAATATTTTTCTTAACCATGTTAACACTGTTCCTAATCTGAAAATAGGGAGCAGATTCAGAATTGGTATAAACTGGATCTACTTCAATGGTGGTCTATGGGCCAAGTTCAGCTGTGATTCATCTATTAATGTAATTTTCACACAGGTGTAAATTCACCAGATGATGGGTGTAACTGGGTGTAGGTGAGAGGATATGGAAAGCTGCAACTTATATGGCACAAAGTGGGTGTGCAAAAAGAGTATAATTTACATGGTGAAAGGTAATAGAGGCAGTTAGAAGACAGTATCCAACAGGAGGATATAACTAAAAGCAGAATTTGCTCCCTTAGCTATTGCACATTCTCATGGAAAACTTTACTTTTTAATCACACATTTTGTTCTAATATGAAATTGGTAAAATAGCAAAGTTTACCCTACCAGTACTCCAAAATTGTGGGGAACAAACAGTCCCTACATGTTCTGCCACATAACGGTTTCCAAAATGGTGGCCAAGAATAGTTTTAACTTAGAAACCTGAATGGGACAGATCCTGGCCCTGAGTAAGTCCTCTTTGCACCATTCCAGCAGCTCAAAGAGGATCTTTAGCTGCTTTAATCAGGCATCTGAGGATTATATCAGAGTAGAGAACCCTTAGCTGAATAAAGCCAGTATAGCTCTCCCTTCATTGTAGGTTGTCTCTGGAGTAGAACCAAAATATGAGGCACTCCTTCTTTCCTGGACTGATAGAATGGTCTCTATGGGACTGTTCTAATTTGTGTGATTTAGAGCACTGTTTCTCAACCTTTTAGATATGTGGGACCAGCTTGCTGCCTTCCTAAGCTATGGCAGGGAGATCTCAGGGACTGACACCAGTCCAGGGACCAGTCATTGAGAAACACTGAGTTAGAGCAACCATGTGCCTCTTCTTAACTTGTGCTAGGAATCAGTTCAGTCTGCAGCTACCCCCCACATTTGATGAGGAATACATATTTCTTAGAGCCATGTCAGCCAGCCACTTAGCTGTACCAAGAGTTTAAAAAATGGTTCCTGTATTCATATAAATCATAAGATTAAAGCTTCAAGTGTCTTGGTCTTGGACCATCTTCAGGCCTAGTGCAACCTGGTCCTTAATGTATCCGCACCACTGGAGGACTTTGGTAGAGTTCTGCGCTGTCATACTTCCTCCCGCAGCATGCCACCCTATACCTGGGGAGATGGAGGGCACAGAGGCTGGATTGTGCAGATGAGCCAGCATACACTTCCTCTTTGATAGGGGAATTTTCTGCTAGGCACCTGCAGCTTGATTACAGCCCTTTGCAACACCTGAGAGGTGTTTGGATGTCATCTCTAAGGACCTATGGATAGAATCACAGGCTCCACCTATGGGGCAGGGCTGAGAACGCTATTAGTGTAAAGTCTGAGGGCTCTGTAAGGCCAAATTGTACAGTTTACTGGGGTCTGTAATGGAATCTGGCTGAGATCTGCCCTGTTGAAGAAGCAGAGCTAGGATTTGCCCCTAAATTACTAACTATGCATAAATTCCACCCTTGGGGCCAGATTTCTAGAGAGTTACCATGCATTTTCCCTAGGCCACCCTTTGCCCCTCCATGCTACCAAGGCTGTAGCTCCTTCACAGTACAGCATACTGGGATTGCAGACCCATAGCATGGACTTTCTACAAATGCACAGCTTGTATAACCATTTAGCACTAAGTAGAGATTTGGTTTTCAGGCCAAATAGCAAATGTGAATACTCTTCAAGACATTACTACATTAATGTATTTGAAATTCTTTTGCAAGAATTTGTGCATGAGGGTATGAGATTATTTCCTGTAACTTTATATTGTGGGGCAGATTTTCAGAGACTAGATGCCTAGCTTTATGTACAAAAAAAGATAGGCAATTATATATTTAATCTGCAGTATCAGCCACTACAATTGCATATATGAATGTTATAGCCCACCTTTACATAGAGGGTGACCTCTTGTGCCTGGGCACAGTGTAGTGGTCCTCAACACATGCACCTCCTGATCACCACTTCCTTACTCCCCACTGTCCTGTTTATCTGGGTCTTCCATGACCTGGCCCTATGGGCAGGTCACTTAAATGTTCAGTCCCCTTCTGGGGTGACAAAGGTCCAATTGTAAATCCAAATAAATATTTAGCCTAATAATCCTTCTGCCCCCATTAGGCTATATTGAAGTTTTCTGCTCTTTGCCTCTACAGTTTGTTTGATGGTGATTCTTCCCAGCAGGTTTCCCTCTGATGTCTCCCTTCCTCCAAGCCTGGCCTGCTCCCCAAAGTCTCTTCTAGCCTAACTACCCCAGGCCCTTTCCAGAGAGCAAACACTCCGGTACTCCTCTCTTCTGGGTCTCATTTCCCTAAAGAAGGGGCACAGCTCTGTTTAAGTAGTCCTTTCCCTGATTCCCTTGCAGCTGAGGTCAGTCATTATAATTAAGTCTCTATCACACTCATCTGGGGAATAACTGTTTGGACACAAGCAAGTCTGAGCCTGGCTTGCCTTCAAGAGACTGCCAGCCTGTGACAGTGAATTAGTTATGGGTCTATTGGTAGGCACAAAACCTGATTTTCAAAATGCAGAGTCATCCTAAGTGAACTGTAAATTAGGCACAAAATTGAGTGCCTGTTTTTCTGCATGGGTCTCCACTTCTGGCTCTTTGAAAATCTGGCCTCATATATTTTGAGGTCATGACATCATGTACTGTTAAAATATTTTATTAAAAATAGTGAAGACACAAAACCAATAATGTTACTGGAATAATAAAATCCAAGTTGGCAAGCCACAGAAGCAGTTTAAAAATCATTATAAATTTCTGCATGTATCCCTGCTCAACAGATTAAAACAATTGTTGCATTCAAAATTGTATGTGGAATTAGCAATAGGCATTTGAGGTTTTGCGTTAAAGGGGGATTATTAAATGTGAATTGGTTTCTTGTTGTGTTGTTAAGCAGATGGGCAAATTTAACTGGAACCGTGAATGCAAAGAATGCTAGCCTTTAGAACAATAAGAAGTCAATGTGGTGGTGAAGGCTTGGCTTCTGGATGGAGGAAGAGGGTTTTATGACAATGTAAGGACAATTTACAAGAGAAAGAAGTTGCAAAGAGATCTGTGTTTTGACATGGGGCTTCATGTGTGTAAACTTTACAAATGGCCTTGCAGGTTTATCCATTTTTAAACAAGCTAATAAAATCATACTGAAAATAAAAATATACTGAGAAAATTGTCACGTCAATGCCCACTCATTTTCCAAGGAAATTCCCCTTTCCATAAACCCAACCCTTTCTTGACTGCTTAAGAGCCAGAGCAATATGTCCAATAGCTGCATATTCTAATCTAAAACATTGGGCTCTGAGGCCCAGATTTTTAAAGGTATATAGGTGTTGGTCTGGTCAGCATTGCAACACCTGACTGACTCAAAAGCCTATGTCACCTTTTGAAACTTAGGCACCTAAGGCATAAGCCATTGCAATGCCAAATGAAGCAACATCTAAATATTGATAAAATCTGGGCCTGTAATGTATAAGGCTATGCTATGTGGGACAGATAGACAGACAGACTAGACTGTGCACAGCAGTGCCAGTTAAATAAATGAAAGAAAAAAGTACATTAAAGATAAGTAATACCAAAAATGCTAATTTACTCAGGATTTCAGTTCATTGTAAAACCATCATCTGTGATTACTTTAAGTATTCTATTACCACAGCTAGTTTGTTTTGTATGGTACCTGGTTATTTGAAATTACTATATGAGAAGATATAGTAAAACTATAATTGACAATGAAAAATATTTTGACTGTACTACAGCAAACCTAGATTTCTTCTAAGCAGTATTCATGGGTTGGTGAATAAATGGTTACAATTTTCCCATAAAAGTGAGACATTTTTCTATTGTATATTTTTATAAAGCATTTATGACAATACAAACTGGGAAAGCAGAACTGCACGTTTGTTGTAAGATAAGTCACACTGCATGAAGAAAAAAATAATTTACTAAGAATATCCAGAATAAAACCACCTACTGTATATCTCCATTTTTTTCTTCTTTGAACTTAAAAAAAACCCTAATATCTGCATGCAGTTAACATATTAAGCTTTCTTTAGAAGATTTCATGCAAATTATTTTGAAAAGTCAGAGACCATTAACTGTCAATATTTCATCTGGGAAAAGAATAAAAGATATATTCACAATATCTATATAAGAGAGAAATGCTGCACTTTCCTCTTCCCCCCCCCCCCCCCCCACAGTATGTTTAATAATATTGAAATATAAAAGTTTTGCAGTTTTGCAGTATCAGGCCATAAAATGGAAAGCTTCAGATTATCAAAAGGAAGAAAATATTTGCAATATTTTGATTCATTGGAATTTAAACCTCAGTTACAGTGCTGCGTGGCAAAGAAAAACAGAGTAAATTCAGTTTTAGGCACTGTTTTATCAAATAAAATCAATTTCTAATTAAATGGATTTTCCTGTGCTCTAGACTGCCACTGCTTGTTTTTCTTGCAATGAAAATGTGTCTGTTATTTTTGTGAGGGACGAGTAGTCCATTATTGGTCCTGTTAATTATTATCTAAGTTATGAGAAATTGAAAGAAGTGAATAAAAGTTAAATATCTGGGCATCTGAGCCTCTAATTCCATGGCTGCAAAATGAGAGGCAAGACCTCAACCCTTTTGATAATTTACCTTTATATGTCATCAGACTGAATTTCAAGTTCACATAGTGAGTGAGCTCTTCCAGATCTAAAGTTGCTTGTTACATAGATCTATTTGTTTAGACACAGATTGTAAATTAATTTCCAGGTTTTCCAAACAGTAAATAATGAATTTGATCATTACCATAAGCTCAATACTCATATGGTTCATACTTGAAAGATAATAGAAAAGCAGTCAATGTGAAATTAATAATTTAAAGCTTCACTACTTTTCCCCCCATTTAAAAGAAAAGGAGTTGACTGAAGTATTACCAGGGATATATTATTCCTGATGCTATTGGTTGAGTCTTTTGGAAGCACCATGTCAAGTAAGAATGCTCGTTCCAGTGGATTCCCATGAATTCAGAGACATACACCCTGTGGAAGGGCTTAAAGGTGGGAAGCCTAGTCAGGTTCCCTGGGCAAGGTGTCCCAGCCACAGTAAGGCACTGCAGGGGGATCTCTGCTTTCTCTTGTGTGCTGTGGACCAGTGCTCTTTGGCAGCTCTCTCTGCCCCACAACACAGAGGGATTCTTGAGGAGGTTTCTTGAGAAGGGGTTGCTCATGAGAGTGGCCAGTGGATCCATAACCATACAAATTCACTAGCCAAAACCCAAGAGGAAGGGAAATGCAGGACTTTGCCTTGGGAAGAGGATTACATTCCTCATGTGAAAAGTCTTTGCATGGGAATGTCTGTTCAATCGTCTTTATTTCCTTGTGAACAGAGGGCACTTCTTCGATAGAGAAAAATTCGTATTTTTATAACTTAGTAAAACCATTGTCAGACAAATACTGCAAAAATGTCGGGCTAGATCCTTAGTATATATTGGCACAGTTCCATTGAAAGGGGATCAGGCCCATAATATAGAGGTATCTGAACAACAGTGCTTTGATGTTTCCAGTAGGTTAAAAGAGCTGTTGATGCACTTGTCCATAGGAACATGCTCATTTTTCTTAGTCATTAGTGCAATCTAAGACTACATAAGGCAACCCGATATTTATTCAACAGGTACTATTGCACTATAGAGAACATTTTAGGAGGAAAAACAATGGTCATATACTCAGATACATTCCTGATCTGTCAAATAATGTTGAAGAGCAATATGAGATTATAAAGCATTGAGGGCCGGATTCAGCCCCGACTCATGATATTTTTATTGCCATGAATCAAGCTACAGCCCCTTTGGGGTGGGGGTGGGGCAGAAAATCTTCTCAAATGGGGTTGCAAAGAAAAAAAATAATGAGATCTTCAACAGCACTGAGGCACCTAACTCATCAATTTCAATGAGAGGTTTTTAAAAAATGTATCCCACTAAAAGTGCCTGCAGCCTTCATCCACGGAGATACCTGCAGGGCACCAAGACAGGCCTAATGTGGAAATGCTGGCTGAGGAGGGATTTTGCCCATGGCAGGCAGAAGAGTAGCTTGTTTGAGCACATTAGCTGGGAAGCAGTTTCCATCAAACAGGCACCTGTGGAGCAATCCCAACAATTTAAAGCTGTCCTCCTAAAGTAATCCAATGCAATGGGACATACGGGGATGCTGGGGGAGGTACTTCTTGAAACAGTTTGCAACAGGTCCTCAGCTGGTGGAAATCAGCATCTCTCTACAGATGTCACGTGAGTGGTGTCAATTTACACAAATACACAAAAAGACTTTGAAACTTCTTAGCATGTTACACCCTTGCCTCCAAAGTGCAGATTCTGATAAAAGTTGCACCCCATTGAATGCATTGGGACTCCATGAGTGTAAATGAGAGCAGAAACTGGCCTAACATCCCTTTCATAATTAGCATATTATGATGTTTTCAATTTAGTGCAGAAACAGTCACTTTTCCATAGCAATCCTTTTTATCCCACCCCTCACCTCCCTCAGGGACTCACACTTTACGCTATTCATCTAGCTCACCTATTGTTCAACAGTTCATTCTAGACAGAATAACTGTCAAGATTTCCAATTCTCTTAATTTAGCCATGTCAAATTAACTCAAATGTCTTTAAGAATATCGAACAAACAATACTTCAGCAATGTAAATATGATGGGTTTCAGAGGAACAGCCGTGTTAGTCTGTATTCGCAAAAAGAAAAGGAGTACTTGTGGCACCTTAGAGACTAACCAATTTATTTGAGCATGAGCTTTCGTGAGCTACAGCTCACTTCATCAGATGTATAGTACATCTGATGAAGTGAGCTGTAGCTCACGAAAGCTCATGCTCAAATAAATTGGTTAGTCTCTAAGGTGCCACAAGTACTCCTTTTCTTTTGTAAATATGATGGTGTCTCCAATCCTGGGATGAGTGCCAAGGTATTCTTACAAAGACAATATTGAAATTTGGAAACTCAAACTTGCCTGACAATTTCATTAATTTAAATCTTTATTTCCTGTAGAAAAAAATATCTATTGGCCATAAAGAATGTAACAAACACTTTTTTAAAAGGTTTCGAAGTGTCAGTAAGCATTGCTATTGATAGAAATCTCAGGTTAGTATCTCTAATATATATGCATACATGCTAACAATAATTATTTTAGCAACATTTTGTGTTTCCTGCTTGCCTGATATGATAATACAAAATATCCATCTCATTCTTAGTCAATGTTTATTCATTTCCTCTTTGTTTGGGGATATAGATGTTATATCCCCATAAGATAATGAAATCTTATGTTCCCATAAAATAAGAATTGTTCCAAACCTCAGGATAAATGTCTTGCCATAAGAAAAGAGTGAAATAGAATATCTAACAGGGTGTTACAAAGACTTCTCTTCTTTCAGGTGTGCTGCAGGTAAAACTATTCTGGTTCTAAAATCTGCTTATTTTCCACGTCCAAAGGCATCATCTATTTCATTGTTCATTACAGGAATTCATTTAAAAATGAATGAAATGAATGAAAATCTGATTCTGAGCTTGTGGCTTGTAGTAGCAGGGTTCCTGGTTAGACCACAATTATACAAAGCCCAGTCTCTATCAATATGCAGGAATGTGGGTAATTTTTGTGCTGTGCTTTAGTGCTGCTCAATATTCTGAGTCTGAAAAGGCATGGCAGGGCGGGGGTAGGGAAATGAGTTAGGAAAGAACCATAGAAGTAAATCCCAAGGCAAATCAAAAGATAGAAACATAATCAATGTTGTAATATGTGCTATTCCTAGGTTTAGTGAAATAAATAAAACATTTCTTCTAGACCAGACAGAACTCCCAAATTTGTCCTCTGAAGGGTATTACTGATCACATACAGAGTTCCATTAAAATCCCTTCTGCTGCAGCTAACACAATAGAAGGATTTGATACAGCATGGTTCACAGGTAACATTTTGTTATGTCTAATATATTCAAGTATCTACTGAAGTCATCCTCTTGTTGACACAGTCGTGCAGGCAAATTTTAAATGGACCACAGTAATAATACCTGCAACTGAAGTCATATTATGGGAGACATCTCATTAATGTGTGAAGTGAACTAGATGTGCAGCTCCCATTTTTGTTAGTGTTAGTGCACGGTGTTGAAAATTAATCCTGGTGTTTCATTTTTCATTTGTATCAAATGCAGTGTCCAAAAAGGTCATTTCTAAGGCAGATTCCTCCATCAGTTACTTTGCTACTAGTTATAGAAAACTCTTTATGACTCCATAAGGCATGTGTCTGATCCTGTATATCTAGGCTACAAACAAAAAAAAAGTGTTTTAATAATAAAGGACACAATTACTCATCCCCCCACCATAGCGCACAGGAAGGTCTAGAATATTAGATGCTCTTTATCCTGCTTCTTCACCGGTCGATGGATTAGATAACCTCTTGAGGTCCCTTCTAGCCCTGCATTTCAATGATTCTGTGACTGTATTCCGAAAAATGGAATGTTGCTAAATACCCCCAAGGTATTCTTTGACAGGATAACAAGCCTTGTGGATAGGGGGGAAATGGTAGATGTGGAATATCTTCACTTCAGTAAGCCTTTTGATACTGTCTGGCATGACCTTCTCATAAACAAACTAGGGAAATACAACCTAGATATGGGGTTCCCAAACTTGGTTCACGGCTTGTTCAAGGTAAGCCCTTGGCGGGTGGTGAGATGCTTTATTTACCTAAGCATCCGCAGGTACGGCCGCTCGCAGCTCCCAGTGACCGTGGTTCCCCATTCCCGACCAACGGGAGCTGCGGGAAGCAGTGGTCCAGCATCTCACAGCCCACCAAGGGCTTACCCTGACCAAGACGAGAACCAAGTTTGGGAACGTGTGACCTAGATGGAGCTACTATAAGGTGGGTGCAGAACTGGTGGAAAATCTTTCTCAGAGAGTAGTTGTGCGTGGTTTACAGTCAAGCTGAAAGGGCATATCGAGTGGGGTCCCACAGGGATCAGTTCTGGGTCCGGTTCTGTTCAATATCTTCATCAGTAATTTAGATAATGGCATAGAGAGTACACTTATAAAGTTTGCAGACAATACCAAGCTGTGGGGTGTTGCATATGCTTTGGAGGACAGGATTAAAATTCAAAATGATCTGGACAAACTAGAGAAATGGTCTTAAGTAAATAGGAAGAAATTCAATAAGGACAAATGCAAAGTATTCCACTTAGGAAGGAACAATCAGTTGCACACATACAAAATGAGAAATGACTTCTTAAGGAAGGAGTACTGCAGAAAGGGATCTGGAGGTTCTAGTGGATCACAAGCTAAATATAAGTGAACAGTGTAACACTGTTGCAAAGAAAGCGAACATCATTCTGGGATGTATTAGCAAGCATGTTGTAAGCAAGAAACAAGAAGGAATTCTTCCGCTCTACTCCATACCTGTTAGGCATCAGCTGGAGTATTGTGTCCAGTTCTGGGTGCCACATTTCAGGAAAGATGTGGGCAAATTGGAGAAAGTCCAGAGAAGATCAACAAAAACAATTAAAGGTTTAGAAAACATGACCTATGAGGAAAGATTGAAAAAATTGGGTTTGTTTAGTCTGGAGAAGAGAACACTGAGAGGGGACATGATAATAGTTTTCAAGTACATAAAAGGTTGTTACAAGGAGGAGGGAGAAAAATTGTTCTCCTTAATCTCTGAGGATTGAAGAAGCAATGGGCTTAAATTGCAGCAAGGGCAGTTTAAATTGGACATTAGGAAAAACTTCCTGTCTTCTCCTAAAACCAAATAACATTTTATGCTACACAGTGTGACTAACTAAATTATTATCATTATTCCTATTATTTATATTACTGTAAATCCCAGAGACCCCAATCAAGATCAGGGCCCCATTCTGCTATGTATGGAAATCCTCAGTTGGCAAAGAACCATCATAGTAGCTCCTATGCCATTCTGTTTGGCCCCCCATGGGCAGAGCAAAGGAAAGTGGGCATAGCATGCATTTCCCTACACACCAGTGATCTTCACTTGTATGCACAGCCTCTTGTGGCATTGGGCACCGGGTGTAATTTAGAGCAGTCTGGGAACTGAACTGGCATCCAGTAGGACCAAAATTGGGCTATAGCAAAGATGGCATAAAGCCACCTTTGCACAAAGCCTTCCTGACCTGCATTGGATAGGCAAAGGCACTACCCAAAGATCTGGTCCTCTGTTGCTATTTCAAATACCTTAGATCTGGTCAATGGGAAACTTCTGCCTAACAAACTGCACTATTTTAAGCGACCAGGAGGTCTAGACTAACAAATTAACCAGTGGTAAATTGTAACCCAGGCCTTTTTTTTTTTTTGGCTCTGTCATCTCTAATTCTCTCAATGCTATTTTATTTCAGTGTTGATTCTAAATTACTTGAGGAGAGTAATCTTTGTTGAGTTGCATACTGTATTCAGATACCAAACAATTTTAGATTTCAAAGATGATTAGTAGATTGATAATCAGCCAGAAATAGGCATTCCAAGCTGGCATGCTTTCAATGCTTAACAAATTATCCTCCATAGATATTAAAATCTCCATAAAGTATCTCTGATTGATGCCATGACAATATACGCAGGTACTTATGGAGCCTAATGGGTATCAAAATTAAGTAGTATAATTTCATAAATTGGTTAATATTGAATTCACTGAATTGTGCAAATTAAAAAGAGAAATCCAGAATAATTGTCCATTATTGTGGAGGCACAAACACAAAATCACATGGGTCTGACATGCTGAAAATATACTCTGTGTGTGTGTGTATTTATATATATATATATCTGCCAGAAAGTAAAAACAGAAAAAATACCATGAGTGAAATCCTGGCCCCATAGAAGTCAGTCTCAAAACTCCTATTGACTCCTATTGATTTCATCCCATATGAGGATGTTTTGCTGACATCTTATTTGCATGTCCTTTCCTGGCTGGTCATCTTTGGGAAAAAAGAGCCAGCACGAGAAGCATTTTTACAAAGTATAGAGCCTCCACAGTGGAAATTCATATTAATAGGGTAGGTGCGGAGTTGTTTGTTTTTTACCCAGTGGTACATGCGGGGGGGAGGGAGGGGTGTGTGGTGCTTGGGAAAAAAATGGGATTAATTTGTCCTTAAAATTAGAACCACAGCTGTGTTTTGAAATACATAAAAGACCATTCTGTGTTGTTTAATAGATTTAATGTTTTCCGACTCCTGTTTGTTGGTATTCTAAAAATATATATATCAGGACATTCAGGAAACGTAAAGTATTAAATTAGTTTATGGTTTTGAAAGCCAATAACCATGTGTTTTTTTCTTTTTGGCTCATCTTGCGTACAATCCATTTGTATTCAGTTTTCTTTAGTGGCTAAAAAAAGCAATATCCTGGAAAGAACATTGCTGAGAATCATAATTGAATGAATCAGCTATGAATCCCAGCCCTATGCTGGTCTAGGAAATACATGGCATTAAAGGAAAACTGTCTCCATTTTGTAACAATATCAACAGCAGTACTTTATAGATAAATGCAAAAATATAGGGTGAGCAAACCCCAGTACTTTGCAGCACCACTTTGTGACACCACTATAGCTATGGCTCTGTTAGCTTTTAACAATTTCAAATTAAAATTAAATTGTTAAAAGCTAACAGAGCCATAGCTATAGGTATTGTACATTTACTACCTTGGCTATTTCAAATCAAATCAGGCTAAAAGTTGGAATGTTGGTCATCAGTTAAAAACTGATGGTGTTTTTAGTTGCAAAAATAATGTTTTCAGTTGTTTGTGAATTTAGAAATCAGAAACTCGTACAATTTGGGAGGAGATGCATAGTACCAATCCCAAAACTGACAAGAATTTAATTAATTTTGTTTAAAGTTCTGGGAACAATCAGTCAATACATTGACAAATTTCTTAGGAAAAAACTAGAAAACCATCCATAAAAGTATATTTACAAGTGAAAATCAGCATATTATATGAAAAAGCTAAACAACAGAACAAACACTTTTAAAACAAGTTAGCATCACCTGTGACTTCATAAAGAACCTTGATAAGTGGAGTACTGTCTCCCATTTTTAATAAACTCACATTTACAGTTTCAAACTGCAGTAAGATGACTTGATTTTCTTTAATTGCTTTTTTACTTTTTTGTTTTGTTTCATGGTCATGGCAGCCCACATGGTGGAAGTGCCAGCTAGCTCAAGGTGGACCACTTTGGCTCTGACTCACTTTTCCATCTCCTTCATGTGGCAATGGTATTGTGATAGCTACAAGGGACTGTGTTCTGGAGGGTGAGTAGCCGGGAGATAGTCGAGATTACTGGTTCTATCTTCCCTTGTTAGTATATGTTATACATCAACACAGGCAACATTATGACAGCTGTCACACGTCTACAACCAATTATCTCCTTTATTTTTCAGGTTATCAGGGTTACCTGACTCTTCCTTCTTCACACTCTCAGGCTATGTCTACACTGGAGCACATACTCGGTTACTTGACCATGTACAAACTCACACATGTTCCCTATACACACACTGAGAAGCTAGATATGCTGCGCTGGCCACAGGCATAATATTGTGTACATGCATATACCCATGCCCATACTGCCACTGTTGTTAAGCACCATTACTACTACCATTTCAGGGGCGGTATCCCAGAGTTCTGTGCATCACGGGGAGACAATCTAGGAACCACTTTGCAGTGTGTTGTTGGACTGGTGCCCTGCCTTCATGTATTTGCCAATGGCAGTTCCTGTACATGTCTCCCTACTGCCAAATTGGGTGGAGGATCTGGAACAATTGTGGGGTGCTCTGGTTCTGATCACACTTCGTACTGAGGGACAAATGCTCATGCAGTTGAGCAGGTAATCAGAAAAATGCTGGATGGAATTTGGTAAGAACTTTCTGACACATGGCTGACCTTGAAGGTCAATGACAGTTCATTCAGATCCCATGCTACAGATGTGATGGACTGTCGCTTCTGATGCAGGACAACTAGTATAGTGTGGTGGGATCACATAGTTTTGGAAACTTGGGATGACCAGCAGTGGCTTCAGACTTCCAAATTAGAAAACAGACCTTCATCGACCTGCATGAGGAGCTTGCACCAAACCTTCAGTGGTAGAACACTTGATTCAGGGAAGCCATACTGGTGTAAAAGTGGGTGGTTGTTGTCCTGTGGAAGCTGACAAACTACAAAGATACAGGTCTGTTGCAAACCACTGCTGGGTTGGAAAGTCCACTGTTGGGGGTCATGGTTATGAAGATTTGTGAGGCAATTAACCCTGTGATCTAACCACAGGAGGATCCCATAAGAAAAGTTCTAGAAATAAAAGGTGGATTTCAGAGAAGGAGGTTTCTGAACTGGTGCAGGGGCCATCAATGGCACTTACATCCCAACACTTTGTCCACCAGAAGGGGTGAGGTAGTATGTGAACCGAAAAGATTATTATTCACTCATTCTGCAAGGCTTAGTGAACCACAAAGGCAGATTCATGAACACCAACATGGGAAACATTGGAAAGGTTCATGACACTGGCATGCTGAGGGGATCAGGATTGTACTTGAAGGGGGAAGAAGGTACTTTATTCCCCAGAAATGATGTGATTCTCTATAGTGTGTCTGTACTAAATGTTATATTGGGGGACCCTGTATACCACTCCTAACTTGCTCATGAAACCATATCCTAACATCAGTGATGCTGGAAAAAAGGAATTCAATTACAAACACAGCAGCTGCACAGTGGTTGTGGAGTGGCTATTTGGTAAGCTGAAATCTCATTGGCATGGCTTACGCACCCATCTGGATGTCAGTGCAGCCAACACAGCTCACATAATCACATCTGCTCCATAACATTGTGAAGGTAAAACCCAAACCTGAACATTTACACTGCCACTTTACAGCCCCGTAGTCCAAGCCCTGCGAGCCTGAGTCAGCTGATATGGGCCAGCCACAGGTGTTTAAGTGCTGTGTAGACATCCCCTGTGTTGTGAGTTCTGCTGTGTTTAGAACTAGCAGTACTTTCTCATAATACTAACTGAACTTTTTCCGTCTCTCTGGGACTTTGCATATTTCGGAACCTGGTGGGGGCGGGAGGGTTGTGGGTGTGGGACAGACAGAAATGATTTGCAGTCTGATGCTACCAGACAGTTACATCATTCTGATTCCTGGGCTGTGAATCGTAAGACACAATCCCAAACCTGAAAACATCTTACATTCATCATACTTAGGAAGGAGGGTCCACACACAAGTCAAGGAAACGATAGCACTTATTAAAATTACTATATGGAATGTAAAATTGAAATATTTATTAAAAAGAAATGTAAACCAACAAAACATAACAGGACTGCATATGTGAACAATGAAGAAAAGTTAATGTCTCTGCAACTGTCTCCTTGCCCTTCCCCGACAAGGAAGGAACAACACACAGAAATTGTTCTTGAGGACAAACAGGGAGATCACCTGTGTGAGGTTTGGGGTGCAGGCACCAGGGGGGGTCAGGGAATCCTACAGGCTCATCATTCCCCTCCTGGATCCTCAGGGAGTCCCCCTGCAAGGGGTTTCAGATGCCAGTGGAAGGTGTGGTCCCAGGAGTCCTGCAGGCTCCTCCCAGTCATTTGTGGGGGCGTTGAGCTCACTGCCTCAGCAGCACCCTGGGCAGCAGAGGAGGTGGAGGAGGTGGTTCACAGAGCGGTTCAGTGGCCATGGCAGCAGGCGGTCCCTGAACTTGTTCAGCCACCAGTTCTATCAGCCCCTCCGTAGGGAACACCGCCATTCCCAATGGTGTGCCTCCTGCTCCATGAATGATCCATCAGTCTCTTCCTGCTGAAGAGCCCAAACCTCCATGCCCTGAGGAGCTGAAACTGCTCATGTGTCTTCCTGTCCAAGCCAATGAGCAGGTCCTCCAGGGTCCTTCTTCCTCTGCCTCTGCTGTCTCTGGGATGCTGCTCCTGTCCTCTCAGCAGAATGGTTTCCCTCGTGGGAGCTGAAGACAAGTTCAAAGACAAGTGTAGCACTATTTTTTCCCTTGGAAAAAATCAAGAAATTCCCCCCATATAATTTCACTTTGAGTTGAAGGCCACAATTTTGATACTTTTCAGAATTCCAGAAATACAATTGTTACACTATCCTTGGTTCTCGGACATATTTTCCAGTCCATGAAGAAGGAACAAAGGCTACTATAGGTAAGAAAGAATTGTTGTGTTAAAAAATGTGTTAAAAAAATAAAATTCTCATAGTCTTAACTTTAAAGTCTTTGGAACCAAACGTATGTTTGATTCTATAGTTATATATCAAATGTACTGCCGTACGACCTCTAAATTCTATCTATCCCTGTAAAGTGGTAGCTGCACTTCATTGCTGTATGACTGCAACCTCAAATTATTTCTGTGTTATTGCACCCTGTTCCAGAACACTAATAAATTTGATGCTAATGGATTTCTTTTTCATTGCTTTCACACATATAATATTAAAAGAACTGACAGCTTTAGTTTGGATTGAATTCAAGTATCAAAGCCAGAGGCTACCATAAAGTACAATAGTCATATCATTTTGAGAAATTACTTTGACAGATATAGCAATTTCCTACAATATCCTTGAAAAACTTTATTGTATTAAGTTTATATATTTTTGTGAGCTGGAATTATATGGAATCTCTGTCTGGGGAGATGTGGCTGATATAAGAACTGAGAATTCAAGAGACTATATTGAAAATGTGCCAGACAAGTACGGACTTTGGGGACAATACATCTTAAAGTGGATATCCAGAGGATTCCATAAGAAGAAGTTAATGCAAATTGCCCTACTTCAGTTATGCAAAAACTCAGACTTTTAAAGCTACACCCTGAGTAGAGGGATTATTGTCTGCTGATCACCTGTTACCAAAGGCCAAGATCAAAGGCCTGAGCTAAATAAAGGAATGACTGATCAGTCCAGACTTCGTTCTGGTTCTGAATCTAAACTGAACAAGGAAAAGCCAGTTATAGGTTTTGAAGGACTGACACCTACCAGAGCCATAGACGGTAGGTAGGCTGATCTCTGGTAAGCTTTTTAGCATGTATGTAGGTTCTTATATTGTTTTAATTAGTTTTCTTTGTTATGCTTTTACCTTAAGGATAAATACGCTTGCTTAGAAGAAGCTGTGTAGTAAATTATGACTAAGGCTGCAAGTCTGTCATGGAGGTCACAGAAGTCACGGATTCTGTGACTTTCCGGGACCTCCGGGACTTCTGCAGCTGGCAGGTGTGACTAACCCCAGGGCTGCCCGAGTAGCTAGCCATCTAGACTGATTGCATTCTGCCTAGTGGACATTCCCCAGGAGTAAACACATTTGTAATAGATGCATAGACAATATTCCTAACTTCAGATACCAAAATGACCACATGCATACAAATAGGATAATCATATTCAGTAAATCATAACCTTTTCAATGATATCTCATATGACCCATCTTGCATAAAATACATCATAGTTATACCATAATCACATCATAATAATATCTCTATGACAATTTTTAGAGTATGGGGGTATAGTGGGGGGTATAGTGTCACAATAATGTAGGTGGTTGAAACCTAGGTAAAATAGTTTTCATCATAGTGCAGTTATTGAGCAATTAAGTCTTAGACTGTAAAATGAGAGCCCGAAGTTCTAGCACTGGCCATGGGGCTTGATATAATATCAAAATAACCTATAAACCAGAACACATCACAAATAAATTGAACAACCTGTCAGAAGTGTCTTGCACATCCTGACAATTTTTAACAAGGCAGAACAAGGAACAAATAATTCCAACTGAAAAACCATATGAAGTTACAGGTAAACATCTACTGTGAGAACTTCATATCTAAACTTTGGAAAGATTCCAAGGTCATGCAATTCTATTTGTTCCCTCTGAAAAATATTTTGTCATTTATTTTTCTGCTGGCACTGTGTTCAACGTGTTTATCTTCAAGAATCCAGTGTTCTTCATAGAAGAAGAAAGATACAATTTTTAAAGAAATGATGCTTTTGATTTGCTTTGATGTGATCTTCCAAGCCTCGTGGCAGAGCAGAAAGTTCTGTAAAACTTGAGTAGAGATCAAGCAATAAGTGCCAGTAGATATTGGCTGGATCTATAATGAGGATCCCTTGTTGTTGTCAGCTGCGCCACTCTTTTACACTCCCTAACATACATGCTCAAACTGGCAGATAAGCAGTGATAGTGTGGAATACTATCTTTTGTCCACACCTTTATTTTTTTTTTCAATCCAGAAGCAGAGGAAGTAGGAGATAAACACCATTGCCCCCACAACCAAAGAAAAGTGCATTAGTTAATTTTGATTGAGCATTGTTTTTGGCTCCTGAAGAAGTTCACCTTCCCACCCAAATGCTGTTAGGTGTTTTGAAGGCAGCTAACATATGAAAGCAAAAAGTAGGTAATAACAATAATACATGTTGGATTACATCTTAAAGCATTATATAACCATTAACTAACCCTCACAACCTCCCTGTGAGATAGGTAAATAAGAATCATTATCTCCTTTTACAGATGGTGAAATTGAAGGCTAAGGAAATTGACTTTCCTAGAGCCATGTGATGAGGTTGTGGCGAAGCATAGTTTAGAATATAGAATTGGGAGTTCCTAGCTCCTAGTTCAATGCTCGGTCAACTACACCAGGCCAATCCTGGGTTTGGAATATCATTTCATGTTGTTCTACTGTTGTGGACAATGTCAGATCAACTACAGCAGAAGCCAAAGTCTTTTGCAAGTGCAAAGGGTTCCTGCCAGGTCTGACAGGAACTGCTTCTATATGTGCTAGTGTTAGGCAGTCCCAATGCCCATTCAGTCCTTGGTCTCCGTCTAAAGGACGGAGGTCCTTTGTCTAAAGGTGCTAATAGGCATCACAGGTTTTGAAACAAGGACAGGGCCTGTTTAAGTCCAACAACAGTTGGGAATCCAAAGGGCTGATCCTGCAAAGTGCCATGCATATCCTGTGAGGTGCTAAATGGTCTCAACTCCAATTGACTTCAGTGAAAGTTGAGGGTGTGCTACCTGTCTCAAGAGGCACCTGGCACCATACAAGAGGCAGCCCTAAGTGATGTGTTGACCTCTAACCCTATGCATGTTACCAGAAAACTTCTTTACCTATAAAAATTTGGGGTCATTTCTTATTTAGTCTAGTGCTGCTCATCAGAAAGTGCTAACGTTCAATATTGTGAAATAACTGTAAATAAAATGACCACGCAACACTTTGCCATAAAAAAAAATAGATGAGTATGTATTTGAAGGAATTAAAGTTGCCATGTTTTATAGTTCCTTCCTGCTGAGCACTGTCGACTTTCAGTCAAGTCAGAGATAGTTGAGAGAGTTCAGCACTTCCAAGGAGGTGCTTGACACTTTGCAGGATCAGCCCCTTCATTTCCTAACTGTCAATGACATGCACTGGCAGGGGGATAGGATTAAATGTATCGGTCCAGATTGTGATTCCTTTATTAATACTGAATACACCCTTACTCTGAAAGTAATCCAATTGAATTCAGTAGGAGCATTCATGGTGTAAAGTAGTATTCAACATGAATAAGAGGACCATAACCTGGCCCTTAATAACTAAAGGCCTGGGGGAAATCCTGATATCAGTTAAGTCAATGGCAAAACTCCCATTAATTTTAGTAGGGCCACAATTATGCCCCATATTGTAATTTCACACTGACTAGTAATTTTCTTCTTGCGTATTCCCATTGCTCAAGGAGTGAGGTACAATTCTGTGTAAATCAGTGTATCGCAATCCACCCCTAATCATTGGTCTGCAAGGAAAATACAAAAGTCAACAAAACATATTCATTCTATTTTAAGAGAAATGTGCACAAAGAATTGTGATATACACTATGACCTTCACTACCCTTAAGAGTAAGGAGTATACAGGTCTTAATATTTAATTGTGCTCAGCACAGTCTGAAGCTAACAAAAATGGAAGAGTTCAGTGACAGAAATCCTTCAGGATGTTTGCAGCTGTAATATTTAAAAAGGATTTAAATTTGAATTGCAAATCTGATCATATCTCCTGCCCTTTGACTTTTTCTTTCTCATCCCCTTTTGTTGGACCAGCTCTCTGGGAATGATCCTGAGAGCTTTACTCATGCAAGTAGTCCTTTCCCATGCCTGCAGTCCCATTTTAAATTAATAGGACCACCCATGTGATTAAGTCTTATGGGATTGAGCTCTCTCTTTCTTTTCAAAAAACCTTTTCTCACTTCAAAGGGGATCTGGCAAATCTCAGCTAGGTTTTCCTCATTTTCATGGTGATACAACGGCATCCAGTTGTAATCCTTCATATTTAACACACAGCTCAAAAAAACACAGACAGACACAACTGGAGTTGTGCTTTCCAATAAAGATAATATATCTGAGTGAAAAAGGACATTTTATTCCAAGTGATTAGAAAGTGCCTTAGTTTAAAAACAGTCCTGTTATTGTGACAAAGAAACAGGGCCAGGTTTTCAGGCATTACTAGCGATCTCATGAGTTTCCATTTCTGAATGCACAACCTCAGACATACTAAAAGAGCTGTATTTTCAGAATATGCCCATTCTAAGCCATTTTGAGTGGCACCCAAGTTGGGCACCCAAAATTACTAATCACTCTTAAAAATCTTGAACATGTGATACTGACATAAACAGAAAAATTAGAAAAGGGTTAATTATTTAAATGGTCGAGTTAAACCAATCATATTTGGGGAGTATTTGGTCCCCTTTCTTACACTAAAAATGCACACAGAGAGAGCTTTGATTGGAAAGCAGCAACAAGTTAGCCCTAGTTGCCTCTTGTATAACCTGACCCTTTGAATGTGTTCATTTCCTCTCCTCGCCACTCACCCTTCATAATCCATTAACACTGCTGCATTTTTGACCTAAAGTTGGAGGGTAAACCAAAAGATTTCATGTTTTAGAACTGGGAGTTCATTACATATTCATTCTTAACACTGGCATTGAAGCAGGAGGGGGATTGTATGGTTTCTGAGCCAGATTAATCAAAGAAAGCCCATAAACATGAACACTACTGTGCCCTTATGAAGAGGGGACTAACTGCACACTGGTGCTGAAGAGATTAATGAGAGCCTGTGGGTTCAATCAGCTTCACCCTGCTATCCCTGCAGTAGGTGTCAGGCTTGATGGGAGGAGCTAAAAGGGCAGAACCTGACTCAGGCCCTGACTGGGGAGCAGAGCAGATCTCTGGTTCTTACTCAATAAGAGAAACCTGGCTAGAGACAGGGAGTTGAGTGGCACTGCTGACAGACAGAGCCTCCCTAAAGGAAAGTATGTCTGCAATGGAGAGCCTTGGAGGCAGTAGGGAAGGAGCAGCAAAAAGTGGATCTGCTCAGGACTCTGTGCCCTGGTCTAAGGGCCGGCAGGAAGAAGAAAGATTCCTGCCCTGGGGGGAAAACGGTTTTCCAGCAAAGCCAGAAAGTGCTAAGAAGCTCTGCAGTGAGGTGGTGGAAGAGATTTTGTGAGAGTGCAGTGCGAGCCCAGGAAAAGGCTGCAGCAAAGGCCAAAGACAGGACAATGTAGGAAGTGGTTGAGGGAGGCAGCAAGGGGTCTGTGTAGTCAAGCCTTTTCTGCCTATTCAAGGGCCCCTAGACTGGAACCCAGTGAAGAGGGTCTGGGTTCCCCTACCAACCCACTGAAGATGAAGTGGAACCCTGCCCTTGCCCCCCAACAAGGGGTAAGGATTACCAAACCCAACCCTCCCCTCTCTCTCTCTGATACCAGGTGTAAAAACTAGTGAGTCTGGACTTGGACTGAGGGTCCAATAAAAGTTGAAGGATAATTAGTTGCTTGGCTGTTGGGTTACCCCAGAGTGGGTGGGCCTATATGTGACTTGTAGTTAGCACATATTGCAAGGGACCATTCAAGGTGAAGTGGCCAATTAACACCTCTCTAGTCACAGAAAGGAAAGGAGAGAAGTGGGGAAAAGCTGGGGGGGAGGGGATGAGTAGGTTATAGTTTTTTGTAATAAGCTGTAAATCCGGTGGTTTTATTCAGTTCATGATTTATCATAGCAAAGTTATGAATTTAAGCCAAGGCTTATCTTCTGAAGGTGTAGTGAAGATTTCTTTTGAAGATGAGGGCTGAGAGGTCAGATATAGAGTGATTGCCTAGTGAAAAGTGTTCACCCGCAGGTGATTTGGTGTTTTTTGTCTTATTTTTCTGTGTGAGTTCATTTGAGAGCTTTGTGATTGTCCTGTTTCACCAAATATAGTTTTTGTTGGAGCATTTAGTAAACTAGATGAGGTACACCACATATTGTAATAGGTATGTGGAGGACCCATGGGCCTTTAAAAAGTGTGTTGCAGGGGGTATTAGTCATGGTAGCAGTGGAGATATATCTACAGGTTTCAAATCTGTTCTGTCAGAGTCTCGTGCTACTTTGGGTTGGTATGTCCTGGTCTGTGGGGAGCTTGCTTCTGAGGATGAGGTTGGTGAGGCTGGGGAATTGTTGGAAAGCCAGAACTAATGTATTTCAGCAGATTAACAGAATATGTAGATTAATTTCTTGATGATTCAAGTAGAGGTAGATTCTGATACATTTACTTAGTTTGGGTAGTACCTTACGCAAATAATCCCATTTAAATCAGTGGGACTCTTCATACTATAAGGTACCACTCAATGTGAGTCTGTTGTTTTTATACACAGTTCACCACAATCACCCTTATACCTGTTAGTCTGTTTCCAACAGCAGTGCGTGACATAAATAGTTTTTTTCAGTCTAACACTGTTGCCATTAAAATAAATGTGACTTATGATATCATCAGGTCTTGAGAAGGTCATAGCTTGTCAAAATTTCAGACTTTGGTGATAAAAGGCTATGTTGCAGCTGCTACTACTGGATATAACTTATAAAATGTTTTGTGTATACTTCCTGCTGGCAAATTAAATCCTTGAGATGTGTCAACGGATGAGAATTACTGCGATCATTTTGACAGTTTGCTAACTTATTAGTACTGAAAGTTCCATGCCCTCTGGTTATTTTGAAACCACATAGTGATGAAACATGTTCTTTTGCCCATACTTACCAAAGAAAGGGGTAACCTTTGCACTAAGATACAGGTAAAACAATGATTGCCATTGTTTTCCTATGGAACAAATGGCAAGTTCCAGCGACAATGGACTACCACATGGTGTGAAACAACATGTTGTGCCAGCTGGAAAAGTGGTTGTCAGTACTTTTTTCCCTGGTTTCTCCTGGGGTTATGTCTTATTCTACATGCTGTTTCACTTCATTTTCTTCATCTCTTGTTCTGCTGATCATCTCTTTTCCTATTTTTAGATTTCTTATGCAATAACAATGAAGAATTAATGCAGCAGCCTTGGGAAAGATAATGCCTTGTGGCAATCAGAGAAAGCAAGATGCGGGAGGGATAGCTCAGTGGTTTGAGCATTGGCCTGCTAAACCCAGGGTTGTGAGTTCAATCCTTGAGGGGGCCATTTAGGGAACTGGGGCAAAAACTGGGGATTGGTCCTGCTTTGAGCAGGGGGTTGGACTAGATGACCTCCTGAGGTCCCTTCCAACCCTGATATTCTATGATTCTAACCACTATGTAACTCATTCATTCTCATCTACATTGTTCTATTACTCTGCCATGTGTAGCTTCCCACAATACAAAATAGTGGAGAAAGATCATCCCCATAATTATTTTAATCGTTTATATTTATGATTCCTCTTATAAATTATAAATTCCCAATTAGAAATTAGAAATGTTTTTGTGAAGGTCACCTTGTTAACACAACAACATAGAACAGCACCAGCAGCCACCCTTTATTAATTTTTACTAGAGCTGTAGTTAATGCAAACCTCTCTGTTCTTTAATGGGGTGGCACTAATCTGTTTCAAGTGTCTAGGTGCAAGAAAAGTAAACCAATGCAGTCCATGAAGGATCAGTTTTCAAAAGAGCACAGCACCCACCATTTGGGCTAGATGTTTCCCCAGAAATGCTCTTTTGAAACATCTGGCCATAAGTGTCATAACTGAAGCTTCTGGATACTGTTTATTTAAGTGTCTAAATGGAAACTGAGCTTTTTGGAAAATCTGGCCCCAATTGTAGGTACCAGCTCTTGAAAATCTGAGCTTTTTTGCCCAACAAGAGTACAGTTGAAAATCATCCCCTTGCTTTAGATACCTAAATGGGATTCAAGCACTTGACAATCGGCCACTAACCTTTTGGGAAATCTGTCCACAAGTAAATAAAAATTATTTTGTGAAAAGCATCGGTCATAAATATAAAGGGAAGGGTAACCACCTTTCTGTATACAGAACTATAAAATCCCTCCTGGCCAGAGGCAAAACCCTTTCAGCTGTAAAGGGTTAAGAAGCTAAGATAACCTCGCTGGCACCTGACCAAAATGACCAATGAGGAGACAAGATACTTTCAAAGCTGGAAGGGGTAGGAAACAAAGGGTCTGTCTGTCTGTGTGATGCTTTTGCTGGGAACAGATCAAGAATGCAGCTCAGAACTCCTGTAAAAAGTTAGTAAGTTAGTAGCTAGAAATGCATTAGATTTCCTTTTGTTAAACGGCTGGTAAAATAGGTTGTGCTGAATGGAATGTATATTCCTGTTTTTGTGTCTTTTTGTAACTTAAGGTTTTGCCTAGAGAGTTTCTCTATGTTTTGAATCTGATTACATTGTAAGGTATTTACCATCCACCTTTTACAGAGGTGATTCTTTTACTTTTTCTTTAATTAAACTTCTTCTTTTAAGAGCCTGATTGATTTTTCATTGTTCTTAAGATCTAAGGGTTTGGGTCTTTGTTCACCTATGCAAATTGGTGAGGATTTTTATCAAGCCTTGCCCTGGAAAGGGGGTGTAGGGCTTGGGGGGATATTTTGGGGGGAAGACGTCTCCAAGTGGGCTCTTTCCCTGTTCTTTGTTTAACACGTTTGGTGGTGGCAGCATAGGGTTCAAGGACAAGGCTAAGTTTGTACCTTGAGGAAATTTTAACCTAAGCTGGTAAGAATAAGATTAGAGGGTCTTTCATGCAGGTCCCCACATCTATACCCTAGAGTTCAGAGTGGGGAAGGAACCTTGACAGCATCATATTTTGTTTTAATAACTTTTCCTTTAAAAAACAAAACAAACAAACAAAAAAACAGAATTTGAGCTGCCACCTTCTAAAAAGCTTAAGTCAAGTAACTGACACCTATCCAGTACTTTGCAGGAAATTAATGGCTGTTGGGAACAAATATGTGACTTTTTCATACCAGGTCACATTAAGGTCACTTGTTTAATGTCACCAAATTTCCTTGTGTTTCAAAGAACATTAAACTGCATTTGGGCGGGTAGCCCAGCTCAGTAAACAAATGCTCAGCAGAATTTCTGCTTATGGATAGCTCTACTGGCGCTGTACGGATATGTTATATCAGAGGTGATGTTATGTTGAATGAATCATGTGTCAGCCTTACCATCAATGGAGTCTCTAGGGGGTTAATGTATTATGCAAAATATTAAATTAATGCAGGGCTGAGACTGAAATTTCAATTGCACAGCAGTCAAGATATTCCCTGACAGGAGACAGGTTCCTATAGCAACCTCAATTACACCACCCTATCTATATGCCTTATTGTCTTTTCTTACATAACACAGCACATATGGAGTAATATCCTGATATGGTGTTACAGATAAATTATATATGCAGACATAGTTTAGCTATTTGCTATTATGCTTCTGAACTTATTTCTCTGAAACTAGGAGCTATTGTCTTAAAATCCACAGAGCCTGATTCTGATCTCACTTACACCATTAGCTCCAATGATATCACTGGAGTTTAAATTTGTGAAACTGGTGTAACTGAAATCAAAACTGGATCTCATGTGACTTATGTAGGCATTGAAAATTGGTTTGAGGGTGAATAAAATATTTTTTCTCTGATCATCTATAGCCTATTGAAACAAGCTAGCATGCAAAGGGTGTTATTCTGGGGTTATTTAATCCCTTGAAAGCAAACAAGGCAAGCATACAGACATTCTTATTTGCATTCAGGAGTTCATTAGAGAGAAAATGAACTAACATTGGAGTTGAATGAAAAAAAGGGGGGTTGGGGGAATTGTGAATATTCTCTCAAGGAAACTGTACCTGTTTTTCATTTAAAAAAACTCACTGACAATATTTTGGGACACGGGAAATCTGAACCATACAAATTAGACAAAATACCAATCCTCACTTTGAGCTTTTCCATCACAAGGACAGCCCATATTTTACCATGCCACAATTCCAGAGGAGGAGGGATCACACATTACCAATAACATTCAATACTACATCATACATTATGTATTCAGGATCATGTTAATATTCAAAGAACCTAGCTAAAGAAGCTGGCAGTTTGTCATAAGATGATTCTCTTTAATAATTTCCTCCCAAAACAGTCTAACTCCTGGACCAATCACCCGATGTGCAAGTAAATTCCTTTTCCCTGCAATCCCCTCCACCGGAGCACCTCCTTTATAGCAAAAATATGGTGGCTCTTACCTGAAGTCAGATACCATCCTTACAGTAACTTGAACTTCCTGTGAGCTACACAAATTGAAGATGCATCTCCCCTTTCCCATATCCATATAGAGATTCATTCAGACAGATCATTTTTTGTTCTAATCCCTCTCCCCTCTTCATCTGGGTTGTTTTCTTGTTTATGCGCATAATTTTTACTTAACACATCCTGAAATGGATTTAGTGACTTTCAGAGAGGATGATCATAGGTGCTTTGGAGAAAAGGAAACTGAACTTGGACCTCACAAGAAGCTAAGTCAGGAGCAGAGAGAAAGTTCTCAGCATCAGAACTGAATGAATACATTTTAAAAATTGCAGATAGTCACACATAAGAACAGATTCATTTTGCTCGTGTTCACACCCTTCTGGTGTTCTGAGAATATTCTAGAGCATGATTGTAATAGCAGGAATGTTCATCAGACATTATTTGCAGCACACAAATTTTGAGTCCTGAGTATTTATAACCGATATTTAATTCTACAAATTTTGCTCATCCAGTCAGGCTAGGGTGACAAGATGTCCCAATTTTATAGGGACAGTCCTGATTTTTGGGTCTTTTTCTTATATAGGCTCCTATTACCCCCACCCCAACCCCACCCCCATCCCGATTTTTCACATTTGTTGTCTGGTCACCCTAAGTCAGGCAACACAAATGAACCAATTCAGAACAAAGTTTGAATTTCCCATATGGAATACTGACAATCAATTGTTTGTGGACTATCTACAGACCAAGAACAATTCCGTGACCAAGAATTATATCGTAAATAACTTCAAATAACAATACATTAGAGAAAATAATAATTGCTCATTGACAATCTGCAAATATAAAAGGTGGCAAAACATGTCAATTGATATTGAATATGCAATACTGTCTCATCTTTAATGAATAGCTGTAATTCCCTCCTCCAAAATGTGCTGTGGGAGGTGTGGGTACAAAACACTTATGAAATACTAGAACTGTTTACTCTAGGTTACAGGAAAAAATACCACATTGAACATAAAGAGCACTGAGTTGAACATCTTTAAAAAGTTTTACTGGAGGTGCGGTATTAAAAGTTATCCACAGATAGAGCTGGTCAAGTTTTCAGGTTTTTGAAATGTCAGAGCGCTTGGGAGGAGAGGGCGAAAGAAAGTGCTTGTTTTTTGACAAATTTATACTGATCAAAATGTACTGAAAATTCAAATTTTTGCAAAAAATTGGCTGTATCTTTCAACCAGTTCTACATACTAACAGTCAAAATGTTTATTCTGTCTCCCTACACATGCCCAAGAGCTACAGAATCCTTGCACTGGGAGCAATGGACAGCCTGTTTATAGGTCACATCAGACAGGGGTTCCCAAACTGTGGGCTGTGGTCCAAAGGTAGGCCATGATACGGTCCTGGGTGGTCCACCAGCACAACCAGGGGTGCTGGAATTAGGGTTGCTGCAGTCTTGAAGCAGTTTCCATCATATACATGGTTTACAGTTTTGTTCAATGGCTTTCGGCACCCCCACTATCGTGGTTGAAGTTGGACAGCTATTTTGTTTTTGTTTTTAAATCAGCAAATAACACGTTTTTAACAACTTTGTTAACATTGTGTTGCAATTTTATACAAAATTGTGTTTTCCCTGTCTGAACAGCACATTTTGCTCTCATCATTTTGTAGTTTTACTGAAAGTCTTCGGTTTCAAAGAACTTGAAGCATTTCTTTGAGTACATATTGCTAGGGATTTCTATCATTACAATTCTTTACATTAAAAAGAAAAGGAAACGTACATTGTTTATTTACAGTGAAGTTTATATATAATTAAAATTAATAATTTTCCTCAAGAAGTGTTAACAGTGGGCTGCAGTGCCTTTTGCAGTTACACAGATTGGCCTCAAGGAAAAAAGTTTAGGAACCCCTGACATAGGACACCGCATTCTCCATAGCAGCAGAGAAGGAGTTTGGGGTGGGAGGAGAGAGAGGAAGGGCGGGCAGGATCCCAGGCTCGGGAGTGTGCCGAGGGATGTGCTGGCCTCAGCTTCTTACAGCCCCCATTGGTCTAGAACAGCAAACCCCGGCCAATGGGAGCCACGATTAGCCGAACCTGCGGAGGCAGCAAGTAAACAAACCGGCCCAGCCCACCGGGGGGCTTACCCTGGCGGGCCATGTGCCAAAGGTTGTCAATCTCTGTTCTAGGCTTTATGAATTTTTCTCTTCCTTAGTGCATGTTTGCTAAGAAATTGAAAGAGGTGCCATTGGATATGTTCCAGGGGGTATCAGAGTCAGTTCAGTAGAGATCTGCGTGTAGAAGTATTATCTTTATCAGTTGCCTTATCTTGTTTCCTGGTCCTTGGTTAGTTTTTGTTTAGGTGGAAGACTGCCCAGACTGGGTCACCAAAGAGTTTAGTGGTAATGGAGCTACCTCCAGGTACAACAGAAGACCTAAAGGGGGAGACAAGTTTCTCCTGGACACAGGAAGAGGTGGTAATGCATAGAACCCTCTTGAAGACTTTGAAACATTGAACATAAGTCCATTATAAACAGATCCGTAGGAAGGATGGGGCAAAGTAGAAGCATCAGCCCAAGCTGGGGATTTTTATGTACTTACCTCACCAATTGGTGAGATGTTGCAAGAAGCAGGGGATTTGATTTCTGCGAGTTGTAGGAAACAGGCATACAACAAGTATTTGAGGTAAGTGTAGTCTTGTGGCTGAAGATCAGGACTAGGAGCCAAATCTGGGTTCTTTTCCTGGCTCTGCCACAGACTTCTTGGGTGGCTTGATTCAAGCCACAAACTTCCCTTTAGCTCGGTTTCCCCATCTGTGAAATGAGTGAAATTACATTTATGTAATTGGGGTGTTGTGAAGCAAAATTCATTGGTGTTTGTAAAGCAGCGACCTCCTATAAGAGAAGGTGCTACATAAGTGCCAGTTATTAGTTTGAATGCATTACAGATTAATCTATTCTACATAAATACATTATTATTTGTATTGCAGTAATGCCTAGAGGCACTAGCTGTATAAGCACTGCCCAGGCACTGCACAGACTTAACAAAGAGACGGTCCCTACCCTGCAGAGCTTATTTTCAAACCAAGGCTGAGGTTCACTAAGAAAAAAAAAAACCAAACAAATCCTGGGCTTTCACACAATCGTTAACTGACTTTGTACATTTAACCATCAAAAATAGACTGTGTCTGAGTTTTTTAAAAACAAATCTGTATCCAGAAAGGTATCAATCTCAGGCTATCCCTAAATCACATGACTCTCAGCTGTCTCATTTCCAAGGTGTGCGCCCATCACAAAAAAAGTCCTCCCTCCTTTCCACAGTTCCTCTTTTTGTGCATATGCCAAGTGCTAGCGTTAAGGCAACCCTAGAGGAATAGCATTTCAACTCCAGAAAGTTAACATAAGGATGATTATGTACCGTGCCCTTATTATGACAGCTTGTTGAGAAATAGAAAAGAGAAGGGAGGGGGAACATTAGTTTCAGTTCCAAAAACTAAAGTACTGAGATGCAGAATGCTGGTAACCTAAAAAGTGTAACAAAACATTTCAGCCTGTTAAATAAAAAACTATAGTAAATGTATAGTTTCTTCATCTGCAGCAATCATCAAAAAATTAATCTCAATGAATAAGGCCCTCAGGGACCTTATGACAGCCATCCTCCCCTGGCATGGAGTTCTGTTCTCTCACTCTCTCACACACACACACCCTCTCCACCCATGACACCTATCTCTCTCCCCTTGAACTATGGGTTGGGATGGAAACTAGCGCAGGAGCTGTTTCCACTAGCTTTATGCCAATGGAGAGTTTCTGCACAAGGGGATTCCATTGATAAGCTACATCGGTAGTCTGTTCATTCTGCGCTGCTCTGACTGGAGAATCTGGCCCAATATATTTAACAAACTGTGATATTTTTCAAATAAATTATTTATCCTCCATTATTTGCTCATCTCATAGAGCTGGTGAATAATTTGGAAATATTTTAAAGAAAATTCTGATTTCTTTTACAAACATTAAAAAACAATTGTTTTCATCATATGCTCAACTCTACTCCTAAAAATTGTCCGTTTCTTCCTTGAAATGTCCCACAGTCTCTTCCATTCCTATAATGCCCTGTCTCCATCACAGCTATTCTCTATTCATTCGTTTCCCCTTCATGACTTTCCAGTTGTCTCATTCACCTCCAATAGTGCCTGTTGTCTCTTCAGTAGGCCTCAGTGAGATGTTTTTTTAATTTCCTTTCTACCTCCTGAATAAGTAATAGCAATAGTATAATCCCAAGTACCCCTATCTTTTATTGTGCTGCTCAATAGCCTAAACAGAGGTAAAGGTACTTCTGCTATGAAAATTGCTATTTATGCTCTGCTTCTATGTATTTAGTGTGGGATTTTCAAAATCGATAGATATGTAAATAGTCAACTCACTTAATCAAAGGCATGACCCAAATCCTACTGAAGTTAATGGAAGCCTTTTGCAGGGACTTTAGGTCAGGCCACAAGTGAGTTCGGGTAACTTCCTCACCCACTGAAATCTCAGAAAGGAGACTGAAGTGAGAACAAAGCGGTTGTGCACTTCAGCAACCGTTGCTCCTTGGTGTCAGGCAGTGCCCTGGAGGTGCAAAATTCCTTGCTGAATGGTTAGTGCAGGCAAATACACAGGTGTGTGATAACAAAGTGCTTTTTAATCTAACAAGTGCAAAGATGGGGTTTAAAGGGAACAAAACAAGTGCAGTGATTCCAGAGGTGTATCTTTAAATAACATATCCAGAAGATTAATATGTGCTCAACTTTGACATTGTCGCCTGATGACAGTTTCCCTACTGGTCCCCTGAGATTTGCAGGTGTGTACAGATACCTCTAGGAGATAAGTGGGTGAGCCTTATTTTTTCATCCTATGGTAGTAGTAGGTGCATTTATGAAGATGATTGGTTAGAAGACTGTTGCACTTCTACTGTATGAGGATGTGGTCTCCTCATCTCAAAAAAAAATATATATTGGAATTGACTGGTGTGGAGAAAGTAAATAAGGAAGTGTAAATAAGGAAAGTAAATAAGCTGCGAACCAGCTGAGCGGCAAACAGCAGAGAGGCTCACAGAAGGAGTTTGCCTGGGATCTGTCTGAGAGGAGGTACACTAAGGGCTGCATTAGGGAAGCTGTGTTGGTGAGTATCTGAGTGTCTGTTGTGGGGTCAGTTTGACAGTTTGACCATGTGCTTGATTGGTTGTTTGTTTGAAAAGTGTGAATGGGGAGTGCTTTGTTCCAGGTGAGCCTTGAGTGGGCCTGACTGTTATAAAAAGCGGCGAACAGCATAGAGGCTAACAAAGGGAGTTTGCTGGGAATTTGCCCGGGGAGAGCCCACCGAGGCTTACATCTTGCCGGCTTCTCTGAGTAGTTACTACAACTCCTGAGGAAGCTCGTAGAAGGAAGGTAATATGGATGGGGAGCGTTCAGCTGTTGTGAGCTGCACTGGATGTGCCATGTTTGTCTTTCTTCCACAGGACAGAAGCAACTATGTCTGTACAAGGTGCAAGCTGGTCTCCATATTGGAAGAGAAGGTTCAAGGTCTGGAGAAACAAGTATCGACCCTGCGTTGCGTAAGAGAAACTGAAGATTTCCTGGACAGACGTCAGGATATGCTTCTACAGGTACAATGTTCTGAAGATTCAGAACAGGCTGCGCAGCGGGGACAGGAGGAAGGTGAAGAAATTTGGCAGCATGTGACCTCCAGAAGAAGAAAGGGGAGCGTCCATGTACCAGCAGCACAGATACAGGTAAGCAACTGTTTTCATGTTCTCTCCACAGGTACTAATGCAGAGAGTGGACTAGATGATAAATCTGAGGGAAGGGAACAGAAGGAGACTCCACCGATTGGAAGGCATGAGATGCACTGTCCTAGGGATGGGGGTTCCACGACCACCACTCCGAAGAGGAGGAGGCGGGTGGTGGTGGTCAGGGACTCTCTTCTCAGGGGGACTGAGTCATCTATCTGCCGCCTCGACCGGGAAAACCAAGAAGTTTGCTGCTTGCCAGGAGTTAGGATTCACGATGTGACGGAGAGACTGCCGAGACTCATCAAGCCCTCGGATTGCTACCCCTTCCTGCTTCTCCCGTGGGCACCAATGATACTGCCAAGAATGACCTTGAGCAGATCACTGTGGACTATGTGGCTCTGGGAAGAAGGATAAAGGAGTTTGAGGTGCAAGTGATGTTTTCGTCCATCCTCCCCATAGAAGGAAAAGGCCTGGGTAGAGACCGTCAAATCGTGGAAGTCAACGAATGGCTACACAGGTGGTGTCGGAGAGAAGGCTTTGGATTCTTTAACCATGGGAAGGTGTTCCAAGAAGGAAGAGTGCTAGGCAGAGATGGTCTCCACCTAACGAAGAGAGGGAAGAGCATCTTCGGAAGCAGGCTGGCTAACCTAGTGAGGAGGGCTTTAAACTAGGTTCAGCGGGGGGAAGGAGACCAAAGGCCTGAGGTAAGTGGGGATGTGGGATACTGGGAGGAAGCATGAGCAGGAGAACGCAAAAGGGAAGGGCTCCTGCCTCATACTAAGAAAGCAGGACAAACAGCAAGTTATCTCAAGTGCCTATTCACAAATGCAAGAAACCTGGGAAACAAGCAGGGAGAACTGGAAGTCCTGGCACAGTCAAGAAATTATGATGTGATTGGAATAACAGAGACTTGGTGGGATAACTCACATTGAGTATTGTCATGGATGGATATAAACTGTTCAGGAAGGACAGGCAGGGCAGAAAAGGTGGGGGAGTTGCACTGTATATAAGAGAGCAGTATGACTGCTCAGAGCTCCGGTATGAAACTGCAGAAAAACCTGAGTGTCTCTGGATTAAGTTTAGAAGCATGAGCAACAAGGGTGATGTCGTGGTGGGAGTATGCTATAGACCACCGGATCAGGGGGATGAGGTGGACGAGGCTTTCTTCCGACAACTAACGGAAGTTACTAGATCACAGGCCCTGGTTCTCATGGGAGACTTCAATCACCCTGATATCAGCTGGGAGAGCAATACAGTGGTGCACAGACAATCCAGGAAGTTTTTGGAAAGTGTAAGGGACAATTTCCTGGTGCAAGTGCTGGAGGAACCAACTAGGGGCAGAGCTCTTCTTGACCTGCTGCTTACAAACCGGGAAGAATTAGATGGGGAAGCAAAAGTGGATGGGAACCTCGGAGGCAGTGATCATGAGATGGTTGAGTTAAGGATCCTAACTCAGGGAAGAAAGGAGAGCAGCAGAATACAGACCCTGGACTTCAGAAAGCAGACTTTGATGACCTCATGGATCTGATGGGCAGGATCCCCGGGAGAATAACATGAGGGGGAAAGGAGTCCAGGAGAGCTGGCTGTATTTTAAAGAACCTTATTGAGGTTACAGGGACAAACCATCCCGATGTGTAGAAAGAATAGTAAATATGGCAGGCAACCAGCTTGGCTTAACAGTGAAATCCTTACTGATCTTAAACACAAAAAAGAAGCTTACAAGAAGTGGAAGATTGGACAAATGACCTGGGAAGAGTATAAAAATATTGCTCGGGCATGCAGGAGTGAAATCAGGAAGGCCAAATCACACCTGGAGTTGCAGCTAGCAAGAGATGTTAAGAGTAACAAGAAGGGTTTCTTCAGGTATGTTAGCAACAAGAAGAAAGTCAAGGAAAGTGTGGGCCCCTTACTGAATGAGGGAGGCAACCTAGTGACAGAGGATGTGGAAAAAGCTAATGTACTCAATGCTTCTTTTGCCTCTGTCTTCACGAACAAGGTCAGCTCCCAGACTGCTGCACTGGGCAGCACAGCATGGGGAGGAGGTGACCAGCCCTCTGTGAAGAAAGAAGTGGTTTGGGACTATTTAGAAAAGCTGGATGAGCACAAGTCCATGGGGCCGGATGCGCTGCATCCGAGAGTGCTAAAGGAGTTGGCGGATGTGATTGCAGAGCCATTGGCCATTATCTTTGAAAACTCATGGGGATTGGGGGAGGTCCCGGATGACTGGAAAAAGGCTAATGTAGTGCCCATCTTTAAAAAGGGAAGAAGGAGAATCCTGGGAACTACAGGCCAGTCAGCCTCACCGCAGTCCCTGGAAAAATCATGGAGCAGGTCCTCAAGGAATCAATTCTGAAGCACTTAGAGGAGAGGAAAGTGATCAGGAACAGTCAGCATGGATTCACCAAAGGCAAGTCATGCTTGACTAATCTAATTGCCTTCTATGATGAGATAACTGGCTCTGTAGATGAGGGGAAAGCAGTGGACGTGTTGTTCCTTGACTTTAGCAAAGCTTTTGACACGGTCTCCCACAGTATTCTTGCCAGCAAGTTAAAGAAGTATGGACTGGATGAATGGATGATAAGGTGGATAGAAAACTGGCTAGATTGTCGGGCTCACCGGGTAGCGATCAATGGCTCCATGTCTAGCTGGCAGCCGGTATCAAGAGAGTGCCCCAAGGGTCGGTTCTGGGGCCGGTTTTGTTCAATATCTTCATTAATGATCTGGAGGATGGTGTGGATTGCACCCTCAGCAAGTTTGCAGATGACACTAAACTGGGAGGAGAGGTAGATATGCTGGAGGGTAGGGATAGGATACAGAGGGTCCTAGACATATTGGAGGATTGGGGCAAAAGAAATCTGATGAGGTTCAAAAAGGACAAGTGCAGAGTCCTGCACTTAGGACGGAAGAATCCCATGCACTGCTACAGACTAGGGACCGAATGGCTAGGCAGCAGTTTTGAAGAAAGGACCTAGGGGTTACAGTGGACGAGAAGCTGGATATGAGTCAACAGTGTGCCCTTGTTGCCAAGAAGGCCAATGGCATTTTGGGATGTATAAGTAGGGGCATTGCCAGCAGATCGAGGGACGTGATCGTTTCCCTCTATTCGACATTGGTGAGGCCTCATCTGGAGTACTGTGTCCAGTTTTGGGCCCCACACTACAAGAAGGATGTGGAAAAATTGGAAAACATCCAGCGGAGGACAACAAAAACGATTAGGAGACTGGAACAAATGAGTTATGAGGAGAAGCTGAGGGAACTGGCATTGTTTAGTCTGCGGAAGAGAAGAATGAGGGGGGATTTGATAGCTGCTTTCAACTACCTGAAAGGGGATTCCAAAGAGGATGGATCTAGACCGTTCTCAGTGGTAGCAGATGACAGAACGAGGAGTAATGGTCTCAAGTTGCAGTGGGGGAGGTTTAGGTTGGATATTAGGAAAAACTTTTTCACTAGGAGGGTGGTGAAACACTGGAATGTGTTACCTAAGGAGGTGGTGGAATTTCCTTCTTTAGATATTTTTAAGGTCAGGCTTGACAAAGCCCTGGCTAGGATGATTAAGTTGGGGATTGGTCCTGCTTTGAGCAGGGGGTTGGACTAAATAACCTCCTGAGGTCCCTTCCAACCCTGATATTCTGTGATTCTATGATTAAGTGTTGTTTACTCCTCATAACACAAGAACTAGGGGTCACCAAATGAAATTAATAGGCAGCAGGTTTAAAACAAACAAAAGGAAGTATTTCTTCACACAATTCACAATCAACGTGTGGAACTCTTTGCCAGAGGATGTTGTGAAGGCCAAGACTATAAAAGGGTTAAAAAAAGAATTAGATAAATTCATGGAGGATAGGTCCGTCAATAGCTATTAGCCAGGATGGGCAGGGATTGTGTCCCTAGCCTCAATTTTGCTCGAAGCTGGGAATGGGCAACAGGGGATGGATCACTTGATGATTACCTGTTATGGTCATTCCTTCTGAAGCACCTGGCATTGCCCACTGTCAGAAGACAGGATACTGGGCTAGATGGATCTTTGGTCTGACCCAGCATGGTCATTCGTATGCATTGGGTACATAGAAGCTGGTGGCAGTGGAGATCTTGAGATGCCACCACTAACCCATGAGGAGGACTCACCAGATTCCTCACAAGTGGTAGGTCATGGCGGGCAGATCTGGACATGTAGGTGAGCAACTGATTGTCACACCTAAAGAAGTCTGTGCCCTTTCAGACTCCCTCAGAGAACCAGCTATCCTGGTCATGGCCTCTGCACTGACTCCCTGCACAAACATCTTCACCTATTCTCCCAACCCAGTGGGAACAGAACAACCCAGCACCTGATATGGTAGGGGAGTTCATGCTGTGTTAGAATGGGTGGAATGGTTGCACATAGGAGCTTGGACTTCTCACCTGGGGGATGGTTCAGGTCTTTGCAGATGGCCCCAGATTGTACTTAACCATTCTGGCTTCCTGATAAATGACACTTTGTTTTACCATTGAACCTTATGGGTCAAATCTGCAGCTTGCAAGGAACTTTTGCAACTGTATTTGTAACATTTTTCAATAAAACAGGTTTTAATTGCTAAATATGACTCAGAGAACATTTTCCCTCTCCCCAAAAATACCAGGTTTGTTCTGCAAATCTGTAATACTGATGCTGAGTTCTTGGTGGTGTTCATCAATCTGACTGTCAAATAACATAATATTTTTAATGTATATCTAGCTTTCATCTCTGCAGGCAAAAGTAGCTTTTTTGTCCTCCCAAATATAGAAGTGATTGCACTAAATATCCAAATGGAGCAATGTAATAGCTCGTTCACAGCCATTGTCATAAGCCAGCTGCAAAAAGCTAGTACCAGGAATGGAATTCACAACCTTTGGCTCAAAAAAAAAATTTAGTTGTACACCTGCTGAGCTAAATGAATAGCTCAGCTAATTCAGCAACTGTTGGTCTATGCAGTGGCAACTAGTAGTAAACACACCCACAGTCTAGTATATCATACTCCTGGAAGATGAAGTCATTTGCTTTCTTATTAGGCCTGTATATATGTTAATATATGGTGTGACTGGTTGAGTCCAGAAACCCCCTTGGGACTGCCACCTGATGTGCTGAGACTGCCTCTGAGCCCGTTTTCCCTGGCAGCTTGGGACTTCAGTACCCTGTCTTGTTGAGCCAGACATGCTAGCCTGCTATAAACACAGACCCAGGTCTGAACCACGTCTCCCAAAAGCTGCAGACTTAACTGAAAACAGCTTGAGAAGTGCTCCTGTCTCCAGCACCCAGATGCTCAGTTCCCAATGGGGTCCAAACCACAAATAAATCCATTTTATTCTGTATAAAGCTTATACAGGGTAAACTCATAAATTGTCTGCCCTCTATAACACTGATAGAGAGATATGCACAGCTGTTTCCTCCCCCGGGAATTAATTACTTGCTCTGGGTTAATTAATAAGCAAAAAGTGATTTTATTAAATATAAAAGGTAGGATTTAAGTGGTTCCAAGTAATAAACAGACAGAACAAAGTACATTCCCAAGCAAAATAAAACAAAAACACTCTAGTCTAAGCCTAATACAGTAAGAAACTGATTACAGATAAAATCTCACCCTCAGAGATGTTCCAATAAGTTTCTTTCACAGACTAGACTCCTTTCTAGTCTGGGACTAATCCTTTCCCCTGGTACAGTCCTTGTTACAGCTCAGGTGGTAGCTAAGGGATTTCTCATGACTGCAACCCCCTTTGTTCTGTTCCACCCCCTTTTATAGCTTTGGCACAAGGCAGGAATCTTTTGTCTCTTTGGGTTCCCACCCCTCCTTCTACATGGAAAATCACCAGGTTTAAGACGGATTCCAGTTCAGGTGACATGATTACGTTACTGTAAGATTTCATTACGCACTTGCCAGCACACATGCATACAGGAAGACTTACAAGTAAACAGAGCCATTTACAACCAATTGTCCTGGTTAATGGGAGCCATCAAGATTCCAAGCCACCATTAATGGCCCACACTTTGTATAATTACAATAGGATATCAGAGTTATATTTCATATTTCTAGTTTCAGATACAAGAATGATACATTTATTCAAATTGGATGACCATACTCAGTAGATTATAAGTTTTGTAATGATACCTTACAAGAGACCTTTTGCATGAAGCATATTCCAGTTACATTATATTCACACTCATTCGCATATTTCATAAAATCATATGGAGTGCAATGTCACATAAGGTCAGGCTTTCTCATATACTTTCAAACACAAAAAGAAGCTTGCTAAAATGAGAGTTTTTTGCCTCCAAAAATTTAGTTTGAAAGTATCAGATTTTTCATGAATCAGGCAAAACTGATTTCTTTAGAGCCAGGCAATTTAAAAAAAAATGAATTCATTCAAAAATATCATGAAATTCACTAAATAGAAAACCTTCATTACCCTGATCTCCCTGCAGTGTGAAGTTCAGCCTTCCAAGATGGAGGATGACCTTATATCTTCTTCCTCCTGCTGCCACTAGACATCACAAAACACATCTGGAGACCCATTTTCCGCAAGCACTGATCACAGGTACACATACTCAGAGCAGCCCCAATGTTAAATCTTTCTTTCTCCTCCTCATCTTCATGTACCCTGCACACATTCAGCAGAGGAGCTGAAATTCCTGAATCATGGCTCAGGAAAATCACTACACAATGAAAAGGACCACAAAGTAAGCATATGCAGTAAAATAGCATATAGTATTCCTTCCTTTCCTAAAAAATATTCTCTTTCTTCAATACCTTAGGATGTTTGGAAGGAAAGGTCCTGGCTGTTCTGTCAACTTGCATCACACTTCCAGGTTCTGCCCGAGATTTTTCAAACCCACATAAGGGATTTGGACATCCACTTTCCATTCACTCTAATTACCCACCCTCTGTCCCTATATGTCTTTTTCAGCAGGAATGTGATTTAAAACCACCAAAGTAAACCCTTACAGTAAGGAGTTTATTATGGAAGTGCTGGCAGAACCATAACTCTAATAGCATTGTGATGCATGCATATTATATATGATCAGACATCACCAATGGAAAAAGAAATGTTATTTGAGCTAGTGCTCAATGTCCATTTTTTTTTCTTTTTGCAGAATGAATAAAGGAAGGAAATCCAGCATTCACTAGAATGTGGCAGAGTTTTGTATATTTCTTAACTGACTGAGCCAGTTGTAAATGAGCTACTGTACATGCCAGAAATGATACCTTTTGCTCATTGCCCTTGCTTTGACTATTTTTAATTCTCTTTCTTTTCAGAAGACAAGTTGCAGAATTGACTGCAACGAAACCACATTTGAAATGCAGCACAGGGGACCACTAGGACACCAAAAAATGGGTAGGGTGTGCCTTTAAAATTCACTTTGTGCAAAAACTAAACTTCTTAAGAGCTATCTTTTGAAGAAGCTAGTATTACAAAAAATTAGGCAAATTATGCATACATTTGTTTCTTCTGCCCTTGGAGATTATAAACAAGGCAGCTCATTTTTGCAGAGTGTTTGCTGTCAAGAAGCAATGAAGTGCAAATAGAAGCCGATTGAATTTAGAAATTTGTTTACCCAGGAAGACAACAGCTGGAGAAAAAGAGTATTTTAATAATTAGCCAGTCACATTAGCTAAGGGACATATTGGTATATGATATAGCATTATAATAAGGACGCTGCTGCTTTGGGATTATAAATAGTTAGTAATTAACCTCCTTCAAGATCAAGAAATTTGTCTCAGTGGATCTAAGGATTACTGGGGAGCTACACATAATCCAGAATATCATTCTTTGCTTCTTTTCCCAAACCCTCAGGCAGCTCTCTTCTTCCTGTAGAGACATTACAGTTCTTAGAGTAGCAGCCATGTTAGTCTGTATCCGCAAAAAGAAAAGGAGTACTTGTGGCACCTTAGAGACTAAAATTTATTTGAGCATAAGCTTTCATGAGCTACAGCTCACTTCATCGGATGCATTCAGTGGAAAATACAGTGGGGAGATTTATATACACAGAGAACATGAAACAATGGGTGTTACCATACACACTGTAACAAAAGTGATCAGGTAAGTGAGCTATTACCAGCAGGAGAGCAGGGGGCTGTGGGGGAGCCCTTTGTAGTGATAATCAAGGTGGGCCATTTCCAGCAGCTGACAAGAACGTCTGAGGAACAGTGTGTGTGTGGGGGGGGGGGGAGGAATAAACATGGGGAAATAGTTTTACTTTGTGTAATGACCCATCCACTCCCAGTCTTTATTCAAGCCTAAATTAATTGTATCCAGTTTGTAAATTAATTCCAATTCAGCAGTCTCTCGTTGGAGTCTGTTTTTGAAGTTTTTATCTCAATACTGATATCTGGAAACCTTTCTGACATATTCACTGATCCATTCTTTCTTGAAAACAAAAGCTTCATAAAGCAGAAATAAATTTTATATTGATTACATATCAGGTATCTGGAGAAATTATAACTCAGGTAATCATGCATTCATGTATCTGGTTTGTGCTTCTGAATTATCTAAGGGTGAATTCTTAATTGTGGGTAAATCTTTGAGTCAATTATATGCAATTCCTGCCAAATGTAAACAATGGTGAATTTTTAATGGGTGTGGTACAGCCTAATTATCTGCTCCCTGCTGGTACATACACGGAGCAGGAAAAGGCACATTCTTCGTTAAAAATTTTTCCCACAAAGCACCTAATCCAATGGATTAGATCCTTGATGTCACTGGGCTTTTCATCAAACCTTACCTGATCCAAAATTTACGTGCAGAACACAAGGCTAGAATCTTTTTCTTTTCTGACAACTAGAACGTCATTTTAGTGTCAAAGTTCTATTGTGCTTGGATCTGTAGAATAGTGGTTTAATAGACATCCTTTTAGTTGAGTGAATTTGCTTGATATGAAAAATCAGAATTCCAGATGGGTCAAAATTTTGGAACATATAACATAGGGCAAGGAGCTATAATATGAAAAACAGTACTAACGGACGTTTTTTCTTTATCCTTCATATGCATATGTAATGTATTGGTTTAGTTTGTCTGAGTGACGTTGATCTCTAATGACTGGCAATAGAGAAGGACTGATTGCTGCTTGGTGCTTTCCTTTAGTTCAAGAGATACAAGCCTGTGTTTCTGGAGATGAAGGAGCAGAGTTCTAGGCTCAGTTCCTCATTTGTTCGTGTGAGAGAGAGATTTACCTAATGGTATCCAACACAACTCACTAATGTGATGCCAAAGTCACTACTACAGTAGTTTGGGTCTTGCTTAGTTCAGTATTGACATAATAGTACTAGACCATATATGTCAGCTAGCTGTTCAACTGTCCTGGAATCCTGAGAGTTTCCCAGTCTCAAAAGTGTGGCAGGACACAGCTGCACTCAATAGCACAAAAGCGGCAATAGGGTAATTTCAATGCCTGGGACTTTTCCCAACAAAAATCCTCATCTTCCCCCCTTTCCTCCCTTCCCCGCCTTATAGAACACTTGTCCATTTTGTTTTCTTCCAATTTATGTTTAAAATATTATTTCAATTAACATACTTTCTGCTGCTGATACTGCATCTTCAAAATGAAGTTTTACAACACTTCTGTTTTATTCCAAGGTAACTGAAACCTCAAAACCACTAGCCAGAAGCTCTGATACACAAGCAAGAGAAATGTTATTTATCTCTGAGCAGCATGCATTTCTCTCTTGCCAACATTGCAGCTGTTGATTTTGGCAAAAAAGGTCTGTTTATAGAAGAGAAGCCAAAAAAAGTACAATTCTGCCAGTTGAGGGCAATTTTGTATAATCCACAATGTCAGGGCAATACCATTACACTATTTCCCTTCCTGATTGTGCTTTGCAATGTTGAATCAAGCAAACAACGAGTGATGAACAGCAAAACAAAAATCTTTAAATGACTAATAATTTTCCTGCAATGGACTGTGACTTTTCTCAAGCGTCATAAACTAAACAAGGCTGTACTGGATTAATACTTACTTGGGAGATTACCAAGAAAAACTTGGGCTGCTTCAGGAAGTAATGTTGGTGATGCAGTAGATGGTACTGTTTCCTCCCTCAGTACTGGATCAGTGTGCTGGGGGATGCTGCTCTGTTGGCAGCAACTCTTTATGTGCATCTAATCACTTGTCCTAAAAGATCCCATGGAAATTTTTCATTAAAATAGAAGAGTTAGAATTTGCCTGGCACACTGGTGCTATTTGGGTCTGACTGGCATCTGTTTTGGGGTTTTTTTCACCCCCAATTTAATTTAAATTTAAAAAATTGACACACACATCCCCAACACTTCCCACTGCTCATATCCGCGGTACCTATAAGTAATTGCTTATGCGTTGTCACTATGCGTTGTTCCTTGCGGAGGTTTTATGTGACATTTGTGATTTGTTTAAACCAAGTACAGTAAAAGTTTAAATTGCCTCTACCTTATTCTTCATGAAGCACTGAAGCTAAATGCTTATCTGTTACATACCCTTTCTTTTAGCCAGTGTGGTCTAAAATCTTCATTGGTGAGACTTACAAAAGGCAGGCTGGGAGATCAACTTTCTCTTGTTGATACCAAATCAATGCCATTTAACCAAAAACCTTGAGGGTTATCGTTGGTAGGGGTGTGTTGGGTTGGGGGTTTTTTTGTTTGTTTATTTGGAAGTTTGTTGTTTTTGTTGTTGTTGTTTTGTTTTAAGGGCCAGATTATTGTTCACAGCTAGTATATTTTGCAGGTACAGTTAATCAGGCTGGTGATACAACTCGGGGAACACGTCTAAACAATTTCTGCAAATATTCACTCGAAGTCTGGAATTTGCATCCACTTTTTTTGTGTTCATTTTCAGCAAATATCTTATTTTAACATGAGTTGACTTGGAGGAGGACTCTGACAATGAATTGTAAGAAAAGATTAGAAAATATCTGTGAAAAATGAATTTTGAATTTGTAAATGAGAGAATCTTCACTGGAACTCTAGTGCTAAGAGGCAACCAACTAATCTGAAATCTGAAGCAATACCATGTAGACTGTGAGTTCAATCAAAAGTAGCTAGACCAGCTCAAATTTTGTAAATTGGATGCTCTCTAGGAACTGCTTGTGAAATTCTAAATTTTAAACTGCTTGTGGACAATTCACAAACTGAAGAAGGCTAAACTTATAAAATAGATTATGCCCCATAAATTATTCAGAGTCCTAGTTAGTATCCGATATTTCATTACCTATGCAAATCCTATAAATCCTTCATTAATCATGTGAATGTCAGCAGAATTACAACTGCCTGATATCCTTTGAGAACTTTCCATCAGAACTGAAATTTCAAATTATTTTTACAGGAAATTTCAAGAGTTGGAAATACTCCATTCAATAACACTTGTCAAGACACCTAAGCTTTCCATATGGTTTCCAGGATTTCTTGTCCTGTGAAATCAACTGATCAAATGGTCAGTTTGACAAGAGGCCATTTTGAAGCAATGGTTCAGTCTTTGTGTGTGATGTGGGCTAGTGTTCATTGCTAGAGATTTCTTCGGTGAGAGGTGGGAGGCATGCATTAACAGTCAAACTTCTAAGAAGAGATGTTGCACTCTAACAACTTCATTCTGCAGACAATTGTGTGAGAGTTCCAGTTAGTAGAGTTAAGGTCAGTGAACACAGGTTACTGACATCCACTTGCAGAATCAGCATCTAAAGCAAAGAGAAAAACAACCTCTTCATAGTTGAACACTTTTTCTTTATTTAGCATGTCTTAGGATAGTGCCGAAGGTCCCACCTTCATGGGGCCTTATTTTGCTAAGGGCTATACAAACACCAAGTAGTACTTGGTCTCTGCCCCAAGGCGCTTACAGTCTAAATAGACAAGACAGACACAGAGGTGGGGGAAGGACTAGAACACGCAAGCAGAGTGAATCATGTGATGGAACTTGCATTATGTTTGCCCCCACCATTTTTTATTTATTTTACTATGGGTTTAGTTAGGAGGGAATAAGCTAAATGGGAAGGGGAGAAGGTAAGAGAGGCAGGTATGGAATGAATCTGAGGTGAAGAGACTGAGGGATGGGTAGGGAAGTGGGAGCAGGAGACTTGCAGTCAACAGCCCACCAGCAGAGGGTAGCAAAAGACCTTTCAGAATTGTAGAAAGTACTCTCAATGTCCAGAGGTCCCTGCTTTAGTTGCTTTTGCCCCTACCAACTGAAGTCTCTGGCTGGCTCCTCTCTGCAGTTGTCTCCCAGGCCCACACAGTGGGGAGGGGGAGGCACCACTTGGTCATAGTGCCCTCAGGGGAGTGTGGTCTGCCTGTAAAGTTCTGGGTTAACAGTGGAAAGGGGTGGCCCTGGCTGGGTCCTGTTTTATCTCCTCCCCACAATGCAGTAGTCCCTGCTTTGGCTGTTTCTGCACCTACTAGATACCTCTTTATGTCTGCATATCAATTCTAATATGTAGAGTTGAATAGGATGCATGAAAATGGATGGATTGGTGGTAGATGGATGGTTGGGGGTGAATTATTTTGTTAAATGTGTTCTAAACTGACTTTTCTGAAGGGCAGTATTTTGCCAGCTAGAACTAGTTAAATTATTCATTGTGAATAGTAATCCATGTGAATTTAGTCCTTTTTATCCTCATCATATTTTGTCTGCAAAATGACTACAATTTTCTGCTAACATGTTCATTATCAGCAAGTATTTGCCAAATATTTTGTCAACAAATTTTGACTCTTGGGATGTCTGTGAAATCTGCACTTCAGTACTGTATTCATTTGTTTCTGGTATGACTAATCAATTAAATTACATAACATTTCATTTGCACTCTGGTTGGATGACAGACATCTTAAGGAAGGAACAGCAAATTATGAACACTGAGTAGCAAATAATGCACTTCCAGTAATAAAAAAAAAGAAAAGAAACTATTAATGAAAGTAGCATGGAAGAAGCATCCTAATGTGTTTGCATTTCATCATTGTCCTACTTTAGGCTCAGTTGGGATCCTAATTCCCCTGTTTGCCTGCCTCCTCACTTCCACTGACGTGTGGGTGGACTTGAGGCCAGGTTTTGAAAGGTATTTAGATGCCTAAAGATGTAGATGGGCACCTAATGGGATTTTCAAAGAAGCCCGATCTGCCCAACTCCCTTTGATTAGGCACCCAGTGGGGATTTTCAAAAGTATTTAGCTGCACCTTTAGGTGCCTAAATACCTTTGGAAAATCTGGCCTTTGGTGCTTACTCTTCACTCTAGTGCTCTTTTTCTTTCTTTAAAAGTATTTATTGCTGTATTAAGAGCATTAGGAGAACTTTCAGAGTAGCAGCCGTGTTAGTCTGTATTCGCAAAAGGAAAAGGAGTACTTGTGGCACCTTAGAGACTAACAAATTTATTTGAGCAAAAGCTTTCATGAGCTACAGCTCACTTCATCGGATGCAGTGAGCTGTAGCTCACAAAAGCTCATGCTCAAATAAATTTGTTAGTCTCTAAGGTTCCACAACTACTCCTTTTCTTTTTATTAGGAGAACTGTAAACCAAACTCTATAAAGCCTTATTCTTGTCTAATATTTGACCCAGCATTATGCAAAACAAAATATCTCCTTTTGGGGCAAGAAATATTGCCAAACTAGGTAAATAATTATGTGTCAGACATAGGGATTGAACCTGCTACTAACTGACTACTAATATGGATAAACAGTTTTTCATCCTTGTCATAAATATAAAGGGAAGGGTAAACCCCTTTAAAATCCCTCCTGGCCAGAGCAAAATCCTCTCACTTGTAAAGGGTTAAGAAGCGAAAGGTAACCTCGCTGGCACCTGACCAAAATGACCAATGAGGAGACAAGATACTTTCAAAAGCTGGGAGGAGGGAGAGAAACAAAGGGTCTGTGTCTGTTGGTATGCTGCTTTTGCCGGGGATAGACCAGGAATGGAGTCTTAGAACTTTAGTAAGTAATCTAGCTAGGTATGTGTTAGATTATGATTTCTTTAAATGGCTGAGAAAAGAATTGTGCTGAATAGAATGACTATTTCTGTCTGTGTGTCTTTTTTGTAACTTAAAGGTTTTGCCTAGAGGGATTCTCTATGTTTTGAATCTAATTACCCTGTAAGGTATCTACCATCCTGATTTTACAGGGGTGATTCCTTTACCTCTATTTACTTCTATTTCTATTAAAAGTCTTCTTGTAAGAAAACTGAATGCTTTTTCATTGTTCTCAGATCCAAGGGTTTGGGTCTGTGGTCACCTATGCAAATTGGTGAGGATTTTTACCAAACCTTTCCCAGGAAGTGGGGTGCAAGGGTTGGGAGGATTTGGGGGGGAAAGACGTGTCCAAACTACGTTTCCCAGTAAACCCAGTTAGAGTTTGGTGGTGGCAGTGGATATTCCAAGGACAAAGGATAAAATTAATTTGTACCTTGGGGAAGTTTTAACCTAAGCTGGTAAAAGTAAGCTTAGGAGGTTTTCATGCAGGTCCCCACATCTGTACCCTAGAGTTCAGAGTGGGGGAGGAACCTTGACAATCCTCAACTGATTTGTTACTAAGACTGCCATTGTCTTCAGTGTGGCCAGGATTTCAAGCTGAATATTCAGAGAAGGAAGATATATTTTCTCCTATAATGTAAAAATCACTCAAGTGCAAACAAAAAGCTAAACTATAAGTTCTTTAGCTATATAGTACATCTTTGAATATTCAGCAAATTACATACTTGGCTGGAAAATCAATTTTAATCTCTGTTTGATTAAAATAAATTTCACTAAACCTACAGTACATGTTCTCTAATAAGATAATAGTATACTTTTTCATCCAGGTATCTGATATGCATATTTTGCCAATGATATGAGGAGTGGAGTAAGAGGTATATTTTAAACAATTGTTTGATAGCAAGCAAGATGCATCTAATTAAAAAAACAAACAAGGTACGTGTAAAATTTGAAAGCAACACATATAGGCCAAAATTTTCAAATATGAGTGCCTAAAGCTTAGTGACTGAAGTAGTGGGGGTGAGGGTGGTTCTGAAGTGCTGAGTACTTGCAGATCCCACCAAAGTCAGAGTTGTGAGTTTTCAGTGCCCTAAAAATCAGGATACTTTTCTGTTGGTGCTTAAATAGGGATTTATCTTCTAGTTTTAGGTCCCAGATTTGAAAATAGCAGACATAAGTTCTACTACTTTCTTTGAAAACTGCCATTCCCCAAAGCCAAGCACAATGCCCAACTACCAGCACAATCTCTTAGGCTAAAACAATAAGCTTTGTATCACACCATGAATGTTAATAGGCGAGCTGGTTGGAAAATGGAATTTCTATTACAACCTTTCAAAACTTGTATTTATTCCAAATTGGAACAAAGAGCTGACATTTCAATATTTCCCTCAACAAAAATTCAGAAGAATGTCAATTGAGAGCCATTGAATTGTTTCATTTCTGTAAGGTCTATCATTCAATTTGAATAATGCTGATTCAATATATTAATATAATGTGTAACAATATTATAATATATCAACTACAATTAGTATATTGAGTTAGAAAAATGAATCAATGATAAAGTTGAAAGAAAACATTTCTAGCTTATCAAAATTGTTTCAATACTATTAAAATGAAACAAAGTCTAAACAATTTTACTTTATCATCTAAAATGTTACCAGACTCATCATATTCTCATTAAACATCTTGATTTCAACAGAAAACTTGCAGTGGAAATTTTTCAGCCAGCTGTAGTCAACAGAGTCTGGATCTGTTGAACCAGCAAGGAAAGCAAAATTCTAAGTGAAGATTCTACTCTAAGAATGCCTTGAACCAACCTTTAGACACTAAATTAGGGAATTTTAACTTCTGTACTTTACCGGCCCTCAACTAATGGGACTGCATATGGGAAAAGATAGATAAGGAAAAAAGTCTCTGCTGAATGCCATAGATACAAGAGTATCTATGATCAAATATGGTAACTGATGCTTAGGTTGCTGCAGCGATGGGCACTTTACAAATATTTGGGAACACAGATGAGACATCATATGCTAGTACAAGGATAAGAGACTAGCAAGGTGTTTCATGAAATACAAATGTTGCTAGAAGCATGATTGGGTTTAGCTTTTCATTTATGCAGGTGTTCCTAATATAATTTGTATTAACCCCAAAATCTCATAGGAGTCCCATGGCATCAGCAAAATTAATGCAAAAAGATTTTACAACAAGGTCCATAAAGGATCACAGTAGCTGAAGATAAATATTTATCAGAAACCAGGCAAGCCCCACCACACCTAGCAATGATTTTGTTGATTATAAATGCCTAAGAAATACAACTACAATAGAGTTGATAAAAAAACTTGATATGGTTGTGATGCTATAAAAGACATCCATGGAATTTAATGATGCTAGTCAAAAATTGTGCTTTTCAAATCTGAGATAAGAAATTTGCATAATGCAAAGATAAATTCTGTCTAAACAAGGCATAGTTCAAGGAAAGAAATGAAACTGAACTGTCAGAAAAAGCAGCAGAGTGAAATATGGAAATTATAAACTCCAGAGTGGGGGTAAAAAAAAATACAAAGAGATAAGAAAATTCAGGGACAATTGTAGGAAAATGTACTGAAAATGACAAAGGCATCAACATAACCAGTTGGAGGATATATGGAAGTCCTCTGTGGAGGAGAAAACTGATAAGGACAAAATTCTAAATCAGAAAAGAATTCTATTAAATTAAATTTCTATATCACAGTAGAGAACGGAATGGTATTACCAGTGTAACTCCAAAGAGGCTAGTGGAAAAACTAAAGGTTTATAAGGGCTCCTGACTCCTCAGAAAAGATGGCGAACCATGGAACCACCATGCTTTGTTTGCAACCCAGTGCCACAACTCTTAAAAATAAATGGGCCTGCCTCTTTCTCCTTTCATTTATACTGGTACAAATCCAAAGCAGCTTAATTGCTCTTACACTGGTGTAAATCAGGAGTAATTCCATTAGTAGATTACATCAGTCTGACTTGGGTGTAAATTAGAGGAGAATCAGGTCTGTATACATTTAATTGGTACGTGTTATGATTTACATTATGTACTCATGCTGCTGTGTGTTTGCCTGGACATACTCTTGTCATAAACCTTTGTAAGGATGAAGGAAGAAAATAAAGGAAAAATATTGAAAATGAGTGAAGAAATCATGATGAGGATTAAACAAACATACAGAGCACATAATCATTTGGGAATGACTGAAAATCCATTATTTATATGGGCTTCAATACCTTAGAAATGTTGCTTCCTCTATACTATCATGTGGTTGTCATCCAGGTTTCATTTCAACTTAACTGTAAAATAATTATATTCTACATTGGGATGGTATTCACTGCATTCTTTTATTTGCTACGGATACCTTCACAGGTTATAGTCCTTTTCCTTTTCTTTGGGGATTCCTTGTTAACTACCTCATATCCATTATCCAAGTCAATGATCATTTATTTTTACCTCTCATCAACATTGCCTGACTTAATATATTTTTAATTTAGTTTTCTGGCATATCTTGTAGAAAAGAAACCACCTTTTCATTGCCCACCATCCCCCTACTTGATGAGAAAGGATGGAACTTAACATGTTATCTTCCTGGGATTCAGTACATTCTTTTGTATTAATGATAACACATCCCTGGATGTTGTTGGGGGAGAGAGCAATGTCTTCCCCAGCTCATCTTGTTCTCAAACAATGTGATTGATTGGTTCTAGAACTGATTGAATAGGAAACATTTATAAATAACAATTCTTTTTATAAAAGGAGGAAACTGCAATGGGTAATGTTGGCAAATATTATTCAATCATCTATATTATTGCTAATGATTAAAAACATTAGCCCCAATCTTGCAATGGTATTGGACAAAAATATATCTGCTCCCCAGTGGGATAGATGTAGCTGATTTTCCCTGAATAACTCGGGTGTCCAATATGAGTAATTACCAATCCCCCTTGATCACATGAATTTAGCCACCTCACTATTCATGCTCACCCGAGCCTGATCAACCTGCAAAGGTGTCATGTCTTCCCCACACACACATACCCTTACCCTTCATTGCAACATTTCAAACCAAAAAATAATCACACACACACACACACGGGGAATAAAATCCTGGATCTGCCCACTGGAGCCTTAATTTAGTGCCTGACAACAATTAGGTCTTAGGAACACGTCCATCATAGATTTGATTATCATTGTGGTATCTTTTAATTAGAATGAAATCAGTTGCCATAGATAAATTCAGATCATCATAATCAATGCCACCACCACTTCAGCCATCATCAGCTTATTCTGGGGTGAACTTACTAGAGAAATCCACCAGTCAGTTAGCAAGATTCTACTTCCTTGAAAGGACACATCTGGGACTCCTCAGACAAGCTCTTGAAAGTCTCCCTGATCTCATACTTATCAGATTGATACATGCAACCTGATTGAGAGAACAATGAGATCTGCTTAAAGAAAAGGCAACAAAATATCCCAAACTCGGTGGAAGCAGAGAGGGAAGCTTCAGAAAGTTGCAAAATTTGTTAGGGAATTGGCATTTTCCCTTTCTTTCTAAAAGAATGTCCCAACAACACCTGGGAACATAAGAACTGCCTTGTGGCATAATGGGACACATGAGTATTCTGGCTCTGGCATCAACCTATACCAGAACAGTGCGGGAAAGGGGACAACAGGAAGAAGTTAAATGACCATGATGGACAATTATGCAGCAACATTCCTATGGGGTACATTTCTTCGTAATCCCAGATAAATTACTGACAGACTCAGATCCTCAACCAGAAGGGTTTGTATCCCTTAGACATACATTTTTAAAAACTTCTTTATTATTATAGGTGCAATTATTTGCATTCAGAATTGCACGTTATCACAGGGTGACTGAGCCCTTTTCAGGGACAGACTAAGTCCTCCTATGACTGAACAGGTCCTAGATAGGCATGATGAGGGGGTCAGGATAGCACTGGGGGTCAGGAGATTAGGAGCTTGGGGAGTCAGGAAGCAGGAGTCACAGGCCAAAAGCAGAGAGATGTGGATGGAGACTGTGAGAGCGAACCAAGGCTGAAGAAAGTCAAGGGCCTGTAGAGCAATAAAGGAAATGTTTACCGCTGATATGTGAGAGTACTGGGGTGAAGGAGAACAGAAGTGACCCCATGTCCACTGTCTTGTACAGGAGGGAGCTGAGAGAGAACACAGGGGGAATGGAAGACTTTTAATAAGACTAGGGTAGGTAGATATTTGTGTTATTGCTTTGAGCCTTTGAACTCTGTTAGGGTTCTATGATCTATGAGGATCAGTTAAGGAATCTTTTGTATGAAGGAAGACTTGAGGACAAGAATTGAGTGACAAAAGGTGGCATAGCCAGAGCTGTCTTGAGTTATGATAGAGATTTTATTTTATGCCTTTGAGATGTGTATAATAATAAATTACCCCATGACAAAGGTACTCTCAGCCCAAGGTAGTGCTGGAGTATATGGAAGGACACAGAGAGACAGTGAAAACTGTCTGCAGGGCATCTTCCTGCCCTGAGGGGGTACTCAGGGAGGGCTTGGCTTGTTAAATACCTCTTTAGACATCTCATTACTACACTTGCAGATGGTTGTGTGTCTCAATGGGTACAAATGTAGGTGTGGTTAGTTGAGCTGGCAATTTTGTGCCCACAGTATTGGTGGCTGGATTGATACCTGGCTAAAATTCAGGTCCCATGAATTTTTTATCCTATCTAGTGTAATTACAGAGGGCATTATTATTCCTACAAATAACTAATCCTTTTAGAACAGTAGTAAGCTCTTTGCTTCAGTATTCAGAACTTGTGATAATGAGTTCTATAGGACCTAGGCTACTTGTATGTTTAAAATATTTCCATCTATCTAGTTCCCATTTGTTACTTTCTAACTTCATTTGGTTGTACCCTTGTTGTAATTTATTAAAATAATAAAAGCACCTAAATGACTTTCTCTAGACCATGTATCTACCTAATGTAACCTCTTATGTCTACATTACTAAACTGAAGTCCTAAGTGGACCATCAATGTTTCTGTAACATCCATTTTCAGATGGGATGACCAAAAGTGAATACAATATTCAAGATGAGGGAATAACACTGATTGATGCACTGGCATTATATTTAATTATTATTTTTATCCCTTTACAATAAAGCATAACATCTTGTCTGGTCTTTTCATTACTAGTGTACAATGATCAGATGTTTTCATTGTCCTCCACAATGATACCAAGGCCTTTTCCCAAGTGGGTACAGATTATTAATCAATAATTCACCAGGCATATACCTAGTTCCAAACACAAACAGTATTCAAATATGTCAGCAAGAACATAAAGGGTGAGATTTTTAAAGGCATTCAAAAATGGTCTGTCTGCTCTCACTAAAGTCAATAGTAAAACTCCCTTTGCCTTCCATTGGAGCTGTTAGATTTTCAAAAACTTAGACAGCCTAACCCTAAAATAATTTCACCAAAGATTTCTTTAACCAAGAAATTTAACCAAGCCCAGAACAAACTTTACCATATCATCCACTCCCTAACCCCAACCCTGAAAAAGCAATGTCTTGCAGACTTTTAAACCCATCAGTCTATAAAAGTAATTTTAAATTGTTCTATCTGATGTGCTTTTGTACACTGATTTTGTGGTTGTTTCCCAATAATCTAGTTGTATTAGATTTTTGTGAAGTTCTTCAAATTTTCTCTAGTTTTGATTAATCTAAATATCCTTCAGATGTTTTCACCTTCCTGTTCACTCCTTCATTGAGATTAATATTGAATGAACCAAACTGTACCATAGAGTCTCTATGCATAGTAATTCCATGCTCGAATATTAAGAACATAGCAGTAGGGATATATTGCCAACCACCTGACCAGGATGGTGATAGTGACTGTGAAATGCTCAGGGAGATTAGAGAGGTTATTATAATAAAAAAATCAATAATAATGGGGATTTCAACTATCCCCATATTGACTGGGTACATGTCACCTCAGGACGGGATGCAGAGATAAAGTTTCTTGACACCTTAAATGACTACTTCTTGGAGCAGCTAGTCCTGGAACCCACAAGAGGAGAGGAAATTCTTGATTTAGTCCTAAGTGGAGCACAGGATCTAGTCCAAGAGGTGAATATAGCTGGAACCCTTGGTAATAGTGACCATAATATAATTAAATTTAACATCCCTCTGGAAGGGAAAACACCACAGCGGCCCAACACTGCAGCATTTAATTTCAGAAAGAGAAACTACACAAAAATGAGGAGGTTAGTTAAACAGAAATTAAAAGGTACAGCACCAAAAGTAAAATCCCTGCAAGCTGCATGGAAACTTTTTAAAGACACCTAATAGAGGCTCATCTTAAATGTATACCCCAAATTAAAAAACATAGTAAGAGAACCTAAAAGAGCCATCTTGGCTAAACAACAAAGTAAAAGAAGCAGTGAGAGGCAAAAACACATCCTTTAAAAAGTGGAAGTTAAATCCTAGTGAGGAAAATAGGCAAATAGAAACTCTGGAAAATGAAGTGTAAAAATATCATTAGGAAGGCCAAAAAAGAATTTGAAGAACAGCTAGGCAAAGACTCAAAAAGTAATAGCAAAAAAAATTTTAAGTACATCAGAAGCAGGAAGCCTGCTAAACAACCAGTGGGGCCACTGGATGATTGAGATGCTAAAGGAGCACTCAAGGACGATAAGGCCATTGCAGAGAAACTAAATGAATTCTTTGGATCAGTCTTCATGGTCGAGGGAGATTCCCAAACCTGAGCCATTCTTTTTAGGTGACAAATCTGAGGAACTGTTCCAGCTTAAGGTGTCACTAAAGGAGATTTTGGAACAAATTGCTAAACTAAACTGTAATAAGTCACCAGTACCAGATGGTATTCACCCAAGAGTTCTGAAGGAACTCGAATGTGAAATTACAGAACTACTAACTGTAGTCTACAACCTACAAGTCTACCATCATTTAAATCAGCTTCTATACCAAGTGACTGGAGGATAAGTAATATGACGCCAATTTTTTAAAAGGGCTCCAGAGGTGATCCCAGCAATTACAGGCCAGTAAGCTTCACTTCAGTACCAGGAAAACTGGTTGAAACTATAATAAAGAGCAAAATTATCAGGCCCATAGATGAACATAACTTGTTGGGGAAGAGTCAACATGGTTTTGTAAAGGGAAATCATGCCTCACCATTCTACTAGAATTCTTTGAGGGGGTCAACACCTATATGGACAAGGGGGATCCAGTGGATATAGTATACTTATATTTTCAAAAAGCCTTTGACAAAGTCCCTCACCAAAGGCTCTTAAGCAAAGTAAGCTGTCATGGGATAACAGGGAAGGTCCTCTTATGGATTGGTAACTGATTAAAAGATAGGAAACAAAGGGTAGAAATAAATGGACAATTTTCAGAATGGAGAGAGGTAAATAGTGGTGTCCCTGAGGGGTCTGTACTGGGACCAGTCCTATTCAACATATTCATAAATGATCTGGAAAAGGGGGTAAATGGTGTGGTGGCAAAATTTGCAGATGACACAAAACTACTCAAGATAGTTAAGCCCCAAGCAGACTGCAAAGAGCTACAAAAGAATCTGTCAAAACTGGGTGACTGGGCAACAAAATGGCAGGTGAGATTCAATGCTGATAAATGCAAAATAATGCACATTGGAAAACATAATCCCAACTATACATATACAACGATGAGGTCTAAATTAGCTGTTACCACTGAAGAAGGAGATCTTGGAGTCATTGTGGCTAGTTCTCTGAAAACATCCGCTCAATGTGCAGTAAAAAAAGCGAACAGAATGTTGGGAATCCTTAAGAAAGGATAATAGATAATAAGACAGAAAATATCATATTGCCTCTATATAAATTCATGATACGCCCACATTTTAAATACTGCGTGCAGATGTGGTCGCTCCATGTCAAAAAAGATATATTGGACTTGGAAAAGGATCAGAAAAGGGCAACAAAAATTATTAGGGGTATGGAATGGCTTCCATATGAGGAAAGACTAATAAGACTGGGACTTTTCAGCTTGGAAAAGAGATGACAAAGGGGGATATGTTAGAGGTCTATAAAATCATGACTGGTGTGGAGAAAGTAAATAAGGAAATGTTATTTACTCCTTCTCATAACACACAAATTAGGGGGTCACCAAATGAGTCACCAAATGAAATTAACAAGCAACAGGTTTAAAACAAACAAAAGGAAGTATTTCTTCACACAACACACAATCAACCTGTGGAACTCTTTGCCAGAGGATGTTGTAAAGGCCAAGACTATAACAGGGTTCAATTAAGAACTAGATACATTCATGGAGGATAGGTCCATCACTGGCTATTAGCCAGGATAGGCAGGGATAGTATCCCTAGTCTCTGTTTGCCAAAAGCTGGGAATGGGTGACAGGGAATGGATCATTTGATGATTACCTGTTCTGTTCATTCCCTCTGGGGCACCTGGCATTGGCCACTGTCGAAAGACAGGATACTGGGCTAGATGGACCTTTGGTCTGACCCAGTATGGCCATTCTTATGTTATGTTCTTATATATGTAATAAATGACAGTGTTAATATAGATCATTAGTGCACTCTATTCACTATTTTCATGGGGAAAAATGAGCATTTTTTAACCAGAGTTTAATCCATGATAGAAGTGCTTACCCTGACTATCTAGTTTCACTAACAGTCACTTGTGATGGACTTTATCAAATGCTATTTTTAAGTCCAAATAAATATCTACAAATACTCCATCATCCATTTTGTTGACTGCCTTATAGGCTGGAAAGAGTTTTCCTTTGCAGGAGGCATGCTGTTTTTTCCCCTCCATTTATCTAGGTGTTTTATAACTCTTAGCTTGATTCTCTAAAAATCTTCCATACCCTTTCCATAACCAGGATGTCAGGGGAACAGGATTCCCCACATGGCTAACGTATTCATCCTAAGTTTACTGAGGCCATAGAAACTATTTTATTTACCCCAGTCCTAAACACTTATTTTATCGTGGCCATAAAATCATGAATGTTAATCCGAGGTAGAGACTGAGGGCATATCCCCTCATCTATAAACTCCACACACACAGTTATTTGAATATTCTATATTGAGATGCCTCTTTCACCAATATCCATGGTACCTTGGCTGTCTGGCTGCCTCCCATCATCATGACCCTTTATGTGGCGATATGCACCATCTTCACATAAAATAGGCAGATAGCTACTTGTAGTTAGTATTCTTTGAATCTGCAGCTATGGAATTTGCCACAGACTCAATCTACTCCCAGAATCATTCTGTATTGCATGTCAAATTTCAATGCAATAGATCTGCTTCTGAACTCACCTATTCTACTGTAAATTGGAAATAACTACACTGAAGTCAATGGAGTTTACATTAGTTTAAAAGCGGTGTAAGTGAGTGTTCAATCAGGCCCAATACCAGTAACACTTGATGATGAGATATTTTTGTATCAGACCCAAGAGCCAACCTTATTACATTGTGAGTGTCTTCAAAGTCTAATAAATTCATTTTCAACCTTGAAAATAGCAAAATCAACTCTTTCAGCCAAAGAGATTTACTATATGGTGATAAATAATTCTATTACCTATTTGTAACTTGCAATTCTTTAATTTAATTTACTGTTGAGTTTAGCTCCTATATGGCATTATTGTATATATATTATGGGTGTAATTTAGGCTCTTATGAGCCTGAACTGCTTCACAGGGAAAGAAGTTGCACTGTCCAAGCACATGCGCCTGGATAGAGGTGCCACCCACAGAGTCTTGTGAGAAGCATGGGGAGTAGCATCCCGTCCTATACCTGTACAAGTTGCAGGGGGTGAGGGGAAGGGTGGTAGATGGTGTGGGACAGCACACTTCCTGTTAGGCATGCAGCTGCTGAGACCTCAAAACATCTCCTTTGCTGTTGTACCAGGCACTGTAGTTACTTACAGAAAAAATTCTATTATTGCAGTTGTGAGTCGAGTGATGGCTCTTTTCTGTGCTTCATATATATCCTGTGGCTCATATCCTGCTCCTCACTTTTCTGAACCAATCTCATGTAGCTGGCCCTGGCTGAGGGGATTTCTGTCAGGGACATTCCCCACAGGCTACAGAGCAACAGTGAAAATGCTCCAGCTCTCCACGGCAGCCTCCATTGTCCTGCTTTCCACAGGAACACTGGGCAGTGGACCTGAGCAGTAGTAGAGCCATCATTCCTTCCTTCCACTCTTCCCATTTCCTGCTCCTGCCCCACCTTCCTAACACCACAGAAATATATAGTAGGTGTAATTTTAAGAACTGATGGGATTTTATTTCCTGATTCTGAGTGGCTTTAGATCAAATTATTGGAGCTTGCTTCCAATTTCTAGAAGTCTTCTGTCTCTCACAGGCACCGTTGCTGTTTTTACAGTCCTATCACAAAACCCAGCTTGGTTTTGAACTTAATACCAAGGAACAAAAAACTCTAGTTGCTCTAAATCAGCTACTGGGCATGGAATGGCAGTTCTAGTTTCTTGGCCAATGTGAAGGCTTTCTTGGGGACATTTTCCCCGCACCGAAATCATTAAACCTATTTGCACTGAAATCATTTCTGCAGTCTTTAGGATTCATGCAAGAATACTAACTAATTTCTGCTACATCAGAAAACTTGCATTGAGTTAATTGTTTTTTATAAAATACTGGTGTGAATGTGCTAGCCTTCCCTGTCAGTCCTTCTTATCAGAGTACTGTTAAGTGGTTCATTGACAAGGAGCTCAATTCATTCCAAAAAAAGGAAGAAAGTCATGTTTCATGTAAAGCAAAAGACTGAATATTTCTAAGTCACTAGTGAAATTTTCTCAACATGCTAGGTTTTTTAGATGTTTTATAAATGGAATTGTCCACTAAAGTTAGAATCGGGACAAATGAACCAAAGAAAAACAACATTGAATAAAAGATTTTGTTCTTACAATTTATTTTATGAGTGTTGTTTCTCCAGGTCATTTTCTTTTAATATGCAAGTTTTGCAGTCTTCACTCAGGCACAACCCCCACTGCTATCAATGGGAGCCTTTGGAGCACAAATCCTCTGAAATATCAGGCTGGAAGTCTGGATTCCTGAATATGGGATTAGTTGCTCACTGTTAAAACACCATGTTTGAAAATAGTACCTACCTATACAACCTGGTCACTTTACCATAATATTGAATATTCCAACTTTTGCAAGCACCAAATCCCAGTCCAATATACAAAACCAGTAACTTGATGGGCCTTGAACACAAAATCTATATGGGGACATAGGGGAAGGAATTCTCCTCCTCAACCCAGAAACAGGGAGTGGAACAAGTCCTTCATAGCCCCTAGTTAACTGTTGTCTGTGACCCACTGTCCAGTCCATTCCTGTGCATTTTGACCAATAGTTACAAGTAGTTGCAGATCTACTGATCATGTTCTCAGCCCTCTCCAAAGTGAATGTAAAACTCAGAAATGGGTATGAATGGTATTACTTTGCATTTGCTGAAACTGAATTTCTTCTGCCATCACGCTGCCCATTTACCTAGCGCTGTTCAGTCCCTCTGACATTCCAAAGTCTTTCACAGACTTAAATAATTTTGTCAGCTGCAAACTTGGCCACTTCAACATTCATCTGCTTTTCCAGATCAACAATAAATAGTAGTAGGACAGAAGCAGGGATCACTCCACTGTTAAACTTTTAGCCATCTTGAAAATAGACTGTTTATCCCTACTTTTTATTTTCTATCACTTAGTCAATTTCTATTCCATAACAGTACTTTGTCTCTCACACCATGACTACTTAATTTCCTTTTGTAGCCTGGAAGATCTGTCTCTGGGAATTCAGCTCAAATGCTCAATATCTCAAAAGACAGAAATCATCTAAGGGGATGGAAAGTTGGAGGTCAACTGTGGAGAACCTGAGGTGTGGACTGTGTCAAAATACACATTCAGCCAAGAAAAGAAGGTATATTCAACTATTTTCAACCTCCATGCATCCTGTATTGGCATTCAACACTTTCTTCCCCAATACTCCATTAAGAAATTCTGTTCACTGATTTCAGTCCATAAATTTTTATGTTTTGTGTCTAGACACATGTTCTAAAATGAGAAGCTTAAGGTATTATGTCATTGCACCCATTAGAGCAATAAAGAGAAGCTGCTACTTGTCTTATGTAAAATCACAGTTGTTTCAAAATATTATCTGGTGTCCTGTGATGAGTTTCTCTAATGCTGCTTGAAATAGAAAATTTCTTAGCCAGAGCTTGACATAGACATATCCAGAGCTGTTCTGATTTAGTTATTCCCTTCTACTCCAATTCTCAGCGGCCCCTGGTCAACAAGGGAAGAAACATAGCAATCTCAAAAAGTAATTTATATGAAAGAAGAGAGAGAAAAACCAGTAAAGCCAAGCAACCAAGTACAGTATTAAAGGACCTTGTATATAATGAAACAAACAATGATCCCAGAGTGACTCAAACAAAATCCTTGATTATTTGTTAGCTGTTTATGGGGGGGGGGTATTTATGTACCTTTTGTAACTCCTGTCTGGTTTATTTCTCTTGTAGAAATGCTCATTTGTTGATAGTGGCAGCTTTTCATCAATCCTCAAAGTGCATCAGACAAAAATACAAAATAGAGGGGCACTATCCCTATGAAAAATTGGCTTCTGTCAAGGTTCCTTCCCCACTCTGAACTCTAGGGTACAGATGTGGGGACCTGCATGCAAGACCCCCTAAGCTTATTCTTACCAGCTTAGGTTAAAACTTTCCCAAGGTACAAACTTTGCCTTCTCCTTGAACCATATGCTGCCACCACCAAGCGTGTTAAACAAAGAACAGGGAAAGAGCCCACTTGGAGACATCTTCCCCCAAAATATCCCCCAAGCCTTACACCACCTTTCCTGAGGAAGGCTTGATAAGAATCCTCACAAAACTGTATAGGTGAACACAGACCCAAACCGTTGAATCTTAAGAACAATGAAAAATCAATCAGGTTCTTAAAAGAAGAATTTTAATTAAAGAAAAGGTAAAAGAATCACCTCTGTAAAATCAGGATGGTAAAAACCTTACAGGGTAATCAGATTCAAAACACAGAGAATTCCTCCAGGCCAAATCTTAAGTTACAAAAAGGTCACAAAAACAAGAATATACATTCCATCCAGCACAGCTTATTTTACCAGCCATTAAACAAAAGGAAATCTAATGCATTTCTAGCTAGATTACTTACTAACTTTACAGAAGTTCTGAGGCTGCCTTCCTGATCTGTTCCTGGCAAAAGCATCACACAGACAGAAAAACCCTTTGTTCCCCACCCCCCTCCAGATTTGAAAGTATCTTGTCCTCTCATTGGTCATTTGGATCAGGTGCCAGCTAGGTTACCTTAGTTTCTTAACCCTTTACAGGTGAAAGGGTTTTGCCTCTGGCCAGGAGGGATTTTATAGAACTGTATACAGAAAGGTGGTTACCATTCCCTTTATATTTTTGACAGCTTGTATTTTTGATTTCTGTGCCACAGTGCTGTATTTTTCTCTTCTACCACGTTGTTTCCTGCCCTTTGCTTTTATACCCTTCTCTCTCTTGTTTGTGGTCCCAGTTTTCCACCATCATCTATCTAAGCATCCTCTATTTCATAAGTGATTCCTGAAGACATTCAGTTGTTTTGAGCAAAATCCTCCTTGCTTTATTCATATAGGTAGTGCAATTGATGTCACTGTGACTACATGCATGAGTTAGTTAGAGAAGTAGGATTTGGACCTCAGTCCTTACTTTAAAAAAAACTGGGGAAGGATTAACCCCTATTAATGAGAAGTTCGTCTCCTACTATGGGCTGGATTGCAACTTTACAGAAGCTACCCTGAGTAAGATTTGATGCATAGCTGCATCATCCTATGAACACATGCCAGCTAACTTGAGTCAGATAGCAATTAAGATGTGGCAACTCTGCTTTTAACTTGGGTTAGCATCTTCACTTAAAGCCTAAAAGGCAGCCTGGGGCTGAATTCAAACTGCTAAGCTAACTCAAGTTAAAAACTGAATTGTCATGTCTTCAACGCTATCTTAACCCAAGTTAAGTACATACTTTTTTTTTGGCAGAATAGACATACCCTGAATCATAATCCTCCCACTACTCCCCGCTTGCTCCACAGAGGAGAGGAAATTACTTCATCATTTTTCCTGGTGTGGCTTATTTCCCCGGTGCACACTGGCTGGCAAGTGGTGGAGGGAGCCACCCTTCATCCTTCTCCCACATCTCCTGTGCTACTTGTTCACAGAAAGCAATATCAAGTATGTTTACTCTGCTCTTCCTTCCTGCAGCTGGAGTCACAAGGGGCAGATTATACACCATCTCCTGCTCAAAGCTGTGCAAACTGTGCCACCCTAGGAGTAGCCCTGACATGCAGTATGACTTAGAAGGGTGAAGCCAGGAGGTAATTTTGCCTCTGAGGTGAAATTACCTCCTGACTTCATTCTTCATCAGGGAAGAAGAGCAATTTTCTTACCCCTAAGTATCCAGTCAAGTACTCTGGGTGGCAAATAAGTGGGGCAGAGCTGAGGCTCCTCCCAGTCACCACCCCTTTCTTCCTCTTCCCTGCCAGGTTGCTCACAGGCAGACTTTGGGCAAACAGTCCCTCCCATGCTGGCCTTGTCAGACCTCAGAGTTCAACAGGTACAAAAATGGTGCAGTAATAGAATACCTGATAATCGGGGTCAGTATGTTTAACCATATAAAGTAGGACCATATAAACCATATAACCATATAAAGTGATAATATAACCATATAAACTGATAATCGGGGTCAGTGTGTTTAACCATATAAAGTAGGACCATATAAACCATATAACCATATAAAGTGGTGGTCTGGGAATGTCACCAATATTTTTATTTTGATCAGCACAGCCATGCTAATGTTAAGCATGATAATACCCACCTAAAAATATAAAATCTCTGGAGCTACGGTGAGTGTCACTGCTGTGAAATCATAACTTCCAGTGTCTATTTTTAGACTTCAGCTATCACAGAGTGACCTACTCCTTTGTCATGTAGTAGTTTACAGGAAACAGAAACGCAAGGGTGGAACTTTGGGGGAATGATGGGTGTTACCCCCACCAACCCAGAGATGACATGTCAGGGGACACACAAAGTCATATGCCCCCCTGCCCTCCCGATTTCTGCCTTCCATCTAGTACCAAAGTTTTCCAACTCTGCAGTGCAGCCCCCTTGGGGGTCACACCCTCTGTTTGAAAACCATTGCCTCCTGTAAGAAGCCGGCAGCTCAGAAGCTGGTGGGAGCCACTTGGGCCCTGCCTCTCCATGCTGTTGGAGACAGGGTGCTGGCTGGCAGCCTAGCAGCCATCTCTGCCCTGCTCCCTGAGTTGGACGGCCTCTGCAGGGCCACGCACTCCCCAGGCACAGCTCTAAGCTGCACCCCGATGAACTCTTGCCTCTCCCCTGAAGGAACCGGACACTGGCCAGCAACGCCCCCTGAAGTCAGCACCTGCCTGTGGATCCTGGCTGCCATGAGATGCTCTCCAAGGTACTCAGTCACTGCTGACCTGGCTCCTCTGCCCCTGCCCTCCCCAAATATAGAAGTCATACTACGTCTATGCAGAAACCCCAAATTAATTAGTTTAAATCAAGCTCAATTCACTGAAGTATATAATGTAGAATAGCAGCCTCATTTTCTTTTCTTGATCATAGAATCATAGACTTTAAGGTCAGAAGGGACCATTATGATCATCTAGTCTGACCTCCTGCACAATGCAGGCCACGGAATCTCACCCACCAACTCCTGTAACAAACCCCTAACTTATGTCTGAGCTATTGAAGTCCTCAAATCATTGTTTAATTCAAGGTGCAGAGAATCCTCCAGCAAGTGACCCATGCTCCATGCTGCAGAGGAAGGCGAAAAACCCCCAGGGCCTCTTCCAATCTGCCCTGGGGGAAAATTCCTTCCCGACCCCAAATATGGTGATCAGCTAAACTCTGGGCATGTGGGCAAGACTCACCAGCCAGACACCCAGGAAAGAATTCTCTGTAGTAACTCAGATCCCACCCCATCTAACATCCCATCACAGGCCATTTGGCATATCTACTGCTAGTAGCCGAAGATCAATTAATTGCCAAAATTAAGCTATCCTAATTATCATATCATCTTCTCCATAAACTTATCAAGCTTTGTCTTGAAGCCAGATATGTCGTTTGCCCCCACTGCTTCCCTTGGGAGGCTGTTCCAGAACTTCACTCCTCTGATGGTTAGAAACCTTCGTCTAATTTCAAGTCTAAACTTCCTGATGCCCATTTTTCTTGTGTCCACATTGGTACTGAGCTTAAATAATTCTCCTCCCTCCATGGTATTTATCCGTCTGATATATTTATAGATAGCAATCATGATGTTGTAAGTGCAATCTGAATTAACTGTATAAGATAATGGTTATCCATATTTGAGAATGCAGTTGAGATGAACAGATGGCATCAAATGTGGCCCACACAGAATTTTACTGTTTACCCATTCGTCTCCTTTGCTCCTAGTTTTGAAGCTCTATGATCAACATGTACAGGCCTGCCAATTAAAAATAATTGTGTACCATTTTAATTTTTTATCATGGACTCAACCTCATCATTTAGGCTAAATCATCATAGTAAGAAGATAAGACATGGCACAGAAATAAAAAGTTAATGCAATTTACTTTAAAAGTTGTTCTCAATTCAAAAAGTGCATTTCGCATTCAGCTCAGATCACAGAACCAGAAAGAGTCCCTTGTAAAAGTGTGAAGGTGGGTCTGTACTTGTTGTACTGGTTAGTAATGATGCTTCAGCACTGACTACAATGCCAATGTGAGTTAATTTAATTCCCAGGAAATATATTCTGCATAATCATGAGTTACCACAATCATGATGGATTACTCCTAAATGAAATAATTAGAACTCACAGAATTTGGTTTGGAGATGTTTCAGTACTGAGGATCATACAAAAGCCATAGTGGAGTAACCCCTATATTTAGAAGCTTTATGCCATTGAAATACAATACAAAATATTATATGTATATAATATAATTTTGGAAATAATCCCAGTGTAGGAATCATTTCTTCAAAGTCAAACAAACTGCAATGATTTGGGGGCCTTTTACTATTGTGATGCTATACGGTAGGTTACAAACATTTTTTGAAAAATCAAAATGAGGTATTAGGCAGTACAGTGTGTCAATACATTAACATTTCAGCCGTAGAGACTTACTTCAAATTCTCTCTTAGGTCATTGATTAAAGCCCCACTTTGTGCATCAATATTAGTAGTGTAATAAATTGAATTAGTTACATTGGAGCAAATTTAATTTAGACAAGGCCTACGGAACATTGGAGAGAGTTTAATTGCATAGTATGATATGCTTAAAGTAAAAATTATTTTCATCTGTATTCATGAGAGAAGCCAGAAAAAAAAATACAAAAAATAGAAATAAAGTCAGGGGAGGAGGGAAAGGTTAGTGACAAGAGTTTGAAGAATTATAAAATAAAATGCTACCAGTTAAAATATCTGAAGATAGGCAAAGTCCCAGTGTCACAAAAACAACATCATCAAATCCTGAAAGAGGAGGCTGAATAGTTTTTGTCCATTTGTATTTTTCATCACTCTTTGAAGAGAAGCAAACCTAACTTCAATCGTTACAAAGTGGACAATAGAGGAGCCAATTAATCACACAATGGGCAGTACTAGACAAGATATTAAAGAAATTAATAGGGGATGAAATCACAAGACTTCTGGAGAAATATGAGGTGATAAAAACTAGTCAGCACGGTTTCATAAGAGAGTAAATCTTGTCTGTGGAATCTGGTGGAATTTTTAAAAAGATAACAGGGAGAATAGAAGAGATAAAGGAGGAGATATAATCAGCTTAACTTTCAAAAAGGCACACTGTCATACAGTAAAGTAATACAAACAGGGCCAAGGCTTAAACTCCTTACTCATTTTAACTCCTCTCTTTTTTTTTCCACTGGGAGTTTAACTTTAGAAGGACATCAGGTTCAGACACATACAGCCAGGAAGTATACACAATTCACTCTCCTTAAAAGGGTTAAGAACCAGTGAATTGAACAAGGGCAGAATGTTCTGAGCCAGCAAATATGATGATTATGCATAAAGTACATAAGGCTCTTTACTGAGGCCAACATATTCTTACTCTCTAGATTTTACATATAGGTCAATATGAGTAGACACTCTAAAACTCAGTACTGAACATGGAGGATATAGCAAACATGCTGTCCTGCTTTGTAGATATCTCTACAATAGTCCATACAAATTATTCTATCCAGAAAGACTCAGGATGGAAAGACAAGTGGTTTATCAATTTCAGTTCAGAAATGTGTAATGTCCTCAGGCAGTTTACACAAGAACTAGTTGGAACCAAACAGGAATTGCTCAATAACGTAGCCCTTCCCTTTAACAGAACCCAACTCCAGCAACCTCTCCACCCTGTTTCAACAGTACGTAGCTTCAGAGTTTCACATGAGTCGGGGGTACAACAAATAGGGGAGCCTGGAAGCTGAAGATCGAACATACAGAAGAAATAGTGCTGATCACTGAGGCAGCTGGATCTTCCCACTATGCTGATGCCTATTGCAAAGGGAGGACACACTTAAATGTTCCTGAAGCAAGTAGAGGCTGTGTAGTAGCAAGAAGGAAGGATGAACAGAACTTGCTTCATTTAAAGATCAGCACTTGCATTTTTTACATTAAATGCTACCAGGGTGAACATAAGTGATTTCCTGTCATGTGTTTTTATTATGTAATAAAACTTTTATATTCTGAGGAAAGGCTGTACAGACTTAGTGAATTTATCATTTCATTTTCAGGTTCTAACACTTTCATGCCCTATTAGTAATATTTGCAACGTATTAGTGACTCCCTATTACATTTGCTCTTTTCTTATTACGTTAGGGCCCTTGTCATCCAAAAAGATTGACCACAAATTGACAGATTTCACACTATTCGTATTATGTGGTGGATTAAGTTATTTTATATACCAAGTTAGATTCGACAAATTGTTTATAGGAATAAATTTTTGATTTACAGTAAGACAATGTGGATGGCTGTAGACTAGACAGATGATGATGATGTCTAAATCCAGACATGAGCACAGGAGAGAAGCACTTGGATTATTTACGTTGGACAATATAGAATTCTGTAAAGACTTGAGGGCGGCAGGGGTGTTCATTATCATTTTAATAGATCTCTGCCACAAGACATCAAAAAGCAATCAGGGACAGTATTTGAGGCTTGCAAAGCCCATGTTTGCTTGTTCCTGAATGGGGAGATAACAAAAGGCTTGACAGCAGAGAATAGAGGGGAGTGGGGAGAGTGGAGGGGACAGGCAATCAAGAATGAGAGGGAGTGAGGTTTTTTCCAAAGAAAGGAAAGGAGGGAAAGAAGAGGAGGAGGAGATGAAGGAGAGGGGAGAGAGAAAATAGTAGAGAGAGAGAATGAGTTGGTAATAAAGGAGTGAAAATGAAAAACAGAGAGGTGGGAAAAACAAAACAGAAGTACAATTCATTTAGGTTCCTTTATTGTATTTCTCTGGCTAGCACCTTAAAATGCTGTAAGTTTAGGGGAAGCAGACATAGAAAGTAACCTAAGAGTCACCAGAATGCACTAAAAGGCTTTTAGTGGACTCCACAGGCCAGATCCTCAGCTGCTGTAAACCCTTGTAGCTTCATTGGCATCAGAGTGCTGCTAGGGTGACCAGATATCCCGATTTTATAGGGACAGTGCCAATATTTTGGGCTGTGTCTTATATGGGCACCTATTACCCCCAACCCCATCCTGATTTTTCACACTTGCTATCTGGTCACCCTTAGTGCTGCTGATGGATCAGCTGAAGATCTGACCTCATGCTCATAGCTTGTCTGATGAACTGTGCATTTTCACATGTGTACAAATATTTTATTACAAAAAAGTGATATTGGGCCAGGTCCCCAAGTAGTTTAGATCAACACAGCACCATCAACTTTACTGGGGCTATTTACACCAGCTGAGTATCTTTTCCTTTATTTTTTAAATATAGAATACCCAGTTTATCAATAAGTTGTAAAATAGGCTTATAATGTAGATGATGCTGAAAAAAAGGGTTTAAAAAAAATATTGTAGGGTACAGTTATTTATTGATAATATACTTTTAGTGTGTCTCAATCATACTGATTTGTAGGAGTAACTGGACTACTTCTGTAAGTATAAACTCTTCTCCTTTTCCCTTGTTAGTATAGGGTGACTAGGTGGGATAACACCCAATTGTTTGGGAAATAACTCTGTGGATAGACTTGTTTCAACCTCCCTTCTCCAGGTGGAAAGACCTGGGCTCAGCCTAGTATCTCTTATGGTAGGGGAGCCAGGGCCCACCCACTCCACCAGGCTCCAACCCGGGGCCAGATACTATTGACCTTTCAAAGGTGCCCTCTGAGTTACCCTCCCTGGGTCACCCTGACCCTGCTTTTCTCTCCCAGCTTCCAGTCCAAAATAAGGTGAAAAGAAAAAGAAAAGGCAACCAAACTAGGCTCTGCATATAGTCATTCCTTCAGAGAGGGTTCTCCCATGCCCTCATCAGGAGCCTTCAGGGTAGCTCCCTTCTGAGCTAGGTTACTCCCTTTTCTCCAGGTGGCACATGCTCTGCAGGGCTGATAGGCCGGCGCTACCTGAGCCCAGTAATGTCTTTCAACCACTTCCAGTCCAGTGTGGGGTTTGTACACCCCATCATAGCAATTGATTCTGGAGGAGCAGTTCTTGGAGCAGCTTCACACCGTGCAGCACCATCTGTGGGCTCAGAAAACCAGCATCAATTTGGTGAGAAAGGATTGTTCTGAAGAGCCAGGCTGGCCAGCAGTGGTGAGAGAACTTCAGTATGGCAAAGGCAAACTTTTTTGTGATCTTTGCTGAACTAACCCTGGAGCTGCAGCAGCAGTGCACCAAAATGCAATTCCCTAATCCCATGTGGAAGCAAATGGCTATTGCACCATTGACTCAGTGGGTGCAGAATGATAATGGAATGTGTATTTGATTGTTCAAAAGGAAAGTGGTGGTGCTTGTGGAATAGGCTAGAAAAAATGTACCAAAGATTATATCTACGTGTTTTATGTTGTACAATATTTGTGCGAGTAAAGGAGAAAACTGTAACGATAGGTGGGAGCCAGAGGTGCAGAGACTTACTCAGTGGTTTGAGCAGCCATCAAGGCATCTACTAGTAAGTGGAAACAGTCAGGGCAATCCAGTCAGGGATGGCTATTGGTCCTACTTTGAGATCAAGGCCTGAGAATGTGCAGCTGTACATCCAGCCATCAGTCTGGGGGTGTGGGGGTAGGGGGGAATGGATTGTGAGCAGTGCAGCCCTCTTTCTGAGTGGTGGAACACTGTGGCAATCCTTATTTTACCTTGGGTGCCTATGGACTTTTGTAAAACATAATTGATAATTTACAGTTGAAAGGGTTTGTGTGTAAAATGCCTTGGCACTTTATAAATGAATTTTAAATTGAATTTTAAACAATGTATTATATAGCAACCAAAAATAAACCTGTAATTAAAACAACACCGGAACCAATTCAATGTGGCGCAGGGCAGCGACCAGCATAACACATCAAAAGGAGGAGTGAGTCAAGTCACAGGCACGTAAATGCCTTGCCTTTGCCTCTTCTTGTTCTTGGATCTTCTAGTGTTGAATTGTGACATTTGTAGTATTAGGTTGTTATATGGCTCAAAAGAACTGGGCTCCCAGGAGCAGCTGTTCTTGGTGCTCTGAGCTTGGGTCTGGGAAGCAAATGGGCGCTGCTGCAAGGGTGAAGCAGGAAGAGTTGCTGGTGTTCCCAGTTCCCTGTTTTGTCCCAAGGCTGGGTCCTGCATGTGCTGCAGCAGAGCATTCTGGCCCGATACTGTCTCCAGGAGTTGCCCTGCATCTCTATGTCTTTTGCCATGGCAACACTATCCCTGGCCACTGTTATGTGATCTTTCAGAAAAGCTCCATTTCTTTTTCCCCCTCTCTATCCTCAAGTACAACTTTACCTCTCCATTGTTATTGGGTTGGGAGTGATTGGGAGTCTACAGTGAGATGTGCAAACATTTCATCCCAATTTCCCTCCCCCACACCCTCTCAGTCATTGATAAAAGCCTTGTCCTTGGGTGTCTGGCTGCTGCAAGTAGGAAAAAACACAAGTGGTAGGAAAAAACACAAGTGGTTTTTGTGACCTCTCTCATATTCCAGAGAGGCTATAGCACTTTTATATGGTCCAGGAGATTATATGGTCCAGGTTCCAAGACTAGGGGGAACCTCCAACATAAGAGGTGTGCATGAGGAAGGCTGTACTGGGATTTTTGTCTGGCCAGTATATGCTGTTTGGGTTTGCCATTGTGTCTTGAGGGGTTGGGATTTATGTTCCCAGTTTGGGTTTGCAGTTGTGCTTATATTGTTTCAGAGTGTTTAATGGGAGACATCTGGGAGCAAGCTGGATAGTAATCCCTTGTACATCCCCTTTTGGCTGTCCTGACTCTCAATGACCTTACACTGAGACAGGTGACTAGGAGTGATGGAGTGGTGGGAGTCTGCTATAGACCACCGGACCAGGGGGATGAGGTAGATGAGGCTTTCTTCCGGCAGCTCACGGAAGCTACTGGATCGCATGCCCTGATTCTCATGGGTGACTTTAATTTTCCTGATATCTGCTGGGAGAGCAATACAGCGGTGCATAGACAATCCAGGAAGTTTTTGGAAAGCGTAGGGGACAATTTCCTGGCGCAAGTGCTCGAGGAGCCAACTAGGGGGGGCGCTTTTCTTGACCTGCTGCTCACAAACCGGGTAGAATTAGTGGGGGAAGCAAAAGTGGATGGGAATCTGGGGGGCAGTGACCATGAGTTGGTTGAGTTCAGGATCCTGACACAGGGAAGAAAGGTAAGCAGCACGATACGGACGCTGGACTTCAGGAAAGCAGACTTCGACTCCCTCAGGGAACGGATGGCCAGGATCCCCTGGGGGACTAACTTGAAGGGGAAAGGAGTCCAGGAGAGCTGGCTGTATTTCAAGGAATCCCTGTTGAGGTTACAGGGACAAACCATCCCGATGAGTCGAAAGAATAGTAAATATGGCAGGCGACCAGCTTGGCTTAATGGTGAAATCTTAGCGGATCTTAAACATAAAAAAGAAGCTTACAAGAAGTGGAAGGTTGGACATATGACCAGGGAAGAGTATAAAAATATTGCTAGGGCATGTAGGAATGTTATCAGGAGGGCCAAATCGCACCTGGAGCTGCAGCTAGCCAGAGATGTCAAGAGTAACAAGAAGGGTTTCTTCAGGTATGTTGGCAACAAGAAGAAAGCCAAGGAATGTGTGGGCCCCTTACTGAATGAGGGAGGCAAACTAGTGACAGAGGATGTGGAAAAAGCTAATGTACTCAATGCTTTTTTTGCCTCTGTTTTCACTAACAAGGTCAGCTCCCAGACTGCTACGCTGGGCATCACAAAATGGGGAAGAGATGGCCAGCCCTCTGTGGAGATAGAGGTGGTTAGGGACTTTTTAGAAAAGCTGGACGTGCACAAGTCCATGGGGCCGGACGAGTTGCATCCGAGAGTGCTGAAGGAACTGGCGGCTGTGATTGCAGAGCCATTGGCCATTATCTTTGAAAACTCGTGGCGAACCGGGGAAGTCCCGGATGACTGGAAAAAGGCTAATGTAGTGCCAATCTTTAAAAAAGGGAAGAAGGAGGATCCTGGGAACTACAGGCCAGTCAGCCTCACTTCAGTCCCTGGAAAAATCATGGAGCAGGTCCTCAAAGAATCAATCCTGAAGCACTTGCATGAGAGGAAAGTGATCAGGAACAGCCAGCATGGATTCACCAAGGGAAGGTCATGCCTGACTAATCTAATCGCCTTCTATGATGAGATTACTGGTTCTGTGGATGAAGGAAAAGCAGTGGATGTATTGTTTCTTGACTTTAGCAAAGCTTTTGACACGGTCTCCCACAGTATTCTTGTCAGCAAGTTAAGGAAGTATGGGCTGGATGAATGCACTACAAGGTGGGTAGAAAGCTGGCTAGATTGTCGGGCTCAACGGGTAGTGATCAATGGCTCCATGTCTAGTTGGCAGCCGGTATCAAGTGGTGTGCCCCAAGGGTCGGTCCTGGGGCCGGTTTTGTTCAATATCTTCATAAATGATCTGGAGGATGGTGTGGATTGCACTCTCAGCAAATTTGCGGATGATACTAAACTGGGAGGAGTGGTAGATACGCTGGAGGGGAGGGATAGGATACAGAGGGACCTAGACAAATTGGAGGATTGGGCCAAAAGAAATCTGATGAGGTTCAATAAGGATAAGTGCAGGGTCCTGCACTTAGGACGGAAGAACCCAATGCACAGCTACAGACTAGGGACCGAATGGCTAGGCAGCAGTTCTGCGGAAAAGGACCTAGGGGTGACAGTGGACGAGAAGCTGGATATGAGTCAGCAGTGTGCCCTTGTTGCCAAGAAGGCCAATGGCATTTTGGGATGTATAAGTAGGGGCATAGCGAGCAGATCGAGGGACGTGATCGTTCCCCTCTATTCGACATTGGTGAGGCCTCATCTGGAGTACTGTGTCCAGTTTTGGGCCCCACACTTCAAGAAGGATGTGGATAAATTGGAGAGAGTCCAGCGAAGGGCAACAAAAATGATTAGGGGTCTGGAACATATGAGTTATGAGGAGAGGCTGAGGGAGCTGGGATTGTTTAGCCTGCAGAAGAGAAGAATGAGGGGGGATTTGATAGCTGCTTTCAACTACCTGAAAGGGGGTTCCAAAGAGGATGGCTCTAGACTGTTCTCAATGGTTTCAGATGACAGAACGAGGAGTAATGGTCTCAAGTTACAGTGGGGGAGGTTTAGATTGGATATTAGGAAAAACTTTTTCACTATGAGGGTGGTGAAACACTGGAATGCGTTACCTAGGGAGGTGGTAGAATCTCCTTCCTTAGAAGTTTTTAAGGTCAGGCTTGACAAAGCCCTGGCTGGGATGATTTAACTGGGAATTGGTCCTGCTTTGAGCAGGGGGTTGGACTAGATGACCTTCCGGGGTCCCTTCCAACCCTTATATTCTATGATTCTATGATTCTATGAGTCAGAGAATGATCTTATTCAAAAAGGCAAAGGGCAGAGCAGCAAGATGGTCCCCCCCAGAAGTTCTGCAGGAGTGGAAGGGAGTTGTGAGCTATACCCTAGGGAATGCCTGTGCAACTATCCTCCATAGCGTCTGAATTAGGGCTGTCAATTAATCACAGTTAACTCACGTGATTAACTCAAAAAAATTAATCACGATTAATCACACTGTTAAACAATAGAATACCAATTGAAATGTATTAAATATTTTTGGATGTTTTTCTACATATTCAAATATATTGTTTCTATTACAACACAGAATAAAAAGTGCACAGTGCTCACTCTATATTATTTTTATTACAAATATTTGCACTGTAAAAATGATAAACAAAGAAATAGCATTTTTCAATTCACCTCATAAAAGTATTGTAGTGCAATCTCTTTGTCGTGAAAGTGTAACTTACAAATGTAGATTTTTTTGTTACATAACTGCTCTCAAAATCAAAACAATGTAAAACTTTAGAGCCTACAAGTCCACTCAGTCCTACTTCTTGTTCAGCCAATCACGAAGACAAACAAGTTTGTTTACATTTACAGGAGATACTGTTGCCTGCTTATTTACAATGTCACCTGAAAGGGAGAACAGGCATTCGCATGGCACTTTTGTAGCTGGCATTGCAAGGTATTTATGTGCCATATGCTAAACATTCGTATGCCCCTTCATATTTCGGCCACCATTCCAGAGGACATGCTTCTATGCTGATGAAGCTCGTTAAAGGTTAATGTGTTAATTGCATTTGTGACTGAAGTCCTTGGGGGAGAACTGTTTGTCTTTGGCTCTGTTTTACCCGCATTCTGCCATATATTTCATAGCAATCTCAGGTGATGACCCAGCATATGTTTGTTTTAAGAACACTTTCAGAGCAGATTTGACAAAACACAAAGAAGATACCAATGTGAGGGACAAGGTGTGGAGCATGCTTTTGGAAGTCTTAAAAGAGCAACACTCGGAGAAACTACAGAACCTGAACCACCAAAAAAAGAAAATCAACATTCTGCTGGTGGCATCTGCCTCAGATGATGAAAATGAACATGCATCGGTCTGCTCTGCTTTGGATCATTATCAAGCAGAACTCATCATCAGCATGGACACATGTCCTATGGAATGGTGGTTAAAGATGAAGGGACATATGAATTTTTAGTGCACCTGGCATGTAAATATCTTGCGATGCCAGCTACAACAGTGCCATGCGAACGCCTGTTCTCACTTTCAGGTGACATTGTAAACAAGAAGCAGGCAGCATTATCTCCTGCAAATTGTAACCAAGTTTGTTTGTCTAAGTGGTTGGCTGAAGTAGGATTGAGTGGACTTGTAAGCTCTAAAGTTTTAAATTGTTTTATTTTTCAATGCAGCTTTTTTTTGTACATAATTCTACATTTGTAAGTTCAACTTTCAGGATAAAGAGATTGCACTACTGTACTTGTATGAGGTGAACTGAAAAATACTATTTCTTTTTTTTTAGTGCTATAAAAGTGCTATAGCCTCTCTGGAATATGAGAGAGGTCACAAAAACCACTTGTGTTTTTTCCTACCACTTGTGTTTTTTCCTACTTGCAGCAGCCAGACACCCAAGGACAAGGCTTTTATCAATGACTGAGAGGGTGTGGGGGAGGGAAATTGGGATGAAATGTTTGCACATCTCACTGTAGACTCCCAATCACTCCCAACCCAATAACAATGGAGAGGTAAAGTTGTACTTGAGGATAGAGAGGGGGAAAAAGAAATGGAGCTTTTCTGAAAGATCACATAACAGTGGCCAGGGATAGTGTTGCCATGGCAAAAGACATAGAGATGCAGGGCAACTCCTGGAGACAGTATCGGGCCAGAATGCTCTGCTGCAGCACATGCAGGACCCAGCCTTGGGACAAAACAGGGAACTGGGAACACCAGCAACTCTTCCTGCTTCACCCTTGCAGCAGCGCCCATTTGCTTCCCAGACCCAAGCTCAGAGCACCAAGAACAGCTGCTCCTGGGAGCCCAGTTCTTTTGAGCCATATAACAACCTAATACTACAAACGTCACAATTCAACACTAGAAGATCCAAGAACAAGAAGAGGCAAAGGCAAGGCATTTACGTGCCTGTGACTTGACTCACTCCTCCTTTTGATGTGTTATGCTGGTCGCTGCCCTGCGCCACATTGAATTGGTTCCGGTGTTGTTTTAATTACAGGTTTATTTTTGGTTGCTATATAATACATTGTTTAAAATTCAATTTAAAATTCATTTATAAAGTGCCAAGGCATTTTACACACAAACCCTTTCAACTGTAAATTATCAATTATGTTTTACAAAAGTCCATAGGCACCCAAGGTAAAATAAGGATTGCCACAGTGTTCCACCACTCAGAAAGAGGGCTGCACTGCTCACAATCCATTCCTTGATTTCTTATTTCATTCAGAGTAGGGCTGTCAAGCGATTACAAAATTAATCACAATTAATTGTGATTAAAAGAATTAATTGCATGATTAATTGCATTGTTAAACAATAGAATACCATTTATTTAAATATTTTTTGATGTTTTCTACATTTTCAAATATATTGATTTCAATTACAACAAAGAACACAAAGTGTATAGTGCTAAATTTATTTATCAACAGTATCAAAATATATATCAAAAATATAAATTTAGCACTATACTCTGTGTTCTTTGTTGTAATTGAAATCAATATATTTGAAAATGTAGAAAACATCCAAAAATATTTAAATAAATGGTATTCTATTGTTTAGCAATGCAATTAATCGTGCAATTAATTCTTTTAATCACACAATTAATTGTGATTAATTTTGTAATCGCTTGACAGCCCTACTCTGAATGAAATAAGAAATCAAGCAATTTCTCAGTCTTGGCTTCTTCTTCATATCCTGTGCAGACATGTGGAAGTTCAGAGAAAGATAGATAGGGTTCTGCAATGATTGTCTGAAGCATCCACTATTATCAGTCTTTCTCTATGTAAACCTGTGAAAAGCTATTAAGAGATTTGCTATTCCTAAGGTAAAGCTCTTTTCCTGTAAGAATGCCTGTTACAGGGCCGTCATACCCCAACAGAGAGCTGTAAACTTTACCTTTGGGGCATGCAATGCCCAGGGTGTCCCTCATGTAAAGTGAGAATACTAACCAAACGTCTTTTCATGTAGCCACTGATTCAATAAATGGTTGAAGTATGCATTATCAGAATCTGCCACAGTGTAGAGGGGGGTGCATTTCTGCAGCTGTGCCAGGCAGCCAGCCACCATTTTGAGCTAGTGAACAGGATTCGGGGGGGATGCGAGGGCATTCACCAGGCAGGACAGATGCAGGGAAGGGAAAGGAAAATAGGTAGATGGGCAGAAGCCCTCCACAGCATGGGTTTGAAAATGATCCGTTGTCAGGATGTTAGCATGAGACAGAGGCCAATCGCTGGCCAGAGCAGATGCTATTTTGAAAATATATACCGTGGAGGGTGGGGGAGGGAGGAGGCATGAATAAACAGCATAGGCTGAGGGAAGAAAGGGAGGTAGGGACTGTAGATTCAAAGTCTCCCAGCCCACATCCATCTACAATGTCTGTGGCTATAGGGTACATGTAACAGAAGCCAGTACGGCAGTATAACATAATAACAATAAAATATAAAGATAGATACATGATTTCTGTCTCCTCAGTCCTGGCCTGTGATTCTGACTGGGAATCTGCCTCAGTTTCTGCACAGCAGGAATCAGGCTCAGCTTCTACCTGGTCAGCACCAGGGTCCTGAAGATAGGTGGGCTTTCTGGGGACAGCTCTTCATTGGCCTATTTGTATTCATCCTCCAATGAGTCTTGCTGCTTATCCTTGAGGATTCACAATCTTTTTTGGGTTGGGTAGTAGTGTAGCTGATCAAAATCCTGTCCAGCTCCTCAGAAAATGTACAGGTCACATTTCCATTGCCAGACTTTTTCAGGGGTTTAATGTACATTCTCCTGAGCTGTTTGTCCTTTATCCTGCACTGGTCAATATCCCAATATGGACCCTCAGCCATCTGCTTAGTAATGTCGATAAAAAGATCTTTATTTTGGTGGCTGGCCACAAGAGGCTTGCTGCAGTGATGCTTCTCCCCAGACGGTGAAGAAATCCAGGGTCTCAGCATAGCTCCAAGTGGCTGCATGAGGGATGTTGTAAGGCTTCTGAAGTAATCTCACAGCAAGGTTGATATAGCCATATCCAGGAACAAATGGGTAAATTCTGGCCCTGAACCATATTTTAAATAGGAGAGGGACATGCGATCAACTTGACACTGAAGCAGCGGATCACGCACAGGTAAACAGATGGGTCAGTAATGGTCACCCGCAAAGCAGTGTGGGATAGCAGCTGGAGGACTGCGAGGGTAGCAGCTGTGTTGCATGCACATAAACAATAAACCAAACTAACTCAATTCAAATCAAACTTAGTTCATTTTGAATGAGAACTCCAAAGTTTGTGATAAGCGTGGAGCTAGTACTCTGATGATTTGTGTTCCATTGCATATGCAAGTGTCCGCAAACCAGCTTAATTTGACTAAATATGGTTTAAACCCCATGTAGACAAGCCCTCAGTTTCTCCTTCTCATTGTGTATCTTAGTTCCTGATTATTTTTCTCATATGTATTAGATTACATATATGAGATACTAGCAAACATATATAAATTTCCTACATCTATCTGTGCAATGCAATGGAGAATCAGACCTAGACTTTCTGATCCTGCTCACACTGAATGTCAATATAAAAAAAACAAAACCTCATTGGCCCAAATCCTCTGCTGATATAACTCCATGGATGATGATAAAGTTATGCCATCAGCAGAGAATTTGGCCCAGTGTCATTAGTGGGAATTAGATTCATAACATGGGGAGCAGGGGGAATAGTTTAGGGAGGAATCCTGTTTCCACTGATTTCAATGGGAGTTCAGATTTAAGCAAGGGTCTTCAAGGAAGTTATTTTCCAGATTTCAATTGTCTTAGTAATAGTGACAACAGTTTCTTCTACAATTTCTGAGTGAAACTCAGTTTTATCAAATGAAGCTTGTGAAGATATTCAACTTACTGGAAAGGAGAGCTCCCATCTGGCAAATAACCTTGCAAACAGCAGCAAGTAAACTCTTCTTCCTCCATTAAAATTGCAGATTCCTGGGAACTGATACAGTAGAAGAGCAGAAAGCCCTACTAGCTACAACTGCTAAAACAAAACCAGCACCCTGGTGAATGGTGTCTCGCCATATTACAGAGAGGAAGTCATCAAGAGCCATTAGGGGGAGGAAGCTAGAATTCTGGATTCAAATGAGAAACCTTTTCCCAGATGTTTTGTGTCCTCCTCTTCACCATACCACAGGAAAACAGAGGAGAAAAAGAAATGATCACAAGCAGCCCTGAAGTGAAATGGGGAGATGTTGAGAAGAGAGGCACAACAGAAACCAAATCAGCAGACTTGCAAATGATCCCGGCACTAGCAGCAGTGCTTTCAGGCTGACGGTAAGATCTGTTGTCTCGCCTCCTCCTGAAGCAGCATCCATGTGTGGTTGCCTCCCTCTTTTCTATTTCTAGTACAGGGTGTTCCCTCCACTACCACCACCTCCTCAGATCATTAGGCAGACTCTTGGAAAGAGATGCTGGTTGCTTCTTGTTCCTGGAATTCCTCTCTGTCACAGAAAGTTTCCAACACCTTAACTGGGCTGTCTTTTCAGATTCCCAAGCCTTCTTTCCCACATTGGATTTTAACACTTTAGCCTCTAGGGACCAAATCATGCAGACATTCAGCCCTTAATTTAAATAAGCTTTGTTTTAGACATTTGTCTGAGTAAGGGTCCAGGATTTGGCCACAATTAAAGTTTGTGTGATTGGATTATATATTAAAAGGAAAAAGGAGACGGAGGCTGATACTGCATGTTTGGTAATATTTGCTTCCTGACGTGTCTAAGTAGTTAACGTCCCCTTTTAAATATAGAATCCTGACACAGAGTACCTTAGCATTAGCCCAGAAACTTCTCATTCCCACTCTCCTCAAGTCTTGATGGTCTTCGGAAGACAAAGATCAATTATACAACTTTTATTCTTATTCATTCTCACCTTACCAGGAATTTCACTACCATCCATCCCATTGGCAATTTGTCGCTCGCTAGTGATGGAAAAAACATGTAACAGTGTCACTGCTCCATCTCTTCTGTGATTTCTCTGCCTTTATCATCATCACTCCCATAACTGCATTGGTCATTGGGGCACCATCACTGATGAGCAATCAACCAGTTGTCTGCACCCCTGAAGATTATGTGTCACTACTTGAGTCTCTGCAAAGTCCATTCCTGTCCAGTCTTTTATGTTGTCAATCCATCTCTCTCTTCTTCTCTTCCCCTGTACTGTCCCTTGGAGGATGATCGTGGATAGGCCAGATGATCTTGTTACATGGACGTACCACTTCAGCTTGCACTTCTTCACAGTCATCAGGTGGTCTTCAAATGACCCAGCACATTGGGTGATGATGTTGCGGACCTCTTCATTAGTGACGTGGTCGAAGTAGGAGATGCCCAGGATTTTACGGAAGCATCTCATCTCTACTACACGTATTTTCAGTTCAAGTTCTGCCGTAAGGGTCCACGTCTCGCACGCATACAGAAAAATGGAGATGACCAATGCATGTGGCAGTTTCAGTTTGGATTCCAGAGAAATGTTTTTATTCCTCCAAATTGGCTTTAGCTTTGTCACTGCTGCTGTTGTTTGAGCAGTTCTTGCCCGAATTTCTGCTCTGGATCCTTCATCAGTGATGATTGCTCCCAAATATTTGAAGTGTTTCACTGTCTCCAGCTCTTGTCCACTGACAGTGATATGTGAGCTGGTCCCGTCACATTTGTTTGTGATCAGCTTGGTTTTCTCTGCACTGATTTCCATGCCATATTTTGTAGAGGTTTCATCCAATCGTTTCACAAGGTTGGCAAGATTGGTTCATCTTTGCTACCTGCCAGGCCATCAATGTCATCAGCGAACCGAAGATTTGAGATTGTTCACCCCCCAGTGCTGACTGTGCATATGTGATCTTCTAGGCCATCAGTCATTATGCGCTCCAAGTAGATGTTGAATAGAGTGGGAGAAAGAAGGCTACCTCTTTCCAAAAATCACTCTCCTATTTTGCCATTGACGAGAACTGCACTGCTAGCTTTGGCATACAGTTGTTTAATGGTAAGAATAAGCTTACGTCCAACATTGTACTTCTTCATGGTTGCCCAGAGAGCTTCATGCCATACCCTGTCAAAAGCCTTCTTGAAGGCAACAAAGACGTGGTAGATATTTTGCTGGTGTTATAAGTACTTTTCACATAGAACACAAAGGTTGAAAATCTGTTCTGTGGTACTTCTTCCAGCACCAAAGCCAGCCTGTTCTTCAGCGATGATATTCTCTGCTTGTGACTTCAATCTGTTCAATAGGACTTTCAACATCACTTTGCTGGGATGGCTAATTAAGCTTATGGTCTGGTCATTTTGAAACAATTGCAGGTTGCCTTTCTTTGGCAGAGTGATGATTAGTGACTGTGTCCACGTGGAGGGCCACTCACCGGTCTGCCAGATCTTGTTGCAGATCTTGGTGAGTACATCTATTACTATTTCTCCTCTGAATTTCGTCAGTTTGGCTGGGATGTTGTCAATACCTGTAGCCTTTCTGTACTTGACTGATTTCACAGCTGTCTCCACTTCTTCATGTAGTACTGGAAAGTCATCCTTCTCTGTTGAATTTGGGTTGTCTAAGACAGTAGGATCTCCATTTGTCTGGTGGTTGTGTAGATCAGAGTAGTAGTTTGTCCACCTATTGATAATGTCCCTTTCTTCTGTAAGACTATTCCCTTCTTTGTCTTGCATTGTGTTAGCTTTGGTCCATCTTTCCTTGGTCAGATCTTTTATAACCAGGAAGGCTCATTTGCTATTTTTATTATTGATACACTCTTCAATTTTAGAGCTTTGTTTTTCAATCCATATCTCCTTGGCCACCTTCATTCCTTTCTTAATCTTTCTGCCAAGCACTCTGTGTTTATCAGCTCCCTCAGTTCTGTTCTCGTCTCTCTCAAGTTCTCTTTTAATGTCACACATTTGTAGTATTTCATTTGTGACCCATGGTTTTGTCTTCTTACGATGTTTCTCAAGGATGTCCATTGCTGCCTCATTCATAACAGCATTGAAATTGTCAGTCATCATTTCTATGTCTTCCTCTAGAGCAAGCAAAGGGGCAAAATTTTCCACCAATCATTGCTTGGAATGACTCTGCAATGTTTCTGTCTCTGAGTCTTTCTAAGTTGAACTTGGTTCTGGCGAACTTTGGCCTGATGATTTTCCTTAGCTGCAGCCAAAAATTTAGCATCACAAGGTCGTGATCACTTCCAGTATCAGCACCGGGGAAGCTCCTTGTTTTAGCTCTGTTAATCCCAGAATGAAATTGGGTTTGCACCATGATGTAGATGATCTGGCTGTGATGTAGACCATTAGGTGAGTGCCATGTTGATTATCTGGATGCTTTATGTGCTCCTAGTGTATGTGCAAGAACCAGATTGTTATAGCTGGCAAACTCCAAAAGTCTCAATCCTCTCTCATTGGTTACCACATTACAGAAAGGGCCACAATAATCTCACCAATCTACCTGTGCATCAATACCCACTTTAGCATTCCAATCTCCTTGTACAATCAGCATATCTTTCTTGTGAACTTTATCGATGATGTATTGGAGCAGATTGTAAAAATCTTCAATTTGTTCATCATCTTAGTCTACTGTAGAGCTGTAGACTTGTACCACTGGGATATTAAATGATACTGCCTTTAGACAGATGGAAATAAGCCTGCTTGGACAGCATCCTAATACTGAATTCTTGATATCTTTATGCAGAAGAAATCCTATGTCATTGCCATGTTTGTCCTCTCCACTGTAATAGAGTACAAGGCCTTCTTCTGTTAGTACCTCTCCAAAGTTCTTCCATCTGACCTCAGAGATTCCTAGGAGGTGCCAGGTGTATTGTTCCATTTCGTATGTTAGCTCTTTCAACCTCCCTATTCTTCTCAATGTCCTTATATTCCATGTGGCTATGGTGATGTTCTCTTCCACAGATCCTCTTTGTTGGGGTTATACCAGTAGTATACTTGTCATGTCTGCCCAGGTGGGAGACGGATGGCGTGTTCACTATTAACCTGGGCTGCGATCAATCTGGTATGGACATCATTGATTTGCTCATCATATGGTGTGTCTTGGGCAAATTTCTAACCTGGCGGAGCCCATCCCTCTCCAGGCAGCCCCCTTTTAGTCTCCTCTTACGACATGTAGGAGGAGCAGTGGGCCGATTCTGTCCCTGGATCCACAGGGTCCCCAGATCCCATTCTCCTCAAGTCAATGATCTCCTCAAGACAATGACCAATTACACAACTTTTATTCTTATTCATTCTCACCTTACCAAGAATTTCACTACCATCTACCCCATTGGCAATTTGTTGCTTGCTAGTGCTGGGAAAAACATGTAACAGTGTCACTGCTCCATCTCTTCTGTGATTTCTCTGTCTTACTAGTGTCTAAATTGTAGCACAACCATCCCATCAGGTTTCAGTTTTGCCCAGTAGATCGTTACCTCCGTCATTCAGTAAAATGTCTGTTTCTTATTCTTTGTTTCTTATGCCATGTGCATTTGTATATACTTATATAGTATTTGTATACTTTCGTACATAATGGACAACTTGCCAACACCACCACTATTGCTGCTCAGAATTGCTATTTTTCAGGCTGGCCAGCCAGTTGCTACTGGTACATTATGCTACCCTTCATTAAGTGTCCCACTAATAGAGTGTACAGGAACGACATAAGCCAGAGCAATAACAGTAGCACTCAGGTTGATGACATTGCAAAGCCTGGGAGAATGGAACTGGCTATGTTATTTCCTGCTTTTCATTACACTTAATTTTTTTAACTCATCTTGATCAGTTACAGTGGTAAAGAAATAAGACACTCACCAAGATATAGAATACTCATAAAAACATGGTAAAACTGAAGTGAAAGAGTTAGAAGGGTCCCTTTTACATTCTATAAAAGGGGCAAGCTAGAAAACTCCGCGTTATTTCCTTCATGCACTTCACATGCCTAATAGCTTACCGAAAAATATACTCTTTATTTTGTGTGTGTTTTTATTTCATATCAGTGCAGCTGTATGAATAGATAGTGAAATTAAATTTGTTGCTGATATGCAAGACAATGCAGAACTTTTGTAGAAAAGCAACAAAGTCTTTCTTATAGTAAGGTGTTGAATAAAGGATGCAACGTTCCTGTCAGTAAAGAAGCAATGAAAAGAGTGAAAAATTAGAATGTCTAGTTTTCATATACTACCAAGCAAACACACAAAAAGCCTAACAGCTTTTCTTTTTTGTCTACTGTGGTTTAACTTAAGGATGAGTGACTTTGAGATCAGTGCCAAATGTGTCTAGCTTCTACAGAACTATCAAATCAAATTTACATTATAAAGCATCCTTTGTGCAAGCATTCTAGGGCATTGAACAAAGTCACTTTGCATTTATTTTAATCAAATATTAATAAGCCAAGCCAAACAAATACATCTTTAGTTCATATTTTTTTAAAGAATAGTTATTCTGCACCTGTAATGCAATGGGAATTGAATTCTACAATCAAAAATCATAGTAGACAAAAGCATGCAGTCCCAACATGCAGACCAAGTAAGTGGCAGAGCAGAAAAGGCAACACAGTAAATAAAGAACTAGGCTATTGCTCACATGAAATGGAGCCAAGCTATGAATACGTTTAAACAGAATGAGAAATGAGGTGATTGGCAGTGTAATTGTTAAATAGCCTTTTATCTTTGAAGATGTAGGCCAAGATTTTTCAAATATGGGTGCCTAAATGTAGGAGCTAAATTTAAGGCACTCAATTTTGAAAATCTTGACTCTCAGTTCAAAGCCATGAAATTCATTTGTGAAAGTGTATGATAGTTTAGGGATATCTAGGATAAATCTATTTGATGCATTCACAATCATCATTCAGGAGAAGCCCAGGGCTGGAATCCAAGGATATTGCAAATCAGAACTAGAATGCCCTAATTATTGATTCAAATTAACACTTGTCTATCGAGGGTTCTAGGCCATAAATAAGGACACTATACATCGCTGTATTTAGTGCTAGTAACTGCTCATTTTCATGAATCCACTAAGTTCACTCACAACACTTAAAAGAAAAAAAGGTATGAGGAGTAAATACCAAGATTTTAACACTTCTTTGTTGGAATTTAGAATTGGAAGATATATACAACATGGTTTCAAGCTAAGGATATATTAAGAACGATATAAGTTGAATTCTATCCTGACTAATAATGGTGGAGGAAGTTATCTGGAAGAATCGAACAAGTAACTTCACTAATAAAAACAGTTTTGTTTTGTTTTAAAAAGAAGAACCTGTGATGCCTCTAACCTTATTTTTCCTGTGTGCAGAATGAAGTTCCTTGCTGGAACTTAAGTTAAAAGCCACTGGCCACAATCCAACCAAGTATTTAAACAGCTTATTAGCATGGAAGTAGTCCCATTGACTTCAACAGGACTGCTTGTGTGCTTAAAACTAAGCAGATGTTTAAGAGTCCGATCTTGCATCATTTAAGTCAATGGGAGTTTTGCTCTTTACTTCAGTGGGAGCAGGAGCAGTTGCTAAGGGCCAGATTTCCTAAGGTATTTAGGCACCTAAAGGTGAAAATCCTGCTAGATGTCTGTCTGCACAGTGTCCAGCCACTTAACTCCCATTGAAATTTCAATGATCAGCTAGGCACTATTCTCTTTAGGCACCTAAATACTGGCCCTAAGGTGTTTTACTGTACTGATGTCTGAGAGAAATCTTTCCTGCTCCATTTCCTTCTCCTCTTACCATTCCTGTCCCTCATTCCAATATTGCAAATACTTGACAATGTAAGCAAAGTTACTCAATGAGTAGTTCCATTGAAATCAACTGTACTATGCATTGGCCAAATTCTGATACCCTTACTCACACTGAGTAGCATCTTACTGCACAATGACCTCATTGACTTCATTTAAACTATTCTAATGTGAGGTTCTACTCACCATGAACAGAAACAACAGGAGTACTTGTGGCACCTTAGAGACTAACAAATTTATTAGAGCATAAGCTTTCGTGGGCTACAGCCCACTTCATCGGATGCATAGAATGGAACATGTAGTAAGATGATACATATATACATACAGAGAAGATGGAAGTTGCCATACAAACTGTAAGAGGCTAATTAATTAAGATGAGTTATTATCAGCAGGAGAAAAAAAACTTTTGTAATGATAATCAAGGTGGCCCATTTAGACAGCTGACAAGAAGGTGTGAGGATACTTAAGTGATTGTTCATGTAAACAAAAGGTGAAAATTTGTATGGAAACATGGAAATATTTGTCAATTGTTTCAGCATACAAGATCTCCTGAAATATATGGATACGATAAGTTACAAATTTTGAACTTGGTTAAATACATTGGTTAGTCTTAAATAGTTAACCAACGTACTTCTCAATATCTTAAGCAGGAAATTGCATGACACAAACCTGGAAAAAAATGGCCCCAAAATGTATCACACCATTGTTTGAATGTGTGTAAAGCAAAGCTCTTTTAACCATCAATGGACCCAACACAAACATACATGTGAAAAAGTTATTCAAAAGGCACCAGATTGTCCAACCTCTGTTCATGTTGACAGGTTTCAGAGTAGCAGCCGTGTTAGTCTGTATCCGCAAAAAGAACAGGAGTACTTGCGGCACTTTAGAGACTAACAAATTTATTAGAGCATAAGTTTTCGTGGGCTACAGCCTACTTCATCGGATGCATAGAATGGAACATATAGTAAGAAGATACATATATATATACAGAGAAGGTGGGAATTGCCATACAAACTGTAAGAGGCTAATTAATTAAGATGAGCTATTATCAGCTGGAGAAAAAAACTTTTGTAGTGATAATTAAGATGGCCCATTTAGACAGTTGACAAGAAGGTGTGGGGATACTTAAGTATCCTTAAGTTGTATGGCAACTTCCACCTTCTTAAGTATCCTCACACCTTCTTAAGTATCTAAGTATCACACTTAAGTATCCTCACACCTTCTTGTCAAACAAAGTAGCTTCTCATCAGATGAAAATGTAACTGGTAAGAGCTCCCGGTTTACAGTGGCAGGGACCTTATTCTGGCTTGTTATCCTAGATGGAAGGGCTTCAAGATACGCCTGATCAAGAGCATAAGAAACATGCAAAATTCTCTCATAATTATGTCCTAACAGAGAGACTCTCCCAAAACTTGCCATCTCCAGAAGTGTATTAGTCCAGTGAGCTCTGTTCTCATCACTATTCTAATTGCACCACCACTTTCCCAGAAAGAAAGCAGCAGTCTCATTGACTCATAGACATTAAGGTCAGAAGGGACCATTATGATCATCTAGTCTGACCTCCTGCACAATGCAGGCCACAGAAACTCACCCACCCACTCCTGCAATAAACCTCTCACCTCTGTCTGAGCTATTGAAGTCCTCAAATCATGGTTTAAAGACTTCAAGGTGCAGAGAATCTTCACGCAAGTGACCCGTGCCCCATGCTGCAGAGGAAGGCAAAAACCCCCCAGGGCCTCTTCCAATCTGCCATGGAGGAAAATTCCTTCCTGACCCCAAATATGGCGATCATTGCTCATTGCTTGGGACTCTCAATCATGCCTATGCACAGTGCCTTGTTCAGACAACCTCCCTCAATACGATTCTCCCCGTGCACTCTTTTTCCTTGGTTCGTCATCCCTTTAGATTACTCCTTTGGCTCTCTTTACAAAGCCCTCATGGCTGGTCTGCTCCAATGCTCACTGAGGTCACTTGGAGCCTTTCTATTGATTTCAATGGAGACTGATCAGGTCCTCTCATTCTTCCCTCTCCTCACAAGAGAAATTCATTATAGATGGATCCTCAAAAAGGAGAGTAAAACCCTGGTTTGAATTCCTTCCCTCTATTTGGTTTATGGCATTTGAACTTCACCAAACAGGTCCATTTCATTTCTGTTGATTGTCATTTTAATTTGACATTTAGCAAATAAACACACCAGTTCCTACCACATTCAGAAGGCCTGAGCCAAATATCACTGGAATCAATTAGAGCTTCCAACAGACTCCAGTGGGCTTCAAATCAGGCCCAGAGGCATTATTTCTGACCCAAGGCCACTCCAGGTAAAATGGTGATAAATATCTATGGGCAAAACAAGAACAGTGTGTATTATTTTATCTGCCTTCTTCCAATCTGAATGATTCCATTTCTTTACTTGACATTGCCTTCTTGTATAAGGTTTCTTCCGTTGTCTGAGTAACTGGGTGGGCGGTGGGGGTGGAGGGACTGGATTTGTGAACACACTACTATTTTTCATATGTGACACCTCAGTGTGATCTGGAGCCTGAATGTACCTAAAGTTAACCCTGAGGGTGACCTAAGTGCAGCATGGCAGTCATCACATAGCTTAGCATGATCAGATCTATTTACATTTTTCTTTCAGAATAGTCCAGCATAAAATAAATATGACATACTGTGAGATTCCTCACAGACCAATTATTGCATTTCAGGGTAAGTGGTAACAGAAATACAGAGAAACTTTTTAATGTGGCAGCTTGTTAAGAAAGTGCTGCACTGAAGGACACTCATTTGCAAAAACAACAAGTCATCTGGTGGCACCTTAAAGACTAACAGATTTATTTGTGTATAAGCTTAAAACCCCCACTTCTTCAGATGCATGCCAGTATCTGTAATTTTCACTCCATGCATCTGAAGAAGTGGGTTTTTTACCCACAAAAGCTTATGCCCAAATAAATCTGATAGTCTATAAGGTGCCACCGGACTCCTTGGTGTTTTTGTGGATACAGACTAACATGGCTACCCCTCTGATATTCATTTGCAGTGTTTTCTAGCCCTTAACTTTCAGCTAGACCTAAACTGCAGTACAAATAAGAGCAGCCCTCCCTTCAAGAATCTGAGGTAACATTTGTCTCTCTCATTTCCTTTCACTTCACTGTGTTTAATTAAGTAACAATTTAAGACTTGTTAGAGTCATTGGAAGCGCCACAAGTAGATCTCACCAAGGCTGTACACATTTTCTTGTATATAAAAATTACACTGATGACAGTTTGCACCAGGGGAATTCATTACAGCAATGAAACAAAGCTACCGAGAAACAAAAAACAACATGAATTTACAAAGGGAATCATTTGGGATGAATGTCGTGAATCAAAAAAATCAAAATATTCCATAATGTATTACAAACCTGGAGAGACCAAAAGAAAGAGAATAATATCTGTTCTGCATGATGTAGGTACTGAAGTCAATGGACAGGGATTTAAGGTCCCCAGTGTGCTAAATAGTAATTTGAATCAACCTGCACACACATGCATCATTACTGCAGTCCTGGGTTTTTTTGTGTATTGAATGTGCAATGCAGTTAAAACCTTTATTTCCAGCTAGTACTTGAAGAATTAAAATTGTCATTCAGTTAAGATTCATTTCAAGTTACAAAACCACTGCCTGAAAGAACAATTTATCAGCACATTCTCTCAGCCATTTGGCTAATTGTTCTTGGCATGGGTCAAATGTCTTCTAGCACCCACGTCATTCAGGGAAGTTAATAAGGAAGGAAAGGCTCTCATCTATAAAATTGTCATATAGAAGCAAAACTTTTTTTATAATCTGGCTTTTTTAGTTATTCTTTGACATATACTACAGTTAGGAATCTAGATTATAACTCATAGATGGTTATCAATAAACTGTTGTTGCTCAGGGATTCTCACATTCTGGATATCTACCTGTTAATTTTTTTGTTCTCATGATTAAGGAAACTGTGGGTGGTATTATGATTTCAGCTGCATAGCTGTAAATTTAATTTACACCAGTGTGGCTCAGATCATAATCTGACTCCAGTGTTACTCTTTTATGAAGCAAGAGAAGCCTTGAGTTCAGCGGGTGTTTTGAAAGATTATGCATGACCTACACTTTGTGGACACACTCTAACTGGATATAGGACTGCCTCTATCCCATCCCAATGTATGTCTTATCTTCCTGGACTGAGCAAAGCATTCTCTTGTTTTTAGCAGCTAGGAGGGTCCTTGACAACTGAGATTTTCTGAGTGCTTACTTTTTTGATCATTATATCCACTCAAAGTAATCAAAATTGTTCTGGAGTTAGAAACAGAGAGAGATTTTCTTGAAATATATATTCTATATATAAAAATGTGTTGTGATTGCACCTACAAAGAGGGTCAAATCAAGCATGTTCGTCTAAGTGTCCTAACCATTCAATAGCGGAGAGAAGTGCATTGTGAAAGTCCTTGAGGAAACCAAGCAGCCCTTGCTGGTGAATGCAACCCGTACGTATGTGAGCTGCATCTTCAAACTGGTCACAGTAGCCAAAGGAAGAGTCACAGAGGCCTCACTTGTAATCATTAGCTGCACGTCTGATCACTCCACATCTGAAGCAATTGGGCTTCCTGAAAGATGACTTGGATGGTCATAACCAGGGGGATGGGCAGTTGGATCTGTCACTAGAAAGGCATTGGCTATGTTTGAAGTTTATTCTTGCCACCTATTATGCCACCCGGAGGGGAATTGTCCAAACAGCGTGCCTTCAGCTAAAATAGTGGCTTGGTGGATTAAACATTTCTTTAAATAAGGTGGTTGTGGCATGTCATGCACCTTAAGGAGAATATTCTGCAAGGCCTGATATCAGAAGGGCCAATGTTGGACAGAACAGGTATCCAGGCAGGCTGGTCAGTCTGGTGGTACCTGGTGTTATATGCATGGTTTAATTCAGATGGATTTCTACTAGTCCTAGTCCAAAAGAGCTGAGTCACACCAGGAAACACTACTCTGCCGCAGAATAGCACAAGGCAAGCCCAGAATTTCTTAGTATCTGTGCACTGGCTCTCCAGGTAGAACCAGCTAGTCTGTTGATCAGGTTGTTTCTTGTTAATATTTTTCAGTAAGGTTTTGGTAAGGTGTTCCTTGAAAGTCAAGGTATGGTCCAATGCAACACCTACATGCACAGCCTTTGGGTCATGGTCCAGTCTGTGTCCATTCAGGAAGATGTTAAACGGTTTGTTAGCTTCTTTGTAGTATAGATGGAGGCAACTGGAAACTCGCTTTTTGGTACTAGGTTTAAGTCTCCACCTTTTAAACAGTGGGCCATCTCTTTCATTGTCAGCATTCAGGACATCTTCTAGATGACTGAAATTCTGGTCCTTCACTGCCAGACAGATGTCATCTGCAGAGATAAAATGCCTGCCAGTGGTGTTGGGAAGGTCATTTGTGATGAGGTTGAGAAGTGTTGGTGCTAGAACTGAGCCTTGAGGTAGATGGTTGTTTTAAGACCTCCAGGAGCTATGGTTCGGGTTATTTTGTTTTTTGGAGTGGAGGAGGGGGCAGTTGTCTGTCCAAGTGAAACTTAGAAATGGTGGCCTCAGCAGCAGTTTCACAGCCATGACAACCCATTTTAGTAGTACCAATGACAGTTTGTACATCAAACCTGTATAGCCAGATTGTGTCACATATAGCCATAAGATCTAGGAAGTGTGTCTACTTTCTGCCTGGGCTGGAAGCCAGTCTCAATGTAGGTGATAAGAGTTAGCACTTGATCACAGTACTACAATGTATCTGAAACCTGCTTGATCCGCACTCAGTGGGGGCAACCCTTTGAAGAACAAGTCTTACACGTCATTTGTACATGCAGCTTACCAAAGAGATGGGGTGTCAACTTGTTGCAAGTCAGTGGTCTCTCTCAAGATTTGGCAAGGCTATTACTTTTGGTCTATGCCAGATCTTAGGTATTTTATTCTCCTGGATCACTCTAGATTGAAAGATAGCTAGCCATTGTCTGTCAGTTTTCCCAGGTTCTTCAGGAATGATGGGGAGATGTTATCAAACCCACAGGCTTTACCTCTTTTCAATGTTTTCATCACCCTTTCTATTTCATCTGTGGTTTGTATTGCCAGCATTTCTTCACCTCTCCTTCAAACTTGTCTTTATTACCGTTGTGACATTTATCAAATGGATAGCAATGCTGTTTGGAGAGTTCTGGGGAAGGAAGTGGGGATTGAGCAGCTCCAAGTTTTCTAATTAGTGCCCAGGCTTTGCAATGAGAGGTTACCATATTTAGTTTCATGGTAACCTGCTCCCGTCTTGCTCTTATACACATATTCGAGTCATCAAAAAGATGTGTTGTGATGCCTAGATCTCTACTTTCTTCAGATTGTTTGAGGATTCTTCACATTCTTCATGTAGGCAGGGAATGCATGTCTTACAACTGTGATGTTGCACCCCATAATACTTTATAGAAATATGCTTATGTGTGTAAATATGATGTTTTATGCTTGATATGCCACGTAATATATCTTTGCAAAGGTTATGTTGTACTGAATGTATTCATCCTATTCGTATGCATGTAACATTTTTATATCTGAAGTTATGAGTGTTGGCTCTGTGCTTGTATTCAAAGTGTTTGCTGTGAAAGCACCAAAGGCAAATTTGATCAACATAGTGTGAAGGGGTTATTCAAGTAAATGGAAGTACTTGGAGAACAATGGACCTTTATAGACACCAATCCACATCTGAGCTTTCCTGGGAACGTTCCTGTAGAGAACTAAGTTATGCATGTGACTTGCCCATGTGACTCCAAACCTCCATCTTGTAGAGGGGATTCTACACAGGGGGAGGGAGGGGTTTCCACCCACAAGAGAGAAACTATATAAAGCCTTGGGTGACCCCCTCAATTTGGTCTTCAGCTGGCACAAAAGATAGCCTTTCTACCCCAAAGAGATGCCTGAAAGAAACAAAGGACTGTAACTACAGGGGTGTGAGTGATTGCTGGACCCAGACTAGGAGGAGGCTAGCCTGTCAAAGAAGTTTATTGGAACATCTCTGAGGGTGAGATTTACTTGCATTTAGTTTCCTACTGTATTAGGCATAGACTTGCGTGTTTTATTTTATTTTATTTGGTAATTTACTTTGTTCTGTCTTTTATTACTTGGAATCACTTAATTCCTACTTATTGTATTTAATAAAATCACTTTTTACTTATTAACCTAGAGTAAGTATTAATACCGGGGGGGAGGGGCAATCAGCTGTGCATATCTCTCTATCAGTGATATAGAGCGAACAATTTATGAGTTTATCCTGTATAAGCTTTATACAGGGTAAAACGGATTTATTTGGGGTTTGGACCCCATTAGGAGCTGGGTATCTGAGTGCTGGAGACAGGAGCACTTCTTAAGCTGTTTTCAGTTAAGCCTGCAACATTTGGGAGGACGTGATTCAGACCTGGGTCTGTGTTTGTAGCAGGCAGGCATGTCTGGCTCAAACAAGGCAAGGTACTGAAGTCCCAAGCTGCCAGGGAAAATGGGCTCAGAAGTTGTCCCAGCACATCAGGTGGCAGTTCCCAGGGGGGTTTCTGTGATCCAACCCGTCACAAAAACTGCCACTTGAAATTGACTTGGTGGCAGCTTCATCGATGGGTTTTGTGACTTGCATGTAAGGTTCTTCAATAGAGATGTGTGGGATACAGGTATTATAGCATAAAGCTAGGCCAGTTTACTTTTGGATAGTTCCAGCAAGAGATTTTGTTGGTGCTCACAATCAGTGCAACATGTATGGGCAATGTTGACTATGTGGCCATGTTCTTCAATACACCACTTATAGTCTGAAATGGATGATTGCCTGTGATTGTGGTGCGGGTGAGGTTAGGGCAGTAGTATTGCTTCCATCTTGCAGTATGAAAAGTACCCCATTGTTTTGGGTCATGGATGAGGTGAAAGTCCTAGAGCGAGGCCCAGTACAAAAAGGTCAGCTCCTTTTCTCTGGAAAGAAAACGTCTTGCAGCTAGGAGGGAAACTGAGGATGCTGGGAATGTAGAACTTTAAAAAAAAATCACTTAACTATGCATCAAAAAAACTTTTCATTGCCTCCTTCTTCCATTGCCTCCTTCTTCCATACACTCAGGCATTCTAAATAACTGTCCATTGGTGCCTATCATCATATTTTCAAGCTGATCTTTTTTCCTATCCACCAGATAAGTAGGAATTGTTTCTTGGATAGATTCTGTATTTTCAAGATCAAAAACATAAGTTTCAATGCCCAGCAATTTGAATGAGACTATTTCTCCCCTACCTTCAATAGTATTCAAAGAATATTTTAAGCCAGCAAGTCTTTTATTTACTAAATCCATGCTTTTAGTGAGTCTAGATATTAAAGGTCTGACCCTCTACCATATCGCACCAGTTTTATGCCACTGTAATTCCCCTGAATTCAGCGGAATTACATGAGCATCAGACCAGCGTAATGAAATGGAAAATCCAGCCCTACCTCCCGCAGACCCTGCTCCCTACCTGGGAGCTACCGTGCTAGATGTGGTGCTACGACCTCTTGAATCTGATCCCCTTGTTTGAAAGCAGCTTCTTGGGAAACACAGAGCTTATTTTTGGGCATTTCAAAAACCAGTTAGCGTTACGAAAATTGTTGCAAGCTATACTGCTGTCAGTGCTAGCTGAAAGCCAATTTCCAAAGAGTAAACAAAATAAACACAGCAGGTGGGCTGGCGGAGCTCAGCAAAATGTGGCTGCTCTCCTGAATGAGCATAAATTCTGTACCCTCACACCTTTTTTTCCTTCGTGGTAGCAGTAAAAATCCATGTGCTGACTCTCCTAATATGGTTAGTCAGGGTTTATTGTCTGAATGTGAGAGGCGGTTTAATAGATACTAGAGTTTTCTCAGCATTGTTAGCCTGAACCTGCAATTCTTGCTCATATGAGCAACTCTTATTCATATGATTGACACTATCGAAATCAATGGGACTGCTTAGATGAGCAAGAATTGTGGGATTGGGCCCTAAAATAATGGAAACATTTGTCACAGGACAATCTATTTCAAGTCAGATTGGCAATGGCTGGGCAGCTGGTGTGCTGTGACTGCTGCTTATTACATCTATCGTAATTGTCTCACTGTTACTTTGTGCTCTCCCCATCTGTTTGTTGTATGCATTTGTTATCAGTCATCTGATACTTACTGTAAGTTTTCTAAAGCAAAAACCTTATTTTTTTGTGTGCACACGGTGCCTAGTACAATGGGGTCGTAACCCCTGATTAGGACCTCCGGGTGCTACTGTAGAATAAATCATAATATCTAATAATATTAATAATAATAATAGAGATCAAATCCTTTTCATATAGCCAGCAACCAACCCTCTTTCAAATGATAACACAGCCCAGTGGAAGTAGCATCCAATGCATGATTCTCTGACACACAGTCTGTGCCTGTCAGCACGTAAGAATCTCTGAAGTTAGTGAGCTCTTTTTTATGGCTGTGTACAATGTATTCTGGGGATGGATAGGTCTAAACTGCAAAATTCAGCACTTGGGCTGGATTTCATTAACCCCCAAAGCTAGGCCTTGTTCACATCCAGGGCTTTGGTGTGGCCTATTGTAGAGATCTGGGCCAGCTGCAAATTTTGAGTCATTTTGGGTGCACATTCTCACCCCTATTATCCCCAAGATCCAGGGGTGTTCAAATGCAGAGGTTTTATTCGTGGCCTTTTCAATTTCTCAATTACATTTCACAGTATATAGCCAAGAAACAGCAGTAATTGTAAAGCATGGTTTATCTCACTGTACTGCAAAGGTTTATTTTCTCCCCTCATTTCATAGATCATTCACAACTAGCAACAGTGGCTCTGCAGAATCAATAGCTCCCCTCCTTAGCACAAACTTATGGAAGAAATACATATACTGTTATTTTGGTTTTGAAACGCAGTCAGATTGGGCATGTATTTCATTTTCTTTGCACTACAGCTTCACCAGCTGCATTAATAGCATCAAGGCATATTTCCTACCCAAAACAGAGAAGAATTCTAATTGCGTTGTCATTGTTTGAGCGTTCTACAATGTTTAGAGATAATGGTCACTGGATTAATTTCACTGGCTTTTAACCACCTACCTCACATCCTATCTTTAACATACACTTGAATTCCAACTAAATATGAGTTAGAGGAGCAGGCTATTAGCACTGCTGGTGCTGCTGTGGCTCATGTCCCTTGGGGTATTAACCTCTTAGAGAATGACTGCTGAGAATGAAAGTGCTAAGAAAATCATCCCATAAAATTAAACATCACCAAAGGTCACATGCCTGCCCATTCCTCTTTCTCCTCCACTAAAATAAATGTTAAAAGATGAAGGACACCTGCTGCAGGCATTGCCAGGGATTCGGAATGTGAAGTGCAATGTGTGTAAGTGTGAAAAATAGGGCTAGGGTGCAGAGTCATGGGCACCTATATAAGACAAAGCCCCAAATATCAGGGGCTGTCCCTATAAAATTGGAATAACTGGGCACCCTAAGTATGTGCAATAATCTCACAAATACATCAGCCTGGTAGAGAGCTTGAGGAATGGGGGAGAAGAAACTAGAAGTAGAAATTGCCTTGGGATCCTCTGAAGGGATTTAAGAAAATGTCTGAGAAGCACATAAAACCTTTGAGTTTGCACAGAGGGTGACTGTCAACCAGCCACGGAAATATTCCTTCTAGTATTGAGGAAGTGATGTGTAGACACAGTGCCTCCTTCAAGTCACCTTCCAGGTTCCCGGTAAAGCAAAGACAACCCGTGCCTGCCAATAGTGGTGGGTCACAGTGAGGGCAGTGGCTTCAGTAGATGTCACTGAACATGCTCAGTACAAGGCAAGCAGCAAATTAGTGGGGGCTCATGACCCTGCATGTCCCTCATGCATCGCCTCTGGCAGAGACATTAAATTAGGCCCTGTGCATGGGTAGGAGGTGGTCTCATAGACTCATAGACTTTAAGGTCAGAAGGGATCATTAAGGTCAGAAGAGACCATCAAGATCATTCAGTCTGCAGACTTCCATGGCACAGAATCTGACTGAGCCACATAGTTCTGTCAATGGGGTTGCTTCAGCCAGGCTTTGGCTCTCAGGATTTTCAATAACCATAGCGACAGGTTTCAGAGGAGCAGCCATGTTAGTCTGTACTCACAAAAAGAAAAGGAGTACTTAAGTATAAGTTTTCTTTTTGCGAATATCTATAGCATATGTTTTGCCTTTAGCGTCTGATTGCTTTTCTGTGATTTTGGACATTAAAACCAACATATTGAAAATACACTAGAAGAGATAGAGGCACCATGTTTCTGCCACCTTCAAACGGACTACCAAAGAATTTTAAGCTCGGGTTTATGGGCCTGATCCTAGAGTTGTTAGTCTAGACTCCCTTTGACTCCCCAAAGGAAACTTTGCCTGAATAATGACTACACAATCATACCCATGGTGATTATTCTTCTCTAGCTCCTCCTCTTTCTCCTCCCCCCTTGCTCAATGGGAAAACATATTTCCGGTTTACACTACTCTCATTTTAAGTCCCCCCCTCTTTTTTTCCTTCACCCTTTTTTCAAGAAGTTCTTCATGTATCAGCTGAACTATCTGACCCATACATTTTTGGGTACCATTCAGGTCAGACTACCTGATCACACTATGAGTGTTTTGCTGGCTAAAGAAGTGCCCAGATATCTGGATATTTCAGTACAGAATGGCCCTGAATCGCAAAAGTGAGCCCAAGTACTCTCACTGAGGCAATGAGACCTTGAAAGGAAGTGCTCGCAAAAATCTAGCCCTTACCATTCTCCATATACGCGTGCATATTCAACCAGCTAAGAAAGGCAAAACATATTTTAAAGATTATCCTCTACATCTTTGAAATATATGTATGGATCTTGGCAGCTAGCAGTAATGTATGAGTTTTTTTCTTAAATGTGAGCTCACAAGTGATTTCACTCACACATCACTTATAAAAAGTTATGGGGCCTTTCATGCTTTTAAGAGCAACTTCTGCTATCTATGAAGAGTCTTCAGACTTTGTGGTCTTTCAAAAGCAAAAAAAGAACAGGGTGCTGCTATCAGAGTCAGTGGAAGTCACAGCGCCCCCCTTTCAGAGCACGGAACAGTAGCCAGTTTCTGTTTTCCATTCTGTTCAGTAACGGTTGGCTAACAATAGAAATGTTGTCTTTCCAGTCACCCTTCTGCCAGAGAGTGCTAGTTTAAATAGAGAGTTTTGCATGAGAGATGTTTGGAGGAAATATTAGTCTTACAGCTCCACTGCAAATTTAGTCTGTATGTGTTTCCACAAAAATGATAAAGTCCTCTTGCAGCTTTGAATTCTATTCCCGAGTAACATTAAACAATTTACGAAGGCACTGCATAATTCAAAAGAAAAAAGTGAGTGTGCTATAGAAGGAAAATTGTATACTGTTGTGGTTTAATGTATTAGAAGTCAGCATTATCTGGAACTTTCTAATCATAATTTCCGCCGTTAAAGCACCAGGGACTCCATCAGTATAGACACTATATTCTGATTCAATTACATTATGCATTAAAAAGTGGTGGTTTACAGCAGCTATTAGACTTGTTATTACCCTTGTGCCATACTCAATTGACCAACGGGGAAAAAAAAAGGCTCTCTCCTAGGGGAGGGAAAACAAAAAAGCAAATTCAGTGAAATGCATTAATAGGTACTCCCTGAGAGAAGACTGTAGGTTTCAGTTCATTTCTTCCCAAGATGAGTATTCCTACAAAATTCATCAAAGTAAACATCATGCCTCATTACCCCCTTTCTATTGTTCATACCACACACAGATAGGTATAACACTGATTAATGGAAATAAATTACTACCTACTATGACTGAGAATAAGCAACTCCATAAGCTTAGCTGGACTAACTTCATGAAAAGAATCTCTAATAAAAAAAGTTTGGCAGGAAAATAGTCCAAGCCCTGTCCATGCCAAGTGGAAAAATGTGGGCTAGAATACCTGGAGCTTGAAAGGCCTGTTCAATGCCTTCATCTATAAGAAAACAGGTATGACAAGATGTATGGCTCAGATCTGGCTGAAAAGGTACAGTCTGTAGCCATTTCTCCCCATTGTGGGCAGCAAGCCACAAGCATTGCAGCTGTGCCAATTTGGCTAGTTATCCTAACTCCATCCATCTGGTGACATGTGTTGGAAAATAACCACAAATCCCCTGCTCCCAACAACAATGCAGGATTTATTGATTAGATGTTTCATGGACCCAGGATTCTCTAGTACAACCACCACTGACAAAGAAGGCTATACATAAAGACTCCAAAACAGGTCCCATTACAAGGACAAGCAAGACAACAACGCATTTCATGCTATCATTGTTCATAGAGTGGTCTCTATGTTGCATTCCTAAAGACATTTTGGCTAAATGTGTGGGAAGGAACAATCCAAACGCCACATGCCCCTGTCACGGGGTGCTCTACTCACAACTGGAGTGCCTCCTTGTGGCCACAGCTGGGGATTAGCTCTGCCAGCTTGACGCCCCCTCCTGCAGGTGCATGTTCCATCTTTCTCTTGGCACTCAACTGCTCCCTCTTTGTGGTTTGGTCCTCCACCCAGGTGACTGTAGTTTTCCCCTTCCAGAGGTGTGCATGTATCAAAGTCTCCCAGGACCCACTGGCCCAAGCAGACTTCCCTTTCACTGCTCCTGAACAATGCCACTTCCCCAGTGGCTGGTAGGGGAACCCAGGCCACCCTCCACACTGGGTACCAGCCCAGGGACCCTACAGCAAGCAGTCAAGGGTTGCACAGTCCTGATCCTTACTGCTATATTCCTGGGCTGTTTCCTACCTACTTCTCTCACCCTAAGAGTGACTGTAGTCTCTTTCTGTAGCCCACTTCTACTCTCAGCTACTGGACTGTATACAGGCCACTCCTGTTCCTGTCCAGCTGAGCTTCATCTTTAATTAGTCCTCATTGCTCCCTGGCCCCTCTTCCAGGGGCAGCCTCAGTGGTTAATTGGCCCACCTCGCCACCTTAAACCCATCAGGCCTTGTGTGGGTTGGCCACACCACCCCTTAAATATATAATAAAAGGAAATGGAAGTCAAGCAAAATGACTATCTGTTGTTTTTTTTTATGAACAAGAGGGCTGATACTAACATGAATTAAAATCTGTACGCCACATAAAGGAGCAGTTCATGATACTTCCACTGTTTTCATCAAGTACTCATAGATCTTCCAAATACATCTTAAGGAAACAAGCCATGAAGCAAGTGGCTGTGTCTTTTCATACAGCAGAAAACAGCCTGATTTTTGCAGTACTTTCCTAGACTGAGAGCACCTAATTCCTCATTGTCAGTCTCCCCATGTTGTGCTTAACCCTAAAGGCAATAACTGGATGTTAAAAAGAAGAAATCTAAATGATCATCTGCAGTTATCAACTGATGCCATTTTGAAGTCCTCATCACTTAACATTCAAAGAGTAACTGGACTCCAACTAGCCTGCAGAGTCTTGAAATATTTTCAGAGTAAATCAGAGGCCAGGCTGAGTTTTAGTTCATGGCATCACACAGTGAAAAGGTGGCATAAAGCATATTAGGATACTTTATAAATTGATGACTTATTTCACTAGGGCATAAAGTGGTATTCTATCCTTGCTTCTATCTTCTAAAGTTCACTGGCTGGTATTCTAACCATGACTACCCCTTTAGAATACTCATCTACTGGAAATCCATGATAATTACACAGCACCATTCTGCCATTTCATGAAAGCTTGGTGAATAACTTCTGTTATCCACATTATGCCTACATTTATGAGGCAGTGTTTAATCCCTAGAAGTCTTGTAATATGTGAAAAATGTTATTCAGAAGAAAAGGCAGTCTGGAATGGGCTCTCATTTAAAATACAGCCAAAGTTCCAAAATGCACAGTCTGATTCTCAAGTGTAGGTTTTACCAGGCTTCTGCATGCACCACTGCACTTCTCACTCAGTGTTTTTTCCTTTCTGTTACACTGGCACAAACCACATTTTCACAGTATTGCTCACCTACTAGGTTCTGACCATCTGTTCCTCTGCTGTAATGTGTCCCTTTTGGAAGTGTATTATATACGATATAGGATTTCTTCCACCAGCTTGTTTCAGGGAAAAAAATGTGTTTGATAAATGCTCCCTGCCTCACAGTGAACACCATTTACAAACTGCAACTACCTCTAAAGGCAGAAGTTTTATAATATATTGGGTTAATGTGAATACTCATCCATCAACACTCTTCTCCCTGGTTTTAATGCCAAATCTTGCTCCAGTTGATATCGATGACAACATCCCCTCTGGCATTGGTGGATGCAAATACAGGCCTTTAGAGTGTGTCTTCCCTGTAGAGTTAGCCCCGGTGATCAGCACCTGAGTTCGGGCAGCCAGATTACCCTAGCCCAGGTGTGAGCAGTCATGCTGCAAAACCATACCTTCATTACTATGTCCTCACTGTTTCTGTACTCGTCCATATGTCTTGGGGGCATTTCCCATAGTCCTTTCTGCTGAGATTGAGTGATTCAGCCTTTTTCTTCACTACAATGTGGACAGGTGCTAGCCCAAGTTAAAGCAGAGCCTAGTCTCTAACCTACACCCACAGCTGAGTAAACTAACCCAGGCTTAACGCACCTCCAAACCCAGATAAAGGGCTTTTGTGTGTGGACGGTAGGTGAGTTTGGGCTAATACCCAGGAAAGAGCCCAGAATAACTCTGCCATGAAGACATGTGTAGGTTCAAATCCAACAATGAGCTCCACAGAGATGGAGTCTGTGCCTACTAGAATTAATACGGCCTAACTCAAGCATTGGGATTCATCTGCATGGAGCTCATTGCACCATCAGAACCTTGTTGAGCAATTCCTAAATATTGACATACACACATATCCCATTCCCGGCCTGTCCCTCCTCTCAAGTCCTTGTCTCCCCAAAACACACACACACATACACATTCCATGGGCTAAATCCTCAACTGGTATAAATTGGCATAGCTCCACTGAAATTAATGGAGATATACTGATTTACATAAGTGTCATTGTTGTGGGATTCACCTTGTGTCATCTCCTGCCCTGCAACTCTGGATGCCTTAAATGCTATGCTGCTGTGGCCCTCACAAACATGAAAGTCACATCCTAGCTTCCACCACCTGGTTTCTTTTTGCAGGGTAACCCCAACATACCCCAATCCCAAATTTCCTCAAAACTTTCTCCCAGTAGTGGCCAGCCCTCTCCTGGAACACTCAAAGAAGTTATTAAGTTTATTGCTCCTTTATATAGGCAGTAAACAGCAGCTCATTAATTTAACTGGGGTTTGGCAAACCACAGTACTGTGTTGGTTATTACTGAAAGAAAAGCATAGATTTTTCATCCTATTATTCATCAAAAAGGCATAGATTTAAGTGATACCAAGTATAGGGGAAAAAAGACAGAAAGCCTTGGTACAAGCAAACAATAGTAAAAATATGCTTCTAAAACAAACTTAATTTCAGCAAGTTACAACCTTTGCCTAAGCAGGTTTCTCACCTATATTCAGTTCCCAGAGACTTCAACCCCTTTGACTAAAGGATCCATCATTCTGTGATTTCAAGAGCTGTGGCCCCATCAGCCCCTCAAGTGATAGATGCCAAAATGGTTTTCTATCCTTGCTTCTATCTTCTAAAGTTCACTGATCTTGCTCCAGGAGGCAAGAAGCCTTCCTGGGGGGGCTCAGCTTTCTGTGTCCACCAGGGAGCTGACATCACTTTAATTTGTGTAGTCTCCATCCTGCCCTTTAAACCATCATGATAGCCTCTTCACTATCTCCTCATTCACTAGGTTGATGGTTTTGTTTACTTTTTATGGAAATGTACCTTCATTGTCTCTGCCTGATGACCTAGGGCAGACTGGGCTTAGGCACTGCTTGCCAAACAAATTTTAAGAGCATAATTCTAGCACATATTTATAACTTCTTGTCCACACCTCCGACATACACCACATAATGATTTTTGGAACCTTACATGACAACTTTTACAGACAGATTATGACAACAGTGTATGAGGTATAGTGAGTATGTCAGGCCTGACAAGAGTTGCTGACACAGAGTAGAGAACAACCAATGGGCCTCTGTGTCCCAACTGTGTAACTCCTCTATGAAGTGGGATGGGAAAGCATATTGTGCAGATGTTTATTTCAAAAAGGACATATGCATCTTTCCATCTATATTTTTTTATTTAAATTGTGTATTTATCTATTTACTTTGCTTTGGCAAGGGCACCTAGCCCAAAATGTTCAAATTTCTGAAGTTAGGAAACTCAATACATATTTAGACATCTAAATAAATAGCACTATTTTTTAGAGATCCTGGGCAACCATAACCTCCACTGCAATTTCTTTGAAGCCAATGAGAACTACAAGTGCTCAGCATCTTTGAAAACCAGGCCATTTAGAAAGGTGCTAAATATGGATTCCAGTGTCTCACATTCAGCACCTGCATTTGAAAATTGTTCAGTTTTCTCTGATTGGGATACACAAGCATTCCTGAGAACAACCAGGCCTGAAGAGTTTTACTTCTGTTGTATACTGACGCAAGCTGGAGATAAAAAAGCAAAGTGAGAGAGGAAACAAAGTCCTGATCAGATAGCCATGTGGAAACCCAGACCTTACCACAATATTACTATGCCTCTATTGGTAGTAGTGTGACCCTGAAATCTCAGACTAATGGTGCATGATGGAACTGTCTCTTTGCAGCCTTATGGAGAGAGGTAGAGTAATCCTTGAGATAGCAATTAGCACAGCCATCTTCATTAAACACTTAATTGTGCTTTGAATAATATTTTGGAAGCACTTTAGGTACTTTGGGATAGTTTTGTTTATTTCTTTTAGAAAAATGTTGCCATCAACTCTGCCAACGCACTGCAGTCCTGAACTGAAAAAACCCTGCAATTTCAGCATCAGGCCTACTCTAAGCAGAGATTGATAATTGTGCTGTGGGAAGAGGCTAAAACTGACTGTGATGAAAGTGGGACTTAAACCCAAACATTCAGAGGTGAGATAACAGTGTGTTAACTAGTTATGTAGCCCAAACTATGCATATTGTTATTGAAAACTAAATAATTTATACAGTAGCTTTGATGCACACATATATATTCTGACAGAGCCATGTTTGGGTATAACTTTGTAACCCTGGATCAGTCCTCTCCCTTCCAGTCACTGCTGCAGGCAGTGACTGTATTCATTCGGAATATTCTAGGAATAGTCAAAGACAAAAGAAACAGCTGATTTTTTTCCTTGATATTTAACAAGTTGTCTGTAATATAAAAACACAATGATGCTAGGGGACGCAAAGACTCAGTGGGCCTCATTCTGATCTTGCATGCACCAATTTTACACCCATGTAATTCTATGGACTGTAAATGAATTACTTCTGAATTACCCCTGTGTAAGTGAAAGCAGAGTCAGTATTTATAGCGGGGTCCTCTAATAGATTTGCCGTCTAGTTTTTAAGTATTTCACTGTGCTTGTGTATACTGGCAACCTTGTTGAGATCATCAACAAATGTCAATACCAGACGCCCACTAAACACTCTTCTGTATAAGCAGCTTGTCAGTTGAAGAAAAGTCTGCAACAAAATTAGAGGGAAAACATGGCTTCCTTGTCAAAAGGAAAGCTAATGGTGAAAAATAAAACTGCATTTCATTTCATGCCTTCAGACACACCGATGCTATAACCTTTTAGGAATAAAGAAAGAATATTATTATTTATGGCATTTAGGCAATGGCTCAAGTAAAGGGCAGTACAGAGCAGCACCACCGCATGACGAGCTGAGCAGGAAGCACAGTCCCTCCCTGAGTGGCTCAGTGCACAGGGTAACTGGCAGCTCTAGTTTGTCCTGCAGCACCAGCGATTTTCAAACACTACTGAGTGAATTGGTCCCTTCTGGCTTTAAAACTTATTCATCTGTTAAGTCAAATGATGGCATGATAACCTATTGTAGAAAACCAAAACCAGCACAGTCTCACAGATACTAATGACGATAAAATGTTCCAGAACTCTGAGGGACAAAACCATCCTACTGAACTAAAATATACAAACATGTAATACTTGAACTAACTCGCCTACAGAAGTTCTGTCTTATGTCTTCTCAGAACTACATAAGCAGAAAAACACCAAAATAAAAAGGGGTACTCAATAGGAAAGTGCAGAAATATAACAGAGGCCAAAAGCACATTAGCTATGATAATACAGAGCAAAGCCAAAAAAAAGGCCCTGAAGTTAAGAAGAAATCAATTGCAATAGCCAACACCTTTAAAATAACACCATGGGAACCCCTGTTTTTTGCGGGGGTTTTACATTTTTTTGGATACTTTTACCTGGAAACACAACATTCTGGACAGTTCTAGACATTGGCAGTTTGACAATGACTATACCGTACATTAAGTTGGTGGGGGGGTCCATTGTCGGGCTTGTTGGAGGAAGGTGTGTACCTCTTTAAGGAGTTAGAAAGGTAGGGGGTGACTTTTACTGCAGCTGCAAGGCAGAGCACAGTTGGAATGCTGACCCATCCCCCCAGAAGAGAGGAGGTACTATATAGGTCCATACCAGGCAGGAAAAGCCCTCTTTTACCTGGACCAGGCAGAGCAGCATGCACCCTCCCAGCCATGGAAGTGGTGAAATAGCCTCCCCAACCCACATTCAAGGGGGTGATGGTGAGGTCCCAGCAGCAGCTTGGCTGTGGTCCAGGATGGGTAAGGGGAAGAGCTAATATGGAAGCCCCCTGGGTATGTATGAAAAGGTTCATGAAACTACCTGGACTATACACTTTTATCTGCTCCCAGACAGTTAAGAATAAAGTTGTGGCCTAATTAAACCACATCCAGTGCCTCCCGTCCTCCTTCTGACGTAGCCAGACAATGTGAGGTGTATGAAGTGAGACAGGAACACTGGAGCGGGGAACATAAAAAGGTTACAATGCTTTTGCTAATAACATTCATATCTGCTTTCCACTGGCAAGCTGTAAATTAAACTTGGGTAATTTATATTTTATCGCACACTGAGGTTCTGATATGGCCATCAATTTATTTGTTATATACAGCTTCAGCTGTGCATTAGTGTTTTACAAGCAAAGAAGACGACAAGAGGCCTGATTCTCCATGGACTGGCACTTTGTGTATTCACAAACACCTGTGCGAAGCGGGTGAACAGCACTACCTACTCTGAGGGGATAGCCTTGGGCACTCACTTTTGCAGTCATTTTTCTCACCTTTATTTATGTGACTGCATGAGGCACATGACAGCGGGGAAGCACTTCCGAGGGAAGCACTTCCGAGCTCCCTGACCTGAGGGGCTTACAGTCTAAGGTGAGCATGTTCTCATACATGACCAAGGGATACACACAGTGTAGCTGTGAATTAGAAGCCCTAAACAAACGAGGGGAGATGATAGAGTTAGGGAGATCACAGAAAAGTCCAGGGGAAGGGGAAAACCCAGCATTTTTTAAGACTTCTGGGGTGCTGTTTATCTTTCACTTTCATTGTAGAGTTTGGTTTGTTAGGGAGAGACCACGTAATGTCAACGTGGAGATTAGTAATGGAAATGCAGTGAAAGATCTGAGTGTACGGAGAGAGTGGATTTTTAGAAGTATTTTCAGAGAAAAATGTCCATATAACCAGTGGGCCTGATCCAAAGCCCATTGAAATCAATTGGAATTTTTCCTCTGACTTCACTGGCCTTTGGATCAGGACCAGTATGAACATGAAGGGGCTTAAATGATCAGACACTCCTCATCTCTTTTTTTCTGTTAATAGCATCTGTAAGAAATTATAAACTATATAAATCTAATTCCAAAGGTTATTTTAACAGCAAAAGATAAACATAAACAACTACAAGAGTAACGCAGGTTGTGGTGCTGCTGTTCAGTATATATGAAATGCTCGTCATCTCACATTGCTTAGTCTGCACAGTTTGACTTACAGGGGCTGATATGACTGTTCTTATAGAGGATGAGAAATCCCTAGCCTTGTCAAAATCAGTGAAATTGCATTAGACACCATTAATTTCAACATGCTGTGATATTTCGAAGTCCAGTAGAGCAGGGCAACCTTGACTTTTTGACTCAAGGTTTTAAAAATGAATGCATCCGATGAAGTGAGCTGTAGCTCACGAAAGCTTATGCTCAAATAAATTTGTTCATCTCTAAGGTGCCACAAGTACTCCTGTTCTTTAATCTCTCTTGGTAATTTCTATTAGACTTGCTTCCCAAATCAGGTACCTGGGTATTTTAATAATACACAAACTGGCCTCTCCAGTCCAACAGCAAAGAGCATAATAATAGAAATGATATCACCTATTTGTTCTGCTCTGAGGGAATTATATTGATTTTAGTGCATTTAGGAGTTAACAGTCTCTCATGTAGAAAAAGAGAGCCCCAGCACACTTTCTGTTGTGAAAGTGATACTTCACAAAGGGAAAGCAAACACCACTTTGGAAGGAAGAACATCTCGTCAAACAGAGGTCTCCACATCAAACTAAAAGTCAGATTATACCATGTGATTGTACAAGCATGCTAATGTATGGAGCCAAGATCTGGCCAATGACAGCGGCTAACAAAGAGATTCATAGATTCATAGATTCATAGATTCATAGATATTTAGGCCAGAAGGGACCATTATGATCATCTAGTCTGACCTCCTGCACAATGCAGGCCACAGAATTTCACCCACCACTCCTAAAAAAGACCTCACATCTATATCTGTGCTATTGAAGTCCCCAAATTGTAGTTTGAAGACCTCAAGGAGCAGAGAATCCTCCAGCAAGTGACCCGTGCCCCATGCTACAGAGGAAGGCGAAAAACCTCCAGGGCCTTCCAATCTGCCCTGGAGGAAAATTCCTTCCCGACCCCAAATATGGCGATCAGCTAAACCCTGAGCATATGGGCAAGATTCATCAGCCAGATATTACAGAAAATTCCTTCCCGGGTAACTTGGATCTTACCCCATCTAAAAACCCATCACAGGCCATTGGGCCTATTTACCATGAATATTTAATTACCAAAACCATGTTATCCCATCATACCATCTCCTCCATAAACTTATCGAGTTTAATCTTAAAGCAAGATAGATCTTTTGTCCCCACTACTTCCCTCGGAAGGCTATTCCAAAACTTCACTCCTCTGATGGTTAGAAACCTTCGTCTAATTTCTAATCTAAATTTCCTAGTGGCCAGTTTATATCCATTTGTTCTTGTGTCCACATTGGTACTGAGTTTAAATAATTCCTCTCCCTCTCTGGTATTTATCCCTCTGATATATTTATAGAGAGCAATCATATCTCCCCTCAACCTTCTTTTAGTTAGGCTAAACAAGCCAAGCTCCCTGAGTCTCCTTTCATAAGACAAGTTTTCCATTCCTCGGATCATCCTAGTAGCCCTTCTCTGTACCTGTTCCAGTTTGAATTCATCCTTCTTAAACATGGGAGACCAGAACTGCACACAGTATTCCAGGTGAGGTCTCACCAGTGCCTTATATAATGGTACTAAAACCTCCTTATCCCTACTGGAAATACCTCTCCTGATGCATCCCAAGATGACATTAGCTTTTTTCACAGCCATATCACATTGGCAGCTCATAGTCATCCTATGATCAACCAATACTCCAAGGTCCTTTTCCTCCTCCGTTACTTCTAGTTGATGCGTCCCTAGCTTATAACTAAAATTCTTGTTATTAATCCCTAAATGCATGACCTTACACTTCTCACTATTAAATTTCATCCTATTCCTATTACTCCAGTTTACAAGGTCATCCAGATCCTCCTGTAGGGTATCCCTGTCCTTCTCTAAATTAGCAATACCTCCCAGCTTTGTATCATCTGCAAACTTTATTAGCACATTCCCACTTTTTGTGCCCAGGTCAGTAATAAAAAGATTAAATAAGATTGGAGGCTGACCATCACAGATGGCTGAGGAAGATATTACACTTTTCATGGAAAGACAAAATAACAAATGTGAGAATAAAGGGATCTGACAGAGCAGGTCAAGTTAGAAAATATTATCAATATAATCCCACATGCCTTCTGTGAACGAGGAGACCTTTCCCACTGCCTTCATTTCTGACATTTTATAACCAAATCTGTGCATTGCTCAGCACTTCCACTTCTGCAACAGAATTAGACTGAAAGTCTGATTGTTACTGAAGTGAAAAACATGTCTTGGCTCATGGAGAAACTGAGGAGGGGTTCAGGTGAAAGAAGGAAGAAAAAGGAGAGAGAACTTTGGAATCATTCTCATTATTCTTTCTCTTCTTATTTTCCCTTGCATTTCTACTATGAATTATTTTCCACATAGGAAAGAAGTGTTGCATAAAATCCTTTCCCACCTCCCGCGCCAAGTGCTTTCAATTTTTTTTTTACATCTAATTTAAAATTGACAACCTATAGTAGCAATAAGCCATATCAGGGTGCTCATTCCTACACCACGGATGCACTGCTTGGCCTTTGGCCTTGTGCCTCACAACGTATTTAAGGCATGCACCAGTGGCCCAGGAATACAAGCCCTATTGTAGCTTATCACTTAACTGGCAATTATAATTCTATAATTAACTATAGAAAGAAGCCTCTTGCAAAAATGTGAGATATAAAATTGCTCCTAAAACCTGTCAACACAGACAGCTCATCTGAAAATAAATAAGCAAATCCCAGCAGAGAGTTAATGTTGTCAATTACAGCACCCACTCAGGTCTCTCAGATCAAGTTGTCCACATCAGTTCAAAAGTGACAGAACAACCATCAAACGGATACTGGACCAAACAGGTCATTGGTGGTATCCTCAGAAATGAGAGAAGACTGAAAAACCCCAGTCACCTTGTCTCTGTAAACACCCTCATATAATCTCTTAGTTGACAATCACTTACAGGAGCAGTGGTCCAATAAATGAGCTCTTGACAATGTCACTTGCAACAGCACATCAATGGGCCAAAAGCCAACACTGATTGGCAACCATCCTGCTGAATTTGACTGAATCCTTCACACCAAACTGCAATACTAATTATATGAAAACACACAGCTGCAACCCACTTATTCTTTTTAACAGGGTGGCAGACAGGCCAAGACTGTGAACGACAGAAAATATATTTTAATAGGATTCACCTAATCTTTTGTTTTCGGATATTTATAACGTTTTCCCATTCCTCGCACGTAAAATGAACAATGAATCCTTATAAATCCATAAGTCTTCTCAGCCTATTTATTAATTACTATTCTAGCTAGATGATAACATACTGTATCTGACCATGTGCTACAAATTCCTTGTCACACAGCCTAACTGAGCCCAGGCAGAATCTATTAGTCCCTTTCCAAAAGCAGTTAATCTCAGGTTGCCTATAAAATGAGATTATTTTCTGTTTTCAGTTTATACACACTCATTTATGTTACCTCTGTATCTCACACACTACATGGTTAAACAATGTGTTGAGCATTCCAGTAGCCACAGAAGACTGAATAAGAATGAAAGGTGTTGAAATACTTGGTTCCTATCTACTCAAAGACAAATAGATAGTCATCTCTCAGACTCACAACCCCAAAACCTCTCTGATTCTGGGTCAGATCCAAAACCCAATGGAGTCAACGAGGGCAGATTTTTAAAAGTGTTTAGGCACCTAAACATTCAGATTTTCAAAATCCCATTTTTGAGAATCCCATTAGGCATCAATCCACATCTTTAGGCATCTAAATCCCTTTAAAATCTACCCCGAGCGTATTTTTGTTCACATTAATGCGTTTGGATCAGGCTCTTAGGAAAAAAACCAAAATGATATAGACACACTTAGCATCAGTTTGTTTAATGGAAAATCCTGCTGAATACGGAAAAAAGGTCCCTCACATCAAACCATTTTGGAATAATCCAGCACAATTTCCCACTTACAGATCCATTGGCAGTGTACAAGATTCAACAGCTGGAAGTTGAAACAAATGCAGACTACAAATAAGGCACACATTTTTTAACAGTGAGGGTAATTAATTATTGGAACAACTTAACAAAGGTTGTGGTGGATTCTCCATCACTGGAAAATGTTTAATCAAGATAGGATGTTTTTTCTAAAAGATATACTCTAGTTCAAACAGGAATTAATTCAGGGAAGTCCTAATGCCCTGTGTTATACAGGACGTCAGACTAGATGATCACAATGGTTCCTTCTGGCCTTAGAATCTATAAATCAATCACCACTGGTTTCCTTCTACAAATGGCATTTAATGCCAATTATTATCTATGATAACAACTAATGTGTTTTTTAATTTATTCAGTTTATGACCATATATAATGCTTTGTTTCCAGTTTTGTTGAATGGTTTGTGTGAAACAGCTACAAGGACAACTAGAACAAAGATTTTGCTTGTTAGCGTTATAAGGTCTGGGAAAAACACTTCTGCTTTGATTTCAAAACCACCTTGAAGAGGGTCCGGACATTTTCTTGTCAGTACCTTGACAGCACGTGCCTTCTAGGTACTGATTTATGCATTTTTACAATATGGGATTTTCTGTTCTTTCTAAAGACTTGTGCACGTTGAAAATGCATATTTTAAAGTACTGAGTAATACTCAACCGGTGCTGCTGCAAAACACTTTTTTTTATTGTTATTCCAATGCCTTTACATACCTAACTGACCTAACTAAAAGGATGAGTCCCTCATTTCTGCCCAACTTCAGTGGAGTTGGAAGTTGAAAGACAAATTGAAAATGGGCCTTTTGGTTTCTTTCTCCCTTCAAAGCAACAGGAGACAGAAGAACACACAAGCCAGTATTTTTCCAGGCAGACTGCTAAATCTCACATTTGGAACACCACCACTATTTAGCTTATGTTTTATGGCAAGCAATTTGAATCTATCTCACAGATTGAGAATAGGCCCTATGTGGTTTCACTGCATATATGAAACTTTTATTTTTAAAAAATATATATTCATTTGTCCACTCTCTAGAGAAAACATATTATTTTAAAACTTTTTATTTTAGGATACTCATGGTTAGTTGGGGGTATTTTTATTTCTCAAATTTGAGATTTTGGACCACATTGAAACTGTTTCATAATGTCAATGGCTATTTGAAAAAATATTATCCATGTTAACATTAGACTAAATGACATGCTGGTACACCCTATTTAGTTATTCATTTTACTTTATTAACTATAAACAGAATTTTTTGGTCTTTAGGAAATTAGAGTACCATATCTCCTACAGTGAGGTATGGATTATTGTTTGGTTTTCCATCCTGATTATTTTCTCTTGGCTTCTACTTTTTCCAGTAGCATTCATCACCTTGCCAAAATGCAGAGCTTTTTCTCATGCCAACCCATCAATCAGCTCATGGGGTCTTCTAAAAGCAGTGGGGTCAGCAACTTTCTCAGAAATCCCACATCTCACCTGTAAAATCAACCCAGCTTCCAAGAGGTCACAGAAATGGCAAACATGGGGCCTGAACCTTCTCCCAAAGAAATCAAGGGCAAAATTCCTGCTGACTGCAGTGGGAGCAGAGACAGGCACCAATCCAACTCTCACATACCCTTTAAACATTGAAGAATTCAGATACTGGTTTTAATCTAAAGCACAGTATATAAGCCATGAGATGTCGAATTTTATATCTTCATCTTACAATTCAGTGATAAAGCTTGTCATCTCTCCTACTCACATCAAAAGATCTGGACCTCTTAACAAATTTCAACCCCACCCCCACCCCCACCCCCTCCCGCCCCAAGAATATCACAGCAGGTTTGAATTTCACATAAATCATTGTCCCTTATCTATGTAATGTGGGCCAAATTCTGCTCTCAATTGCACTAATATAAACATGGAGTAACTCCATTCACTTAACTAGTGTGTTTCCAGTTTCACACTGGTGTAACTGAAAGGTAATTTGGCCCTGAGTGATTAAATTTTCTCTTTGTCCTTTGTATGCTATTCCAGTTTACCGAGAGAATATCAACACACTGAGAAGCCTAGTGCCATAAATCATCTGCTATCATTCAATTTCCCTTTTATATGCAGAATTTCCACTGTATTTTAAGACTCGAACTGATTTTCTTCATTTTGACAGAAGCAAGGTGGATGAGGTAACATCTTTTATTGGACCAGTTTCTGTTGGTGAAAGAAACAAGGTTTCAAGATACAAAGAGTTCTTCTTCAGGTCTGGGAAAGGTACTCACAGTGTCACAGTTAAATTCAAGGTGGAACAGATTATTTAAAATAAGGTAAACATTTTGCAGGAGACCATTTAAGATGAAGCAGATAATTAACACCTCTGGAGTCATTGGACCAAGAAGTGTTAGTGGGTTATAGATTGTAGTAATGAGTCATAAAACCAGGATCTTTGTTGATTTTTTTAAAAGTCTAGCAGAGTTATGAATTTAAGATTGGAGGCTCATCTTTTGAAGGTGTTATGCAGGTTTCCTTTGAAGACAAGGACTGAGAGGTCAAATATGGAGTGATCGCTTTGTGAAAAGTGTTTCCCCACAAGCGATAGGGTGTTTTTGTCTTTTATGATTTTCCTATGTGAGGTCATTGGAGAGTGTAGTGATTGTCTTGTTTCACCCACATAGTTGTTGTTGGGGCATTTAATACACTGATTAAGATACACCACATGTTGTGATCGGCATGTATAGGACCCATGGTTCTTGAAAAGTTTGTTGTGGGGGGTCTTGATCACCGTAGCAGAGACTATATGTCTGCAGGTTTTGCATCTGTTGTTCTGTCAGGGTCTGGTGTCGTTTTAAGTTGGTGTGTCCTGGTCTGTGGGGAGCTTGCCTTTAATGATGAGCTTGGCAAGGTTGTGGGGTTGTTTTGATTTGTGATGATACAAAGTGCACCTTTCAATCTTTCACCCAGGAGTATGCCAACAGGAGACCTTGTTGAGATGACTGTTTTTCTGACAACAGAAGTGGCAGCATCTGGAGCATCTGATGAACAAACTAAGAAACTGTAGTTTTCCCATACTGTAAAATGAAACCAGATTCTATCAATTTACTATTCCAATAGGTACATTTTCTATATTTCTACATACTCGGTAAGATGATATATTTCTCAACAGTAAGTAAAACAATAGATCCATGAGAGGACTTAGGTACTTACCCTATAAATAAGTGGTGTTATTCTCTATCTACACTTGGTATACCCAATAAAGTACAGTCAGACAAATCCCATCAAGGTGGCAACATGCAGCTGCAAACCTCTTAATAGTTTGTCTGCTTGTTTTCATTAATGAATAACATAAAGTCAGTGCTTTCTTCTTGTATCACAGAGAGTAGAGAACCATAGTAATCTGAACCAGGACTCCTGCAAGAAAGGTATTTCTAGAGTAGTGAAAGTTATATATGGCATGAAAGATGAGAATAGACCAGACCAAATTCAGAGATGATTTGTAAGGTAATGTAAATTAGACTAGCTTAGATTTCTTTACATTAATTAGACTTCCTTGTATTGTTAGACTCCTTTAAAACTTCTTATACTCACTTACCAATGCTGAGAGCAAGGTAGTCTGAGTGGGTATAATCTAAATACTGAGGAGTCAGAAGAAGATGTATACTAAACTAAGACAGGTTTCAGAGTAGCAGCCGTGTTAGTCTGTATTCACAAAAAGAAAAGGAGTACTTGTGGCACCTTAGAGACTAACAAATTTATTTGAGCGTAAGCTTTTGTGAGCTACAGCTCACTTCATCGGATGCCACTGAATGCATCCGATGCAGTGAGCTGTAGCTCATGAAAGCTTATGCTCAAATAAATTTGTTAGTTTCTAAGGTGCCACAAGTACTCCTTTTCTTTTTACTAAACTAGGAGGGGCAGATCCTCAATTTGTGTGAGTTGACCTAGCTGCACTGACTTCAATAGAATCATGCCAATTTATATCAAATGAGGATCAGGCCTACTTTAATGACCTACTTTAATTACACTTTGTTACAAACCTCCTTTTAGTTACTTTTCTTGATGCACTTTCTCTTCTAACCCCCATCTTGTGAATTAAACTAATGTAGACTCCCTAGACTACATGGATCATATTCAGAGATGACATTGAGAAGAGTAATGTAAATTACATATTAGTAGGTGGGTGAGAGTTTAAATAAATCTGAGGGAGTCTAGGTTGATATAATTTACAAACTGAGTGGGATGGAAGAAGCTGTAAGTCATTCTAATTTAGATTCCCTCCAGACTTAGACTGGCTTAAACCCAGGACTGAATTTTACAGCAATTTTCACATACAGCAAAACCAGAATCCCTATAAGTGCAAAATGTTCAAAGTGGCTGTGGAGTGTAATATTTAAGAGATGTTCAAATCAGCAAATTAATACCCTTGTCTTTTTCAGAACTTTGCCTCTATTCAGATCCTGACAAGACAGCAGGACAATTCCTTCTCTGGTATCAAGAAATGAATTTCCATTTCTTGACTTCTAGCACTTCGTGCTAAAGAAAAAGCAAATAGTAGGTTTTTGTGTGTTTGTGGTGTGTGTTTGTTTTGTTCTGTTCTTTATTTTTTAAATCATGAAGATTCTGTTTTACCATTTCCATCTGATAACTGAATTCAGCAGCTGAGTGCTTGCTCTGAACTTAATCCGCTTTGCCCAAAACAATACGTATCACTCTATTTTTTGAAAATTACAACCCTCAGTATCAGGGGACAAAGGAAGGATTCCACAACTTTTTTACATCAAAGTATTGTATCTATAGCATATATCTGTTCAGTTTTACATTAGTTAACTTCAGAGAAATACTTACTGGGAATGGCTGCTTCTCCTGAATTCATTTGTATCCCATTTACAAAACAAGGATGACCTTATGGTTAAGTCACTGGACTTGGGCTCAGGCGTTTGGTGTTCAGTTCCTGGCTCTGCTACACAGACTTTCTGTGTGACCTTGGGCAAGCCTCTTTCTATGTATAATAATAATAGTTAATAATTCTTTCCCCACCTTTTGCCTATCTTGTTTATTTAGATTGTAAACTCTTATGGGTTTACAGAAACTTTCTCTCATTATGTGTTTCTGCCGCACTTCACACAATGGGGCACCTATCTCATTTGCAACCCCTGGGTCCAACTGTAATGCAGCTTATTGTGAAAATTGTTATTGGGTGTAATACATCACAGAACAAAGATTTGTATAAGTGTTACACTTGATACATACTTATTATGTGGTGTATGTTTTAGACATATTTAATTTAAACCAGGTGTTCTGAAATGATTTTTCAATCAATTTTCACTGCTGTAAACTTTTCAGATTACCAGAGAAGTTAGGGTTGGTTGCTGCCTCCAGGAACACACGGATCCTGCTCTGTGAAAGAAGCTCACCATGCCTGGATAAGAAAACAAATGTAAACTACAGTATTGGATGAAGGACTCAATCAATTGCCTTACCATAAAAAAAGGGCATGTGTGAAAAAATAACAAAGTTGCAAAAAAATCATCACCCTGCTTCTAACGTATCTTGGAACTAACAAGTTGTTACAACTTATGTAACCCAGCAGGCTAAACAAAGGAATAACAGTCCACACAGGGAAACAGCACAATAAATAAAAGTTTATTAGGCTTGACAGTGTTAGATGTCCATGAAAAACGTACATGATGACATCCCTAATGTAACCAATAGGTTAAATGTACAGCATGTGATCTGTTTGATCTCCATTCCAAATCCAAATACAAAACAGGTTTTGTTGTTGCTTTAATGATTGTGCTGTCCATTCACTCTGATTCACTTTCATTGTTGCTCAGTGAAGGATGTGCTCTAAGCAAGTAAGCAATGAACCAGCTGTGTCCATTTCTACCCACATAAACTCTACAATAAAATCATATTATAAAAAACAGTGCAAGGGAAATAGCAACATAGGATTAGCCATACCAGATCAGATCATCAGTCCATACAGTTTGTTATTCTGTCTCCAGAACTGGCAATACCTGATGCTTCAGAAAAATATACCTGATCAGTTTTGCACAGCTGTACATAGAGAGAAAAAGGTCCTTCCTGACCTCTGGGGTAATCAGTTTATGCCCCGAAGCTTAAGATTTGTTTACCCTTATTTTAGTATGAAGCACATCAATAGCATATGCAAAGCTGTCCTATACTTACTCCTTCCTTGTGGCTAGTTGGCTACTATAGATCTTGGTTACGTGAAAAAGAAACATTACTACACTATTAAGCAGATGAACATAATCTTACTTTAATAGAGTAAGTGAGGCTGTTTGATTGCATACACCTTATTTTGTATAGGCCATTTATTCCCTTTCCCTGTTTTTTGGACTTTACATTCTTACTACAAAACCCTTTTTGTAACAAGAAGTTGTATTCTAGTATCCTCCAACAATTGCAGGACTTTTCTGGTGATTCAGAGTAATGCCAGGAGCTAGGATTCCACCTACGTTGTTTATGCCACATACTCAACACAAATGGCAGGATAAAGTCACCAACGCAGAGGTTCTTCAAAGGGCAAATTTACCAAGTGTGACAGCCTTGCTCAAGCAAAGACAAATGAGCTGGCTGAGCCATCTGAGTAGGCTGGAAGATGAACGCATAACCAAGGACATGCTCTATAGGGAGATATCAAAGGGAACAAGAACAACAGGACATCCCAGGCTTTGCTATAAAATCACACAGAAGAGAGATATGAAAGAATTTGGAATTGAGCCTGACCAATGGGAAATCTTGGCAACTGATCATAACAAGTGGCACCATTGTCTGCATCAGGGTATCGAAGTCCATGACAGAAGCTGGCTCCTACAGCTTGAAGAGAAAAGAGCCCGCAGGAAGCAAGCAGCTCCCAACCAAGATACATACATTTGCAATAACTGCCAAAGATCATGCAAACCTTGGATTTGACTATGCAGTCATATGAGACTTGCGAACCGTCTACATCATAGGCTGCATTTCCCACCATCTCTCGCAGACAAAAGGATGCCAACAAAAACCTGATTCTGACAAGATGGGTCTTATTAAGCACCAAACTACATGGATTCTTTAGATGGAGGGATGGATTTTACACAATTTTTTTGTTAATGAATTGGCTCGCAGACTGTTCAGTATAATTACTCAAAAAGCAGTTCACTTTTACTTTCATAGCAAAGACATACTGTACTGAGGTGACAGTGAATGCATTCAGATTTGGATTTTACTGCTGATGTAGTCTAATTAGACAAAGGAGTCAACCTTTGCATCAGTGCACTAGGGACTAGCTGGTATATAACTTTGCTCTTTCTTCCATCATATTATTCACATCTATAGAAAACGAGCTCTGCTCCCACTCTACCCTGTAACCTTTTCTTTTATTTGTTTTCAACACCTGGGTAGTTCACAAAATGAAGTGTAATGACTAGCAACTCCACACCAACCTGCAAGAGGCATAGAAACAAATCAAATGCAGTGCTGCTTACCATTTGACAGCAGTAATGAATTAAATTGCATACCCCACTTCAATTCATTACGTCCTCCATGAAAAAGAGTTATATGTAAAATGACCAATTTAAAAACACATTCTGCATTTTATTAATCTAACACAGTGAATTGTTTTCTATATTGTAACGCTAATAATCCTTGTTCTCACACCGCTGCATCATGGCATAAAGCTGTGGTGCCTGTCCAATGAAAAGATGCAAAGAGGCAATATAGGGATCAAGAAAATGTCACCTTCTAAGGCTGACTTAGAAGCCACCAGCCTGTGAAAAATGTGTTTCATTTGTTTAGATGCCTTCATGGACCTGCCACATCTGTGCCATTTAGTTCCTAAATGAATCCAGTATCCTTTTAGTTTCAGTGATAGAAATTATCTTTACTATGCAGCATTCAAATTTCTCATTGTTACTTACTGCCATCTACTGGAATTTTAGAAACTTTCAAGCAAAAAATGTGTGGATTGTTTGGTTATTTCAGCACATGCTCTTCCTAGTGTGATCCTCTGCCACTGCATTTTACTGCTGTTAAAACAGTTTAACCGTTCTTTTTCATTTCTAGTTTTCTTTACAATGAGAGTTAAATTCTGCCCTCAGTTACCCTGTGACAGTGCCCATCGAAGCCACACGGGGGTAACTGAGGGCAGAATTTGCCCAATTATTGTTTTGTCATGTAGTTGTGACTATAGTTAATGTTTTAACAAACCCCTGTACATTCAGTCCCTTCAGAGGAAAGGTTATCCTTTAATATAAAGGCAATAAATGAGCTAATTTAACTTAGGCTCCTTATTCTTCAGAAAAGGAGAAACTCTAACTTTACTGTTAATGTTATCTTATATTTTTTACATACGAAAACTGAAGGGAAATTGTGTTTTGTAATGGAGTTCATGTATGTACTCTATAGGGTATGTACTGCACTCGGCACTCCCTTCCATGAATGCTTGTCCCAGGCTTTGATTTACAGAGACCATGCCCTGGTCTACACTAGGACTTTAGGTCGAATTTAGCAGCGTTAAATCGATGTAAACCTGCACCTGTCCACATGATGAAGCCCTTTATTTCGACTTAAAGGGCTCTTAAAATTGATTTCCTTACTCCATCCCTGACAAGTGGATTAGAACTTAAATCGGCCTTGTCAGGTCGAATTTGGGATACTGTGGACACAATTCGACAGTACTGGCCTCCAGGAGCTATCCCAGAGTGCTCCATTGTGACTGCTCTGGACAGCACTCTCAACTCAGATGCATGATTGTTTGCCGTTGCTCTGGCGCAGGGAGGGGCGACTGACGACACGGCTTACAGGGTTGGCTTACAGGGAGCTAAAATCAACAAAGGGGGTGGCTTTACATCAATGAATATTTCAGGCAGGACTTCACGGAGGGTTCCAATAAGAAATGGTGCACCTAAGTTATTGTTCTTATTGGAACAGGGAGGTTAGTCTGGCCTCTGATTGATACATGGCTAGATTTACCTCATTGCACCTTCTCTGTGAGTGACTGCAGTGTGACCTAGAGGAATGAGTCCCCTAGACGGGGGGGTGGGGGGGGTTGCAAATGAGTACAAAACAAATCTGGTCTATTTCTTGTTTTGATACACTCCATCTATCTTTTACATCTTTGGCTGGCAGCAGACGGTGCAGAAGGACTGCATGCCATCCACATCTCATGGCTGCTCGGCAGAAGATGGTACAATAGGACTGCTAGCCATCCTCATCTCTTGCCTGCCTGGCAGAAGATGATGCAATAAGACTGCTAGCAATTCATATCACCTGCCTGCTCACCATAAGATGGTTCAATAGGACTGACTGCAGGATTAAAGAGAATGACTTGATCAAGTCACTCCAAATTTAGTCCCTGCGCCCATGTCTGCCCAGGCACTCCTGATCGACCTCACACAGGCAACCAGGAGCACCTCGGACATGACGATGACAGCTACCAGTCCTATTGCACTGTCTGCTGCCACAAGGCAATGGGTTGCTGCTGCTGTGTAGCAATGCAGTACCGCGTCTGCTACACAGCAGTGAGCTGAGCGGGCTCCATGATTGCCATGGTATGGCGTCTGCACAGGTAACTCAAGAAAAAAGGTGCGAAACGATTGTCTGCCCTTGCTTTCATGGAGGGAGGGAGGGAACGGGGGCCTGACGATATGTACCCAGAACCACCCGCGACAATGTTTTAGCCCCATCAGGCATTGGGATCTCAACCCAGAATTCCAATGGGCAGCGGAGACTGCGGGAAAGCTACCCACAGTGCAACACTCCGGAAGTCGACGCTTGCCTTGGTACTGTGGAAGCACTCCGCCGAGTTAATGCACTTAATGCACTTAGAGCATTTTCTGTGGGGACACACACACTCGAATATATAAAACCGATTTCTAAAAAACCGACTTCTATAAATTCGACCTAATTTCGTAGTGTAGACATACCCCATATGTGATGATACTAAACAGCCCGGGCAGTGGTTAGAGCTAGACAGCCAGGGACATTACAAGATCTGTTTGTATCCAGCTGTTTGATGTTAGTTGTTAAGGCATCAAACTGGGAGTCATGAGATCTGGGTCCTACTCCTGACAGTACCAGAAACTTCTCACATGACACTAGGCAAATCTGTGCCTCTGTTCCCCCATCTGTAAAATGGCATAAATTATACTTTCTCTGACTTTACAAAGGTTTTGTGTGGCTAAATTTGCTAATGTTTGTACATCATCTTGAGATCCTTGAAGAAAAGGTGCTATAGAATTCAAAAGTGGTGGTGGTGGTGGTGGTATTATTTTCTTATTCCTAGAAATATAGGGCTGGAAGGGATCTTGAGAGGTCATCAAGTCCAGTCACCTGGAAAGTAAACCTAGACCATCCCTGAAAGGTGTTTGTTTAACCTGTTCTTAAAAACCTCCAGTGAGAAGGATTCCACAACCTCCCTTGGAAGCTTCTTTCAGAACTTAAGCACCTTTGTGGTTAGAAAGCTTTTCCTAATATCTAACCTAAATCTTCCTTGTTGCAGATTAAGCCCGTTACATTGATCACTGTCCTCTTTATAATAGCTCTAAACATATTTGAAGACTGTTTTCAGGTCTCTCCCTCAATCTTCTTTTCTCAAGACTAAACATGCCCTTTTTTAACCTTTCCTTATGGTAGGTTTTCTAAACCTATCATTTTTGTTGCTCTCATCTGGACTGTGTCCAATTTACCCACATCTTTCCTAAAGTGTGGCATTAGAACTGGACACAGTACTCCAGCTGAGGCCTCACCAGTGCTGAGTAGAGTGGGTCAATTGTCTCTCATGTCTTACGTATGACATCCTGCTAATACACCCTAGAATGATATTAGCCTTTTCACAGCTGCGTTACATTGTTGACTTATATTCAATTTGTGATCCATTATGACCCCCAGATATTTTTCAGGGTACTACCACCTAGCTGTTTATTCCCCAGTTTTGTAGTTGTGCATTTGACTTTTCCTTCCTAAGTGTAGTACTTTGCACTTATCCTTGGTGAATTTCATCTTGCTGATTTCAGACCAGTTCTCTAATTTGTCAAGGTAGTTTTGAATTCTAGTTCTGTCCTCCAAGGGCTTACAATATCTCTCCTCCCTCACCCCAACTTGGTGTCATCCACAAATTTTATAAGCACACTCTCTACTCCATTATCCAAGTCATTAATAAAAATACGGAATAGTACCAGACCCAGGACTCACCCTTTGGAACCCCACTAGATCTGCCCTCCCAGTTTGACAGTGAACCATTAAATATGGTCTTTCAAACATTTGTGCAGCCATCTTATGTTAATTTCATCTAGACCACATGTCCCTAGTTTGCTTATGAGTATGTCCTGCAGGACTATATAAAAATCCTTACTAAAATCAAGATGTATCATGTCTATTGCTCCCCCACATCCATTAGGACAGCAACCCTGTCAAAGAAGGAAATTAGGTTGGTTTGGCATGATTTGTTCTCAACAAATCCATGCTGGCTAATCTTTATAACCCTATCATCCTCTAGGTGCTTACAGATTGATTGTTTAATATTTTTTCCAGTATCTTTCCTAGTATCAATGTTAGGCTGACAGGTCTATAATTCTGCCAGTCTTCTTTGTTCCCCTTTTAAAAGATAGGTTCTATGTTTGCCCTTCTCCAGCCTTCTGGGACCTCACTTATTCTCTGTGAATTCCCAAAGATAATTGCTAATAGTTTGAAATTGCTTCAGCTAGTTCCTATTAAGTGCCCTAGGATCTGCCAATTTGAATACATCTAACTTATCTAAATATTCTTTAAGCTCTTATTTCGCAATTTTGGCTTGTGTTCCTTCCCTGAATTCCTTAATTATGTTGAGTTTCTGGATACTATTAACCTTTCTAGTGAAGACTGAAACAAAATAGGCATTAAATACCTCAGCCTTCTTGATTTAATCAGTTATTAGCTCCTTCCCCGCTAAGTAGAGGACCTATACTTTTCTTCATCTTTCTCTTGCTCCTTATTGTATATAAAGAACCTCTTTTTATTGCCATTTATGCTAGGTGTAACTCATTTTGTGCCTTAGCCTTTCTGATTTTGTCCGTACATGGTTGTGCTGTACTTTTGTACTCCCCCTTAGCAATTGATCCATGTTTCCACCTTTTGTAGGATTTCTTTTTTAATTTCAGATTATTAAAGAGCTCATGATGGAACCATATTGGCCTCTTACTATTCTTCCAATCTTTTCTTCTAACTGGCTAGTTGCAGTTGTGCTTTCAACATAGTCTTTGAGAAACTGCCAGCCCTCTTGAATTCCTTTGCCCTGAGATTTTCTTCCCATGGGACCTTACCTACCAGTTCTCTGAGTTTGTCTGTTTTTTTTTTAAGTCCATTATGCTACCTTTGCTACTCTCCCTCCTTCCTTTCCTTAGGATCATGAAATGTATAATTTTATGATCATTTTCACCCAAATTGCCTTCCACCTTCAAATTTGAAACCAATTCCTCCCCATTGGTCAGAATCAAGTCTACAATGGCTGTACCCCTGGTTACTTCTTTCACTTGCTGAAATAAAAAGTTCTTCCCAATACATTCCAAGAAGTTATTGAACATCTTGGGTTTTGTCATATCACTTTTACAACAGATGTCTGAGTAGCTAAAGTCCCCCATTACTATCAGGTCTTGTATATTGGATATTTCTGTTATTTGCTCTTGAAATGCATCATTCACCTCTTCTTCCTGATTAGGTGGTCTATAACAGATCCCTGTCATGATATCACCCCTTTTTTTCTCCTTTTATCTTTACACAATGACTTGCAACTGGTCTGCTGCTCACATCCTTCTGGATCTCAGAACAAGTGTATATATACTTGATGTATAATGCAATACCTCCTCATTTTTCCTCCTTGTCCTTCCTGAACAAGATATACCACTCTATACCATTAAACAGGTCATGAGATTTATTCCACCAAGACTCTGTGATGCCAATTAAATAATAATTTAGCTTACGTACTAATACTTTCAATTCTTGTTATTTCCCATACTCCTTGCATTTATGTATAAACATCTAAGATGTTGAGCAGATTCCCCCATTGATTTCCCTCTTGTTGCTCCAATGACTCTTTTGTAATTTTCCATGTTTCCGCCCGCTCTCCCACACACGCACACCCAACATCTAGCCCTCTCTTAAGGTTGCCTTTTTTGTGCTTACCTGTGGGCTTTTTTCATCTGTCCCCTTTAAACCTAGTTTAAAGCCCTTCTCTCTAAATTGGCAAGTTAGTGCACAGAGACACTCTTTCCCTTCATGGTCAGATGGACCTTATCTTTTCTCAACAGTCCTTCTTCCCAGAACATCATCCCATGGTTGAGGAAGCTGAAGTCCACAGATTGACACCATCTGTGCAGCCATGCATTCATCTCCAGGATACATGTGTCCCTGCCTGGGCCCTTACCCTCAATCAGGAGGATGAACAAGAACACAGACATAGTGAATGACAAGTGAATGGTGAGCACAACAGAATAGATGCAGAAATGAAGTGGGAGCATTTGCATTACCTGCGACGTCATGTCTGACTCAGCAGAGGTATGCTTACTGACACACAGGAAGCTTGAAACAGACAAAGAGATAGAACTGGCACATGGGTAAGAACTGACTCAGACACTGGTGGACACTGGACACCGGTTTGCAAGCAAGGCCAATGTCTTGGCACTTCAAAGGGATTTGGGTGCATATGTGTGTTTACTTATTTATTTTGCAGACTTATCACAACATCAGGATGAAACAAATCCAATGAAAGACTGAAAGGGAGGATTACAAACTGGCAATCTGTCAAAAACCGAGCCAGAGCAAAATGTGTACAAATAAGATCAGCTATTCAGTTCAAAATAATTTTAGTGGGCAGCACAGCAGTAAACTGAATATTTATTTTTTAAAACACCACAACATAGCATTTACTACCTATGCTGGTTGGGAGTCTATGCAAAAAGCATTATTGGAGGCCATGCCTTTCTCTTCTCCATCTCTCTCATTTTCCTTCTTCTTTCTTCATCTTACTGCACAGCTGTCAACAGATGACTGATTTCTTATCTGGATGCCTGCCAAAACCAACAGCATCATAGGTGCAGCACTTGGCTTTCTGATGTTGTTGCTTTGTGTTTTTACTTCGAGTACCATGAACACAATTTCCCATTGCACAGAATGCACACTGAGTGTGAGAGCATGATGTCCGGGTGTTTCTACTTACTTAGTAATACAAAGCTCTTACACATTTTCTCCTCCGTAGCCTCAAAGGAAGGAAAAATTTCTATTACAGATGGGGACACAGGCACAGAAAGATGAAGTGACTCTTGCTTAAGGTGACACACAGCAGGACAGTAGCAGAACTGGGACTAGAATGTATTCCTTCCAACTCCCTCTCTAGTTCCTTATACATTGGAGAATACTGCCTCCCACAATGGTAATATTTATATTGAATAATATTTGTATTGCAGCAGTGCCCAGTAGCCCTGATCAAGATCAGGGCCCCGTTGTGATAAGTGCTGTATGAACATGGAGAAAGATATGGTACCTGTCTCAAAGAGATCAGTTTCCCTCATCACACTTCCATTCATCAATCAGCCTTAGACAATCTTACAACCTTTAAGGTGGCAGATAAATAAAAAAGTTTTTTACTCTTAAAAGTCTACAGAGAATACAGAATATGTTGCATACTTTCTTCTGGCCTCAAATGGTGGAAGGCTCCAGTGCTTCACGGATTTTCCAGACTTTGATCTTGTGACATAAAATATCTTGCAGAAGCTTAATAACAGACGAGAATGATTGGAGATGGAATGCTGGTCTCACTTATAGTTTGTCCCTCATAATTATTAGCACCCGCAAAAAGTACTCAGTTCTAATAAAAGAACAGTGAGATGACAAAAATAGCCATTGAAATGATAGATGATGTTTGTTTGTAAAAATAAATAACTAAATAAAATAAAGTCTAATGTTATTATTTATTATTATGACAGTGCCTAGGGACCAACTGAGAATGGGATCCCATTGCATGAGGCACTATACAAACAGACTAGTAGACATTCCCTGCCACAAAGAGTTTGCAATCTAAATAAAGAGTTTACAAAGTTTATAGTATTCTATCCATTGATTTCAGTGAGCTCTGGATTAGGCTCTAGAGCATCTGTGCTGAGCCAGCCACTGTATGGACCTAAATCTCTCTCTCCGTGCACATTTGACTACCATGTGCCATGCTTCTATCCTGAAAGGCAAAAACAGAACTAAGTAAACGTTTGGGGGCCAGATTTTTAAAGGTATTTTAGGTGCTTAAAAATGCAGATAGGTGCCAAACTGGATTTTCGTAAGAGCCTAGGCAACAAAATCCCATTGAAATAAATGAGAGGTCCTTTTGAATATTCCACTGGTTACCTATTAGCATCTTTAAAATACTTTTAAAATCTGTCCATTTGTTTACAATGTTGGTACTTCCTGTTTCAAGGTAGAGGGAACTTCACACATACACAACAAATGACTATTCTGGAGTAGACAAGGATCAGGTACAGTGCTATGGTTTTCATAGTTACTAACCAGTACGTGACGAACACTGAGAGTCAATACCCATCATTGTACCACGGCACTTACAATGGAGATGCAGAAAATCTTGTGCTATTGATGATTAGGATTTATTCTGTACCTCAGACCCAGTTCCAGAATCTAGCTTTAATTAAGGTGAATGTCCTAGAAAGTTAAACCAAATGCAACAGTCTAATTTTTCAGAACTATTTGGGATTCAGAGATGTTTGTTGACTTAGCAAAGCCAGGGACTACAAGCACAATGCTAAGGATTTATAGGTCAGGGTACTTCTACACTGCACACTTCTTTCTTGTAGAGTACATAGCTGCATAGCCCCCCTGGCCCGGGTATAAGTAGCAGCGTAACCAGTGGGGGATGGCTTAGGTACGTAGAGTACAGTCACGCCTGAAGGGCGTGGGTACATATGAGAGAACATACCCTACATGCTCTCTACTTGCCCGAGCCATGCCTCCCATCTACAGTCCTGCTGCCTTCCCCCTGGGAGAGCGTTTCCCATGTGCAGGAAAAGACCTCCCCAGGAGAGAAAGGCTCTGGCAGGGAGAAGGCAATAAGGGGAGGCTTTGCCAGCTCCCCCTTCTGGAGCCTTTCCCTGCTCCAGGGAAAGAGTCTGGCAGGGGGGAAAGGCTCGACCAGCTCACTGCAGCTGGAGCATTGCCCCACCATGGGGAAAGGGTCTAGCAAGGGTGAGGTATCAGGGAAAGGCTGTGGCAGCTCCCAGCTCCTGGAACCATTCCCCACAGCAGGGAAAGATTCCGGAAGCAGGGAACTGCTGACGCCTTTCCCTGCTGCCTCCCCTCTGCCAGAGCCTTTCAGTGACGCATGTAGCTTGTGAAAAAGTGGGTTTTTCCTCCTTATTATGTGAGTCTTACTGTTTTGCATGAACACTGTGTATACCTCAGTTTCCCTGTGTATTGCACCAATGCCTAGGTTGTGGGAATAAGGTGTGTGATTTTTGCTGAGGCCCTTGGGGACAGGTGAGGCGGCTCCAACTGCCTGCACTTACGCGATGGACAGTGCCCTTCGTAACCTGAGAACAAGGAGGTGGATGGGACCAGGTGACACGTTGTCCGGGAAGCAAAACAAAGACCAGAAGAAGGGGCAACGGGCATGTTGGAGGTCAGCTCGCTGGAAACTGGACAGTCTGCTGTTGGGAACTCAGAGAGGGAGAGTCCAGGGCATCCGGCCTGGGGTCCCCCCAGGATGAACTTTGCTGAAAGTCACTGATTTCTGTGCTAACAAGCTCTGTTCTGTGCTCTGTTCCTGTTGACTAATAAATCTTCTGCATTACACGCTGGCTGAGAGTCATGGCTAACTGCGGCATTGCAGTGCAGGGCCCCTATGGGTTCCCCAGGGGACCCACTGCGGGAAGTGTGCGGTGTGAACAGGGATGCTGAATGCTGAGGTCAGATCCAGGAAGGCCATAGCTGAAGAGACTCCTTGCCCTGGACAGCGTGCCCTGAGGGGAATCACACTACCCAGAGTCCTGTCTGGCTTCATACAGAGCAGTTCCAGAGCATCGGACCTGTGACTCTATCACATAGCTAGCTACACACTGCAGTGTGGACGCAACCTGCTTTGCACTGCGGCACATAGCTACATGTACACTACACGCTGCCACCAGTAGTGTGCAGTATAGATGTAGCCATAGAGGGGTCAAATGAGTTACATAAAATGAGGACAGCAAACCCATTTCTGACAGGTTTCAGAGTAGCAGCCGTGTTAGTCTGTATTCGCAAAAAGAAAAGGAGTACTTGTGGCACCTTAGAGACTAAGAAATTTATTTGAGCATAAGCTCCGATGAAGTGAGCTGTAGCTCACGAAAGCTTATGCTCAAATAAATTTGTTAGTCTCTAAGGTGCCACAAGTACTCCTTTTCTTTTTGCAAACCCATTTCTGTTGACTGAATTTTATTTTTACCCATCACTGTTGCTTTCCTATTCAATTAATATTGTTGGCTTCAGGAGATGTTTTGGGTTTTTTCCCCCAAGTAAATAGTGATTCTAATTTATTCCATTTTAAGACGTAAATCATACATATTGTTGGTCATTTTAAAATAATCTTGCATCTTCAGTATCTATTCCCCCTCTTGATTCATAAGCATACTTCCATTAACACTAATGGAAGTTATACGTGCATCTCAAGCAGGGAATATACCCCTAAGTCTTTAAGAGATAAATGTTCTATGCACTCTTTTGAAGCAGTGGCATTAGGCAGAATTTGTGTAACAGTTTAACTAATATAATGATGCAATGAGTGGTTTGTTTTCCATGTTGTTCTTGCAGAGCATGTTATATTTATGGATGGATACCACATGCAATTCACCAAGCCATTGTTTTCACGCAGTGCATGACTGTATTATACATTTGTATGGGTAAAAAGTTAATCAATACTGGGAGCAGGTATTTAAATGTATGAAACCTGACAGCTACTTCCATTTTAGTGAACTCTTAGTGTCTACTTATTTTCCTTATTATAGATTTTTTTTCTCACCCTGGAAACAACATCTCACTTTATTTTGAATGGTATCCTGTATATTTTAGATAGGGAGACAGAAGGAAATTGTGTCTTGCTTGTCTGTGACTAAAAGCCTCTCTCTCTCTTTCTCAGTTGCTTCATCTCTTCATTTTACGTCAACTGAAGCAAAGATCTCTCAAGGCTCTAAGTCCTGTTCTCCTCTGTAATACTCCAGGGCCAAACACCTCAACAGCCTGCAGCTTTTTTCCTACAGTGTCCCAAGCCAGGCTTCTTTATAGCCTGCCGTCAGTGCTGCTTTCTCTGCAGCATCCCAAGCCAGATTGGAGTTATTGACTATAGGTATTGATTGGAATACAAATGTCATGGTGCTGTTACCACTGTAAATATATTGCAAGATGCATCCACTTCAGATACAGGTGACATTAACATTTAATGAAACCTTGAAACTAATCCTAAAATATAATGCAGGATTTCTATTTTATTTTATGACCAAGTACAAAGGCCTGGTATACTCTCAAAGTACTGATTTATGAAAAATCCAGTGATCACAGCCTGTCAATAGTCTTGTTACCCACACTAAAATTAATTTAATATCATTTCAGATATTAGTATATCCAATTGTGTATGGGAATGTAAATACATGTTTAAAAGGCTGGCACTGCTTTCAGATTGAACATATTAATATATGTGTAGCTATAAATGAAAGTAGGGAGGGATAGAGAGACAGAGACCTCTTGCACACAGCCTAAAAGTACGTGTAAATGAGTGCTTAAAATCGTTTACCAGGTCTTATTTATCTTTTTCACAGCTCTTAGAATTGTAAAAAGCAGTCACTCATTCTTTACTGCTTGCAGTCTGAGCATTTGTGGTCTTGCCAAGGAGAATAGATTGGGTAGTGACTATGACCATATGTCTAGTAAATGCCATCAAACAACCTACATTAAAGTAACATTAAGGTTTTGACTCTAAGTGACAAAAGTGCAAAAACTCAGACTTTGTCTTCACTGCTAAAAAAAAAAAAGCATTGTTTTTTATCTCAGGGTAACTAACATCATGAGTTATGAGGTAAAAACACAGTGAAGAGTAGGCACTTTACTTTTACCATCTGTTTCTTTTACCAGGTAAACAGAACTATACTCCCTCCTGGGTCTCACCCTTGCAAGTTTACCTGATGATAAACTAAAGTGACTGGTCTTCACTGTGTTTTTACCTCAGGACAGCTCACATACATTAGTTACCTGGAGGTAAAAAAAATGAACCTTTTTAGCAGTGAAAACAAGACCTCAATTTTAACTCCCAAGACTTCAGCCATCTTTAAATGAAAGTAACTCTTAATAGACCTGACCTTATAACCCTTGCTTACACTAATACTCCCTTCTCAGGCAAGCAGTCTCCCTAGGCCTAATCCTGAAGTCTTTACTAAGTCAAAATTCACACTGAAGCTGACAGAAATAAGGGCTGAATAAGGAGTTTAGGATTTGACCAGGATTCATGGGATTTCTCATAAGAGTGAGGATTACTCATATGAGTGAGAAGTGTAGCAATTGAATAAATATTTGTTGCACTACTTGGGCAAGATGGTCTGAGTTAAGCATGGGATGGAAGAAACTACTTAGAATTCCTTTGTTTTGTATAGATCAGAGGTCACTAAACAGTGGGGCATGCCGAGGGATGTTCGGAGTCGGGGTCTGGCTGGGGCCCAGGCCAGCCCCTCGGGGGGTGGGGAGGGAGTGCCACCCAGGTCCACTCCTGGCCCAGGCTGCTGGGTCTGGGTACCACACCCAGTGCCCCTGCTGCTGGCCCTACGCCCAGGGCCCTGGCTGCTGGGGGGTCCGAGGCTCCGCTCCTGCTCCTGGCCCCACCCCCAGTTGTGGCCCCAGCCCCGGCCCCCTTACTGTGTCTGCATCCCCCGCTCTCAGAACCACGGTCCTGCTCCCAGCCCAGCTCCGGGGGCGGCACAGATAGGGGCAAGGAGAGGAGAAAGATAAAAAGTTTGGGGACCATTGGCATAGATTATGCTCTATCCTTAATGTTTTAAAGTTGTTTGTTGTTATTAATTATTAGTATTAAATATGTGCCTATAGGCCCCATTTGAGATCAGGGCCTACTATGCTAGACACTGTACAAATAAATAGTAAGTAAAAGTGCCCACTCCAAAGAGCTTTCAGTATAAATCAATGTGATAGGCAATATTATCTCTGTTTTACAGAAGAGGAACCACCCTAAGTTACACAGAGACTCTGTGCCAGAGCTGCAAACTACACAGATTTCCTGAGTGCCAGTTTTAACAAAGCCATTTGTGATGGGCGGGGGGAGGGGGTCTTACACCATACAGAGCTGAACAAACAGGAGTCCGCAAGCTCAGTTAGCCCACCTGGAGGGTGGACCAGACCTAATCAATGTGGAACCTGGCTGGGGAGGGGGAGTGGGCTAGGTGATGTTATAAACAGAAGAAGTTTGGAATGGGAGGTGAGTGACAGACAGACATTCTTTCCGCAGTCACTCTTCTGATAGTAGGAACAGAGGGACCTGTGAGAAACAGGAAGCCTCTTACCAGATGAGGAGAAAGGCTTAATAGGAAGAAGTCCAGGGAGGAGGCAGAAAAAAGTCTGGTGAAATGAACCTTGAATGCTTGTCCTAAGGTCACTTGTCTTGAACCCAGTGTAGAGGGTGGGCCTGACTTCCCCTACCAACCAGCAAGGTGGCATGAAGTCTCCCTGACATAAGAGGGATAAGGACAATTCAGAGCCTGGAGAGAGAGATGTAAGGACTACTGGGCCCAGACTCAGGGGCTGGAGACCTGACCTGATACCAGGTCTTGGAATTATTTATTGGACTCCTGTTTGTTGGATTGTCTGTTGACCCAGAAGGGGTGGGAGTAAAATATGACCTGCCTGAAAGACTGAGTCAAGAAATGAGGCAAAAGGAATGTTGGTACCTGAGTGGCTGTCAGCAGGAGGTACGACACAGGAAAGAACTGCCACACCCAGCCATGAGAGGGCGGACTAGAGGTGAGTCCACTCCTACCTCCCTTCTTCTTTCCTTTGTTTTTGCTTTCTAAATTGTTTTACTCAATTATTGTAAAACTTGGTGAGTTTTGTGCTCAGGAAGTGAAACTCACACTAGTGGTGTGAACCAGGCATAGGCTAAGCCTTCCCATACAGCTCTGTAACTGCATCTCAGTCCCACCCTATAACTCTCCCATGATACTAGTCCTAGGCATCTCTTCAGAAGAGGCTTTAGCCAGGCTGACTTGTGATATGGAAAAAATGGGTGAGACTCTTCAAACTCATGTTTATTTCTAACCTAAACAGAATTTCAAACTAACTTTCAGGTTGTGAACCAATATCAGTATGCAGTGGTTGGCTGGGTTTTTTGTTTTTTGGCTTTGGCTGTTTTGATTCTGGCTAATTTGTTTTTGTGCTTCATGGTATGAAATTCGATAAAGTAAAAAAAATTCTACTGGTACTGAAATGACATTACTACTGTGTTTTATACAGTTATTTCTTTTTGGAGATGTAGGTTTTTAAACTATCAAATAAACCTGGTGTATAGGATAACTGCTTCTCTAGTTGTGTGTACATAAGTAAAAATAGTTATTATAATAGCTCAGAAATATATAGCATGAACAGAATATATGTTGGAACTTGAGTGCAGAATAGATAAGAAGTGGGCGGAGCAGGAGATATTACCGTGGGAGAAATCTGATGAGGGGGAAAGGAACAGGTAAAGATCCAGAAGATGAGAAATGGAAGATGGGTGGGGGAAGGTGGAGACAACAAGGCATTAAATAGTAAATATCTTATTGCAAAGGCAATGAAACAATCAGTTACAGTAAGTGTTGGAAACTCTTGCAGTATTGGGTATTTTTCTAATAGCCTCAGCTCCTCAAACCAGATGGATATATGAGAATCTTGGCATTCAATTTTTTTCTTTAAATTTCTTGTCCTCCTAGTTATTGACAAATACTGGAAAACACGAACTCTAAGGGCTCAGACTCAAAAGCAAACAGTCCAGTATTCAGGAAAAATAAGTAAGTTTCATTTAGGGTGTTACAAAGCCAATGATCTAAATGGTATCTGATGATTTTTAATCCTATTATATATCTTTTCAGTCATTTAAACTTTGCTGAGTTCTGGGATAATAATGTTTCAGATTATAAAGACAAAAGAATGATTTCACTGTTTGGGGAGATGAACCCTCTAACTGACTCTAGGAGAGGATTATAATCTACACAGTGACATTAGGAACATATCCCAGTGCCATCTAGGTAACTTCCGAAGTGGGGAGACTGATTAGATAACCCAATAAGGTTTTTCTGTATCTAAGTAATGAGCTCTCTGAGCAAACAAAAGTTAGGTCTAAGTGTATTTGAATTCTGTTTTCAGTTTTTAACAACCATTTTTCAAAATCCTTTTGGTACTTCAGGTTATTATTATAAAATATTCATATTTAATAAAGTAAATATGCACAGACTCGTGCTTCTTCAAATCACTCCTTAAAATTCTCCTCTGCTGCAATTCCTACAAAAGACTTGCAATGGTTAGGCAGCTGTAGTGCTGTAACAGCATCTTATTTTGATGATCAGTATTGTCTCATTGTTTTGTGTTGTGCTGGCCGCCACTTCCCGCAGCCCCCATTGGCCTGGAACAGTGAACCATGGCCAGTGGGAGCTGCGATTGGCCGAACTTGCGGACCCGGCAGGTAAACAAACCAGCCCAGTCCACTAGGGGGCTTACCCTGGTGGGCCACGTGCCAAAGGTTGCCGATCCCTGATCTAGATTATAAGATCTTTGGGGGCAGGGACCATCTTTATGTGTGTATTGTATAGAGACTAGCATATAACTGGCTACAAATGGAATCATTCCTATTACAATTAAGACAAAGGCATAGAAACCAGAGCTTTGAATACAATTGGCACAACCTGTGTATGGTTCTGTCCATCTTGAGAAGAGAAACACTTATTATGGTTTGTGACTGCATCAATGGTGCCCCAGCCATAAATGATCTCAAGAAATGTATGCCATTCAAGAATACATAAAAGACACTAGAATTGGTAAAACTGAGGCTCATTTTTCCCCTCTTCCACAGCCAGAAGCACACTCTACAAACTACTTTTCAAACAGACTCAATAATTAATTGCTTCCCCCCTTGTAACAGGGTGGCTTGCCCATGGGCTGGAGAGCCTGGGGCTAAGCCAGTCCTAATTACAAGATGAGCTACACCTGGTGGGTTGAGCCAGGTGATCCCAAAGTAAAAGACTGTAGGGAGGGGGCTCTTGCATTAAGACAGCTGTAGTGGGAGAGAGGGTCTCGGGCAGTGGTCCAAGAGGAAAAGGGAGGAGGCACTGTACACAGCTTAAACCAGGGTGGAAGAATGTTCTTTTGTGTTTTCTTTGAGAACTTTGTTAATTTAATAATATTATAACAAAGACCTTAAGGAGGGCTGTCACTGAAAGAGACTGGAGAGTTTGTTGAAGGAGCCCTGGTGAAAGGTAAAAGAGGATCAGAGCATGCAGAAGCACCTCTGGCCACAAGGGGGTGCTCATGTGGCAAAAGGCCCTTGTACATACACACACACACACCCTCTACCTGGGGAAACAGAAAAATATGATCTAATGTTGTTACTACACTCTCTGATTCTTAAAACTCAAAGGACTGCTTGTGCTAAAAATTATAGCAGAGAATGTTATGTATTATTTAAGACGCATACAATTCCTACAGAAATATTAGATGAATACGAGCAACAACTTAAAAATGCATAATTTATCACAATACAAGAAAAGGGTAGAAAAGCCCATCTCTGCACAAAGCACTTTCTGAATGTAAGGAACTTTTGAGAATCTTGGCCTTTGACTTATTCTCTTGTCCATGTTTACAGTGACGGATGGACTGAGCTATTTTTATTGACAGTGAATAATATCGCATACTATCTTATTTGAATAAGTGCCATCCAGAGCCAGTGGGCCAAATCTGAAATCCTCGCTCAAAGTAGTTGAAAGCAATGCATGTCTGCCTGTGCAAGGACTTCATCTATTTACAGATTCTGCTCTTGTGACACTCTGTTCTTACTGGCAGAGACAGGTTTTCCAAGGTATGTCATTAATTGGGTGATGAGGATAAAGAAACACAGGAAGCGTCTATTTGTGTGTTTGAACATAAGAAGGGCCACACTGGGTCAGACCAATGGTCCATCTAACACAGTATCCAGTTACTTCTGAGAGTGGCAGTTGCCAGATGCTTCAGAGAGAATGAACCGAAGAAGGCACTTAGAGGAATCCAGGCCCAGCTTCTGGCAGTCAGAGGCTTAGGGACACCCATAGCATGGGGTTGTGCACATGTGTATAATATCCCTAATGTATTTACTGTTAGAATGTGTGATGCACTCTGATACCAGGGTGACAAGTGCAATATAGTTGAGTAGCTCAAAGAATTTTATCCTACCTAATTCAACCTTTGGGCTGCACATCTTACATGAAAAAATCTACTTGATATGTATATTCTTATTGTATAGTCTGCTGTTCTGCTTTAGCACCTTGGACATAACACTAACTGATGCTAGACACCTCTCCAATCTACCACTTTTCTACTCTGCTCAGCACTTCATAATCCTGTTGAGAATGTAGTCAGTGAAGGACTGGGGACAACTCAGCAGCAGGGACACAAGACCGTGAGGAGCCCTCTCACCCCCAAAATAGGCCTACTTCCCAGTGCTCCCCTCCCCACCCTTGTATAGTGCAGCTCCTGCCACCAGCCTCTTGAGTGCTGCACTACTTCCTTGCCACTTTCCCCACTCCCCAGTCCTCTGGAGACGATACTTGACACATCATTTGTGTTGACCGAGCAGATGTTTTTTCTGAGAGCAAAGCAAGGGGCCTTTGGGCTGAGGAAGCATAGGAAGTGGAGGGGTGCAGCTGTGGTTAACAACAGGGATGAGTTACAGCAGCGTTCAATGAGCAGAAACTGACTTGAGAATCGTAGTGGCTTTCATCTAGTCATTACACTTGCTTTGTGTGGCATAGCTTCAGCTCTTTTACTTGGTTCACATGCACCTAGGTTCTGGCCAGATTCTTTTCATCACCTCCTATGCAGCCTCCACACACACATTCGAAAACTGAACCTGAACATCAACAGATTCAACTATTGGCCACCCAGGGGTAGAGAATGTATTTCAAAAGAAAAAGACCATTGCAGATAATGCCCTGCCAATCACTCCCTCTCCTCTGTACTGAAGGGGGTCCAGCTCAAGCACCTCTGTTGATCTCAGCTGTGATAGTATGCCACAGGGAAAGTCTCCTGATTAGGAAGGCTCTAAGCCATTTAGACTTTAGGGGCCATGGTTTAATAATGGGGTGGCTTTCACTACTATTGGTGATGTGATACTTTCTTTTAAGGTACTTTTAAAAAGTAGCATGGATAAAAAGTGATCAGAACTAAACTGTGTTTTAACTAATCAGATTCTATTAGCTATTAACAAATCTTGCTTCTGTTGTGGGGTGGAGGGAGGAGGGAAACAATGTTAAAAATGAAGTCTGATGGAATTCCCCCATTTTTGGATACTGCTAAACCAGCCCTGCCAAAAATGTCTTCTATCCCTGGCTCATAAGGATGCTTCTGAATAGCCAATATAATGCCTTTGGAATGCATGAGAATCAAACAGATAGAATTTTCCCAGAAAAGGAACCACCCCCGCCCCGGCATCCTCCTGCACCAACTGGAGGAAAGCCCTCTATTTCTGTAACCCCTAGATAGGATTTTTACTACCTGCCTATGGTGACACCTTTCTAATGAAAGACACTTATAAGCTAGTTCAAATTTCTTGTTGGAATAGAGCCAAGTTCTAATGAGTTCCCTGGCCAGTGCAAGTAGGGCAATATAGTATCATGAAGTGTGTTTTCTTGATTAGTTTTGAGTCCAAACTCATCTCATCTGAATACTATGTAGTTAGATCCTAGCTGTGAAAGATTCTAGCATTTACCATCATGCAAGTTTGCCATGACCCCCCCCAAAAATAAAAATAAAAAATATTACCATTCCTCTAAAGGTTCAATGGCAAGAAAATGTTCTGGAATATAATGGAGAGCCTGGCAGCAGGTCTAATAATATAGTGGTAGGCTTTAAAATGCTGCAGTTATCAGTCAGTCACACAACAGAGCAGGTCATGCATAATAAACAGCTGCTTTATTAGCTTGATGGAGTATGCAGCAAATATGAAATGATAGAATACTGCTACAAAGCAAAAGCCAAGGAGTTGATGCAAAATATGCTGTTATGGACCAGATAATGTGTGCCATTTACAATAATGTTGGAAATCCATTCTGACCAGCGCATGTTAGTTATCTGTAAACCCCTGAAAAATGACAGTGAAGAAGCTATCTGGGCTCTACACAAGAGAGGATCCAAATCAGACTGGACTTTTTTTAGTAGTTCATATTTTTTTTTCCTGGGAGCTGCAAGGCATAATAAATAAACATGTAACATGAATAAAGATGAGCTTTTCAGCGGCAATTTTTCATGATAAATTAGTGAGGGTAATTGGTGATTTGTTACCATGCTGCTCTCTTTCCTTGTCCTTTTCTAAAACAGATTGAAGTACTTCTTCTGACTTTACCAGCCAAGCAACAGTCATTTATATTGTCCATAGAAGACGTAAAACAGTTTTCAGGAAAATGAAAGGAATGCAGCCTATTTAAGCATATAATACAGACTGAGGAGAAGCAAGGGCTCTTCCTTTTCTGACAAGCAGGATGTCTGCAATTTTGCCATTGCTTGGTTTCTTTTAGTGAATCAGATAACTTATCAAACATGTTATTTATCAGTGAGATTTTCCCTGACACAGTTTAGGAAGGCAGCAAGGCAGTACTTGGTAGCAAAAAGCTTGAGAAAAACTGTTATATCTGCCTCTGCCAAAGAAGTGATGGTGTCTTCTTTTGCACACACATTCTGATTTAATGCTCTCATAAAAACTACAAAGGGGAACCTGAATGACTTTTGTCCTTGTGCTCTCTAGTTGGTCTCAATATGATCAAGACCAGCCTTTATGGGAACATGGAAGCACAAGAATTGAGCTCAAACCACCTAATCCAGTAGTCTCTCTGATAGTGACCAATGCTAGTTGATTTGAAAGATATAAGAACCCCTGAGATAGGCAATATTGGAATAATCAGTCCATAGGGGAACTCTACAAGTTGATTTTTGCACTAAAGCATATGTTGTTGGTTCTCTTTTAATCCTATTTAATCTATCTGTGGATGTTCACATTATCCATATAAATGCATTGACTCTTCAGCAAACTTAATTAGTTATTGACTTGGAAGTTCCTTTAAAAGCTTGAGGATCACGGCCACTTTGTGTGGACATTGGAGTTCAAGGACATTCACAGAATCAGATATTTAGGCAATATAGAAATTAGGATATTGGAACAGAGTGGTCCAGCTAGTCCAGTATCCTGTCTACAACCATGGCTAATAGCCACTGCTTCAGAGGAAGATGCATGAAATGCTGCAGTGGACATCATTGGGTAATCACCTCCATGGAAAGTTTTCATCCTGGACATCCAAGACACACTTGTGTGTGTATGTAAAGGTTTTTTTTAAAAGTACTTTTTTGTAAAACTAGAGATTGAGCTATGTTCTCCTGACCCAACCATTGTGCTGTGAAACCTTGGTGAATACCATCCACCCCAGAGGTCGCTGCATGTCATCGTACTCTGACTATGGTGATAATTGCAATATAAATGCAAAGATAAGAGCATTTATACAGCTGGATTCTCTTCTCACATACATACACAGGTGTAAAGCAGAGAACTCTGAAGTCAATGAAGTTATACTTGTGTACGTGACAGGATCAAATCCATATAGCTATAGTCCTGCAAGATCTGTGCAAGTGGACCTGCACCATGTGTGGAGCCCACTGATGTTAATGGGGTTCCACATGTGCAACATTCTGCTTGTGTGGATTAGTTCCCAAGAGACGGGCAAGAGTTTGAAGTATTTGGGGATCCTTTAAGCTCCAGTGCTTTATCTGTTATGAAATATTCTTATATGCAGTGTTGTAGCTGTGTTGGTCCCAGGATACTAGAGAGACAAGGGGGTGAGGTAATATCTCTTATTGGACCAACTTCTATTGTTGAGAGAGACAAGTTTTTGAGCTTACACAGACCTCTTCAGGTCCTGTGTGGTCAAAAGCTTGTCTCACCAACAGAAGATATTACCTCAGCCACTTCTCTTTAAATAGTATTGATATTACTTTTGAACAGGAATGTATTCAGGGCTTTTCAGTGGAGCAGGGCAGAGGTGCTCTGGAAAAAATTGGGGTATTTCCAAATAGATACTTGGAAATTCATGCGTGCTGCAGGCCATACACGCTATGTCAGGTAGTAATCTTAGTAGTATCTCCGCCCCTTCATAAAAATGTGCTATGGATTAGAATGGTCTAAAGTGCCCATATAAATCAGGGGCACATTTCCCATTTAAAAAATCAATGTGACTTGTGCACCTAACTAACTTAGGGTGCTTTTAAAAATGCTATTCCTAAAGTCTACAGGAAGAGTTCAAAATGCCACAATAAGATGACTAAGCTGTAGTGGTATGGGATGTTATATACAGTGTATTTTCTATATAAGCTTAGCTATTCCTTGAACTATAAAAATGTCCATGAAAGAGGTATGCTAAATCCATACATGCAAGGATTAGGTGGTGGCAAAAATGGGGCTTTTCGGGGAAGATCTTAGCAGGCGCATAACTCCCTTTGACTTTCAATGAATGAAAGTCAATGGGAGTTTGGCACCTAGTTGCCATTTGTAACCTTGAAAATTGAATAACAGTAGAACATAACACTTGAAGGAAACACATAGAGACTCACAATGTTGCAACACTGAACTTTGTTTTTGAGGAGGGTAATAAAACCTACACTGACAATGCATGAGAAGACACTCAAATAGATAATTCATTCACATTTCTCTGTTCTCACATTTCTCTCGCATATATAGCTGTTTAATTACAAATTTTCATCTTTTTCTTTCCAATGGAATTTTTAAAAAAGAGAAAAATAGATCATGCCAGTAGTGTCTTCTGCTGTAATACATGCACTGCTGGTCCTCTGCTCCCATCAGCACATTGCTCATTTGAAACCCACACCCCTAGATTTTCTACCCCATCAGTCATGTTTGAGCAGCTCTTAAATAGTTAAAAATAGAAATAACAACAACCTTTTTTCCTCTCAAATGTGTAGGACAAATACTTTAGTTTAAAGTTTGGGGATGATCGGGGGTGCATATGAAGTTATTGAAGAGAAAACTTTGCTTTTAGGAATGACCAGGGACTAACCACTTTCAGTACTGCCTACTGTTGGAATGGTTTCCATAGCACAGACCCAGCTCCTGTAGAAGTCTGCCTGTCTCCAGCATAGCAAGCCTCCCCCTACTAGTGGACAGATTAATTGTTTCTACCTTCCTAACCCAGACAGATTTATTGCTGATAAAGCACGGTACTAGTATCCCATAGACTCTACCGAACCACTAATACATGTATGCCCGTAACAATAGACCAGCTCGGTGAATGACGGTTCCGTTCCTCCCTAGGCTAGACAAAGATACTCCCTCTGAGATACATCTTTATACCCTGATACAAACAAGTTAGTACTGCCCCCTCTGATATATTTAGTTACTGCCCCCTGATATGGCTAGTTACCTATCACCTTGTACATGCTGGTCCAATCAAAATATCCATATTATGTACTGTCATCCTGACCTTATTTTTTAGGAGGGAGCAGTGTGTTCCTGTTATCCTTCGGGAATGTTTTTGTATCATCCTTGATATTGGAATGTTGTGGTACCACTTGATATCAGGATGTTTATGCGTGAGTACTCTGTGACTAGCACTTCTTAGGAATGTGTATTTCTGCAATATCAGCCCTGTTCTTGCCAAATTCTATTAGCAGATCCTGCCCCATACCAAGCCTCTAATGCACGAGCTTATGTTTCAGGCTTTCTTCCAACTACAACCCAGAGCTCACATATCTTCCACTGTACCAATCTCCCAGATAACTAGGGCCAGTCCTTTTAAACATCAGGGTAGATCTCAAATATTCAAATCATGGCAATTATCTGTCTTGAAGACACTGTTTTTAAGCTTAAAGGTGTTGGTGTTAAGTCCATTTTCCCCTTTGTCATTAACAGAGTGTGATTTCAAGTTTTGATGTAGAATCATAGAAATGTAGGACTGGAAAGGATCTTGAGAGGGAAAGGCCAGTCCCCTCTGCTGAGGCAGAACCAAGTACAGTAAATCTAGATCAACTCTGTCAGGTTTCTGTCCAACCTATTCTTAAAAACCTCCCAAAACTGGAATTCCACAACCTCCTTTGGAAGCCTATTCCAGAACTTAACTACCCTTTATAATCAGCTTTTTTCCTAATATCTAACTTAAGGGTTTATCTACACTTCAGAGGTATAGCTAGGCCACAGTAGTACTTCAGTGTAGACAATATCTATACTAACAGGAGGGGTTCTCCCATCAACATAGGTAATCTATCCTGCTGAGAGGTGGTGGCTAGGTCGACAGAAGCTTCCATCAACTAGCACAGTCTACACCAGGGGTTAGGTCAGTTTACCTATGTTGCTTAGCGTTGTGGATTTTTCACATCTGTGAGCAATGTAGCTGGGTCAACATGACTCATTAGTGTATACCTAGACTAAAGCTCCCTTGCTGTAGCTTAAGCCCATTACTACTTATCCTACCTACAGTGGATATGAGGAACAATTGATCATCATCCTCTTTATTATAGCTCTTAACATATTTGAAGACTGTTTTATCTGGAACTTTCTTCTTGTAGTATTGTTATGGACTATTTATTGTATTCTTCCCTTCTATACACCACCCGCTCCTTAGTCAACAGCTTCAGAATAGAAATGCAGATTGGCAGTACAGATATAGTGAGCAATTTCTAAACCAAACCTTGGTTCATAACAAGAAGTGATGTTAACCAGTAGTTAGGAAATGCATCACCACTAAATACTAGGGTGACCAGATGTCCCAATTTTTTGGGACAGTCCCGATATTTTGGGTGTTTTCTTATATAGGCTCCTATTACCCTCGACCCCCTGACCTGATTTTTCACACTTGCTATCTGGTCATCCTACTAAATACAGAACCATAGAACATTATTCACAGCATCTGATGGAACCTTTTTCTTCTCTAGGCAGACAAAATTAACTGAAATAATAGATCTGATGCACTGTGGTTCTCTGTGCTTTATCGATTTATTTGAAGGAAAGGTACCACTTTTAACTGAGGAACACTGCACAGGAACGACAATTTTCAATCCCTAAGTGCACCTCTGCAGATATATCCAACATTATCCTGTGATGTTACTTCAAGGAATCAAACTAAAAGCTGAAGTAAAAGAAATAGTTTTGAGTCACAACAACTTTGATATCAAGAATGGTACAAACGACTACCAACAAATTGAAATTCTGATATTTCCCCCTGCAGATAAAGAACTGAAATTATCTTTTGTAGTGTCTTAGCTGAGGATGTTTAAGTAACACATTGAGTTATATAAAGATATTAAGGGATGAGACAATGTATTAATCAAAAAGTAGCTGTTCAATAGTTCTCTATTCTTATTAAATTAAGATTATTTCACTTGATTAAAGGATTACATATATTCATGCAGGCCATTTTCTTTTTAATTTGATAATATTGTGGCAACACGTTATGTTTTTAAAACACACAGTTGCAAAAGCTAATGGTAAAGTAAATATGAGGGTTTGTAGAGGCACTTTAATTACTTCCAAGCAGTGTGTCGTTCAGCATGATAACCCATTGCCTTAAGTGCTCCTTTGACATTTTCGTTTGTTGGGTGATGGAGTGTTAACAGCACACAGATTTAATGTTGCCGTGCAATCAAACTTTGGAGTACAAATAATGTCAATACAATTTGTAAATGTGGAATTCAAAGGGATTTAGCTGTATGAGTTGGCTATGAGCAGTGATGCTACTGAGTTAGGAGCCAAGTTTCCAAGCTTATTTTTTTTCAAAGTTATCTTTGCAGCTTTTTTGTATTCTTATATTTTTGTGAACTTGTCACTTGCTGTCAAGGCTGAATCCCCACTCTGAGTGCAGAAGGTGGGTGCCTGCAAGGATTCTAAAAATTAATACTTGCCATTCCAGGCTTGTATTACACTCCCAAGGTTACAGCTTTTCTCTGACCTTGACTTGGTACATGGTGCCACCACCCAAACGCAAAAAAACCCTTTGAACCCAGGAGGGAGCACTTAGGAATTCCTCCCTTGGGGTACCCTCAAGCCCTTCATCCCCCCCGATGCCACTTCCCCCTTCAGGGAAGAGTTGAGAAAGAAAAGAAAGGAAATTAGCTGTGGCTACCAGCTAATCAAACAACATGCACAAACCTCTCAGGACACCAAAAATCCAATCCTGTTCTTAAAGGTAAAAACAAAAAGAAAAAAAATACATCTGGAACTTACGCTTTTTGCTAGATCTTAAAAGAAACAATCACAAAAATTAAGCACCCAAAATAGCTTTCTTGGGGGTTCAGCTTAAAGGTTACAAGCAAACAAAAGCATTTGGGGTTAACACAGAGGAGAACCACAAACCAAAATAAAGAATAAACCTGATCGCGTCTAGCTAACCATCCTTAATTTACTTACATATTTGGGGGGTTTCAAATAAGTCATTCTAGGTATGATCTGATGAATTTTCATACCTGGTTCAAGCCTTACACAGCATTGCTGCTCCGTGTCTCCTTCTCCTGAGAACAACAGACAAAGGGGAAGTTTCTTTCCCATTTTAAAAAGTTTTAACCTTCCTATTGGCTCTTTTGGTCAGGTGCCCACTCCTTTTCTTTTATCTGTGGGCTTGTTAACCCTTTACAGGTAAAGCAAGCAGAGAACAGCTACCAAGTTACAGCTAACTGGCTGGCTGGCTGTCCATCAAAGGGAGCTACCCCCACCACGTTATTTACCATACTTGTTATCAAATCCTTGTGAAAAAACAATGTACAAAGAATGAGCCTGAGCCTGCTCCAGTGTAATCATTGGTAGCTTTGACTGCCATTGACTTCAGTGGGAACAGGACCAAACCCTGTATCTCACTACTAGTAAAAGTGCACCATGGTTTGATAGGCAGGTATTTCATTTCTTATCAGTAGAAGAAGTGAGGGCTACTATTGAGTGAGGTGTGTCCAGACAGATAACTCTACTGGTTTTCTTCTTTGCCTTCAGGTTTTAACTAGCGCTCGAAATAGCTCCAGTTCAGCAACTTCCTAACCCTTCATCCCCTCTGAGGCTTCATTAGCTTTCTTCACCTTCCCCTCAGCTCTCATTACTGTTCCCTGGCCTTTCTTTCTGAATGGTTTCCTCACTCCACTGCCCTTCTCTCAATCTCCAACCACAGACACTTGCTTCTGTAAACCCAGTTCAGCTAGCCTTAATACTTTGCTCTTATATATTGCTTTTCATCCATAGCCTCCTCAAAGCACTTTACAAAGGAGGCCAGTGTCATAGGTTGGTGTCACTAGCCCCATTTTACAATTTAGGAAACTGAGGCACAAAGTGGTGATGTGATTTGCCCAATCAACCATAAAGCCAATGGCTGAGCAGGAAATAGAGCACATGTCTCCTGAGTCCCAGTTTAGTGCTCCATCCATTAGGCCATACAACCTCCCCTATTACCATTAAGTAATGTTCAAGAAGCCCCAGTTTAATCAGTAGGACTCTTCAAGGAGTAGTGTACTGCTCAGGAGGATTATAAATAACATCTGGAACTGTCAGTGAAGCCAGAAGTAAACAAACATACCTGACCTTGACTATTTAATGCCAGGTTCTGATACTTACTCTGATATAATAGCACCTCACTGAACATGTACTTCCATTGGCCTCCATGGATCTGCTTGCGCAGTAAGGTCTGATTGAACGCAAGTAAAGGCATTGGGACGGTTGTTGGGTGAATAGGAGTAGTTTTGCAGGCAGTAATGGGTTGTTGGGGTTTTTGTTGTTGCTGCTTTCATTAATTTACATCTCTTTATTCCATCTTTGCACCTCCCTGGTTCTGAGGTGTTTATTTAAAAAGAAAAATCAGGTGGAAGACTGACTTTTTCCCCTTTACAAATTGTGAGCAACTAGAGCTAGATGTAATCCAGACAGGCACTATACAAACTGCTTCACAGAGCTCTGGCAATGTATTTTTATCTTAACGCACTAACCTTGTACTGATCTAATCCAATGTCTGTCATGAATGGAATCGGACATCTGTGAGGAGCTTCTGAGACCACCAAATAGGATAGGCCACCAGATGTGCTTTCCTTTGTGCCCAGATTCATGCTATAATTATTTATTTGTATTGAGGTAACACACAGGAGCTCTCCTGGATCAGGACCATGTACTAGGCACTGAACAAACAACGAGGGGGGAAAAAGACTTACACCAAATAGCTTACAATCAAAGATTTGAACTGATTTTTCCAGATGCTAAAGTCTAGTGGCTCCCACCCATAACCCTAGATAACTTCCATAGTCTAACTAAGATGCTATATTTGAAAAATATTGTCATGCTCTTTTGAGTTGCAAAATTGTCCATGGTTGCAAAGTATTTTAGCCAACCAGCTGAGGACTTCTCAGCATATGGGTATCCACAGGTGGCACAGAGTGCCATCCCCCATTGACCACTGGTGTTGCTGGGCAGAGCCAGTGCTAGGCATAACTAAGTAATTGCTTAGGGCCCCAGGCAGCTCAAAGGACCCCTCTATTCATGAATTATTTTCATAACAAAATGCCTGTTTTAATATTTTATTCATTTTTAAAACGGTTTCCAAAGAGCTCTGAAAACAAGCACTCCAGGCTCAGCTTAGTTTATTAGTATGTGTTATGGAGGGGGGGCAAAAAATATTCTTGTTTACCCCCTGTAATGGGTTGCCAACTCACCACTGCGGTGCCTCCTCCTGGTTGCTCCAGGAATTAGCTCTGTCCTAGCCCTGAAGCACCCTCTGCAGGTGGTGTCCTACCCATTGCCTGCTCTGCTGTGCTGTCTGGGACCCATGCTAGCTTGTGGCATCTCTTCTGTACACAGCCCTCCAGCTGTGCCCCTGCTCTATTCCCTGCCCCCCAAGGGTATCAGCAGTCCTCAGTCTGCACCTGCCTTCGTGGCCACCTGCCACCCAAAGTCAAGTCCCTTGCCTCAGGGACAAGGCACAGCCTGTATCAGCCACACTCCTCCACAGCCACATGCAATGCAAAGGGAAAGGAGGGGACCCAGGCTCCCCTGCTACTCCGGGTCCCAACCCAGGGACCCTCTAGCAGCATCCTCTCTCAATCCTCCTTCTCTCCCCTTGTCCACCAATCTTCCCTGGGCCATTTCCCCTTTGGCCCCTTGCACCTTCTCATCAGGGGCCAGCCTGGCAGGTCACAGGCGGGAGCCCTCTCTCTGATCCCCTGAGCCTGCCCAGCACTGCTCTGTCCAAGGTGTTACCTCCCTATCTCAGGAGCCAGTCCTTCTCCCTTGCTAGTCAGGAAGAGACTGCTCTCTCTACTCTGCTGCAGCCTTTATATAGAGTTCAGCCTGGCCCTAATTGGCTGCCTCTATCTTGGCCCTGATTGGCTCCCCACAGGCCCTTGCCAATTTGCCGCCAGTCTGCACAGCCTCTCTGGCCTGTTCCAGCCCTTTTTCTCATGGAGTGGAGCAGCCGCCCCACTACACACAGCCCGCCCCCCCACCCACCCCTCATAGGCTAGCACGGCCACATGGCAGAACAGTACAGTATAACACTGCCTGCAGTGGCTCAAGAGTGAGAGTACCAACCGTGGGTCAAACTGTTTTTTTGAAGCAGGGCACAAATCCCAAACTGGCTGTGAATTTTATACCTAGATTTCACCAACCAATCAAATGTAAACTCCTCGGACACTATGACCCATGATTAGGTGGTAATAGACAATCCCCTGGGGTACTCAGATCTATCTAGCCATCCAGGTTATCATACCTTTGTGATAGATAGTCCCTTACATGAAGAATCACAGCAATATTTGTTACTCCCAGTCACTTACCCAGGTCAATTGCACCTTAGAGCTCACACCAAAGATAACATTTGTAGCCAATCCTATAATAAAGATTTATTTAATAGGAAAAGGAAATTAGAACGTTATTTACAGGGTTACAGCAGATAAACATACACACACAAATGAGTTACAACAGGCTAATGGCTGAGCAGGGAATAGAATCCAGATCTCCTGGACCCCAGTCAGTTTTCTAGCCACAAGACTGCTCCCTAAGTAGATAGCATCACTAAATGGATATTTCATCCTACAAAGCTGTTCTAGCGGACAGAGGTATTCTTCATTCAAATTCCTCCTACCTTCTGTCTGCACAAATTGATCATATACGAAGGCCCAGATCCACAAAGGTCTAACTCTCACTAATTTCAGGAGGAGTTAAGCATCTAAATATCTCAGAGGATCTGGGACTAACCCACACTCAGCCTGTTGATAGTGTGACTTGTAGATCACTGAGTCCTTTGGTGCTTACTAGAAATAAAAATCTAGATCAACACACTCTCATTAACTTCAGTGGCATTGGGACTGCTTGTGATAGGGCAAGATTTGGCCTTCTGGTGAACCCTGGAGGCAGGAATAGTAAGTACTCAGTTTTACATGAGAATAGTGACCACACCAAAACACATTATGTATTTATCAGAAGCAAGAAAATGGCCATTTTATGCTAAAACGATGGCACATCATTGAGACAGATAAATTTAACAGGTGTCTGCTGCTTTTAAGTTTATTTCTCAGTGCTACTGGACTGTCTAATGATAGTGATAGGGGACTTCTCAAAAGGGGCAGTGAATAGACTTCTAGAATTCCTGAGTCAGTTTGATCCTTCATGGCTATACACAGTAATGCTGGCTGAGGCAGAACTCAGAATGCTTATTTGACCAGTCAAATATCCTACAAATGTGGAGCCAGAATGTATTGATGAATGTGTTTAAAGCTTGTTTGGAAAAAGATTGTTCACCTTTATAGCTTGTGACAGGATTCAAAAAGCTAATAAAAAATAAACTGAGGTCAGCCATGGGCAGGCCAAATTGAACAAGCTGTCACTGTTGACTGAGATCTTGTCCCTGCAAGAGCACATCATGGAGCATGTCCGCTGTGCTCCAGCAGGGCTGCAAGTGAGGTTAAGCACTCACTACACATAGTACCCTTTAGCACTGGGGACTAAATCTCAAGCCCCTAGCATGTCTGCTTCTTGACTCTCAACAGCGCAGGGTATGGGTGGCATAGGCATGTCTGGGGAAACAGGGGTTTAAGTAAATTTGATAATCTCCTTACAAACGAGGTTCCTGCTTACAGCATGGCATGTGCTTCCTTCTTAGATCTCATTGCTGCTTATCAGACAGCTACCCTGAGCCACATTTCTGAGAGTTAGCAGGCTTTTTCAACAGTGGTATCTCAAACCACATTTGCAGCAGAAGAACCAGACTAGATGCACTAGGCCAGTGGTCCCCAAACTGTGGGTGCGCCCTCTTAGGGAGGTACGGAAGAACTTTTGGAAAGATGTGGGGATATGGTGGGGCCCAGGCCATCCCGCACAGGAGGTGGGGAGGGAGCGCCACCTAGTCCAGCTTGGCCCCCGGCCGCAGCTCCCGGAGGGCACGGACCGGGTAAGGGGAGGCGCCACCTAAAACTTTTGGGTACCACTGCAATAGGCCCAGGGAATAAATCCCATTCCTCAGAATGTAATTATGTCTTAGTGCTAGTAGAACAATCTGATTTTGGCAGTAGCTAAAGATAATTGATATATTCTGCAAGTTGAATCCACAACTGCTAGCGAATTAAAAGCTAAATAATTGCTGAAACGGTGCTGCACAGGTACATTATAATCTGCCATGTTGTTTTTCCTATGTTCTGAAATTCAAACTGTGTAGGGTGAGAGGATCTTTTTGTGCATAAAGAAAGGGTCAAAGTCAGTTTCTTCTTGCTTTCAACATGTATTGTAAACTTAATGTGTTAACCTTGTAAGGACTTGCTATTTCATGTCAGCATGTACTTGCTTAACAAACGATGCTTTCTACTGCAAATGAACTAGTATTCTCCAAAATAAAATCCTATCCAGGTGTTTACTGCCTTCCTTCTATATGCCCTTAAGGTGCCAAAGTCACTCCATGCTTCCCTTCAAAAAATACAGATAAAGCTTCTCTTCATCTTAGACCTTCAGGACTGCCAATCCACTTGATTCTGTATGGAAACTGCCAGGTTGTCATACTGAGCAATCAGTGGTATTCAAAATAGTGTTGTGCTGGATGGTGTTAGTGGCTGCCAAGAAATGTGCATCTAAACTGTGAGAGACAAGATGAGTGAGGTAATATCATAGAATCATAGAATATCAGGGTTGGAAGGGACCTCAGTAGGTCATCTAGTCCAACCCCCTGCTCAAAAGCAGGACCCATCCCCAATTAAATCATCCCAGCCAGGGCTTTGTCAAGCCTGACCTTAAAAACTTCTAAGGAAGGAGATTCCACCACCTCCCTAGGCAACGCATTCCAGTGTTTCACCACCCTCCTAGTGAAAAAGTTTTTCCTAATATCCAACCTAAACCTCCCCCACTGCAACTTGAGACCATTACTCCTTGTCCTGTCCTCTTCCACCACTGAGAATAGTCTAGAACCATCCTCTCTGGAACCACCTCTCAGGTAGTTGAAAGCAGCTATCAAATCCCCCCTCATTCTTCTCTTCCGCAGACTAAACAATCCCAGTTCCCTCAGCCTCTCCTCATAAGTCATGTGTTCCAGACCCCTAATCATTTTTGTTGCCCTTCGCTGGACTCTCTCCAATTTATCCACATCCTTCTTGTAGTGTGGGGCCCAAAACTGGACACAGTACTCCAGATGAGGCCTCACCAATGTCGAATAGAGGGGGACGATCACGTCCCTCGATCTGCTCGCTATACCCTTACTTATACATCCCAAAATGCCATTGGTTTTCTTGGCAACAAGGGCACACTGCTGACTCATATCTAGCTTCTCGTCCACTGTCACCCCTAGGTCCTTTTCTGCAGAACTGCTGCCTAGCCATTCGGTCCCTAGTCTGTAGCTGTGCATTGGGTTCTTCCGTCCTAAGTGCAGGACCCTGCACTTATCCTTATTGAACCTCATCAGATTTCTTTTGGCCCAATCCTCCAATTTGTCTAGGTCCCTCTGTATCCTATCCCTGCCCTCCAATGTATCTACCACTCCTCCCAGTTTAGTATCATCCGCAAATTTGCTGAGAGTGCAATCCACACCATCCTCCAGATCATTTATGAAGATATTGAACAAAACCGGCCCCAGGACCGACCCCTGGGGCACTCCACTTGACACCAGACTAGACATGGAGCCATTGATCACTACCCGTTGAGCCCGACAATCTAGCCAACTTTCTATCCACCTTATAGTGCAATCATCCAGCCCATACTTCTTTAACTTGCTGACAAGAATACTGTGGGAGACCGTGTCAAAAGCTTTGCTAAAGTCAAGATACAATACATCCACTGCTTTCCCTTCATCCACAGAACCAGTAATCTCATCATAGAAGGCGATTAGATTAGTCAGGCATGACCTTCCCTTGGTGAATCCATTCTGACTGTTCCTGATCACTTTCCTCTCATGTAAGTGCTTCAGGATTGATTCTTTGAGGACCTGCTCCATGATTTTTCCAGGGACTGAAGTGAGGCTGACTGGCCTGTAGTTCCCGGGATCCTCCTTCTTCCCTTTTTTAAAGATTGGCACTTCATTAGCCTTTTTCCAGTCAACCGGGACTTCCCCCGTTCGCCACGAGTTTTCAAAGATAATGGCCAATGGCTCTGCAATCACAGCCGCCAGTTCCTTTAGCACTCTCAGATGCAACTCGTCCGGCCCCATGGACTTGTGCACGTCCAGTTTTTCTAAATAGTCCCTAACCACCTCTTTCTCCACAGAGGGCTGGCCATCTATTCCCCATGTTGTGATGCCCAGCGCAGCAGTCTGGGAGCTGACCTTGCTAGTGAAGACAGAGGCAAAAAAAGCATTGAGTACATTAGCTTTTTCCACATCCTCTGTCACTAGGTTGCCTCCCTCATTCAGTAAGGGGCCCACACTTTCCTTGGCTTTCTTCTTGTTGCCAACATACCTGAAGAAACCCTTCTTGTTACTCTTAACATCTCTCGCTAGCTGCAGCTCCAGGTGCAATTTGGCCCTCCTAATTTCATTCCTACATGCCCGAGCAATATTTTTATACTCTTCCCTGATCATATGTCCAACCTTCCACTTCTTGTAAGCTTCTTTTTTATGCTTAAGATCCTCTAGGATTCCACCGTTAAGTCAAGCTGGTCGCCTGCCATATTTACTATTCTTTCGACACATCGGGATGGTTTGTCCCTGTAACCTCAACAGGGATTCCTTGAAATACAGCCAGCTCTCCTGGACTCCTTTCCCCTTCATGTTAGTCCCCCAGGGGATCCTACCCATCCGTTTCCTGAGGGAGTCGAAGTCTGCTTTCCTGAAGTCCAGAGTCCGTATCCTGCTGCTTACCTTTCTTCCCTATGTCAGGATCCTGAACTCAATCAACTCATGGTCACTGCCTCCCAGATTCCCATCCACTTTTGCTTCCCCCACTAATTCTACCCGGTTTGTGAGCAGCAGGTCAAGAAAAGCTCCCCCCCTAGTTGGCTCCTCTAGCACTTGCTCCAGGAAATTGTCCCCTACGCTTTCCAAAAACTTCCTGGATTGTCTATGCACCGCTGTATTGCTCTCCCAGCAGATATCAGGAAAATTAAAGTCACCCATGAGAACCAGGGCATGCGATCTAGTAGCTTCCGCGAGCTGCCGGAAGAAAGCCTCATCCACCTCATCCCCCTGGTCCGGTGGTCTATAGCAGACTCCCACCACTACATCATTCCTGTTGCTCACACTTCTAAACTTAATCCAGAGACACTCAGGTTTTTCTGCAGTTTCGTACCGGAGCTCTGAGCAGTCATACTGCTCCCTTACATACAGTGCTACTCCCCCACCTTTTCTGCCCTGCCTGTCCTTCCTGAACAGTTTATAACCATCCATGACAGTACTCCAGTCATGTGAGTTATCCCACCAAGTCTCTGTTATTCCAATCACGTCATAATTCCTTGACATCACCAGGACCTCCAGTTCTCCCTGCTTGTTTCCAAGGCTTTGTGCATTCATATATAAGCACTTGAGATAACCTGCTGATCGCCCCTCATTCTCAGTATGAGGCAGGAGCCCTCCCCTCACAGACATTCCTGCCTGTGCTTCCTCCCGGTATCCCGCTTTCCCACTTATCTCAGGGCTTTGGTCTCCTTCCCCTGGTGAACCTAGTTTAAAGCCCTCCTCACTAGGTTACCGAGCCTGCTCACAAAGATGCTCTTCCCTCTCTTCGTAAGGTGGAGCCCGTCTCTGCCCAGCACTCCTCCTTCATGGAACACCATCCCATGGTCAAAGAATCCAAAGCCTTCTCTCCGACACCACCTGCGTAGCCATTCGTTGACTTCCACGATTCGACGGTCCCTACCCAGGCCTTTTCCTTCCACGGGGAGGATGGACGAGAACACCACTTGCGCCTCAAACTCCTTTATCCTTCTTCCCAGAGCCACGTAGTCCGCAGTGATCCGCTCAAGGTCATTCTTGGCAGTATCATTGGTGCTCACGTGGAGAAGCAGGAAGGGGTAGCGATCCGAGGGCTTGATGAGTCTCAGCAGTCTCTCCGTCACATCGCAAATCTTAGCCTCCGGCAAGCAGCAGACTTCTCGGTTTTCCCGGTCAGGGCGGCAGATAGATGACTCAGTCCCCGCCGAGTAGAGAGTCCCCGACCACCACCACCCGCCTCCTTCTCTTGGGAGTGGTGGTCGTGGAACCCCCCCATCTCAGGACAGCGCATCTCATGCCTTCCAACCAGCGGAGTCTCCTTCTGCTTTCTCCCCCCAGACATATCATCTGGTCCACTCTCCGCAACGGTACCTGTGGAGAGAACATGAAAGCGGTTAGTTACCTGTGTCCGCGTTGCTGGAACCCGGACATTCCCCCTTCTTCTTCTGGAGGTCACATGTTGCCAAGCTTCTTCACTGGCCTCTTGGCTCCGCTGTGCAACCTGCTCTAAATCTTTAGAGCTTTGTGCCCGTAGAAGCATATCCTGACTTTTGTCCAGAAAATCCTCCGTTTCTCGTATGCAACACAATATCTTTCTAGTGGACTAACTTCTGGTGGTGAGAGACATGAGCTTTTGAACTACACAGAGCTCTTCCTCTGATCTGTGGGTATTCACAGGCTTTCATTGAAGCTGATGGGTGAAGTGGCCTGTTAACATCCTTGTAATCATAGGACAAAAAAGCAGGGTTGAAATAAACCATAAATCCAGCACCTATTCAGTCCATGATTTTTAGTGTTAAGCTCCCAGGCTAGTCTTCTGAAAGTGTTGCGCAGGTTTTCTTTGAGGATGAGTACTGACTGGGCTATGTCTACACTAAGTGACTTAAGTTACACCGACATAAACACCAATGTGGACAGCGCTATGTCATCGGGAGAGTTTCTCCCGGTGATGTAGCTACTGCCACTTGCAAAGTTATGGAGCTAAGCCAACAGGAGAGCTCTCTCCCGTCAACTTAGAGCAACTACATTGCAGAGCTTAGGCTATGTCTACACTATGTCTAGACAGCAGAAGAGAGCTCTCTTGCCGGCAAAATAAAGCCACCCCCAATGAGTGGTGACAGTTTTGTCGGTGGAAGAGCCTCACCTGCCAAGAAAGCGCTGTCCACACTGGCGCTGGTAAAACTTTTGTCAATCAGAGAGTTTCTTTCACACCCCTGACCAACAAAAGTTTTACCAACAAAAGTGCAGTGTAGACATAGCCTTACAGTGGCATAGCTGCATCAGTGCAGCTGCGCCACTGTAAACTCTCTAGTGTAGCCGTAGCCTTGGACTGATCTAGAGTGATTGTGAAAAGTGTTCACCCACAGGTGATGTGGTGGTGGGGGTGGTTTGTCTTTTCCTGTTGGGGTTCATTCAAGAGGATATTGATTGTCTGGCTTCACCCAAATGTTGTTGAGGCATTTAGTGCACTGGATGAGGTACCCCATGTGTTGTGATAGGTATGTGTGGGACCCATGGATCTTGAAAGGTGTGTTTTGGGGGGGGGGGGCTGTTGATCATTGCAGCAGTGGAGATATCTGCAGGTTTTGCATCTGTTGGTCTGGTGCTGCTTTGAGTTGGTGTGTTCTGGTCTGTGGTGAGCTTGCTTCTGATTATGAGGGAAGGGGGGGGGGGTATTGGAAGGCCAGAAGAGGGGATTCAGTAAAGACTTTTACTTGGTGGGGACCCCCATCCTAAAGGGTTGTAGTTGTTTGATATCCCATATGGAGAATCATTTGAGATATGGTGACCTTGCCATGAGCTGGCCCCTGGTCTGCAAGTGTCAGAGTCAATGCGATGTTTTCCCATTGACTTCAATAGGGCCAGGATTTTGCCCAGTGAGTCAAGAAGCATGGTATAAGTGTGCATAATGTCCTCAATCTTACATTGAGAATGGTTTGAAGTTTTATTTCAGGATGGGGTTTTTTTAGTTGCACAAGGTGTGCCTTTATTTTGTGGTGGTGACAAACACTTACCCTTGGGATCATTAGACTTGTTTGCTGTAAGTCTTTAGAAGTTTGGTTTTACCATGGATGGCAGCTTGTGAAGAATCCACAGAACGTTAGTTCACTACACATGATTGTATTACAGCTCCCTAGCATTGCCAAGGATTTTCCTGGAGTCTCCAGGAATTAAAGATTAATCTTTAATTAAAGATTGTCATGCAATGAAACCTCCAGGAATACATTCAACCAAAATTGGCAACCCTACCTCCATCCCTTGCAATCTGCATGCTGTTTAACTATGCAGTTGGTCCCGCCACTTTTAATGCAGCATAAGCCCTGGCATTCTCCTTGCTCCAAAGGGCATGCCATGCTCAGACACCACCAACCATTCAGACATCAAACAGTCAACACTTGGCTGTGACACAACTTTTTGGGTGGCACTTGCTCTTCCCTGTCATTCATTTTACCTAGGACCCAATTCAAGAAGTTATCTGAGCAAGCAAGCATCTCACTTAAGCACATAAATGGTCTCATTGACTTTGGCGCTATCATTGGGCCTTGCTGAATATAGGCCTTAATCATGAAGATTTTTGTTGGTTTTTTTAAAGTAGTGAAAGGTATTTTATCCTAACAATGGGGGGAGGGGTCAGTTTGACCACTGATGATACTACCTTTCTTTGTCACCCTTTTCATTCCACAGATTCATGATCTGTTTTTGACAGTAGTAACTTAAAAATACAGACAAAAAAATCAAGCCTCTTTAGCCTTACAGCAAGAGGGACCATAGTATGGAAAATACTTCACTTGTATTGGTGCTATGGCAAAGCTTAATAGAAGCTTACAGACTGGGCATGTAGCTGGGGAGAGGGGTGAAAGGAAGAGTTGACACCTAGCATTCCTTTGTTTGCATTTCTTCTTTTCTTCCTTTAATAGTTGGTTTTTGCATTCTCTACTCAAGAACATAAATGCTGCAATTATCTCCTTAGGAGCTTTATTACTACACAAAAGTGACAGCAGCATCTATTGTGCCACAGATTTTTTTTTTTTTAAATCTCAGGGCAATAAAGTGATCATAAACTTCTACAAAGACTTATCATGTGTGCTATTAGTTTCCGGTATATCAAAAGAAGTCAGATAGGAAGTTCAGGAACACAAAACCAATGGTTTTCTTTTAACTTTAGTTTCTCTTTGTAGGGGAAAAAGAAAACACTTTCTGAAAAGTGACTGAAGTTTTTTGTAAACCATGGATTTCCATCCTGTACCTGAGACACCTTTCCTGACAAGTTTCCATCAAATCTGATATATTCTCACAAAATTTCAGTTTCAACTAATCAGCATTTTCTGATGAAAAACCATTTTGTCAAATTCCTAATCAGTGTCCCATCATCTTCAGCAAGTATTTGACAGTAGTTGTATTCTATAATTGCATCCAATTAACCCTGGAATTAACCTCCTTTGCTGCTGCCAAGTGATGAGCTTCTTGCTAGTGGCAGAAATTCTTATTAGACCCTAAGTGCACGACCTTGCACTTTGTACAATTGAATTTCATCCTATTTCTGTCACTCTAGTCTTCAAGGTCATTCCGCTCTGCCTATATAATATTCTGATCCTCCTCTGCATTGATGCTGCCTCCCAAATTTGTATCAGCAGCAAATCATTAGCACATGCCTACTGCTTGTGCTGAGGTCAGTAATAAAAATATTAAATAAGATTGGTCCTAAAATCAATCTTTGAGGAATTCCTCTACTAACCTCATGCCAGTCTGATAATTCACCTTTCAGCACAACCTCTTGCCTTCTCCTTTTTAGCCAGTTCCTTATTCACCTTACAAGTCTAGTACTGATCCCCATCTTCCCATGAGTTTCCAAATCTAACTAATTTCCCATATGGTGTCATATATGACCAAACAAACACCTGTAGTCACACCTGACACACTATTGTAATAATCTGTACAAAATATGCCTTGTGAGGTATCATTTGAAAACCTAACTCACTAGTCAATATCGTGGTGAAATGTATGTAAGCAACATTATATGTAAAGTTATGAATTCCCCCTGTATGATATTGGTAGCACATGTTCAAACCCATGCCTGATAAGATTCAGTGGTTAAGCGGGTCTATCTTAAAGGAATGTTTACTGTAATTTACATATAAGTATTAAACAAGGTCCTTGAGACAGCAAGAGGGAGACAAGGCAAATCTGAATTTCAGCATACATAAAGGAGAAGAAAAAGAATGGGGGCACCTTCACCCCTAGACTCAACATCGCCTTCTTTACTGTTTGAATAAACTTTGCTTTGAGGGGTAATCCAGTCTGTCTCTCTCTTGCTCTTTCAATTAAGAAAAGAAAGAAACCAGTCCTTTGGACTTTGATGGCAGATCCTGACTTAAGAATTTGGTCAGCCCTGTTGCTGGAAACATGTGGTAAGGATTTTACCTTGAACCAAGTCTAGTTTAAGTCTTAGCTACTAGGAAGAATTTTATCTTTATTTCTCTTGTAACCATTTCTGACTTTAATTCCTTGTACTCACTTAAAATCTTTGTAGTTTTATTCTTTAATCAAAACTAACTCAGTGTTGTAATTAAATTGAATTGTTAGTTTAACTGGAGTTACCCAAACAAACTGTTGGATAATGGACTCCTTATGGGGCAATGGATCTATAATATCTGAACTGTTCAGAAGAGGACTAGACAGTGAAAAACACACATTTCAGGAAAAACTCAGGACTGGGAGTGTGTTGAGGTCATCCTGCAAGGAGTAACCAAGGCTGGTGGAAGCCGGTGTGTGGCTGGTGTGTTGCTGTCTGGCTGCTGGAGTCAGAGTTCCTGGACTAAGACTGCAGCTATACACAGACATTCCAGGTGCCCGGCATGCTGTTTGACTGTTCTGAGGGGCCCAGGTTGGGAGCCATAGCAGCAAAGCACTGTGAGGCACCCATGCTCACAGGGCAGATGGTGACACCTCCTCACTGGTCTGGATTGCACCCGAGAAAGTGATGTTGTCTCAACTGCTTTACTGAAGTCTAAGCATCAGATTTACTGCATTTCCGTGATCTTAAAAAAATTCTCTAAGAAGAAAATTAGTTTAGATCGTGCCAGACTGTCTTTGGTAAATCCACGTTGCCTTACATTTCCTTTACCATTTACCTCCAAGAATTGGATAGTTCTGTCCTCCATAATATTTCTAATACGTAGCATACTATTGTGGTCAGACTAACGGGTCTCTGATAGCCCAGATCACTTTTGTCCCTTTCTTAAATATGTCTGACATTAGCTAAACGATCCTACTCCTATTGACATTTTTATTAAAAATCCTTGTTACTGGACTAGCAATCTCATGTGCCAGTTCTTTCAGTATTTGGGGATGGAAAAGATTCAATATCCCCCCCTTTTCCCCCCTGAGTTGAGCACATCAAGCTCTTATATTTTTCTTATCTTCCATTTCTAGACACATTTCCATCAGAGGCACTGCCTTCATGCACATGTTCCATATCATCCTTACTGAAAACTGAGGCAAAGTATTAATCTCTTTTTCAGGCCATACCTAGATTAACTTTAGTTTCTTTGGGCCTCTATGCAGTATGGATGGAAACCTCATCCATCTTTATTCTTTTTATTTATATAACTTAAAACTTTAATTTCCTTGGCAAGAGCTAATTCAGCTTGACTTTTTAGCAATTCTCACTTTATTCCTACATTTTTCTAATCCCCCATTATATGGCTTTCTTTGCTGATCAACCCCTCCTTCCATTCCCTATAGGCTCTCTGCTTACACCTTTCAAGTGATTATTCTTCCAGATAAGTATAAAGCCTATCCCTACAAGTTCTGCCCGCCATTGCTTGGGATGCAAATTTCAGCTGGTTGACATGAAGAAATTCCAAACACACAATCCAAGATTTTCCTATGACTAGCTCTTCTGTGATGTCCTCATTACTTACCAAAAGCAAGTATAAAATTGCATCACCTCTTGTTGGTTTGGTGACAATTTGATGAAGAAAATTATCTATCACATCCAGGAATAACAGGGCCCTACCAGTATTAGTAGCATTTATTCTCTAATTTAGATCCAAGAAATTAGTCTCCCATTATGACTTAATTCCCCAAAGTACTTTTCTCTTCAATAATATTAAAGACCTCTACCCATATCTAAGTCTGACCCATGCGATCTATAGCAGAAACTCTGCACTATCCCAGTAGAATCTCTTGAAACACCTTCCCCAAAGTGATTTTGTCCCAAACAGATTTTGTCCATAATATCATTATTTCTTTAGTTGATTGTATATCAAGGCACAGTTACTCCACCAACTTTACTTTTATTAATTCTCTCTCTCCTAAACAGCACATAGCACTCATAATTGGAATACAGGTATTGAAGGCTATTCCACAATGCTTTTGTAAGCCCTATAATATCCAGTTTGACCTCCTTGCACGGTATTTCCAATTCCTCCATTTTATTGCCCTGACTCCTTACATTCATGTACAAGAATTTCACATGCTTCCTTCAGACCTCACCCAGTTTTTAGCCAGATTAGATAGTTCTTTCACTAACTAACACCTACCTGCTACTACTCCAATCAATATTTGCACTTTCTCCTGCTGTCCATACTCTTACCTTGTGGAGTTCCATTATCCCTTACGATATCGTCATTTGGCTGATTGTTCTCCTCCTGTGTATTGGAGCCAGGCATGGAGACTTCATGAGTCTCTCTCCCTTCATCGACTAATTTAAAGCCCTTCTTATCAATCATGCCAGTCTCAATCTCAGAAGGTTAATGCCCCAGGTACTTACTTAAGTGGAGTCCATCAGTCAAAGAATTATCTTTTTGTGAATGTCACACCTTCACCCTTCTTTAGGGACCAGAATTATTGCCCTGAATCACCTGAGTTTCCATTTCTTTAAGCATCTTACCCAGCATAGATGTCCTTGTTCCATTCTGGTGGGTCATTCCATGGGAATCTAGCAGCAGCATTTTCTCCTGACACACAGCACAATTTGGACTCCCCCCCCCCAACCCCCGCCCCGTGAGGATCCTTTTCAGCCTCTCATCCACATCTCATATCTTTATTCCTGGCAAAGAGCATGTTCTTCTGTTCTCTGGTATGGTCACAGGTCTGGTGACTCTTCTGAGTATGGAGTCCCCAATCACACAGACCTGTCTCTCTTGCTGGTGCTGGTATGAACCTTTGTTTTTTCTTTTGCAGTCCTCTGTACATTGTCATTTTTCCTTAGAGAGAAGCTCTGGTACATCTCTTCCTCTCTTTTGAAGGGACTGGCTTCCCTTCCCTTCTCTTCTTCCTTGTCACCCCATCTTCTTTCTCCTCCTCATTCCCCAATGCAGCAAACCTATTACTCAACTCAACTCCACCACCATTAGCTGGTCTCTTCCTCTGCCTTGTCCTCAGTCACATTCTTCCATGGATTACTGTCTCTTCTGGCAGTCCTTTTGTTCAGCAGATGTCTGCAGATCTTGAGGTTTTTCTGTACCACTTTCTTTCTCCCCTCCTGCATTACACCTTCAGATCCCTGTTCAAATTCCATCTTCATCTCCAGCTGCATCTCTAGTCCTTGGATCTTCTCTGCCATGAGCTTGCAGGCAACATTTCCATGAGGTACCCACTCAAGGCTGATTTCTATCCCATGGCTTCTGCATCTAACTAACTACCTTCTCTCCTCTTGTCAGGTCACTTCTAGTTCTGCCACAGTAGTCACCATTGTCTTGTCTTCCTAGACCTTATTTTGAAGGGAGGATGGAGGGAAGCACCCCCCCTCAAAAAAAACCACTCCCACAAACTCTACTGTGAGCTTCTAGCTGTTTGCTGCTCCCATGCTCACTAGTGACTAGCTTTTAAACCTAGCCAAACTAGGTCAGCACTGCCCCCTCATCAAGGGATATCCACAAATACTGAATCAAGCCACATACCTGGAACAAATCACTGAATTCAGAACACAAAATCACCACTTTTCTCTCAGGCCAAACTCCCACAGAAACTTCACTGTTAGCTTTCTTGTTAACATTAAAAATCATTCCCCAATATGTTTAAAACTGAACTTCATGGCCCAGGTCCTCCAGTCCAACTGAACTGTACTTTGTATAGAACGGGGTTCTCAAACTGGGGGTCGGGTCCCCTCAGGGGGTTATGAGGTTATTACATGGGGGGTCATGAGCTGTCAGCGTCCACCCCAAATCCCGCTTTGCCCCCAGCATTTATAATGGTGTTACATATATAAAAAAGCATTTTTAATTTATTAGGGGGGTCGCATTCAGAGGTGAAAGGGGTCACCAGTACAAAAATTTGAGAACCACTGGTATAGAACTAGAGATAGGCTTTAAATCACCATTGTAATGCCTTGATACTGGGCTGACTGAGAACCCATTCAACCCCCAACACAACTCAGAGCAGCCTTAGGGCTGCTCTAGGTTTGCCTGGCTACTTTGACGTATGTGGGCTTGTTGGAGATTGCACCAGCTTCAACACCAGAATCTGCTAGCAGCTGCATTGCATTGTTAGAAATTAAGTTTCATTTAACAATATTCAGTAAATTAAATGCTCAAAAGCTGACTCATCTGCATTTCTTCTGTGTACAAACATCTGAACTAGTAAGATATGCACAGTCCAAAATGGCAAGAGAAAAGTGCCTGAAGAGGAATTCATTGTAACAGTAGCCATTGGATTCAGTGGCTATTGGCACCTCCATTAGGCTGTGGTGTACGGACCTCTTGGAACCCTAACCATGTTATGGAAATAAAGACCAGTCTTTACTGTGCACTATGCTGTTATTACACAGCACCTGTTTCTGTGTGTCACAGCAAGGCAGAGTTGAATCCCAATGTTCCTTGCCCCCAAAATGACTGCAATTCCTGACTGGGTCAGAAGGTGGAGTGTGACCTTAAATTAAAGAGATTCTCTGTTTAAGGTGGACTTGTGGCACCTTAGAGACTAACCAATTTATTTGAGCATAAGCATCCGATGAAGTGAGCTGTAGCTCACGAAAGCTTATGCTCAGATAAATTGGTTAGTCTCTAAGGTGCCACAAGTCCTCCTTTTCTTTTTGCGACACGGCTGTTACTCTGAAATCTGTTTAAGGTGAATCCCAGAACTGGCCAAACATTTTCCATCAGAAAACCAAAACATTCCAAGGGTTTCATCTAAGCTTTCTACCAAAATTAGCCCAGCTGGCTGGTCTGCCTGGCTTCCTGCCAGCCTACCTGGCTCCCTGGAATCCCCAGCATCCCACTCAGAGGGGATCCCAGGCTCCCTGAGCTATCCACTTCCCCAGCAGCCCACCTGGCAGGCTGCCAAGGAAGTACGGCTCCCTGGGTTTCCAGGATCTCTAAGCTGCCTGACTTCATAGCTCACTAGGCTATGTGAGGCTGCCTGGCTCCACAGCTTCCTGGGTGGCCAGCTCCCCAGACAACTGGCTCAGTTTCCCACCTGGCAGATTGCTGTAGAACCAGATATTTTGGTGAGCCATGCAGGCTGCTGGAGAGAGAGGTGGATTCTGACAGTGTTTCATTTTGGAAACACGAACACCAGAATCTTTCCACTGCCTGGGCATTGGGAGCACTCTGTTTCTGAAACACAATATTTTGGAAATTCACTCCTATTAACAATGTACATTCTTTGCTCTTTCATCTGGATTTGGAATGAGAATTATTTTCAAAACTCTCAACTTTTTTTTTTTTAAACACAGGCACAAACTCTCTCTCCTGGCCAGCTATAATGAACACATTACAAATGAAATGGCTGCACTGCCATAAGAAAATACCAAAGATATGCTGTCAACTTTTCACAGCAATAGGCTCTAAGCCTAGACTGCAAATCCCTTCCATTTAAAAAAAAAAAATTTCTGAGGTCCATAGGAATAGCCCCACCTTGGACAGAGCCCTTAAAGAGCAGCGTTTCAATGGAAGGAGCAATAGGAAAACTATTTTCTACCATTATTTTGTGTAAGGAAAAAATTACCATCTTGGTTTTGCTGCATTTCAACATGCCTGATGGTGCAAAACAAGAAAAATACTTTTCAAATGCTCTAAAACTTTGATAAACTTTAAATGAACTCTGCTCCTGAACAAAATGAGATCAATAACAAGAACCAGCTACAGCTGAAAAGGGATCAATAGCCTAGTGCATGGTAAATCAGAAGAAACCTTCAAGCATGTCAGGTGAACACTTCCTAGGGAGAAAAGATTTATAGGCTATATTAATTTGGGGGAATGTGAAATGGAGAATAGAGATACTGCTTATGAACTTTAGCTTGCACACAGACTACCATCCCTCACAAGCCTTAGTTATAACCAGAGCCATGTTTTGCTCTGTCACATGAAAATAACTAGCAGCTGGATGGCAAGAGGATCTGTAAGGATGCAATAAAACAGGAGTGATTGACACATGAGAGAAGGACACTTTCTGATCAGATCAGTAGCACTTCAGGATTTAATAATATTGTCATGGAAAGCTGTATTCGGTTTTGCTGAATCGGCTGAATGTGTATTGTTTTGGAAATAGCCCATATAATGTGATGGCTTGATGAATCTAATGAGAACACTATATAGCAGTACAGAAAGGTTTGTGATTGCTGCAATCTGTGTAGCCATCTGAACAGCAAAAGGTCAACAAAATTAACAGCTTAGAGACAGGGGATGAAAAAGTAGAGACTGGAGTGTATATAAGAAAAGCTATAAAACAGGCAAGTAAATGGTCTGCTGTCAGAGATAGTACTACTAAGATCTGCCTCTGAAGAAAATATTTCTGTAATAGGGTTGTAACAGAAAAATTGTGTGATGACCCCTGATTTCATCCCAGAGGTCACAGCAAGACCTAAAAGCACTGAGGGTGCAATATTTTTTTTAAGATGTGGTTGCAAGGCATTAGTAAACATTAAGTTTTACAGTCAGATTAAAGACAAATAAATGTTATGTGATCAGCTACTAAAGCCAGGTCAGGGAGTTAATCCACCAAAGTAACTCCTTCTGATCCAAGATATTTTCCTGAGATGGCTCTTAAAAATATGAATTGTGACTTAATTGTATTAATTGCAAAAAGATGTGTCTAAATTAGGGCTGTCAAGAGATTAAAAAGATTAATTGCGATTAATCGTACAATTAAAAAAATGTATCACGATTAATTGCACTGTTAAACAATAACAGAATACCATTTATTTAAATATTTTTGGATGTTTCCTACATTTTCAAATATATAGATTTCGATTACAACACAATATATATGAAAATGTAGAAAATCATCCAAAATATTTAATAAATTTCAATTGGTAGTCTATTGTTTAACAGTGAGATTAAAACGGTGATTAATCACAATTAATTTTTATTAGTTAATTGTGTGCATTAACTGTGATTAATTGACAGCTCTATTCTAAATTCTATATAGTTAGGTAAACACTGAAAGGGGATCACAGGAAATGTTGAAAAACACAAAATGGAAAAGGACTAGTTATGAATGAGATATGAGTAGGGTTCAAGAAAAGTGGTATGGGTTTAGATTCTTATATGTAAACTGCAAGCTGCTATCATGCTCTAGTGTACAGGTTCCCAACAGTGGTCTGTGGGCCACTCGGTGGCAACCTGGCTGGCTTCTCCTTATTTCACCTTGCAAAACTGCACTAAAGACAGCTTTAAATGCACTGGTGGCTGTTTTCCATGGGAGCAGGAATCAGTCTGTGTTAAAATGAGGTCCACATTGTCTAAGAATTCGGAATACCTAGCCTTGTGTTCAGCATTGCTAGGTATGGTTGCCAACTTTCTAATCGCACAAAACTGAACACCCCTACCCCGCCCCTTCCCCAAAGCCCCACTCCCACTCGTTCCATCCCCCCTCCCTCCGTTGCTCACACTCCCCCCACCCTCACTCACTTTCACCAGGTTGGGTCAGGGGTTTGGGATGCAGGAGGGGAGTGAGGGCTCCAGCTGGAGGTGTGGTCTCTGGGGTGGGGCCGGGGATGAGGGGTTCAGGGTGCAGGAGAGGGATCCAGGCTGGGGCAGGGGGTTAGGCTGCAGTGGGGGGGCTGAGAGCTCAAGGTGGGTGGGATGTGGGGGATGAGGGGTTTGGGTGCAGGAGGGGGTTGTGTTGGGGGGGGCAGTCTCTGGGAGGGAGTTTGGGTGCAGGAGAGGACTCTGGGCTGGAGCAGGGGGTTTGGGTGCAGTGTCCCAGTGGCACTTTCCGCAGCTCCCGGGAAGCAGCCGCCAAGTCCCTGCAGCCCCTAGACGCATGGGCAGCCAGGGAGGCTGCGTACGCTGCCCTCATGCCCACAAGTGCCTCCCCCCACAACTCCCATTGGTCATGGTTCCCAACCAATGGGAGCTGCGGAGCCAGCCCTCAGGGTGGGGGGGGGGGCAGTACGTGGAGCCTCCCTAGTTGCCCATGCATCTAGGAGCTATGGGGACCTGGCAGCTGCTTGCAGGAGCCGCAAGGAGCCTGCATTAGCCCCAGGCCCCCACTATGCTGCCGACTGGACCAGTCAGGATCCCTTTTCTACTGGGTGTTCCTGTCAAAAACCGGACGGGTGGCAACCCTATTGCCAGGTGTCATTCAGTTTGATTTCAAATGCTAGCCTCTCACTTTGCTGGAATGTGCATAGTCTCTGGGTTGAAGAACACTACTGATACAGGGCGTTTCTATCAAGCCAAGTAAGGAGTGACAGTGAAAAGTGCTAAAGAGAACTCAGACACGAACCTTCCAGAAGAGGAGTGGCTAATCATACAAATATTTGAGCGGCAATTAGAATGGGAATAATTGTGAGGCTTCAGATAAGCGTGTCAGACTAAGTACTAGCCAGGATACAAAATGACAAGCTGCTGAATGAATATATGACCTAATATGTTAGCTTGCAGTAAGACTGCTTAAAGTCAAAAGATCATAATGTAAAAAGAACAAATAGCCAAATTACGCCTGTTTAATGGCAAAGGAAAAGTCTCTTGCTTCCTAGGGGTGAGGAAAAAGGGTAATTGAGCCAGACTCTCAGCTGGTGAAAATCAGCATAGCTTCACTGAGGACAAAAGGAGCTATGCAGACTTGCACTAGCTGAGGATCTGGCCCAGTAACTTCAGCTTGAATCCCTAAGGATGAGTCCTGAAAATGTATTAAGGAATTTAAACCGGTAGTGTTCTATGGACATGTAATGGGTTTGTATTGGCAATTCATCTAAAAATCTATAGATTTTGATAGTGAAGAGATCCTTTATAGAAGCTCTTGATCCAGCCTCTGGCAGGAATATAACTTTCTTAAAAGTACAGAAGCTATGCATAAAAAGAATAAAAGGTTGCAAAGTGAGGGTCACTTCAACCAGTAAGTACCAGCATTACCAAGAGGGAATAGAGAATCAGTAAATTCTATACAGGAAAGATCTATGTGGATATTAAACATAAATATATATTAGTGCCACCTACCCAGAGAAACAGAGCTCAATATAGAGGTGTAGTTAAATTCAATGATAGGGTTGCTTTCACAAAATGTGCACTTGAACGCAGTGGATGTGTGTACTTACTCTATGTGGTGACTGATTTAATGCTTTGGCTGAGTGTGGATCAGTATCCTATCCATAGCCCTCAAAACTTTAATCAAAGTGTCAGAAAACTGCTATAAGCTTGTTCCAATAATAGCAGTTAGTAATACCATCATCTGATTCAGCTTCACCTCATTATTAATACATAAAGGCTTGAGGGCACAATCAAACACTTCACTTTCATTTATAATGGAAAAATTCCCATTGACTTCAATGCCAGTGTATATCAAAAGTACCGTTTTCAGACTAGCTTTTCTGCAAAGCATTGTGAATAGCATCTGTGTGACTGGATGTGTGGGCTGTTTATTAGAGGACATAGATAATGTGTTCAGGAACAAGTACAATTTCTAATACAGCTTAGGAAGGCTGGAGAAATCAATAAAGACTGCTTGGCTGCAAATCATGGAATCTATTCATGGAGGTGGGACACATTTTCCAAGGTTTGTTATTTTTCTTACTGTATCAACAGAACCTGGATAACATAGTAAATGCACCCAGGCCCACCAGTGATATAGTTCTGAGAACTTTCTTACTTGTGTTTCTAGATTGACACCTAGTTTATTTACAGGTCCTAGTTCTACAATCCCCTCTCAGCTGGTAATCCTTACATGAGTTGTTTCACTGACTTTGTCAACTTTGCACAGGAGCTCCACACTTGCGCTCCTTTGAAAGTGAGCCACAGCCAAAGATTGGGCTCTGAGCTAAGCTCTAGGGCCCAATAAACTAAACTTAACACTCCTTCTCTGTGTCTCCTGGTATAAAGCTGCAAATAAATGAGAACTTGAACTCTAGTGAAAACCTCCATAATTGGGTGTGTCATACTTTAGGAATCACCTATAGAATTTTTCTATAAACTGTGAATTGTATCTCAGCCCCCAATCTAAGCTGCCATTTCCATGGCTTTTTGGCTGACTTTAGAGATAGAGAAGATAAAATTGAGCTCATAACATACATAACAGCAACTCAGTTGCGACCTTAACAATGGAATTTCTGCCATCATTCCATAATTGAGTAGCATTTCTCTGAGTTAATACAGTAAAATGACTGGCTATTGAAAACATTAATCTTGGGTTGACGTCTCTGCAATTGATTAAAATGATATATCAATTTGAAAGCTAACCCTAAAATCGTAACTGTCTCATTTGCGGGGGTCTTCTGTTTAATATGCAGTCATTTTCTCATTAAATCACAAGCACTAAATATATGGTACTAGAACAAATAATTGTTGTGTTTAAACTATAATTGATCATTCCTTTGCTGATGCATTGTGCTGGTACTACCTAGAGAAAGTGGTGACATTCTTTTAAGTGACCTGCACCTTAAATTAACTTTAACCTAGAAACTGATCCAGCAGCTGCAGAATATAGCTACCCTCTTACTCCTTGGGTAAAGGACTGGCAATGCCAGTTGTCTTGCAACTCAGATTACATATGAAATATCAAAGGACTTTGCAGTAATTCAATTGGGTCTTTGACTCAATATTTGAACCATCTCTTGTACGTCTCACACAGGAAACTAATCACCAAGAATACCTACCTTGGAATTAGTTAAAATTTAGCCAAGTTTCATCATAGGTTTGGTATGTTTTTACTCTTCATTTCCCAATTGTAATGCTTCTGTGAAGGAGCAACCAACTCCGTCAGGCACATCCCTAGATAGCAGATAGGAGTACATCTGCAGATGCAGGACAGCTGCAAACATCCAAGAACCAGTCATGGACTAACTGGTGGTACCTCAGGGATGTGGTGGGGTGGCTACCTCTATAAAATGTCATAGACCCTATGATGAGAACACCAAGGTGAATAGAGACCACCTTAAAATGTCTTACTGGGGCAGGTAGGGTTCCATAGCGTTGATAGACAGCTCATATAAGAGGAGGAGAACCCCAATTTCAAACCAAAAGGTGTCAGGCCTGGACAGTTGCCATCCCATAGATATGCTCATGTGAACTGCTGATGGTATAGCAGAGACTTTACAGTGAATGTTGGTGTGACCAGGTGCCTGGATGGGCCACACTGAGAATGCCAACTCAGGGCAGACTGCAAGAATTAGGGCAAACAATCCCCAGAGACAAGGGATTTATTCAATAATTAGATTCACCAAGCCAGTAACAAAACAACTTCTGTAATACCACAGTGGTTAACCAGAAGTCAAATACAGTCCCCTTTAGGCAATCAAGCCTTTGGTTGCCATCTAGACAGTAAAGTCTAATATAATGAGGGGTGACTGAAAACTTTATTCACTATGCTTAAAATTCTACCAATCCCAAAAGACCTGACACATTGCCCTCCAGGTTTCAGAGTAACAGCCGTGTTACTGTGATACCTGGCCACTATGGATGTAGAAGCCCTCTACACCAACATTCCACACAAAGATGGACTACAAGCCGTCAGGAACACTATCCCCGATAATGTCACGGCTAACCTGGTGGCTGAACTTTGTGACTTTGTGCTTACCCATAACTATTTCACATTTGGGGACAATGTATACCTTCAGATCAGCAGCACTGCTATGGGTACCCGCATGGCCCCACAGTATGCCAACATTTTTATGGCTGATTTAGAACAACGCTTCCTCAGCTCTCGTCCCCTAAAGCCCCTACTCTACTTGCGCTATATTGATGACATCTTCATCATCTGGACCCATGGAAAAGAAGCCCTTGAGGAATTCCACCATGATTTCAACGATTTCCATCCCACCACCAACCTCAGCCTGGTCCAGTCCACACAAGAGATCCACTTCCTGGACACTACAGTGCTAATAAACAATGGTCACATAAACACCACCCTATACCGGAAACCTACTGACCGCTATTCCTACCTGCATGCCTCCAGCTTTCACCCTGACCACACCACACGATCCATCATCTACAGCCAAGCTCTGCGATACAACCGCATTTGCTCCAACCCCTCAGACAGAGACAAACACCTACAAGATCTCTGTCAAGCTTTCTTACAACTACAATACCCACCTGCTGAAGTAAAGAAACAGATTGATAGAGCCAGAAGAGTTCCCAGAAGTTACCTACTACAGGACAGGCCTAACAAAGAAAATAACAGAACACCACTAGCCGTCACCTTCAGCCCCCAACTAAAACCCCTCCAACGCATTATTAAGGATCTACAACCTATCCTAAAGGATGACCCAACACTCTCACAAATCTTGGGAGACAGGCCAGTCCTTGCCTACAGACAGCCCCGCAACCTGAAGCAAATACTCACCAACAACCACATACCACACAACAGAACCACTAACCCAGGAACTTATCCTTGCAACAAAGCCCGTTGCCAATTGTGCCCACATATCTATTCAGGGGACACCATCACAGGGCCTAATAACATCAGCCACACTATCAGAGGCTCGTTCACCTGCACATCCACCAATGTGATATATGCCATCATGTGCCAGCAATGCCCCTCTGCCATGTACATTGGTCAAACTGGACAGTCTCTATGTAAAAGAATAAATGGACACAAATCAGATGTCAAGAATTATAACATTCATAAACCAGTCGGAGAACACTTCAATCTCTCTGGTCACGCAATCACAGACATGAAGGTCGCTATCTTAAAACAAAAAAACTTCAAATCCAGACTCCAGCGAGAAACTGCTGAATTGGAATTCATTTGCAAATTGGATACTATTAATTTAGGCTTAAATAGAGACTGGGAGTGGCTAAGTCATTATTTCCTCTTGTTTATAAGAGGAAATAAGTAAGGAAATAAGAAATAAGTAGCCTATTTCCTCTTGTTTTTTCCTAACCCCCCCCCCCCAGATGTTCTGGTTTAACTTGGATTTAAACTTGGAGAGTGGTCAGTTTGGATGAGCTATTACCAGCAGGAGAGTGAGTTTGTGTGTGTATGAGGGTGGGGGGGATGTGAGAGAAGCTGGATTTGTGCAGGAAATGGCCCAACTTGATTATCATGCACATTGTGTAAAGAGTTGTCACTTTGGATGGGCTATCACCAGCAGGAGAGTGAATTTGTGTGGGGGGGTGGAGGGTGAGAAAACCTGGATTTGTGCTGGAAATGGCCCACCTGATGATCACTTTAGATAAGCTATTACCAGCAGGACAGTGGGGTGGGAGGAGGTATTTTTTCATATTCTCTGTGTATAAATAAAGTCTGCTGCAGTTTCCACGGCATGCATCCGATGAAGTGAGCTGTAGCTCACGAAAGCTCATGCTCAAATAAATTGGTTAGTCTCTAAGGTGCCACAAGTACTCCTTTTCTTATTGCCCTCCAGGTCAGGGAATATTTCAGATCTCACCCAAATATATGACAGGTTTCAGAGGAACAGCCGTGTTAGTCTGTATTCGCAAAAAGAAAAGGAGTACTTGTGGCACCTTAGAGACTAACCAATTTATTTGAGCATGAGCTTTCGTGAGCTACAGCTCACTTCATCAGATGTTTACCGTGGAAACTGCAGCAGACTTTATATACACACAGAGAATATGAAACAATACCTCCTCCCACCCCACTGTCCTGCTGGTAATAGCTTATCTAAAGTGATCAACAGGTGGGCCATTTCCAGCACAAATCCAGGTTTTCTCACCCTCCACCCCCCACACAAATTCACTCTCCTGCTGGTGCTAGCCCATCCAAAGTGACAACCCAAATATATGCTTATCCTTATTAACTAAATCTAAGATTTATTAATAAAAGAAAAAAAAGAGATCAATATACATACAAATGTGTGAGACATTCTATACCTCGAGAGAGCACCCTGTAACCCCCATATTCCTCATTTATTTAGAATACCTTACATGGCATGCTTTATATGTATCAGGGGAAAGGTTATGTGATCTGGTGAAAGTCACTGTTCTATCTAAATATGTATATCATTAATGCATATGAAGTTATGAGAATGTGTTGTATGGTTGTCACTAAAATATGCTGGGGGTTGGGAGGTGCCCAGATACCAGCTCTCCAATGGCAAGGGAGATAACCAACACCCAGGTGGATGCTGAACAGACATCACCAGCTATTGTCCGGCAGAGGAGTTACAATTCAATGACTCACTCACAGGAGACACACCAGGGTATTGCTTCACCTTGTGACTCAGCAATGCCCACCATACATGCCTGAACTTGTGTTCTCCAAGCACATGGACTGAGGGTATAAAACAGAACACAGGGGCCCACTGCTTAGCCTTTCTCCTGCCCCCACCTATGCTGCAAGCAACGAAGACGTTCAGAAGACTGAAGACTCCAACAGAGGAGACTGTCCCTTAAACCTGAGCCAAACCTGTATATTAAAGACTATGATATCCAGTGGTGTGAGAGAAACTGCTTAGTCTAGATGTTGCCAGTCTAATAAGGCTGGGAGTTTAGACTGCGTGCTTATGTTTTATTTTATTTTGATAACTTTTTGCATATCACTTAAAATCCCTTAAACTATCTTTTGTAGTCAAACTTCTTTTACTGTTTATCTTTACCAGTGAGTTTGCCTGAAGTGTGTGGCAAACCTTCTCAGGTTTGCAAAGGCTGGTGCATCTACTTTCCATTGATGAAGTGGTGAACCAATTTATTAATTTCCACTGCTCATCTTGAGCAGTGCAAGACAGTATATTCCTGAGGTACAAGGCTGGGAGCGGGGGGGATTTGGCTGGTGCCTTTCTCTGTGTGATTCATGAGTGGCTCTGGGAGCATTCATGCAATCTAGCTGGGCGTGGGGCTCCACATGCAGTTGTGCTGAGTGATAACAGTGCCTGGAGGGGTTTGCTGCTTGTCACTGGCAAGACATTGAGAGAGATAGCCCAGGCTGGAGAGAGCTAAGGGGCAGAGCGGTCCCATGGTCACAATATGTATAAAGTCCTGAGGTCAGTTTCATAGCAGAGACAGTGAGGCTGCTGATTTGTAAAAGTCTTTCTGGAATTTAAAAGGTTATAGTCCAATAGGCAGTCCCGGTGCAGAATTTGTTCAAATTCTTCCATGAGAATTCCAAAGTAAACCTGGAGACCTCAGTCTTGTGGCTTAGGCCTTCCCTGTCAAAGTTTAAGCAGATCTGAGATAAAAGGATCAGGCTTGAAGCTTCCTTTTTAGCTGAAGCAAGTGGGGTGCTGACAGGTAATTCCACCACATAGGCTTTGATTAGGGTTGCCAACTTTCTAATTGAACAAAATCAATCACCCTTGCCCCACTCCTTCTCCAAGGCCCCACCCCAACACTAACTCCAGCCCTCCTCCCTCAGTCGCTCACTCTCTCCCACTCTCATTCACTTTCACTGGGCTGGAGATGGGGGTTGGCAGGTGGGAGGGGGTGAGGGCTCCAGCTGGGGATGCGGGTTCTGGAGTGGGGCCAGAAATGAGGAGTTCAGGGTGCAGGAGGGGGCTCTGGGCTGAGGCAGGGAGTTGGGATGCAGGAGGAGGTGAGGGCTCTGGCTCAGGGTGCAGGCTCTAGGGTGGGGCTGGGGATGAGAAGTTTGGGATGAAGGAGGGGGCGCCAGGCAGGGGCCAAGGGGTTTGGAATGTAGGAGCAGGCTCAGTGTTGGGGCAGGGGGTTGGGGTGCAGGAGGGGGTGCATACTCTGGCTGGGGGTGTGGGCTCTGGGGTGGGTCCAGGGACGAGGGGTTTGTGGTACAGGAGGGGGCTCTGAGCTGGGTTTTGGAGAGTGGGAGGGGGCCCAGGGCTTGGCCAGCAGATTGGGGTGTGGGAGGAAGTTTGGGGTGCTAGCTGCAGGAGGGAGTTTAAGAGCAGGAGGGGGCTCAGGGGTGGGGAAGGGGGTGTGGGCTCCGGGAGGGGGTTCAGGGTGTGGGTAAGAATTAGGGTGTGGGAGGGGGTTTCAATCTAGGGCAGGGGTGGGGGGCTCCAGGAGGGGGCTCAGGGCTGGGACAAGGGATGTGTGGTGCAGGAGGGGGTGCATGCTCTGGGTGGGGGCTCAGGGTGCAGGCAGGGGTGTGGGGTGCAGAGTCTGGGAGGGAATTAGGGTGCCAGAGGGGGTTCCAACCTAGGGCAGAGGGTTGGGGTACAGGAGGCGGGTTGGGGTGCAGGCTCTGGCCAGGCAGCACTTAGCCCTGCTGCACTGCCGACTGGGAGCCACCTGAGGTAAGACAGGCTCCCAGCCTACCCTGGTTCTGCACGGCTCCTGGAAGCAGCCAGCATGTCTGGCCCCTAGGTGGAGGTGCAGCCAGGCAGCTCTGCGCAGTGCACGCTGCCCGTGCCCACAGGTGCCACCCCCGCAGCTCCCATTGGCCACGGTTCCCAGACAATGGAAGCTACAGAGCCGGTGCTGGGGGCGGGGGCAGCACACAGAGCTTCCCTGAGTGCCCCTGTGCCTACGGGCCACTGGGACATGCTGGCTACTTCCAGGAACTGCGTGGAGCCAGGGCAGGCAGGTAGCCTGACTTGTCCTGCCGCTAGAAAAGAAATCTGTGTACTCTACCACAAAAATGAAGATGGTGAGATGATCAAATGACTGGATGCTTTGTAACAGAAAAAGAAATGAGGTCATATAGGGGCTACTGTGGGTTGCCCCAATTGAAGATAAATTGAGGGTGTCTAGGCTATATTGATAAGGATATATCCAGCAGACACCTGAGAGTTACATTGATAGGATAGCACTTGCAATAACTGTGAATGGAAGATAACCAAAAAGGAGATTAAAGACTTGTACATGGACCTGGTATCAGTGGACCTTAGACCAATTTGCACAACTGCCAGGCATACAATCATGATCTTTTGAAGAAGGCTATAAAAGTCACCAGTCCCAAACAGAGAAGTGGCAGGTGAGGACGAGGGGAAGAATGTCCCAGTAGAGAAGGGAACCAAACTCAGACATGAGCACCCCTGAGCTTTTCATATGGAATCTGAAATTTGCAGACTCATCTCTAGTTGCATGGGAACCAAGTTTTGAGATGTCAGCTGTTTTAATGAAAACAAACAATCTTTGATCCCATAACTATCAAATCAAAGTAAACAATGGCATGCTAAGAAAAAGACTATCTAGAGGTAGTTTAGTTCTTCACATTTCAGAAGGTTTTGGTTGACTTGCTACACTAAGACTCTTAATAAAATTCATAACATGAGACAGGTGTTAGTTGATTAATCAGTTCTAATAGACAAAGTACTTTTGTAAGGAAAAGTAGTGAGTTTGTTTCATGAGTTGTGATGCCATAAAGTTACTCATATTTGTGAAAATATTCATAAATCTCAAAGTTTAATATTTAATCCAGTTCAGTAAATGCCCAGCTTTTGAGTACTCACCTTTTCACACCTTAAAGACCTGAGCATTTGTCCTCTGAAAATCATGCCCCTCTAAGATATCTTGAGCTGAGCAACTAAAATTAGTAATCTTGTTTGAAAATTTAAGCCTATGTTTCTGAGCTGACCCAATCTCATAAAAGTTTTTAATATTCAAAATGAAAAGTTAATGGACCACCAGTAGGATTTAAATTATTTGAAACTATTCAGCTGTGATTTGTGAGGAACAAAGGCATTTACAGAACTCAGGACTGGTTTGCAAATGACATGCTAACCAAAAAGACTTAATTTCTAATTAATCCATAAAACAGTTCAAACAGCTCTATTTTCTACTAGCAATAATCCTTACAATGCAAGTTTTGTCTTCACTATTCACAGCATAATCAAAATGAGATATTGCAACACTGCTCCCAACATGCAAAAGTAGTCTTGTATTGAACAGAGTACACATTCTTTATATTTGGAGCCAGGTCCTCAGCTGGTATAAATTGGCATAGCCCTATTGATTACAATAGGTCAATTTACACCAGTTTAGGATCTGGCCACAGATTATTTTTGAACTAAGATGTGTTTCTAAGATTATAAACTGTTCTGTAAGAGTTTCCAAACTGTTCAGGGTTGTAGAATTCTATTCTACTTGGGTTCCTGTGTCTTCTCTTAATGGTATGGCTTTGCAGAGCATGTAGAGTTTAGCTCTGTGTTCATGGAAAAGTGACTTATCTGGGGAACATGCTTGCAGGTTATAGAAGATGTCAGCACAAATTTCTGAGTGAGCATCATGAACAATATGTGGTGGACTCTGTAAAAAGGAAAATGTTGTCAAATTATTTTAGTGACAATCTTTGAAAATGAACAGCTAAGAAGTCAATAGCTGTCTTGTAGTAGCAGAAATCCTCGGGCTTATATATTATACCATTGGAAATGGCTAACCCATGGTTGAGAAACTACCCACTGACTTTGCAATAAATAAAAGGATAAGCTAATCGTTGTTTATCTGAAGTGGCCTGAGGCAGTGTTAATTTTGCCAGTTATAAAAACAGAAGGACTTGCTATATGAGTGAGTTGATGTTCACTCTATATAATTCTCCATGGAAACAGGCCTCCTGCATCTTTAAGCTATTTTGCAGAGATGGACTGTCCCTAAAAACTGCCTCCAGCCCCCCTGTGTGTGATGGGGGGGGGGAGAGAAGAGAGAATGACATGCATCATGTCCTCCCTGTGTGAGAGAGAGAAATCATATTTGCCACTGTGCAGCTCTGTCTTTACAACAAATGCAAGTGCTAGTGTGCTCTCTTGAGGCAACTTCCATAATGCCGTCCAATATCAGAGCTATGTCAAAAAGACAATGCATCAGAGCTTGGAGTTTACATAATGTGCACGTTCTACTTGGTGTACAAGTGCACAAAAGAGCACCAGCATCACTTCACATCATCCGACAGTAGAATATTTCTAGCCTAACACAGCATCACATCCAACAGGTTTCAGAGTAGCAGCCATGTTAGACTGTATCCGCAAAAAGAACAGGCATACTTGTGGCACCTTAGAGACTAATAAATTTATTTGAGCATGAGCTTTCGTGGGCTGTAGGCCCATGACAGCTTATGCTCAAATAAATTTTTTAGTCTCTAAGGTGCCACAAGTATGCCTGTTCTTTCATCAGATCTAAGTGTCAGTGTCTTTTTAAAAAGCACATTTCTCTAAAACACTATGAATGTTATTTGTATACACATACGTTGTGTTCCCCCTTTTTGAAGCCCAGCAGCTAGTCAAAATTTTGGGTTTTGGGTAGGGTTTACCACCTCGCTGGTATTTGACCAGCCTGGCTGAGTTTTTTATGAATTTGCCAGTTGCCAGAAAAATAGTTTAATCTGCTGGGTTTTTTTTACATGGGTCTAAAGATTTGCATTATCATCACAGTACACTGGGATATCTAATATTAAAAGTTTCCATGTCCAGATAAAGATGCTTCAGTGTTCCCACTTAAGCAATAACTGATCAAAATTGCTGATTTTGCCCAGCTGTCTGTCCACCAACACACAAGCAAACTGAGCATGTGTGAGAGGGGGTTTGAGTCATGCAAGAGCGAGGAGGCATGCCATGTTATAAAACTTATCAGTGCATTACTATAAAATACTATAAGCAGTTGTTGAAGGGAGGGGGTGCTGCAAAATTGCCTTGTGATTGGGGTTGTGGCAGTCTTGCCTTGTGGGGGTGGGAGGTAGAGAAGTGCCGGGGTTTTGCATTTCAAATGTGGTAACTGAAGCTCGGGGGGCGGGAGGAATGTTCCAACTGGGGTAAAAAGTGATGGAGTCTGGTATTTTCTTTATACAGCCATTGTAAACAAGATTTCATCAAAGTCCTGCTTCTCTCAACAAAGGAGGAACCAAAAAAGGAGTAACTTTTCTTAGAGGCCCAAGTTTCTTTCAGCCAGCATCCCCATCCCAGAACTTCTTTGGGCTTCTCCCAGGGTCACACCTGGCTTACAGGCTGTTGCTTGGCTTTCTTGGTCTGAAAATATTTTTGGCTGATACTGTACTCCTGGGTTCTCTTTGTCACCCTCAGATGCTGCTGGCATCTCCAAGCCTGGATGCTAGCCGGATTTCACTGGCACCACTGCAGTAACTCATGGAGGGAGTGGCACAGAAAAGTGTCCTATCACAGTGGAAGAATCAAGGCTTCCGTCTCTAGAAATGTTTGGGAGATAATTGCAGAATATCTCCGTGAGTTTCATCAAGATCTCTCAAGAGGATAAAAGGGACATCCCTATTTAGATAAAGTGCTCCCCGTGCCCACCACACCTAGCCCGAGCCAAAGAAATGAAATGAGGACACTGCCTCTGGTTGGTCTGCCTCTGGCTGAGCACAGGACAGTGATCTGATGTGGACTGTGTAAGTGGACTGACATTAATTTTCTTCAATTTATTCCCTAACACTTTATTTTGTAACATTGCTGTCTTCTAGTCAATGCCTGTGTTCTACAAACCTACAGGTGGGAGGGACCCCATTTTTAAATTAAGGATGGCAAGGAGAGGGAGATGAGGTTTCAGGCAAGAAAAGCAAAACAAAATAAATGCATGAATACAGTTGTGCAAGCTCCCTTCCCCTTCCTCAGCAGGCTCATCTGCACTCCTTAGCAGGACTGGCTTGACTCTGGCAGAGTTTCAGTCTCTGGCTCAAGGTGTGGTTTGAGTCCCCTGCCATGTCTTGCTCCTCCCCCACCCTGTTCATGGAAAGCGTCTCCACCATGGGGTCCTGCAACGTGTCCATATATGTCTGCAGGCTGCTGGTGAGGCCATTGGCCAGTACAGCATGTGGTTCATTGTAAAAGTAGTAGGGGATAACATTTCTTGTTGCCCACCCTCACCTTCTGGAATCTTTGGCAAAGTTACTTTGCTTCCATACAGCACTGCTGCTTATCCCTGTCATGTGCCTGTTTCAGCATCTCCTGTGCACTCTGCACAAGATATCAATATTTCTATAGCTGTTCCCTCTTTGAGCTTGCACAGCCTCTTCTCCCCTCTGGTCAACTGGATCCAAGGTTTCTTGCCTGCTCCAGGTAGGATCACAGCTAGTAGCTCTTTGTGCATGGAGCCAGCACGGGCAGATGCATGCAACAAAGGTGAGCTGGTAGCCATGCTCACCAAGGTGGCAATCAGGAAAAGGTATTTAAAAAACATGTGCTGGGGAAGGAATAAGGTGGGTGAAAATGAGGTAGGATCAGAGTCTAAAATAGGGAAAGAACAAGTCAAAAATTACTTAGACAATTTCGATGTCTTTAAATTACCAGGGTCTGGTGAAATACATCCTAGAATACTCAAGGAGCTGACTGAGAAGATATCTGAGCCATTACCAATTATCTTTGAAAAAAGTCATGGAAGATGGAGACATTCCAGAAGACTGGAAAAGGGCAAATATAGTGCCCATCTCTAAAAAGGGAAATAAGGACAACCCGGGGAATTACAGACCAGTCAGCTTAACTTCTGTACCCAGAAAGATAATGGAGCAAATAATTAAGCAATCAATTTGCAAACACCTAGAAGATAAGGAGATAAACAATAGTCAGCATGGATTGTGAAGAACAAATTGTGTCAAACCAACCTGATAGCTTTCTTTGACAGGGTAAGAAGCCTTGTGGATGGCGGGGGGAAGTGGTAGATATGGTATATCTTGACTTTAGTAAGGCTTTTGATACTGTCTCACATGACCTCAAACAAACTTGGGAAATACAACCTAGACAGACCTACTATAAGGTGGGTGCACAACTGGTTGGAAAATTGCTCCCAAAGGGTAGTTATCAGTAGTTCACAGTCATGCTGGAAGAGTGGGGTCCTGCAGGGATCAGTTCTGGGTCTGGTTCTGTTCAATATCTTCATCAATGATTTAGATAATGGCATAGAGAGTACACTTATGAAGTTTGTGGACGATACCAAGCTGGGAGGGGTTGCAGGTGCTTTGGAGGAGAGGATTAAAATTCAAAATGATCTGGACAAACTGGAGAAATGGTCTGAAGTAAATAGGATGAAATTCAATAAGGACAAATGCAAAGTATTCCACTTAGCAAGGAACAATCAGTTGCACACATACAAAATGGGAAATGACTGTAGGAAGGAGTACTGCGGAAAGGGATCTGGGGATCATAGTGGATCACAAGCTAAATATGAGTTAGTGTAACGCTGTTGCAAAAAAAAAAAAGCAAACAATTCTGGGATGTATTAGCAGGAGTATTATAAGCAAGATATGGGAAGTAATTCTTCCACTCTACTCTGTGCTGATTAGGCTTCAGCTGGAGTATTGTGTCCAGTTCTGGGCGCCACATTTCAGGAAGGATGTGGACAAACTGGAGAAAGTCCAGAGAAGAGCAACAAAAATGATTAAAGGTCTAGAAAACATGACCTATGAGGGAAGATTGAAAAAAATTGGGTTTGTTTAGTCTGGAGAAGAGAAGACTGAAAGGGGACATAACAGTTTTCAAGTGCATAAAAGGTTGTTACAAGGAGGAGGGAGAAAAATTGTTCTGTTTAACCTCTGAGAATAGGACAAGAAGCAATGGGCTTAAATTACAGCAAGGGTGGTTTAGGTTGGACAGTAGGAAAAACTTCTTAACTGTCAAAGTGGTTAAGCGCTGGAATAAATTGCCTAGGGAGGTTGTGGAAACTCCATCATTGGGGATTTTTAAGATCAGGTTGGACAAACATCTGTCGGGGATGGTCTAGAATAGATAATACTTAGTCCTGCCTTGAGTCCGGGGGACTAGACTAGAGGACATCTTGAGGTCCCTTCCAGTTCTGTGATTCATGTTACCAAAATCCCAAACCACATGCAGTCTGTCTGGTTTCAGGCTCCTTTACAAATTCCAAACCCAGGAGTTTACTGAGATTTTCTAAGGAACACAAACTTTTCAAGTGAAAAGCAGCATGATTTCAATGGACTTCTTCCCCCACCCTCCCCCTATGATGTTAGTGGTTTTGCATGTGACCTGAGTTAAGCACACATTTTTTTCCTCCCCTTAATATTTGGATTGGGCTGTGAAAGAGGATGCTGTTAGAAGGTAACATCACTTTTGATCAAAGCCACTAAAAATGCTTGATGAAGACATTATGTTGTGTACCTTCCTATAGACTTACCAAAACCCAAAGTCTTCACATTATAGAAAAAAAGTACCTGTAGCCAAATTTTCACATAGCAAAACAGTGGCTAAATATGTACATGGAGCCAGCATAAATCCAAAGTGACTATTTAATGGACAATCCAGATTATTCCAGTGTTCAATGAAATGAAATGCAATGAAAATCTGGCCTACTGCACATAAGGATGGAGCATTGGGAATTTCAGGAGTTTACTATTGGCGGTCCATATTTCTAGAGTCAGTACACATTTGTAAAACTCCTTAGTACATCCATGCATAATTGCACATTTCTTAGGCCACATAGTAATGTGCAATGAGGCCCTACTTCCTTGCACATTGTCTGGTGTGATTCCATCTTAAAAGACTTCATGTAACCATGAAAGCAAAAAGCTTATTATGCAGAAGATCTCACCTTATGAATGATGCATGCTGAAAGCTTTGTGCCTAATCACAGAAACTGCAAAGCCATGATGAGCTTTGAGTATATGAAGCTGCGGAGTTTTGAAAAAACACTTACCATATGCTGCAAAAGAATTAAGGAAACTGTAGCGTCAAGAGTAAAAGTTCAAAATATAAGAGAAGAGTTTTAAAATTCAGCCAATCATTTTTGTTTCTGAATGTGGGAGTAACATAATAGAAGTGAAATTCACCAAGAGGCACAAGAGCCTATAGAGAACCCCACCACAGTGGAATCATGGCACTTCTATGTGGGCAGTGCATGGTTGAAGATTAGGTGTACAAGTGTCTAAACCCCTGGCCTGCAGGGGGCTGGGCTCTGCATAGGCTAAGGCAGAGGGGCTATTGATGTGGACCAGGGCATGTTCGTTTGGTCTGGATTTTGTGTTTATCCAATCACTACAAACTTGAGGTTGAGCCAGAGTCATAGCACCTGATCCAGCACAGGGGCTGGAATGGAGGAGGCCACAAAGATTGAGCAATGTAGTTCCCCTGGGCAAAGCCCGTTGACTGGTGGTGTGTGGAGTGTCCAAGAATCAATATACCGCAAAGGTACAGCTCAATGGTTCTCCATCTGGCCCTGGTTCCGGCCTAGGGGCTGCTTTAATCTGCCCCATCTTGCAATAGTCTTGCAATGGACCGTCTGAACATAGTGAGACCACAACACCAAGCTTGAGCCACGTGTCAAACTGCCTCATGCATTGGGAATTGGCTATACCAGTTCTATCCCTGTGGATTCTGTCACACCGAGGGGGTTTCCAGTAATGGAGTTAGGAGCAAATTCCACACCTTTTGCACTGCAGAACACAAAATAGATGGGTTAGGGCAGAGAATTTGCCCCTGAACGTTTATAAACTAATAGCTTTCAATTCCTGTGCTACTAGTAACGACCTAGATTGTTAAAAGGGAAAGATTTTTAAAATCCCACTTAAGGGTAGAAAGAGGAGACCTTCCAGATCATTTAATTGAAGCCACAGCCCGCCAGCATGACAATAAGTGCACTCAATCAGCTGAAACAAAAATTTAACACCCTGACACTCACTGATTGCAAGGCATATTATAACCAAGTGGCAGACCATGTCGAATTTGGCTTTGCCAGGGATGACTTAAAGCCAGCATTCTGCATGATCCTCAACCTCACCGGTCAAGAGGTAGTCACTATGAACAGCATCCTGAATGGCAGCCAAGGCCATCCATGTAAATAGGATGATGACATCCTCTCACTCTGGGTGGAACATTATCAGTGCCCTGAACCGCCCTCTAGATGCTGCTTGCACAGAGCTGGACGATCTGGCAGCCACTGCGGTTCTGGACCCAGACCCTTGTACTGATGCACCAACACTGGACGAAGTGAAGGCACCATCTGTAAAAGGAAAAACAGACGCACAGACGGCGCTGATGGCATTCCCCCCAGAGATACTAAAATGTGCTACTGACCCTATTGCAGAATCACTTCTGGCCATCTTTTGTCTGGTGTGGAGAACTGGAACCTTGCCAGCCGCCTGGCTCCCAACAGTCAGGCTCATTAAACACCATTTTGTCCCTTCACTTGCTGTCAGAGATACATCGTGAGTTTAGGAAGCCCCTGCATGTAGTGTACGTTGATCTTAAGGCTGCATTTGATTCAGTTGACTGTGTCACGCTATGGAAGTCCTTAAAGGGCATAGGTGTCCCTACCACTCTTCTGGACTTGATTACAGAGCTGCATAATGGAACAACTGCCCATGTACATCTGGGGAATCAGATGTCAGTGCCTTTTAAATCAGTATCTGGTGTCAGGCAGGGCTGCATCTTGGCCCCTGCACTCTTTTTGTCAGGCAATGGATTTCATAATGCAGCATTCCGTCAGGTCCATCGGCATTGAGATCGGTGATCTCTTGCTCTTAGACCTTGACTATGCTGATGACGTTGTGCTCTTTGTACAGAGCCCTGACAGGTTTCGCGAGGCACTCCAGCATACAGAGGAGTCGGCTAAGATTGGCCTCCATGTTGCGTGGTCAAAGACAAAGCTGCAAAATCTAGGACCAGGTCCACCTGCGACTTCAATCTCTTTGAATAATGAAACTGTCGAAGCAGTTTCTCCAGCTTTTGCTATTTGGGTTCTATACTCACCAGTTCCTCTAACTCTCACATGGAGGTTCTTCATCGGATTGGCATCGCAGCATCTGCCCTGGATCATTTACCAGGAATATGGAACCAACATCATCTCAGCACAACAACCAAGTTCAGGATCTATTTGAGATGTATCCTTGCCGTACTGTTGTAGGGCTGCGGACACTATGCCGCTCAGATTGGGCAATATTGGAGGCTTTCCACACAAAATCCCAACACTGTATATTGGGCATAAAATGAATTCATCTGTAATACAGATATTCATGGTCACTCTAGTCTACAGACTACTGGAGCCATTGTCTGCAGATGGTGCCTTACACGTTTCAGTCATGTCATAAAAATGAGACAAGACATTCCATCAAATGCCATTCTCCAGGTGGCTTGTAACATCCGGAATAAAATTCCACCACCCGAGGGGTGGAGGTGGCCCAGAGGCAGATCCCCTATCACATGGGTTCATCAAGTTTGTTCTGATGTTGGACTCTCAGGCCATTAAACCCTTGAAGCCATGCAGGAACAGATCAAATGGTGAACGATTGCTACATCCGACTGAACAAGGAAGAAGAAGGAACTCAAACTTCAACTCCCATGAGGTACTGCAGCAGCTCAGAAGAATGCAGTCTGATGTTGAACCACCTCAAAACAAAACATTTGGATTAGGTTCCAAATTTTTAAAAAATCCTTTTTGGAAGAGAAAATGTTCTAGTTGTCTTTTTTAGGTTTTCTAAAACCTGAAAAAACTGAAACGTTGGTGGGAAGCAGAAATTTTTGCTTTTTCACCAAAAAGATATTTGTTGAAAACCCACTTTTCCATCAAAACCAGTTCTGATAGAAAATTTTCAACCCACCCATAGTGGTATCTTTTAAATACTCAATTTCATTTTCAGGTTCTTTCTGCTGTAAAGGTTGAATTTGAGTCACTTCAGAGGAAAATGTACCTGTTTTAAACAATTACTTTGGAATTTTTTAATTGTGGAAACATTTTTTATCTCTTATTTACAATTGTTTACAAAAATTTACATTTGGATTACATTTAATTTGACAGCCTCCTTATAATGTAGCAAAAAGTAAAGTAATATAACATTGCCAGCATAAGTCCTCTATTATGCTAGTTCCAGACTGTTGTTTATATCAAGACCTAAACATGTCCTTCTGAAGTTGGTAATTGACTTGAGTTGCTTAGTGACAACTACAAAGAATGGATATTCTGAGAAGTAGCAAAAGTGGCTCTTTGCACTGAGTGTGACTTAAACCCTTCTGTGAAAAACTGCTCTGAGCACTTCATGTATACTGTGTCCCTGTACTTAGCCCATTCTCATCATATAAGTACTGTACTTCAGTAGGAATCCTACTTTGACCCTTCATCTTCCCCCTACCAGTTACCCAACTTATCCATATAGCACAGAGTTCCCTCCCTCTTTCACTTTCTGATCCTCCTTTCCTTTTAGATCCTGGTGTGACGTTGCACTCCATATGATTTTATGAAAATATGCTAATGAGTGTGAATATAATGTAACTAGAATATGCTTCATGCAAAAGGTCTCTTGTAAGGTATCATTACAAATCTTATAATCTACTGAGTGTGGTCATCCAATTTGTATAAATGTATCATTCTTGGAACTGAAACTAGAAATATGAAATATAACTGAGGTCCTATTGTAATTATGCAAAGTGTGAGCCATTAATGGTGGCTTGGAATCTTAATGGCTCCCATTAACCAGGACAATTGGCTGTAAATGGCTCTGTTTACTTGTAAGTCTTCCTGTATACATGTGTACTGGCAAGTGGGTAATGAAGACTTACACAGTGACATGTGATCATGTCACCTGAACTGGAATCCATCTTTAACCTGGTGCTTTTCCATTTAGAAGGAGGGGTGGGAACCCAAAGAGGGACAAAGGATTCCTGCCTTGTGCAAAAGATATATAAGTGTGTCGAACAGAACAAAGGGGATGCAGTCATGAGAAATTGCCTACCTGCCACCTGAGCTGGAACAAGGACTGTACCAGTGGAATGGATTAGTCCCAGACTAGAAAGGAGTCTAGTCTGTGAAAGAAGCTTATTAGAACATCTCTGAGGGTGAGATTTTATCTGTAATCGGTTTCTTACTGTATTAGGCTTAGACTAGAGTGTTTTTGTTTTATTTTGCTTGGTAACTTACTTTGTTCTGTCTGTTTGTTACTTGGAACCACTTAAATCCTACTTTTTATATGTAATAAAATCACTTTTTGCTTATTAATTAACCCAGAGCAAGTAATTCCTGGGGAGCAAACAGTTGTGCATCTCTATCAGTGTTATAGAGGGTGGATAATTTATGAGTTTACCCTGTATAAGCTTTATACAGAGTAAAATGGATTTATTTGGGGTTTGGACCCCATTGAGAACTGGGTATCTGGGTGCTGGAGACAGGAGCACTTCTGAAGCGGTTTTCAGTTAAGTCTGCAGCTTTTGAGGGATGTGGTTCAGACCTGGATCTGTGTTTGTAGCAGGCTAGCATGTCTGGTTCAACAAGACAGGGTACTGAAGACCCATGCTGCCAGGGAAAACTGGCTCAGAGGCAGTCTCGGCACATCAGGTGGCAGTTCACAAGGGGGTTTCTGTGACCCAACTCGTCACACCTGGGTCCAATCCGGTACTGCCCAAACACAAGTTAGAGTAGCTTGATGACTGCTCTAATAGGACCAACAATGACACACAGGCCACTCAGGCCTTTCCCCAGGCCACTCAGCACTTGCACATTATCTATGCTGTTGGTGAGAGGAGAAGGTGGCATTGAGCTAATTGTAGTGGCTTTATGCTGCTCCAAAATAACCACACACCAGATGGAAAGGGAGGGGCAGAGGATCCCTATTGTCCATGGACTTCACTGTGCATTGGATCACACGCTAAGTCACCCGTTCAAATCTGACCTTTGTCATTATTGTCTTATAGCCATTTGATACCATGGATTATGTAAAATGTGTTAGTGGACATAATACCGTAGATAATGTCCACATTAAAAAAAAACAGCCATAACGCTTGGTGGTGGTGTCAACAGAGGCACTGCCGGGAGTCTGGATCATCAGCTAAGTCATAGGTAGTCCCTGCTAATGAGGCTGAAAGTAACTGATCTGCCTTGGTGATGCTTACCCTGCCAGTATACATGTCATGTCTGACTTGTGGCTAAACGGAAGATTTCAGTGTCCAGGGCCATCAGTCTTTCACAAGCAGAAAATAAATAAAAGACAATGGGAACTTGAGTTACTTTAGTATATTGGGAAGGGGGACAGTTTGTTGTTTAGTCCCTAATGATTTTGATTAGAAAAAGCCAACCTATACTATGATTTTAGGGCTTGCCTTAATTACAGAATTACCGTAGTTGCTCTTCCTGTGGTTTAACTTGTTGTTTGTGGCTTTACTTTGTAACTCATTAAATTTTATGGCATTAGCAGGGATTTGAAGCACCAGCTTTAATCAATACTTCTTACATCAGCACTTTGGTTCACTTCACTGTATAGTAAGTAACATTTTTAGTACATTATCTGACCTTTTCTTCCTGAGCCTGCACTTCCTAATTATAACTTTCCTTGTTTTTATATGATCTATAAGCAAGGTCAAGTATTGTCACAGCACTTGTAATTTTCTCAAGGGGGATCACAGAGATGGCCTTTCTACTTGCACAAAACATAATTGCAAATACATTTGGATTATTTGCATATTTTTGTATTCATGTGGTTTACAGTTCAAGGATGCAGTCAGAAAAGCTGCTTTGATTTCTTTTTTTGTTTGTTTCTTTTCAATCAATATGCTTACTATCACACACTTTTTTTTTTTAAACTCTAACTACATTTTGCCTGACAATTCCCTTTCTATCAATCCCTCTGTCTGAGGATATCTTTTTGAAATTTGCTGACATGGCAGTAAAAGATGTTTTCTGGCTGACATCTTTGAAGTTTTAATTGGATTAAAAGGTAGGGTTTTTTTCCTTTTTAATGCCTTGAAATAATTTTCATTTCTGTGTCAGAGAAAGACAAAATAAATGAATTGATCTTTACCTTCAACACATCATTATTTTGAAACAGTGGATAGGTTTAACTCTACAGTGTAGAAGTGTGCCTTTGAAGCTCAAATCCTGGCTCAAGTAGTGACTAGCTCCCAAGTCTAATCAGAGGGGCAGTGGAATAGAAAGCACAAATAATTCCATCAAGCTGCTACAGAGGCACTTAGGAAAATGGAAGCTAACATATCTGGTGCGGAGAAAGAGACCAGGAATCTGATGCTGCTGAAATAAATCTAGATGTGACTGAAGAGAGCAAATCAGACATGAATTTCAAATTATATATATGACAGCAAAAGAGATCAGTGCAGGTTTGGACTGCACATGTAAGGATAGCGCATGAGCAAGGAGGAGATAGTCCCTCTCTAAATGTCTCTGGTAAAATGCATGTAGATATTATATTCAGCTCCAAGTAGATATGAGTAAACTGGAAGGAATTCAGAAAAGACCTCCTAAAAGGGCCTGTGTGGGGCTGAGCACCCTCAGTTCCCATTGGCTTCCATGGGATTTGAGGGGTGCTCAGCATCACTCCAGTCATCACAATATTGGGCCCAAAATTATTAGGGACTTGGGAGGGACTGGTTTTTAACTATATATTCTGTGGCTTGGCTAAAAATAGTTATTGTAGGCCAAATAACTGTGTTTAAGTGTCACTGGTGCACAGACTCACCCAACAGCACCTCCTGCTGGTTGTCTCAGAGAATTAGCATCCAGCCTCCAGAGCACCTCCTTCAGGCCAGTGTCTCACCACCGTCTTCCTCCCAGACCCCAGTGCCCTTGTCTTGAGTGATTCCCCCTGGCAGTACCCCCACAGTTCTGGGTCTCCCCCTCCCCGGGGAACCCCCACTCACTATCCCCATCTCATCTCAGTCTTAGGCTACTACCAGTCACCAACTAGCCCCCCGCTCCCTGGGGCAGACTGCAGTATAAGCCACTCATCACAGGGAAGGGGGTTTGGACCTGCTGCCTCTGCCTACCCATGGCTGCCCCTGCAACCCCTGTACCTAATAGGCCTTCCCAGGCCTGCAACCTAGAGCTTTCCTAGGCCTGAGCTCCCCGGCTCCCTTAGCCTTCCCCAACCCTGCTCCCAATCTACGTATTTTTCTCAGCCCTTACAGCCAGGTCCCTCTCTCTCTCCAAGCTAGAAAGAGTCTCTACTGGAATGTCTGTCTCAAAGCCTTTATAGAGCCAGTTGGGCCTGATTGGGGTGTGGCCCCCAGCTGCCGCCACTTCCCCCAATCAGCTGGGGTTTTACTTCCTTCCCCAGCCCTCTGCAAGGTTTTTCCAACCCCTTCAGGGCTAGAGCGGGTCCTCATCCCGCTACACTAAGTATATGAATGGTGTAAGCACCAAGAAAGTAGTGGACTTATTTAGGATGATAAAAGGACCAAACAAGATTTCATGAAGTGAAATGCTAAAGGCAAACTTTAAGCTAAATATCAGGGGACAATTTTCATAACAAGGCGGTTCTAGGGTGGGATAAGCCCTGTCATTTGGGACCATTAAGACTATATTTGTCAAAGTTTGAAAATAACACATTTTCTAATACTAGATTTCAGAGTGACAGCCGTGTTAGTCTGTATTCGCAAAAAGAAAAGGAGTAAGATCTTCTGTACTTTCCACAGTATGCATCCGATGAAGTGAGCTGTAGCTCACGAAAGCTTATGCTCAAATAAATTGGTTAGTCTCTAAGGTGCCACAAGTACTCCTTTTCTAATACTAAGTTCTCTAAGTATGATTATATGAAATGGTTAATGATTCTTCAAATGAAGCCAATTCGTTATAGACTGTGACTGTTTTGACTTCTGGTGCCTGTATGGAAGTCATGAAACCTAGACAGCTGAAAAATTATTTTGACCTTCTTGGCAACTAGCAAAAATTGGCAACAATGGGGTCACTCTATTGAAATTCAATAATTGCCATAAGTATCAGGGGATAGCCATGTTCTTGCATCTGAAGAAGTAGGGTTTTTACCTATGAAAGCTTATGCTCAAGTAAATCTGTTAGTCTTTAAGGTGCCACCGGACTCCTTGTTGTTAATAATTGCCATACTGGCTGAAATGAGAGTTTTAGAGTGGGATGTTCAAAACAGCCTCTGGGTTAGGCACCCAGTTGCCATTGAAAGTCAGTGATAGCCTCTGGCTGCAGGAGGATAATACTGTTTATATATATTTTTCTTAAATCTGATTTGAAATGTGGGAAATGTAGGCCATGCCTACAGTGGTCTGAAGCAAAGACTGAACCTGAATGGCTGTTCAGAGCCTCAAGCTTTCAGAGCAGTTATACCAGATATGAATTTGACCCTCTGACTTATGTTTGCACTATAACCATGCTTTAATAAAAGAAAGTGCTTGCTTAAAGAAACCAAGGGAAAGTGGCTTTGATTTTGGTTTTCTATTTGGAAGGACTTCCAGTAAGTACAGGACACAGAGTGCTGAAGCTAAAAGTAAAAAGGCTGCTTTCCGAAAAGCACAGGATTAAGTTCATAGCTGTGTACTTACAACATGAGATGATGATTTGTTAAGGACAAATACTGTGTTCGGCACTGTAGCAGACACAGTCCTTGCCGCAACAGCTTAAAAGCGAAACTGACAATATAGAATACAAAAGGAGAGCTACAAATCAGTGCTGCTCGCTTCATATTGTTATTTGTTAATGTCTGGGGGGACAATATCTTTCATTATTTGGATTAGCATTTATGGGGTCCACAGAAGTGAATTTAAAGAAGGGATCTGAAAAAGCAAAAAACTCAGAGCCTAATACTCTCTAATGGGGGGGGAGTTCCATGCATAGGGGGAAGCAATGAAGAAGGCAAAAAAATTAGAGTAAGATGATATGAAGGAAGTGATAAGGTGAGCTCCAGGAGTGGAGGAAAATGGGTCAGGAAAATTGGGTCAGGGTGGAATTGTGCAGAGCCTTGAAATGAGGTGAGAATCCTAAACCTAACATGGACGGTGAGTAAGCCAATGGAGAGATTCAAATAGGATAGTAACATGTTCGCAATGATGGGCAAGGAAGACAAATGTAGCCAATGAATTTTGAATTGACTGGAGGTGAGCAGGATAGGAATCAGAAAGGAGGAGGATAACCAAGATATAGAGAAGTATACTAGCAGCAGGAACAGAGAGGAAGGAGTCTGATTTTTGAGACGTTATGGAGAAAACCGACAAGGATTTGGCAAGTACCTGAATGTCAGAGAAGGAGCATGAGTAGACTAATATGAGTTTGCAAGTCTGGGTGATAGGGTAGATGGTGGTGGTCTCAATGACACGTAGAAAGGACGGAGAAGTGCGTGCTCAGGAGCAAAGATGAGAAGCTCAGGTCACTATGTTTACTTCACAGTGGCACGCTATGTCAGAAAGACAACTTTAGAGATGCATGTCTGGACATCAGGGGTGGAAAGACAGATTTGTGAGTCATCAGTACAAAACTGATAGTTGAAGCCTTTTGAGCAGAGGAAGTTGCCCACATATAAGGTCAGGAAAGGATCAGGGACATAGCACTGAGAGGCACTGACAGAAAGAAAGAGTGGGAAGGAGAAGAAACTATCGTTGAGGAGAATTTTGGTGAAATACAGAGGCAAAAGACGTATTGAATGGATATACAGGAGGAAATTAGAAAAGGTAAAGCATCAGGTGTATAAAGTATATGCAAGGATCTAGAGGTAAAGGTGAGGAAAGAGATGGGGTAGTTGCTAAAATCAGACCTTAGTACAGAGTTGTTATTCAAGGTGACATTTGACCTGGCTGAAAGGAAAGCCAATCTTGTATTTTTTTTCAGGCATATTTTTCTTTAATACAAGCCATATGCTGTACTCCTTCAACTGCTTTGTAACTTGTTAGGAAACATTTCAGTAAATAACATATGGACAGAAAACAGACTGAGAAATTTGAAGTGTTTTAGTAGAGTGTAAACTTTCAAAAGCCCAAGAATTGCTATTACTCCACTAATAATAAAGTCTGATTTTAGGAAATGAAAAAGCTATCTGTTGTCATAGAAACAATGGCAATTGGTCCCAGTGTGTAAGCTGATGTTGGAGAGTATCACTGGTTGGCCATTTTCCAAGCATCCAAACTGAGAAATGCTGAATGGCTTAAAAATAGCCATTTAATTTCTGCCAAATAAGCCAATCTACCACTTCCTTCCTCATGCACTTTCAAATATTGCCAATTGTTGTGGGTCAATTTCAAAAGCCCTGGATGTGGGAATGGTCTGAAAAAATATTTTCTTGGCCCAAAAAATCTAAACATTCTATTAGGCAAGAGTTTCAGATAGCCTTACAGTCTATATTCTGTTGCAGAAAGGTTATTAAACCTAAGCACATTGTTTCCAGTGTTCATCAGTGAGGAGATGCGATCATTTTAAGGGGCCTATAATTAACCCTGTGATTAGCTTTTGAAAAGATGTCCCAAGGGTGAAGAAGCAATGGCAAGGACCACCACTATCTGAGTAAAAGGCAATGTGTTCATGACTTCTCCCTTGATTTATGACCATTTTGATGTCTCTAAATGGCTTCACCTGTAAATCATTAAGACAACATGTAATAGTGGATCGAACCATATGAGGATAGGTCTAAATAGCTACATTCTCCTGATGGCTTTAGGGATGCAGAAGGCTTATTACAGAACATCAGGAGACAAGATAAGTGAGGTAATATCTTCTATTGGCTCAACTTTTGTTGGTGTAAACAAGTTTTTGAACTTCACGGAGCTCTTCCTCAGTTTCTGAGCTAAATACACAGTGGAACAGATTAAGCCTAAAGGTGTCACACATGCTGTAGAAGACCATTTTAAAATGATGTAGGCTATTAAGGGTTAGCAGACAGTAGGGTGTATTGCAAATTGTTGTAATGAGCCATAAAAGCGGTGTCTGCGTCTATGGTTTTTAGTGTCCAGAGCATCATAAATTTAAGTTCCCAGGCTTGTCTTGTGACGGTGTTATCTATGAAATATGTGAGTGCTTTGAAAGGTCTTATTTTCATCAAATAAATAGGAAGATCACTTGTGCTGGAGTTTAAATATACTTTTGGTGTCTCTTTCCAACTCTTGGGTTCTTTCACCCCCACTTCCCGAGCAATGCCTCTTGCAGATGGTAAAGTGAAATATTTCTGCAGGTGTTACACCATACAACACTTTTTTTAACATACTTTTCAGACAAATGTCTATGACTAGAATAGATTATACACAAGCAGCAATATCTTGGCTTCATGCAGGCTATGAAAATTAAAACTGATATTGAGTAACAGGTTAGGGTTAGAGTATATGGAGCTCTTCTTGGAGGAGAAACCAGCTCCCTCTTTGGAAGTGATCTTCTACTGGGATGGTGCTCTCCCCAACTCAGATATCATGGTATAAAACCATACCATGAAATATAGCCTAGACGAACCAACTATAAGATGGGTGCACTCCTCATTGGAAAGCCATTTTCAGTAGTTATCAATGGTTAGCAGTCAAGCTGGACCAAAGGCTGAACGTAGGAGGATGCCAGAACTTCTTGTGTGTAGAATCTGCTGGGAGCTTGAAAGAATAGTTCTAGTAAGCTCTGGATAACTAAAACCAAAGCTCTAAAATCCTGAGGATCATCATTAATGATCACACATTCTTCTCTTACTAGAAAAAAGACAGTGGATGATAGTGAGAAAGAACATTTCTGTGCCTGAGTCACATGGTGAGTGCTGCAGTCACAGCTGGAGAATGAAATCAGGCAAGTATATCATGGGTAACCCCACTGGTGCTTCTGAGGGGAGGAGGGGAAATATCCAGCAGAATTGCTCTGCTTTCTCAATGTAAGATGTGCTGGTGAGAACATTGAGGCCTGGAGTTAACTTGTGTTTATGCATCATTTATAAATGTTAAAGCATTATTAAACTAACCAAAGAGGAGCAACTGGAAAGAGAACAGTTGATGTCATGGCTTTCATATATCAAGGGTAATGCACTACAGGGTAATTCTACATGTCAAGTGAATGGCTGATGCTGTGCGTTTTGGCTCCTCTTTAGCTCTGCTTTTATACTAGAAGCTTTTTTACGGTTTTATAATTTATTGCAGCAATACATAAAACTTGCTGCTACTGGTGTTTTTATGATGGAGTTTTGTTTTGCAACTACTTACAGAAGTTGTGAAAGACAAACAGATTTGCACCCTCTGCTGGCAATATGTATCACTGCAGAAGCTCTGCCAGATACTGTAGGTCTTTCTCAGCACAGAAACAGGTAAAAATCTGGTGAGGATGATAACTTTCCTGTTAGAACAGATTGGGGCAATTTAATCTCTAGAATAGTTACACCAGGGATGGCTTTTCTCTGATATATTGAGTGATGACAGATATATGTCTAAAATGTCCAGTATCATATTTATCTGATATGTAAATATTTAGTGTAATACTTAAATGAACATCCAATTTTCTTCTCACTTAAACCAAAGCAAATCAAGAGTAACTCATGGAAGTCAGTCAAATTACACTGCTATAAAGTTGGTTAAGTGAGAGCAGAATCAGACCTCTAGTGTTCTATAGGTATGTGTCCTATCAGATATATTTCTATGCCCTGAGTTATAATGCTTCTAAAAGTTTATCTCCATGTGCATAGTAACAAAGTACTGATCAAAGTGCTTATAATACTTAATCTCTGGAAATAAAAACTAAACTGAAATTTATGAACATGCTCTGGATATTCAACAGCCCAGTCAGCATGCTCACAAAGGCTTCCCACAAACATGTGGATTGAGGACCATTAAGAATGGCTGATTGACATTGAGAAGTGGTGTTGGGAGATGCTGGTCCCAGGATATGAGAGACAAGATGAGTGAGGTAACGAAGTTGGTCCAATAAAAATATTGTCTCACCCACCTTGTCTCTCTCATTAAAGAGAAGAGCACAGGAAGAAATGTGACTCTGCCATAACTAGCATTTGGAAAGGAATTTATCTTCTTGGCCTGATATGGGGGCTGATGTAATGGGAATGTTGGTGGCAGTGGGGAAGCTCTGCCAGAGCTGGGCCTCATCTTCTGTACATGTTCAACACTAATCATCTTCCTTTACACTACATTTTGTGAGGATGCCCCTCTCCTGAGTCAATGTTATCAGAAGATGGTACTTTTGCCTATGTATTTTTAAGTACGTGCTCCTAGATTTTACTTGCTTCTCTGTCACTATCCACAACTCTACATTTATTTAGCGATCTGGGTGACTGAGTGCATGTACCTTATTTCCCAACAGACTTACAATATGACAGAATAACAGCATTGGTGGCAGAGATGAGACAGTACATTATCTCCAAATTTCTTTCAGGCCTGCTTTTTTCTTATCTCACTTTACCCCCTGACATCTGACATTCTACCTTCAAAAGACCCTTGGTTGAGCAGATTTTACTAAAACCACGAACTATCAATCCACTAATTAATATTTAGGATTTGTTCTAAAATTACTGTGAGTCTTTAACCTACTCTGCATTCATCTTGTTTACCCCAGGCCAGGCAAGCCCCAGGGAGTCCTGATATTTTTTCTAAAAATGATCTTATCTGTGGGAATGTTGCTTTAAGCTTTGCTTTCAGGAGTGTTAGAACAATGTGTATAATGGTAGTGCTGAGAGCCATTGAGCCAACCTGTAAACCCTGTATATGATGGAAACCACTTCAAGCCAGGGGGTACAGCAGCACCCCTAGTTCCAGCACCTATGTTAGGTGTGTACCCATGGTCCATTTGTTGTGAGTAATGGCAAATCTTTGATTTGATTATTCTGAGTATATGCTATCATTAGGGCCTTACCAAATTCACAGCTGTGAAAAACGGTTCACGGACCGTGAAATCTGGTCTCCCCGTGAAATCTGGTCACTTGTTTGCTTTCACTCTACACTATGGGGTAAAAGTATACAAAAGTACAGTTTCTCAAGGGGGGTTCCGACCCAAAAGGAGGTCATAAAGCTATTATGGGGCGGGGGTCACAGTATTGCCACCCTTACTTCTGTGCTGCTGCTGACGGCGGCGCTGCCTTCAGAGCGGGGCACCCAGCCAGCTGCTGCTGCTCTCCGGCCACACAGTTCTGAAGGCAGGGCAGCAATACCATGAACCCCCTACAATAGCCTTGACCCCCTTTTAGATCAGGACCCTTAGTTTGAGAAATGCTGAGTCTTACGGGCTTTACATGTTTATATTTTGCTGTTTTTAAATAAATATTAATGTTTTGTTACAACACCGTGAAATTTAAGATTTAAGTATCTGAAACCATGACATTCAAGATTTTTAAAATGCTATGACTATGAAATTTACTAAAATGGACCATAAATTTGGTTACAGCCCTAGCTTTCATCATCATAAATGCAAAAGTATTGTATTTGTCATCATGCCAACACATCATTTCTGGGCTTGGTTTCATCCATTCCCAGCCTTTATGTTCTATTTTATTTACAGTTTAATTCTTCTTGTACTTCAGGAGAAAAAATAATTTAAAGGAGTAAAGTTTGTTTACTGATTGTTACTTCTCTTCAAAGTTTTGATCATGCCAGGTTTAAGACTGAAAAGGAAAATAGAGTTGCTTTCCTCAGGAAAACTTTGCTCCCTGCCATGAGAATTCACACACTCTGATTGAATTGTATCTGGCAGGTTTCACTTTCACAACTAAACCCATATTACAGAAACACAGGACAGTAAATCCATTTTAAATAAAACATCAGTCTTCCTTGACCTCTCCTACCTTTCCTCCTCACCTTGATTACATTAATATTTAATCAAGCCCCTTCCTGAAGCTTAAACCCCAGATGAATTTTCTGCCTTAAATACACCCTTCTCCATGTACTCTGAAGAGGGTTTTCTAAAAGGGCAAGTTAAACACAATGCTGTTTCTCAGACGTTTTCTCCTTCATATCTGTCTCTAGCCTCAGTTGCTAACCACCCTGCTCTTCCCTTTTACAGGCTTAGGGGTGTGCACTGGGTTACAATTCATTTCTGCTTCCTGGGCTGACTAACAAGGATTTGTGTGTTAAGCAGGAGATTTTCAGAAGTACAAAATCCAGTTAGGGGGTCCAACTCCCATTTCTGCTTTAGAACATCTTCCCCTAACTTCTTATGTTTTGAAGACATACAAGTCTCACAAAGCAGATGACTATCTTTTGATATCCTGCTCCATATGACATAATTCCCTTTGACTTCAACTGGAAGATGATTGGGGCCATGTTGTACAGTATATAACTGTTACATCGCCAGCTTTCAGAAGAGATTATTATGGGCAGCGCAGGTAGCAAAACTTACTGTTAAGAATGCCTAATGTTTTCCATTATGAATCCCTATTTTCAGTTGTTTGTAACTTGGCCAAATTTTTACCATTTGGGCTTAAGTTTTCAATGCTGGGTATATGTCTCATGCTAAATATTTTGGAAACGTTCAGCAACAACGTTCAAATATTTCTCAGAATGAGGCTTGAGGAAGATACAATTACCCACAATTAAACATTTTTACAATTATTTCATTGAGACTGTCTAGTGCCTCTGTTCTAGAGCATAGTCTTGGAAGCTGGTAGAGGGGTCAACTGTTGTCATGGATATGCCTTTTGCCATCCCCATCATAAGCACTCAGATTTAGCAATGTTTTATATATATGCAAAATATAAACAAAGGTTGAAATAACAAGTGACTAGTTGATTATAACATTCTAACTTCTAGCCTTGGAATCCATTTTCAATATACTATACCACAAATTTATACTAAATCTCTGCACAGCATTAGGTCTACGTACACCCACTTCAACATGTAAGCTTATACCACCACAGAATTGATTCTTCGCACCAAATAGGTCAATGACTCATAAAATATCCTCCTGCTCCATCAGCACATTATTACTAAGACTATAATTTTGGCATGGCTCCTCACGGAAGTGAGGGGGAGTCAAAGAAAAAGGTGGGGAGTCTGAGAGTGAGTCCATCTTGCATTCACCCTATAGTGGCAGCTCCTGTCTTATAGGGTTGGGCCTGGCTCCCCATTCCAGGCATTGCAACCTAGAGCATGAGGTTGCAATGTCACTCAGATTTGGCCCATGTGTCCCTCTCCCTCCATCTAACGAGGGAGGGATGGACCAAATCTGCATGGCCTTGTGACCCCATGCACTAGGTTGCAACACCTGGAGTGAGGAGCTAGGCCCAGCCCCATGGGACAGGAGCCTCCGCTGCAGGGTGAGGGTGCAGTGGGCTTCTCATGGACTTTATTGAAGTTCACGGTTACAATGAACACAGTCACCTCTTGCCGAAATCATAACCTTAATTATCACACCACCGGAAATCATACAGACTTTGACATACCTTCTTTTTATCCAGGAACTACATTTCTTTTGAAATGTTTACTACATGTTTAGTAAACAACATGCAGTACAATCAGCAGCTTATTTCCCCTACAGAAAAATGAAATGAGGGAAATTTAGGCTGGATTGGTGATGTAAATCAGTGGGAGATAGTGAATGATGGAGTATGTGGCAATGGGAACTGTTAATTTCCAGACATTCCAATGGCTGGAAGATGCAGAATTTTTGCAAGCTGAACCTTAGAATATGAGATGGAAAATTCCTTTTCAACTTCCTAAGTTAAATTTAAAACACCTGGATCAGAGGTATAGTTGGAGAAGTGTCATGACAAGTGCTGTACTCCAGCTAGTGCCAGACACCTAGACATCTTACAATGTCCAACCACAAGAGAATAAGAAGTTGAACTTATTAAGCCGTTCCTTCAGATGGCAGTGGAAGAAAGGTTCAATGGGATTGTTGAATCACATACATGAGTATCTTTCTACAGTAAAGTTCTGTATTATGTCTGTGTTTACCAGTCCCATTTTCTATAACATGCTGTGTCTGAAACTCAAACCATAGGGCCTCTTTCTCTTTCTATGCTTCTTGCCCTTCAAGACTTTCCATCATGACAAATTCAAAAAATTTTCCTGTGACCATCCATTATTACTTAATTTCTGACTATTTTCGTTGATCATTTACCCAGGTTCTTTCTCTTTGACTACTTCAGACTCTCTTTATATGCTGTTGACCTTTTATACACTAGCGGTCACATTCTTATGCTGCAGGATACAAGAAATGTTTACTGATCTCAGTGGGACTTTTCCCTATCCTGCCACAGAAGAGTAGGGCTTTTGGGGTTACAGGCATTGTACGCCTTGACTGCTATTAGCTGCCAAATAAATGGATTCCTAGGTATTTGACTTGCTAAGGCTAGTACATAAAGCCTTGGTATCAGCTGTTTTTGTCTGATATGTAAGAATACTGGGCAATGCCATGATGAATTGCATACGTTGTAAGGCTTTTAAAAACTCTCTGCCTGTGCTCTTTATTGGTAATTAATCCAGACGGGGAAGACAGATACCTGGGAGTATTTAATCAGTTCAATAACATACCAAATAGAGACAAAAAGGGCAGTTCAATAAATAAATAAGGGCACATCCAATAAATAAATAAATAAATAAGGTCACGTCCAATAAAACTGTTCTCATAATTCTGATGTACTTGGTTAAATATTCTCTGCAGCCATAAATATCTGCATTTCTGCAAAAAAAAACCCAAAAAACGAATTTAACTGGCCCCAGAAAAAAATACAGGGGAACTTTAAAAAGCTGTTACTGATTTTTTTTATTTAAAAAAAAAATCCTTTTTTCACTGAAATAATAAGAAGTGTGCCTTTTTTTCTCCATAAAGAGATTTCAGTGCTGTAACCATTTTTTTTTCTTTTCTGGCTTATTTTACATCTTGTGTAAGTAAATTACAACAAACCATAGATGTAAAGCTAAGAAGGCTTCCTAGTTTCAGGCTTTCCTCTCCTTTTGGCTACTTTGATATATAGTACCACATTTTTATTTCTATGAGAGAGAGGGGAGAGTGTGTGTATGATGGTAGGATTCCCCAAGAGCCACTGTTCCACATAGTCTTCCATGTCTCTTTCTTAATGTGTGAGCACATGTTGAGTCTTGGGAAGATATGCTGTTTTGTTAATTTTGATTATGCAAGTTAGAGGGCACTATGTAAGTATCAGAGTTTTCACTCTGCCGTCATCTCTAATTAGTCAATTCGGGGCAGAGTTGCTGTCTGGGAACCAGACATTGGTGTTAAGCTGAGATTCCTGAAAGAAAAGATCGCCTGCATACAGTTTTACCACCTGTGTTCCAAGACTGCTACATATATATAAATAAAATGTTATAATTACAGTATACCAGATTCTGTGTCACTGGTTTCTCCTCCACTGGGAAGACTTACCAGGCTCCAAATTTCTACTGCCCTTTTACCCCGTATTGTTCCCCGTAAAAGAGCTTATCAGATGAAGGGAGAGAAAGTAACGAGAATCCATTTGTTGTCTCAAACTTGATGCTGACTATAATAATAAATATGATCCAACAGTAGTGTTCAGTATTGGTTCAATACAATAGTGCTCACCCTTATTTTACTACTAGGTCCTGTATATAATTTATATAGGAGCTATCAGCAGTGTTCTGGGTGACAACTATAAGACACTATCCTGTTTTCAAGAGAAGCCTAGAAATCTGCACTAACGCATTAATCTGCACAGTTCCAGGCATTTGGCACAAGAACTTGGGTTTGGATCTCAGAGGTGGTGAATAAACTCTTCCTAGCTGTTGGGAGAGAAGGAATAGAGTTTGGCAAGAAGGACCACAGCTGTGTGCCTGCCCTGAAGGCAGAGAGGAGCTGACCAACTATGGAAAATTAAAGAGGGATGTGCTGTGTGGAGTGGTAGCAGCAGAGTCTGACTGTGAGAGTCAGGGAGGAAGGATCTGTAGATAAAAAGCAAATGCTGTAAGGAGAGCAAGGGAAAGCCTCTGGAACTAGACTGAAGGGGGTCCTGCCTTATACCTGTGCTTTGAGCTTTGGTGATGAGAAGCCCTAGTGTAGTGACTGACCCTCAAAAGTGCAGGACATGTTTCAGTGTGCCATTCTGTTCTACCACCAAGGTGTGTATGCTCCTGCAAGGCCTAGCAGTATTGCCAACCACAAATGTTCAAAAATCATGGGTCAGGCTCACCAAAAATCATGAGATTATGTAAATATAATAGATTTGGTGGTTTTTTCTTTGCCTTCTGCTTTTTGAGCCTGTAGGGTGCACTGGGGTCACATTTTGAAGCTTTCTCCACAGCTATGAGAGCTAGAAACTTACCTTTGCTTTAAGCACGAAGGTTGAAATCATCTCATATCCACTTCACTCCAGGACTTGGGGCTTTAAGGAAAACAATAATGATCATGAAACTCATGGCAAAATCATGAGAGTTGGCAACACTGGGTAACCTGTCTCTGTCTCACCCATTAGAGAGAGAAAAGCACAAGATGTGTAATGTGCCTCTAGATCCAAGCTCTTCCATGGTTCAGTGAAGTTTGGATCTGGGATTCTGGTTTGGCCCTACTTCCAATCATTAATTATTGTGAACAAGAGAAGGGGCTGAATGTATTTTCCATTTTGTAATACACTCCTCACTACCCTGGAAAGTAATTCTCAAGAGTTAAAGACCAATTACACATTTTCTTAGAGTGACACAGAATGTAAAATGAAAGGGGGGGAAGGAAAAGTGAGGATAATAGAAAAGACTGTGAAAATACTACTGTTCACTTTGTACTTCAGAGGGGCTGATAGAGAGGATTTAGGGTAGCCTCCCATCACCATATGAACTAAAGTTACAGAGTTTGCTTAGATATGACATAGAAAAAGTCAGTAGGGTTAGCTACAGCCAGTTTTTAATCCTGCAGTCCACACTGCCAGCTGCATCTTCGGAGACGAATGTTCTCCTATTGGGGGGGGAGGGTGTCACTGACTTTATACATCAGTTACTGTTGCCTTTGATTTGCTTAATGAAGGAGATAACCTGGGAAAATAAGGAGAATAAAAGGAAAAATGAGATCAAATAACATATGCAAAGTTAGCTGCTTAAGTGTGAATTTTTGTGAGTATCACGTTCGTTTACACCTGCATGAATCAGGTGGTATTGTGGCCCCAAACCCCACTTAAATAATTTCCTGTAGAATTTGCGGGCCAAGTAAAGGAGAAAGGACACAAGTCCTTTTTCACAGACTCTAAAAGGATTCATGCATCTGATCTTCTCTGATGCAATGTCCTGGAAATATCCACTCTTCACAAGTAAAATGGAGACCGATCCAAAGAAAATCTCTCAAATTTAGTACATGCTGGGACAGAACACTCAGGATATGTCTACGCTATAAGCAGTACAGCAGCACAGCTGCAGCACCATAGTGTAGACACGTGCTACAGCACCGGGAAGGGTTTTTCTCACTGTTGTAAATCCACCCCCTCAAGAGGTGGTAGTTAGGTCAATGGAAAAAGTCTTCCATAGACATAGTGGTTTGTATACCAGGGTTTAGATCAGCTTAATTACGCCTCCCAGGGATATAAAAAATTCACATCCCTGAGCAATGTCGCTAAATTGACCTAAGCTCTAGGTATAGACCTGCCCTTAGGGTCTGAACCAAAACCCAGTGAAGTTAAGGGGAGTCATACCAACGAGTTCAATGAGTATTAGATCAGGACCATAGGGAGTTCATTAGCTGTGAACTAATTCTCTAACAGAGCTGCGTGTAGTTCTTATAGCTGTTTCTTATTTTCTTTAATTCTGAGTCTTCAGCACGTTAAAGCGTACTAGTTACATGGAAAGCAGCATCTGCATTTTCCCCTTTTTATAGCCTATATTACACACATAACTATGTTTAAAGAACATTATTAAGGTTGCAAAGTCAAGTACTCAAAAACTGGGAGATGCCAGAATTAAGTTTGCCTGTGCAATATTACTTCAGTGCATGTGTATTATGTTACTTTTACTCAGTTGGAATTACCTCATATATTTTTGCCACTCTTGAGCTGATCCCGGAACAGCTTGCCCTTCTAAGTGCCCCCAAATGTGGTGCATACAGCCCTGACATCAGGGGCACTCTTTTTTTTTGGGGGGGGGGGGGGCAGAGACTTTATTATATGTAGGCTTGGCAGAATTCAATTTTACCATTTTGAAAATATACATGTTCTTAAGCATTTTTATCAATTTAAATTTTCAGTTTTGGGAAATTATGGGGGAGTCAAACAATCATTAAATGACTGTGAGATTCAAGAAGTTAGTTTTATAACTGTTCAAACTGTCATCGTATTTCAAAATTTTAAATTCTCAAGCAGCATTTTTCTTTCTGCCTTTCTATACATTCTGATTCTTACTGATGGAAATATTTTTTCTTGGTTTTGTGTGTGTATGGTGGAATCAATGGGTATTGACACTTACCAATAAAAATGTAATCCTTCCAAACCTAATTATGCATGTGTCAATGTCAGCATAATGGGGTTCCAAGGTGGATAAAAATCAATTTTTTTTAAAAAATATAAAAAGATTTTTTTAATTTAAATCAGATTTTTTTTTATTTAAATTGGAATTTTTTTTATAAAATGCTTTTTGAGGAAAAAAACCTACCTAAAGATAGTTTTAAAGATACAGTATAGCTCAAAGATATCTCATCATGGACGAGAGATAATAAATTCTAATTCTATAGTATGAGACAATATATTCACGTAATGTTTAAGAAAAGTTTTGTAAATAAGTTCCAATAGTTCATAGATTAGGGACCCAATCTTATGGGCTTCCACAAGCATCTGTATAGATTATTTAGTTTAATCTTTTTCTATCTACCCAATGGGACTCGGGGCTCAGTCTGGAAGATACCATCAGAGATGCTTTGTAGTTCTCAAACTGTGGATTTGTGTCTCCAGAGGTAACATGCTTGTTAACAGCAAAAATGTTTTAAAATAAATTAATAATATAGAGAGGTGAGAAATAACAGACCCTCAACTCTATTGTCCCTCTGCAAATCTGTGTACACAGAGTCAATCCCTTACCTCTCTTTAAAAGTGCAAAGTTTCAAAATGTCCAGTAAATAGAATATTGTTGGGGGAGGAATAGATCTGGACAAGGAGAAGAAGTCTGGAGATAAATGTGAGAAGCGAGGGACATATGCTTGTTTTGTTAAAATATTATATGTTTGCTTTTGAAGAAAAAAAGTCCAGAATACTTAACATTGTTGTCTTAGTTAAATAAAACAATTCAAATGTCTGTCTGGTGATGTTCTCCTCCTAATACAGGATGGCAATGCTCTGTTTAGGGGGCTCTGTACAGGTTTAAAGCAAACACCCACTAGGTGGCCACCACGTCTCATTAACAGTGAAACTTCCTGGTCCTGGAAACCTGATTAGGAATCACCCAGACACTTTGCAGCAAGACCCAAATACCAATTACTTAATTATGCTAGAAGGCAGTTAAAAAGCAATCCGTGTTTGTTATGTTATTGCTAGTCTGCCACCAATGTGTCTGAGGTATTAAGGCTAATCTGCCTATCCATTTACTGGCTGAGGCCATGTGGAATATTGCTGGACAGACTAATTCTAACATACTGACTAGTTTCTCTTGAAAGCTGCATTTCTTCAGCTGCATAAATTCCCCCATCATGGTGCAGCATTCGTAATAGGCTAGGGGGCGTAGGAAGGGCTTTCTCCTTCTGAAGCAGGGCTGAGTTTGGGGAAGGGGCAGGAGGGGTGATGATAGTAGTAGTAGTAGTCTTCTGCTAAACTCTGTCCACAAACCATGCTTCACTTAAAATGCCAAAAGTAGATTGTTTAGCTCCCCATAAAATTATTACCCCTCTACTTTCTTGTGTGCAGATCAGTTAACAGTATAGACATGCGAACTACATCCCTGGGATTCAGGGTGAACACACATTCGAATGATGAGACACAAGCACACAAATGTAAGTATCTATTGTATCAGGCTGTGTGAAGACTAAGGCAGGCATCACTGAATCAATTTAGACTCTGGTTCAAACTCCGAAGGTTGCATTCACAAAGAAAAGCGCTAGAGATTTCATAGTATTTTATTTTGGTTTTATTTTTTTTAAAATTATACTTAAATTCTGAAGCACCAGATAACAGCCCCCGAGAAAAAGTTCTCCAATTTGCCAAGCTGTCATAGGCTGGCCCAATGCAAACTTTTCTCTGAAGTCTCTGTAGGTGAGAGCCAGGGACAAACTGCCAAACTAGACTGATCATTAGTGCTAGTGTTACAGTTCTTAAGTCTCCATGCCTCTACTAGACAGGCAACCTCCTGTCCCAAGAGATGACCCTAAAGCAACTCCCAATGTACTGAATAAAATTGGATTCTAACTTTATTAGAAGATAATCTCTATTGAGTAACTATTTCTTGTCCATTCCTCCAAATGGATAGTTATGATAGATTTCACTGTGTATATGTAGAAGTCTGCGACATTTGGAAAAATGTCCTGGCTTGCCATGCACTAAGTCTCTCTCTCTCATGTCCACACACACATTCCACCTCTCAAAGCCCCAGCATTTAAAAACCCTTTGGTTATGTGTGATTCAGCTTCTACTGAGTGTTTCCATGTGTCTGTGTTTTTGAGTGCTAATGCCATTGTTTCAGCCACCCAGTATTAATGGCTTCTTTACATTTATTGTGAATAGAAGGTGGTAGCCATGCCTGACCCATAACAGTGCTTACCTGAACCTCGCTGACCATCAGTTTCTTCTCATTACAACACTTTGCAAATTCAGTATCCCTGATATTACAAACTATGATTTTATGAAACTCCTGATATTTCAGATCCCACTTTGAGTTTACAGGGCTGACAGGAAGAAAAATCTCTACTTGTAAACTGATCACCTTCTGTATGGAAATCACTGGGGACAAAAAAGATGGAACCCCATAATACCATTTTTACAGAGTAATTTGAGAAACTGGTTAGAGTTGAGAGAGAGCCATGAGAATGATTAAAAGATTGGAAAACATTCCTTACAATGGTAGATTAAAGGAGCTTAATCGATTCAGCTATCAGATTGAGAAAGTCAGGACCAAACCGTGCCATGCTCTGGAAACCCCCAGTTCATGTACAATCTCTTGGGAACTGTTACCATCTGGGGGGAATTTAGAACAGTGCTCAGACTGCCCCTAACCCACCCACTTTCCTCTCGGTGAAGGACACTATTTCACCCAAAGTCTGCAGACAACTTAAAGCACATCAGACTTTCACTGAACAGAGCAGTGGTTGCTTTTAGCTGCAAATCCAGGTTTTCTCCTTAGTAGATCTAGACAAATACTACAAACAATTTTCTCCAAACAGTTGGGAGAATATTAAAATCACTTCACTTTGGCCATGTTCATGCCCATTTTGTGTTCGTTTCTAAAACATTTGAAAGACCACTTTACTGGCACAATGGCCATGAGGAATGAATTTTAAAAAATGTGTGAGTGTGGGAGGAGGGATAGCTCAGTGGTTTGAGTATTGGCCTGCTAAACCCAGGGTTGCAAATTCAATCCTTGAGGGGGCCGTTTAGGGATCTGGGGCAAAAATTGGGGATTGGTCCTGCTTTGACCAGTGGATTGGACTAGATGACCTCCTGAGGTCCCTTCCAATCCTGATATTCTATGATTTGCAGAAACCCAATTTTAATATGCATAGGAAGTCTGGGTTCACTACTCAATCAAAGAAAAGGAACAATGCCATGTGATCTCTGACCAATCACAGGAAACAAAAGTAGCATTAAGTGCAAATACTGAATAATTGTAAAGAACTGGTCATGATCAGTCTACTGAATTAAAAGCAGCCACATACACAATGAATAATTCTGAATAATTCAGGGAAATCATGATCTGTAAGTGGCAGGAAAGGGCTTAATCACTGAATAAATTATAGGTTAAAATTATTTATTCATTTCCAGTCCCTAACATACATGAAAGTGTTATCATGAGCAGGAAAAATCCATGTTTGATTTCTAGTTGACATTGGAAAACTAGGAAACAGATCTGAGATGCCTAGTAGACCTATGTTTATCGTCTTGAGCATGAATACCCTGTGTCTAGGCTAAGAGTTTCCTTTGCTAAACAGGATACTGCTGAACAAATTAGCTGGGGCTATTCAATGATCTCTAATACCCATTCATGTGCACATGTAACACCTAAAGTTGAATAATGCTAAGGGGTGACACAAATTGATGCAAGAAATGGGAATGGAATGCATGATTAAGGAGGAAACATGACACACATCCTTCAGCAACAAGGAGCACAATGAGAACTGAATTTGGCACATCATTGTGATTTACAATATGCTAGAAGAGAGACTCCGAGGAACAATTCAATATTGGCAGAGGGTTTTCATTTCTAACCCATACAGGGAATATTTTCCAGGAAGAGCACATGACTCGGGAGCATGAGATATGGACTCTATTCCTAGCTCAGCATTCCCTTTTTGGGTGACTTCGGGTAGGTCACTTAGGGCCTGAGACTGTGAGACGTTGAGTGCCTCTGCAAGGTTCTGAGCTCCTTCAAATCGTATGGATTTCAGGGGAAATAAGCATGCTCGGAACACTGTAGGTTCAGGCCCTGGGACCTGACTTTTCAAAAGTGCCCACCAGTTTTGAGCACTTAACTTAGGACACTTGAGCATTGACTTCAGCTGGAGCTGTGGATGCTCGCCACCTCTGAAAATCAGACTCTAGCTGTTTCAAATGTAGGCACCCTAAATTAGCAGAGCGGGGAGAGGCTCCAAGGAATATGCTTTTCACTGGTGACATGATGTTGTGTCATGAAGATAAAAATGAACTAGAAAGGGCCTTAGAACTATGGAGAGCTGTATTAGAAGAAAATGGCTTATGAATCAGCTGACAAACAACTGAATACCTGTGATGATTTGTTAAAAGGGACAACGAGAAGCCAATAAAACTAGATGGTAAAACTAAAATACCTTCATTCAGTGTTGAACCATGATGGGAAGGAGGGTGTGGATGTTAGAAGCCACATGAAGAACACTTGGTGTAATGAAGAGAGTTGATGGGAATTCTCTGTGATAAGAATATGCTGAGTAAACTAAAAAGCAAAGTATATACGATCATGATTGGGCCACCTTATGTATATGTAAGCGGGGAAATGGACCCGCTATTGTGGGGAACTTTCCTTGCTTATATACTACCCTGGTGAAATGGGCTAGCGAAAGGATCTGAGTCCTCGCTCCCACTTCCTTACCCGGAGGCCTGCCTGACCTCAAGGGCTCCCGTTCCACTCTCCTGTGTGCCAGAGTCCTCGTAACCCCAACAAGGCTGGGCCCAGGATTCCTGGGGGGCTCGAACTCCAACCTTGTTGTGGTCATTTAGGGCAGGGCCGTGGGTGCCCCCCCCTCCAGGGTGCTCTCTTTGCACTGGATGCTTCCCTGACCCACTGATTATTACATACAGTTCAAAGCAAATACAACTTATTGACCAGCAATAAATTTGAAAAAAAATAAGGAAAAATGGGAAAGGTTAAAGGAAAACACATAACCCCACTCTGTGGCACAGGAACACCACAACCAGCATCTCTGGAATGTAAGGGAAGTTCAGTCTGTTCTTCACATGTCCCAGGCCCCTTCTCATGCCCTGGCTGTGCTGCAGGGATGTTGTGGGTCGGACACTTGCTCTGGTGGTGGCCACACACCCTCAGGTTGTAGGTGGCAGGACCCTTCTTCCGAGCATCACCCCAGCCCCATCGGGGTTACGATCCCCCTCCAAGTCTGGCCTGCAAGGCCTATTGGCTGGGGGCATCTCCCTGCCCTGGGCCTGCTGCCCTGGGTCCCCCTCACTCTTCCCAGCTGCTCACCGCACCCAGCTCCGGACTGCTCCAGCTCCACTCTGCCTCAGCACTGGGGTTGCTCTGCCTCCAGCTCCCTGGGCTGATTCTCTGGCCCCTCTGGCTCTGGTTGCTGCAACTCCCCCCCAGCACAGGTCTGCTCTGTGGGCTGCTTCTGTGACTCTGCTCCCAGAACTGACCTGCTTCCTGGGCTGCTTTTCCTGGATCTGGCATGGCTCTGCTCCCCAGCTCAGCTTGGGCCCCTGCTTTCTCCTTTCTCGGGCCCACTCTGTCTGACTCAGGCAATTCCAGCTCACATGGAGACGGGACCCCCTGGTCTCCTGACTCCATGATTAGTCTGCCTGCCCTGTCAATCAGGCTGACCTGGAGCATTAGCGTCTTCCCATTGCACCAGGGACTGTCAGTCTCAGGGCCCTGATTTCCCATCGACCCTTCCCCTTTCTTTTGGTGCTGGGAGCTAGCCAGCCAAAACACCCCCAGTGAGTTTTAGTAAGGGGACAACAGTCCCCTTACATATAGGTCAGATGGTGGAGAATGAGAATGCATCAGTGGAGGCTGGGTAAAACGAGAGCTGGTAGGCTACGCAACGAAACAGTATGAGCCATGATGCAGGTAGGCCCCATCATGGAATAGCTGAGGGAGTATCAACTGAGATGGCTGGGTCACATGAGATGATGTGGGGCATATGGTGGCTGGGGAGTACAAGAGCTAGTAGTCACTGGGAAAAGACCACAAGGAAGATCTAGAAAAAGGTAGCTTGCGATGCTGAAGGATGACACAAAGAAGGTTGGTGTCCGCTTACAAGATGCACTTGACAAGGGAGTTTGAAGGTGAAGAATAAGAGTTGCTGAACCTGATTGACAGGGCAAACCAAAGGTGATGAAGACATAAGCAGAAACTTTAGAGAATATGGGCCTTAACCTTTGCGTGTCAGTTCCCTATCTGTGAATTGAGGATGATAACCCTTTCCTGCCTCACCAGGGTGTTGTTAAGCTTAACACACTAATGCCTGTAAAGCAGCTTGAGATCCTCAAATAGAAGGCACTAGAGAAATGCCAACTATTATATTCTTGTTTTATTACTTGGGGGGGGGGGTGCCTTTCCTGTGTGCTAGAAACAAGAAATAATTGCAAACACTGATACTGAAGATATTGCTTTCTCTGACCCACAAGTGTCATTCATAATACATTTCAATATAACATGCAAGTGGATGCCCACTTCAGCTGTTAGTCTACCAGTCAGACAGCAGGCTAATAATCACTGCATTCTGGCTATGTTCGTATGGCAGACAGAACCTTAAGAGAGTGGTTGTCAACCAGGGGTCCAAGGTCCCCTGGGGAGCCATGAGCAAGTTTCAGGGGGTCCGCCAAAATAAACTAGAGAGCAGGGCTGCTGTTAGTCACTGTGGCCCAAGTCCAAGCCCCACTGCCCAGGGTGGAAGCTGAAGCCCGAACCTGCTGCGTGGAGATGAAGCCAACTTAGCTTTGTGGAGCCCCCTGTGGAATGGGGCCTCCACCAATTGCTCTGCTTGCTACCCCCTAATGATGGCCCGGGCTGTTAATCTACTGGCTATGCAGAAAAACATTTTTTTGTGGCACAGGTGCACTACAGAGCTTTTATAGCATATTGTGCAGGGCCTCAGAAAGAAAAAGGTTAGGATAGTGCTGGAGCCAAGAACAGTGCAAACCTTCTTGTACTTCTGTCACATGGTGGATCACTCAATAATTGCCCTGTTCTGTTCATTTCCTCTGGGGCACTTGGCATTGGCCACTGCTGGAAGACAGGATACTGGGCTAAGATGGACCATTGGTCTGACCCAGGATGGCTGTTCTTATGAAACCATAATCACCATAGATTAGAAAATGCTGCATTTTTAAAACATTTAAATGCGAATACAGCTCTGAATACTGCTACTCTGTCCTGTGGATGAAATAAGCTTTGTGGGCACGGGGTCTTTGCTATATAAATAAACTTCGAAGAGAGGAGTTTTTACTGAAAAGCAACTCATTTGAGTCTATTTTATTTTCTATTCTGCTTTCAGGAGAGCTTGCAGGACCACAACTATATTCTAATGAATTTTTTTTAACCAGGTGACCTTTGAGGTAGCTGTTACACTGGGAATACATCTGGGTTGGTTACCAAACTCAGGCTCCTTTTTTGCTGATTTGTATTTCCACCACAACACCCCTTTTAGTGCTGATTTCATTACCGGATAAGAAATCATTTGTAACTGATGCGTGGCTTCTTTCTCTGATAAGGGTAATTTGAGGACAGCACTTTTGGAAGAAATCCTTTTAAGCTATCACAGAGATGTTACTCAAATCTGTCCCACGAAGAGTTAAAAGCACTTTTATATTTCTCACTGGAGATTCCTCTAAACTTAAGATAAAGTTTGCAGTGCCCCTTTTTCCTGCCAAAGCTCTTTTTTCTCAGTAGTTAACTAACAGAGTGGAAGGGAAGGGAGCGCAAAGATTATTTCCTTATCTGTACAAATGAAATAATATGGTAATATGGCATCTCTAGTTGGAAATCAGACTAATCTGTCAGCAAAAGCAGGTCTTGTTCAGATTCAACAATAATACAGTGCAGAGTTTTTTGCTTTTCACTAAACTTGCTGCAAAATGCTGAGGCCTTGAAGAGGGTCCAGGGAAGACTAACAAAGCATAAGAACTTTAATAGGATGAGCTAACATAAAAGGCTCGCTGAGCACAGCCTTTTCCCACCAAAGACAAGGAAAGCTGGAGACCTTTATTATTCAGGCCTACTGATACAACGGTTACAGTGGAGTGCATAATACAGAGAGAAATAAAATTATTCAGATGAAATACCCTCAAAATACAGACCAAAGTCTCAGACTTGGGAAACCAGAGACCTTTAAATCAAGAGTTTTTCAAATTAGACTTATCTGAACTTTTGAGGTATTTTTTTTAAATGACAATGTCTTTAAAATACTGTGTTTAAATACCAAAGACTTTTTTTTTAAAATGTGAGTCTAGTTTTTCAACATGGGTCTCTCTATATTTGGGAACTCAAGCCAGCACTTGGATATATATAACAGGTATGTACCAACCTAAGTGCTTAATTTGAGTTCCTAAATGGGGGCTGGGGGTAGTATTAGAACATTTTAGTCTCACATGTGGATTTAGTGCTTGTTATAGGTGATGGATTGACAGCTATTCAGTCCTTCATCTCTGTCATGAGGCAGCCAGCAAGGTACAAATCATTGCCATTGTAAAGTAGCTCCTTGTTCACTAGGAACAGGATTTAAACCACTAAACAGCCCTCAGATGATAACTTTCAGCCATTACAAAGACATGGACTGGATTAGACCAGTGACTTGGAGATGAAAGGCAGTCCCTCTGAGCACTCCAGTCCATTTTCAAGACTACTTAAGTAATTGCTTTCCCCTTCATCCCCTGCCCACTGCTGTCCTTTTGCTCCCCTCTAATTTTTTTTATGATCCTCTCTTCTTTCTATGCTGTTTTTGGCATCTCCTGTATTTTGTTGCCTGTCTCCCTGCCCTCAACCTTTCTCTTCTGCTTTTCCTTTCCTTTCCCCTCCCCTCCTGTGTTGTTTTCTCCCAGCTCTGCTCTATTCTGTGTTGGCAGAAATAAAACTTGCTAGAATCCTGATCCCTGAATCACTGAGCTACAAAGAGCAGGCTCCTTTGAAGTTTTGCTTTGCTGTGTTCACTGTAACCCAGTGGTATTCACTGATTTTACAATTGTGCCCTTGTACCATTTGGAGGTAGGAGGTGGGAATGTAGAGTCTGCTGGTGTATCTCTTACATTGTGAGGCTTTTCATGGAGATAATGAGTCAGGAATTTACAAAACAGAAAGAGACTTTCACTGAAATGCACTTGTACTTCTTGGGGGTGGGGGAGAGCGTTTTGTGATGGGGAGATCAAGCTTACTTGAAGAATTTAAAGATCTTTAAAACAAAAAAACACTAAACTTGCTGATCATTTTAAATACTGATTTTTCCACGTCCACCTGAAATAGCAAAATCAGATCTTTTGTGTCATTTTAAATGGTGATCCTGAACTGCACAATTATTTGCCTCTTGATGTCATATGAGGTATATGTAGGAGAAAAGTTTTTTCTATATGACTGGCACATGCTAAAAAATTCTGCTAATTCAAATTTAGTGTGATGGCTGAACTCTGCAATGCAGTACAATATCATTCAATTCCACCATAGTACGTCATATAGTGTAGAATCTAAGCTTTTGGGTTTTTAAAAAATAGTTTCTAACCCTTATGGTTCTGAAGAAAACTTAAAAATGTGACTGGCACTTGCATCTGCAGAGAACCTAAAACAATCACTCAGAGAGACATGAATGGCCTCTTAAATTCAATGGGGTGTTAACTCTGAAACCTAAAGGTGACTGTGTAAGTGCAGTACTTGCAAGTATTTTACTGCTGATCATTTTAACAGAAACATCAGGCTAATGTGCTTAGCCATCCTTGTTTGGGAAGAGTGCAAAGGGGCATCTCCTTTCTGTCAAGAGCTGTGAGATCAGCATGAGAGTGGGAGCAAAGAAATCACCTTCCCAACTCCGCTACCAAGAGCCTCAACTCACTCCTGGATGCCAAAACCCCAAGCTGCCTCCCATGCCTTTCTGGTGCTAGAAGCCTCAAATCTTCCATGTTTCCCTGTGAAAACCTCCAGGTTTCCTCTGACAACTTTTTAATGTGTTTTCTCTTCAAAAATCTGAAAGATATTGACTATTTGGAGCAGTGTAAAATGGAAAATATCCATGTGAATAACGCAATGGATGCTTTTGTGGTCGGGTTATTTATAATCAAATTTAATTCATTTAGAACCTCTATTTTTGCATTTAGCTGAATCGACCACACAATTTCCAGTTTCTCATTCCATGGAAACCTGACCGCAGACATTAGTTCAGTTTGCTGCACAGCACAAATAGCTCAGCAGGTCTGTAACAGTAGAGGAGCTACTTGGGGAGTATGGAGAAACCAAAGAAAGCCTCACTCCTGTGCTCTGAAAGAGACCAGCATGGAAAACTGTAAGGCTCAGCTCAGCAAAGGCATTTAGGTTCCTAATTTCCATTGAATTCAGTGGAAGTTAGCAGCCTAAATACTTCTGTGGATTTGGGCCTATATGTCCTTTAAGGTGGTATCAGTTGGCAATGGACAGAGATACGGGCAGTGAGTGGGACAGGGTTAAGTAGGACAGAGCTGCGTAAATCCAAGGTCCCTGTGGTATCATTTAGGTTCATGTATCACACAGGAACCATTGCCTTGAATATGGCCTAATTTCTCCATTCAAGTAGCACTGAAAAAGGCTCTGCATATTGTGCCATGTGCGTGCCGCGGCCTTCTCTGTTTTGTTTGTTCAGAGATGGTACCACTGTTCAGAATATGGTGTGAAAAGTGTCAGAGTAGCTAAAAATAAACTCTGTTTAAACACTTCAGAATGTTTACTCAGAATGTGCAATACCTTTACCATAGAACCTCAGAGTTACGAACACCTCAGGAATTGAGGTTGCCTGTAGCTCTGAAATGTTCATAACTCTGAACAAAATGTTACTGTTGTTCTTTCAAAGTTTACAACTGAACATTTACTTAATAAAGCTTTGAAACTTTACTATGCAGAAGAAAAATGCTGGTTTCCCTTTATCTTTTTAGCAGTTTACATTTAACACAGTAATGTACTGTATTTGCTTCTTTTTGTTTATTTGTTTTGTCTCTCGTGCTGCCTGATTGTGTACTTCCGGTTCCAAATGAGATGTGTGAGTGACTGGTCAGTTCATAACTGTGGTGTTTGTAACTTTGAGGTTCTACTGTATTTCAAAATCACTACTAGCAAAAAAATAAAGGTAATTGCCATAATACAGCTGTCAAAAGAGAAATAACATTAATCACAAAATAACAGCAGTCTAATTCCCAGCCTGAGTTTTACTAGGGTAAATTAGAAATTCCTTCACCTAACAATCATCTGCAATACCATTAATCTGCATTGCTTCTTTCCAGGCTCATATTGCAATGAAGCAGGAAGCAAAGGCATTGCCATTGAATCAGAGGTAAGATTGTCAATGATATACTTGCATGCACAAGTTCTTACATTCCAAATCAGGGAACTGAGAGGGAAATTTCGTTAGTTATTGTAATTCCTTACTTATATCAAGCAGCTTGAAGTCTGCTTGAGGTCTAGGGGTTTAGTAAGTGGTACAGTATTGCTTTTTTAATGTATTCAAGGATTTGATAAACCACTATAGTAAGCCTATGTTCTGTGTTTGACTATAACATAGCATCCCCGAAATGTGAAGATCAAATGAATGATCTCCATAGATTTTTGTCTCTCAAAATAGCTTTATGGCTGTGACTGTAATATGAAAATGGTTGCCAGTCCTTGCTATTGATTAATTTTGGTCTACTCCAGACATTCAGCCATAAGCAAACAAAACATTTTTTTATTTTTGCTAATGAAGACTTTTTGTTTCTAATGACAGTTAATTTTGGTGTGACACTGAAGGGTGGAGCTGTGGTTTAAAACGTCACAGAGTCTCATTCTGAAACTCACAGACACAATCAACTTTGCTCCCAGCATGGCAGAGAAATCTTGTAGTGAATGACAGGAATGCAAGCAAAAGTAAGAATTATTTTTTAAAAACAGAGTGATATTCAAGCAACCCAATGGATCTTTATTTTTCACTATGGGCCTGATACTGTTCCCACTGAAGCCAATGCTAAAACTCCCATTAACTTCAATGGTGCAAGATCAAGACCTTTAAAGCCTCAACTAACATCAATATATCCGTGGTTAAACACTGAATATTTAGGGTATGTCTACACTGCAATTGAAAACCCATGGCTGGCTCGTGCCAGCTGACTTGGGCTTGGGCTAGGGGCTGTTTAATTGTGTTGTAGATGTTTGGTTTCAGCCAGACACCCGGGCTCTAGGGTCCTGTGAGGCAGCTCCAGCAGGAATATCTACACCACACTTAAACAGTCCCTTAGCCCGAGCCCAGCGAGCCAGAGGCAGCTGGCATGGGCCAGGTGCAGATGTCTAATTGCAGTGTACATTTAGAGATTCAGACGCCGCTCTGGTAAGTGTCATTCACATAGCTACAGCTTTCACTAGCTCTTCATCCATAGCCACATGGCTGTCAGCTTTTGCTTTTCATGTGTAAAAAGGCTAATTGAAGTGTGCCCTTTAGGGGTTTGTGGACAGCACCTTGTGGTAGAGTGCTTAATGAGAGTTATTATTAGTGGAGTTCCTAAGTGATTTACCTGCAGTGCAAAGAACTTTGGTGGGGGTGAAAAGGAAAAGTCTGATTACCAGGTTCCTGCAGTGTTAATTTCATTTTCATGGCTGACAGGTAAGTAGAGAACAACCAAATTTTGGGGAAACTGAAATTATACTTATAATAGCCGCTCTGTTGACATAACCACAAATAAAAACCACAGATGGAACTGCAGTAAGACATCTGCAATGAAAAAAAACTATATGAGAAGAAGAAAATTAGATCCATGCACCAGAACCTCACGTGAAACTATGGGAGGAAATGTACAGTGCATCCTGTTCTTGCCTTTCTTTCATCACATTTATTCCTTACGACACTTTAATTCTGTGACCTCTAAAATATATGCAAGAGTAACATATTGCGTACACAAGAGTGGCTAAACCACTAAGCATAGTCTCTTTCCTTGAGTTCATTTTGCACAATGGCTGCCTGTGGGACAGCTCATCCTGCTGTGAATTCTAGCACTGGGAAGAGAGCAGTTCCAGGATAGCAATTCCAACTTCAGTAGAGGTGACTTGTAATGTGAACTACACTTGGACTGTCTGGACACTGGTTGGCAGACAAAATTAAATGCTGGAAAGACCTCGTACTGTGAGATTCTAAAGACAATGTAATTCTCTCTACATACTTGGAGAACTGTTAGCTCTGTAGTTAGTTACAATGAGAGATGCCTTAGGGTGGATTGGAGTTGGTGTGGGGAAGGTGGTTTGTCAAGGGGATTGGATGATGTCAAGACCATAGCTACCTTTGTGCCTCCTCAATTTTGGCCCCCCCTTCTTAGCATAATTTACAGCAGCTGCAGGGGTTGCGTTTCCTTAGAATAACTTTGAACATCCCACGTTGACTGCTCCGTGGGCCCCAAACATCTGGAGTATAGAGCACTCTGACCACAACTCCTCCATTACACAATATTCCCACTACCATCCCCTAAAACACTGGTCACTACTGGAGGATGGCACAGCAACTTTGTTCACCCTACCTCACCCAGGGAACTCTGCACCAGGAGAATACCCAGGTGCCAAGATGCAGCTGTTTTCAACCCCTTTATGGCCCAGAAACAAAATGTAAAGGGGCCAGATCACAGCCCTTGGTGACTCCTGTGAAACCCATTGGTTTTGCAGAGGTAACTAATTGGAATGGAATGTAAAATTCTGTTGATGGTGCACAAGGAGGAATACAATTCAGCTCCCTCTCTTGTTGCTGTGTTGGCTCAGCCAGGCTAAAGGAGTAAAAAGCAGTGAAAACTTATTTTTGCCATGAAAGTGAAACGGATCTGACTCCCCGTGTACAGGGAGCAGCTCTGTGGAGTAGGAAGGTGCACGTTCTGCAGCGTAGAATGCTCAGTAGCTGGCATAAACCTGTTGATTTATTGGAATAGATGTCAGTGGCCTAGAGAATCCACATAGAAAAGGGAGAAGGAGGTTAAGTAGATCTGTACGTCTCACTTCCTGACATGAACCCCTAGTTTTTATTATATACGACATCACCTCTATTCCCAAAGTATGAATCTCTTTGAGAATGAGCGGGTATGTCCTAACTAGCCAGGAAGTGAGTTACCAGTCATCTGTATCAGGAGAGTTCCTTCATAAAGGCTGATATACACCCATGTGCAGAGGGGGTTAGTATGAGGCTAACGCATCACTTTCCATTTATTGCATAAAATGCAGTAGTGCCTAGAGGGCCCCAACCAAAACTGGGTCCCCACTGTACAAACACATCATGAAAGGCAGTCCCTGCCCCAGAGAGCTTACAGCTTAAATAAACAAGACAGAGAAAGGGTGGGAAGGGGGAACAAAGGGACAGTGAGAGGAAATTACTTGCCCATGGCATACAGCAGCTGGAAATAGAACCTAAATCTCCATCAATTGCCCTATCTGTTGAGAACATCAGTTCTCATTCCGAGGGCTTAAATGTAATTTAAGTAGTGCATAATCATCATTCCAGCCCTCTGCATGGTGGGGAGGGGAACAAATCATACACAGAGCATTTAGCTTATGTTCCTTATTGCCTATCAGTGCCCTAAGTCACTGCCAAAATGTAGGCCTAAGCCAAGAAAAGTTTTATCTTTTGCACAAATACAGATTTGACGTTTTTTCCAGCTTTGCTCAGGACAGTAATTAAAAAGCCTAGGAAGTGAGTATACATGAAATCATTCCTTCCGTACAGGCAGACAGATGGAGAGAAATTCCAGTCTGTTTCCACTCTTTTGTCTTCAGAGCATTTTTGGAATTTCCTTCAGGAAGTGAGAGGTTCTGACCTAAAGCCTTCCTCAGTTAGTAGGCTCCAGTTTCCCACAGTAAACCTTGCACAGAAATGACGTACTGCATAAGAAGGTGAGGTTTATCTTTACGCCCCAACTGTATCCTGTATAAGCTGAATGAAACTTTTAAAGTATTACCTAGAGAGAATGGCAGCAATAGGGGAAATGGAAGAGTCAAATCTTGGAAGAAATACAGTAGCTACTGAAAAACATTGGCCAGATCCTCAGCTGACAAAGTCAGTGGAGTGACATTGATTTATGCCAATTGAGGCTCTAGCTTTATATTTTAAATATAAACCACCTTGATGTTTGTAATAAGCTAACAGCAAAATTCACAACTATTTTTAAAGATTTTTTCCCCCATTTCCATATATAATTACAACAGAAATGGGACTGATTAATATATGACTTAATTTCTAATGCATGATCTCCTGAATTATATGGTATTTCACTTACTCCCGTCTGGACAGTAACTGCAGTAATCTCCATTATTTGCCATAGTGAAATTTCTTGCTTTGGAGCATAGATATATTCAAGTTCTTTTACTGGCACCCATCACCTTTCTATTGGAGCACCTAAACAATCATGTTCTTGTATCCTTTTATATTGTTTTGTAAATAAAGGTGTCATTATGGATCTATGTCCTTAATTGAACAGAAATGTCATGCAGAATCAGCTTCATCCAATGTCTATTGAAATCAATGAGAGTCTTTCCATTGACTTCTATGATCAATTAATCATGCTCCATATCTTTATGATAGTACAAAAAAATTGTGATAGTAGCATCTTAAAAAAATCAGTTTATTAATGTTTAGAAATCAATAAAGCTATGTGCAAATTGAACAATAAAAGTCAAAACATTTTAAATACTATTTTTTAAAAACAAAGAAAAAAATCAGTTTAATTGCACTGGAAATCATACTACAAAGACAATATTTTTATAGAAAATCACTTCTAGGTTTCGACAATAACTGTACATTAATCAATTGTTCAGCTACCCCGATACACTTTTTTGTTATAGTAATGCTCTAGGTGTTTGAAGACTTCTGCATCTCGTTAATTATATCTATTGAATACATTCAATCCCCTTAATGCAGGTTAGAAAAATACCGTAATAGAAATGATGCCATAAAACAAATACATTCAATTTAAATTAAAGGTATTTCTTACGTGAATTGATAAAATACAGATATCTTTCCTGAAATTATGAACATTCTAATCAAAGAACACAAAGTAAGTGTCAAAAAATGTCTTGCATTTTGTTATGGAAGTACATTTATATGTCATCAATAGCCATTTCACTTGGACAAAGGTCCTTTTTTATTTCTCTGAATCTCATGGTATTCTATACAGACTTTCTAATCAATCTTTACTATGGAAACACTATGGGCCAAATCCTGAAGTTCTTTTTCAGTTTTTACTCTGTCCTTACTCAGGCAAAAACACTGATGCCAATAGTACTTGATATTATATTTATCTTGTCAAATATCACACGTTAATTTTCTCTTTAACTGTAGTTTTATCCTGTAACTATTATGGTCATGTAATTTATTTCATACTCAATATAACAAATCAATAGATCTATCGGGCCAAATGCTATTCTGAGCTCCTCCCATGCAATCCTGTTGACTTCTTTGGGGTTATATGAATGTAATCGAATGCAGAGTCTGGCTCATGATCGTAAAAGTAATATGAATTTTCAGCACAACTTCACAGAACTGATCTTGCTAAAGAAAAGCTTTGGACTCCGCAGATGAAATCTTATTACATCTAAAAAACTCAGGAAAGTGATGCCAGCCTATGGTTGTCAGTGATCTAGATTACATTGGTGTAATCTCTTTCCTGCTGTGTGCCAAATGGCAAACGCTTGTGACCCAGGATAGTAGAGCCATCCCTAAACTTGGTACAGAAAGGTCTTTTGTGTCAGGGCTTTTTCTGCAAGTGAAGAAATAATAACTTCACGTTCTTCACACAGAAAAAAAAATTCATTTTCCCACCCTCCTCCTTCTGCCTCTCAGTCATGCACATACTCGCACACACACACGGCACCGTTTCACCAAGGCATCAGTCTTTCCGAGTTATGAATACTCCTGGCAATCCTGAGTCTGCCTCAGTGCAAAGACAAAACATGCTCCATAGGGAAATGTTTTCAAGCCAGAACAGTCTGTCCCACTTCCTGAACTCCACCCTTGCAAGTGCCCTGCTTGCCTCTTCAGAACTAATGCTACCTTGCTCACTTAGGCCATCTCTTTGGAGTTGCTACAGTGAGCAGGTAGCTTCTTGTCTGTCAGGTTTCAAAGGGGAGGCTTTTAAATATGCCCCCGATGGATACTTCTAAGAAGATGAGTTGACATTGCCTGAAGACATGATTGTCTCCGGGCAGTCACCCTCATCCTTCTGTGGGTGGGAGGAATTGTCAGATTTGCTTCGGCTAAACTCCATCCCTCCTATGATTGGCCTCTTGAATTTGGCCCCAGAATCTGCAGAGGGGCATTTGCAGCAGCACAGGATCTTGATGAAGGCCCTCCGCATCTCTTTGTTGGTTAAGGTGTAGATGATAGGGTTCGTGGCTGAATTGAGCACAGCCAGTACTAAGAAATATTCAGCTTTGAAGAGGATTGAACAGGCCTTCACTTTGCACCCCACATCCAGCAAGAGTAGGATGAACAAGGGACTCCAGCAGGCAATAAATGCGCTCAGGACAATGATGACTGTCTTGAGTAAGGCTAGGGATTTCTCTGAGCTCCTTGTGGCTTTGGTAATGTTTTTTCGAAATGTCAGCCTGCGGCTCCGAGTCCTGACCATGGAATAGATCCTGCAGTAGAGGACAACGATGGATAATAAAAGACCAGTGAAAACTGTAGTGCAAAAGAGAATATAGTGCTTATGGTAGAGAGGCAGCACAGTGGAGCAACTCTGCAGGTGGTCGAGACAGTTCCAGCCCATAATAGGGAGCCCCCCTAGGATCATGGATATCACCCAGCAGGCACTGATCAGTAGGAAGGAGCGGAAGCTGTTGCTCCCATTGTGGAGTTTCATCTTCAGCATAGTGATATACCTCTCAATGGCAATGGCCAGCAGGCTGAACACAGAGGCTGACAGAGCTACAAACATGCTGCCTTCCCTGACAAACCACTGGGCAGGGGTGAGACTATAGGTTTTGTGTCCAGATAACAAAAGGTTGGCAGTATAAGCCACCCCAGCCAGCAAGTCTGACAGAGCCAAATTCCCAATGAAATAGTACATGGGTCGATGAAACTTCTTGGTTTTCCAGATGGTCAGCAGGACAAAAATGTTCTCTAAGATGATAAAGCAGCAAATGATGATAAAAACCACTGAGGTCACTTTTATTCCACTGTCTGCCTTCTCGTTTAACTTCCCTGTGAAGTTGTAATGTTTCTTAATGATTTCAGAGTTGACATAATCGCTGACTGAGTCATTGAAAACTTTCTTCTGGCGGCTGCTGGTAGAGTCCATGGTTCCAGGCTGAGTGGCACTTCTCCAGCCGCCCACTAGAGGGTGAAGTCAAGTAGAAACCTCACCGGCCACCCTTGTGGCAGTATCTTTGAGGTGGAGGCTCCAGTGTCCGGTACTCCCTGGGTAACCTCAGACACCACAGCCCTTAAAGCAGGGGCATAAACAAAGCAAAGAGTCAGAGGAAGGGATGCAAACAAGGTGGCAAACTGAAAACAATGTAAAACAATCTGTTCATTTCACTGCATGTCAGGTTTAGATATTAGATCACAAACGAATCACTAAGGTCCATTCACCCTCTCCCCCCACCATGTAAAAAAAATGGCTCAGCAAAGTAAATAGATAAAGCTCATCCAATAAAATTTTTTTCTTAATGCAGATTTGCACAAATAAGTAAGAGAAATGGGACTTGCACTGAGTGTCTATATCTCACCCAGTGCGAGGGATCCCAAGGTAAGCCAGTGGAAAACACAAGTTCCATCTCTCTCCCTCTCAATTTCTCAAACTTTTGACATAGGAAACACCTTTTAAAAGTTCAGGTTTAGAAAGAGAAAAGGCTTGATTTGTTTTAAATGCAACTGAAAATGCACAAAATGAGTCCGGCATGAAAATCACTTGACTGGAGCGACCTCACTGTTTTTCCACTATTAACATTCTAAATGTGTTGTGAGGGAGGGCAGTTCTGCAATTTACTGATGCCATCTTGAGAAGAGGTAAAGGGGTTGGTGCTCACTGATGTGTGTAAAGAGACCCATCTCAAAGCTGTAAGCAGAAAAGCTGCCCCTACTCACTTCTATTTGGCAACATCATCCTTTGCAAAAGTTGTGCCAGTGTAAAATTCAGAAAAACAAATAAAATAAGCTATCAAACACATTTTGTAAGTCTGTCTGAAACAAAGGAATGAGCAAATGTCAGTTTGGAATTTAGTTATGGCAAATACAAATATAACTTGTATAAACACACAAAAAAGAAAATTTATAAGGCTTGTAAAATTATAGGTGCCACTTAAGGGTGGAAGTAAAACAAAAGCAAATGAATTAGCTGTGTTAAATAATGCAATGAAAGCAGAAAAGAAAAGATTATAGAAGTAGAGAAGCAGAAAGTGGAATCCCAGGTGCCTAGCATGTTAAGGTGTGATATACAAGAGTGATCTATTGAGTGATCAGATCATTACTTCTCTATCAAATTCTCCCAGAGATCTCACTAACAAATTTGTGTAGTTTTACTGTGAAATATTCTTTTGCCTACTCCTGGCCAAACACAGTTGCTGATGCTGAGTAGTTAACAGTTGCTAAGGACACTGGCTATTCTACTTCACTCATCAAAATGAGAATCACAAAGCAGAAACTCTGTGTTTGTATGGTGCTTGGCACAATGGGTCTCCATTCCTGGATGTTTCTGAGGTACACTACTGTAATAAACCTGAGTAATAATAATTAAAGCTAAACCCACATCTACTCCGGCAGAAAGTAAGGGGAGGCTCAGCTGCCGATGAAGGAAGCTCTTGAGTCAGTAATCCAGTATTTATTCTGGGGAAGACTCACTCAGAGCATTGATTTTTAAACGGGGATTTATACCAAAAAGCTGGTTTCTAGTGCCAGCGTCCCAAACTGTGCTCCCAATGCTTACCTTGCTCAGAAAGCGTTCAGTCTCTGAAGCCACTGCACTCCGCATCTCTACTGCCCCAGAAGGAACTCCAACTTGGCTTTGTTATGCAAGTGGCTTTAAACGTTTCCTTTAGCTAGTGGTCTCCACCCCTTCGGTTTCCTATTTTTCTAAAGAGACGATTTAAGCAGCTTTTTAACTCTTCAGTAACCACAGGCTGATTTCGTTGCATCTGCCCTGCTGGGTTCCTTGACACACACAGCTGAATTCGAGATCTGAACCCTAGACAGGGTGCGGTGCCCTAACTGAAATCAGTCAAGCAGAGAAGCTTCGGGCCGCCAGGCTCAGCTCTCCTCCCACCCTTTTCTCCGGTGCCCGAGCCAGCGCTCCGCTGCCGGCGGGGAAGGGTTAATCCCATCTCCCTCCTGCTGCAGGGGCTGTAGCAGCTCGGGGGCTGGGTGTTTAACACAAAACACACATGGGAAGAGGCGCTGAGGAGCCAGCCTCAACGCTGGTGGAAGCCCCTCGAGGAGTCACTCTGGAGCTAGCCTGGTACAAAGCAGGGCTAGCCTCTTCCTCTCCCTTCTACCCCCAGATTTCATAGTCAAGTCAGCGACAGGATGCAGAGCTGGGGAGACCCGAGATTTCCGCCAGAGGAGGTGGGGGGAGACCTAGCACGAAACGACTTCATTCTTTTAACCTTTGAGTGCCTAAAAGACATCCCAGTCTCCCACCTCCCAGAGGCCCCCTGCTTCAGGCACTAGGCAATGTCACCCTCTCTGGGATCCTTGCTCCCCCGGGGGCATCAGTGCCCCACAGCGGGAAAGGCTGTGTCTTTGAATCGTGTTGGCTCCCTCTAGGTGGCTTAGCATGCTTGAAATGCCTGTCGAGATGCCCGCTTTGCTAAGCAAACTGGATTGAGCTAACAGACCCTTCTGCCCGGCAAGGCGGAGCAAATGTGAGGTGAGTGGAAACCTGTACATCAGCTCCCCTGGGAAAGCAGCAGTTTGGCCAGGAGAACGCAAGTGATGGCATCGCAGGTCTTCTTCCTTTTCACTGCTGCCCAAGGAGTACCACAGCAGCAGCCGGGACCCCGTCCGCCCTTCTGCCGCCAACACTAGGATAGTGACGACTGAGGCCTGGGCTCCCCTCTTCCACCAGCAGACATTGGCAGGCTCCTGCAGCTCCAAGTGTTAATGCCAGGACCTGCCTGTCTCCTGAGAGCAGATGGCCTATGCTGTGCGCAGTGTGCTCCACTTGCACTCCTTGACCGTGTGCGATGACAGCATCATCAGTTCAGGGGTGGCAGGTTTGTATAATTTTTGGTGGTGCCCAGAATGGGTCAAAGTCCTGCCTCCCCACCCCCACCTGCATATTGGTGCACATAAAATTAATGGGGTGGGGCCGAAGGGTTTGGGCTGTGGGAGGGGCTCAGGGCTGCGGCAGAGGGTTAAGGTGCAGAGAGTGAGGACTTTGGCTGGGGATGCGGGTTCTGGGGTGGGACGGGGCTGGGGATGAGGAGTTTGGGGTGCAGGCAGGCTGCCCCAGGGCTGGGGCCAGAGAGGAGGGACTCCACAGTCCCTGCAGCCCTCTGCTGGCAACAGCAAGCTCTGAGGGAGGGGCCCCCTCTGCCCCATGGCAGCACACTGACCAGGCACTGTCACTGCATGTGCTCCTAAGGGCCTGGCCCCTCTCAGGTCCAGAAGCCTCCTCGCCTCCCCTGTGGTGAGTGCCGGGGTGGGGTGGGGGCTGCCATCACACATGTGCCTTCTCCCTCCTCAGCCTGCTGCCCCCTTTTGTAGCTGGCAGTGGCCAGCGAGGGAGCGCAGTGCGGAGCAGCAGGGCAGCTGCCCAGGGCGCAGGCAGAGATGCTCCAGGGGAGACGCACAAAAGCAGCAGGCGGCGCTGGGGGATGCTCCAGGGGAGGTGCCCGGGGTGGCTGGCAGGGCCTGAGGAAGAGACCTTGCTCCAAACATTGGTGGAGCCGGGTCCCCGGACTCTGAATTTTCTGGAGCACGGGCACCATGGGCCCATATAACTTGCCACCCCTGAGCATATTGACCCCAGAGCCAACAGTCACAGTCATGAGCCTTTTATGCCAAATAACTAATCTGTCCCTGATTCTTCCCCCTCCTGCCCATTAATTCCAACATCTACCTTTCCTATGCCAGCCAACAATAGAGGACCACGGGTTCCAAACTAGGATTTGTCACAGATGAGAAGGAAACTCCAGCATCTCTTCTGTTCTTTCCCCACCAAGAGATTCTCTAGACGGGGTTAAGAGGTAAAGAAATCAGGATGACAATGATGGAGACCATATCAAAAAATAGTGTCACAGTGTGCCCTTTGTATGTCATTTCATATGCTTCTGTTCCAGCTGTGGATTTTAAAAATAACACTTGTGGAATGAGTTGAATAAAAGGTTTGTTGTTATTGCCTCTAAAAATGGAACATTTCTCATTGTTTTGTGCCACACGGTTGTACTTGACCCCTTTTTGTGGTAACGTTCTTATCTACAAAAGGCAGTGTGGGCTAGTGAAATGACCATATTTTGGGTAAATAATAGCACTTGAGATCTGACACAAACTCCCTGTGTAGCCATGAGTAATTCACCTAAATTCACTGTGTATCAGATTTCCCATCTGTATAAAGGAAAAAAAAAACCACTTACCTTTTGAACTTCCCTCACTGGGTGTGGTGGTGGTGGTGGGGGCATCCTGAGGATTGATTAATATTTGTAAATATCTGAAGATGTGAAGCACTTTCATTCTGAAAAATGCTAAATATTGTAAATTCATTATTTATTATTAGAACAAAAAAGGCAGTGACAGTGACTGGTGCTGAGAGAGAGTTGGTGGATACTCCATGGATAGAGAATTTGTGTGTGTGTGTGAGAGAGAGAGAGAGTGAGTGTTACATGGGGTTTATTCACTCTCCTTTTAAACTTTTGAAATAAATACTATTCTGTAGTGTTTGGAATATTAACCCTTACTTGGGTGGTCAATGTGGCTAACCATGCAGAAACCTTCTTCCCCTCCCTTGCACTGTTCTCTTTACCCCCACCCAAGATCACAATACAAAGGAACATCACAACACGCAATAAGATTTTAATAAATTAGGTCTTTTATTTCACAATATTACATGCAATTCAGTTGGCAATAACACTGCCACACAGACCAGAGCATCTCATTTTATTTACGTTGATAGTCATGTTTCAATTGCTCCACACCTCTCCCTGAATGATTCAGCTGAAATTGTACTTGAAAACAGACATTTACTCATCTACCACAAAACTAGAATCATGAAAGTTCTTGAGACTGGAGGAAAATACAGCGGTTAAATTGCAACTGTCAGAAAAGTCATGCAAAAATAAATCATGCTTGAGGTTGACATATGCATCCCCTTGTAACTGCCTCACATACACAAGTTGCATATTTTAGTGACACCCCTTATTTAGCTTATTTATGAAGACAACTAAGTGGAAGTGAGTTAATAGATATCTTTTTAAATGTGTTTCTTTTCAGGAAATACATTCTCCTGTAACCTTACTCTAAGGTAGCAGTACATGAAAGTAACGTGCTGTACTTGGGGATGACTCAGGGTATCTCTGTACTGATTTTTATGTGTCTGGTCAAAATCCAGCCTAAAATGGTCCTGACTGAAAGTTGTTCTCATCTGACTATTCAGTGGCCTGTGTAAAATGGCTTCGTAATCTCAATCCAGTTCTCAGGAATCAGGTGCCCACATCACAAAATCCAGCATCAATGCTGGTTGACCATCCCTACTTGACATCCGTGTTGGCAGCTCAGCAAACAACAAATGGTACATGGAGGCTGAATTATCTTCTTACCCTTTCAGATACTCTCCCTAGAACAGGCATGACGCATGTTATTTGTCACTATCTTTCCTACACTTCTTTTGTGATCTTTTTGTCCTCCAGGTGCATCTCCTCCTTTTCTTCTCTCCCAGCCTTTTCCTCTGCTTCTGCACTTTTTCCAAGGCTGATTTCTAATGAGTCTTTTTGGTGCATTTCACTGGGTTACAGACTACAGGAGCACAGGCAAAACCAAACTTTTCTGTTTCTGGCTATATTGAACAGGCTGAATAACTCCGGTTCTTATTCTGATATCTGAGAATAAGCACTTTGTCTCATGCAAGCATTATTTCTGAGTCACAATAGCTGATACAGTACTGGAAAAGAAGCAAACTCCAGGGCTACTTTTGGTTTGATTTTGCTACAGGCTGTTTACCTAGCCTGAATCAACTGTGAAAAGACAAGTGGAGATTCAAAGAAGCCAGAGCTAGGCAAGAGACAAAGACTTGTTAATTCTGCTGTGCACCCATTTGTCCAAGGATAGGTTCTCTCCCTAATGAATCCATATGGACAAGGAGAATTCCCCACCCTTCCTTCAGAGGTTCTTACCCCATTCTACTCCCTTTAAACTGTACACTTTCCTCTCTTGAGACAATAAGAGTGCATAAAAAGCTAATGAGTACCCATCTCCAAGGGGCACTGTTACTGCTCCAGGAATTGGCCCGCAGGAGGTGACTGCATATCTAGTGAGTTCCCCATCTACTGAGTTTATCACCTTTGTGATCTCAACAAGATATCCCAAACTGGTTCTGAACCTGGGTACTCCACATCACAACATGAAGTGTTACTGTCCTGTCACTTTTTCAGTATAAATAGTTTTGTTTTGCGTGTATACCAAAATCACCCCAGTAAAGCCAGGCACAATTGCACTGATGTGCTTGCTATTCCATTGCAAGTCACAGGAGAAGCACCCATGTATATCAGGGCTAAGTTTGGCCAAGGTCTTTCTTTTAGCTGTGCTGTGACTTTCTTCTTTTCTTTCACTCTTATTGTACCAATCCGAAATGTAAATGAACATTTTGTGTCAAAGTAAAGCTGCAGGCCAATTCAGATGATTAAGTTCTTGTATAATTGATATCAGGTAAATTTCAGAAGATCTACTGAGATAACGGTTGCCCCATATTTTTTTAAGAAATGAGACTGAAAACGATGACCCAAAGCTTATGTATTACTTAAGGAATGCCATCTCAAAAACAGTGTGAACAGAGATATTGTGAGTTTGTATATTGAATAGGAAATGGCCAGAAATTTCTCTCCAGCTACTGATGAGTAGCTGGCTCTTAGAGGGATACAGTAGGTCACCTGAATATGTATCTGCACTATTTACCATTGTTGTTGTTGTCTATTAATGAACTAGTTTACACTAGCATTTCATTCCGTCCTGGTTAACGATAGAAAGGGAACTTTTCTGTTAGATCTCTTAACTTTCCTAAATTTAAAATGACTGCCGGCTCCACTGTGAAGGAATGCTGTATTGAATACATCCTAAATTATCCTGCTATAAAATCTAACATCTCTGAAATTCCATATATATGGCTCATTTGAACTTTCTGCTCTGGAATCACCTGTGTTCAAGATCAGGAGAAAGGTTATCTTTAGCCCAGAATTAGAGAACAAAGGGACATTGTCCCTGAATCTCAAATATATCAGAAAGCAAATTTCAGTGGGATGGATGTAGTATAGTTAAATGTCTAGCAGTGGACTGTTACAGAGCAGCCACTTCACCCGTATGTTTTCTTAAAAAGTTGGGTGTCAGGAAACCATGCGACTGGGAAAGTTAACTACTGCTTCCAGTAGTTAGAGCAGTGGTTCTCAAACTTCTGCATCAGCGACTACTTTCACACAGCAAGCCTCTGAGTGCGACTCCCCCACTATCCACTCTGTACATTTTTTGTAGACTGCCCACAATTTTTTGCACACAATCATTTGTGCAGCCAAACCTTTGAGTCTTTGAATGCAAAAAGTGCTTGTTTCTTTAATAAGACAAAATGAAGACTGGAGATCAGGCACCATGAGAGCTATCAGGGCTGTTCCTTCAAGTAAGTCAGGACTTGATGGTCCTTGTAAGAGTGCCAACAGCGTAGCTTTGCCCAACTGAGGAAGAGTTCAGATAATGGCCTGCAGTGTCCTGGAAGAATTTACAAAATTAAATGAAAACGGGAGAAATGTAAACTACAGAATGGAGACTCTGAGTCAGATTCTGATCTCTGTTGCACCACTGTAAACCAGGCGTAACTACACCCAACTTCAGTAGTTTCTCTGGATTTGTACTAATGTGACAAAGATCAGAATTTAGCACTCTGTTCACAGTCCAATTGCGGAATCCCAGATTACAAATCAGGATATACTGGTTCTATTCCCAGCTCTGTGATTGACTTGCTATATGAGCTTGCACAAGTCACTTAACCTCTTAGTTTCCTCATCTGTAAAACAGAATAGGGCTACTTACTTCCTTATGGAAAGCACAGATGGATGTATTAAGTACTGTTTTATTTTTTTATTAAGAAACTCACTTTGAACACGTTATAACATGCTGAAGTGAAAAGGAGTTTTACCCATAACTAAAAGCTGGATTGAGGAGACAGTCCTGCTTCCACTGAAATTAAAGTCAGATTCCTAAAGGTATTTAGATTTTTAAAATGTAGCTTTCGAAAGCACGTAGGTGCTTAACTTATTGATTTCAACTAGAGTTAGGCACCTTAAATGCTTCTGGAAATCTCACTATGTGCCTATCTCCATCTTTAGGTGCCCAAATACCTTTGAAAATCTGGGCCGGAGTGCCAGAACTCCAATAGATATAAACTGGTTCAAGTCTTGACTGAAGCAGGGTCCCAAACAGTAGCAGCTGAATTCAAATATGGTGAGGTTGAACAGAATAACTCAAACTATCAGAAGAAAATATTACATAAAGACCTGGACGTCAGAGAAACAGAGTATTAAGAAACGTGTATGTGTGAGAAGAGAGAAACTAAGCCACATTTAATTCACTTTGTGCATATAATAGTCAACATCATAAGCTATTGACAGGAGCTTTAAAGGTAATAGAACAATGTAGATGTGAAACAGTTCTGTGCAGTTCAAAATGTATTAGTGTTTCAGTTGTTGCAGGTTAGAACAATCTGGTTTGAAGTTATCCTTTCCATAACGGATAGGTTAGGTGAATCAGTTTTTTGTTGATGTTCAAAGAATCTAAAAATTCCAGATCTTCTTCCCTCAGACTAAAATCAAAAACCTGGGTTTGAGGGAAATAATACAATGATTAGAGTAAAGCAGGTAAAGATAGATTGTTTACTATAAATATGCTATCAAATAATAAAATCAGGTTTCATTCTATTGTTAAATAACATAATAATATTCATCATGATTAACTTATTTAATGTGTATATGGGTGCCATAAGACCTCTGGGGGGTTAGACTGTAATTTAGCATTAATTAAACTGACTTCTATTTCAAAGTGATATTGAAAAACATATTTCACTTATTTGTTGCAAAGCCTAAATTAGTGTTTTGTGTTTCCATATAATACAACTTATTTTTGTGAACTAGACCAGTAAAAAATGGGTGAAACCAGGAGCAGCTTAGTTCCAAAACAGTAAGAATTAATAAGCGTTAGCACACTAGTGTCTGAATTACAAGTACAGCACTGAGTTTATTAATGCCACTGCAATAGACAGAGAAAGGGGGGAAAAAAGAGAAAGTCAGCAGCAGGAAATGAAAATAGGATTGAAAGGAGTTCAGTAAGTGACTTGAAATACTTTTACCAGAAGTCACTGCATCCTCAGAAACTTTACTATATCCCATCACTACGTATCTTTTTTTGCACTTATTAAAATACAACAGAAGTGCCCTAGTGGTGCAACTGGATAACATAACACTAACAAAAATGTAGTGGAAAGATATTCTCAAACTCACTTTTACTCCAATGATGCATATCAGTCCAGCAAAATTCTACTGTTAGCTTTCTCTGTCTCACCAGCAAACTTGACATTACTGGACAGAGCATCAGAGCTAAACACTGAAGTCAAAGGAGCAAGAATATAGTCTTAATTGAAATATCTGCCACTAATTGGAACCTTGTTTATGTGTAATTCTGAAAGAAACTGAGCAAGAAGACAATTCCCTAGACAGAATGAATTGTGATAATCATCTTCCAGATAAATCAAAGGTGTGTATAGCTGTAGACCAGTATTTTATGATAATCGTGCTACACTGGACATATTATATGATTAACAAAAACATTTGCTGTGCCATTAATATAAGGCCTCTATTAAAACAGCCTACTCTTTCTATGCCAAGAAAGTCAATTTAAGCCACAGTACAGGACTTCCATCTCTATACTCCAGAGAGTGATCATTTACCAACCTTGCCATGCACCCAGTTGAATGATTTACCACAAATTCCTCCAGCAGTGTTAGACTTAATTTATTTTAATGGGATGGATCTATGCTGTGGAGAGCCATTGGGGAATAAAGAGCTCACAGAAAAGAACTCTCCCTTCTCTCTCACCATGAAACTGTAAAAAGTCAGACGAAAAAGGGAAAAAAAACTGTATTTCATAGCTAAGTTATGGATTTATTTAAGGTCGGCGCATCCTTGGTGGAATATTGAAGCCTTAGCTAAAAAAACCTGGAACTCCCTTTTATAAAAATTGGGTGGGGGAAGAGCTAACTATTTATGGAACTATCATACAGCTGATATAAAGTCTTCTTTAGTAGTTCGGCGTCTGAATTGCTCTCAGTCAGCCTTGAGAAGTCCACTCTCAAAAAGTACATCAAAGATGCCCCTGTAAAGGGCTGGCTGTACAGGCTGAGCAAGAGGGCTACTGATGGCAACATGTTAAAAGCAGCAAAGTTTTGTGAAGTTCTTTGCATGGGTGACTGAGATCTGGTACAAGTGGCTTAGGGCAGTAGATCTCCTAATGCTGGCTCTGTTCTGTCCACACTTAGCAGAGATCATTTGATGTTATCACTAGTGGATATGTTAAACAACCACTGGGTGGGGGATGCAGCAGTATTAAAATTGAGCCAAATTAATCTGACGGTCTATGTTGGCTTTTATTTCAGTGGGTTCTGAAGGTACTCAGAATCCTGGAGGTTTGAGCTCTTAACCCTTAAGCCCTGGTCCCCTTGCAAGTCATGAGAGATGTTCTTTAATCGTTCGGCAGTAGTTGTAATTATTCCTGTTTGGTGCTGAGGATGGATAAGTGGCTGTTGAATAAAGATGGCGAGTAAAGTCATGTTTATGTCATAAATATCACATGAGCTCATTAGAGGGAATACAGTTCAAATATCCCTTCAGAAGCATTGCATTCTCAAGGGAGGTTGAGAAATGTGTGCAAGGATTAAGTTCAAGTCTACCAAACAGTATCACGAAATGTTACCACTAGGTTGACCCATCTTTAACTTCTATTGTGTACATTGAAGTCAGGGACCTATTTCTCAGATCTTCAAAGCACTAGGAGGAGATTTAACCATTTTGTCTCCAATTAACGTCAGCAAGAGCAGCGTCCTTCTAGTACAGTGCTTTGAAAGAGTGGTGTTAATGTTATCAGAAAGCAACTACCTTTAAAAGGAAAGGAGATGATGTTTACCACAGTGCACAAGGGTGGCAATATATATTTCTAACTTCTTGACATTGAGGACTTTTGAACTTATAATTATGACAGCCTGTTTATTACATGTTGTTCAGAAAAGCAATACAGATACCTTTAAGTTTAGACTGTGGGGAGAGATGTTATAGAAGCTCTGATTTTATGCAATCACTTCTGCAGCTTGGTCAGAAATGCTTTGTGTCTGCACTTAACATAATGACCACCGGTATTTCTCAACTAAAGGGTCTGAGATGCCTTTAAGCCACATAGTATATAAGCTGCCAAGAAAACAGACAAGCATAAAAAGAAAAGGTTAAAAAAAGCCACTCTTAAAAGATCAGACAGGAAGCTACTTGACTGGGCAGCTACCTCGCCCTTCCCCTTCAATTTTTGTTTATTTTTCTCCTTTCCTTATTTATTGTTTCAAATTAGTTTCCATTCCCTGAGTGATCAGCGTGTTCTAGCAAAGATGGTTGATTAGACGTACATATGCAGTACTTGATTCATCAGTATTTCAAATCAGGTGATACTTAACCCCAATTAAAGGGTCCGCTCTAATAGCTTAGTGTGTTAATAATATACTGTGACAGGGTCGGGCCGGATGGCTACAGGAGAGTAATAGAAGGCAGATATATTAGCCCCAGGTTAAGTAGGTCCCTTTCCCCTGGGTAAGGTAACAGGGAAGGTTCCAGAACAATCAGGAACCTTCTGGAGACAATTAAGACAGACAAGCTGATTAGAACACCTGCAGCCAATCAAGAAGCTGCTAGAATCAATTAAGGCAGGCTAATCAGGGCACCTGGGTTTAAAAAGGAGCTCACTTCAGTTTGTGGTGCATGTGTAAGGAGCGGGGAGCAAGAGGTGCTAGGAGCTGAGAGTGAGAATGCATACTGTTGGAGGACTGAAGTACAAGCATTATCAGACACCAGGAGGAAGGTCTTATGGTGAGGATAAAGGATGTGTTGGGAGGAAGCCATGGGGAAGTAGCCCAGGGAGTTGTAGGTGTCGCACAGCTGTTCCAGGAGGCACTCTAGACAGCTGCATTCCACAGGGCCCTGGGCTGGAACCCAGAGTAGAGGGCGGTCCTGGGTTCCCCCAAACCTCCCAACTCCTGGTCAGACACAGGAGGAGTTGCCCTGGACTGTGGGTTCATGAAAACGGCCAAACTAAGGGCTGTCGTGAAGCTCCAAGGCGAGAAAATCTGCCAATAAGCACAAGACCCACCAAGGTAGAGGAGGAACTTTGTCACAATACATAATATTGGATAACAAGTGCTGCCCTCATCTTTATTTCAGCTCCTATTGGCATGGCTGGGGACTACAGTGACCATGTGCAACAATTTTCTAAGCCTTAATGTATGTCTGTATGAAGGTGAAAGCGTTTACTCTTTGGAGACAGTTGGTCTTACTGCATTCCATCCATTCTTTTTGTGTATTTCAGCCTTGACATTTATCCTTTATCAAAGAGGCACACCATAACTCTGAATGTGTGTGTGCATATACATGCATTTTGAGAAAATCTGCAAAAGCATCCTCTACTGCTGCCCTCTTGGGCGTTGTAATAAGAGGAAACAAGAAGTGGAGTTGGCTTTCAGTTTTCATACCTTTCGTGCTGCTTGTTTTCTTGGTAATTGAGTCGGAGTACACCTGCTTCTAGCACAAAACACAGTTACTCATATCTTGAAAGCAATGCCAAGTGATGCCTTTAAACTAACAGCTCATTTGCCCTCTTTTCCTTCCCCACCATTTCTGATTAGTTGGACAATACTTTAAAGAAATAAGAACACTGTAAGAATATTAGGATATTGGTGTAAATACATCTATATGGAGTTCTGATTCAAGAAAGGCTGAAAGAAGCGCAGAAAATGACAAGAGTTCCCTTTTTAAACAGCATAAAGTTAGTTGTAAAGTCAAAAATGTAAAATATGAAACCAATGAACCCAATTCTTTCATGGTCCAACATGACTGAAGCCAAAAGAGACAAAGAGAATTTGCCCCAGTGAATTAAACTAAATATTTTAGTATTAAGCTTGAGAAAACAATTCACAAGGGAAAGAAAGCTACAGTGGTAACATGCATTATATTCCCAGCAGCTAGGAGATAACAGGATTCCATTCTTATGATACTGCGGGAATTAGTGTTTCCCAAAGGAAACAATGGGTGGTGATTAGTGATGGCACAACGTGCAAAACTACATATCACATCATGCCTGCAAGGAAGATAACATGTCAACTTTGTAACAGCATTATGAAACCTACATAAGCTCAAAGTACTGTGCACTTGACTTTAAAATGATCAGGCAAAAACCAAAAAAATCCTTACACCCATGACAACCAGGTGTAAGGGTAGTTAGAGAAATAAGAATTATCAAGTAAAATAGTTACTTTTAGTAACTGTTCCTTAAAAGGAAGTGGGCTAGCAATGAGCCTTTCCCATACATATTATTTCTATCTGATAATTGACACCCAAGCCTTGTGAACATGTTCCTTGCAAGCAAAAAGAGATTTCATTTTGTACATAAACCAGCCTGTAAATTTAGAAGGCATGATTTTATGATTAGCTGGTATTAAATACTATTCAAGCCACTCAGTAGAAATAAAATGTCTGTGACTAGTTCAGCTGATTAAATGGGCATACCCTTGATATCTAGTCTAGTCCATTTAAAAAAATCAATTAAAAGCAGTTTCAAGTACTACACCTGAGATCAACCCTCTTCACCCTCTTCAATGTTTGGGGGTGTAAAAAACATTTCTGTTCCTTTCAGCTGTGATAAAACCTACTCAACCAGAAGTAAACTGACTATTTGTATCCCTACAGGGAAACAGTGAGACTGTCACAAAATGTATTTAGATTCACAAAGAAATCCCCCCTCTAACTCTTTCAGGGATAGTAATCTTAATTTTTGTTACTTGCCTTGTCCTATGATGTGTCCCCATGTCCTGGGGAACTTCTTTCCACTACCCACCTAAGCATTTGGGTATCGCTATTGGAGGCAGGGAGAGAGCTGATGGTGGACTCTCTTGCTTGACCCCAGATTTGAGCAGAAGTAGAGGCTATGTCAGATGTACAATAGCCTCAGAAGAGTGAATAGTGAGCTACAGCAAGGAAGCAGGAAGAAAGCTTGCCTCTGAAGTGATCACTGCAGCTTGTAATGGGCCTGGAGAGGACACTACAATGAAATCATGGCTTAGTTCTAGCTGCTCAGAACAGTGAGACAAACCACTGGGAATGAGAGCAAAAAATAGGTCCTGTTCTGGCCTAACTAGAACTGTTCACCAGTAAGCTCCCTCGGTCCTTACTCTGACAAACTCCATCAATGGGAGTTTTGCTCGAGTAATGTAACTAAGCAAAGACTTCTATATCTGGCACATTTTTTTTTCCTATGCATCACTATGCTTGAAAAAAGAGGCAATATTTTGGCATGATGGTTGTTTTTTCAAAGTAACTACTGGTAAAACTCCAAACTATTTCCTGTAGTTTTTGAAATATTCCCCAGTGACGATAAGCAAAGCCTTGCAATAGGAGGTATTGGTTCACTTGGGTGGTTCTCTTATGTCTCTCAATGCATATGAGGCCCAATAAATGCATTAACAGCTTATTAGTGCACAATATGTTTTGTTTTATTGCTTAATTTGAATACTCTTTAATGAATTCCATTATACTAACTTATTGTTCTATAAAATGACTTTTCAGAGGTGCATTAGCTGACGCTCACTGGCAGAAATATTTATTTGTGCTTTCTTTCAGAGAACTCTCCCATGCTCACTTTGCCACTGAATTCATTCCTGTCCTCCTTAGAAGATGACTAATAGGCCCAAACTAAAAAAAAAAATGGCTTCTCATTTTGGATGTCTAAATTTTATGTGCATAGAGCCTACTTTGCAGATCTCAGTAACTCTGAAAATCAGGGTCCTAAGCATCTAAAGTTGGGCATCTAGAAACCGAGGCAGCCAAAATTAGAGGCTACTTTTGAAAAGTTGGCCTTTAATTGTTGTTAGGAAGGTTCAAAATCTTTCTTCGAACACAGAGCTGTACGGGTGTAAGTGAGGGCAGCATTTGACCCAGTAAGCTTTACTTTAAAATTCTGGCAAATGATATTGTACTTTCGGAGACAGGCCTCGGCATATTTTTCTCTTGAATGTTTGCAGAACTAGCCAATAGTTCTGAAGGAGCTATAACCAAGAAGAAAACTGTGTCTATATTTCAATTAGCTGTGTAGAAACTAAACTTTAAGGACAAACAACAATGCATGGCCAGAACACATGCTTTGCTATAAGTTGGTTCTTGATAAAAACCAAGGAGCTTTGTTTCATGATATAACTAAAACTGAATGGCAGTGGGAAAACTGCATCAGGAAGTCTAAACACAATGTAAATCATAGTCAGATTTTCCATACCTTTCTAGACACAGGAACTCCTAAAATATCAGACCAACGTGATTATATGCTGAATGTTCTGTTTATAAGAGCTTGCAAATATATTTCCCAAAATATATCTGTAAACGGTATGTACACATTTTTAGCAAAAAAATCAAAGGAACAGTATGTGCTGTGAATGAGATTTCCTGAATGACTGCACCAAAGAGAAAATTAAACTAATTCTTGCTGCACAAAACACTCATGACTGCAGTATGAATAAGAAAAGAGAAATTAGGCAGATATTAGATCTGTCCTGTTTCTGCTAAGTGGATTAGCTGGTTACAAACAAACAAAACAAACTCCTGTGTCAAATTTCAGTTACTAAAAAAAGCAAAGGAAAGAAACAGACATATGCATTTTTGCTGTTTATTGACAATGATTGCGGCTGTGCTTTAAATATTATGGGCCAAATCTGGACCCTGTGTTATGAGGTATCCTGATCTCTTGATCCCACACACATAGCTGTGCACCAGCCTGATTGGCCCTAAGGATGTTCAAGCCAGTGCAGAAGTGAGCCATAGAGAATTGGCTCAAGGGGTGTGAAAATAAGGTGATGTGATGTACCTTTTGTGTAATGGCTGGAGAGTGTGTATGTACATTTTTTATTTAATTTCATTGTGAGTTGAATCTTTCTTGCTATATGCACACAGATAAAACTACTGAATGGACACTCACATGAATAAGGACAGCAGGATCAAACCCTATATTTGCAACGGTGTCAATAGGGATATCCCTATTTCCTACAGGAGTCTATGCCTGGCATTGGTGATTCCTTCATTGCTCTCCCTCACATGACTAAGATTCCCACAGTAGATCTGCCTCAGGAGTAGTTTAACTTGTACATTTTTTGTTCTGTGTTCTGTTTTCTAATTCTGTTTCCACACTACTTCTTAGATTGTAAATTCTCCGGGGCTGGGACTGTCTCTTTTGTTCTGTGTTAGCACAGTGAGGGGTCCTGGTCCATGACTGGGGCTCCTAGGCCCTACTGTAATAACAAATAATAATACAGCTTGTTTTTTTAACTCTCACCCAGCATTCTCTCCTTCACACTTCTAACCATCTGCCTAACAAGTCACCTGAAAAATCACCTGACAAGTCATTTTGCACTGAATCATGTGTTTCTATTAATACCACTTTCCTTTCATTTCTAAAGAAGAGGTGTAGCCTAATATTTTCTGTATAAATGGTCCAGTTCAAAGCCTAATGAAATCAATGGGAGACTTTCCATGAACTTCAGATCAGGCCCAAAGAGCACAAAACACTAAAGTACAATATAAATCATACGCAATTTACCAATAGAGCAATATTTTAGACTGAAATTTTTCACATCTGTTTGACAATATTATCATAAGAAAATGTTCCTTTTGTATGTTACAGATTTTAAATCAGTTATAACTACTGATAGTCATCAAGATAACAATTACGTTCTACTATGAGACTACAAATTTAAATTGAAGCGTGTGGATGGCTGATCACTGACGCAAGAAAAAAAGCTCAAACCTTGCAATTTACACAATAGAGCTTGGGTCCCAGGAAACATGCTGCCCATCATGCATTCCATTTATAATTGCAACATCATCTTCTGCTAGTATAAAATCAAACACCTATGGGAATGCATATGTGGTTAATGTAATGGATACAGAGACAAAGCTGGACACTTCCTATTATTTAAACCCAGATTTAATTTTGTAGCAGGCTTTTATATTTCCTCTGCCCTCAGAATGATTCCTTTTCTGTTTCACAGGAATAGAACTCTAGTAAAGTGGGGTTGAGAAGCTTTCTTAGGCCCTTTCCCCTTTCTTGTGACGGCTATTTACATTTAAACTTTGCTCCACTATTCCCCAGAAGGGGCAGGAAGATAACAAAAAGGTAACATGAAAGCTGCTTGTGACAGCACTCCATATGGCCATCAGGAAAGATAAGTGAATAACCTGATTGCTATCCCTCTGCAAGCCGAAGCTCATCACTTCTCTGTCACATACAGACACTAGGTCCAGGGAGTCACAGCACCTCCCCACAGAGAGTCTCTAAAAAGTATTGGTGCTTTAGTCAAGCCAGCAAACCAAAAGCTTTACACGGATTCCAAAGTACGTATATCCTGTCAGTACTCTTGGGGAGGAGGATATACATTGTGATCTACTAGCAAAGTGTGTCATTGCTTCAGAGCTGGACTTCCCCTATGGCCCACTCAGTGCTCACCAGAGCTCCGTAAGCACAGTGGAATAAGCTGCTGCCAGGCAAACTCCTCCCTCATCCTGCAATCTCTGGCTGCTGGAATGATCCCTTGTAGCCATAAACTCAGTCCTCAGCCTACTTAAACTTAAACAGGGGACCCACCCTAGGACTGAAGATATGTACTGCTGGCTTAAGGCTGTCTTTGCTTCTTTCTCATTCCACTGTGCAGAACGCGGATCAATCATGGTTGGGGGGGCTGGGCCAAAATGTGGAGTGAATGAAGAGACAAAAAAATAAGAAAAACAAAAGCAAGACAGATGTAGTCAATTACATTTAAAAATTACTTAATAGAAAGTTAAATGTGACAAAGTGGTGCATGTGACTAATTTATATCTACACATACCCAGTGTTGTGACTGAAGGGGAATTGATTCCCTTGCTCTGGTAACGTTCATCCTCTTTTCTGCTAACCAGTCTCTGCCAGAGAGATCTTTAGGAGCAAGGCTAAAATTTATTTCTGAAAACTTCTAGCTTTTGTAAAGCACCAGCTGACGCATATTATTAAAAATGGTTCCTGGGGGAGGATAGATGGAAGGACTTCTGCCCACAATTTACGTGTTGAAACACTGACATGAAGGAAAAGGAAGAATCAATTACAAGACAGAATTCTGTATAAAACAAACACTGGATGTCACAAGCTGAGATGATGTCAGTCCCCCTTTGGTTCCAACACCACCTGCTCTGTGCTGGGACCTCCTGCAGAAGGATTGGGAGAGTGGGAGGGAGGCAGCTATGCCAGCTCTGCAGCTTCCACACACACGGTTTCCTGAACCTGGGATATCCCTAAGATAGCCTTTGCAGCCCCCTTTGCACTGCTCAAAGGTGGGTCTCAGTACTACAGTGAAATCCTCCCACTGTCTTCCTATGTGCCTAGTGCAATGGGGCACTGATCCTGGTTGGAGCCTCTGGGTGCTACCATAAACCTAATAAATAATAATAATGAAAACAAAACTCAAAACTTTATTGTTATAAATGATTAGGGGACTGGAACACATGAGTTATGAGGAGAGGCTGAGGGAGCTGGGATTGTTTAGCCTGCAGAAGAGAAGAATGAGGGGGGATTTGATAGCTGCTTTCAACTACCTGAAAGGGGGTTCCAAAGAGGATGGCTCTAGACTGTTCTCAATGGTAGCAGATGACAGAACGAGGAGTAATGGTCTCAAGTTGCAGTGGGGGAGGTTTAGATTGGATATTAGGAAAAACTTTTTCACTAAGAGGGTGGTGAAACACTGGAATGCGTTACCTAGGGAGGTGGTAGAATCTCCTTCCTTAGAGGTTTTTAAGGTCAGGCTTGACAAAGCCCTGGCTGGGATGATTTAACTGGGAATTGGTCCTGCTTTGAGCAGGGGGTTGGACTAGATGACCTTCTGGGGTCCCTTCCAACCCTGATATTCTATGATTCTATGATTCTATTCCTTGATCAAATTGTTTAGATGCAGTGGGTCATCAGACAATGTGTTTTATACGTAATTATGTCTTCCAATTGATTTCTTACATTTGTGCACATCAGAGAGCTGATTTTTCCACTGTCTTACAACAATTTTATGTTGCAGTAGTTGAACTGATTTTAATGGAATTGCACTGGCATAAGATTGGTATAGCACAGTAAAGAGTCAGACCCGAAACATTTTATCTAAAATAATTTGGGCATTAGTCATACGAAGCCAGTAAACCAGATCTTACCTCACAGTTTTCCCGTATCCTTTCTATTTTTGTAGATTTTGGAATAGTGACAATCCCATTCTGAAAAATGTAATCATTTTCATAATTAAAAATAAAAGTTATTTAAAACAAAAACAGAATCACTTTTGAAAACATCTCTTGGAGCAATAGTTGAACCTAAATTTCCTTCTCAGGTTTTGATTCTACTATTCAACTTCACTGGAATTTCTGTGCAGCACTATTTATAATCACAGTTATATACACTATATACAATTCTAACACACTTCACACGGTTTTCTGTTCAGTATCAAACATTAATTCATATTCACTGGTTAGTGCTATATGTTGAGAGAAAGGAAGAGAATGATTAAACTCACTGACTGTAGCATTTATATTGGAAAAATAACTCTTTTCATTTGTATTTCCTTTTATTTTGCTGAAACCAAAGATTATTTCCATGGTAAAGATACTGTCATGGACAGCCTAGTATATTCCCACTACCCAATATAAGCACTTAGTTCATGGGACCACAGCAGCAGAAGATCAGAGGTAAAATCACAATTTTCTGCATATATTTTGGTTTGATGCACAACAAATATATTATCTGAACAGAACTATTCCTTTACAGTTACCTCTCTGAGTAGGCACCATTATCTTGCTGCCCTCTCTTACCTGTATGCTCCAGCGTATACAGATCTGTGCAGGGGTTTTGCCATATTTCTTTGCCAGCTGAATTATATTAGGATGAGTAAGAGCTTCGCCTTTGGCTAATGGGCAGTAGCCTTCAAAAACAATGTTTCTACTTCTACAATAATCCACCAGCTCTTGGGGCCTTTGGAAAGGGTGATATTCAACCTTTGATAAGTAAGCAGAAAATCTAAGTAAAAACTTTGATTAGAATATATTTAAAAGACAGTTTTCTCTTTGATAGTAAAATATGATTGATCTTTCTTTTTTTAAAAATATAATAGAATGACCATAAGTGGAACCACAGTACTGCTGTATAAAATGTATATATATAGCCTTCCATCATCTTTAGAAGACAGTAAGAGGGCATTAATGCACAAACCCACTACATTAACTTACACAGCAATTTTCTTGAATATATTAAGGCCCTTTCCCTTGTGACCATGCCATGTAAAGCAGCTGCTTCCCCATGCTGCAACTGGAGTTGCACTCCTGTTCACATGGAACTGATATTGCACAGTATTCCTGAGGAGGCGTACAAATGGTAACACAGAAGGGAAGAGCCCCAGATCTAGGCATATGTGACTTAAAGCCCCTTTTGCTTTCCCCCATTCCACCTCCTTGCCTCATTTCCACACTTTTAATCCTCTTTTTGATGACACACAACTGAGGGGAGCACAGAAGTCTCTGATCAAAAGTGAATACCTAGCACCATGGCTTGGAACATCAGAGTAAATGCAATGAGCACTGAAACTGCTGGTGCATAGGAAAATCCTATATTATATGTTAATGAGGTGTCAGAGAGAGAAGGTGGTGGATAACAAGGAGAAGTGCTGAGACTAAGTTTTCAGGGTGCCCAGCCTGGGGATAAAGATTGCCAATAACCCGTAAGTGGCTGGTGAAGAGAGGAAGTAGCTGAGAGACAGTGGTATAAAGGAAGGGGAGGATGAAGGGTTAAGGAAAGAGAAGAAACCCTTGGATAAACAATCAAACATTTTGCTGCCCACCTAGCCAAATTGAACATTTGAAGGTTCATCCTATAAAGTTCATCTTTGAAAAGTCATGGAAGACAGGAGAGATTCCAGAGGACTGGAAAAGGGCAATAGAGTGCCCATCTCTAAAAAGGGAAATAAGGACAACCCAAGGAATTACAGACCAATCAGCTTAACTTCACTACCTGGAAAGATAATGGAGCAAATAATTAAGCAATCAATTTGCAAACACCTAGAAGATAATAAGGTGATAACAGTCAGCATGGATTTGTCAAGAACAAAAAGTGTCAAACCAACCTAATAGTTTTCTTTGACAAGGTAACAAGCCTTGTGGATAGGGGGCATCACTAGATGTGGTATATCTTGACTTTAGTAAGGCTTTTACTGTCTTGCCTGACCTTCTCATAAACAAACTAGGGAAATATATCCTAGATGAGATGGAGCTACTGTAAGGTGGGTGGATAACTGGTTGGAAAACCATTCCCAGAGAGTAGTTATCACAGAATCATAGAATATCAGGGTTGGAAGGGACCTCAGGAGGTCATTTAGTCCAACCCCCTGCTCAAAGCAGGACCAACTAAATCATCCCAGCCAGGGCTTTGTCAAGCCTGACCTTAAAAATATCTAAGGAAGGAGATTCCACCACCTCGCTAGGTAACGCATTCCAGTGTATCACCACCCTCCTAGTGAAAAAGTTTTTCCTAATATCCAACCTAAACCTCCCCCACTGCAACTTGAGACCATTACTCCTTGTTCTGTCATCAGCTACCACTGAGAACAGTCTAGATCAATCCTCTTTGGAACCTCCTTTCAGGTAGTTGAAAGCAGCTTTCAAATCCCCTCTCATTCTTCTCTTCTTAGACTAAACAATCCCAGTTCCCTCAGACTCTCCTCATAACTCATGTGTTCCAGTCCCCTAATCATTTTTGTTGCCCTCCGCTGGACGTTTTCCAATTTTTCCACATCCTTCTTGTAGTGTGGGCCCCAAAACTGGACACAATACTCCAGATGAGGCTTCACCAATGTCGAATAGATGGGAACGATCACGTACCACCATCTACTGGCAATGCCCCTACTTATACATCCCAAAATGCCACTGGCCTTCTTGGCAAAAAGGGCTCACTGTTGACTCATATCCAGCTTCTCGTCCACTGTAACCCCTAAGTCCTTTTCTGCAGAACTGCTGCCGAGCCATTCGGTCCCTAGTCTGTAGCGGTCCATGGGATTCTTCCATCCTAAGTGCAGGACTCTGCACTTGTCCTTGTTGAACCTCATCAGATTTCTTTTGGCCCAATCCTCTAATTTGTCTAGGGCCCTCTGTATCCTATCCCTACCCTCCAGCTATCTACCTCTCCTCCCAGGTTAGTGTCATCTGCAAACTTGCTGAGGGTGCAATCCACACCATCCTCCAGATCATTTATGAAGATATTGAACAAAACTGGCCCGAGGACCGACCCTGGGGGCACTCCACTTGATACCGGCTGCCAACTAGACATGGAGCCATTGATCACTGCCCGCTGAGCCCAACAATCTAGCCAACTTTCTATCCACCTTATAGTCTATTCATCCAGCTCATACTTCTTTAACTTGCTGGCAAGAATACTGTGAGAGACCGTGTCAAAAGCTTTGCTAAAGTCAAGGAACAGTGGTTCACAATCAAGCTGGAAGGACATATTGAGTGGGGTCCTGTAGGGATTGGTCCTGGGTCCAGTTTTGATCAATATCTTCATAAATGATTTGGATAATGGCATAGAGAATACACTTATAAACCTTGCAGATGATACCAAGATGGGTGGGGTTGCAAGTGCTTTCGAGGATAGGATTAAAATTCAAAATGATCTGGAAAACTGGAGAAATGGTCTGAAGTAAATAGGATGAAATTCAATAAGGACAAATGCAAAGTATTCCACTTAGGAAGGAACAATCAGCTGCACACATACAAAATGGGAAATGATTCACTGGGAAGGAGGATTGCAGAAAGGAATCTGGGGGTCCTGGTGGATCACAAGCTAAATATGAGTCAACAGTGTAACACTGTTGCAAAAAAAGCAAACATCATTCTGGGATGCATTAGCAGGACTGTTGTAAGCAAGACAAAATGTAATTCTTCCGTTCTACTCTGTGCTGATTAGGCCTAAAATGGAGTATTGTGTCCAGTTCAGGGTGCCACATTTCAGGAAAGATGTGGACAATTCTGGAGAAAATCCAGAGAAGAGCAAGAAAAATAATTAAAGGTCTAGAAATCATGATCTATAAGGGAAGATTTTTTAAAAAATGGGTTTATTTAGTCTGGTGAAGGGAAGACTATATGTTTCAAATACATAAAAGATTGTTACAAAGAGGAGGGAGAAAAATTGTTGTCCTTAACGTCTAAGGATAACATCATAAGAAGCAATGGGCTTAAATTGCAGCAAGGGAGGTTTAGGTTTGACATTAGGAAAAACTTCCTAACTGTCAGGGTGGTTAAGCACTGGAATAAATTGCCATGGGAGGTTGTGGAATCTCCATTGTTGGAGATTTTTAAGAGCAGGGTTAAACAAATACGTGTCAGGGATGGTCTAGATAATACTTAGTCCTGCCATGAGTACAGGGGAACTAGATGACCTCTCGAGGTCCCTTCCAGTCCTATGATTCTACAACAAATGTTATTTTGAAAAACATTTCACAACTAGTGAATTGTAAAAAAACCAAACCAAACTAAAAACGCCTCCCTGTGCATTCATATCAAATTGAGTGTAGTTTTCCCTTACATAGCCACTATATAATCATGTGACATGACTTCAAATCAAACAGTCGTCACTGTTGTTCCAATGATCTAGCTCTTCCGTATTTTGAGAAAAAATATTGTTTAGAACAATTACATCAACATGTGGAATCTGGAAAAATTCCTCCACCATAAGGACAAATGAACATTTCCTGTTTCTCATCTTTAGTACATGTTGTCTTTCAGACAACAATAGGCTGGCATTTGTTCAATACATGCTAAGAAAAACCCTGCCCCTTGAAGGCTGGGCTGAGTCAGCCTAAAAATGCTATGATCTAAATTACTGTGCGGACTGTGGACAAGGTTCAAACAACAGACACATCCATTTCTTCAATCTTTGATGTTTCTTAACCTTTGAGTGGCTTTTGTATTTAATGTTTATATTTATATGGCCAGGGTTCAGGTCACTGTTTTATTCGTTGGCTTACACCTGAACAGACTAGAAAAATACTTCCATTGTTTGTTACACAGAATGTGACAAGAAAAAGAATGAGCCAGCAGTTCCTCGCAAAATACTGTTTAACACAATCCACAGCATATCTACCATTTTTGTTACTTACCAGACAGCACTACAATAAAAACATTTAGAGAGGCAATAAGTGATCACTTGAGGGGCAGGAATGATTTTATACTAGTTATTAAACACTTATTAACTCTAGTGCAGTGTCTCACAAAAAGTATTCCTAGTCGGTGAAATGATAAAACCTTCAGATGCAGTATTCTAAGGATGCATTATTTAATTAATAATACTGTAGTAAAATTAAATAAAAGTAGGAATTGGATATTTAAGTTAGATTCCTACTGGGTAAGTGTGATCAATATGTTACGAGAAATTAAATAAAAAAGTGACTAATTTTCTAATTCAGGACCAAATTCTACTCCCAGTTACACCAGAGTAAATCTGGAATAGCTACTGGCTTCAGATGATGTAGTCCACATTTAGATCAATAAAACTTCAGGGAGAACCTGTCCTTTGGTCTTTTAAGGCTTCAGAGTTACACAGTTCAAGGTTATTTCACAAATATTTAGAACAAAAGTATGGTATGCTGGTATGTCACCCACCAACTTGATGAACTGGATACAGAGCTAATGTTGCCTTTCTTCTGGAGACAATGAACACCGTATCATCCATTGATTAGAGAATCCCAGACGTCATGAGCTGAGTTCTGGGAATTCGTGATATTCAGCTGCATGGCTGGCTAGAGCAGGTAATTTCTTTACAGTTTTTTTTTAATTCAGCCCTAAGCATTTTTTTCTTTTCAAACATTTATGGATGATTTTTTGGTGCTACTGACAGTGAGGGACAAATAAGCTTTGGCTAGAGGAGGCACAGGGAATGACCACTGTGCAAGCTTCTCCTCTACTAATAACTCCTATTTCCTGACCTGCAACACCCCTGCTATTCTAGTCCTAGAGCTTTCTCAGGCGAAGACTACCAATCATAGTTGATGGAGCAAGTCCTGCTGTTCTCTGGCACTGCTCTTTACTGAGCCCTTGGATTTGTGTGTGGAAACCTGGCAGGGATTTAATAGAGGAGCTTGCAGCTGAATGAAATCCTCCACCGTTGCTATTAGTTAAATCACCAGGGAACGCAAAGTCAGCATGGTTTTTGTATAAGCCATACTGTCACGGGGAGGGGATAACTGGGGCTTCATAGACAGCTCCTGTCCCGATGGGTCCAGAGAGTCCATTCCCCATATATATCTCAGACTGCAATATGCAGAGGGGCTTTGCCCCCTCTCAACTCTGTGCTACCTGTGTGGGGCAGCTGCCCCACCACAACTGGTTTTACATATTTCTTAGTTGTTAAGGACCAAATTCTGCCACCCTTATTCACCTTTGTAGTCCATTGAAATGAATGCGAGTACATATGGAATAAAGTCTTGCACAACATGAGGAAGGACAGCAGAATCTAGCCCATACTGGGGAATACCAGTAGAAAGAGTAAAGAGTTTCAAACCAAAAGAATCTTTAAAATGTAACAACTGTATACTGTCATCAGGATTTTCAGTGCTGCCTAAGGGAGTTAGGTCTCTACTTTTTAAAAAGCAGTACATAAATGTGCCAGTACATCCTCAAGTATCTTGTGGCTTTGATGGTGATTTGATACTCAGTATCTAGTTGAACGTTGTTTATTTGCAAACTATCATCATCTGAAATCGAGCCATTGGCCACAACATCAGTCACAAACAGGTCTGGTAAGAAGACAGCTGACCATGTGGGGAAATTATTTTAAAGTTGTGTTTTTTTCTTTTTTTTTTTTTCTGGTCTAACATTAATTTTGACATTTGGATTTGCTGAAAGGGACTGGAGAATTAACGTTTTTTGGGTGATGGGGTTTACTCTAAAACAGATGTCTTAAATGTATTGCATACATACTCACCTGATTAACATGTGGGGTTATCTTACAATCTTCCTTAAGTTGCTCCAAATGATTAATGAGAAAATTGCTTACACCAATAGACCGACATATACCTAACAAAAGGAAAAGGAAATAAAGTAAGGCATTGTACAGTACTCTAGAAGAGGAAAAAGTGCTCTAAGTTTGGGGAGGTGGGGAACAACTTGAGAATATAGCTTCTGAGGGGACAAAATGATTATTCACTAACATCTGCATAACAGACTACTGCAGAGAGTGACAGACAAACCAATACTGAAATCCAGTTTGACAGCATTATCTGAAAGCATGGTACTATCAGAGTTCTATTACAAAAATGTTTTATAATCTAAACACACAGGAGGCTCCCCAGTGTATAAAAACTCCAGGCTAAATTCTGGGAAACGCTAATGTAGTATAAGCAAACAACAATTGGACTTCACCAGAATGAAAGGAAGGAAATGGTGTTCTTAGCAGCTTGCCAAAACTAAAGAAAGGCGGAACATTTGTAGAAGACTAATAGGTAATGAGTAATAAAACACAAGGACACACAGTCTAAACGAACTGCCCACTACTTATATTTAAGGTAGGTTGATACTGTGACAAAAGTTTATATGAAATTCAGTATAAAAAAACTACACTTAAAAATGAAATGTATGAAAAAGTCCGGAAACTCAGAGGATCGAGTAGAGTGTCTGCATTAACACTGGATTTCTTGGCTTCTGTTAGTGTACATTTAAAATATATTAACAAAATTTAAAATGAGTGTGTGTGTGCAAATTCAGTGCTGACTGACAACCCTGGGGAGTCAAATGTCCTCTTTTACCCATGGAAATGGCATAGCACACTTCCCAACACTACCATGCAACAACCCTGACCAGTCTTGGGGGGGCCTGACCAGTCCTGGGGGGGGAAGGGGTCAGTCTTTGGAGTCTCTGTTGAGACTGTTAATACAGGATGTCAATTGCGGTGATAGTTTTTGTGATGTAGACTGGGCTAATAATTCTTTAAATCACTAGTCAGGAAGACAATTTAATCATGGATTTCTACATAAAAGTGCATTCTTGTTGGTTGTTATAACATTAATACATATTCTTCAAAATTCAGAGACAGATGTAGGTTTCATTTTTAAAAGGTACACACTATACATTTTTAAAGTGATTTATTTTGAAAACTTGTCAGATTAGTTTTACAGCTATATCAGAAAATGAACGATTGTTCGGTTATTTCATTTACCAAAGGTAATTGAAGCAGATATTTATGAAGTCATTGGGAGGTGAACTATCTCCAGTTCAACAGGTTAATCATTAATATTTGGAGGATTTTCTTGCCATGCTGCATTAGGAAGAGAACATCACCAGACAGACATTTAAATTGTTTTATTTAACTATTTCTCACCTCTATATATTATATTATATATTTATTTTAAAACTTTTATTTTAAAACATTATATATTTAAAAGCATGTTATCTTGGAGACACAAATCCACAGTCTGAGAACTGCAAAACTAAGCATCTCTGGTATCTTCTACACTGAGCACTGAGTCCCATTGGGTAGATAGAAAGATTAACCTAAATAATCTATACAGAAGCCCCTGGAACCGCATAAGATTGGGTCCCTAATCCATGAACTACTGGAATTCACTTATCAAATTTTTCTTAAACATTACATGAATATATTGCCTCATATTATAGAATTAGAATTAATAATCCCTATTCCATGATGAGATATCTTTCAGTTATAATGCATCTTAATTAAAACTATCTTCAGATAAAATTATTTTTGAGGAAAAAACCTATAAAAATCCGATTTAAATAAAATAATCTGATTTTAATAAAAAGTCCAATTTTTAATTTTTTTTAAAAAACATAGATTTTTATCCATCCTGCTGGTTCGCCATCAGATGTTAACACTTTCACTTGTTACTGACCTTAGTGGATTAGAGCTGGCAACCTTAGAGCTGAAAGTTTCTATGAACCTTTTACCAGTCTCCTGAGCCTTCCAGTTCTTCTAATGTTTGCATTTCTCTTTTCACATTCGTGTGAATTTGGAATTTATGAAACAAACTTCTTTAACCCTTTAGGGCTAGGTCAGTAACGACTAAAAGTCATTACTATCTGTCAGCTCTTTAATGGGGTTTCTGAAGTGAACTGCATCCAGTTCTTTATAGACTGGGATTTATATAACAAAATACATAACCACAACTAGCTTCTTCACTGGTAGTTGGAGAGACCAAGGACTGAATGTGTGGAGAGAGTTTTCTTTTCCCCTCCAAGTTTGTGTGATGGCTGTTGAAATCTCCGACGTAGACAGCTGGGTGTGGCAGGCTTGGTAGAACCTTTTGGTTCCAGCTGACTCTTAGAGGCTTCTAAATATTTGCCAGCCAGAAACCACCAACCTGGATGGTGTCTCAGAATTCAGCAGACATGAGCTGAATGGCATTTGCAATATCGGATTGAATGTATGTGGCTCGGCTGTACCTCTGATACTGTAACGCCTGGCTTCGGCAGTTGCTACGTGTGTCTCTTGCAAGCAAATGATGTTGATAATATGTTGATGAGCAAGAATGCCAAGTAAATCATGCTTGGCAACCAACAAACCCTCCACATTAAGTTGTAACACGCATAGAGCTGGACCAACGACACAGAAGTCACCGGCTGCATGTTGGATTTCTCGGTGACGATAGTGCTGGGATTCGTTGAGCTGGTGCTTGCAGAATTCGGCTCGCTGATTGGAGCATTAGCTTCCCTGACTGCTGTCAGGTACTGGTGGGTGGTGTGATGAGGACGCTGATCCACTGCCTGTTCGTGAAAGTATCACGGGTCCTGCTACCTTGGGTCACAGGCGCCAATGAACTGTTCCCACGATAGGCAGTTCAGAGTCCATATGGGGGAGAAGACAAGTGCTTGGAGATGACAGAGCAATGGGTTACCCCAGGGCTCTGTGCTTTCTCCAGCCCTATTTAACTTTTACATCAATGACTGGCCGACAACGGAGTCACGGAAGTTCATTAATGCAGACGGGATCTGTTGCAGTACCCTGATCCAGACATTTCACGAGCTTGATGTCACCTTAAACCGAGACAAGACAAAGTTAGCTGACTACTGTAAGACTTGGTGCCTCTAGCCAAGCATCATAAAAACAGTCTCCAGTTTGTTCCATCTTCATCACACCAGTGCAACCCGAGAGTTGAATGTTTATCTGAATGGTCAGAAGGTGAAGCATGAAATAGAACGGTCTATCTAGGTATGACCTTAGACTGCACACTGAGTTACCATGCCCACCTGAAGAAGACAGCAGCTAAAGTTAAGACACGTAATAATCTTCTTAGCAAACTGGCAGGTTTCTCATGGTGTGTTTGTGCTCCAACTTTGCAGACGTCAGCTCTTGCCACCTCATATTCGGTTACGTAGTACTGTGCACCAGTTTGGAGTCAATTGTCACACACCAAACTGATGGATACGCAGTTACATGTTGCCATGAGTATCATCTCTGGCACCCTACGTCTGACTCCACTCCCACGGCTTCCAGTTCTGAGCAATACTGTTCCTCCTCATACCAGACGAGAGATACTGGAGAAAGTATGTGCCAACTTAAGCCTGCTGCTGCACAATGACCCTTTTAAAACACCAGCTGCATGTTTGCTGTCACATTGCCCATTATGGTCTCATCTGCCACGCCAGGATGTTAGGGTGGAAACACTCTGGTGAGAGGAATGGATATCTGCTATAATCCCCAATCAGTCCCTCATCGCCGACCCCACAATTTGCCTGCCTAGTTTTGACCTGCCCCGTCATCAATGGTCCCTGTTGAACAGGTTCCGGACCGGGCACGGTCTCTGTGCAGCCAACCAGTACTGCTGGGGCCTTCATGACAGCCCTTTGTGCAGCTGCGGCACAACACAGACGATGACACACACTGTTGATGAATGTCTGCTGACTAGGTTCAGTGGTGGCCTAGAAGAACTGCATCACGCCACTGAGGATGCCATCGCTTGGCTAGACGACTATGCACACACTAAATAAATAACCTCCGGGTCAGGCACATTACTGGGCTCACGCTGCCATTACCCTGGATGGGCCTGCCCTGTGAATAATCAAAGGACTCCAATCACTACTTCTGTTAAGCCAGCATCTCTTCTGAGCACTATTTCAAAAGAAGAAAGAAAACAAAAGCTATTCTGGTCTCTCCAGAAAATACTTCATCAGGCAATTTCACACAACTGATACTAAGGTAATTACGGATTAATGGCCTGATTTTCAGCCGATCCATGCCTGGAGCTGTCATTGTCTTGACTTCAGTGGGAGTTGTGCATGGGGAACAGCCATGGAATTGAGCCCCACAGAGGTATACTTGCCACTCAGTGCACATATATAGCTGTCATTAATACTAATAGGATTCAGGAATACATTAAGGGAAGAATTTACCTTGATTTAGAATTTAAAATAAAGTTAATGGAAATGTGTGAGGAAATTTTGCTACGTAGCTATCTCGTTTTACACACACACACACACACACACACACACACACACACACACACACACACACAATATTTTAAATACCAAAAAATCATAATCCACTAGCAGAGTAAAAGTCTAACTGATTTTGAATTACATGACTTCAATAAATTATCCAGAATTAGTACATCCATTACTTAATTATGTTAAAGCAAATCCAATTACATACTACTATACTGAAATTTTGTAAATCAAGTTACATTATGGTGCTAATTTGTATATCCCTGGAAAATGGCCTATGTAGTGGAAATGCTGATACTTCTTCAACCATACACAAACTCTGCAATTATGTAGCTTTTACATATTCAAGTAGGACAAGTGGATACACTGTAAAGCAGTAAAACCTTGTACCATCATTTTTTCTAACGTGACTTTTGTTTTCAACTAGACTGCTAGATAGCTCTCATTTAGAGAAATGATCATCTGCTCAAGATGTGTAACATTAATTAGGTTATGACCCACACCACAGCAGTTTGCATAATTTGTATTTAATCTGCCAGAAGGGGTCAATCCCTAGCTTTAGTTCTCTGGTGACAAACAATCCTGCAGCATCAATACCAATAAATCATTATGCCAAAGAAGTCTGAAAAACGTTTTCAGTTTAAACACAAAGGGGACACCAAAATATTATACACTATTGTTGTCTATGAAGGATTTAAAAACCTTTCTTTTGTGGTTTCTCTTTTGCAAATGAAAGCATTTATTTGAAGCTATAGTACAATGAAACTCAGTATCATAGAAGCCAAATATGAAAAAGACTTGTGAGATCCTCTAGTCCATCCCCAGAACAAGCTCCCAGGATGTCTTGGTGTATATTTTCAAGTGTTTTGTCCACTCCGGTTTCAAATATCTCAAGCAATAAGAATTCTATAACTTCCCTTGGAAGGCTGTTCCAGTCTCATCAACTTCAATGCTAGAGAGATTTTTCTAGAGCTCTTCAGTTTGACTGAGCTTTGCCCTTAGTTACACTTGACTAGCACCACTGAAGTCAACAGGGTTCCACAAGTATATTTAAGAGGCAGAATTTAACCTTTCCAGTGAAACATCTCAAGGTGGGCAACAGAGCTGGTCAAAACGTTTCTAATGGAAACCTCTGATTAAATCAAAAAGCTTGGTGGGAACATATCACTTTCATGAAAATTGTTGACAGGAAATTATTGAAATGCTTCATTTCAATAAGAGCAAAATGTATTGTTTCACTATACTCAGAATGTTTTGTTTTAACTTTTATGTTTTATATATATAATGAAAGTCAAAATATTTACATTATTATATTATAAATTATAACAAAAATCAAAACAATGAGGTGAAAAACAATCTGATATCAAAACAAAGTTCTATTATAAAAATTAAACATCTGACAAAGGCATTTCAATGTTTCTGAAACAAAATATTTCAGAATTTGTGCTTGGTGGTTAATTTCTAAATTGTGACTTTTTGTTCCGATTCAAAATGAAAAAAATGTCAAAATATTGGAATTTCCCATGGAATGGAAATTCCAAGTTTTGACTAGCTTGAGTAGGCAATCAGCATGGGAATCTGGGTCAGAGAAGACAGCAGTTGTACCAACCCATCAATGGCTCAAATCCTGCGAAGACTTACGCAATATCTTATATAAAGTTACTCACGCGCTTAAGTCTTTGTAGGATCAGGTCATAACCATGAAGGATCAGGTGGAAAATGATGGACCGAAAATCAAGGGGTGGTCAATCCATAGTGTGAGAGACCACTGGTTGGGGCTACATGTACCCAGAAGAGGTGGGAAGGTACCACCACAATGCAAGAAACACAAAAGAAACTAGTGAGACGCTAAGGTGTTTGACGTACATTAATTCTTTCAGTTCCTCAAAATGTACAGAGCCAGATCATAGGCCTTTCTTCCAGCTGGTATGCACTGCTCAGGCATGTCCTGCAGGTGGAGCTCGGGATTCTGTTGGCATAGAGGAATACCCAGATAATTTTGCTGGCTCTATAGCACCTGTCCCTATGCTGGCATAATGGAAACGTCATAGTAGAGTATGCAGAAGGGGAGTAGGGGAATGGGCAGAGCCAGAGTCCATTTGGTTCCAGCCACTCCTTGCTAGTAGAGACAGAAAGGTGGCTTAGGACTTGTCTACGCTTAACACACTACGACAGCACAGCTGCGCTGCTGCTGCAGCACCACTGTAGAGCTTAAGTGTAGACACTACCCATGCCAATGGGAGAGATTCTCCCATTGGTCAAGTAATCCAGGTCCCCGAGTGGTGGTAACTAAGTTGATGGAAATACTCTTTGGTCGACCTTGCACTGTCTATACAGGGACTTAAGTCTGCTTAACCATACTGCTCAGGATAGTGGACTTTTTCACACCCCTGAATGATGTAGTTCTAGTGTTGACCAGGCCTTCAATAAATGTAGCTGAGAACTGAGGCCATATTAAAAAACCACACAAAATCCCACTTCAAATAAATGTATTTTCCAATAATTATATATCACTGAGGTTCAAACATTATGTATCTATGTTTAATCTCAACCCATTTAAAAGTGCATGGTAAAGCTTTACATTGTTTAAAATAAACACATGCTTCCATCTCTACAAAACAGAATCAATGTCCGCAGTCCAGCATTCATGAACAACACCTACAGTAAAAGAGCAATCTGTGCATGCAATGGAGAGGGGGAAATATGGAGAGAGGACACAGATTGTGGCTGCAAGTTTCCAAAGGGCTGCTCTACAAAAACAGTGAATTACAAAGGAAAAGAGGCTTTTTATATAATGGGCTTAATCCTATGGTCTTTACTCAGGCAAAATGCCCACTGATTTCAAAGGGAGTTTTGTGCGAGTAAAAAACTAAGGAAAAAACTAAGTAAAAAATGTGGGTAAGTCATGTTCCTACATGAATATATCTGCACTGGGACCAGTGATCTACTCTCAGGCCTTATTTAGACTGGGGAAAAGATGCTTTTTTCAGTCTAGTTACCATCTTAACTTGATTGAAAATCCCACTTGAAACCAATTTAGCACCATATTAGTAGTTGAAGTTAAAACCTAGGTTTCCCTGTAGCCTTCAGCTTTACCAGGTTAGCATGTCCTAAAGTACAATTGCTTTGTTCTGAGTAGAGTTTTAGAAAATGCTAGGTAGGTCCAGTTATATAGCACAATCTGAACACAAACCTTTACATTGTGTTGACAAAGCCACAGAATTTACGCTCCAGTAGGGGAAGGACTAGTGCACATGTTAAGCAGATTTTGGGAACCACCAGGGACCCTGGCTCATCTGCGTAGAAGCTCTGTGACTCCCCATTAGTTTTGGCCTCACTGGAGTCGTTCCCCCTTCTTTGGCAACATGGCTTCAATGGTCTAAAGGAAAATGTAACAATAATGCCTCTTGTACACATATTAAAAAGTGACTAATAAATGTACAATGGAGAAATGAAAATATTTATCCCGCCTTGAAAAGTGGTCAAGAAATGTTACAAGAGCAGTTACAAAACGTACTGGCCTTCATAATGGTGACTGATGATAATGAAAAAACTAATGCTAATGAATACTTTACTCACCCATCAGGAAAAAAATTCCTTACCCCAAGCAAATGTGCAAGTAATCTTGCTGGACTGTATTAGTCCCATCTGCCATGAGGCAATACATCAAGCTAACAGACTGGCTACATAATGTATCAGTATATTAAGCTTAACACACTTTACCTGACAGCCTAAAAAACTGATAGAGTGTTTTCCTTTACTTAGCAGAAAACCGTTTGAGGAAAAACGTCTTACAAGATCAAAACTCTACAGAGCAAGATGGGCACTGTTAATCTTACCACAATAATCTATAAATATGCTGTTGTGGCACAATAGCATTGTTTTAGTAAAATAGAGCACCTTATCTTTCTTAAACACTGCTATAGGTTTTTATCAGACTCTTGAAACCTTTTGTTATATTAACTGTACAAGGTTCGATCAAAATGTTTTTGAAAGCACGTATTCAATATATTGTGACAGAACTAGATGCTACTTTTGTGGTACCAAGTCCCCTATGTGCTTTAGCCTGTCAGAAAAGGTCAGGAGTCCACTACATGTGGAATGGTGCCCATTCCATTATGTTGGCTCTGGCTAATGCCACAGAATAAAAACACAAATGGATTCACTTTTCACATGAGACCAACTGCAGTAAGTGTGCTTTTATTAAAGAAGGATACACAGGCTGGAAGGCTCAAATTCTGTGTTCCTTACTCACATGAAGACCCTATTGAAGTCAATGAGACTACTCACAGAAAGCACTCTGAGTTTGGTCCAAAGTGGCAACAAAACTCTACGGGATGTTTGGGGGGAAGTCTCTGTTGAGTAACTCTCCCCACAGAGACAACTTTCCCTTCTGCTCCTACTTGTAGTTGTCATTCCCTCCTCCATGAAACACACTGATCACCCTATGAAAGAGAAACAGACATAAACACACCACCATGAAAGACATGTTTCTTCCACATGCTTCCCTGAATCTGTGAAGCACCCAACAGCTCATGTGAAATGTCCAGGCCCCCCAACTCAGACTCAATGAGACAACTTCCCATGAATAAAGTTCCTTGTCTTACACCCATCTTCTCATGCATGCTCCTCTCCCTGTGAATCATAAGGAAAGACCCTTTTAACCTGAGACCCCACTGAAGAAATAGAAACTGAGGAGAAACTCCCATGTCCTGACTTCCCCTTGACACCAGTGAAGTGGGACATCTCCCAGTCTGATCAAGTTCCACCCAATCCTCATGGAAAAGCAGAAGTTATGGGGAGGCGGGGTGGAGCCTCTTCCAGTATGAGCCTGCTTGTCCTCTGATAAGTAGCAGCAAATCCTTTTGTAGCTATTAGATCAGGGCTACACAAAACAGACATTAAAGCTACCAGATCTCATCTCATATCCATGTGGCTTCCCCAGCCCCACTTAGACAAGGATATTCCTGATTCTTGGGTATTTGGTAAAGAGCTTGAACTGGACAGTGCACATCTGGATGGGGTCATCCAGCTGCTGCTCAGCCACCAGAAGGTCATAGAGTTCCTTCTCCAGCACCTGGTGCTTACTAGTGTTCCCCAAACCCTGACTGGCTGCCCAGCCACTGGAGAAATCTAGGGGATTAGGGTTGAGATCTGTACAAAAACAGATTTAAGTGGTTCCAAGTAATAACAGACAGAACCAAGTAAGTCACAAAACACAATAAAGCAAAAACATGCAAGTCTAAGCCTAATACATTAAGGAATTGATTACAGGTAAATCTCACCATCAGAGATGTTTCAATAAGCTTCTTTCACAGACTAGACTCCTTCCTAGTCTGGGCCCAATCCTTTCCCCTGGTACAATCCTTGTTAGTTCCAGCAGACATTTTAGGTGGAAACTAGGGGTTTTCTCGTGACTGGCAGCCCCCTTTGTTCTGTTCCACCCCTTTTTATAGCTTTGGCACAAGGCGGGAATCTTTTGTCTCTCTGGGTCCCCATCCCTCCTTCTAAATGGAAAAGTACCAGCTTTAAGATGGATTCCAGTATCAGGTGACATGTTCACATGTCCTGTGAGACCCTAGCCTCCATTCTTCCAGAGTTGGCCCGCACCTACCCAGGAAGGTTTGCAAGTAAACAGAGCCATTTACAGGTCATTGATTCTGAAGCACCCTTAATGGCTTCCACTTAATATGTTTACATTAGTAATACAAGTTAAAATCTTATTCTCCTAACTCCAGACATAGAAATATTACATGCAAACAAATGGAATAAACACACTCAGTAGATCTTAAGCTTTGCAATGAGACCTTACAAGAGACCTTTTGCATGAAGCATATTCCAGTTACATCATATTCATACTCATAGGCATATTTCCATAAAACATTATGGAGTGCAACATCACAGAGAGGAAGGATGATCTTTTGGTTAAAGTCGAGTAACTCCTTGCTTAATGTTGTAGTTATGTTCCTGAAAAATGCTACTTTAAGCAAAATGATGTTAAGCGAATCCAACTTCCCCATAAGAATTAATGTAAATGGGTGGGCGGGTTAGGTTACAGGGAATTTTTTTTTTCCCGACAAAAGACTATTTTTATATATATATACATACATACACAGTATAAGTTTTAAACAAACAATTTAATACCGTACGCAGCAATGATGATGATTGTGAAGCTTGGTTGAGGTGGTGAAGTCAGAGGGTGGAAGAGGGTGGGATATTTGCCAGGGAATGCCTTACTGCTAAATGATTAACTAGCACTCGGCTGAGCCCTCAAGGGTTATCCTGTTGTTATCCTGTTGCACTGTTGCAGGGTTATCCTGTTGCATTGTTGTTAATGTAGCCTCATACTCTGCAAGGCAGCACAAATGGAGGGAGGGGAGACAGCATGGCAGAGGGAGATAGAGTGTGTGTGTGTGAGAGAGAGACGTGCATTGCCCCTTTAAGTATGCTGACCCCACTCTAAGTACACTGCCTTTTAAAGTAGATCAGCAAGTTGAGACAGCAGCTGCTGCCAGCATGCTCCCTTCATCCTGAGCCCTGTCCTGTCTTCCCCCCCCCCATCGCTCTGTGGAAATGGGGTAAAGGAGCGGGGGGGGCAGGAGCAAGGAGACACCCTGACATTAGCACCCCTCTTCCCCTCCCCTTGCACAACATGCAGGAGGCGCCCGGGAGAAGCTCCAAGGCAGAGGGCAGGAGCAGCACATGGCAGTGGGGGGAGGGACACCTGAACTGCCTGGCACTTGATAGCCTGCTGGGCGGCTGCCGCACAGGAAACTTAGGGGAGCTGATGGTGGGCTGCCGGCCCACCCTGGTTCCAATCCCCCACCAGCTCGCTCCAACAGGCTGCTCTTTCTTCAAGCAGTGGACAAAGCAGGTGGCTGCCAAAGAACATTATAAGGGAGCATTGCACAACTTTAAATGAGCATGTTCTCTAATTGATCAGCAATGTAACAATGAAACAACATTAACCGGGATGACGTTAAGTGAGCAGTTACTGTACTGTGTTGGGACTCAGATCCAAGGTAAACTCTTGGCTCTGCCGTATACTTTCTAGGGTGACCTAGGCACGTTACTTCATCTCTTTGGGTCAGCACCTCAGCTGGTATAAGTTGGTGTAACTCAAGCGATGTCAATGGAACTGTACTGAGTTACATCAGCTGAGGATTTGGCCCTCTGTGCTTCAGTTCCCCATCTGTAAAATGGGGATGATAATACTTCCTTTCTCCCAACTTTTGTTTGTTTTGTTTAGTTACATAAAGTTCTTCAGAGCAGGGACTTTCTCTTTCAATATGTTTGTTCAGTGATTAGACCTATGGGGCTCCAATCTTGGGTGGGAATGTCTAGATACTACTATAATACAAATGATAAATTAAAAAAGTCCTTCATGTAGGTTCACTGTAGTGAGCTCAATAAAAAAAATCATTTAACATTTGTCAGAAAGGGGATTCACATGAAAGTGTACACGAACAGGATGTTGCAATAAATCATTAAACAGAGAGGGCTGAGGGCTCATTTTTGCATTAAGAATTCACTGTAAAACACATTACAAAAAACGATTGCTGCAAAACATGGCATAAGAAGGTTGATATTTCTGTTGGTTTAGATTAGTTCTCTGAACCATACCACAGTTCTAGATTCATACCACAATGAGCCATATATATATATATATATATATATGTCAGTTGCTTATTTTGAAAATGAATGTTTAGGGTTTTGTTCATATTGCAGTTTAATAAAGGCTAATTTCCAATCATTAACTGTAAAAAAAAATGTGGTTGTTATATTTTCTTTCCTGCATATCAACATCCTGTTGTCTTATCTGATCAACAGGGTGTGGTGCAGTCGACATCCTCCCAAACCACATACCTTTGGAGGCCATGTGAAAATCTGTTTGATCATGTTTGACTGGTTTGGTGTTATAAAAAAAGGAGGACCATCTTCTTTATCGGCCTGTGCAAAGAAAGCACTGCTAATTTTAATGTGAAAGAGCCCCTGTGCTGTCACCAAAGTTAGTCACTTGCTTTTAATGACTAAAGCTGCAAGGTGAACACACATACACACTTTATATAGATATATATACACACACACACATTATATGGGGGTGTATGCATGTATATCAACATCCATCCATTTTTAGGACAGAAATAGTTTAGCATTTGGGAATGGTCACAGTTCTTTAGGCTCTGGCAATAAAAATGTAGATATATAGGATTAGAAGAGATGCACTGTCCTCACTAACTACATTTTGTGTTGCCTACACTACACAAAACGGCTGTAATATGTTTACTCAGTTTGTTGCTGTACTTTTGAAAACTGACAGACAAAGGAAGGAAAGGTGCCGGCTGTACTGATCTACACACACAGAAATAAAAGGCAAGTTATCCAGTAAGGGTTAAAGATTTCCACCCTCGATTAGGCAAAACATTATCATGGTCTCCAAAGATACAGAGACCCTGACCTCCGCTATAGGCAGCTAGGTCTAAACAACCTCTGCTAGTCTATGAGGGTGTCTTGAGATAAAACATGGGGAGAAGATGAGAATTTAAAAAATAAAATTCTAAGGTCCTGCTCCTTTTTAAAAAAGCACTTCTCTTTTGTTCATATTGCAGTTTACTAAAGGCTAATTTCAAATCATTGTAATAAACATACCTATGAAGCTGAAATTGACCAAAATGGACTGTGAATTTTGGTAGGGCCCTACACATGAGCTATTCATGAAGTAAGAGTAGTTAGATACAACATCCTCATCTGCCACCAAACAGATCCTCCAATAGCAACTCTGCCAACACTCAAGGGAATGTTTGACTCCATAAATGTTTCTTTGAATGTGCTCTAAAGTCAGCCAAACCAGCATTCTGTTGAATCAGAGAAGATAATTCCACAACTCAGAATGCTCAGACACCAGCCCACAAAAATTCAAATCATAGGACTGACACTAAGAGAACGCTAGGTTAAATCAGCTGTTGCAACAGAGAACTGGGAAATCCAGTCTCTCTAAACAGAAGCCTCACTGTTGAATAATTATGATTTTTTTAAAATGCTGTTCTTTTGGAATGCAGTGTCAGTGATCCCTTGAATAAGCAGAGAGTCTGCACCAGACTGGGGCTCAGAAGATCTGGGATCTATTCCTAACTCTTCCATGTATTTTTTATGTGACCACTGGCAAGTCACTTAATATTTCCGTGCCTCAGTTCTCCCATATATAAAATGGGGATAATACTACTGTCACCTCAGAATGAAAAGTGCTACATAAAATCCTAAGTATTATGATTATTACCATTTAGCTTAAAATTTTACTTCAAAGTGTAAGGCCATATTTTCAAATGCAATACCTAAGATACACCCCCAAATTTTGTGCCTGGAGTCACTTTTTACTAACAAATTATCTGAGTGCACAAATTTCAGGAATTTACAGATGCAATTTAGCCATCTGCCTTTAGGTCTGTTACCTCAATATAATGCTCTATTCAAATTAAGAATAGTGTATCAAAAAGTACTCTCCCTGCATCTCTGAAATAGCTGCAAACAAATTAAAGTGCTATGTTCTCAGGCAGAATACCACATAAAGAAACTACTTTTTAAAAAAAATGTCTTGAATTAAAAATATTGGACCAGATTCTCCTTTAGTGTAAATCTGCATAGCAACATGACCTGTTGTGATGGCAAGTATGAACCCCACACTGGAAGGAGTTAAGGGGCAGTTCTGGGCCCAGGAGAGATTTATCTTGGGAGATCCTGAGTAAGGATATAGAGTCTTGGCTGTTGAGGAAAAGGGTCTGCAAGCAGCAGCTACCCAAAGCACTTGAGGAGGGACTATCCTTTTTCTAGGACTAGGGAACCCTTCACTCTAATTTCTGGTGGATCATCTGAGGGGTTTTTGACTTCACCCTGGTTTGGGAAAGTAAGTGGGAGGAAGTAGCTGAGAAAGGCACCCCTAAAGCAATATGGGGTGTTTGCTACCGCTGCGTCTTGTGGTGCCCTGGGTCAGAGCCCAATAGAGAGGGAGGGCTTGGGCTCTCCTACCAACCACCTTCTCATGAAGGGGGAACAAACCCCTTCTTCCACCCTCCCGGAAGAGAAGGTGGCGATAGAGACACTGTAAGTCCTAAGGCAAGGGCATGCAATCCACAGGAACCTGGAGGTGGGCTGAAGATGCTTTATTTTGCTGGACTCTGTTACCAGGGGTAAGGGGGCAGACTTGACTGGTGACCTGTCCAGAGGGCTGAGTTGCTACCTACCAAATGCCACAGAGAAGGAGTGATTGCTGGTAGGGGACACTGAAGATGGGGGAGAGCTGGGAGCCAGTGATCTAACCATTAGGTGGCACCATTGGTAAGCCCAGCCTCCTCACACCTGTTCTATTATGAATTAACTAGCAATCAGTTTAGTTCTATAGAATTAGCTTATTATCAGATACCATCTCACATTTTAAAACAGTAAAGATAGTTATAAGGCAGGGAGGATGGGGTTAGGTTGCATTTACCTGATATTGTTGGAGACTTCAGATATAAAAAGCTGGGGTACAAAATCCATAGAGGAACTATAATGGGGCACTCAAGCCTCCACGCAAGGCAGGAAAAGGTTAATCAGTTACTGAAAGCCCAATTAGTCTAAACTGAGAAACCTGGAGCAGGAGCTATGCTTCCACGGAGGAGTGAAACAAAAAAACAAACAAAAAAAGGAGGGCCCAGCTCAGGAACAGGCTGAGAGAGAGTGTGTGTGCACATGCGCACAGATATGGGACTCTCATGATGGGAGAGAAGGCTAGCTACAGCCAGGGACTCTGGGAGACTAGTTCTTAGCAAATCTCCAGGAGGAATGGGAAGAACTGATGACACGAAGTTAGCAGGGTGTTGCCAATACTTGGAAGGACAGAGCTAAAATTCAGAGGGATCTTGATAACTTAGAGAACTGGGCTAAACAATGAAATGAAATTCAACAAAGACAAAAGTAATGTGCTACACTTAGGGAAGACAAATCAAATGCACAAATACAGAATGGGGGAAACTGGCTTAGCAGCAGTATAGCTGAGAAGGATCTGGGAGTTGTGAGTTAGCAACATGAGTTAGCAGCGCGATGCTGTTGCAAAAATGCAAATGCATTTTTGGGTTGCATTAACAGAGCTATAGCATGCAAGTCATGGGAGGTGATAGTACCACTCTACTCGGTACTGGTTACGCCTCAGCTGGAGTACTGTCTCCAATTTTGGTCACCAATGTATAGAAAGGATGTAGAAAAACTGGAAAGGATCCAGAGGCAATCAAAAAAGATGATCAAAGGGATGGAATGCAAGCCATATGAGCAAAGGCTGAAGGAACTGGGTATGCTTTAGTTTGGAAAAGAGGAGATTAAGGGGGAATATGATAGCAGTCTTCAGATACTTGAAAGGCTGCCATAAAAAACATGGAGAAAAGTTGTTCTCTTTTGCCACAGAGGGCAGGACAAGAGGCAATGGGTTCAAACTACAGTATAGCAGCTTTAGATTAAATCTCAGGAAAAACGTCCTAACTGTAAGAACAATAGGACAATGGAATAAAGTGCATAGGGAAGTCATAGAATCTCCTTCACTGGAGGTTTTCAGAAAGAGGCTGGATGGCCATCTGTCTTGGATGGTTTAGACACAACAAATCCTGTATCTTGGGAGAGGGTTAGACTAGTTGAACCTTGCCGTCCCTTCTAATCCTATGGTTTATGATTCTATGAAGTCAAAGCACCTCTGGACAGGCTCAGTCAGGGGTCTGCCTGCATGGATCCAAATGCAGGACCGGGGTCTAATGAACTAGACACAAACATAAATAATCAAAAGTGTCAAATGTGTGATTACATTTAAATTTTAAATTTAGCATATGTCTTCAGCACAAATCTGCATTCCAACAACATTCCACCCACGTAGAGTTCTTTAAGAATATGTTAGGACAGTATTATCAACCTTTACAGGCTGACAACCCCTTATTCACAATCTCCTTACATTTGCTATAAAAGTAAAAAGAATGTATCAGTGGTAATAATGATAAGCCTGTATAATTATGTGTCTGTATTTCAAGAGGCTGACAGAAAATACTTGACATTGAAGGACATGATTGTATGAGGAATGGGTGAGCGAGAATTTCTTTGCTTTACATTGTAATAAATTTTTCAATGCTTCAAAACCCCCTGATTGCCTTTCGCAGCCCATCTGGGGGTCGTGACCCATTGATTGAGAAACACTGGGTTAGGAGTTGGAGGTCTTTTTCAGCCCTGTTATCCAACTTTGATACTTAGGAACTTTCCATGGAATTGTAAATGAGGTCTACTACTATTGCTTGAAAATATCATTACTGGAGAACCTCATAATAATACTGCATACATTAGGGGCAAAATCCTCCTCTTAAATTCATGACAAATCTGAATATTCTAATCTTCCTGGCTCTGGAAAAACTCCCATTAAATGTGAATGGGGGATCGGTGCATGCAGAATAATACAGTTGAGAGTCATAAGGATCTGAGAGAAGAATTTTCTCCTTAGCTTTGTAACTCCTTTCAAGGTTAATTAACAAAAACCCCGCAGCTCAATTTCTGTCCCTCATTCAATCAGCTTGCTTGAGTTGACCTTTTCTAAACCACAGACAACAAAGATCCACTAACTACTGCTCTATGGGTATGTCTACACTACGGAATAAGGTCAAATTTATAGAAGTCGGTTTTTTAGAAATTGGTTTTATATATTCGAGTGTGTGTGTCCCCACAGAAAATGCTCTAAGTGCATTAAGTGCATTAACTCGGCGGAGCGCTTCCACAGTACCGAGGCTAGAGTCGACTTCCGGAGCGTTGCACTGTGGGTAGCTATCCCACAGTTCCTGCAGTCTCCGCTGCCCATTGGAATTCTGGGTTGAGATCCCAATGCCTGATGGGGCTAAAACATTGTCGCGGGTGGTTCTGGGTACATATCGTCAGGCCCCCGTTCCCTCCCTCCCTCCGTGAAAGCAAGGGCAGACAATCATTTCGCGCCTTTTTTCCTGAGTTACCTGTGCAGACGCCATACCACTGCAAGCATGGAGCCCGCTCAGGTAACCGTCACCCTATGTCTCCTGGGTGCTGGCAGACGCGGTACGGCATTGCTACACAGTAGCAGCAACCCCTTGCCTTGTGGCAGCAGATGGTACAGTACGACTGGTAGCCGTCATCGTCATGTCCGAGGTGCTCCTGGCCACGTCGGCTGGGAGCGCCTGGGCAGACATGGGTGCAGGGACTAAATTTGGAGTGACTTGACCAGGTCATTCTCTTTAGTCCTGCCTGCAGTCAGTCCTATTGAACCATCTTATGGTGAGCGGGCAGGCGATACGGACTGCTAGCAGTCGTACTGTACCATCTTCTGCCGAGCAGCCATGAGATGTGGATGGCATGCAGTCCTTCTGCACCGTCTGCTGCCAGCCAAAGATGTAAAAGATAGATGGAGTGGATCAAAACAAGAAATAGACCAGATTTGTTTTGTACTCATTTGCTTCCCCCCCTCCCCTGTCTAGGGGACTCATTCTTCTAGATCACACTGCAGTCACTCACAGAGAAGGTGCAGCGAGGTAAATCTAGCCATGTATCAATCAGAGGCCAGGCTAACCTCCTTGTTCCAATAAGAACGATAACTTAGGTGCACCATTTCTTATTGGAACCCTCCGTGAAGTCCTGCCTGAAATACTCCTTGATGTACAGGCACCCCCTTTGTTGATTTTAGCTCCCTGAAGCCAACCCTGTAAGCCGTGTCGTCAGTCGCCCCTCCCTCCGTCAGAGCAACGGCAGACAATCATTCCGCGCCTTTTTTCTGTGCGGACGCCATACCAAGGCAAGCATGGAGGCCGCTCAGCTCACTTTGGCAATTAGGAGCACATTAAACACCACACGCATTATCCAGCAGTATATGCAGCACCAGAACCTGGCAAAGCGATACCGGGCGAGGAGGCGACGTCAGCGCGGTCACGTGAGTGATCAGGACATGGACACAGATTTCTCTGAAAGCATGGGCCCTGACAATGCATGCATCATGGTGCTAATGGGGCAGGTTCATGCTGTGGAACGCCGATTCTGGGCTCGGGAAACAAGCACAGACTGGTGGGACCGCATAGTGTTGCGGGTCTGGGACGATTCCCAGTGGCTGCGAAACTTTCGCATGCGTAAGGGCACTTTCATGGAACTTTGTGACTTGCTTTCCCCTGCCCTGAGGCGCATGAATACCAAGATGAGAGCAGCCCTCACAGTTGAGAAGCGAGTGGCGATAGCCCTGTGGAAGCTTGCAACGCCAGACAGCTAACGGTCAGTTGGGAATCAATTTGGAGTGGGCAAATCTACTGTGGGGGCTGCTGTGATGCAAGTAGCCCACGCAATCAAAGATCTGCTGATATCAAGGGTAGTGACCCTGGGAAATGTGCAGGTCATAGTGGATGGCTTTGCTGCAATGGGATTCCCTAACTGTGGTGGAGCTATAGACGGAACCCATATCCCTATCTTGGCACCGGAGCACCAAGCCGCCGAGTACATAAACCGCAAGGGGTACTTTTTAATAGTGCTGCAAGCTCTGGTGGATCACAAGGGACGTTTCACCAACATTAACGTGGGATGGCCGGGAAAGGTGCATGATGCTCGCATCTTCAGGAACTCTGGTCTGTTTCAAAAGCTGCAGGAAGGGACTTTATTCCCAGACCAGAAAATAACTGTTGGGGATGTTGAAATGCCTATATGTATCCTTGGGGACCCAGCCTACCCCTTAATGCCATGGCTCATGAAGCCGTACACAGGCAGCTGGACAGTAGTCAGGAGCTGTTCAACTACAGGCTGAGCAAGTGCAGAATGGTGGTAGAATGTGCATTTGGACGTTTAAAGGCGCGCTGGCGCAGTTTACTGACTCGCTTAGACCTCAGTGAAACCAATATTCCCACTGTTATTACTGCTTGCTGTGTGCTCCACAATATCTGTGAGAGTACGGGGGAGACGTTTATGGCGGGGTGGGAGGTTGAGGCAAATCGCCTGGCTGCTGGTTACGCGCAGCCAGACACCAGGGCGGTTAGAAGAGGACAGGAGGGCGCGGTACGCATCAGAGAAGCTTTGAAAACCAGTTTCATGACTGGCCAGGCTACGGTGTGAAAGTTCTGTTTGTTTCTCCTTGATGAAACCCCCCGCCCCTTGGTTCACTCTACTTCCCTGTAAGCTAACCACCCGCCCCTCCTCCCTTCAATCACTGCTTGCAGAGGCAATAAAGTCATTGTTGCTTCACATTCATGCATTCTTTATTCATTCATCACACAAATAGGGGGGTGACTACCAAGGTAGCCCAGGAGGGGTGGTGGAGGAGGGAAGGAAAATGCCACATAGCACTTTAAAAGTTTACAACTTTAAAATTTATTGAATGACAGCCTTCTTTTTTTTGGGCAATCCTCTGTGGTGGAGTGGCTGGTTGGCCGGAGGCCCCCCCACCGCGTTCTTGGGCGTCTGGGTGTGGAGGCTATGGAACTTGGGGAGGAGGGCGGTTGGTTACAGAGGGGCAGCAGTGGCAGTCTGTGCTCGAGCTGCCTTTGCTGCAGCTCAACCATACACTGGAGCATACTGGTTTGGTCCTGCAGCAGCCTCAGCATTGAATCCTGCCTCCTCTCATCACGCTGCCGCCACATTTGAGCTTCAGCCCTGTCTTCAGCCCGCCACTTACTCTCTTCAGCCCGCCACTTACTCTCTTCAGCCCGCCACCTCTCCTCCCGGTCATTTTGTGCTTTCCTGCACTCTGACATTATTTGCCTCCACGCATTCGTCAGTGCTCTGTCAGTGTGGGAGGACAGCATGAGCTCGGAGAACATTTCATCGCGAGTGCGTTTTTTTTTTCTTTCTAAGCTTCACTAGCCTCTGGGAAGGAGAAGATCCTGTGATCATTGAAACACATGCAGCTGGTGGAGAAAAAAAAAGGGACAGCGGTATTTAAAAAGACACATTTTATAAAACAGTGGCTACACTCTTTCAGGGTAAACCTTGCTGTTAACATTACATACATAGCACATGTGCTTTCGTTACAAGGTCGCATTTTGCCTCCTCCCACCGCGTGACTACCCCCTCAACCTTCCCCCCTCCCTGTGGCTAACAGCGGGGAACATTTCTGTTTAGCCACAGGCAAACAGCCCAGCAGGAATGGGCTCCTCTGAGTGTCCCCTGAAGAAAAGCACTCTATTTCAACCGGGTGACCATGAATTATATCTCACTCTCCTGAGGATAACACAGAGAGATAAAGAACGGATGTTGTTTGAATGCCAGCTGCATTGCTTTGTTCTACATACACTACAAACATACACTGCAATGCTTTGTTCTACAATGATTCCCGAGTACGTGTTACTGGCCTGGAGTGGTAAAGTGTCCTACCATGAAGGACGCAATAAGGCTGCCCTCCCCAGAAACCTTTTGCAAAGGCTTTAGGACTACATCTAGGAGAACCGCAAATGCCAGGGCAAAGTAATCCTTTCACATGCTTGCTTTTAAACCATGTATAGTATTTTAAAAGGTACACTCACCAGAGGTCCCTTCTCCGCCTGCTGGGTCCAGGAGGCAGCCTTGGGTGGGTTCGGGGGGTACTGGCTCCAGGTCTAGGGTGAGAAACAGTTCCTGGCTGTCGGGAAAACCGGTTTCTCCGCTTGCTTGCTGTGAGCTATCTACAACCTCCTCCTCCTCATCATCTTCTTCGTCCCCAAAACCTGCTTCCATATTGCCTCCATCTCCATTGAAGGAGTCAAACAACACGGCGGCGGTAGTGGTGGCTGAACCCCCTAAAATGGCATGCAGCTCATCATAGAAGCGGCATGTTTGGGGCTCTGACCCAGAGCGGCTGTTCGCCTCTCTGGTTTTCTGGTAGGCTTGCCTCAGCTCCTTCAGTTTCACGCGGCACTGCTTCGGGTCCCTGTTATGGCCTCTGTCCTTCATGCCCTGGGAGATTTTCACAAAGGTTTTGGCATTTCGAAAACTGGAACGGAGTTCTGATAGCACGGATTCCTCTCCCCAAACAGCGATCAGATCCCGTACCTCCCGTTCGGTCCATGCTGGAGCTCTTCTGCGATTCTGGGACTCCATCATGGTCACCTGTACTGATGAGCTCTGCATGGTCACCTGCAGCTTGCCACGCTGGCCAAACAGGAAATGAGATTCAAAAGTTCGCGGTTCTTTTCCTGTCTACCTGGCCAGTGCATCTGAGTTGAGAGTGCTGTCCAGAGCGGTCAGAATGGAGCACTCTGGGATAGCTCCCGGAGGCCAATACCATCGAATTGTGTCCACAGTACCCCAAATTCGAGCCGGCAACGTCGATTTAAGCGCTAATCCACTTGTCAGGGGTGGAGTAAGGAAATCGATTTTAAGAGCCCTTTAAGTCGAAATAAAGGGCTTCATTGTGTGGACGGGTGCAGGTTTACATCGATTTAACGCTGCTAAATTCGACCTAAAGTCCTAGTGTAGACCAGGGCTATGTAAAGGCGAAATGGCACCTTACAGTTAAAAAAAACAAACAAATGGAAGTTAAATTAAATGGCATGGCTTTGAATTTATACCATTTGCAGCCCAGCACAAAATGTACTGTAATCTACAGAATATAGACAATTTCAAAAAAATCATACATAACAGCATTTACTTCTTCAGGACCACAACATGGCAATATGTTATTTACAAGCAGCAGCTAACTCTTTTTGCTTAGCTTGCCACATGGATAATATTGAGTAAGGCTGGGATTTTTAAAGGTGCACAAGTGATTTGCATACCCAAGTGGCATAGAAAGACAATGGGATTTGGGCACCTAACTCTCTCAGGCTCCTTTGAAAAATCCCACCCTATCACAATGTTATTGGATTCCTGAACGTTTAAATCAGTTACAGTCCCTCCTGTAAACAGTGATTTTTTTTACAGTCCTCCCACCTTTCTCATATAGGTCCTCCATGGCTCTCCAGGTTTCAGCTCGGACCTCACGATTACTTTTACCAGGAACTTGTGCATCGGGCCAGTGTACCAAATAAAGATCTAAAAGGGAAACACAATCAATTTGTGTTTATTTATATAAAAATAAAACCCTCCAGTGGTGCAGCAGAGTACAGTAGTTGAATGGCATTCTTCACCCCTTAGCAGTACCAAACCACTCCTAATCTATCTCTATCAAAAAGTTTATGACTATTACTAAGTGACCAATAAATATATTTCCTTTCTTGATTTCATAAACAAAACCCTTTACCACTTTATGCCCCAACTCTGCAAACATTTAATTAATTAATATTATTTGTATTGCAGTAGCATCTAGGAGCCCCAGTCATGGATCAGGGCTCTTACATACACATAGGCATGATGCTAAACTTTGAACACGAGTAGCCCCATTGAAATCAAAGGGCAGTACTGTAATAAATATGATTAATAATAATAATGCTAAACCCACACCAACTCCAGTAGAAATTAACAAGAGGCTAGAACAGTAGGATCAGATGGTTGCCCGAATATCTCAGAAGTGCCCAGCACCCTCAAGTCTGTGGGAGGTGAGGACGCTCAACACCACCGGTGGTGCATAGAACTTTCACAGGAGTGGGCCTTTGTTGCCCACTGAAAAGAATACTACTGTTTATACATTTCTATGGGAAATTATAGTACAATCATTCCTTCATGCCATTGTGTACTAGAATTGGCAGCACTTACATGTTTCTAATGCCCTTTTACCCTAACAGTGTGTTGCAATTTTTTATGCAACACCATTATATATAGATAGATAGATAGATGTTTTGTTAACCTTTTTATGAAATGTCAACACGTTTTTCCAAAACAACTAACATTTATTGCAGAAGAAATTACCCAAATTGGTACCATAGCCATGGGCACTGAAAAAATTAAAATAAGAATGGGCATCCCAGATAGATTTTTTTTGCACCAGATCGGGTACATAGAACCTATAGCGCAGCTCTTTCACCAAAAATGACACATTTCCAATATAGTTTAAAAAAAAGGAATAATTTATACATACTGGCCAACATTTTCAAGCCTGGTTGCCTAAAGTCTGGCTGGTGAATCTGTATTTAAAAACATAACTAGAAATGCCCTCAATTTCAAAGGTGATGAGCAAACTCAGCTCCCTCTGAAATCAATGAGCACTTGCATCTTTAGCGCTTCTGAAAATGGAATTTGGAGTTGCTCAGTACCTTTGAAAATCAAGCCATTTTTATTTAGATTCTCAAATATGGATTCAGGAGCCTAATTTCAAGCACCCAAATTTGAAAATGGTAGCCACTGCCTTGTACTTTTAGTCCACTGATACCCAGACAGCAGCTTGTGAGCTGCACGTGGCTCATTAATGTGTTTCCTGCGGCTCTTTGCAGCACATGATATTAAAACACAGTGTGATTTAATTATTAAATTATTAACCAATCCGGATGCTTTTCTATGTTATTAACCAATTAAATTATCAACTTGCATTAAGTTAACTTATTTGCTATGGTAATTATATATATATAAATTAAATATTCCCCGTCATACTGTTTAAATATGAATATTATAGTAAATTAAACAATGAAGTCACACTACTGTGGCTCTTTTGGGTAATGTTGATCTCTAATTTGGCTCCTGAACCACTGAGTATCACTATTCTAGTCTAAGACACAAACAGGAAAAGGAAACAAGTGATTGGCTTAAGTGTGTGTCATTCATAACCACAGATATTCTTTGTGTTTAAAATAGATGTCTCTTGCTGCTAGTTTCTATCTAGCCTAGATGAAGGAATAGAAATTGTAATTCTTCACAGTGAAAGTATTTTTCAGAATACACCACAACAATCACTTACAATAACTGTTTGTGGAAACAGGACTCCTTTGGCCTATTTTTTTTTTAATCTCTTAAAACTTCAGCCAAAGTATTGAGGATAGCTGGCACACTGAATTGGTACATTAGTCTTTCATTTCTAGGCAAGATAATTCAAAGCTTGATTTAAGGGGACAAATAAAAATAAGTTTGATGTTTTCATCCTGGTCTTCATTTGTGCACAACCTAGCAAAATTATCAAAATATGTGTCTCCTCCTGATAGGTACATGACTAGAATAACAAAGGGTTTTGCATATTAGGACTAAGATGCATTGGCAGATGTATGTAGGGAAAGCTGCATACAAAACCATGAGCCAATACTTCAAATTCCTACTGAGGTGAGTAGTCCAATAGGCTTTCAAATAAGACTGTGCATGTGAGTAAGGACTATATGTAAGGATTTGAAGAACTGGGATCTATCCCCAATTCAGGGATAATGCTATTAGTTCTTTGCTCTTTTTATACATTTATTCCCAAAGTTAGAAAAGGAATTTAAGATCAGTAAATAAAATCTTTAATTTAAATATACAAGACAATTGCCACAACTGAACAGGGACAAGTTATTAGTACAGTTAGAGGCTGACCTCATCTGAAAGAAGGAAATTACACATCTTTAATTGCTATGTTCTCCAATACAGAATAATCAGGACTGCTTGGCAATGCCAAAAAAAGTATGCAGGGAAAGCTCAATATAACTACTAACTGCAACAGTATTCTTGCAAAAGCCTAAATATCCAGCTGTGCACCACAGTCTGTAAATGTTCATGAAAATAGCTGTTCTGCAGATTTCCACATACAAAGATGCTTTGTATTCAGCCCAAGAAATTGCAACACCCAGAGAAGAATGACTTTTAACAGCTTTGAGAACTGTAAGACCTCTGGCCCTGTAGATCTCAGAAATGCAGTACATTTATCCTTCCTTGTGTTAGTGTCTCAAAGACTTCTTCTGATACAAATGGGATTAGCTGTCTTTCAGGAATCTTTTGTTTTAGAAGAGTGATGTTTCCACACCTGTGATGTCTATATCGTATCATGATTTTATTTAAATATAGTTCAGAAAGTCATAGGTGAACTTAACATAAGTTTAGAGTTGGCATGATAAAGCAATACCACTTGCAGATTTTCTTAGTTTGCAAATTCTTTGTGAAATTTACTTCAGTTCAGAGATGATCAAGGCAATATTCATCAATTAATACCTCTGCACTTAAGTGAATTTCAGCCTCTATGATAAAGTAAATGCAATCACAGCAAGCTTATTTTAAAAAGCAAAATATCAAAAGGTACTTAGATGTTGAGAAAAAAATCTATGAAAGACTGTACCATACTGAAATGTTTGAAATATACTTTAAAAGGCAGATTGTGGCTACTTACATGATGGTGTACAAAGGGTGGTGAAGCAAATAAGTAGTCTTCTGAATTCTCCTTCTGTCCTTGTACAGGAACCAGCCCTTGACGCCCTTTCTCTCCTAGGGTAAAATTCATCCCAAAGCAGAGCACTCATACAAAAGCGTATGCTCTATTTAAGGGGCAATTCTGATCCTAAGGAAGTCAATGGCAAAAATCAATAGGGCCTGGATCTGGCCACAAGAGATTAACTGGTACTCTGTGCTCTGGGATGAATATTCCCACCAAGTGCAAGAACCCTTCTAGGCTGGTGCCTTTGACAATGCTTGACATCTCAAAGGTGGATTGCACTTGCTATACCAGAGAACAGAACTGGTATAGCTGGAGGGAGGGAAGTGCATACTGTACCCTTTCAAAGAGCAGTGGTGCTGCCACTCCAGTTTCATCTTTTACAGTTTATTCAGTGGTTATATTTCTTTATTAGTCATTGAAATGGAGATCTGATTATGGTTTATGGCATAATCACTGTGAATGCTGAGCACTTGAAAAGAGATCAAGTCCTGAAATTTCATTTACTATGTGTATGTATTAGGGCTGTCAAGCGATTAAAAAAATTAATCTCGATTAATCGAGAAACATTAAAACGTTAAAACATTAAAAACATAATGTCAATTAATCGCACTGTTAAACAATAATAGAATACCATTTATTTAAATATTTTGGATGTTTTCTACATTTGCAAATATATTGATTTCAATTACAACAGAATACAAAGTATATACAGTGCTCACTTTATATTTATGTTTGATTACAAATATTTGCACTATAAAAACCAAAAGAAATAATATTTTTCAATTCACCTCATACAAGTACTGTAGTGAAGTCTCTTTATCATGAAAGTTGAATTTACAAATGTAGAATTATGTACAAAAAACTAACTGCACTCAAAAATAAAACAATGTAAAACTTTAAAGCCTACAAATCCACTCAGTCCTACTTCAGCCAATCACTTAGACAAACAAGTTTGGTTACAATTTGCAGGAGATAATGCTGCCCACTTCTTGTTTACAATGTCATCTGAAAGTGAGAACAGGCATTTGCATGGCACTGTTGTAACCAGCGCTGCAAGACATTTATGTGCCAGATGCACTAAAGATTCATATGTCCCTTCATGCTTCAACCGCCATTCCAGAGGACATGCATCCAAGCTGATGAGTTCTGCTCAATAATGATCCAAAGCAGAGCGGACGGATGCATGTTCATTTTCATCATCTGAGTCAGATACCACCAGCAGAAGGTTAATTTTCTTTTTTGGTTGTTCGGGTTCTGTAGTTTCTGCATCGGAATGTTGCTCTTTTAAGACTTCTGAAAACATGCTCCACACCTTGTCCCTCTCAGATTTTGGAAGGCACTTCAGATTCTTAAACCTTGGGTGGAGTGATGTAGCTGTCTTTCGAAATCTCACATTGGTACCTTCTTTGCGTTTTGCAAATCCACTGTGAAAGTATTCTTAAACCAACAGGTGCTGAGTCATCATCCGAGACTGCTAACACATGAAATATATGGCACAATGCGGGTAAAACAGAATGGGAGACAAGGAGTTCAGTCACAAATTTAATTAATATACCATTTTTTTTAACAAGCATCATCAGCATGGAAGCATGTCCTCTGGAATGGTGGCCGAAGCATGCAGGGGCATACAAATGTTTAGCATATCTGGCACGTAAACACGTAAAGCCGGCTATAAAAGTGCCATGCGAACGCCTGTTCTCACTTTCAGGTGACATTGTAAGTAAGAAGCAGGCAGCATTATATCCTGTAAATGTAAACAAACTTGTTTGTCTTAGCGATTGGCTGAACAAGAAGTAGGACTGAGTGGACTTTAGGCTCTAAAGTTTTACATTGTTTTGTTTTTGACTGCAGTAACAAAAAAAATCTACATTTGTAAGTTACACTTTCATGATAAAGAGATTGCACTACAGTATCTGTATGAGGTAAATTAAAAAAATACTATTTCTTTTATCATTTTTACAGTGCAAATATTTGTAATCAAATATTATATAAATTAAGCACTGTAGACTTTGTATTCTGTGTTGTAATAGATATCAATATACTTGAAAATATAGAAAAACATCCAAAAATATTTAATAAATTTCAGTTGGTATTCTGTTATTTAACAGTGCAATTCATCGTGGTTAATTTTTTTAATCGCAATTAATTTTTTGAGTTAATCACGTGAGTTAAGTGCGATTAATTGACAGCTCTAGTATGTTCATGTGTTTGCATGTGTGTATATATATGATGTTGTCTCCTGCTTTTTATATATAATGTATATATGATGTTGTCATAATATATATACACACACTACCAAGTGTATATACTGTGACAGGGCATGGCCAGATGACTATAGTAAAGTAATGGGAGACAGATACATTAGCCACAGGCTAAACAAATCCCTGTTACCAGGAGAAGCAAATGGCAGCTACTCCAGGTCAATTAAGAAACCTGGGGCCAATTAAGATCTTTCCAGAAGGCAGGGAGGACATCTAGGTTGACTGGGACACCTGAAGCCAATCGGGGCTGGCTGAAACTAGTTAAAAGCCTTCCAGTTAGTCAGGTGGATGTGCCCGTCAGGAGCTGTAGGAGGAAGTCGCACTGTTGGAGAGACTGAGCAGTACAAACCATACCACGCACAAGAAAGGAGGCCCTGAGGTAAGGGTGAAGTGGATCTTGAGGAAGTGTGGCCTGCTGTGGGGAAGTGGCCCAGGAAATTGTATGCATCCTGTTTCTAAAAGGTCAGCTACCATAGCTGATACTATTAGGTTCTCTGGGCTGGAGCCCGGAGTAGAGGGTGGGCCCGGGCTCCCCTGCTTGCACCCCAATTAATCACTGAGACTGGGAGACAACAGAGACTGTGCAAGGGAGAGTATCTTCTCCTCACCTCCCTTGCTGGCTTATGGTGAAAATGGCTCAGTAGGCTGTGACCCTTACCTCTAGAGAGAGAAGGGGTATGTGGAGGGTCACAGTGAGCCTCTGAGGCTAGCGCAATCCGCCAGGAAACGCGGGACTCATGGAGACAAGGACGGAGCTTTGTCACAATACACATAACACACACACTTTGATTTACCCAAATGTTTTTCTCCTTTGAGGATTACATGAACACAAACATTATTAATTTAACAAATTTATGGTAGGAAATTAGTATTAAATAATACAACAAAATACTCTTGGTCCACTGGACTGGCACATTTTGAGAAGAGCTCCCATGACCAAAATGTTTTGTAAATTGTGAGTGGCCATTTACTAGTTAGCTGTAAATTAAGTAAGTAGCAATGTTAAAACACAGTCTGTTAAAAAAGCAGGAGACAACATCATTTCTAATATTTCTGAATAAAGCAACAGTGTTGAAGATTGAATTCTGCTTCCTGGCCAATAGTGCGAATGGAATCACTAGCTAATTCGTTTTCAAAAACGCTTGCTTAGAAAATCCAAATTAATTTATTAATGTATGTCACTTAAATGCAGAATTAAGTAATAGTTGCTATGATTCCTAGCTGTATATAAAAGAAATAACTTTTTGCATCAAGGAAGAAATCAAAGTCATTAACCACCATTAACTACTGTTAAACACAAGACGCTTTGGCTATAAATTTGTTTCAAGCACCCTTTAAAGGCAATCAATCTGGAATAATGCTGCAGTAAATATGACCCTGAGGCTGGAATATCAAAATATGGCACTGTAGGTAACCCTAATAAAAATCAGTGTATGGAGTATTTTTAGATTGCGATACTTAAGTCACTTGGTGGGTCATTATTTCTTAGTTGTAGTCACGTCCAGAGACAACAAAACCCAGAAAAAGCTCATCTTCATTCAAAATGCAGGCCTAGTTCTACACAGTTAAAAGTCAGTAGCATGCTTGTTAGTGGAACTAAAGTTTGTGATTACACTTGAATTCTCAACCCAATAAAAAGCATACAGCTAACTAGAATCTGAGGTTCAACAGACATGAGGAAAACAAAATAGTTTATGAATTCAGTAACGCACAAACCATACTCAAAAATAAATTATTTGGGGGGCTGTGTCCAAATCCAAAGGAATGTGTTCTCTTATTGCCAAACCTATAAGATTTGCTGCTATTCCATACTGGTTTATCATGGATGCCAGACACTAATCTTAAATGGAAAGAGCAAGGACCACATTTAGAAAACGCAAGCAATGGAATATTTGTTTTAACCACTGCCCATAAATAATACACATTTCTAGCTTCTCATGGATATATAATCCATTAATTAAAATAAAATCCATGAACACTGAAGTCAATGGGGCTTTGTATGGAATCAGGAGTTCCAAGTGGTTAAAGTTTCTGGGGCTTTAGTATCTTTTCAATTTTCAGTCATATTAGTCAGATTTGCGCTATAATATAAAAATATAAATTGTAAAAACAAAGGCATTGTTTAAGTATCTTCCATCTTATTGCATCATCCATGTATCTTTTATAGAAGCTATTAGAAGAAAAGAATTCTTGTTATATTCTAATACAATCAAGAAGATTTCATTTAGTATTTTACCCTGCTCCTTATTCCATATATCCTTCTCTCACAGAAGAATTGCTGGGTTTCAGCAACTGTATCAGAGATGCCCATAACAAAAACAATTTGCTTTCCTAAATAAGCTTGGACACACATTGCCTTATCATCACCAGAACTTTTTTCATCATATATTTTCATACCCTGCCTGTTCATAAGAATGGAGAAGACTGGTCTGTGGAATGCTGACATAAAATAAGGTGCATGCTCATGAATGAAAATAGAGCTGATATATCTAATTTTAAGTCTACTAGCTTTTAACTACATTCCTTTATGTAGGTCTCTGCATTGTTGTTACATTCATAGGATTTGTGAGAAGTTTCAAGTTTGGGGGGGGAAATGTATTCTCAGAAGATTTCATACTTTTGCACTGTCAAAAAACTTGTAATTTTATGCCAGAAGATGCTCCTGATGGTATTTTTTGCCTCAAAGTCCATCAAAGCACCCTAGAAACAGAAGTAAATTGGAATAATGGGAATTCAATCCAAATTTATTCCAGCTAATAAATGTGAAATAATCACAGATTTGCCATGACAAAAACACAGTAGCTCATAATTTTATCTGAGTCTGCCCACCCTCAAAAGCCAGGGCATACACTTTGTCAAACGTATTAAGTGCTTTAATTTAAAAATTTACTAAAGGTATAATAAACCATTCAAATAAGAAAGAACCATAATACACTTAACTTTTTTTATGAGAATTGTATCAATAATCTAACAGGTCTTGTTTTCCTAAGGAATGTTACACGTTCCTACATTATATGGTGTTACAGAATTATCGTAATTTCTAAATGCATCTTATTAAAAAAGGAACCTTCTGCAGAAGCATTATTTGTTGATAAGACAGAGAGAGATAGTGCAGCGTCCGTTTTGACTAGGTTAGTGTTTAGAAGGCTACCTTCACAACCGTAAGGACTATAATCATAAGGCCTGATTTTCAACTCCTATTGACTCTAATAGGATTTGTGAATGTTCAACTTTTCTAAAGGTCAGGTCCCTTTTAAAATGAAAGTTAAAATGTCTCTGAAGGAATAGCCATAATTTTTTTAATTTAAACTGCAAAAAACCATGGAATCTATTAACAAAATGACCAGCCTGAGTTATGACTATGTAACTGAAAAGAGCAAACTGAAAAGAGAGAACTTATATCAGCTAGATTCTGCCTGGCTTTTAGGTGGGTACACAACACACTTAAGAGATGGGAACTGCAGTCTCTGTTCTTTCCAGTTACTCTCCTGGGGTACAAAGGTGGCAGGGAGAGGTGGAACTATGGCTGGAGCTATGGCTAGTCAACTGTCAGCAGAGATGGCTCACCATGCAAAGGGAGTATGCTTCACCCCTTAAAGTAGTGCAGCAGTGTGTGTGCTCCTGTGCACAGTGGGGGACTCTGGGAGACAGTTGCCTCTCTGAGGTAGAATACTTCCTGTGCAGCACAAGTGAGGTCTGGCTTTCTCCTGCCCTCAAAGGAAGGCTGTAGCTAAATATCACAATCTTAAAAGTAAAAGACCTGCTCCATACCTCATTTACACAAGGGCAAATCAATATCTCACGAGATGTCAATGAAATTACACTAGTATGAACATGATGTTAACAAGAGGAGACTCAGCCATGAGGCTCCCGAATGAAAAGATTTGAACATATCTAACAAACACAAGCTATCTCACTCGCTCTCTTTCTCTCATGCCATTCCAAGAACTAGATGGTAACAGCATCTAAAATACTTCTGCCACCTGAAAATAAGCTTTTTTTCAATGCAACCATTCCTGGATCAGCAAACCAAAAAATAATGTATCTGCTGATTATTTGTACAAGTTCTCAGTCTTATCAATTTAGTACCCAAAAAGGATACAAAAGTTTGCAGTATTCAAACAAATGATCTAAAAATTATTTTCTGGAGTTGGATCAAGTTTTCGCTCATCAGCATTCAGCACCAGTGCCACAGCAAGCAGAATAACAAGAGACGAAATACAAAACATGAAGAGCTACTAAAGGGAGAACAGTGATGAAGAAAATATGTTCCTTCTTAATTTAGACAGAAAGTACAAAGTCATGGACTGCAGTTCCTTATTTATGAGAGCATCCTTCCAGTGATCAGTATCTGTACTGCATAGAAGTATGGAAGTGGCTTTAGAACATTTCACATTAGTCTGTAGGAAACCACTGATGGATACATTTGCACAGCTAACAGAACTAGAACACACCATGTTTGCATAGACATATGCCACAATCTTTTAATGCATACACTATGGTAGCTTTCATAAATTATTTGGATTTTCTTTTTGTTCACCTTACAACACACTCAGGGGGAAAACCCTAAGCCCAGCACTCAGTAGGATATTCCACAAAACCTTTGTGTGTATTTTTTTTTTTTTTTTTACAAAAGCTGTTTGTTTCTGCCTTACAGTTTATTTATTGGTGCTGGTGCAGGAAGCGGAAGAGGAGCAAAGGGAAGGTTTTCAGTGCCACCACTGATAAGTTTGACCGTTACATTTATTTTCTTTGGCAGTCAACACTGACATTTTGGTCTAAGCTTCTACAATAAGATAATTTTAGATTGCTATTTTTCATTTCCTCTCCCCTTTCTTTTCCTCCTTTCAGCTAGGAAAGAGAAAGTGCCCCCCAACCCCCCAAAAGCTTTTAAAATACTCTCCATTTGCATTTCTATGACATCCCCCTATTGCTATCTAAAGATAATGGGCAACTAACTAGTGTCCCCTCTACAGCTTCTTCTTGCCTCAGATAATATTCTATGTCATGAACTCTGGTGGCAGCCATTTCAGTTTTACTAATTATGATATACTATACTGTAGGTACATCACTAGGATAAAATTTTCAAAAGTGCCTAAATCTCATTGATTTTCAATGGGACTTAGATGTCTAAGTCACTTGAGCGCTTTTGAAAATTGTACCCAAAGTTTATGGCATCAGATAGCAAGCAAGCAAGACAAATCTTTTAAAACACATTCATAATTTTAGAGAAAGTTTAAAGGGTGACATTTTCAAAGGTGACCCCATATTTTCAAATTGGACATTGCAGAAATTATCATACACCGTGCAAGCAACCAACACTTTAAGAGTGACCTTATTTTAAAGTTTATACAGCAATCTTTGTTTCCTTAACCAAAACTCCTGAACTGTTGTATAGCTGATCCCCAACTTGATTTAACGATTAAACGTAATTTTAGAAAATTCATTCTAGACAATTTAAAAGAGATCTTGCAACAGCTACAATTCTAGGGCCATATTCTGTGCCCTCAGTTACATACATGCAACCCTCATGAAGATCAGTTGGGACAAGAGGTTTTCAGACATATAACGAAGAGAAGAATTTGGCACCTGTGGTCTTCTCTCTGTTATGAAGTCCATCCTAGAATTTATTGATCTTCCCCAACACTCACATGGGAGGCACAGTATATCAACAACATAAAAATGTCATACCGAGGTACTGAACACCAAGTCTTTTGCATGATTCCAGGCAGGCTTGTTTTGTGTTTTCATAGCCATAGTCGGTATGCCAGAGTTTGGTAGTTATCCAGAGGTCCTCTCGCTTCACATCACTTTCTTTGATAGCTTTCTGAAGGAGTGATTCACAGCCGTATCTTTTTGCTGTATCAATATGACGAATGCCACATTTTTGTAGTGCATACACCACAGCATCATGGGAATATCCACCTTGATGGGATGTACCTAAGCAAATGTTAATAGGCATGAATTGTTATTACTTAGTGATAAACAGAATTTTGTCTGATTTTTCAGTGTGCAATTTTTGCTGTTGTGACAATTAACATATTGAGTCCTCAAATAATTATACAAAAGAAATGGGAATTGAACGAGAGAGTATACTAAAAAAAATACAAACCCTAGGAGAACACAGAGTCTAATTCTGATCTCAACATTGGTGTAAATCAGGAGCAACTCTGCTGAGAATATTGGTATTTCAGCAGCGTACAACTGTAAAAAAGTGAGATCAGAATCAGGGCTATAGGATTGCATGACCTATGAGCATACACTACTATAATTAGTTACTTCTGAAACCAGTATCCTTAGAGAAGGACAGAGACCAGTTATATAGAGTATGGCAAATAAACCACATTCATTTGCCATGTGGGGTGTAATATAAATATTTATATGGTGAAAATATTAATTAAATATTAAAGTAAAAAATGAAAGTATCAGTATGTCACTTCTTAAAAAGAATAGTTAGATTCAGCAATTTGCTGTGTAAGAGACAAATCCTGACGTCTTTACTCCATCAAATTCCATGGAGCCCCAGGTAAATATTATACTACAATACTACATACAGGGCTATATTAATCTCCAGCGTAAACAGTGTAATTCCCATATAAATTTCCCAGCCAAATTCATTGAACAGAAACAGTAGTGTAAGTTACAGATGGGATAGCACAGTGTTCAATTGGTAGTCCATGGCCCCCTGGGGGGTCCGCGAGCCCTTTCAGGGGGGCCGTGGAGCTCCGCGGCTGAAACCCAGTACCCTGAGTCCCAGTGCTGAAGCCAGGAGCGGCACGGGGCTGAAGCCAGTGCCTCCCCCACCCCAACCCCTGAAGCTGAGAGCGACATGGGGCTGAAACCGTCAAACTCCCTCCCCCCACCGCCCAAGCCAGGAGCAGCAGGGGGCTGAAGGCGGGAGCCCCAGCACCCCCTCTCCTCCCCACTGCTGAAGCTGGGAGCTGCACTGGGAGGCCACCCCGCCCATACACAGTCCCTAGCTACCCCCCTGCCTGCACACACCCCTACCTACCCCTTGCCTGCACCCTGAGCTACCCCCCTGCCTGCACACAGCCCCTAGCTACCCCCTCCCTGCACCCTGAGCTACTCCCCTCACTTCACACAACCCCTAGCTACCCCCTGCACTCTGAGCAGTTTTCACACTTTTTGAACTGAGTCCCCCCCTTGGAGTTATATATTTTGGTTGCATTTTCCCACAGCTCAAACAGGCTAGGTGGCCTCCTGAGTGAGTCAGGGAGTGGAGGTGGCGCTTCCTCCCTGGACGGTCCTGTGCGGAGCTGGCTCAAGTCCTTCCAGCCCTTGCCCCCCCCCCCAAATAGAAGTAAAACTATTCCTATGCCCAAGGGTGCCCCCCTGGCCTGATCCCTGCACCACCACCCCAATTCCCCTGCCAGGCGAGGGCGTTTTTACAGCATGTTGAGTGGGGCCTCAGCAACAAAAAGGTTGAGAACCCCTGGGATAGAAAATGGACATAAATGGGGTTTAAATGATCAGACAATGTAATTAGCACTACCTAGGCATTCACTGGATGTACTAAATAAATGTATTTTACATGGCAAGGGGATGGAAGGATCAAACTACTTAGCAGGAAAAGCCACTGGCAGAAGGTCTATTAGATAAAGAGTGTTTGTGAGTGTGAGGAGGGGGCTGTTTTATCTTCTATCTTCCTATTAGTAGTTTTTCCTGCTAAGGGCCACCCACCCCTTCACAGTTGTTTCCCAACAGCAATATTTTCCACAATCTCTGTTTGGGGACATGCTCAGTCCACTCATAAAAGTAAGTTTCTAAGACTATGGCTGCTACCAAAGACCCTAGTCCTGCAACTGACAGTGGGCAGGAAGATTGCTGCATCTGCATTAAGGCTCCTCATTGGGGCTCTCCAGGGGCACAGCAGTCTGCCTGCAAAATACAAATTGCAGTATCAGGCCCTAAATGATAACCAGGTCACTGTTGAACCTAAAAGGGATAAAGGACTCCGGTTGCAGAAGAATATTATTCAAGTGACGTATCCCCTGCTGGTTTTCTCCACCCTCCAAACCTGCTTCATTCTACACTGAACACAAAGATCCACACCTTTACCAGATGAGTATACTGTGTATATCAGGGGTGGGGAAACTACAGCCCGCCAGCTGTTTTAAGCTGGCCCTCGAACCCCAGCTGGGAAGCAGGGTCTGGGGCTTGCCCCCCTCCAGTGCTCCAGCTGGGGAGCAGGGCCAGGGACCACTCTCGGAAGCAGCAGCATGGCCCCTCTCTGGCGCTCCAATGGGAGCTGCAGGGGTGGTGCCTGCGGATGGGGCAGTATGCAGAGCTGCCTGGCTGCACCTCCACGTAGGAGCCATAGCAGGGACAGGCCGCTGCTTCCGGGAGCCACTTGAGGTAAGTGCTGCCCAGAGCCTGCACCCCTGAGCCTCTTCTCATGCCCCAACCCTCTGCCCCAGCCCTGATCCCCTTCTCGCTCTCAAAACCCCTCAATCCAAGTCTAGAGCACTCTCCTGCATCCCAAACAGCTCATCCCCAGTCCCACCCCAGAGCCCACACCCCCAGCCGGAGCCTGCATCACTTTCCGCAACCCTGCCCCAGCCATGATCCCCCTCCCACCCTCCGAACCCCTCAGTCCCAGCCCAGAACACCCTCCTACACCCCAAACTCCTCATCCTCAGCCCCACCTCAGAGCCTGCACCCCCAGCCGGAGCCCTCAACCCCCCACCACCACCCACCCTCCTCCCGTACCCTGAGCTCCTCATTTCTGGCCCGACCCCGGAGTCCGCATCTCCAACCAGAGCTCTCACCCACTCCCGCACCCCAACCCCAATTTTCTGAGCATTCATGGCTCGCCATACAATTTCCGTATCCAGATGTGGCGCTCGGGCCAAAAAGTTTGCCCACCCCGGTATATATCATTACTTGGGTTATCACAAGGGAGAATTAAGGGAAATATATAAAATAACAGTGTTTTTTTCTACCCTCACCCTAGTGTCTACTGTTCCTGGATAGGAGCAAAAGTGGGAGTCACTGCCCACCCTGGTCCATGGGACTCTGCCTCTTGGAACTTTCTGAACCCCAGTGCTTGTCAACCCCTGGCCCAAGGGCTGCTTGCAGCCCAATCAGCATACAGATGGGGCCCACGTGACATCCTCATGCGGCCCACATAACACACAAAGAACAGCATATGCAGCCCACAATGGTAAATACGTTGGGAATCACTGTTTTAAACAATTGGTGTTGGAATGAGGGAGTTTAGGGAATTCCTATGTTGCATGAATAAAGCAAGCTAGATTCTCCTAAATTCTTGTCACAGTATGTCCAATCACTATCTCAGAATGAAGGTCATGATACTGTAGCTATCTAATCTCTCCCATTACACCATGCCAATTTTAAACAAAACGGGTTTAACCTGATGTAACACCACTGACTTCAGTTCAAGTAAAATCATAATCAGGCCTAATGAATGGATAATACTGTATTGTAGCACAGCAAATCTTTTACTTCTTCAAATATGAAATAAAGTTTTAATATTTTAAAAGTGGGGAAAAAACATGGGGGGGGGTGATTTAAACACTGGCAGTAAATATGAATAATATGAGAGTGTTCACAGAAGATCAAGAAATGAGTATGCATATATTTGTTTCACATTAAAATTCACAAAGCTAAAATAAATTATGTTCATATACTAGATGTTGCAAAAGCTTCATATTAACTGTTTAAAAATGTAAAATGAATATATATTACCACAATTTAACCATTTAAATAAAATATCCTTATATAATTACACCATAAGATGTTAAAGGAATGTAAATTATATAACTACCACAGAAAAGTTACTACACTTTTAAATAATGATCTCTTCACTTTTAATAAGCTACTCCTGACATCAAAGAAATTAGGTTGTAACTATTGTGTCTGTGGTTGAACAGACATTTCCAAGTACGGAATGAATGAAGTTCATTCAGAGGTCTTGCACATGGGCTCAAACCCTTTTCATGCATAATGGATTCCAGTAAGAACATTTAGGACACACAAACTTTTACTTTTTTTAACCCTCTTATGATGGGGAATTTCGGAAATTTCAGTTTGTTATTGTTTCTCTTCTAATGATGGAGTGTGTAATATGTTCAGATAAAATTAACAGACAATAGGGAGGAATTCTCTGAATATCTGTAAATTAAAATTAGCCATATCATATAGCTACAGTAAATTTAAAAAGTCCCTCAACAATTAGAGAGAGTAGTAAATACTATGAACAACTGAAATCATGAAAACCAGGAATTACAGAACTAATAATGCTACTCACACTAGGGATTCTATGAATTGCAGGCTTCTCACATTATTCATACTGTTGCAGTACCATATGTGCTTTAATTCAGAAGGGTACAAAGATGAGTTAAGGATATAACCTTAACTCTGAACTTATTTTTTCTTTATTTTTGGTTGGTTGGGGTTTTTTATTTATTTTTATTGTTAAGACCGACTTTTACCATTATTTGAATGTACTATCTGGGTCTGGTGTTGTTTAACATCTTTATTTACTACCCAGATATAGGAATAGAGACCACACTGATCAAGTTTGCAGATGACACAAAGCTAGTGGGGGGTTGCCAATACTTTGGAGGATAAAGCAAAAATTCAGAGGGATCTTGATAAATTAGAGGACTGGGCTAAACAATTAAATGAAATTCAAAAGTAAGATGCTACACGTAGGGAAGAAAAACCAAATGCACAAATATAGAATGGGGGGGGGGGAAGCGGCTTGGCAGCAGCACTGCTAAGAAGGATCTGGGAGTTGTGGTGGATCACAACCTCAACATGAGTCAGCAATGCAACGCTGTTGCAAAAAAATGCAAATACAATTTTAGGTTGCATTAACAGAGACGTAACATGCAAATCACAGGAGGTGATAGTACTGCTCTACTTGGCACTGGTCAGGCCTCAGCTGACGTACTGTATCCAATATTGGTCACCAATGTATAGAAAGGATGTGGAGAAACTGGAAGGATCCAGAGGCTAGCGACAAAGATGATTAAAGGGATGGAATGCAAGCCATATGAGCAAAGGCTGAAGGAACTGGGTATGCTTTAGCTTGGAAAAGAGGATATTAAGAGGGAATATCATAGAAGTCTTCAGATACTTGAAAGGTTGCCATAAAAAAGATGGAGAAAAGTTGTTCTCTTTTGCCACAGAGGGCAAGACAAGAGGCAATGGGTTCAAACTACAGTAAAGCAGCTTTAGATTAAATCTCAGGAAAAACGTCCTAACTGCAAGAACAGTAGGACGATGGAACAGATTGCCTTGGGAGGTTGTGGAAGCTTTTTTGCTGGAGGTTTTCAAAAGGAGGCCAGATGGTTTAGACACAACAAATCCTGCATCTTGGCAGGGGATTAGACTAGATGACCCTTGTGGTCCCTTCTAACCCTACGGTTCTATGGTTCTTTAAAGTAATTTCTTTATGGAGCATTTGGGGCTAACTTTTGTTTCAAATTTATAACTAATTCCCACTGAGCTGCATGTATGTATTTCAAGAAAAAATGTGGCCCTTTATTTTTAAAAAGAAAATTAATTGATGCAAAACAAGTTTAAAATAATAATCTGCAAGACTAGACAATCATTCTACCTCTTCTTCACCCAAGAACCTCTTTGCTGTCAATGCATTTTTGCTTTAGAATCCTCTCTGATCAACCCAATATATGAATTAATTATATCTGATTAAGAGTCAACACCAGACAAGTTTGCCTCACTTAAAGAAACCACATGCATGGGTTTTCATGCAATTTGATATTAGCAATTCAATCATTAAAATCTGTTCAGTCAAGCCCTTGCTCTGGCACTCCACGAACAGTGCCGCACAAGAATCCAACTACACCAAAGTTCAGGTGGCCAGAGGAACTATTTTTATAATGTCGTTGGTAAAGGCTGAAGAGCAATTATGAGAGGGATAACATGCTAAAGAGCAAAAAATAAGTAACCTCCACCCCCTTCCCCCTCAGAGTTTGATGTCCAAATCTCAGCAGGTCTACCAAGCAGCTCCCTTACCCTTCTCTCTCCTCCTTCACTGGAAGTTGTAGATATTTTGCTAGAGATGCTTTGGGTCAATAGTAATGTAAAGGAGTACCAGGCACTACTCTTTTTCCTTGGAGAGCTAGATCCTAAAGCTGTGTGTGCTAATATGAAAAATGACCCCATTTCATATTAATTTATAACCTTGTAATATCTAAAATAATAGGGTCTGATTCTCCACTGTACTCTTGTTTTACTAACTTTACGTATTTGAAGTCAATGGGTCTACGTACATGTGTAAGTCTTTACATGACACTGACCATGGGAAAGAAAAGCATATGTAGAGCCCATGAGCATGCTAATTTATCTGACATTATCTGATCTGGTATCTGATTAATTACTCAACCAGAACATTCTTATTACATCAAACTGCATTAAAATTAAACAGTGATATGTCTATTTTTGCATTACTTTTAACATAATGTAAAAAAGTTTAAAAAGTGTAACTAAAGATGCTATCACAGAGCCAAACAGTCTCATGTTAACTTTCTACACCTATTGCAGTACAAACCACAAACACTCTTATCGCTATACGATGGTTTATGTTTCAATTTAACAGGGTCACTTACTACGAAAGCTGTATTTAGCATCCCAGCATAAGTAGTTCATTGTGTCTTATCTACTTTGGAACAGCACAGAGATTTCATATGTACCAGCTGGACTCTGAAAGTTTCATTTTGTTATGAAATTGTCACTCTGTATAATTTTCACATAATATTTATATATTAATCTCATTTTAGGGCTCAATATATGTTCCAAATAAATCTAGATTTTGCTCAAGTGAGGAATACATTGACAACTTGCCAGAAATCCAAGAGCAGCATCTAACATACATATAACGGAGAACTACAGCTCCTCTCTTCTTTAATAGAGAAGTGCAACCCAGAGAAATGATAAGGCTGTAGTAGAACTGGTAGGGACATTTCAACAAAAAACCAGAAACAAATTTTAGATCATTTTCATGTATTTCCCCCCTCATTTCCAAACCAGCTTTAGTGTACAGTCTCTATATGCCACAAACTCTATATTATAAATGAGGAAAGACACTGGTCAGATTGTGTTATATGGACAATGCTTTGGCCAACCCTGCAGAAGTAAATCAATTAAAAAAAAAAAGTGCACAGCCCACACAGATGTTAAGTTATCAGAGGTATACTCAGGCACAGCAGAACTACAGTCCTTTTTTTTTTCCCCTGAGCAGGAAGTTCCCTTTTGTGAGGATAGAGCACTAAGATACCAATGCATTGTTCAACCTGCAATAAAAGTGATGATATGCTCTCATTCCCAAATCCCATTAATGGGGCTTGCCTCCCTTCCTTTCTCCTCTCTGTGTGAAGGGTGGAGGTAAAAGGTAGTAAAGGAGTAAGGAGAGGAAAGCCAAGGGTTACAACAATAAGATCTTGAAGTTACTTTAAGTTAGGCAGGGACACATCTCAAATGGCCAATTACATCTTTTTTATTGTAATTATTATTCCTTACTCACTTCTTGTGGCCATTGTGAAAGATATTAATCTTAAGGAGGGTTCTGAATGAAGAGAATGCAGTGGTTTGGTATATTCCAGTTGGTAGGGTATTCCACATGTAGAGAGCTGTGTAGATAAAGGCACATGGTGACTTGTGGGAGAAATGGACAGTCAGGGTATCTATGGCTGGTGTCATTAGCAGATTGGAAGGGGCAGTGCAGGAAGAAGATTGAGAAGTCAGAAACTAGGTAGGCGGGAGGAGAGAATCAGAAAAAGGAGAGACAAGAAGAGGAAAAAGAGAGCAGAGTAGGCAAACAGGACAGAAAATGGCAGAAAATAAAAAAAAAGGAGAGGTGCTGCAAACAGCAGCTTTTATCCATAGAGACAACGGGCACTGCCTCATCTATACCCAATCCATGCATTTACGCAAACAACATGGAAAATCTACATTGTTCCACTTAAGATAAGGATAAAATCCACTGGGGAGAGGATTTTTGGCATTGAGGCTGCATCTTTTTCAATAATATTTCAGGGAAGGGCAGCTAGATCTCCCCCACTTGTTTTTCCTTCTCTTCCCACACACACATTTAATTTGAAAATCAGCACAATATCAATGTTTATGTGAAGCTCCTCAAGTGGACTTTACCTTATTAAGGGCCTGAACCTGGCAAACTCCTGCTGTGCTCTTGTTTAAAATAAATATTATTTTCAGTTGGTGGGCATAGATATTCCAAACTTCCCAACATAAAAAACTGCTGTTACAGCCTGGCTGCTGTTTAAAGTCTTGTCTACACTACGGGGGAAATCCTGCCCTACTGAAGATGGAGTGGGATTTCAGCCAAGCACACCAAGCCTTTGCTCACAATGGTTTTCAGCAATGATTCCCCCTGAAGTGGTAATGAAAATGGTTTTCAATACCATTTCCAAGGATAGTTGTGGTCTTGTTGGAAGCCAACCTTTTTTTAATCTAAAACTCTTGAGAGAAAAATATTTCTCCTAAGGAACAATGAAGAAATATGTAAAATATAACTAGAGAGTCCAACCTGAACTTTCTTTCACCTCTGGGAGAACTTGAGGAGGAATTTTACATGAAAATCTATTTTTTTTCCAGCTCTGTTTGCAGGATTTAATTTACTGTTGAGTGCATAGATGTATTCTAGAATGTTTTCCTCCTCTGGAGCCCAAGTTAAAATAAAATGGTAGAGGAATATGAGGAGGAATAAAAGGAAGCAACAGGGCGTCTCTACAACTCCACTCAGCCACTGAAAGGCAAAAAACAGTTTGATTCTAGCTGTGATAATGCGGGAGAAGGAAAGACCCTTTTCCCACTTTTTGTGTATCCATGCTGGGGAAAGCCAGAAAGCTGCTGTTTATGCTTCCGGAGAGCAATGGGGCAAAGGGATGGGGGCAAGGGGAGCCATTGTTGACAGAGGCACTCTAGACCCCAGGACGTGGCTGGCAGGGTAGGATAAGGACTCTGAGGGCTGGTCTACACTACTGCTTAAGATGTAACTTACATCATTCAGGGGTGTGAAAAAGACATCCACCTGAGTGACACAAGTTACATCGAGTTAAGCGCTGTCCCCACTGGCGCTATATCGGCGGGAGATGCTCTCCTGCCAACATAGCTTCTGACTCTTGGGGAGGTGGAGTAATTATGTTGACAGGAGAGCACTTTCCCATTGGCATAGCGCATCTTCACCAGATGTGCTATAACGGCATAGCTGCATTGGTGCAGCTGCACCAACGCAGCGCTGTAGTGAAGATTTGCCCTCAGATGTTCTTCTACAAGATTCAGCCCATCTCTGCACATCAGCTAGCATTTCTCTAATCAGGACTTTTGAAAAGAACATATAAAAGCCACTTCTGCGAGTACTCCCCATAGCAACCATAGAGGCCCCGCATGCCTCAGCATTCTTCAGGAAGAATGCCTTCACTCACTGTCACTGGACGCTACTCAGCAACCACCAACCCACTAACGCAGTTCTGTTTTTAAAAGTCACAGTGTGATCCAGAGCAAGCAAAGACTTTTGCTGCAGGGTGACATGGGCTCTGATATGCTATTTGAAGTATCCAGCTTTCATATACAAATGTTTCTTCCTATTGCTCATAACCTCTTTGTAGAGTTTATCTATATAGAAGAACAGCTCTGAAATCAGACCTGGACATTTGAAAGGCAGGCTATGAATGTGTAATCCATGTAGAAATTTCATAAGATGAACTGCCGCACACATTTATTTAAATGCCTTTATGGACAGACTGCCAAATCTTGCAGCCTTTTCTTTCACTCAACACTTTCCCACCATCGTGAGAACTATTTCTCATTAACAACCAAATTGTTTTCAGATGCTCTGCTATAAGATGTTTCCTTAGAAACCATTTGGTAAAAGACTGTGGCTTTCTTCCATAGAAATCTCAAGCAGTGAAAAGGCAGATTTTCTGGCATAAATCAAATCCAATTTCTAGGGTTCACTAAACCTTTTCTTCTAGGAATAATGTTTTGTGACTAGATCTTAGCTGTTAATAGTGCACGAAGAATTGCTGGTGTGAGCCAGTTTTAAATGATTTTCGTTTTATTCCTTTTGTTAACTCAATTGAAATTACTTCCAGTGCTGCTTATACCTTGATGAAACTTTAACTTCATAACTGATAAGGATGATATGTGCAGCACACTGGCAAAAAGTATAAATTAACAGTAAGTAAACTGAACACAAATAATATTAATGTTTTTTTTTTCCCTCGGATACCTTATTTTAGGCTTTTAGTAAATCAACCTGTATTACTCTGATGAAGATCTTGTATGCACTTATATAAGCTGTTACCAAGTAAATTAAAAGAGATTAACTGTTGATCAACAATATTAGATTTTGGAATCCTTCTCCTAGTAAATGAGGCTTGTGACTTTTTGGGGGTGAGGGGGGAGGGCATTTCACATAAATGTATGAGGCAAATGTGATCAATCAAAAGGAGATAATTACCTTTGAGGACAAACATTCCCAGCAGAAATAAACTTTGTATGAGACTAACCATTTTACAGTATAAACTATGGATTTAATATTTGCATAAATGTTCAATGTATCATTTATTGTTATGCAGCTACAGGAAAGAAGGCAATATTTTTAAAAATATTGAACAGCTGCAGGAAAGAGAGTTGATTTAATATGAGGTCAATAATTACAAAACTAATATTTAAAATATCTTTATACAAAGAGAGTTAAAATCTACAATGCTAATATATCTAGATACCTTAGGAGCTGAAAACATAGGTACAATAACGATCATCATAGTATACTTGAGAGCTACTGCTGGTTTAGACCCCAGTTCAGCAAGATACTAAAGCTTGTGCCTAACTTTAACCACAACAGTAGTGCCCCTGAAGCCAATGAGACTACTCATGTGCTTAAAGTTAGGATGTGCTTAAATACTTTGCTGAAACAAGGCAGAGACCCTAATCTGCAAACTGATGCAGTGATGCAGGCTCTTAGACTCACGTGGAATCCTGCTGAGGTCCACTGGAGTTACTGTGTTTGGGGCAAAGATCTGCATCAGCACATCTGTTTGCAGCACTGGGGCCTAAAACTGAGCATTAAAGTTTGACAATAAGTTACCCTTCTGATTAAATGTGTTTTGTTTTTAGTTTCAAATAGGAAAACGAAAAGATACATTCTCAATGTCTCTAAGATGAACTACATTTTTCATACTTCCTATTACATACAGCCTTAGAATATAATTATGTACTAGAATGCAAAGGACTTCCTTTCATGCACTGAGTATAAGGAACTGAGCATATTGTATATGAAACTTCAGTAAATGTGAACAGCAAAAAAAAAAAAAAGTTTCTTCTCTGTTTCTTTAACGTATAAAGACTACCTCAAAGATGATTTGCAAATAACTCTTTTATCCTGTTTTTCCTCTTGCCTGTGTTCTGTATAATCAGGTCTTCATATCACTCTCTTTGCTGGAGGTCCTTAGCAAGAATACTAGAGGACCCGAAGAAAGTCTATGAATCAGCACCCCTTCTCTCTCAGTTGTGGGGGAAGAAGATAGATGAGAGACTGCTGCAGCTTAGGTTACAGCCTCATGTGACATCACTATTCAGCTCTTCCAAAGAACTTGCCAAGGATCTCTGTCAAAGAAGGAAGTGGGGGCTCTATACTCCAAACATGATATGTAAAAGGTGAAAAAAGGGGGCAGGACAGTGAGATGTTCTGTACCTCGGAGGAACACCCTGCACCCCCATGTTCATCCTTATAATATGATTGTGTGGTATCCAATGCAAATATTGTCATGTCAGGTGTCTTTGGAAGGCTCATGATGCACTGAGCATTGTTGTTATAGGTTGTAATTTTGTGTATATAGTTATGAGGCTGAAAATGTGTCCTCATGGCTTAAAAAAAAGCCCAAGCAAAACTCTCCAGGAACTGAGGGGCAGTTCACATCTCATCAGAGCATGTATGGGACAAACCCAGCCCAGCCTCACAGGAACAAAAGACACTGGCCTAGGCAGCAACAAAGGATCTGTAGGACTCTCGAGTGCGTCACCCCCCTTCCCTTGGTCAGTTTGGGACAATGATGAAGTAATGCTCACCTTACCCTAAAGAGGGAGAGGGGGCACAAAGCCAACAGGGAAGAAAGAACATGCCAAAAGTCTCTCCCTTTTATCATGCTGACTCTCTTTTCCACCTCCATCTACAGACACCACCACCAAGTGACTGAAGCGCTGATCAAAGGGGAGAGCCTGGCTGAAGGGCAACCAGCCAGCCTGTGGCGAGAAGCATCTAAGTTTGTAAGGGCACTGAAAGTGTTAAGATCACCTTAGAATGCGTTTTGCTTTTATTTCATTTGACCAAATCCAACGTGTTGTGCTTTGATTTATAATCACTTAAAAGCTATCTTTTTGTAGTTAATAAATTTGTTTGTTTATTCTACCTGAAGCAGTGCATTTGGTTTGAAGTGTGTCAGAGACTCCCTTGAGATAACAAGCCTGGGACATATCGATTTCTTTGTTAAACTGATGAACTCATATAAGCTTGCTGCGTCCAGCGGGCATAACTGGACACTACAAGACGGAGGTTCCTAGGGTTGTGTCCCGGACCAGAGATATTGGCTAGTGTCATTCAGTTGCACAATCCAAGCAGCGGCTGGCCAAAAGTGCTTACTCATGTAACTGGGAGCGGCTTACATGCTAGAGGCTATGTGTGAACAGCCTGGGAGTGGGGGTTCTCACAGGAGAGCAGGGTAAGGTGGCTCCCAGAGTCGAGGATTGGAATGACCTAGCAGATCACCGGTCCAGATAATACCAGGGGAACGTCACAGGCAGAAAAACACTTTTTTAAACAAGAAATTTTAAAACATCTTTCTATATCATAAAAGCACAGTGAACGACTAAAATTAAATATACTTGGTTTGTTTTACTATTCATTTCAAAGTTTTTATGTTTAATTCTTACCACTCCATTGCCCATCTGGAGATTGCTTTATATTTTTTCTTTTATGTAAGAAAGTTGTCAAAGAAAGAAAATACAAACTGGATTTTTATATTATACAAAACCACTTTCAGTTAAAATTACCACTGTTAGGTTAAAAATCACATATTTAAAATGTCTTTATCTATATTAATAACATTTTTAATTATGAAAAGTGATTGTTTTAAAAATCTAAATTTACTTTTCATTGTTAATGTTAATTGTTTACTTTTTGGACTTAACTAATCTTGGGCAATGGAAACTGACTATTTACTGGTGCTATGTTTCATTCAAGTGAGGATCACTTCACCACTGGGTGAGGGCGCAGAATTCTTACTGTCCTCTTACTGTATGGATGAGTGAGTACCAGTGTCACAATTTGTGTCCATGTCACATGAACAAGAAGTGCCAGAGAAGCCAGCATGAGAGTAAGCTAGTTAACTTTCTGCTGTTAAATTACAGATAATTTGTGGAGCTGATCATGAATTTGGACAAATGGAGAGACTGTTCTTGTAGCTAGGAAAGTGTCCACATGAGCCAGTCTTTGTAAAACAATGTCACGGTGGAAACAGAACAAAAATGAGAGCAAAGGTACTTTTAATACTATTTCTCCTTCCTCTTACTCCCCACTAGGTGGCAGCACTCACACCATATATTCTAATCCAAATGGAAATGCAATTGAGGGTGGGATTTGGCATTGAGAGTTCCAGGAGGGCCTCATGGATTTTCTTCATAAACCTCTTTCTTCAGAACATGGGTATGGGAATATGGCTGCAATCAATCAAGAGTCTGTAGAATTCACTTGGGGGGAGGGGCACGCTTGCACAGAAATTCTTGGCACTAGAATGAACTTAGTACAAATATTTATGCCTCCATTTCATATATACTGTAAATTCCCCTGTATTTTTTTCTCTCATTAGATCCAGATGTTTACCACAAATCTCTGAAAAATCATAAACTCATGGCAAAACTCACAATGGCCTCACCCACTTTTTGATCTTTCTTGTGAAAGCAAATCTACAAAGAGAGGACAGTTGTCTTTAGCACAAAGTGATTATCCAACTTTTGTTATACCCACTTCAAAGTCATTTTCTATAGCCTCATTTTCAAAATCAAGTGGTTTATATTTATTCTCAAATTCTCTTCCCATCATGTCTAAGGGAGTTTCCCAACTCTGTGTTCAGTTTAGTTCGGGGGCGGACAACCTGTGGCACGTGGGCCACAGGTTGCCCACCACTAGTTTAGTTGGAATTAAAAATTCAAAAACTGAACTATTCTTTCCAATAAACTGATTAATCAAAGTTACTTAGCTACTGGATGTAAATGTTGCACTACAGTTTGGTCAGTGCTTTAAACTTCTGAAACATTAGCTACATAAGAGTTGTTTGTGGCTGTTTTCTAAACTTTCTAATTCTAAAACCAGAGGGGGGTTAAACGTGACCTGCAATGAGGGAAAAATTTTATTTGTGTCCTCTATTTGTCTGTATGATATAGAAACAAGGCTTGATTAAAACTCCTTTTGTTTCTTTTTGATAACATCTATTTAACTCAAACATTTAATAAATATTTGGGTAGGAAAGGTTTTTTCTGTGAAAGATTTAGCAGTCCCCTACCCTTTCCGACAAGGACAGAGAAAGCCTCTCAGTTCTGTTCTCTAATTCTCCAGCGACTCCAACAAAAGCAGGGAAGGATAGCTTTGAGAGTACTGAGGTGTTTCTAAGAGGCAAGGGAGAGGAAGAAACAACTTCTTCCCCCAAATACAAGACCCTTCAGGCCTGTTTTATACAAAATGGTAGCAAAAAAATGAGCACATTTTTTTCCCATTTGCAGGTACCCTTTAAAATAATTAAATTGGTGTTTGGCAGGTTTTTAAAGTAAAGTAAATAAGCACCAAGTTGGAACTGGGTGAAATCAGGGGAAGTAATGGAGGGACCAGGCCAACAGTTTAGTTAGGATATAACAACATGCTCACTCTGTTACCCGAGTGCAAATATATCGCTGTCTGGAGAGTGGCCATGTTTTGAATGTATGTAGCAAGTGAAATATCTGGAGGGCCTCAAGGATCAAGTACAGCTTCTCTAAGTCAGAGCTACTGAACTGATGGATGAATGAGAGAGAGAGAGATTTGTAGACATGGCATTTAGTTCATCACAAGAGGCTATTAAGGAAACATGGTAACCAAGGGTGAGAAGTAAAATTCTGTCAAGATTACAACAAAAAACTGGTTGAGATAGAAAACAAAGAGAAGGAATAAACAGCTGACGCCATAGAGCTTGGTACCAGGAGCAATGTTCCATAAATTTCTTGATCTGAAAGAGCTGAAAAAAGCAACATCGCAAAATTGTGGATGACACAAAATTAGAGCCCAATCCTTCTGCCACTTCCTTTTCATTGGGAGCAGGAGGCGGCCCTTTCTTATGTTGGTCAGATTAGAAAGGACTGAGCACCTCTAAAAGTAACCTAACAAAACTAGAAAAATGAGTAACAAAACTGCAGGACAGAGTGTGGACACATGCAAGGTAATGCACATTGGAAGGTACAATTTAAAATAGTTGTATGCACCAATAGGTTCTGAATTATCTGTAACCTCTCACGAACAAGACTGAGATGTTATAGTGAAAGAGCAGTGATTGCTCCAGAAATATTAAGCATTTCAATGAAGGGAACAGAGAATAGTCCAGGAAATATTATATTGCCATAATGCAAACTGATGGTACTGTATGCCCTAACCTTGAATGCTGAAATCAGTGCAAGTTAATAAAAAGCATTTTTTTTTATTATCCAAGTCAGTGGATAAGACTAAATTACAGTTACAGAGATCACTTCTGTAGAATAAGGTGCTGGTTTTTTTTACAGTCACTTGCCTGGTTATGGCTACAATTTAAGTTGCCAATTTAAATACTGAAGTCAGGACATAAACAAATAAAGGTTTTTATAGCTGCTCACCTTGCAGTCAGTATATGCTAAGGTTCCATAGGCATTTTAAAATGTCCAGTCACCCCGTGCCATGTGGCCTCCTGACCAAGAGCAGTTTTGGTAAAAGAAAGCATAGCAGCAGAAAGGCAATGATCAGTTGCAGAAAGTGCTCTCTCAACCCCTGTTTGTCTCTCTCTTACTATTTGTTTTCTCTCTCCTTCTCCAGAAACATCATCAGACCTTGAGAACTTTACCAAGTTCCTAACTAGCCAGAGGCCAACACAAAAAACCAGCATGGGGTGGAAACTAACAAGCTCCACGGACAGTGTGATTAAAAAAAACATAGCTCTTCTGCCACTTCTAGTTACTGTGAATGGGAAAGGTGCTGTATTTCTGCCAGAATGGTGTTCTTGGACCCTGCTTATGGGCTCTTTTACATCAGCCTCTGGCTAAAAAGCGTCTTAAAAAATGTGAAGCTCCATCCCTCAGCTGCTCTTCTACCCCTCCAATTTCCTGGTTGCTGTGAGTAGTGAAGCACTGGTCTTTGATATCCAAAGTCCTCCCCACCTTCCAGTTTTGGGGTCCTCCTCCATCCTGAATAACTCAAGTGCCCGTCTGTGCTGCTTGCCAATTAACATGACTCTGGACACTTACACACTGACCCATAGGCTATGTTCATTTCCCTATGCAGTTTAGGAAAGCTTAAGTAGAAGCAGACACATTGGAGCAGTCTGTTCTCTGACTTATGAAGACAGCACTGCACTGGTTAACATTCAGTTCCACAAGGGTTAGAATTTATTTGTAATGAAATCTTAAATTCTGCAGAAATTGGCTTATTCACCCCTCCCCCCTGACCCCCAACTCACCAGGGAAAGTTCCCCACTCTCTATTACTGAGTGGATTTTTCAAGTCCTGAGCACCAGCACAGTTAAGGCGGTACCAACAACCCTTTACTATTATATTACGATTATTATTTATTTATTTGTATTGTGGCAGCATCTAGAGGCCCTGGCATGCATCACTATGCTAGGCATTGTATTTTCAGGAAATAGCAGCTTAGTCAATTTTTATTATATTTATATTTGTGGTTAAGTCTCATGCTTTTTTGCTTGAAGTGTTTTGAGGCATACTTAAGCACTTTTTAATATTGCCTTATTGCTTCTATATATTATAGGGTCCTCAAAATAGCTGGTGAGGTTGTAAGCCATTTTCTATACAGTGCTCTACCTAGGTATTTGGGTTGTATCAGAGAATCAGATTCCGTTGTCAGTTATAATGTTGAGAGACAAGGTGGGTGAGGTAATATCTTTTATTGGACCGGCTTCTGTTGGTGAGAGACACACACATTTGAGCTAACGCTTGTCTCTCTCACCAACAAACGTTGGTCAAATAAAAGATATTACCTCATCCACCTTGTCTCTCTAATATCGTGGGACCAACACAGGTACAACAACACAGTTATAACACTGTAAATCAAGAGTCACTCCTTTGAAGTCATATCTGACAGAAGTTATTGGCCCAGAGTGTTTCAAATTTAGCTGAATTTTCTTGCTTTTCTGTTTTGTTAGTCCCGGTCTTGTGGTTTCACTTAGGAAGTTCTATAAACAATTGTTTAGTACTTATTGAATGACAGAAGAAGCCAAACTATTTTGAAAAGAATACAAGGGAGTACTAGAGAGACTATGAACTGATAGATTCTTCCCCCAATCACCAGCAGTTCCAAATACAGTGATAAACAATTTGTAGTTTTGCAATCTCCAGCGGGAGCTGGTGGATGGAGGAAATAATTTCTGACGCAGTCAGAAATCTACATATTCTAATTACATTGGCGCGATTGACAGCAAAAGAGGACTGTCTGCATTAGTGCACTGTCAATGTAATCTCTAACTCAGTAATTAGGAACTTATTCTTCAATTCAACTATCACAGATCAAAGACAATGCTATGAGTTAAATAAAAAAACCCTAAAGCACAGGGAATAAAACGAGCCATTTGAATTATATAGGCTACTTCATACACTCTCTGTGCCAAGGACAGCAGAATCAAGCCCTTATTAAACTAAGGTTAAACAATAATAACACAGTGATTTTTAATATGCAAAATATTTCAAAAAGATTGAAATACATATTTTTAACTACTGATAAACACTGCAGTGATTTTAAAATAATTTTCTCAATGCTACCGCGTGGCTACAATTTTATAGCTGTGTCAAAATGTTTCTTGGAACTGTGTAGTAAACACTAAAAGTTTAAAAGAAAGATTCTGAGTGAAATCCTGACCCCATTAAAGTTAATAGCAAAACTCCCCTCGACTTTAATGGAGCCAGGATTTCACGCGCTGTCTCTGATAGCTCGCTTCTGAAGCCATTGGGCCTGATTCTGCCCTCATTTATACTGGTGTAAACTTAGGATAACTTCATTGAAGTCAGAAGTGTGTAAAACTGGTGAAGGTGAATCAGCCTCACAGACTTGAAAAGAAACTGTGCTGGAATATTAATAACTTCTATTCTATATTAGAGAAGTGGAAACCCCTTTTATTTTACAGCTTAATTACTTGATGGTTTCTGTTTGGCTTGATTCCAGTACCCCAGACAAAGAACACAAATGTTTTTGGTTTTGTGGGTTTTTTTTAAAATCACAGAGAAGCTGTAATATTTTACTGAAGTAGAATAAATAATGTTTCATGTGGAATGATTTGGAAAAGGTACTTGAGTTTTACAACATGCTGTCAAAGGAAAGAGGCTTTTGGAAAGGTCACAAAGGAGAAGGGGGAAAAAAAAAAAGCTCTGCAAATGATGCATGAAAGCGGATCTGACCTTAATCAAATGGTCAAATTAACTGGTATGCTTTACAACATACAAGAGCTCAGATTTAATTTGCCATAAAACGAGCATAAAAAATTAATAGTCATGAACAAAAATGTTTGAAAAATCAGGTCTGAGATTCCAGGCCTCCATGCTGGGGCGAGGAGAGAGAAATCCTGACTGAAGCGTAGCAGCAGAGCCACTAGACAGCATTTACTATAGCTTCAGGGCTGCAGTAACCCCTGCGGTTTGCTCCCCCTTTGTGGGATCTATTGGCCATGCCTCTGTCCCAGCCCATCCTTGCCCCATCCTCCCATCTGGGAAAGTTCATGCTTTTTGTATGTCAGGAAGATTGAAGTCCTTTATTTATCAACTTAATATGTACAGCATGAGCAGCTGCAGTGCAGGATTACTCATGCTCTCCTACCTACATGTTGCTACGCTGACTTAATGGAGGGACAATCTTTAGGAATAAGAGGGTAGTTCAGGCTGCATGTCAGTTTAATGCTTGGATTCTGCAGAACCATCAGCCAAGGTGCAAATTCTGATGGCTGTGAGTGGGAGATATGTTATTGGGGCAGTGGAGGTGCCAAAAAGAATGTTCTAATCCAAGAGAAACTTATTTTTTCAGGATATTTCAACTGCGGTTCAATGAACAAGAAAATCCTTTTCTCTAATTCTCAAAGAACAGAGGAAAGGAATATCTGCTTTGCTCTGCTTCGCTGATAAGAAAGAGGGAAAACCTTTCTTTCAAACTTTATGGAAACTCTGATGCCTGAATAAGCATAGCAGGGGTATATTCCGGTTAGTTTGTATTCTCAGCTATGCTGATTTTTATGAAGCAGTTTCTCTGACACACCACTGGTTTGATCAAAACAGCTATTATACAGTGTCCAGATAGGTTTCTACCCTTTTTCATCTTTAAGTAAACAAAGCTCTCTGAAGTGGTTTATTAACCCTAGTGTCGGATTGTTTTCTATGCTATCAATAATTTAGATTTTAATTTTGGTATTGACAAAAATATGTTTTCATTATCATTCTCCTATTTTCAGGCACAGAATGTGATTTTTTTTGAAGAAACATGTTTTCATAAATAACAATTATTATTAAAAATCCTAACTTACTCACTTATCATAATCTGACTATTAATAAACTACTAGTATTTGGCCCACTGGATGAATGAACAGTGCAGCCTCAATCCTGCACAGTATTATATGTAATTCCAAAAGTCTCAGAATAAGGCATTAACTTACTAAAGCACAAAGACGGGTTTGATAGAATAAAAAGTAAGGCTGTAAATATAGCAAATGACATCTAGTAGCCTTCAGCAAAAATATTTGTACAGAGAGCCCAATCCAAAATCCCATTGACTTCAGTGTGAGTTTTGCCTGTGACCACAATTTTGCATATGGATCCCCATGCATGAACCCTCATGCCTGACAGTGGTATCTATGTTAAGTTTGCAGTATCAGGCCAAGAACTCCCTTTACAATCACTGGTTGCAATGTTGCCTTCTATTGTGATTTTCTATACTCTTCTTAAAGCCCTAGCTCCCGGAGTTATTTGATTATATGAGAATCTCAGCTTTCAAAAATTTCTAGCCTTCATGGTTGCAGAGCAAAGCTAGAGAATATGACTGCTGAAGACTCAAAAACAGAAAGCAAATATAAAACCCCTCCATTCTTTTTTTAAAGCTTGTGATTTTTAAGCCTCCCTCATGACTCTTGGGGGCCTGACTCACGATTTTTGAACATTTGTGGTTGGCAATACCATGCTTGTATTACAGAATATATTCGTGAGACTTTTATTATGCAACACCATCCCCATCAATGACACAATGTTTACCACAAAGCTCCTGGCCATAGTATTCGTAAATTGGATTTGAACTATGTACTTTAAGCAGATAAATAAAAGTGAGTAACTTTTTTTAATGTCAGGTTTCAGAGTAGCAGCCGTGTTAGTCGGTATTTGCAAAAAGAAAAGGAGTACTTGTGGCACCTTAGAGACTAACAAATTTATTTGAGCATAAGCTTGAGCTGTAGCTCACGAAAGCTTATGCTGAAATAAATTTGCTAGTCTCTAAGGTGCCACAAGTACTCCTTTTCTTTTTTTAATGTGGTGATCCACTTCATTGTTTTCATGCACTGACTAAACAACCACTGAAAAATTTAGCCTAACTTTAACCCAGCAAAGAATATTTGTTTCCACTTTCATGAACCCTCTTTACAGTCCTGCAAATTTATGCATGTGCCTAATTTTACGCACATGCATAAGTCCTGGATAAACAAAGGATTTGCAGGATTGTGTTCTTGATCCTTAGGCACCTGCGTTATGCCTCCTTGCCACACTTCCACACTTTATATGTTAGGAATATTGAAGCATTACTCTCCCCCATCCCACCCTGCAAACTCATGCCTATTTCCCCTTAAGTTTCCCAGAAGAATCAATCCTTCATGGATTTGTTGTTCAAACCAAAGGACCAAACTCCACTATCTGAGTACCGTACAAAACTTCCATTCAAGAGAAGGGGCAAAATTTGGGCTCAAAAGTGGTAGCAGCGAGATGATGACTTAAACTAGGGTGGACTGATTATGTATATGACTTTCTTCCATTAACTAATTTTTGAACATCCAACTTCCTTATAGAAGGGATCCCTTAAATAGTATATCCACATAGTTTTTTGGTGTTCTTAAATCTTAGAATTTTTGTAAGTGGCTTTCTGTTTCTGAATTTCTGATTCCCCAGCTGAAGATTAGGAACATCATTTGGGATGATCTAAGAGCAACACTGAACATTAGGGCTGGCCGATATTTCTTCCACTAGAAATTTAGTCCATCTTTTAAAAAAATGAATTTTTGGGAATTTTGTTTCAAAATGGCAGGACAATTCTTTAGTTTCCCACCCTAATTTGTCTCCACTGGAAAAAAAGGGGGGAGGTAAAAAAAAAAATAGTGTGTGGGGGGAAATAAAATAAGTAAAACTGGAAAAAAAATCAAGAAGTGCTCTGTATATACACCTGCCTGCAATCTCTTCAGTTTCACTTTGGCTATTGTCCTTACTAGTAAATAAATACCCTTTTACAAAATCTGGGGCAGAATGTGCATAAAGGGAAGGAAGAGTGAGTATCTCCCCAGAGCAGTGCATGAGAGTGATATCATCTTGCTAGGGTCTGAGGCAGGAAGTGCAAGTGACTATCAACGAAACAAACTCACTGTATACAAAGTTCGGTCAAATATGCCAAGGCTCCCAAGTGAAAAAGAGCACAGAAAGAAATTATAAAATATTTCTATTACAGTAACCTTAGGTGTTATTTGAATCAACAGCATACTTGTATCAAAACATTGATAAGTTTATTGTATATCAATGGTCAACCCTCTATGCATTTGTGATACCTTACAGTATTGCCAACCCTAAGCACTGAAAATTAATCAATCACCCCGTCACTCCCTCCCCCGACAAAAAATCATGAGATTTAAAAAAAGTAGATGAGTTATTTGCCTTCTGCTGTCTGAACCTTTAGGATACACAAAGGTCACATTTTTAAATATTTGCCTGCAGCCATGAGGGCTAGAAACTTACTATACTTTATGTAAAAAATGAAAGCTGAGATTCTTGGGGAGACTTCTGAATCCAGCAACTGGAGCATTACGAAAAACACCTAATATTGAAAGACCTAAGGTAAAGTAACAAGAGCTGGCAATGTTGCTTTAAACAAATTTGCTGAAACCGGAAAAAAAAAATAGTCAAGAAAGATAAGTCAATTGCAATTTTTTCCCCCTGATCTCTAAGAAGAAGACACACCTGCTCCACATTTTCCCTCATTCTGCAGAGGTGGATGGGTTCTAGTTTTATTTAATGTCCTATACAGAATCTATAAGTACATAGGTGCTGCACAATAGTAATTCAAAATTTACAAATGCTGAAAAGCCATCTTGTTCTGGGGCCAGATGATTTCACTGTGTGTGTTTCACTGTGACATTTAGGACCAAATTTTTATAGAAGAAGGACTGAAGTCTCAAAACTGCACCAGCAAATGCACATGCCTTTACAGTGACTGAATGTGCAAGACACGTAATCACACATGCAAACAGGTACACAACCAACTAGCCATTTATGCACACAGTTACCTGATTTGCATGTGCAATTAAGGGTGCACCCTTGCGAGTGAACGTAGATGCTTTTTGAAAACTCACCCCAAAAATCTCCCTTCTTCCAACCTGCACAAACTCAGATCTGCCCCAAATCTCCCTCAGTGAGGAATACAGTGGTTACCTATAGGCAGTGTTTACAGTCCTCACTTCTGGGGAAAGCAGGGTTTGGTAGGAAAGCAGGGGCATATTCATGCAGTGGCACAGTCTCTCTCTATGAGAAGAGGAGGGTGCATATTTCAATAAGGCCTGTGATACTCTACCTTGGTCTTTCTGGAAGCCTCGCTACAACAGTGGGCTGGTGTGTGGTGTGACACGGGGTGGGGCAGAGCAGTGACACAGGCACTGGACAGTGGGCTGGGGACTCTGTTGTTACAAGGAGACTGCTGGTGCAGGGCAGCGACACAGGCGGGGGGTAGCACAGGCTGTGCTAGGATGTGGGACGGCTGGTGCTGGGCAGTGACACGGGCACTGAGCAGTGACAGAGGCACTGGGCAGCAGGCTGGGGCTGTGGTGTGGGTAGGGCAACGGCACAGGCACTGAGGTGGGGGGTGTGGTGGGGCCTAGGGAGGCGTAGGATAGGGCAGTGACACAGGCACTGGGCAGCAGACATGGGGCCACCGTGTGCTATGGGTAGAGCAATGACAGGCCCTGGGCTGTGGCGTGGTAAGGGCGCTGGGCCGGGGCAGGGCCACGGGCGCTGGGCTCAGCCCCACCACCAGCGCCGCCGGCTGGGGGAGAGATGCAGGGCACTTACCCAGCCCCAGCACGGGGATGTGTAAGCCATTGGAGAGGGGGAGCGTGGGGAGACCCAGCGGCGCCCGCTCAGGCGCCCAGGAGGCCATGCTGAGCCGGGTCCCCATCAGACCGCCTCCTCCGTCCGCGCTAGGCAACTGTCTCCAAGCCCCCGTCTCCTCCTCCCCTGCCGTCGTAAAGCGCCGCAAAGCGAGGCGGGCTTTACGGCTGGGAGCCGGGGGGAGCCGCGTGCTGCAAGGCGCCAGCGCCGATGCGGGGAGGTTCTTGGCCCGTGAGTCAGGCGGGGACCGCCCCCGCTCCGAGCTCGGTGTCCCCTGTACGGAGCCAGCCAGGCCCAGCGCGCTCCGGGGCTAGCCTAGGCTGCTCCGCGTGCCGCTGGTAGAGCCTGGGCGGCGGCCCGGGGCGCGGAGGGAGGGGATGGTACAGGGGAAAGCTGCGGGGCGGGGGCTGCTTTGTGCCCGAGGTCCACATGGTGGAGGGACATCAAACGGCCCGGTGACCCCCTAGAGGGGACTGGGCCTGATGTCTGCCCAGCGCCCCCGCTGATCCGGAGCTCTGCAGGGGAAGAGTCTCCCTGCAGTGCTCCCCTGCGGAGCCACCCGGGTATCCATCCCTCCCGCTGACACCTGTTCCCTTCTTGTGGTAGGTCACACTCAGGAACTGGCGTCTGTTCCACTCCAGGAATTAAAATGCTTTACCTGATTGGACTAGGGCTGGGAGATGCCAAAGATATTACCGTGAAAGGACTGGAGGTTGTAAAGCACTGCCGCAGAGTATACCTGGAGGCCTACACGTCGGTCCTAACTGTAGGGAAGGAAGCACTGGTAGGTTTACGTGCCACTGAATTGAAAGTCTTTACTCTGTTATTTCAAAAAAGATATTAAGGGGGATGCGGGAATGGTGGATCAGTAACAGTACCAGGAAAAATAATAATGCAACTCATCAGAAGAAAGAATAGTAAAGCATCTTTGTGAGTGTAAATATGATCCTGACAAACCAGCATGCACTTTATATGAGTAACTTCCTTCCATAGTTCGTTAATCCACAGGAAATTCCAATATTTCAACATTTGTTTTCATCCCAAATTGTGACAAAGTCCAAATATCAACATTTTTCATAGAACAGAAAGTTAGAAAAATATCAGTTTAGAAATGCTTAAACATTTCATTGTTTAACTGGAACTTTCACCTGGTGCTTTAGTCAGTACCAGAGAAGTGTAAATTTGAGTGCACATTGGTGTGTCACACGATAACTGGCCTGTGTGGACCCTGCTGGTGCATGCTGAAAGATCCTTAGTACAGTGGTTTTCAAACTTTTTTTTTTGGCGACCCAGTTGAAGAAAATTGTTGATGCCCATGACCCAACGGAGCTGGGGATGAGGGGTTTGGAGTGTGGGAGGGGCTTAGGGCAGAGGGTAGGGGTGAGGGCTGTGAGGTGGGGCCAGGAATGAGTGGTTCAGGGTGTGGGAAGGGGCTCTGGGCTGGGGCATGGGGTCGGATTGCGGGAGGGGGTCAGGGCTCTGGGCTGGGGGTGCAAACTTGAGTGGGGTTGGGGATGAGGGGTTTGGGTGCAGAAAAGGGTTCTGGATTGTGGGGGTGCTCAGGGCTGCTGCAGGGGATTGGGGCTTGGAGTTGGGGCACAGACTTACCTCAGGTGGCTCCCGGTCAGTGGCACAGAGGGGACGCTAAGGCAGGCTTCCTGCTTGTCCTGGCACCGTGGACCGCGCTGCGCCCCGGAAGCAGCCAGCAGCAGGTCCAGCTCTGAAGACACGCAAGCAGCTCTGCGCAGCTGTCGCCCACAGGCACCCCACCTAGCCTGCGCATATTCTCCCCCGCCCCCCGCATGTACACCCCCACCCCCTGCATACGCACACACCTTAGGCACCCCTCCCTCCCCCAGCTCCCATTGGCTGGTTCCCGGCCAAATGAAAAAGGGTGACCCTTAGGACATTGCTGACCAAGTTAAAAGTAGGTGGAAACTGGCTGCTTAATGGTTTGGAGGGCAATCACATGTGAGCAGCAATACAGGGAATCAGAAGGCTGTCTAGAGATGAGGACTCTGGCCTGCAATGGATTGCTAAAACCATCCCATATTCTTGACATGTAGGGCCTCACAGGATGTGGGGATCTGGGGTAAAATCAAGCCCCTGCTCCAAATCGGGCAGAGCAGGGATTTGAAAACATCCCCCATCCTGGGTCTCCCCCATCCCAAATGAGTGCCCTTATAACTGAGCTATTGACTATTCTGGGAGACACACACACACTCACTGGAAAAATACCCAGTCTTCACTTGTACAAGGCCCTGACCTGGTAGATGTGCTGTCAGGCCCAACTGGAAAGATAGGAGTGGAATGCTAAGGTTGAGTTTCCTGCTGGGGTTTAGGCATGAGCTAGGGTTCCGAGCTGCTAATTAGCTATGTGGCAGCATAAAAATATAAGTGGCTCTGCAGAGGCCTACCAGCGGGGACTTTACACACCAGCTGAGCAATAACTTTGTGAATGTCAGTGGCACCTAAATATTGGTCTTGGGTGCCTAAGTACCTTTGTGGGTCTCACCCTAAGTGATTTGCCCAAGGTCACATCATAGGTCTGTGGCAGAGCAGGGTATTGCACCTAGAACTACCAGATCCAAGGCTACTGCCCTAACCACAGGACCATCCTTTGTTACTCCTTTATGCTGTGCTCACTGTTATGCTGGTTCTTTTTGTTTTATACACTATCCTTTGTGTGTGGAGAGCAGAGCTGGAATTGATGTCACATTTTCTGTAAAGTCAGACCTTCCTGACCTCAGTTGGCTAAACAATTATGATTTCTATAGCTCCCAAAAATGTGCTAGGTGGCTTACAGAACAGAAAGACATGACATGTCCCTGCCCTGAAGAAGCTTGCTGTCTATGTAACAATAGTACTTACATAGCATGATGAAACTTGAGTTATGAGAATGTACAGATGTGGAAAATAATCACTAAACATTCTACAAAGGAACCAAGTCTCATGGTTCATATGTGAGGCTTAATTTAAAGAACATGTGTAGTCCCATTGACTTCAGTGGGATTGCTCTTCTGTTTAACGGTAAGTGTTTGAAGGATCAGAGGCTAAATGTGTTATCAACATGCATGGAAAGGTATTCAGCATGCAGAACCAGAATTGGAGGGTGAATCTGAGGTGCAAAGAAACCAAGCATCAGCTGTTGGAGTCACATTTCCCTGGGGATACTAATAAAGAATGGTTTCAAGACTGGTTAATTACAACATGATATAAAAAAACTAGGCCATAGCACAGTTTTAGCAAATGTCTAATCTATATCTGGTTGGATGCCGCAGAAGACAGACTAAGACAAATGGAAGTCATCACCAGCTGTCTCATTTTGATGTTTTTCTTTATCTCTAGGAGGAGTTCTATGGGAGAGAATTGATTCTGGCTGACAGAGAAACAGTGGAACAAGAAGCGGATAATATTTTAAAAGATGCTGATCTCTGTGATGTTGCTTTTCTCGTAGTTGGTGATCCATTTGGGTAAGAAAAGGCAATATTTTAATTATTCTTCTGGCTTTGTCATTTGGCTACTTCTAGCTCTTAACAAATGGGAGTTCTCTCATGTTACCATAATTTTCTTAGTGGGAAAAAGAAACATTCCATTTTCATAATGGTAGGAGAGTCCCCCATTCTTTTTCTTGCACAACTGGCTACATTTGAATTTGATACAAATGTAAATAAGTAGTTCACATTTTATTCTCAGTCTTGTTTTGCAGTTCTCGCACCCAAACAGCTTGCAAAACATCCTTATCAGATAGGAACTCAGACCCACAGGCACTCACATAGATATATAAATCTTCCCTTCAAAAGTCAAGCAACAACTGTACAATTAATTGCCATTATCCAAGCTGCACTTCATAAAAAAAATTTGTTTTAGATTTTATCAGCTTAGCAGAAGAAGTGCTAGGCTGTTACAAAGTATGGTGCGTTTCTTGATTATGTATTATTCATGCTTTGTAGTTATAAACCATGCTTTGTATTTTCAGTTGCTTTTTAAATGAATGCTGGGTGTTGGTTGCACATGCTTATGGTATTATCTAGTCTAGTCTTTAAGGATGGCTGAGCCATTATAAATGTCTTGTCAGTTTTGTTTATTAAGCTTCCTATTTCTGTTTCTTATTGCTGCTAGAAGCTATAGCCTTTTTCTTTCTCTAGAAGGATGTCTTTCTGCCTATGTAATCAAGCATCATCAATCTGTAATGTCAAGCCATACAGAAGAGCTCTTTGTCTCCAGCTGGTGATCCAAGACTATGTATCACAGCTTTAAGAGGCACAAGGAAAATTAAATCACTGAGAACAGTTTGGTGGGTGGGTACATTGGGGGGAGGGGCAAGATGTTATAAAGGAGAGGAATAACTTATGTACTACAGACTCTGGGGAAACATTGAGACATTTTTTTTTATTACAGTAGCTGCAGGTGATGCTGGCTATTTAGAAATATTAAAGTAATTATACTTGTAGTGTGCATTGCCATTAGAATCCAGGTTTAAGTTAAGGTGCAGTACCTATACCCTCTTGCTTTGATCCAGAAATAAGTTTAGGCATACAGGCCATATAACGACTGTGTCCATCAAAAAGTAGTTGGAGTTTGCATGGGGGTCACCAGGCCTGCTTCTGCAATGTGTATACCAATGTTTTTAATGACTAGAAACGCATGCTTTTATTATAACATAGTGCTCTATCTCGAAAAAGTATAAAGAATTTTCTAAAACTTTTATTTATGTGGTCTAAATGTGTAGGCTTTTAGGCCCCAATTCTGAAGTCAGGTCCATGTGGACAGACTCTGATGCCTGTGTGGAGCTCCACTGACTTCAGTGGGTCTCCATAAGGGAGGATATAAGGGTCCCCCTGCAAAAATCATGTTGGAGAACCAGGACCCTAAAATCTAACTCCAGGCAGCTTTGAAGTTAATTGGTGGTGGTGATGATCTAGAGCATTGTGCAGTGTATTATATGGCCACAGTTTTCAAAGTTGGATCTCTAAAGCTAAGCGCTCCCCTCCCTCACCGAAAAGTGGCTTGCTGTTCGGAGAGGTTGAGCACCCAGAACTGCTACTATCAATGGGAGCTGCCAGTTCTCAGCATCTCTGAAAAACGGGTCACTTAAGAGCCTCATAATGGATTTTGTGGTTTAATTTAGGCACCTGAGTTCAAAAATTTGTTTGTGTTCCTTATAGAAACTTTCCCTCTAGAGTGGTCATCTAAACTTGGCCAAATCAGTTGGAGGTGGGGGAAACGTAGCAAACAAGAAGTGAAACTAAGGCTCTCGCGCTTATTCTTTCAGTCTATTAATATGTCATTTTTTGATGCTTAATCTGAGGGAAGTATGGATTAATTTTTAGCAGTAGATATAAAATTCGTAAAGCCCACGACAGACATTAACCATTTATAAGCAGGCTAAAAGAGTCCATGGTGTGTATTTCAGTCAATCAGCGTTTGGACTCTCAGGAGGGTTGAGGGCAACTTACTGAAGAACAGTGTTCTGAAGTTTAATGCACCCCGTTTCAGATGTCTTTATTTTTTTCCTAATTACTCCAAGCACACCTGCTCCCTGGAATCTCTGAGGTGATTGACTGGTTGCTCCTAGTAACAAAGGGCAGGATTGTCCTATCCTGTGGAAAACCCTGTGTGAGGGTGACATAGGAGCCAGGACACTCCAAAAGTTGACCTCAGAGTTTTCAAGTAATCTCCTCAAGAAGGAGAGGTTTAGCTAGTGCAGAAAGGAGGTCGGTGGCCTTTCAGCCCCACAGGTAAGGGATGTCCCATCCTGCTGATACAAAGGCACAACACAAGGTGCAGCTACCCTGGAATTTTTCAGTTCTTTTCCCGTCCATTTGCAGTTGTGTCTGCAATATTGGTAGAATGTGTTAATGTAAACCAGGCAACTTTTAGCACCATGTCAAACAATGTGGTGACTGAAATAAATGCCCACCTGCATCCAGTTTATGCAAGTGCTTCCATAATTGCTACTGCCTGGTCTAGCACCAGTAGCATCTTCGCAGTGTGTGGAAAGTGGTAGCGTAGACAAGGGCACAGAGGGCTGACTCCCTCAGGCCCTCTGCTGCAATTGGCTGAGTCTCCATATGTGAGTACACTGCCTGCAGCTGTGCTGCAACCCTTGTAGAGGAGCCAAGTGGGAGCAGATGCTGATTGGAGCAGATTTCAGTAAATAAAGCCAGCTGTTCCCCTGATTCAACTATTAGCAGACCCACAAAGTCTCCAGAGCCCTTATGCCATGGATCTGGAGAGATGGGGATGAGGCTGAAGAGCCAGCCCTCTGCTCTCCCTCAGCAGATGTGCTTGGGTCTCCTTTGCTCATGGAAGGGGATGGGGGGGGGTTAATAGGAGAGAGTTTTGCAGTTAATGAGGGAACTATTCTAAGTCTAGGATTACCTTACTGCTGTTCTCCTAGGTGTTGCAGTCTATCTCGAGCAGTACTTCATGACTTCCCATAATTCAGACTCTACTAGTTAATCTGCTGTAGATGAATGAGCCTTTATCATATTTTTAAAAAACTGACACTTCGTCCCACCCCCACCAACTGCTGCCACATTTCTGTGTCTGTATCTGTGCACTTGAGCTGGCCAACTAGTTGCATAACAGAAATGCACTAAGGTTGGGAAATGGTCAGGCCAGAGATTGAGAGAACTCCATGAGAATTCAGCTTGAACGACAGAGGATGTCAGGGCTAAAACAACCCTCCTATGTAATTAGTCAGCTCAGCCAGATACTAGTACTTTCCCTGTTTCACTTTATGGAATGGGCAGCACTGGCTGAGGTATCTTAGGAGAAAAGGAGACAGCTGAAGCAGTTGTTCAGATTTGACAGCTTTCTTATTTAAATGCATTGCAACATTTCACATGTAATGTGGAGAGTACAGTACTACTTTAACATCTTAACATGCACATGTACCATTTGAAATAAAAATTAATTTATTTTAAATTGTTGCAATTTAAAAATAAGACTAACTTGGATCTATTTGTGCTTCTGACGCTGATCATATTTGGAACTCAAGCCTGCAATTCTTCCTCTGGGCAAAGTTCCCATTAACCTGACTGAGAGTTTTGTCCAAGTGTGAAGATGCAGGGTGCATGTTGACTGATGGGTATATTGAGCCAAATTCAGCTTGTGGTAAGTTTCAAAGGGGATTGCTCCTATTTACTTTTGGAACGAATTTGCATGTTGTTTATATATCCCAAAGCATTTTCCCCGAGTCTTGTGGATTTCAGTACTTAAATATATGAAAGACAATAGTTCTAAAAGCCAGGCTTGGCTTTTCCAAGGTTAATATATAGCTACTGTATACATGTGTATACAATATGTATAAATCTTTAAAACGTTCTGTATACTGTGTAGTTCTGTCTTTCGAGCATGTTTTCACAGGCTTTCAGTGCAAATGTGAGATGGCCTGGTTGCATAGTAATTATAGGAATACTGGAGGCATGCCCAAGTTCTCCGTGCTAAGCTTAGCTGACATTTGCTATTCAACAGACATCCAGCAGACACCTGCAAAAGACAAAGGACAAATGGAACTGTCCTCTTTAAGTTGCTACCAAAAGTTACTTTAAAAAGTAATAAATATGCTACTGTTGCAGTTTTAACTTTGAAAAAGCAACTGAGAGCTGTGAAATTCATGTGGGTCCCTGTGCTTTCTAGCCCTTTTTTTGCTACTTATTGTTATGATAAAGTCAGAGTAAAGCCCTTACTACCACTCTTGGCATGCTGCATAGCTTTACTCATGAAGCATTTTAATTTTACTTTCAAAACAAACTATGTTGATGGTTATGCTCAGTCAGTGTATTTTGTCAATCTAACCCATTTCTTCCTTACCACAGGGCCACAACACACAGTGATCTTGTTTTGCGTGCAGTAAAGCTTGGGATTTCATATAGGGTTATTCATAATGCTTCCATAGTGAATGCAGTGGGCTGCTGCGGTTTACAGGTAACTCTTGTACGTACTGTTCTACAATTTTTTAATGTTCGAATCAGCAATCTCTACCGCTCTGACATTATGGAAGGGCTGCATGAAGCAATCTAAACTTTTAAGGAAGACAGCTGTAGAAATTCTGGCCAGTTCTCAGAATATGTTAACATTTCCTTTTCAGAGTGTTCCATGCATTTATCGTTATGTAACTTAACATTTGGGAGGCAAAATGCCTATTTGTATTGATGTATGTGTGAGTAAATGGGTGACAATTCTGGTTTCTCTCCCCCACGAAAAAACTAGGCAGTATTTTCTATGTATTTCATATGTAAAGCATTGTGTGTGTATGATGATTGTTTTGCCCTGTTAGCTTACTGTTCCTACTGGTGATCATCTGGTGAGAGAAAGTTATCTCCTTGAGAAATATACCATCAATGGAAATAAAATGGGTACATACATGATTCCGTGTGTTATCCCAAACCCAGATGTAAAGTGATGTCAAAAATTTAGCATCAGACACATCCCTTCCCTCCTGAGTTGATCCTCACCTCTTTAATCTTCCTACATGTCTGCCAACAGCTAAGGGATCTTTGATTTTTTGTTTTATCAGAGGAATGCAAGGATGAGAGCCACATACCTTGAATTTTTTTTTAAAAAAAGATATTAGCCTATTGCATGTCCCATAAATTGGTTATTTTGGGCCTTGGAAGCTCATAAAAGTAGAGACCTATTTTCTTTAATATTTTTAAATTTCTGTCATAGTCTGCTCTGCCTGTTTTGTAAAATCTTCCTTATGTTCCCCTCCTTGCTCCTGTCCCTGTCCCAGTTTCCCCAATCAGAGAATCAACTGCTGGCAGCTACATAGTTTCAAGGGAAGAAAAGAAAATAATTCTACTCAAGGCAAAAGCTGGAATATTTTTATTTTATGAATATAGGGAAAATGGTTGCTGGTTGGCTGGAAAACTCACAGGAACTCCCTGACTCAATTGTGGGATAATTTAGTGTCCAATATAAACAGCTTTCAAGCCATGTAACTACTATAGGTCTGGTTTTTCTACTTCTCACAAAGTTAAGGCAGTGATGATCTAATTGGTGTCCAGCGAGCTAATACTAGGCGGTTTCCTTTCATAGATGTCCAGAAAACGCTCTGCTTTTCATACAGGAAAAATGCTAGACTAACATGTATCATCACTAATCATACATATATTAGCTATCTGCAACTTTCCCCTCCGTTACTCTTGTTAATGATGAGCATTGGCAGTGTGCTCAGCCCTTCCCCTACTCTGTCCCCAAGGAACTTATCATTGAAGGCCTGCACATGTGTAGGCCCCTGTGAAGAGTAAGTGAGGTTGTATGTGAACATAGGGGGCTGCTTGTGAGGAGCCAATTTGAGGATCAGGGTGTAAATAAGCGATGAGATGCATGTCCAGGGCAATTCCATCTCAGAAGGAAGAAGTCCTTTCTAGCCTAAGGAAGGGAGAGCTGCCTGTTTTTAACAGAAATAACTGATACCTCCAAAGTTATACCAGAAATACTAGCAGCCTTACTTGAGTAGTTGCCAGCAACAGCATATCTGTACCGGTTGTAGATATGGCGTAGGCTTCAGCTCTGAGCAGACTTCTATGCCACAGGGTGAATCTACACTGGCCCTGGAGGAGTAATTTCCAAGCCAGGGAGACGTACCCATGATCGCTTTGATTGAGCTAGTGTGCTGAAAAATAGCAGTGTAGCTGTGGCTGCACAGGGAGTGGGACAGGCTTGCCATTCCAAATGCAATCCCATCTGAAACGCGAGGTATGTACTGAAGGTGGCTAACCCGTCCCTGTGCCACCACAGCCATGGCTACACTGCTGTTTTTAGTGCACTGACTCAATCAAAGCATGGGTATGCCTACCTGACTTGGAAATTATACCTCCAGCTCCGTTGTACACATATTCACAGTGGTAGAAATGTCTGAGCCCCGTGTGCTCTCATACTTAACTGCTAGTTCAACAGCACCATTCTTAAAATGTGAATGTTAATTGTAGTGTGCCCACAGGGAACGCAACCCGTGACCTTCGCAATGTGATAATTCTCCCCATGAGTTCTTTCTCACAACACCTGTCTGTTGCTGAAAGGAGAGATCATATTATCTTTTAGGGAGGAAGTAGACTTTTGGTGTTACAATCTACATAGGCAGTAGACGGTGGCAGGTGTCGCATGGCTGCACTTTTATGGGTAGGGTAGCACAGGGGTTGGTTCCTTACCCTATCTGCTTTATTATGGTGCACAGCCTGCTTCTATAGTCAAGAGCTGGCAATGGATTCCTACTACTCGTTAGCATGGGATGGTCTTGCTTTCTGTGCCATGAGGAGAGAAACTGAAGGTCTCACCCTCCAATCCAAACTCTGACAGAATAAAAGGAAAATATAGACATCTGACAGTGCAGGTGTCTATATTAAAAATCTATAGTGTTTCTGAAAGTTTGTCCTACCTTGTAGCGGTTGTACAGGGAGAGCATCTAATGCTGCTACAGAGAGGCAATTTCTAATCAGGGACTGCCCTTAAAACAATCCATGCTGTAGACCACATATGCATGTCTCTAGAGTTGTCTTTACTTTCTTTATCCAATGCTGGGGGAACCTACCATGACAGAAACATGGAGTTATTCACCCTGGCAATAGTCTTTTTCCTTCCTAACCTGGGAGGTGCTTCTCTCTCGTAAATCAACATATTCCCATTCTTGTAAAAAGCACTTTGGGAAATCATGATCATGTTATATTACAGGATCGTAACCAGCTGAATGTTTAAATCTTCAGTGTTCTTTGAGGGAGCAAACAAATAATGAAGGGAGATCAAAGCAGACAAGGCACCTCTCATTTATTAAAAGTTGTGGCTGTTACTTCCATCATCCCTTAATACCCTCCACTTCTTTATTTTCATAATTGTCTCCTGTCATGAATTAATTTCATTTGTTTTAGGAGCAGCTGCTTTTTTGAAGCATTTTGTTACTTTTTAGTATGGCGGGGATTCCTCTTATACATACATGACCACAGAACAGGTTTGTTTTTTTTTCCTTTTATTCTGATCTTGATACAAAATGTCTTACTCTACTAGTGAAAAACAGGAAACACCTTTATAGATTGTACTTATGGTTTTCAGAACAATGAGCTGTAGCTGCTGATTAGACTCTGTCTGGGTGAAATGCAGTTACTGCTCAAGCTGCTCACAAAAGAATGCGTCTCTTATAAGATCAGACCAATGTTCAGTTCTTTCTGTGAAGCATAACATGCAGTTAATTGCATATTCTTACTGCACAGAGTAAGTCAGTGGAGAAAGCATTCTGCTACTATACATCACTTTTTGTGTACTGATTTCTATAAAGATGCTGCCATAAGCTACAAACTACAGATCACAGCATGAGCTAGGGTTGGACTTACTGTTTCTGGGACTGAAGAAGCAGAAATGTAATTTTTGCTATTTTACAAAAGCTCATTAAAAGTAAAATATTTTGGAAGGAAAAACATGCCTCCACTCTGAAAACATCTTTTCCGTGCAGTCCAGATCTGCGCTGCTGGTATGGAGAATCACTGTGGTAACAGATTAGAGACTGCATGTGATAAAAATGTTAAAGAAGCTATTGCATTGGTTCATATCACATTAAAGGGGCAAGATCTCCCCCTTTTTTTTAAAAAAAAAAAATCCTTTAATGCTGAGCTTCTGAAAAGCTCTTTCGCTGCAGTTTTTGATACCGTTGGCTGGAGCTTTTTTGAGAGCTGGGTCAGTTAGGCAGATTGAAAGACAGCTGTAAGCACTAGTCACATTGTGCCAAAGCCTCTAGATCCCTCCTGTGCCCATCTCTCCACCCTGTTTGTTCTCTGCCATACTGGTTGTAGTATCAGGCTTTTGTTCAAGATTTGGAGAATGTTCCTTTTTATTTTTCCAAAATGAGACAAACAAGATGGGTGGGAAAGTGCCTTGGATGTGAATTGTCACTTAAACCTGGTACCGCTGGGCTCATTTCTCCATTGCCCTCTGGACTCTGACTGTAATTTGGATGGTCTCAGTGGTATTTGTTAAGTAGCATCACAGTTGCTGGCACTAAGCACCATTCTAAAGGCCCTGCAGTTCTGTGTCTGTTCATGTGGAATGATCCTGCCAGGGAGCCTGGGGCGGGGGGGTAGCCCCACAGGAATGCAGTCCAAAGCCCTCACATAGCACTTCTGTTGGTATCTGCTGGAGCACTGCAGCCTTTTGCCCGAGCAGCTAAGCTGTACTCCTGGTGGTGTTGGGAACCTGTGATTTCAGCTCTTCCCCTGCTCACCTACTTGGGGAAAGAGGCATGGCCTCAGCCCCATTTATTCCCGTGAGTCTACACCACGGGTTCTCAGCCTTTTTCTTTCTGAGGCCCCCCCCAACATGCTGTAAAAAGTCCACGGCCCCCCTGTGCCTCAGCAACTGGTTTTCTGCATATAAAAGCCAGGGCCAGCATTAGGGTGTAGCAAGCAGGGCAGTTGCCCGGAGCCCCATGCAGCTAAGTTGCTCAGGCTTCGGCTTCAGCCCCGGGTGGCAGGGATCTGGGCTTCATCCCCATACAGTGGGATTTCAGCTTTCTGCCCTGAGCCCCAGTGAGTCTAACACTGGCCCTGCTTGGTGGACCACCTGAAACCTGCTTGCGGCCCCTGGTTGAGAACCACTGCTCTAGTCCATGTAGCCTGTAGGTAGAAGGAAGGGAGGAGTCCTTTGCTGTCTTCTACAGGCTTCAGTTTTTCACTCTTAGGCCAACTGCTGGGGCAAAAATGGCTTGTAATTTTCCCCTCCCCCGAATGCCGTAATAAAAAGCTGCTGTAGCACTGAACTGTGAGGCAGGGGACAAGTTGTGGGGACAGATATAAAAACTGGGACCTACAAAGAGGGGGGACAGTAGGGGAGAGGTTGACTAACGAAAGCCAGAGAGTAGGGGGAGAGAGAACAGAAGAAGAAGGGAAGGAACCAACTAAGGGTGAGAGGCTTGGAATAGATGGAGGGAAAAAAAACCATAAGCAAATTGCTCTAGTTTTATCAGTATTGCTTTTGGCAACCACATCCAATTACTGTTCCCATTAATTAGCTGAAAATTGGCCTTGTGTGCACACTTCGTGCACCACCCTAAATTTATAATCCCCATACATTTGAAAGGGACATTCTTTCCCTGTTCATAGGACCAAAACTAAATGAATGCCCTGGTGTGCCTCAAGAAACAGCTCTAAAGAGCCAGTACCTGGGAAGTAGTCCAGACCTAGGCTGTCTGCAGTATGTTACTGTAGTTTTCCTTGCATGCCCTTGCTATGCTACCAAAGGCCTTTCTGTAAGTCATGGCTCAAACTGGTCCTTTTGCATAACCTCTCTTCCCTAGTTTAGGAGCTTCAGTAGAGCTGCTTAAGCCCTCAGCCTTCATCCTTCCAATTAGTGCTATTCATCTCTCTCTTTTTGGTGGGAGTGTACTGACTAACATGACTGACAGCTAGAGTAAGAAGAGCTGCTCAGCTCTGGGTAAACAACATTGTCAAGTCCATAAGCATTTTTTTAAAAGGTAGCAAGGAAAAATGCCTCATGTCCTGGCCCTTTTGCAAGGTAAATCCATTCAGCCTTCAGAACAGCCTCATTTAGATCTGAATAAACGTCTATCTCCTTTGATCCCTCAGTAACTCATTACACTGATAATTTTCAATTACTAGCTACCTAATTAACATTTACAAATGTAACTACAGTGTGAAGTAGATTTACATTTTAACCAATCACTGGTATTTTGTAACTGAAAAATACAAATACAGAACTGTGGTGTTCACTTCTATAGTATCTAAGCACTTTGTGAGGAATGAATAAACCTCACAACATTCATGTCCTGTAGAGGAAGTATTATTTACAAATGGGAAACTGAGGCACACAGTAGTTATGAGATTTGCCCAAAGGTCACACAGGAAGCCTGTGGGAAATAGAACTCTTATTTCCTGACTCTGTTCTGTGCCTTAACCACACGATCATCTGTCTTCCCTCAAATGGAAGAAATATAATACAAACATTTTTCATTCATTAAAATAGTAACCAAATATATCTTACTGTCTCCAGTTCGTTTTCCTACTAAATGCCTTGAGTCTTTATTGTGTAAGTTAGCACTTGTTTTGCACACCCTCTAAATGCTAGTTCAGTGCAAGTGATCCTACTTTATTGCTTCCATGTGCTGTGTAATTTACAGCACCATTTGTCACCACTGAATCTGACCCAGAAACATCCACCTACCAGGGTGAATTTGGCAACTGTGTTTCAGGTTAATACAGGGGAGGTGGGGGAAGAGAGATTTTGAGCTAATGTTTCTATATATGAAGAGCCTAAGAAGGGTTCCAGAGCCTCTAAGGTGACTTTACCCTTTTGGATTATGTCCTGTATCCTTCACATGCTCTCGATGGAAGGAGGCTCTTAATGTTGAGTCCCATCTTACTCACGTGGAAGACATTTCCTGAGCACCAACAGGGAAGGCATCTCAGCCTAGAGAGAGAGAGACTTCCCTTTGTTCTTTTGCCTAAAGTTACTAGGTTGAAAGCCATGGCTGCTGCGTAGCATCAGCCATAGGATGCAGAAACAATCCCATTCAGTGCTCTTTCTCCAACTTGTTAGCCATCTCCCCCCATCTCCATTCTCTGTGATTGACAGCTCCCAGGAATTCTAGCCCAGTCGTGTGTGATGCAGAAACAGCATTTTAAGTAAAAATTTTAATTTTCTATGCTTACAATTTTATAAAACTGGGCAAGACAGTGTGAATGATAAGTCTAAGCCTAAGGCTCATTTTAAATGGCCAAAAGTCATAAGCAACTTCAAATTTCGTTTTTTTGTTTTAATACCTCTGCTGACAGGACTGTAGTTACCCTTGAACTTCCTTGTAGTGGTTACCCTTGAACTTCCCAACCTTGCCCCTAGTTATTAGATATTAGCACAGTATGCCTCCTTTGGTATGAGAAATACCTGGGGAAATCGGGTATCAAGAGCAAAAAATTCCTTTTTTAAGGATGAACATTGTGTAGTATCACAGCCAAAGTCCTGATACCAAAGATGAAGGAAAGGGAATCACTTTCTGCAGCAGTGTTTACCAGCAAGTAAGCACTAAGATCCTATGATGCAAGGTGCTGAGTGGCTCTTAATGCCCATTGACCTGTTTCCACTTACATTATTGGGGCCAAGAGTAGCCCTTTTGACTTAAGTGTGAGTTGAGCTTCACGTACATCTCCCAGGAATAGACTCCATAATGGTATTAGTTGCAGTATATTCTTACGTATTCTTATATACGTCATATAAACCATGATTCTCAACACAGCAAAGAAGATCAAAGGTAGCCCTTGGTTGCATATTGTTCAATTCCCTTTACAGCCTGCTGGGAGTCTGCACATGCGTAAGAGCTGCAGATTTGGGTCTAAAATACTTAACAAGAATGCTTTTGTATTCACCTACTGAAATGTTCCTGGTGAGTAACCCATTTTCTGAACAGCTTCTAAAGCTGTTTTGACATTTTAAGAAAGGAGACAGTGTACATAATTGACAGAATGCAGTGTCATGGTTACAGTTGATGCAGCAATAATTCTGGGAAAAGATGCTGCAAAAATAAACCTTTGCATGTTGAAATATTTCTTTCTTCGTTTCCCTGCAGCGGGTACAATAGTGGCCTTGAATATTAAATTGCATCTTCTCTGCTGTTTGTTTTAGTACACTACTGTGTTTGAGGGGGAAAGAAAAATGTTTTTTTCGTTTACTTTTCCCTACTTAGCCTCTGCTCCTTCTTTTTCATGTTTTGTGTTCATTAGCTATTTGGCCACAACACTAAGAAGGGTTTCTTATGGTCTGGACCACAATAGGATAGATTCTGATCTAATTTAAACCAGTGTGCATAATGAGTAATTCCACTGAAGGTTGAAGTCTTCAGTGGGTTTACACTTCTATAACTGAGATTAGAATATAGCCCATTCTCTCTAATATGCTTCATTCCACCTTGTTTATATTTAGCCCGACAGCTGAACTGCGCTGTTTAAAAATACTGGTACAAAATAACTGCAGGCTCCCTAGTCTTTGGTACAAAAAGTGGTTTGCTTTTCTTTCATTTTAAGTATCTAAATAAAATAGAAAGCACTAAATATATTTGCAGTTTATGCTGGGACAAAACAAAGCAAAGCGTGAAGAATGGGGGGAAACTGACCACCTTGTTTGCACTGCTTTATGATGCATTTTGTGGGAGGCATTCAGGTCTAGCGGATCAGGCACTGGATTGGGAGTCAGGAGACCTGGCTGCTCTTCCTGGCTTTTAGTAGTTGTACTGTAACAGATAATCATAGAAAAGATTTGTTTCAAACATCTACAAGCACATGAAGTTTCTCACTTTTCTGAAGATGCCGCTTTTGTAAGCTTCCCATGAAGATTTTGAACGTTAGAGAAGAGGGAGACTGGTTTGTCTCTACTGCTGCTGATTTGAAAGGCCTGCCCATCCATCCACTAAATCCAAATGCAGTGCCTTCCTCTGTCGAAATTCTAGCTGTGTGTGGGACCCTAAGACAGGAATCCGATAAATCTGATGTTCAATGCAAGTGTGTGATACTTGAGATGTTTGAGCTCTCACATACAAGACACCTTTCCTCCACAAATGCCAGGCTGTGTTTAATGAAGGACACAGCACTATCAAGATTGCTCAGAAATGAATTTGTTTCCTTCTTTAAGGGGCTATTGTTGTGTTAGCCATTTTATGTCTGATTAGTTCGTTGAAGATGTCATTCAGGCTATTATAAGTTTCTGCTTAAAAAAGCTCAGAACAGAGTGTCTGATCATCACTTGTTTTGTTCTGTACAAAATACACAATGAATATGAAAACTGCAATGGTTTTACAGCTATGTGCCAACAACATCAAGTTTTACATTTTGATTTCTAGGTCCTGATCCAAAAGTCCAGTGAGGTCAATGGAAAGACTCAGTTTGATTTCTTTCTGGTTGAAATGGAATATCACAGAGCAGGATCCTTTTAAGATATTAGTGTTGTTTGTTTAATAATATCTATTGCTCCCTCTGCATTAAGGCTTTTCTTGTGAGTCATTTGCTTTATGCTGGATTTCAAGAGGCAGAAATAATAGCATAACATAGTACAGCAGCCTCATGTATCAGCCTCTTGAACCAAGAAAGTACCATATCTTTGCAGGGTGTAGGAAAGAGAGTTAAAATACTAGTTTTATTAAATAAGCAAGTTTTGCTTACAAATGATCATGTTTCTTCAAACTTATGTAGGCTTGTTCTGCCACAGGAGTAGTGTCCAAGTATGTGCTGATGTATGATGTGGGTGGGAAATTTGTGCCTGTGCATATACAAATGTTTGCATGCACAACAGCTGTAATTTATTGAGGTCCTCAATTTATGGACCTCAATAAACTCCATTAATTCTTCGATCGCACAGCATTTTGAAAATGATAGTATACCAGTGAATTGCGAAAGCCAAAAGTAATTTTCTCCTATTTATCCTGCTTCTCCTTCATTTCTAAGAAGGAATATTAAATGTTTGGGGACCACCAGAAAGGCACATGCAGTAAGAATAAGGAAACTTCTCTCAAAATCTAACTCGTACAGGGGTATAAATGACATGGATGGTTGTGCCCCCAATAATACAGTGGTGCCTCGTGTTGCTCTGAAAGCAATTTCTGTGCTGGCCAGTGGTGCAAAAACAGGTGTTAAATGTTTGATGCTGGAAGAATTGCCTCCTTATTGAATCAGTACTTCTTGAAAGTATGCTAAAGTATTTTACATTCATTAACAGTATTTTACAGACTTTTTCCTTTCCTTTTCCAAGATACATATACATCTTTTGGACCTTCAATTTAAATGAAAGACCTATTACTGATAGTGTATAAAAGAGAAGTCTAATGAGTTAGTACAGTTTTGACAACTGCTTACAAAATAAGGTACTCATTTAATGACATCTTAGTGAAAGAGAGGTCTCTGCCACAATTCACTGAGAAGCAGTGCTGTGAGAAATAACAGAATTGGGTTAATTGGTAATGGGAAGTGGGAAGCTTTACCCCCTTGGTCTCTAGTTCACACCTAGTTCAGGTCAGCAGTCATTGTGGAGAGTGGGGTAGTGGTTAAAGGAGTGATTAGCCTCAGTACTGCCATCATATGGTAACGTGAAGTGAGTTGGTTGTTTCCGTTCAGTGCGTAGAGGGATGGTTGTCTGCATTGCAGATATCATCACCCAGTTATCACCCAATCTCTAACCACCCTTTTCTTTGATCTGTGCTGCAAAGAAAAGCTTTTCTGCTCCATGTGTACTTGGCCACCAGTGGCACCACAGGTCAGGCCTTCTTTAGGAGAGGAGACTACTCCTACGTGGGTAGTGAATGATCTTCTGATGGTTTCAGATGTCAGCCCGTAAGCAAGTCCATTCGTGCTAGGCCCATGGCTGACCATGGGTTGCTGCACCAATGACTAGAGGTTGCTGCTAGTTTGTCTGATCACCTTCAGTGATCCCAGTCATATTGGGAAGACTGCAAATTATTAGAGATAATTGATCTGATAGCCAAGATCTTTGGATGCTGCTCATCTCCCAGACTCATCTTCCATATGAGGTGACAAGGTATTTCTAATGTGGAAGTAGAATATACCCAGTAGTGATAATATACAATTGTGTAATGGCTTGTCCTGTTAACTTTGTTCGCCCGTTTTCCGCCAGTGTTTTTTATAACTATAAAACGAAACTGAACATTTATTCATTTACCAAAGTATTTATAGTTCACACTTTAAGGCAAGTGGATCACTAATTAAGCTTTAATATTAAAGGCTAGTCTGTGTCCAGAGCATAAGATTTAATTAAAAAAAGGTGGGGGGGGGGGGGTTGGGGAGAGGGTTAAACCTTTCAACCGGTGTTTCAATAGCCTCTGGCCATGGTTTGGTACCAAATGGAAAGGGTCCAGCTAATTGAAAAATACTTGGTTTTTTTTTTGTTTTTTTTTGTTGGATTTCTACAACATGGGCCTTAAAAAGTTAAAAATTACATGAAGACCTTGTTTACCAGCAGGACCTCATGGTTATAAAATGTGAAATATGGGTTCATGTCTTTGAGTTACTGAAGTGTAATATTTAAATGAGGAAATAGTTTGTGTAATATGCCAAGAATAATTGAACATACTGTCCTCCTATCAGAATGAATGAGTAACCCTTGTGCACCAGTTCTGTAGAAAACTAACTTGTTTCTGCTTTGAAGCATCACAAAAATCCAAGCTGAAATAGCAGACCTGAGTCTCTGGTGCCCTCTGGCCACTTCGTGGTGCTCTGGCAGTGCAAAGGAGCTGTGCTCATGGCTTAAATGGCCAGAGGGAAATCCCCAGATGGCATAGAACCACCATAATGTCTTCTGTGTAAGATTTAAAGAAAGGGTAGCAGAGGACAGAGTGCAGCTCCTCCTTCTCTGCAGAAAGCAGGTAGGAATTCCTCCTCCTGTCCCAGGCTTGAAAAGAGCTCTTCGTACGTACACGTGTACACACACACTCTCTCTATTTAACTGTGTCTTGTGTGCCGCCTGTAGCTAGGAGCCTGGTAAGAGGAGGCAGAGAAGAAATAGTTGGGGAGTTAAGAGATGTTCTTCTCTCATCTGCTTTTAGCAGACAAGGGGGAATGCACTCCTTCCTTTGCTTTGGTGTAGGATTTAAAATAAGGGGAGCAGTTGGAGTGTGTAGCCATGGTGGAGAGGGACGTAGCCAGGCCCTGTATCAGGGAGCTGCAAATCCACCTTTGTTGTCCCACCCTAGACCTGCACTGAGTACAACCTGGCTAAGAGAGGGTCTTGAAGATGTGTTTCTACCTTTTGAGGTGAGACAGTAAACAGATCAGGATTTGGTGTTTATTGCCTCTGCTGCCTTCCGGATCAAATTAACTTAGTGTAGATGCATAAATACATTTTCCAACTCCCAGCCCTGAAACTCAACCTGGGATCTTAAAGCCAAGCTGAGTTATTTCCTTTGTATGAATCAACACCAGTAATAGATTTGCAGGCCAAATTCTGCCTTTAATTACAACTCAGGAAAATATTTCTATTTTATGCTGCCCCTTACAATACCCATCTGGAACTAATCTACAGAACTATATCAAATATCTTCCATGGCACACCTTTCCCATTACTGTGAAGACAGCCAATATATGACGGCAAGACTGAGGGACAAGTGAATGTAATTGCCACTGTGTCTGCCTACAAATGAGGGTGCATGTGCCCACACACAAAATATATCTGTAGCCGCTGTCCTCTAATCCTCATGGTATTGGTTGTCTCTCAAATTCTAACTTCATTTGCACAGGGACAGCATCTTCATATATAGCACACGCATCCTGTGAGCACTATTTTAATACAAATATTACAAGAATAATTTATCCCCAGGCTTGTAGAAGCATTACACAGGCAGTGCAGATGCTACAGCAGTATTGGAGGCTGCCTACCTGCTTCCTTATAGATTTAGGAAATAATCTACTACAGTTTTGCTTCAGTTTTTCAAAAGGGCCTAGTCTACCTTGACTTAACTGGGGAATTTTTCCTGAATAAGGACATGATTGGGTCTTTTTAAGTATAGAAGGAATATTGAAAGTTAATGAAGAATGGTGACCAGAATAAAGAGCTGGATACAAGCCTTAGGGGGCAGCTTCACTACTCATTCTCTAACATGCATCGCTGCCTGGAGGATGACAGAACAGTAGTTAACTTCCTATTCCATAGCAGAGAGGGAACTTAGTTTTTTCTTTGTATCTAAGTCTGGAACAAAGTCTTGTTAATGCACCATTCCAACAACCTGCAGTGCAGCAAGGGGAGAACAGGACAAACAGGACACCTTTTTTAAAAGGAGGTATTAATTTATTCTTTCCTGTGTGTGCAACAAAATCGTTGAGAAAATACCCTTTTATATAAGGGTGCCTTAGTTCCAGTCTGATGCTCCCTCCTTAACACACTCACGACTTCCTCGCTTTTAGTTTTGTCAAACCTTAATTTCCTAATATTTAATGTATAGAAACTTTGTAATCCACACTTAAGTAATTTCTTCTTTGCTTGTGTGGGTTTTTTTCTTTTAGTTGTACAACTTTGGAGAAACAGTATCTGTAGTTTTCTGGACGGATACGTGGAAACCAGAAAGCTTTTTTGACAAGATTCAGAAGAACAAGCAGAATGGAATGCACACACTGTGCTTACTAGGTAACAGATATCTGTCTTTGTTCTGTATTCACTTTTTTATACAACATCCAGAGGCTATGGTGGTAAACATAATACATTTAGAAGAAAAATGTTCTTAATTGTTTGAAGAAAATATACTAAAAATTGCATCCTTTGTGGATTGCTTATGTGAATTTAGAATAGCTTTACTGGCCCTATCTTGTTTAATTGTGGCTTGCAATTTCTAAAAAGGAGTCAAGAAACCAAAAAAACCCCTGTGCTTCAATAGAAGTCAACAAGGATCAGAGATTTGCATATGCTGTTAAAATGCAGCATGAGTTTAAGGACAAGTGTATCTCCTGTTCAAGATCCAAATCAGGTTGCAGTAATTAGCAAGTGTCATCTTTTCCAAGATCTATTAAGGTCTAAACAATTAAAAAAGAGGCATGTCGTATTAGCCAGATGTGTAGTATTTAATTAAATGATTTTCATCTTCTAATATAGCATTCATTAGTCTGAAGACATTTACAGTGTGACAAGGTTACATTGTAATATATAAAAACACTGTAAAGCAAGGATTTAAAACAGATGACTGATTTTAAATTAGCACCATCCTCAGTAGCTCACATTGTTTTGTCTGATCTTTTTATTTAGCCCTATCCTGTAATCCAAATCTTAAATACCAGTGCTGGAAACACATAAGCCTATGTAACTCTAACATGATAATAGTCCCATTGCATAAAATTATACACATGCCTAAGAGCGTGCAGGTTCGAGCCCTTGGTTTGTGACCACTTCAAGAATGAGAGCCTTTCCGTATGTCTCTTGGGCTGAGGAGGGAGCTGTCAGTGCTTAATAAATTACTAGTTTAAGTAAAAACATGCATTCTGTGGGAGATTGGAAGAACCTTAGTCTGGAAACAATTTAAATGTACAAGTGTCATTGCACATTTGGCTGACTTTCCAAATGCACAGGAATGTTTCCAGAGGTGGTTAAAATCAGATTTTTGGTAACTTTTTAAAGAAACATGAACTTAAATTTAAGTTTTCAGAAGTGTAAGTCCTATTATTACAAGTTAACAAACTTAAGAAGGGAAGCAGGAGGGAGATTTTTTTTTTTTTTTTTGGTTCACTTACTCTGCATCTGTTAGCATTTAATCCTTTGCACTGTTTTTCATTTTGTGTTGCTTTTAACATTGCGGTTTTGCAAAACCACAAAGTTCGGGGTGTGGGGAGGGGGGAGAATTCATGGCAGGTATAGGACTTAAATCTAATTTTAAGTCATATTTGAAACTTGATAATTTCAAATTAAGTGTTCCTTTAATACCACTTGGTTGTGGTCTATTTTAATTGATTTAGTCAAATTACATTAAAGGATATTTCACAAATGAGTAAAAGCAAAATGCAGAAACAGTGCTATTAGAATATGGTTGTGATTTGGAAGTACCGTAACTTTAACTTACGATAAATTATACCTCTAGTTCCCACAACTTAAAAAAATAAAAATAAAATGCCAGTTTATGCACAGATCTTGTTATAAAAACCTTTTCCTCAGAATTTCCTTGGCAGAGGCTGATGCTAAAATCTGAACAGCGATTTTAAGACTGAAAACATACCCCAACTTTTACCTTTTTTGTACAGCTTTTTTACAAATTGAATACAGATTTAAGATGTGATGTAAGTCTCCTGCCTACAGATTTGAGTGTAATGCACTATGATTTGAACACCAAGTCAAAAATTGTGAGTCAGTACAAGCTAAACATTCTACTCTTTAGTATATAATTTCCACTGCTACCTATTGTAGAACTTGAGTGCCTGTCAGAGATAATGCAGGTGCCTGAGTCTCCATAAAATTGCAGAGTTGCTCTGTATTTAAAACACACACATCCAGAAATTGTAGCAGGAAGGAACTGCTAATGAATTAGGTTCCTGTGTGGTGGTTAAAGTGAATGCTGTTGTTCAGTTATGCTGCTTTACCTTCTGACTACCGAGGTGCAGCTGAACCTAGAATATATGAATGAAGTGTGCAATACATCTGGCTTCCAGAAACTTCTATGTTTAAATGTTTTAGAACAGTATCATTTTGAGATTTTTCAATCTTATGACAACTGTGCCCATCATTGTAGTACTTAAGTGTTTTAAGGGCTGTTTTACATGGATTCTAGTGCAAATAAGAACAATGCAATCCCAGGTAAAATTTCATCTTCATAAAAGGAAAGGAAAGTTTTTCTTCATAACTACTATTTGAAGCTCAGAATAGAGCTGATACTACTTTGCTAGAAATCCGTGTTTGTAGTTCCCTCACTAGCTAAAATATTGGTGTATGAAAAGCAGAAGAGACCTGCTAATTTAAACTACTAACTAAGCCCTTAGCCGTTTAGACAGTTAAGATGAGTGAGAAGATTACAGTATCTCAGATGAAGTCTTTATTTGTGCCTAATAAATATCACTTTTATCCTGCAGACATAAAAGTAAAGGAGCAATCTCTGGAAAACCTGATGAAGTGAGTCACTATTTTGAAAATAAATATATTGTCAGCATGTTCTAGTGAAAACTGGTTGAAGATCCTTCCTCCTTCTCAGTAATACTGCACTCACTTGTTTCTTAGATGCTCACTTGTAATGAAGTAAAGCACTTAGGCGTGGTTCTGCATTCACTGCAATAAATGAGAGTTTTGCCATTGATTACAATGGGATTGAGCCCTTAATTTGCAATAATTGCACACTAGATTTTGGTATTGTGTTCAATAAACAACATTTTGTCTTAACTAGGTCCTTCTATAAGAGGTTGTTCAGTGAATGAAGTCTTATAATTGTTCAATCTTGCACAGTATAGTCTCTCTCAGCTGAAAGCAAGACAGTGCTCTGAATCATCTCCGTGCACTGGCCAGAAACTGCATCTGGAGTACTGCCATTCCATTCTCTTAACACCAAACAGAAGCATTTTTAATAGTATTAGTTTAACTAAGTTCATTTAGCTGTCTCAAAGAAGTTTGTCATTTCTAAACCATCTTTTTATAATTGGGTCTATAAACTTTTGCTTCAAGACATGCTGTAACTTTTGGCCTAGACTCACATTCATAAACTTCATTTGAATGTAGCCAGAATTGGCAAACTCGCCAAAGAGTTTGAGAAATTTCTGCTTTGTAGTTATCTGCTTACATGATGATTGTTGGAAGTAAATGCAGACGCTGTAGTTTCCAGCAGTCTCACTTGAATCTTAAGATAGCAAAATATCAGCCACTTATGCCCTGCTGCTTTACAAGTGTGCAGAGAGCCCAGGGACTGCAATTGAGCTGAAATTCACCCCCACCCCCACGGCCTATGGATTACTTAAACCATATGGGTTATGTTAAAGCTGAAATGTGCCATAGAGATAATGGAATGAATTACAATAACCTAGTATTCTGTGGTTGAATAGTATTTGGCAAGGCAGTTATTACTTTAGTTTTTTCCATCAGAGGAAAGAAGATTTATGAATCACCACGGTACATGACTGTGAACCAAGCTGCAGAACAGCTTCTTGCCATTGTTCAAAATAGGAGGCTTCAAGGAGAAGAACCAGGTACATATTTAATAGTAGTTTCCAGGTGCTAGTACTCCAGGCTTCCCCTTTCTCTACCTTTACTGAAGAGTCTCTACTACTGCTCAGCTCCTATTCATTAGAGCAGCTCCTGACTTGAAGTGAAACTGGGCTACCCTCAACCCTAGTCAGCTGATCACAAGATGTGTTTGGCAAAGCCCAAGCTGTACTGCAGGCAGTGAGCACTGGTGAATGGGAGTTAGTGGTTCCTGGAGGTATAGTCAAGGTCTTCAGTCTGGTTCAACTGGTATAGTTACCATTCATCTTTCCGTTTGGTACATCAGATTAAACAAGGGGAGGCTGTTTGAATGGATCAGAATGGAGGGTTTATTTACACAGGTTTTTAGAACTGTTAGAATATTTTAACATTGACATTTCCCTTTAACTATACTGTGAATGCCTTAGACAATTGTACCTCAAGATTTTCATATGATAGACACCTAAGTCACTTCACTAGTTATTGGCCAAATTCTTATTTACCCCAGGGTAAATTCAGGTTAATCCCATTGATAGAAGTAGGCTTGGAAGAATTAGATTTGGTGGTAGATGTATATGATAAAATAGACACAAGCTGACATTTACATTGTCAATTTACAGATGAAGAAATACTGCTTGAATTTAGTTTGATTTAAAAATATTTACTGTGTATATTTTGACAGTGTGAAGTTAAAGCTTTGTTTTTGAATCTCAGCATCAGACACTCCCCATAACAAATTTTAAATTGATAAATCAAAAAAAAGTTTAAAACCCATAATTTTGTGGAACTGTAAAAATTGGATAAAATGCATAAACTATTATTGGTATGTCCGTTATAAAAAAATCAAATTCTACCAAGCCTTTATATTAGGTAGCTACTTTACATTTGTACTGTTACTGAGAGCAGAGCTAAAACAAACACCCCCTTAATTCACTTGTATTTCTATTAAAATTTGTTTTGATTTTTAAATTTACAAAATATACATTTTAGAGCAAATTCCCTTCCCTTATTCCTTTAGTAGTTTACTTCTCTCTCCTGAGGTCTGGAAGTAGGAGGGCGAAGGTAGTCTTCTCACCTAGACCAGTATCCTGCTACTGGCACTGACTGAAAGGAGGACTCACTTGGAGAAGGGAACTAGCACCCCTCTTCTGTGCATTTGCCACATCCCATTTTAAACTACAGTTAGTAAGTGGCTTATAATACTGCATCTCCTCGAAGAACAGAGTTCCATCCCATTTTGCCAAAAAACTCTTGGCTTTAAAGCGTTAGATTAAAGTCAGACTGGAATCTTGAGACTCAATGCTTTTGTAAATGTAAAATACATTCATTACTTTCAGTGAAGCAAATATTGCTCAGTAAAGAGATTGAATTTGCTCTCTAGAAAATGAAAGATGAATTATTTCCTGAAATTATATTTTCTTTTTTTGTAGAAGTTACAGAGAGCACACTCTGTGTTGGCCTAGCAAGGGTGGGTGCCATGGATCAGAAAATTGCTTCAGGCACTTTACAACAGCTGTCCACTGTAGAACTAGGTGGCCCACTACATTCCATGATCATAGCAGGCAATATGCATCCTCTGGAAATAGATATGCTTAAGCTCTTTGCTGTGGATGAATCTAGCTTTGAAGACAATGAATGTCAAAGGAACACTTGAATAAAGAGCCTTTACCTGTCCCCTGCTTTGTGGCAATTTTTAAAATTTAGATTTTTTTCCCATCCTTACTTTAAACATACAAACAGCGTAAGTGGACTTATACTCTGCTACCGACAACACTAGGGGAGTATGAACATTCCCTTGAACAGGAGTTCACATACTCTGCAGATGAAGACATGGAACTGCAAGGAAAGTGTCTTGCTGGTTTCAGGACTGCTTATCAGGAAAGTTTCACAGGTTTGAGCTCATCCTGGGGAGAAGCTTCCCCTTCCCAGGGGCATCATGAATGCTAGAAGACCTACCCCTGGAGGGGAGGAATGGCCTCTGGCTGGGAAGTTCAGATGAACCTAAGCAAGATGAACTGGGTAAGTGTGTACAAAAAATAGCTTGCCAGTTCTGTGCACCCTTACACCACATGCACTGTCCCACTAGCATGAGACAGACCTGCACCACATTCTCCCAACAGGATCAGTGCTCTGGAAAACTTTGCTGTGCTTCGCTCCTGTCCTACTATGCCACCCGAAGAATCACCTATGCCAGGGCAATCCAAGTAGCCGTGTAAGGGTTTAGCTACCCTAGCTCTCAAAGATGTAATTAATTTGGCCTATTTATTGTGTGCAATGGGAAAGTGAATGTGGAAAGAAATTAACGGGGGGGTTTGGGAAACAGCCAGGCCTGTCCATAAACCCTGCTCTACCTAAGAAAAGGGAATAAAGGTGAGAACATTGCAGCCTAGGAATCTGTTGAAGTGGTGACTGTTAATCACCTGAAAGTGACAGGGAATGGAAGAAACCATGTGGTCTGTCATTTCAGGGGGTTGCAGCCCACATGTTGGGAGGTTTGGATATGCCAGTAGGCATCAAAAATTATGTATTGTATTGGCGCCCCTTATGTGATTAAAACTGACCATCTGTTCTGAACTGTTCTACAAAAGCTAGTTTAAGGGGAGTTTTCTATCCAGTAGATCTACAACTTGATATTTAAAAGTTCTTGAAAAATCAGGTCTACAACATGGACTTTCAAGATCCTTACTTGTCAGCTAGTCACATCAGAAAATACACAGGCAGGGTTTGTTTTTAAAACCAAGTTTTATTGAAAGGAAATTTGATCCCAAATCTTTTTCAAATACATCAGATGAAATGTTTTACTTAAACCATTCAAGTAGAAAAAAGGTTACATTAAAATTTTAAATATTGCACTTGGGGCGAGTCATAATGGCTTAACGTCAGCACTCCCAAACCAAGTTACAGTATAGTGTCTCCACAACTGTATTTAGAATCAGCAATTTACTACTTAAACATTTGTTTATAGATGTTCTAATACCACACTATTAAATTTAAGCACACCAATAAGTACTTCATGTATTTGAAATTAACTGGAAAGGTGCAAACAGGACTCTGTTGCTGCTAGGAATGGTTTTGGTAATTTTTTCATTCACATTGCTTGATGTGCTAGCCAGCCCTTTCAGTAGCTACTGATTTCAACTCAAACTAGATCCTGGCCCATATTACCATCAAGGTTTTTGTATATGTGGAAGTGAAATATGCAAATTCCTTTACACAACAGTGCTTCTGCCAAACATTCTGTGAAGAGTAAAATTAACCCACAGGAAGGAACTTACACTTGAAGTGTGGCTCACTAAACCTGAAAGGTAGATAATTCTGCATTTGCACATATTGAGATGAATAAAAATTTCAGTTGCTAGTAGATCCTGGGAGAATGACCTGCATCTTTTGACAGGATACTATAACAACCTCCTGCCTGTGAAGGCCAGACACAGATGGTCACCAACACAAGGGCTTTGAGGAAAAGAGAAGTAAAATTAAAAAAAAATAAAAAGCAGAAAGAGGATCCCTGGTCTTGGGGCTGGGGAGAATTAACCACTGCAGGAGTGGGTAGTGCTATTGTATGCAATGCAGCATCCTATTAAGGTAGGGTCTGAGACCACCATATTTTGGTTTTGAAAAACCAGTATTAACAATGAGAGAACTGGGTTGAAGAAAGCTCCTCTGTATCGTATTATTCCTTTACCATCTAAAAATCACACAGTTTAAAAAATAATCAGCTGTCATACCAAATATAATCGTAAAAGCTAACTGAAGAAAACAGGACAAGGTTGTTCATGAATAAAGGTGCTGATCTGAACTGATACTTAAAACAATCTTAGATGTATTCTCATACCTATTTAATAAAAATACAACATCTTTAAAATCTATTTTCCATTTCATACAATCCTCAAGGTCTCATATGACATCTGAATTATGCAGTACCATAAGTCAGTGGGTGTGAAGGTACACGGAGCAGTGCATTGATTGTTTTCCTTGTAAGTTCTATTAAAACAATTTAGCATAATATTGAAGTACAGTGCTATTCTACAGCACTTTCTCCAGGTATCTCATTTGCATCCCCACAATACATTGATACTTACCATCTGTACTGAACTGGTGGGTATTTCCTTCCTCCCTTCTCTACCCAGATTTTTAATTCTTAAATTTTAAAAGTAAAACAAATCAATCTCAAATATAGTTAAAATAGTGAATCTTAGGTGGAAGCTAGTGCTATTGAGTATGAGTTAGAGTTCTTGATTCTGATAATAGACAGGCAGCCTGTCTAAAACATTTTAGATTTTAAAATTTCACAGGTTAATGACTGGAAGATCAAATACAGATTACTGCAATAATGCATTACAAAAACGTACTTGGTTCAATTATTCTGACATGCTTATTTTTTGTACTAGCTTAACCCATACTGTAGTGTAGCAAAGATACTAGATTTACTTAAGCTCCTCACTTGGGGGCCACTCACGCACAGTGTGTAACTTTATTCATGTTTAACTGTTTACAATCTGATCTTATAAACTCCAATGGATGGCCTGTTTTCCTCCACAATATGTTCAATGCCAAGCAACATTGTAGGTAGTAATCTTATACATATTTCTAGTAATGAGATTCACTGTAGCACCTTGCTGTTATGTCTTCATGGAGAATTAGATGGGATTTTGACAGTTATCAGGTTTGTCAATTAGAAAAGTGAAATTTAGCAAGGTTCTACTGTAATTCCTCCCCCCCCAATCATTCTTAAAATAGACCATCTTCTGCAGGGATTCAGGATAAAGTCAAGAGATTACAACACCTCCATTAGTATATTAGAAGCAGAATCTAATGTCATTTGAAACAAAATAGTTGTAAGTAGTCCTTGATGTTCAACATTCAGGGTTTATATCAGCCTGACACCTGTCCCTCACAAGCATCCTACCCCAAAATGGACCAGAGTTAGCCCAGGACAGAGCATCCTGAAGGCACAAAATGCATTTGTTGGCCTCTATGCTGCCCAACCAATGCTGTTTGGACTCCATGCTACAGGAGTCAATTTACACCAACTTAAAATGCAGGGTATGCCATCTATCTTCTTTTGAACAGTTTACTTGCACATTCTTTTAAAATAAGTCTACTCAGCCAAAAAGTCATGTACTTGAAATGACAACACAATCCTGTTGCTGGACAGCAAACAACTGGCTTCCACACACTAGCACCACATTTAAATTACATTTTACAAAAACAAATGTGGAAGTTATGTGCATCTTGCTATAACATGGCAAACCATCCCAAACACGATTAAGATAGTCATCTTGATTGTAAAAATGTGCATTTCTCATGAGCAAGACACCATGGGCCTAATTCCTCTCCCGAGTCTCAAATTAAAGATCTTCCTAGGCAAGAAAAATTTAATCTTTGTTACACGTAGTTTAAAGGGCAATTTTCATTAAAGCTCAGCGTGCAGAAAACAGATTATGTTCTCAGTCAAATACTGATCTTGGCAAGGAAGATTAGCCATATAACCATCTTGAGTCCTTTTAAAATACACAAGAGAAAAAAAAAAAAACAGTAACATCCAAGCAATTGCTCACTTGCAGCAAGACATTTAGGAAGTCACAGCAACTGAAAAAGCATCCCACAAACATTCAGCTAAAACATTCACAATAAGCAGCTTACCCCAATAATTTGGCTTGTGTTAAAAGTATTTTAAGATGATTAGGAAGCTTTGCTCATCAGCCCAGAAACAAATCAAAGCTGTAAGTCTGGAAAGCATAATCACTCCAAAAAATCAGTTTGAGGTTATGGCTTGTACAATTTAGGTGAAAGAGGCTGGGTCTTCCTTTTAAAATGGTGGCTCAAAGTGACAGAGGCCACCATCCTTAAGATCAGTGGATTGTTGCATTATTGCCTGTGTTAAAGACCACCCAAACAAAAGACAATACCCACAGTCCATGTATGTGTATGACATTATGGAAGCAATGGAAGAGGTCTTACCTTCAGGTTTGAATCACAACTTTGTACAAATTAAAAATTATTAGTTCATTCAGCACTCGTATATCTGCATCAATCTGGTGAGCTCAACTCAAGGCACAGACTAGCAACTGAGCAGCATTCATATATATAAAAATACAGACACAGTGAGTCATACAGGAGGAATAACACTGAATTTAAGAAGCTGCTTATCCCTGTAATATAAAAACTGCAACAATACAGTAACATCTGCAGCAAAGCCATTGCACTATACAAACCATCCCTGCAATTCAATCTCCGGTATTTCTGTCGTCTCTGTCATCCTCAATGCTCATCAACTGTCACTAAAGTTGAACTCATTAGAACTACAATGCTCCTTGGTTTTACTACTACCCATTACTAGGTATTTAAATCAGTTACAAGGACAGTGATATCTGCATCAGAAAAATACCTAGAATTCGTACCAGTCAGCAGCATGTTTGATTTTTCAAGTAAGCATCCTTGTCTTGTTTTACTCCACTAACCTCTGTACATTAAGTGTAAATTTATTAATTCATAAGTTTCCGATCAAACAGAAAATTTATTTCCGAATAATAAAAAGGAGACTTCTTTTTTCTTGCTCTGTGTCCTAGTCAGACTAACCAACAGCTTCAAATGTGGAAATCAAAGATACACTTGAGGGATCTTTACTGTTCAGTTTCTGAATTCAAACGGAATGAGAGACTACAGTAATTTTGCACTGATAACTGCAGTAATCTAATTTTAGTGGAAGCATTGCATCTACAGTACAGGTGTTGTAGGATTGTCTCAGGAATTTAACACTCATTTTGAGTTCAAAATATAAATTAATGTAAGTGCCAGTAAAGATATGGACTATGGGTGTTTCTGGAAAGCGCTCTGTGGACAAATCTTTGTGAGTGTGTGGAAACACACACAAGACCTTGATAAGACAGATCATGCTCATGTCAGAATCAAACAGGTCAACTAAGAGAATGTGACCTTACATAGCACATCCAATAGTTCTCATTTCCACTGCAGATACATTTGCCAGGAAGAGCTCCTCTCCCCTCTTCTCCTCAGTTTAGTAACTACTTCCAACCTCTTTAATGGTCTATTAAAGCCTAGTAGACTAATTTTCACAGCAAAGCTTTGACAGAAAAAAGATTAAGTCCGTATTTGAAAGATAAAAGCAAACCAGCTCTTCCATTATTATCATTATGCTGCAACTGCCTTTCTCTATTGCATGGTGACTTTAGGAACATGGTTATTGCAATACAATTTCCAATTACTATAACAGTAGAGAGAAACTTTCATTCATAGACTTAGACCCAGGGTTGAACATTTAATTTGGTTAAAACAACTCTTAGGACAATATATCAAATAGACAGATGTTTTGAAAGCAAGTTTCCCCACAATAGCTTTAATTTGTAATGTAAATTAAACAAATTTAACTCCAGTTCATTTGATAAGATGCAAAAGTAAAAGGGAGTCTAAAATCTACAAGTATGCAAGTACAAAGTCACATACATCACTAGCAAGAATAAGACTGTGACTGTATAAGAACAAGCTGTAGCCATAAAAGTAATAAAAACCCTTCATGTTCCATGTTGATGCTGGCAAATACTTCTTCTGATATAAAGGCACTTTGAGAACCCAATATGGTTTGGTTCATTAAGTTTGCAAAGTACAAACAATTTTACAAACATACGATTATAATGAAGAATGCCACCCATTGTGACATTATGTACAAGACTGCGCTCCAATTTTTGATAACACTGGTTTTGTGGGAACGAGCAGCTTTCAGGCTTGTTCATGTGAACTGGGGTGTGAATCTACTCAGTGCTAGCCTGCCAGAGACTAATGGTCGATGTGGACCCTGCTGACATGTGCTTAGATCTAGTCCTCTTTAGAGCAGGACTAGATCAAAGTGCACTAACAAACCGTTAATGCATATAACAGGAGCCACATGGGCAGTTAGTCTGCAGAAGGCTAGTGCAGAGTAGATTCACACCCCAGCTTCCTATGAACAAATTTTTTTTTAGACAAGCCCTTCATTAAAGACATGACCAGGAATTGCAGTCCCACAATCTTAGTTTCCTGTTGGAACAATTGTAGTAAGTAAAAAACAAAAAAACAAAAACCCACAAAAATGAAAAAAGTTTGGGGGCCACAAAAGACAAGACCAGAAGTCCAGGACATATCCTTTCAGTTTTTACTCCTTAAACGTGAACTCCAGAAGTAGCCAAAAGGCAGCAGTCTATTTGGTCTTGGTTAACTGGGGTGGTGGTGGCTCTGTCTTGAAGAGTACTATGTTTTATATCATTACAGTACCAGAAAACTTTGGTCCAAAGAACACAATTTATGATGTTCACTACATGGCTGCAAAGTCAATCTGTACATAAAGCTGTCTGACTCCTGCCTGTAAACACAAGAGGGAGAATTAGAAAACTGAACAATTATGACCCACACAACTGTACCCCAGTTCCAAATGCTATCATACGTACACCTTTTTGTTTGTGTACAAACCTTTGTGTTTGTGAACAAACAAATCTACTGGATAGCTTGTTCTATAGTAATGATTTTACGAAACATACTCAAACATCCATTAAAAATGGATGTATGTAAGTGCATGAGTTGAAGATGTGTAGGGCTTCTACAATGTTAAAAAAGCTTATCTTAAAGCACAAGTTCTTCAACCACAATCTAAAGATCACGTGACATACATTTTTAAAAAGTCTAATGTGTGTGTTTTAACCATTAGAACGGATGCCAGTTCAAGTGAGGCAAAGCATTAGGATGTGACGTAGTTTGAACTATGAAGCTGTTCTACAGCAAACAGGGATTTGTAGAGAAGAGAGGCATGGCAATGGTGTATTTATGTGAAACACCAAAATAACTTTTGGCAATACTCTATGAGCACATAAATTACAAATCACCCCTCTGCTCAAAAACCTCAAGAGATTAAACTTTCGTTCCGCCATCATTTTATATCAAATAAGGAGTAAATTATTTAAGAGACTATTAACCCTTAAAGTCATGCTGCTAGGCTGCAAAGATGGTGTGCGTAGTTCCTTATGCAGAATCATCTTCAGGAGAAAGATAACAAACATAGAATGAGAACACATTGCTGAGAATCAGATTAATGTCAACTAGCCTCTTAGATGGCTACGGCAGTGGAAGACAACTTTTAGCGAGCTCAAGATCTACACAAAAAATGCTCAGCTTCCATGCAAATAATCAAAACATCCACGACTGCCTCTCAGAACTTGTCTACATAGGAAGTTATACCAGTATAGTTAACTGCTACAGTCACCATGTGGACACTTATGCTGGAATAAGGAGTAGCTTTTTGCTGTTTAGCTTAAACTACTTCCAAAATGGCATAAACTAAACCAGAAAAAGCCATATTTACTCTGGAATAAGAATGTCCACACAGGGTGTTATAGCAGTTTAAATTGATACCTTACCTTACACTGGTACGACTCATGTAGACAAGCCCTCAGTCAAGGATGTGCCATACTCTAGAGTAAACGTGAGAACTAGAATCACTTGACTTGAGTCTTTAGGAACAGAACCAAACTCGAGAAAATGTAATATGTCTGGGTCCCTGAAGTGTATAGGACTTTGTTTCAGCAGTAATGTATACAGACACTCCCCGGGTTACGCAAGACCCGACTTATGCAAATTTGCACTTATGGAAAAAGTTCCATAAGCTAGGAATAGGAGGTTTTTTTGTTGGGTTGGGGTTTTTTGGCGTAACATTCGGGTATACGTTTCCAACTTAACGCAAAATTCAAGTTACGCAAGGCTTTCCGGAATGGAATGATTGCTTAAGTCAGGGAGTGTCTATATTGAACATCCGAGCTCACTTTGACTAACCTGCCAATTACAACTTTAAGAACTATGATCTCCGGTACTGCTCAAAAAATGCTTGCTCCACCTACTACCACATATCAAAGGGAAAGAAGATGTATCCTTTATCCTAAGTCCATTTGATACCAACCCCTAGAGTGAACATATAGAATAGGTGACATCTTGCTAGCAAAAAAGTCTCTTTCACTGGAGATTCAAGAGATTTGAGATGACAAAATAATTACGAGGCTGTCCATCCAAACAGACTGCCCCCACAGCCAAGCTAACCTTCCCAAGAACTGGCCCTCCCACATATGTAAGCCGTCTCCAGACTGAACTGTTCAACCTATTAGCTGTTTTAACTGACCAAGGCAATTCCTGTTTTCCTCACTGACATTATAAATATTTGGGCTCAAATAAAACTCCCTTCCTTCGGCATCTTGTCCCTCTCTATTGATGATCTCCTTGAAGTTAATCCTAGGTCTATGGGATAATCAGTTCATTATCATGTAATGTTGTGTCACATATTGAATATCACCACTTTAGTAACAATCTGACAAGATTTTATTAAACCTCCAATAGTTAGAAAACGGGGCAAGAAAAAAGTATGCAACAACTGAAAGGTAAATTAAGTTTGAAGCCCATGTATAAAAGGTTTCATCCCTTACTATTTACCTAAGTATTTATATGCTGCTCTCTCCCTCTCCCCACTATCACGGTGCTTCTGAGTGCATCGGAAGGATTTAAGACCAGACATTACAACAATCCCTTACTTTCTTCAAGCCTTGTAACAGAAGTAACTTGGTTAGTTTACAGCTTTGTTTTCAAAGGTGCACGTGTGTTCACTGCACACAACTTTTTTTTTGCAGAAAAGATTAAGCCAAATAAATGAGTTTTGCATTAAGTTTCCCGTCAGGAAACTGCGTTTTCTGCCACCATGACTAGTTATACATCTAAGTGCAAGTTGGTGAACCAAAAATCTGAGGGCAGATGCCCTTCACTGTGAGATAAGTTCAGAGAAAGCAAGTTCTTGGAAGCATTCCCATCTTCCTGTCTGCATCACCTCAGTTTTGCACAGGGTCAACGTTTGGAATTAAAGCCTCCCTTTAATGCAGATGCACTGTGCATTCTTAAGTAAAACAGTGTGGACACAAATAAGTACATGTAAGTTCCTATCTGAACTCTTCAAACAATGCTACTCGAATTTGATGAATTCTAGAATAGAGTTAACTCTGGGGAATATGGACAGGTAGAGGCCAATTCAGAGCTGAACTGATGCTACTCATCATCTACAATCTAAGAATTTCCTGTGTTGGAGAGGCACAGGTATCTGAAGGAAGGTATTCCTCCAACAGACCAAACATAGGATGGCTCTTAGTCTGACAGTGGTACATGGGATGTCTATCCAGAAACATCATCAAGAAGTCAAAAACAGGACACAAGCCTGGATTCTTTGGAAGCTACAGAACAGAGAGGGATAAGTATGTTGGCTTTTATTCATAAAATATGCAAAAGATTTCTTTTTTTCTGGAGAAAACTTCCTATTTCATTAGAGTGAAATCAGGGAAGGAGAAACATTGGAACTCTATATTATTTCAACTGCCCAAATATATACCATTTTTAGAACTGAATGGTATACAGCACCTTGTAACACTTGAGCGTCAGATCCTGGTCAAGGTAAGATGTCTTGTGACTTAGAGGTTAGATACAACAAGGTGAAATGTAGCTTGTTAGAGTAAATGCAGCAGATACCATTAATTTTTTTTTAAACTGTGGCATCATATGTTACGGACTTCAGATATTAGCTATAGACAGCCAATTGAATCTCATTGCCTTTCCTTTTAATGCATCAGTTAGTGATAGAAAACTGGCTTTGGTTGTTGATTTTTCTTCCTTTAACAAGAGAATATCAATTTCTAATGAAGTGCCCATGTAGTCTGTATTGATTTTGGCAGTCTAACCTCAGCTGGAACCACTTTTACCACACAGTTTAAGATACAGAAGTTATTTCTTAGCCTAAGAAAAGGGGAAATGCAATGATCTCAAACCAGCATATGGTAATGGTTGGTAAATGTTGACTTTAGTGGCTACCACCGCCTGGAAGTTGCTAGAAGGCAACAAAGCATGCAGAAAATGTGGCTTCTTAGAGCAACAGAAGTGAATGCCAATACAGAGGCATCACAGTGGATGCAGAAGTAGGGTTAGTCTCTGTGGTCAGACATCTCATCTTGAAAGCCTCATCTGTTTTCTTGGTCCCTGGTATATCAACATAAGGCTTCAATGCACCTCTAAGACTACAGCATTCTGATGTCATGTCTCCCTTTAAGAGGCAGCAAAGAGACTGATGAAGAGGAATGAGCCACATATATTGAACAGGTTTCAGTTTAACCATTCTGCTTCTGGTAGCTGGAGTTAATCATAAGTTTAACAACAGTGTTTGGTTTGGTGTTAAAGACAGAACACAGAACTGTTACTTTTATAAACATTTTGTTGCTCCACTTTTATTTTTACATCCATGTTTTCTCCATCACACACACACACACGCACGCACACACCACGGTATCCAAGCATGCTACTGTGTTCCGAGTTTCTAACAAGTAAGGCAGACATACCTGAGTAAAAATATTGTGAGTTTGGCTTAGAATCCACTTGGCGTCAGCATCAGGAGCTACAAATAGTTTCAAGGTCCCTATGTAAACATCACTACAAAGGGTCCAGAAGTGTGGATCATGTAAACTGTAAACTCCTTGCAACTGCTGAACCTAAAATACCAATGACAGACATTTCAAAAATGATTTCTGAAAAAAAATACATTACCACACACTGTGCTTTCCTTTATAGCAAATAGCTAATAGCTAATATAAATGTCAGGCATAAAGTACTCATCTTCATAAGAGCATTTAGTGAGGTCTCATTTAAAATTAGTACTTTTTGTCTTCAAAAGCATGAGGAGGAGAGTTAAGTGGAAAGGTTCTATTACATATCCGCACAACTGCTGCACTAGGCTACAGTTGTATTACACATTCCCTTCACTGGAACCTGGTGTTTGTTCTTCACTCCTTTCTAAAAACAGTTTTGTTTGAGGCAAGGAAGGCGGCACATGTACAGTTGTTTCAGGGTGTGCAAGATGCACCCAATTCTCATCTCAACCAGGAATTCTTTTTGTGAGATGTTTAGTGCTACACAGCAATCCCATAAACCACTGGGGGAAAAAAACAAGGACACTTCTTTGGTACATGCATCATGCTAGCATTCCATAAGAGACATGAAATGTATGCAACACATACAATACTGTATAGCTATCAGGGACACAATTCCAAATGCAAACTATGTTTTTAATATGCCTCACCACTTCTTACGAAAGGTTAAGGTAACTGCTCTAGAGGGGGAGAGAAAAATACTCCTTTTTCTATTCAAAGGATCTTCAGCAATGGCTGCTGAACATCAGTTCAGAACTGGAGAACGAGCAAATTCTACAGACAAAGAACCAACTGGTCTTCTTGTGAAATTTCCATTATACTGCTCTCTAATATGCACATTAGGCTTACACCACTTTTTTTTAAAAAAATATATCGTGTCAAAGGTTTTGAGATCTATTCCAAGCCAAAAAAAGTGTATACTGTGAAGGTTAGGTTAGGACTACAGAATATGTAGAATTTGTGACTTCAGATAGTCAAATCCAGGTTTTTTGTTATGCTTTTGAGCATTTCCAGATAAGCTTTCATTCATATGTATGTGTTTAGGATAGATTTAAGGAATCCTCTGTGGATTTACTGTTAGGAAAACATTCCAGAACACCCCCTAGAAGTCCAAACGTACGTTGCTTATTCATTTAATAGTTAAGTCTTATGCAAACATGTCCTGAACTGGAACAGCTCACCCTCTGATAGCACTGAGGCAGGGCACTTTCCAGGGAAGGCGGAGTTCGCTGCATTAAGATTCCAATGGACTCTCTTAAAAGTGGAACAACACTAGAAAGAAAGTAAGAAAGAACGAACGAACAGTTAATTACAGCCACATCTTCAAAGGATGCAGAATACAACAGCATTACCACCACTTTCTGATAGAATAAGTAAAATCAGTCAGGATGCATGAGACAATACACTGAGGAGAGAGCATTATTACAGATTCACCAGAGTGGGGGAAAAAAAACGTTACAATGACATCACAGTAATACAAAAGCATGAATCTTTATCGCTCAGGCATTTTCTATAAAGACCGTCAAGCAAGAGTAACAGTTTCATTTTGTGGGATTTAGGATGGAATCTTGAAACTATGTTCTAAAACATAGGGAAGAAAAATCATATGGTAAAGTGTAGTTTAGAACCAAGATCAATTTCAAACAGCAATTATAATAACCATAAAAATGTGCAAGAAAAGTTAAATCATTCTTGCTTTTGTCTCTGGCTTGAGACATATTTTTCTTATGAACTAAGATGGGGGCAGGGGAGGACATCATAAAACAAAATAAGCATGAACCAGTCCAGCCAGAACAAAACGATTTGTCAAGAACAGCCAGCTTAGCAAATTCTTGATGTTAACAAAATGTGGGGGCCTCATCCAAGCCCAAGCAGTGAACATTTGGAAGCAATTTGAGGTTCCTTCCTGGCTGTCTACTCTAGTGCAAGGAGCAAAGAAGGAGCATTGTACCAGCTAGGACAGAGGTTTCACACAGAACAAGTTTTACAATTCACAAGTTTTACAAATTCACTCCTCATGAGCAAATGCAATAAGTTCACAAGCTCTTAAAATACATCACCTTACTGCATATACCAAGAATAAAAGTACCCTGAACACCATCTTAAAACGACTACACCCTTTTGGCTTAGTGTAGCATAATGAAACTTCACAGATGAAAAGTAGTTTGATCTTGTACAATGTATATATATTTCAGCTTACATTTAAAACAGACTGCACTTGTAAACCACCTGACACGCTCTGACAGTAGGATCAGCAATATCTGAAACTGGAAACCAGATGCCAACACCAGTACAATAATTGGAATAAATGTATTGCTTCCGAGTGTCACAATCAGAGGAGTGATGGGATGAATGTAATCAGAGGGAATTTAGAATGAATCAGGAAAGATTTTGTAAGAGTGAGATCAATTAGACCATTTGCCAAAAGAAATTGTGGAAGCCTCATTTAAAGCCAAACAAAGCACTGGAGACACATTGTAGAGAAAATTCTGTTTTGGCACAGGGGATGGACAAGATGATCTCATGGGTCTTTGCCATTGCTAATTTGTTAGTCTGTGGTAAGTTTAAACAGTGATGTGTCACGTCTTTCAGACAGTTTGACCTATAAGTGTACAGGAACTAAGCTGTTCCCGACAATGGACCCCTATATTGTGTGTGTCACAAACATCACTTTTCAAGTGAGAACAGGCATCCCTGAATGGATCTGAAGTTAACCTGAACTATAATTCATAAATTTACTTCCTGGTATGTGACCTTTTACAGTACTATGCAGAATAGGGATACAACTTGAATACCAGCTTACTGAGAACTCTACATTTCATAGTGACGTGCTTTGTCAGTATTTTAACATAAGGCTCCGACACCTAAAGCTTTAGATAAACTACAGGGACCAGGACTGCACATTCTTTCATAGAGGAGGGCAAGAAGGCCTATTAGCTGGTCTTCCTATTTAAACAGAAGTGTCTTCCTCAGCCAGAGAAGGAGGCCATACCAGTCAGCAAAACAACATATGAAACTGAACTTTGCTGGAAATATTTATGACTTCCTAGAAAAATATAACTATTGATAGCATAAAATGGTATTTAACTTGTGTCATTTGAAATTGGGAGTGGAGGTGAAGTGTCTGTTGAAGGTCTGGGTGTATCTACCCTCTTGAGAGTCTGAAAATTTTTGTCATTTGGTGCAAATTAGTCCATTCTAAAGGTTGGGTTTGGCTAGTCCGTATGGCTGGATCAAACCAATTTTTAAACATGGTGCACACTGGACGAAGGAAACACCCTGTTAGAAAGCAATTTAGCAGAAGCTATCTTTAAACCACGGTTGCTTAACTCTGCTGGGACCCCAATGTAGACAGGATTTAAGAGATTGGACATTTCTAAAGTTTTGTAATTATGAGTCCCCAAAGATAGCGTGTGAAGCATCCCCTTGACAGATAATAAATCCAGTTGTAGCAACACTTAACACAAAAAGAACTATCTTCCCAACCTCAATTCTTACACAAGTAAGGGACTGAAAAATGAAGAGATTTCAAAAGATGAATGGGAAAAAGATGACCCCACTATCTTCCCAGCACATGCAGTGTGACAGGAAAGTCTTACTGAAAAGCAAAAAGCCATCCCTAAAAGGAAATGGGAGGAAGAGTTTAAAGACAGAATCTCACCCCTGTGAGGAGACTTGCGTTTTCATTACTTGTATTTGTGAAATGGTCCTAACAAGGCTTTGAAACAGACATGTAACTAGATAGTTTTAGGCAATAATACATTTCACACCTTCGCCTGCTGCCTACCTAGACAGAATTTTCTGCAAAGCAGCACTGCATTTATTAAAAGCCCAACCACATAACCAATACAGCTGTGTCAAGGAACCTGGTTACTATGTTGTTTCAGTCTGTAGTGTACAATGGAGCTGAAAAATGTTCTATAATCAAGCTAATGTCTTATCCTCCATGTCCCTCTAGTGTGGTCACTGAACTTAGGTTAAGAATATAGCTTAGTTATGGAACAGTGTTGAAACAGACCAGGGACAATATAAGCTCATCTCCACTGCACTGCGGATTACGGGCTGTGAACTGTAGTGTAACCTACTGTGTTGTGCTCTAACTACCCCACATAGATCCTGCTGGCACGAACTAAAAACTATCCTGTTCGCACTAACATAGTACTGTTGGAAATGGGACTACATCAAGGTGAGCGAGGTACCTTTTAGTTCGACACAGGGAATTTAAAGAGCACAATAGGTTAGGATGCTCTACAGTTCACAACCCCTTTAGTCCAGACCGTGGTGCCATGTAGACAAGCCTTATGTTGAGGTTGGGTTCCCTGACTCAAGACATAGCTGTAGTGCAGAAAGTTGCATTGTGAAAGTCATCTTTGCAGCAGAAAGGGACAGCTATTATTTCAGGTAAGTGAAAGTTCTGATTTGGCAGAAAGCCAGCTGTGATAAAGTGGGGGTTTTCAGAATATTTTGTATGCATATTGTGCATGCCTCCATTTCCCCTATGTACTGCAAGTTTAACTAGGGGAAGGGGAAAAAGGTGTTTCTTTGCAGAAGAATCCAGAGATCCAGATAGGCCCTGGGTCCTGACAATTGTCTGGTGATTTGCTATCAAGTACCTGCCAACCCTGGCCCTCTGCAGGAAGCCAGCCGGTGGGGCCAGCTATAAAACAAAGAGCAAGTCAGGAGGAGACCAGGTGACCCTGTTAGCCTGGGAAAAGGAACAAAAGACTAAGAAGGGGCCAAGGGGGTAGCTACATGTGGGCCATGGTCTGCTGGAAGCAGGGATGCTGAGGGTCTGAGAGAGCGCACCCTGGGCTCCAGTCAGCCCCAGAGGGACTTGGCTGTTTTCTGTTCTCCATGCTAACCTAAGGGCCCCCATGCTGTATTCCAGACATTTAACAAATCCTTCTGTTTTACATCACTGTCTCAGAGTCACTCTAGTCTAAAGAGGTCAGGGTTCCATTGCTCCCTTGGGATGTGCAAGTCTTCCCCTGGAGATCCAATTCGAGTGGACTCACTGAGGGGAGCTCACAGACTGAAGGCTTGAAGGTGCGGTCCCAGGAATGTGGTGAAGCCAAGTGGCTTACCCCAGTGAGCGGGAGTAACCCTCAAGGAGGGTTGTCACACTGAAGGGGTTCTACCAGCCATGTGAAAGCACCACCATATGTGTGGTTCCATGATACCAATATTAGTCAGCCTCTAAAAGTGAGAGAATCCAGAGTTTAGGGCCAGTGATTTTCCATTCCCCCCCCCACACACACACACCCCCCCCAGGGTAAGTTTTAAACAAACAATACTGTACACAGCAATGATTGTGAAGCTTGGTTGAGGTGGTGGAGTCAGAGGGTGGGATATTTCCCAGGGAATGCCTTACTGCTAAATGATGAACTAGCTCTCGGCTGAGCTCTCAAGGGTTAACACGTTGTTAATGTAGCCTCATACTCTACAAAGCAGCAGGAATGGAGGGAGAAGACACACACACACCACATGCGGGGGGTGGAGAGGGAGAGACATGCGCATTGCCTCTTTAAAGTACACTGACCCTACTCTAAGTACACTGCCTTTTTAAGCAGATCAGAAGTTGAGACAGCAGCTACTGCCATCATGCTCCCTCGGTCCTGAGCCCTGTCATGTCCCCGTCCCCCTGCTCTGTGGAGATGGGGGGCAGGAGTGTGTGTGGGGGAACAACACCCTGACATTACCGCCCCCTCCCCCCCCACAGCAAGCAGGAGGCTCCCAGGAGCAGCTCTAAGGCAGAGGGCAGGAGCAGTACATGGCAGTGGGGGGAGGGACAACTGAACTGGCCTGCACTTGATAGCCTGCTGAGCAGCTGCTGCACAGGGAACTTAGCGGACCGGGGAGCTGATAGGGGGGCTGTCGGTCCACCATGGTTCCAATCCCCCACCAGCTCGCTGCAACAGGCTGCTTTTCCTGCAAGCAGTGGACAAAGCAGGTGGCTGCCAAACAACATTATAAGGGAGCATTGCGCAACTTTAAATGAGCATGTTCCCTAATTGAACAGCAACATAACAACGAAACAACATTAACCGGGACAACATTAAGTGAAGAGTTACTGTACTAGAAAGCATTGAGATCGTGTTGACTCTATGCTTGTGAGAGTACAATTACTTTCTGGGCCAACCCATCAGGAATGAGGGTAGAGAATACTAAGAGGGTAAAAAGTGGAGTTTGGCCAAACATCACTAATATTTTGATTTTTTCCACAGTTTTTTTAATTAGTCATGGTGGGGCTTGAAATTCTTAGGCTTTTTTCTCATGAGGTAGCTCATACACTAGAACTTCCATTCGCTATGATTAGTTCTTGATGGCAACAGACTGAGAAGGAAAGCAAACAGCATGGAAGCGTCCTGGGGAACAAGCCACAGTGTATTCTTAAGCATTCTTGCTTAAGCACACTCTGCAAACGATGCAACTAACAGAAGATGCAATTTCCATAGTGACCGCATCTGGGAATAGAAAAGGTTGAGGCAACCATGTCACACTGCTGGATAGTGTAATGGAGCTGTAAAGCAGCACTAACTAAGCAAGAGATAGGGCCTGAACCTGCTGCCTGAAAAGAACAGTTACATAAATGTCCAAATGTGTGTAGATCGTGCAGAAGCAGCAAGCAGTGAAGCACATCACACTCTCAGATACAGAGGAAGTGAAAGGTGTTAAAAGGATCAAACAGAAAACAACGTATGAGATATTTACAAGATCAAAACACCGTTTGTGGCTAACAAGATTTGGTCAATAATCTAAACGTACCAAAGATTCGCCAGATTAAACAGTGATCTAGTTTTCTGCTTCACTGTCAAATATTGATTTAATTATTTGTAGAGTTTCATCACACATTTCTAAAAACACCTGAGCTCAGACTGCATTACCGTTTATGGCATTGTCAATGTTGGTGCAGCTGCATCATTCTTGGAAAAGAAGTGAGTTTTTTAGAATAGACAGCCTTGGGCAGCAAGAATGAAAAAAAATATACGCAGAACACTGCATAATCATACACTTTATTTACACCACAAAGAGGAAGTTAGATTAAGGCTGTCAGCAATTTAAATACTAAAGGAAACTTGTGACAGTCTGCTGAAGGCAAAACAATCCCTGCTGAGTTTCAGGGACCAACCCTGGTCTTAAAAATCTAAATTCAGATTTCAAATCATTTCCTTCCAGCAGCTAACCCTTTTCATTTGCAGTATCAACAAACTTACAACTGCACAAATATTTCTGTAATTTTTTTACCTTTAAAGTTTTGAAAAAAAAAGGGTTGATGACTTTGTCTAGATGATGAGTTTTACTTATATCGCCAGGTACCACAATTAAGCTAATTAAATTTGTGAATAAGTTTTTCCTTCTTGTGCTTATTCCACTTATCTTACAGCACTGTTAATATCCATCCATCTTGGATTCCTTTTGTGGGGCAGGTTTTGGCCTTGTAGGTGACAAAGCTTACTGAGGCACTGAAACTCAGGCACTGTACAGCTGCCACAGTTCTGCCCCTAAGTATAGACAAGATCAAGCTGGGATCAAGCTGCACTGAGCTAATTTGAAGCTTTCCCCTGTACTTTTAAATGGGCCAACCTCAATTAGCTTAATCTATGCAACCCCCTGCTCGTCCTTTTTACACAATTCAGGGTGGCTCCAGTACAGCTATACCATTTGCTGGCCGGCCATCCCGATGGCTGCGTAGTTGGGGGCCGTTCAAGCTCTTTTGCTTTGTCTTCACTAGGAAAAATGAGTTTAAAAACTCAAGTTAGCAGAAGTAACGTGCTACTGCAGTAGAAATCATAAAATCCAAGTGTCAGATCCTATGTTTATCAAGGCAATGGATGCAATTTAACAACTGTGGCCCATAATAGATAGTACTGCAAATGGTTTAGGACACTTGCTTCAAAATTTTCTTTCTGAACATCAGTGAAAGCAGATCTTTGCAAGCACCGTTAAGGGCCATCTGCTCAAAATTCCACACCAAACATAATCTTGGGTTTAATAAAAAAATTTGGTAATTTTTTTTCTTGATTTTAATCATATAGTTAAACAACGTGATTAAGTTTTGCCATTGTAATAACTGTTCAGTTATATATGTAAATTGGTTATGTTTTTCCAAACCTGAAGAAGAGCTCTGTGAAGCTCGAAAGCTCATCTCTTTCACCAACAGAAGCTGGTCCGATAAAAAGTCTCACCCACCCTGTCTCTCTCATATATGTAACCTTCAATTTAAATGGGGTTTCATAAGTCTACATTTATAACACTACTTCTTCCTCCATAGCGGATTTGTACCATTTCATGACCAAGCAGTTTCAGTTCTTTCCTAAAAAAAGAGGGGGGGTGAAAGGGAGGAGGGAAAAAAATGAAAGCGTAATCCACTGGAAAGAACTTCTCTGGTAAATTAAATGTTTGTACCCATTCAGTCACTGCAATTAAATGCCTTGTTCCTTTGACTGCTTAATATGCAGTCCATGTGCTTTCCCAGATCCAGTACCGTATTTAGTATATGGTATCTTGCTGTAATCGCTGTAGCTTTGAAAGTGGTTTCTAGGAGACCTCTTGCTTTATGTTATGGTCATGTTTTTCTGTTGATTAATTCTATACAGCTGCTTGACCACACTGTTTGGTATTAAAATTGCTTCAACATTTTGGAATATTTGTTGCCTGAGACTACAAAATACACAGTTTTTATATTTCCATACTTAACGTAGTTAAGGACCTGCACAATAATTTGTGGCTTCTGAAACCCATTAAATTTAAGTGGATCCATGCAGGAAGACCAGAAGATAGTTTGAATACCAGGAAACTTAAGAGGTACTATAATGTTCAAGCTTGAGAACAATTTCAGATAGGGTACTTGCTACATATTTTAAAAACAAGACCATTTTAATCTAGACATTTTCTGTTTAATCTTGTGAACAGATGCTGTCGGGGGTGGAGGAGTAGAAAAAAGTTAAATCTTTGTTTTCATTAAATAATAAGACCAGCAGAATTAACCCTCAGTTCCTGAGCAGCATGTACTGCAATGCTCACTGCATGGTCCCTTTGAGCCGCCAGCCTTGTTAGTGAGCAAACAATTCAGATTCATGAACATCTCACTCTCTTTTGAGGGAAAACCACTATCTTGGCAGCAAAATAAGTGTGCTCTGAGCTCCCAGACATACCTTGATAGTATACTATCATTAACTACATGTGAGAGGGAGTACAACAGTTTTGACAACACTGTTTGACAACCTGGCAAATCTCATGAGATAGGCAAAAGATCCGAGTGGCCCAAGAGTAAGATGGATATGGATCTGTCCACCTTTCAGAATAAGCTGTGTTTTTCATATTAAAGTTTACTATGATCTCCACAACCCCCATAAAATTGGCTTTGAACAGCTTGGCCACTCACATGGAAGGAGCTAAACCGTGTTAAACAATTTTCAAAAACATGTACCGGAATCTATGCAATCAGGTAATACATGCACAAAAACAGTTTAGGGAGAATCTGTATTTCAGTATTCTAATGAGTTTTAGAACATTCCCAAAGCTGTGAACAGGGCCGAGATGGGAGAGGATATGCCAGAGGTCCCCAGTATGATCAGGAATGTCTAAGGGTGAGAAGGGGTTCCTGATGTCAAATCAGATCAGCTACTTACAGCATCTTTACTCAAAACTGGTCTTCTGTGAAGCAGAGGATTGAGAAAAACTGCAGAATGTAGACAACTTTCCTAACTGAGAATGCACCCCCTCACACCCACCCGTTTGGCAAGGCACCAGAAAAAATCATCAATGGAGAATGGGCAACTTTTGCTGACAAGTAACAGTATTAGTACAATGAAGTTTACAGGGTCAGTTTTATCCCTGCAGCCAACAGTTGAACAGCAAGAGTGAAAAAAGTCTCCCTCCTTCTACCTTCTTTCCCCAAGCCTCTGCTTCTCTATGTTTCAGAGCAAAAGGGAAAGTTGGGCTATGTCTTCACTCCCCAAAAATGCAAAATAAAAACTAGCATTAATTATCTCACAGAAAAATCCTAGTGGAGACAAAACACTGGTAGTTTTTATACCTATGTAATTAGGTGAGGTCAACATCATTCCCCGCACACACACGGGGGGGGGGGGGGGTGACCTCTCCTAGCTACATGGGGTAAAAATTATCAGCATTTCAACTCCACTAGGATTCTAAAGTGAGATAACTAATTCTACAGTGAGGTAACTAATGTGATTAGTTATTAGTGATCTTGCTGTCAAAACATACCTTTTTTGGGATGAAGAATCTTAGGCTGTGTCTTTAAGGCAGACGACTGTGCTTATTTCTACAATAAAATTAACCCCTCTTAAGTTAGCCTCTCTCAAGTGAGAGCAACTACACAGAAACAACATTCAACCTGCACATAGTCATTGTGTTGGCAGGTGCCTCACACCATAACCAACCAACTCGAGTTGAGAATACTACCACACCTGAATTAAGAGCTTGTGCGTATGACTCAAAGTAGGAGCAACACTCAAGTTATAGAACGCTAGTTAACTCTGCAATGAAGACAAGCTTAATTTCACTGCAGCTCATGATTTTCTTGAGTCTTGCACTGTGCCATTGTGGAAAGCTGTGAGCAGAGCAGAGGTATGTAGGTCATTAATAGAAAGGGAACAAGAGATTGCTCCAAAAGCTACATCAATGAGAGCTGTTCACACGGGTACCAGGATTCCCTAACATTAAGTGAAAAAAATCTAAATTGAAGTGGACATTTAATCCAAATCAGTTGCTCACCCACAGAGGAAATGCATCAGCCAGCAGTAGGGAGATTAACATCTTATTTGAAAAGGGTAGTGTCTTTGAGCATACTGTTCCTTTTCTACCTACACTTTGTTTCAATTAACCCACTGCTATATTGTCTGAACAGATTAGCACATCTTCACTGGAACAGACTGTCTTCCTTTTCAGAATGAATGGGTATTGTACAGTATGTCTGGACTCCTTTCTGGTTTTGGGTGAACGTAGCTGCACTGAGAGGTAGGGTGGATAAGATGTAAACAATTTACATAAACCAAAACAGCAAACCAAGATCACCAAATATTCCAGCAACAGATGCAACTTCTAACCCAAACCCTAAAACAGTTTCACTTCAGAGGTGAGAGTTAATTGCATATATACAGTTGAACTCTTACCCTATAGACATAAGAATGAAAGGGAAAAAAAACATTAACTAAAACTGATTGCCATCAAGAATCAAAATGTGATAATCATCATTTATTATGCTGTAGGTTCTTTACAAGGTTTGAACTTTCATTTTTCACATCTGCCTTAGCTTTCACTTCAATTCTTGAGCAGTTCCCTCCTAAAAAGCAGCATACTATAAAAAGACATTTCCCTATGCAAAGCCCCTCACTATACAGTCTTAAAGAGCACCACATTGCTATCACTTTTTTCAACACCACTTCAAGAAGTTAACATGAAGTCCTGTTTAAAGACAGGAAATCAAAAACAGTGCTTTAACAGTGAAAGTGTACAAGATAGGCAAACTCTTCACTTTACAATTCACACCTTTTTCTGACACTTCCACCCTCTACAAACTGTGTATTCCCCTGCAAACTTTTTGGTTTAAGCTCTATTTGTTATTCAAAGCCTTGTTATTCCTCTATTTTGAATGTCCTTCTAGAGTAAGCACTTTTATACGTTACTTTAAAAACCACATAAAAATGTGCAGCGCAGTATATTGCCATGATGTGGAAGTTGTCAGGTTGTTACACAATAAAGCTCCATTATGTTGCTCAGATGTTCATGGCATTACACTGGCATCAAGCCAAAGCAACATGACAGTGCAATTTGATGTCAACTGTGCTTCAAAATAAAATGATTTGGGGAACCACTTTTAAAAAAAGGAGTGCTTATGTTTCCCAGTTTTTTTGTTCTTCCAATCTAAACATCCATAAGTTGTGTTGTCATCTACAACACTGCATCAAAACAGTTATAAAAAGTTGTATATGGTCAAGCAACAAGTTTTGTGGTCTCAATGGCTCTGTCTTGAGGGGCAAAAAGAGTGTATTTTTCAATTGTATTAGCTCAAGCTGATGGAAAACCCTCAATAAATATGCATGTTAACACATCTGAAGTCATGTTCCAACCTAGGTTTGATCGAGGGCTCCGCAGTAGGCTACAACATGGTCTGTTAATATAGTGGCAAAAACATACATTTTATAGGGGCTTTTCAACAGTATTAGGCTAACCTGCTTGACTGAATGAACTTGATTGAAATACATGCCCCTTTTGCCCAACAAGACATACCTTATGGGCATACACATCCAAAAGATTTTAAATTTGTAATGCTGAAAAAAAGTAATTTATTCCCACTATCATGGACAGCAGAAATCGAAGTTTGGGTTACATGATGAAGGGGATTTCAGGATCATACTTCATGTAGTAAATCAGTTTTATGAAGTTATTGATGCATGTGCTGAGTTGTCATCTGATTTACAAATCCCATTTCAAGTGTTTAGTCTTAAAATGGTAATTTGCATGAGCACAGGGACGGGGGGCCAGAGAATTCAGGACTCAAGTATAGGCTGTGCCTCCTAATGAAGGCATTTTCCTCCCATTTCCTTGGAATTTGTCAGTTTATTCTAAACTAAAAAAATACGTAAAAATAGGTAAAGACCAAAATAGAAGGGCAGTGTGGGTGGAGGAGAAGGCTGCTCAGCATTCACAACATACTGGTCAGGTGGTCTCGGCTGCCAGGGTCTTGCTCCCTGTCCCTCTTGCTCCCCACTGCTCAAAGAAAGCAGACAGTGCCACACTGAAGAGCCAGGAGGGGTGCACAGTGGTGAGCTGGAGCTGGTTCACTGGAACCGGCTGTTAAATTTAGAAGCCCTTTTAGAACCGGCTGTCCCACGAGGGACAACCAGTTCTAAAAGGGCTTCTAAATTTAACAAACGGCCAAAAGTGGCGCCTTTGGCGCCAACTCCGTGGGTGCTCCGGGGCTGGACCACCCACGGGGAAAATTTGGTGGGTGCAGAGCACTCACCAGCAGCTCCACGCCCCACGCCCGGCCCCAGCTCACCTCCGCCTCCTCCTCCTCCCCTGAACATGCTGCCCCGCTCTGCTTCTCCACCCTCCTCCTCCAGTTTCCCACGAATCAGCTGTTCATGTGGGAAGCCCGGGGGGGGGGGGGGGGAGGGGCTGAGAAGCAAGCAGCGGCTTCGCGCTCAGGCCCACGGAGGCGGAGTGGAGGAGAGCTGGGGGAGGGGGCAAGGAGGGTCGCCGGGGCTGCAGCAGGTAACCCGGGGGGGGGGGGAGATAGGGGAACCACTCCCCACCCCAGCTCACCTCCGCCTCCCTGGGCCTGAGCGCAAAGCCACCGCCTGCTTCTCAGCCCTCCCAGGCTTCCCGTGCAAACACCTGATTCACAGGAAACCGGGGGTGGGGGGGTGGAGAAGCAGAGCAGAGCAGCGCATTCAAGGGAGGAGGCAGAGGTGGAGCCGGGGCCAGGTGGGGAGCTGCCAAGCACCCACCAAATTTTCCCTATGGGTGCTCCAGCCCTGGAGCACCCACGGTGTCAGCGCCTAAGGCACCATTTTTGATGTGATCAGTGGGGGGGAGTGGCCGCTCCCGCTGCCCCCTCCCCCCCCCAGGAGCCAGAGGGACCTGCCAGATGCTTCCTGGGAGCTGCCCCAGATAAGCACTACCAGGACTCCCCACCTCGCCCCCAGCAGGTCCCTCTGGCTCTTAGGGGCAGGGTGGGCACCCACTACAGTGGCCTACAAGACCCTCCTGCCCAGTTCAGTCAGGGGACAGGGGAGGGAGGTGGATGGGGCAGGCGTCCTGGGGGTGGGGGGGGGCATCAAGGAACACGGTGGGTTGGATGGGGCAGGAGTCCCAGGGGGCAGGGGTGGGCCACGACCCCCTCGTGGGGTGAGGAGGGAACCGGTTGTTAAGATTTTGCCAGCTCATCACTGAGTGCACCCCACGAGTATGAACCAATCCCCACTGGAGAGAGCACTTCCTACCCTGGCCCTGCAGGATGGAGCCATCCAGTTCCCCTGCCACTCTGAAAGGCCAGGAGCTACTACTCACTGGGTGCAGCCTTCTGCTCTGCTTCAGCCCCATCTGCTTCCTCCACAAAGAATTCAAGTCCCCCAAAAAATGAAGTTCGGGCAGGGGTGTTTGAAAGTTACTAAAACCGGAATACCGGCTTTTAAAAATCCAGGATTGTTTTGGAGAAATATCAGTAAATACAGAAAACAAAATGCCTTACTCATAATACAATGATACTAAATGATACACTAAATTGGAGGTTTTTTTGGGAAAACCAGATACTCACTGAGACTTGCAAGGATAGGTGAGGTAGAACTCCAACAGGAGTCAAGATAGGCAGATGCAGCTATTGGCTCAAACTATTAAAACTCACAGAGAAGTAGTTTCCCACTCAAATGACCTAAAAGTGATATGGATTAACCAGCACTAACACAAGCTCTCTCATCCAGGTCTTCTTAACTGGAACAGAAATGTTTTCACAGTGCTCACATAATCCTGCAGCATTTGACTTTGTTTCTCTAGTGGAGGGGGAGAGAAGTAGGGGGGAAGAGACATTGCTCTTAACTAGTTACTCGGTCTCCATGCATGTGTAGAGAGCAGGGCAGGCGTAATTCAGTTGGAAAGACAGAACAGGATGTGGTAGCCACCAGTCATGCCCAGAAACTTTTCTGAAGCTGTATAAAAAAATGTTCATAGTGGCAACCCAACCGACTGGTCACACTCTAGTCCCTCTCTGAGAACTGAGCCAACCAGAGAGCAAGGGGGGGGGGAGGAGGAAGAGGTCAAAAATAGAGTTAAAAACAGTCCTGTGGACTCAGCAGAAGATCGACATAGGATCAAATGACGTGTTACCTGTGTGGGCTGTGTCCAATACCAACAACACGGATACAGGCTGCAGACATCTGCTCACCAGCAACTGAGAGGATCAACCAGCTATTAACCCCAGGGCTGTAATGCTGCTAGCTGTGGCTTTGAAGAGCCAAGTGGCACACGTTGCATACATACACACAGGCTATAACACTTTTTGGTGGCTATGCAAATACTGTAGCTGATTTCCATCTTGCCCCTTAAAACTTTTCATTTAAGTATTTAATTGGCCAGGTTCTTTTTTCTTCTCTTTGCTCTGTATGTCTCAGTCTAGCCCAGTTAGGCCAACAAGCTACATCCACCTACTTAAAGTAGGTCTACACAACAACTGAGACTATACTAGCATAACTATGGCATAGAATAGAATATCAGGGTTGGAAGGGACCTCAGGAGGTCATCTAGTCCAACCCCCTGCTCAAAGCAGGACGAATCCCCAATATTTGCCCCAGATCCCTAAATGGCCCCCCTCAAGGATTGAACTCATAACCCTGGGTTTAGCAGGCCAATGCTCAAACCACTGAGCTATCCCTCCCCTCGCATAGCCCTGTAGCTTGGACACAGCCTACACTAACCAGTGTTTTTTCTCACCAACTGCCTGAAGGGCATTAGCCCTCTTCCGTCAATACAGCTGTGTCTACACTGAAGTTCATATTGGCATACCTACACTGGTGAAAGGTGTGGTTTCCTCACACCCCTGACTGACATAGCTATGCCAACACAGCTGCACCTACATTGAGGGTTATGTTGATAGAAGAGGGCTTCTGTTACTATGGCTAACTCCGTTCAGGGAGATGGTGTCCTATACAATCATCTGTCAGCATATGCTGTGTCCATGGCTATGTCTACATTGCAGAAGCTACAATGATGCTGCAGTGTCTGCAGCATAGATGCAGCAATGGAAAGTGTATCCTGTCTTCTCCTCCCGCACATCGCTGTAGTTAATTCACCTCTTCAAGAATTCTGCTGTCAACATAGGTGCATCTACACCTGGGGTTAGGTCATCTTAACTATGTCACTCAGAGGAATTTTTCACACCCCTGAGCAATGTAGCTAGGTTGATTTAAATTTTAGGTATAGATCAGGCCCACGCTATAGGGCTATGCCAGAATAGGTATGCAGGTATAGTGTCCATAGTGGAGACATAACACAGTATACTAGATCAGAGGTGGCCAAACTTACTGACCCTCCAAGCCACATATGACAATCTTCAGAAGTTTGAGAGCCGGGGCACACCTACCCAAGCTCCGGCTGGTGCACCCTGCAGGGCTGAAGCCCCGAGACCCTCCTCCTCGCTGGACAGAAGCTCCTACCTCACCACCCCACTGCAAGGCAGAGGTCCTGAGCTCCCTCCCTAAACCTCCCCAACCCCCCCAGTCTGGTAGGTGGAGAATAGGGGGGCTTGCAAGCCACACTTTAATGGTAAAAGAGCCGCTTGTGGCTTGCAAGCCAGTTTGGCCACCCCATACTAGATGCTGAACACCTAGTTAGACATGGTTAAGGTTACAATTTAGTCATAGATTCCATGACTTTACTGGACATCTATGGCTGAAGTCAGGGCTGGAGGTGGAACTGTACGCCCCTGCCCGCCGACGGCGGTTGGAGCTGTGGCTGTGCCCACCCCCCCAGCTGCAACTGTGATTGTGCGCCTGTGGCTGGGGTTGGAACCGGGACTGCGTGCCCCTGTCCCGCAGCTGCGGCCACCTCTGGAGCAGGGGCTGTGTGCCCCCACTGTGGCTGCGGCAGCTGGAGCGACTGCTGTCCCCCACCCCCGCCATGGCAGGGGCTTGGCCTGTCAGTCCCGTCTCCCCCGGCCCCCCACACCCATATCATCACCATGGGACTTCAGCTGTCATTATTCCTGCCCTACCTAACCCTGTCCCCCGGTTATTTTGACTAAAAGTCAGACAGGTCACAGGCTCCCATGAATTTTTGTTTATTGCCCGTGACCTGTCTGTCACAGTTATTTTTAGTAAAAGTAATGAAATCTTAACCTCAAACATGGTCCCTACCCCAAAAGAGTTTAAAGTCATTTGAAACCAGATGCAAAAGTGTGAAACAAAATGAAGCAAAAGATTATGCAGTTACACAGAAGGGAGAAACTGAAGCTGACCTTTCTCCTATAAAAAAAATAAGTAAGATCAATTATTCTTTACTGCACACAACCTAGCCATCATTGAATGGCTGATTTCTTGTAGTCATGATTGCAGAAGTGAGTCCTGAGGAGAAGAGAATGGCGTTACAGATTAATTCAAGAAGAGAGTATCACACATCTCACTGACCAGGTCCGCAGCAAAAGCACCAGCGGCTTGGTTTCCAACTTCAGATTTTTCATTATATGAAAAGGCATTTAATCTGTCCCTGCTGCAAAAGGCTAGACTGGCCAAGACTGAAACACAAGCTGCTTTATGCCGAGGATGTGGCCAATTAGTGGCCAACCTGGGCAGTGCAAAGACCCCAGAATGATCCTGGGAAAGCAAAGTAATATTTAAAGCAGCCTCTCACGAAGACATACACAACCCTGCCAACTGCTCCATTTTTTTCTGTCTAAGCATTATGTCACCTTGAACAGGTCTCCAGCCCTTTCATCACATGCTACAACAGCCTGGAAATTCTCTTATCTAAATAGGACATGCTATTCCTATGCCCACAACATAAACTGATATAATCTCTACTAAAGTAGCAGCAAACAGCTTCCAATATCCAAACAATGTCATTTATTGTCCCCTCATTCCCACTCCACTTAAGTGGTATTTTTTGCTTTGTGCACAGTGCTAAAGTTAAGCCCACGCACTAGTCTCCACAGGATTGGACCCTAAAAACCATAGAATACTAGTCTACAAAAATCATAGCATTCCACTAAGCTTCCACTTTAGCTGTATCTTTTTCCTATTGGTCAACTTGAATTTTCTTAGTTATATTGTATTTTAGCAGTTTCATTTGTACAATTGCTTAGTTAAACTTATTAAATAATTTAGCTAGTGTTGATAAAAGGAGAAAATAATAAGTATACTGTTATAATGCCTGTGTATTGCATGGGTATTAATAAATGCAGTCAAAATAGAACAGTTTATTAAAATTTACTATTATAAATCGTTTTAGGCATCCCTGAAAAGTTAATGCTTAAAACATACTATCCGCAAGTCTCAAAGATACCACAGGAGAGTCACATCAGACTGCCGCCAAATATTGCCATGTATTACCATATATGGTAATAGTACCCAAGTACAGCTGCAGCCATTCAAATACTGGATAACACCTGCCTGTTAAACACTAGAAATGCTCTGTTATAGTAGTTGTCTGAAGCTGAAATACTCTGCCCTCTACCATCATTGAAGAAATTACCAGAAGAGTGCCACTGAAAACTCTGGTTTCAATTAGCTTCTATTTACAATCATTTCAGTAAACAGCAGTAATGGGGAACTATATGGCACTTCATCTTCTACTATTGCTGGGTCATTTAAAAAGTTGAGGTATGCATGTGCTATTTAAAAGAGTATCCACAAAGCCTCAGAATATAAATACAGAAGGGTCAAGCAACATTCTCTGATGAGCGTGAAAGTTTAATTCAGCAAGGACCAGGCCACATCTTGTACCAGCAAGCTGCACCCCGCTACACTAAGCTATTCTGCTCCACTTCCTAGTATAGTACATCAGCTTATATTATCATGTACTGCACAAAGGGAGAGAAGCGTTTTACAACATGGATCAGAATATATTTGTAGCACTAGGCTAATAAAACAAAGAGCTGTAGATTTTATGTAGCAGCAGTGGCGATTGCTGAAAAAGATCAAGATGATTCAAGCAAGAAAAACCAGAACAGGTACAAAGAATGGAAAAAACCACCAAAGAGAGGAAACGGTTTATTTGAGAGCAAAAGATTCACTGTCAAGACACAACATTGTAATTTTGTTTTTAAAACAGACCTACCCCTGTTTTTAGGCTTGTGATTCAAACAACGTAACAAGGGTCACTGAATGTTTTATTATTTAGTCATTTGTATCAACACTTACCTTATTCCTATAAGTAGAGCTATGAGCATTGAACAGATAGGATCTGCTATCATTAGACCGTAGTTCTGCATCAATATAGCTGATATGATTACACCAACACTTCCAAGAGTGTCTGCGACAACGTGTAAAAATACACCTACAAAAGAGCATTAAAAAAAAAAAATCAAAACACTTAAAAACCAAAACCCTTAAAAAAGTTGGTGGAAACATTTTGATGAGAACTCTTAAAAGCAGACAACAACATGAACTGTGCTAGCGAATTTGATGTTGATTTAAAGGGCTTCCTGTAAGTCAGCACAGAATTAGGTCCTATACCCTGAAGAGTAGCTAAGGCATTCAGAGAAACTCTTTTTTAATGTGGCCATGCCATGGAATATTCTTGACTACCACCATCAACTGAACTGGTGACTAAATGTCAGAATAGATTTAACCAGTTAGAAGTCCTTCATCCAATGGCTAGGCCATAATACAGCAGATGAGTCAAATCTCTACCCCCAGTGATCCATAAGCAACATTTCTATCCGAGGAGATAACAAAAGTTTCTCTAGCAGGAGCTCTGCAAAGCTTTGCGAGATATTTATGTTTTACAAGTTACATATTCACTGTCAATACAAATTAAAAATATTTCTTGCATTAATAAATTATGATTATATGTGGGCAAATATAGCTTTAGGTTAAAACAGTTGAGAGCCAACTCTTTGTAGCAAGCCAAAGATAAGCCTGTGGAGCTCTCTGCTGGCAATTATTGGTACAGTCACAGTTCATCAGCTGCTGTTAAAATAAGTAATTGTTCACAGCTTGAAGTATTTCACCCATAAACATCTAGCCAGATTAAAAAGAAAAAAGATTGGCATTTGATTAAGAAAAACATTTTCAACAGAATTAAAATCTCAAGCTAGTTTTTAAATTGTTTGCATAAGGAAACACTAAAGCTATAAACAAAACACACAGCAACTTCAATATCTTTACTGAGAGTTTCAATTAAAATTTTTCAGCCAAAATAAGAAAGGTAAGATAACTGCATTAGTGTTCATTTCACGATGCACTGTTTGCGCAACAAGCAGGAAGATGGCTTCCGAGGTATGTAAAATATATTCTAAATAATCATCCAGTATCACTAAGTTTTATTAAGATAAAACACGTAAGAAAACCTTCAATAACCAGTCTTGTTAAATTCACGTTTCATTCTAATTAATATTCTATGTTAAGACCAACAGGCCAGAAATTTGCCTTAAAGAATTTTTTTAAAATTCTTGTTATATATTTGCTTCTGAAACATAGCCATTCACAAACACTTTAATGTGCGGGGGGTGGGGGGGGGATTTTAAAGTAATACATATGGTGGAAGAGATCAGATAAGACTATTGCCTTGCAAGTGATATATCTGACAACTACAGGATAACCCCGGAGCCACAGAAGTATCCGATAAGAGACACCACAAGTATACATTTCTTTATGTCAAGTATAACGCAAGGAAATAAAGTTGCATGTCACATGCTGGCTTCCCTGTGGTTTGGTCAGGCCAATGGTGATTAAATAATCAATTTTAAAGTAATTATTTCTCTTATTATTCTTGTTTAAGCAGCACACAGGCAACCAAATGTCCCCTTTGGAGCTCATGTATTGTTGTGTATCATCAACAGCCAGACAAGACACAGGACGGTGGCAGATAGAGAGCCTTTGTGTATGCCTTCCATAGGGATCTGGCAGACCTTGGGGAAGAGTAAAAGCATCCTTTTCTTATGGTGATAGAGCATAAGTGGAAAACTAGGTAAATGGGGCCAAAGGCTGCGGGGCTGAAGAGAGGGGCCCACAGACAGTGAAGCTGCACAAGCCACTGAGTTTCCTTCTACTCTCCCTGAACAGATTGTAGCAACTGCCAGGAGGTAACCTTAACAGTCTTCCCCAAATCCCCTCAATTACTAGAGATCACCCAAATCCTTCATTCTGAGAGGAGGGGTAGAGGTCAAGAGATGACTGTGGTTCCTGCCCAGCAGCAGACAAAACCATGGAATGGACCGTATAGACAACCCAGCAGCTGCTGCAGAATAGCTCACAGAAAGCCAGAAAGAGCAAAGTACTAAGGCAGCTTCGTTGTCAGCCCCTACCTAGCCTCCCCAGCAGCTCCTAATTTCCCTCCTCACCCTTCCATTTATTTGGAGACGGAAGAATACAACACTGTCCCGCACTGACGTTTAGACTGCAAGATGCCCACGGGGACATGGCTGTAGAGATGTTCTCTACCAGCCCCAGTCCCTATTCCCAATTTATGTTATAAGAAAAGAATTGATCCAGGTGTCCAGAACAAGCTAAGTTACTGGGGGTTTTGTTTTAGCTAGACAAGATGGTTATTCACTCACCATATTCTCACTTTCCTGAAAGGTGAAGTTAAGTACCGCAATCCTCAACCTTTAAAATCCAAAATATTGGCCAAAGCTTTCCAAATTTGTTCCAGTATGATATTACTTACTATTTCATTACTTTCCAGAGCATGTACTGCCATAGGAGATAAGCACTTAAAATACAGAAATTATGTCACTTGTATAAACTTTTCACATTGAATTTCTGAAGAAAATAAACCAGACACTTAACACAACTTTCTGTTCATTATTAATACCTATAATAACAAACAACACCACTGAATTTAAAGCCAGCATCTAAATGGGTCTATTATCTAACCTAACAACCCACTATGGTTATTCTTGTCATACCTTCTAAAATCTGTCTGTTGGATCCTGCAGCCCCTTCAAGAGAGTGATCATCTGTAGAGACAATTATTGGCAAGTTAAGCCACATACAATGTATCCTTCTAAACTTATCAATTCTGTTAAGCTTCAGAAAGAAAAACTACTTTGAGTGCACCATAAGGTTATTCATGATGACTAGTCATAACTCTGGCTAGAAAATTTAGTATTTGCTGTACCAGAATGAAGGTAAAGAGCAAGCTAAAATTTCAAGATGGGGAGAGGGAGGAGAGAAGGGGAAGCCTGTGTATATGTGTGCGTGTATAGGAGTGTGTGTATATATTATATTTTACACATACTCTACTCCTGTTTATCCAAAACCCTATTATCCAGATCTCTGCAATATCCAAACTCTTTCATTGTCCCTCAGTGAGAGACACGTGCTGCTGAAGGTATGTATCTCATGCTGGGGGACAAGGAGGGAATCTGAATAATGATGAGGTTCGGATAATGGAGCACAGGCCCTCTGCAACGATTGCAAGGACGACGAGGAGCAGGAGCCATTGCTGCCCTCGGCTAAGACGGAGACCACCTTGCTACTGCATGGCTCCTGTAGCAGTGCAGGGAGCCCTCTGCAGCCCACCTGTGGATTGAATGAGCAGGGCTATGGCAACAAAGGGCTCCCTATGAAGCCTGGGGACAATGAAAGGGGCAGAAGTTGGGATAATAGGGTTTTGAATAAATGGGACTATACCCTTTAAATGCACGTGTACATAAAATGTACTATAAAATGCCGATCCCTGAAGGCACAAAGTGTGGGGGATTGCAGTGGAGGCTGCAGCCCTGACAAGAGAAAGCAGAAACTATACTTTGAACCTTTGCATACACATGTGAATACTTAGGTGGACACATCTTTTTTAACGTAACCAAGCTGTATGCATAGCTAAACCAATATAACAGGTATACTTCTTTTTTAAAGTAATATGAACTACATGACATAACTCGAGCTGGTTTTGTTACGGGCTTTTTGAAAAGCTGATACCTTTAAGTTTTCCTTTACACAAACAAGTTTACAGTTAAAGTTGCATATTTACTACCACAAATATTAGTATAATTCACAAGTATTAGATTAGTTCTCATTATTGCAATGCTTAATTTACTACAAAGCTCACAATGAAACAACAATTATATGCCGCAAAAAGAAGCGGCACTGACTCGGATGTACCACAAGATGCATTAGGTGGATAAGAACATGCCACTAGCATTCTCCTTTTAGAAACATTTCTTCCATATGTGCTGGCTAAAGCAAGCTGACAGTATCTTCTCATCTATCCACAAAGATCTATGCCAGTAAAACTTAATGGCACATATCATCTCTGGTGCATGGCCTTTGTTTTCAGACAGACACTTACCATGACAATAATCCTGATTGTGCGAGTCTCTCTTCCCATGACTGTGATCATGAGAATGCCCATGGCCATGTTTGGATTCATGGCTGTGACCGTGACCTCCGTGACTGTGTCCATGGCTGAGAACACCATTAAACAGAGAATGACTGTGCTCATGCCCTATAAATAAATATCACTGTCAGAATACTGTGTACATGAATATTAAAGAAAAGTATGCTTTCATTCATTTCTAAAGTACTTAATATCTACCTGCTCCTCACGGAAAAGAGAAGATTTTTTTTTTCCATGTAGGTCACATAGAGAAAAACTAGTACACATAATTCAAAATCTAAATTAATCCAAGTTACGTTGCGGCATAAAATATTTACTGAACTTGAACAAGGAAGTCAAAATGATTTATATGTTACTTCTTTTTGAGCCAAGCCATTTTAGACCACCACTGAAATATCCTGCATACATTTTTGCATGACTGTAACACACACTTCCAGCTCTGTGAGGTGAATGTGGCCATACTTTTCTTGCGTTTATACTATGATGTTTTTAAAATCAATCACATTAAAAAGTGTGTAAAATACTTACACTACTTCCACCTGTCAGGATGAGTTACAGTTCACAGACTATGTTAGAAAGTCTAATGTCAGCAAAAAAACAGATATTTGTGTATATAAATCTTGAATTTAATTTGAAAAACCATGCCAAACAATTGCAAGAACTACTGAAAGAGTTTCTTCTTCGATTTAAGATTTTTGTTCAGCTATTCTCCTGTAAAATGCTCCACCTGAGGCCATTTCAGTCTCCTATTTAAAGAGAAAAATCTTTTGTAGAAATGAAAATTCTTGCAAGTCTCTTACAATAAACTACAAGTTCCAGACAGCAGATTAATGTCTTTTTGGGTTTCCAATTATTGGGAGTTCAATAAGGAGGAAAAATGGACACTATCTTAGTAATACTGAAAAAGCCAAGGCTGTACATGACTCAATAGGCTTGCTACTGAAAAACATAAAACATACAACATGCAGACCCTGGTTGGAGGGCTAACTGTAACTGAACACAAATGAGGAAAGGATAATGAGAATTACAACGGTCATACCAGAGCCATGTGAGTGTCCATGGCCTCCATGTTGAAAAACAAATATTCCTATAAGATTCACAAGGAATCCTAATACAGACACAGGAAGAAGTCTCTCATGATGCACATCAGGAGGCTCCAGTGCTCTCTACAAAAAGAAGAAAGTTTAGTGTATCATTTATAATCCTACCACATAATTAGAAGCAACTCCAGAAAATAGACACAGTATTACATATCTGATTTGATGCAGGAGTTTTCTGATACAATATCCAAATCCAGAGATTAATGATAATGAATTAGGAATGCTGGTATTCTAGAAGAATTATGAAAACTTAAAAAACCTCAATACCTATATTTCTCCTTGTTTGGAAGTGAGTCACCAAATATTTTGTATGTCTCTTTTCAAATGGTATTAGAGCTACATTTCACTATCATCTTCTACATTATATTCTGTTAAGGCATTATTCAGCTCAAAACAATACCCAGACATTTTAGTTCTCAGTTATACTGGGACTACGTAAAATTATTTCTCAGTCTGAAGAATACCTCTTTTCTCTCAAAAGGTGAGGCAAGAGGAGCAGCTGAGAGTCTATTTTCTTGGAGTTTTAATTACCCCTAAATCCTATGTTAAAAACGGAAACAAGTTTACCAGAACCTATTACGGACATCACTAAAACACTCTAGAATTACTTTTTGTAGTTAGCAATGCTTCCTCTGACACTGTTTAATCCTGCAAGCCTCTCTAACAGAGTAGGAAAAGGGCTAAAAAGGGAAGAAGTGCCTGCTCATTTAGCATGTGAGTGGGTGGGAATGAACCAACGCTCCAAAACTGGACTGCCTATTACCAGAGGTCAGTATAAAAAGATGAGGCCTCCAGCATGGGCCAGGGGGAGCACTCTAACGAAAAACCCACTCCCACATTCCCAGCAGAAAAGACAAGCTGCCATTTTATCAGGAGACTGCTTTGAGGCTTCCTGGTGGTCTCCATACTGAATATCAGGCTTTGGGTTAGTATTTTTTCTGGCTAGCTTTTGTAGTCTTAGAGTAAAGTTTTCCAAAGCATTTAAGTAACTTATGAGCCTATGTCCCATTAACTTTTGATTAACTAAGTCACCTGTGAAAATGGGACTTCCTGCTTTTGAAAGTTTTACCTTTTGTTACTATCAAACAAATAAGCTACCTGTCAATAGAAAAGAAGAAAACATACCTGCAAGTGTTCAGATTGTTACTGTGTGACATTTATTCAAGACCTCTTCCAGGCAAAAATTAACACTACCTCCTAATAGCATAAAAGCCAGTTTCTCTGCTCACTCATTTTTCTTCACAACCTAATCAACACTACCGCTGCTGTTTGACAATCTTATCCCTTTTTTTCCTTCTGACAAATGTCTAATCCTAACTTCTTACTTAGAATGCTCTGTCCACATAAAATGCCCAAATGGCTTCCTTTTGTTTTTCTAGCCTTATTTTTCCTTTAATAATGAAAAGGAAGAGCCATTCCATGGAATACTATACTGGCTGCTGAAGAAACGGGTAGATCTGACAGAAGTTAGTATCATTCATGCAATCAAAATACGTTATTCTGAAAGCTAATACAGACACTCTGAAAAAAGAAGATATTTATACATGTACATCCAACACTGACTCCAGCGGATTTTCTCTATTCTGTTCAGATGACACAAGTTTAATTGGTTGCAAATATGACTACTCATCATCCATTACAGTATCGGTTGGGTTGTCCTCTCCCCTTAAATATACACTCCTAAACAGAAATGCAGCTTCTGCAAAGGTAAACATTTTTTCAGAGGAGATTTATTGACTGCAATTGACCTCAGAACATACCTCAACGCCTTCAGAGAAAATGAAGAATGCAGTGAAGATCAGAAACAGACCATTTACAAAACCAGCCAGTACCTCTGCTCGAACATACCTAGAATCAAATCAGCAATACCAGATGTTACCTCTCCTTTTTATAAACTGAACGTCCAGAAGTGTTGAGAGTTTTTAATTTCAGTATATCAGAGGCAGGATGGTGCTATGGACTAGACTATGGTTTATTCCTTCCTCCCCCTACTGTAGCTTATGTATAACCAAATTTTTGAAATGAAGGACTGATGTGTGAATTGACGGGGAGTTTTAAATGTCAACCAACCTGATTTTTATTGGCTTGGATATAAAATACACTAAATTATTTTCCACACTGCAGCACACTTTTCAGATGATCTCAAAGTGTATTACATAGGAAGGAGAGAATCCCCATAATACAGATGAGGAAAATGGCACAATACTAAGTGACCTAGACGGTCTCTCAGAAAGCCAGTAGTAGAGTGGGGAATAGAACTGATGTCTTGACTCCAGTCAGGTCTGAAAGTAACTGAGGCCACTTACTGGGGCGGGGAGGCTCCGGCCCCAGAAGGGGTGGGGCCTCGGGTGGAAGGGGTGGAACTCGGGGGGGGGGTCAGCATCCCCCAGTCAGCCCTTCCAGTCCAGCTGGCCCACGCCACCCAGGGCTCCCGTGTTGATTTAAAGGGCCCAGGGCTCCAGACGCCACTGCTGCTACGGCAGCAGCAGTGTCTGGAGCCCCGGGCCCTTTTAAATCGCCAGCTCCAGGGCAGTTGCTCCCTTTGTGCCCCGCCCATCGGCGGCCGGGGGGGCCAAAAGGGGCAGGAACATTAAAGCGCTACAGGGTCCTTTGCCGCGGCCCCGCCAACGGGGGGGGCACAGCAACATTAAAGCGCAGCGGTGGCAAATGACCATCCTTAAAGCGCTGCCGCAGGAGCACTTTAATGTCCCTGCCCCTTTTGCCTCCCCTGTCGGCGGTCCTGCTGGTACGGACCCACATTAAAGCACTGCCATGGCAGCGCTTTAAGGACGGTCCTTTGCCGCGGCAGCGCTTTTTAACGTTGCTGCCCCTTCCCCCCTCCTCCGTTGGCGGCCCTGCCAGTACGGACCCTACCAGCAGGGCCGCCGACAGTGGAGGCAAAAGGGGCAGGGACATTAAAGCGCTGCCATGGCAATGCTTTAATGTGGGCTGGGTATGGACCGGTGCAGGTTCTTAGCAGTACACAGTACTGGCCCGTACCAGCTCACTTTCACCCCTGACTCCAGTCCACTGATATAAACACTATGATAGGCTGCTTCCCCTTCCCCAGTTGTTTACGGTTTTTCAGATATTAGATCTATATAAAAGAAATGGTTCCTTATCTTGTGGTAAGTGTTTGAGATATTCTGTGCATGTGGATCCTACTTATGGTGCAGCAGCGCCCCTTGCACAGGTGTTCTGAAGTTCAAACAACAGTGTCCAGTAGGGATCATGCATATACCCTTCATGCCCACATGCACCTCCTCACAACTTGTTCTCCCTCAGTTCCTTCACTGCCCAGAGTCTCAAGAGGAGTCTCCAAGCAGCAAAGATGGAGTGGGTCTTGGGAGTCATAGGCACAGAACCTCTTGAAGAACAACAGTTTACCACAAAGCAACAGTTTCTTCATGTTCCTGCACATGTGGCTCCCAGTTACAGTGATTTAGGTAGTGGGAGCTAGGAGCTTATCTTCCAAGCTGAGCATATCCCAATCAGCATGCATTCCAGATGTTGATACTAGGGAGAGTCGTGGTTGGTCAGTGGGTAGAGAACCATGTCACAGCTCTATAAAATTTCAATGACTGCAACTCTGCTGAAGCATGCTGCCAAGGTAGCTTGAGTAGAACTAGCAGTAACTTAACTTGGTATCTGTAATTTATGGATGACAAATTGATACAGTCCATATAGATAATCTCCAAGAGGAGGCTGCTCTGCCTTTAGATGCACTGCCACATGCTTTAAGAAGCCTAGGAGATTTTCTGAACAAACTTGTCTTACTAAGATAGTACTAATGTACCATCTGACATCTGAGGATGAGTGCGGCCATGGAAAAAAGAGACCAAAGTGTATATATTGATTAACATGAAGGTCCAATACAATCTTAGGGATAAACTTAGGGTGAAGTTGCATGGTGACCCCGTCTGCATGGAATATTGCATACGGTGGATTAGACAGTGTGTGGACTGATCTTACTCTATACGCAGAAGCGCACAGGAGAGCTCCAATAAATTCTATGGATTGGGATGGAATCAACAGATTTCTTTAAGTTGATTTTCAATCCTAACTCTGAGAACAGGCCCAGAATCCATTTTACCAAATTGGAGACCTGCTGGCTAATTTGCCTCGGATTAACCAACTGTCAAGGTGTAGGTGCATAAATACTTTGACAATGTAAATGAGTGTTTACCACCACCAGACACTTCATGAAAATTCAAGGTACAGCTGAGAGACCAAATGAGATGACCCTGATGTTCCTTCAGTACTGAAGTGAGGAGAAGCTTTGTGTGTAACAGAAATACAACCACATGAAAGTGTGCGTCTTGCAAGTTGAGAGTACTGAATTAGTGCATTGGATCTAATGTCATATGCCAGAGTCACCATGCAAAACTTTGGACTGGCCATATATATGTTGAGGAGCCTGAGAGCTACTAAAGACTGCCACTCCCCTTTTCCTTTGGTATCAATAAGTAAAGGGAATAAAATCCTTTTCCTCTGAAGTGAAGCACCTCTGGCTCTACAGCATGTAGCTCTAATAGAAACTGTATCTTTTGGTGCACAAGATTCATGTGAGATTGGTCCCTGAAAAGGGGTGGGGAGGAGGTATGGTGTACCATGGCAAAATTGTAGGGCATACCTTGTTGAATGATCTGCAAGACCCAACAGTCTGAGGTTATTACAGTCTAGACATCCTTGGGGTGGGGAGGATACAGATCCACAGATTGGGTTGGTATCCTTGACTAAAGCATTATATTTGTTGTTGGGATGGTTGAGAAGTTTATAAAGAAGTTGCTTTCTGCTTTAGGAATCTCTGTCCCTTTCTAAACTGATTTAGTTGTTTCTGATGGTGCAAGGATGTAGATGATTGAAATCTCTGTCAAGTAGTATTCTAATATATTGTAACCTTTTAGAGTTGGAAATATAAAAGCCACAAGATCTAAGCATGGCCCAAGAATCTTTCAAAGGGTGCAGTGTGTCACTAAACAGGTCTTTTCCATCAAACAGTAAATCCTGTACCATAGTCTACAGTTCTTTAGGTAGACCTCAGGCAGGCAATCAGGAGTCTCTCATCATGGCAATTCCAGTGGCCACTGACCTTGCGTCTGTAAAGCTCTGCATGGAGAAAGACTCTAGAAATCTAACGTCCCTCTGAGCAGATCAGTTTAAACTCCTCCATTAAATCAAGTGATAGTTTGTTGGAAAAATCTGCTGCCTTGTCCCACTGTATAGTTACTTCTAGTCAACAGAGCTAAATAGTTCACCATCCTGACCTGAAGGGATGTTGAAGGGCAAACCTTGCAGCCAAGGGGACCTTTTTCTCATATGACAGATTTGTAAGCTTGTTTGGCTCTAACTAAGTGTTGTGACTAACGATGACGACGGCAATGAACGCGAACAAAAATATTCAAATCCTTTAGGAAGGACTCGTTACTTTCGTTCAGCTCTTTTCAAAGTATGGGCTTGCCCATAATTCTTTGGCAGCAGCGAGAATCTTCATCAATTGGAAGAGCTATTCTGCTCTGAGCAGCTGGTAGCAAGATATCAAATAACTTGTATGTCGTCCTAGAAGTTCCTTTGGAGCTGTTTCAGGATGTCTGCCATTCTTTTTAAAAGTTCTTGATAGGTCTTAAAATCATCCCGCAGATGAGGTTTCATCTGGTGTAGGTATAGCAAGAGGTGTATATGAAGGGTTATTGTGAATTTCTCCGCACTCTTCCTCAAAGGATTTTGTGATTCCACATTTGGTTGAGGTATTGGCAGAGAGCAGGGTTTTGACGGCTTTCTCAAGGAGATTCTTGGGAGACTAAAAGACTTGGTAGCCATGAATGAGGCGACCCAGGTGGCCAATAAGGCCTTAGTTGAAATCCATAGGCAACGGGCTTAAGGAGGCTGTCCCCAGGGAATGAAAGCTGATTCTTGCAATGGGGGTCTAAAGGTAGAGTCCTTAGGATAAACTATTTTATCCTAAAGCTTCGCTCAAGAAGGAGACAGTGAAGGTGGACGAGGTTCTGGTGAATGGTCTCTACTGGGTGCTTGGGAAGAGTCACAGATGACAATGAAGAGTCTTCAGAGTGGGGAATTGCACAAGAAGGCATTGCTAAAGTATGTGGAGTAGACAATTTACCATGACTATGGCTCCCAGAATGTAGTGATATCTTCATGATCGGTATCCTGGGCTGTCCAGATAGTCTTCAATCCAGCTGAAAGAGGGGAATAAGGCAATAAAGGGGAGCATAACTCTGGAGTTATTCTCATGTCATCCATGTCCCTAAAATGGAGAGCTGAAAGCATCTCTGGCAACACTTACGAGAAAGGAGGAGGAGTCTGGTACCACTGCTGACAGGTTCTTCTTGCCTGAAAATTATAGCCTCACTGTATTAAATTTAAAAATAAATGTATTGTTTAAACTAAGTAGCCAAGAACTAAATAACTAATACAAAGTTATAAGGCTAATAAATTGAAACAGTAAAACTATACTAACAGCGAAATCATAAAAAAATGTCCCCACTCGCTGCCGAAAAGCGGTTAGAAGGAACTGAGGATGAACAGGTAATGCTGCCCCTTTATGCCCATAGAGGAGGAGCAGGGTGAAGTGCATCAGAGGGCATGAAGAGCTCCTGCGCAACTCTTACTGCAAAACTCCTACGCAAGGGATGTTGCTGCACCATAAGTGGGATTTACACGGACAGGAACTAGAATAAAGCTTTCCTCAATACTCTAAAATCTTCCCCACTAAGATCAGCCACTAAGGGGAAGACTATTTTCATGCCGCAGGTAGATGGTTAGAGCCACAAAAGCAATATTTTGCCCACTGTTAACAGTTTTATTTGGATAATTGTTCCCACTAGCACGTGAGCAACAAGTTAATTTTCATTTAGGACCGCCACTGCTGTTCTTAAAATACACAACCAGCATTTCAACCACTCCATTTTTCAAAAAGGCAAGCAGAATCAGCTTAGTGTGGTATGCAGTACTCCAATATAGGGAATATTCAAGTTAAGATTGGGGAAAAACGAAGTCCAAAAAGAAAAGCTGTTCCAACTTTGGCTATCACCCATTACGGTGGATGCTATCAGCTGAACAATATGCAATGTGACATTTTGTTTTGCAACATGATTTGTGATTCCATTAATATCAATCAGCAAACAGTTCTTGGAAGGGTCTTAAACTTCACCCCAGAAACACAACACTAATTTTATTTATAATTATGCTACACTTCTGTAGGAGACACACTTGGCTACTTATGTGCCAATTTCAAGAAGTTCAAGTTTAGTTCAATATTCTTCCCCCTGCCTTCGCCTTTTCTTTTTTTTTTTTTTTAAATGAAGTTGATTTCAATAGTTTCCCCAAAATTTTTCAACAAAAACTAGTAATGCTACACTTTCCTCAGGCATGGCAACAGGAAGTGCTACCAATGCACTTATGAAAATATATTTCCTATGCTATAAGAAGCTAAAATTTCTTACCCATATGAGAAAGCATCATTTGATCTCCACTTCGAAATGACTGAAGCTGCTAATCCAGCCAGTAGAGCAGTACAGTCGAAAAACATATGAAAGGAATCTGATATTAGACCTAAACTAGAAAGGAGCAGAAATATTTCAGTTAGTTCCATAAGGCCATATTAAGTTTGAAATTCAAAATACTTTTAACACTCCACCCCCGCCCAACACCCACCCTAGCAGTGCACACTCCTGTTCCTTTTGTGTCTGAGATTATAAATACTATTGAAAATTACTGAGCAACTGTCAGGTGGTGGGGCTATCTGAATCTGGCTTACCTATTACAGAACTCCCATATAATGCCCTTAAGAATAGTTATGATGCTTTAGACAACACATGGAAAAATTCTACTACTGGAAAACAAGGTTAGACTTCCTAAGTCTGTACACATAACATTTAGAAGCCAAAGTTAAAAGGGTCATTATATGCTAAAAACCCAACAAGGTTCCATGTTTATTGTCTCAAGAACTTGATCATAGTCAGTTACAGGCAAAAAGATAGCAGTTAAAAAAAGTAGGCAACTCTGTCAACTCAATATAGAATTTAAAAATATATAAAAGAAAATCTGATTGTGCATCATTTAGAATAAAGATAGGACAACTGAAACTTAATTCTCTCAATATAAGAGTCAGAAAAGAAGTCCACTTCCTTCCCCCCTCCAATAATTCCATTGATCCTATTGTGCTAGCAGGAGAAAAATGTGTCAAGCAAAGCAAACACATGAATCATTACTATATTTAGTATTACTATTGTGGCAGTGCGTAAGGATTCAAACAAAGATTAGAGTACCACTATACTAGAGACTGTAGAAAAGCCACCACAAAGACAGTTCTTGCCACAGAAAGCTCACAGTCTATGAGATGCAACAGATTGTAGTTATTAGTTAAATAAAAATATCTTAAATGTACTTGATAGGTAAGTCAAACGTTTCAGAAAGTTTTTAGATAAAAAGGTTTTGCACTTGAAATTAACTGATTTATCAAGCAAACGAAGTATTATTTGTAGTTAGTGAATTGAACAGATAGTTTTGGGTCATCATGTCCCTCAAAATTTTAGAACTAATAGATTCTCATTCTCTCAGTTTTTATTAATAGGTTTATTCCATTTTTTCAGCTCCCACTTGGTTTCTTAACTTTGAATGAACAAGTAATTGAACTAAACTAGTCGAATAAACTGTAAAGAGAAAATATTCTCTCTGCACCTGCTGAAGAGACTACTGCTGTCAAAAGATGGTTTAGTCATTTAGCCAGTGACTTCCACCAGTTTAGTGGTTTGTCTTTCTTTGCTTAATTTCTTTTAAATTATTTAATATATGACAGTTAGTTTAGGCCTTACCATAAGCTGCCATAATTTAAAAAATAAGCCTGTATTTAATTTAAATTAAAAAATCTCTCTTTTAGTCATCCATTTTTTAATCCAACCTGTAAGGACCCGCAGGTCTACACCCCAGGTTTGCAGAGTCGTGGGTGACCAACACCTCCAGAGTGCCACTAGGGAGTCAGGCAAAGCACCATCTATTCATTATGGGAGGGGTAGTCACTGCAGAAAGTATTGCCCAAAGATGTCAGCGCAACTGAACCCAGTGGTCGCCTGATCGGTGCACATCAACTATTTAAGCCTGGAGGCTGCTCCAAGGAACCATCTGACCAACGATGCAGACTCTGGCTTGCCGCTGCTACAGACCTTGTCTTTTGTCCTCCGTCTTACTCCTGACTTAGATCCAATCCTGGCTTGACCATGCTACCTGCTTTCCTGACTAGTCTCAGCTCTTGCCTTTTACTCCAACTCAGCAGATGTCACTGGCACCAACACCCTGCCCATTATACAACCTGGGACAAGTCAGCAGTTCTACGTGGTTGACAGCGTAACCAATGCATTGAGTAAGGTGCAGATGCATTGAGTAAGGTGACACTCATATGTAGTCATTTTTCAGAGTACAAATTTACTTTTAAGCTTGAACCAAACATGTGATATTGCTCCCAATACATTCGGACAGCACACAATCATTTCAGGCAACTAATTTTTTTAAATGTGCATACTGGGTACTATGCATTATCAGGACGGCATGTAAGGTGTGCACCATAAAATGGCATTCCAATGCCCCTCTACAGTGCATATGAGCATCAGAAGCCATTATGCATTACTGAACTGTGACAATACAGAGTCTCCAGTAACTCAAGCAGCCAGTGTTTACAGAAGTGCTAACATAGCAGGGAACAAGCACAATAGTAGGGTAGGTAGGGCATGTTCATGTTAAAGACTTTTATAAAATCTAATAATTCAAAAATGTTGTTGTTTTAGGGGTGGGGAAGAGGAATCCCAAATGACAATTCAAGCAGCCTGCAACTTCTTTTAAGTCTTTGCTTGGTCCTGAGTTCATGAGCAGTAAATTGAGCCTAATGTACATCATGCTGCCAGAAGCTGCAATAGTGTGAAGCAGCAAGCTGGAAAGACTTGCAGCTCCTTTAGGAAGAAATATTGTATTTTTAACTCAGCGATAACAGATATTTTCTGAAGGAGACTTAAACCAATATCAGCATCTGCTTCAAATCATAATTAATCTTTCACAGCAGCACCTGGACTAGGGTGAAATGAAACAGTACCCACTTCTTAATGCCATTCAGTGAAAGCAATGGATTCCATTCAAATGTTGGGTTAGACTCACTTGTAACATTACATTTAGAATAAAAGGAAGTTTTCCTACAAGGCAATCCATGTGCATACATCACAAACATAATTAACCAAACAGCTTTCTTTGTAAAGGCCAAATAACAGAAAGGTCAGTTCTGTGGTTCTTTGAGGAAAAGTTACTTCTGCACTTTCACACATGTCTGATGTACCTTCCAGTACTAATGCTTTCATAAAAGCAGTGAATGATGAGGGTCACATTAGTACCATTTCACAGAACTGAAGATTAGGAGCTAAGCTTACATGGAAATGCAGAGGCCATTTCAAAGAATCACCAAAAACTTCCCCCACGCACAATTACAAAATATTTAAGGGTCAGAAAATGTTTTTAAATGGACTTGTGTACTTCTGTTGATTTATGATGTATAACAGCCAGATTTATTTTAAAGTTTGCTTTTGTCTTTTTACCTATCAAGAATAGAAAAATCTATTCTTCTCTGATTGTGCTGCAAGACATCTGGGAGTTCCTAGAAATGTTTTCTGTTACATCTAACACTAAATTTAAGGGGAAAGGGAGTTTAATATTTGGGCAAAGAAACCTTCTATTATAGATTACTAATTAAGGTTAAATAGATGTTAACTAAAAAACAAATCCAGAATTTTAAGTAGCCTTACTTAAGACTTCTCCTGAAATTGCTCAACTTTATCTTGGCTCTTGTGTGGTCCTCCAGTTAATCTTTAAACACAGACAGGACCTGAATTTCTAATGTAAAAAAGGCAAACAAGCAATTTTATAAAGAGATCTTTCAGACCTTCTTTACCTTAAAAAAAAAAAGGTCAGCAACAAATGGCACAAACCACATTTTCCCCTTTAGCAGGTTACCTATACAAAAACATAACCGTTTTCAATTAACCTATTTCAGACTCTAGAATATATACTGTTTTGCTAGATATATATGTGAACACTGGAATTTTCAAAAGACCCTAAATGAGGTAGGTACAGTACTCAATCCCCTTTGTATTTCAGTGGGGGATAAACACCCAACTTGTTTAGGCTTCTTTGAAAATCCCAGCCATATATCAGATATAATTAAATTTAGATAATCTTGCAATATAGGAGCTTCTGTTTTACATCTTAGTAACCATTCAAGTGAGAAGTACAAAATGAAATCTACTTAGCAAGTTTTGTTTCCTGTTGCGAAAAAGTCATTAATTCCCTCTTTTTAAAAAAATCCAATACAATGTATCGTAAAGCCAGTATTTGAGACTAGTTAATTTTACAGTTCCTCCTCAGTGAATTGATTTTAAAATACTGCTTTTGATTATAGGGTACATACTGAATATTTCTAGTTTGTCAAGAGAATTCTTAAATGTGTTTTGACAAAAGGGACTAGAACTGCTACATTGCTAGCACACTGCTCAGTAAGAAACTTGTCTTTCATTTTTTTCAGAAGTATATTTTGTGAGCAAGGGGGCACTTTGGAAGAATTTATAAACACACAAGAACGGATACCAAATTATTGCATTTGTACCTGGAAAAAATATCTATCATATGCAGTTGGTTGGCATAGCAGCAAAAAGATTCTGAAGTGTGAGAAGTTGCAAATCTTTTCTTTTAAAAGGACAGTACATCAGTTTAGCATTTTGCACAGCGAATGTCTCTCCTAAACTGCCAAATTCAATTTATCCAAATATATTTAGATACAACTGTCATAAATATAAAGGAAAGGGTAACCACCTTTCTGTATACAGAATTATAAAATCCCTCCTGGCCAGAGGCAAAACCCTTTCACCTGTAAAGGGTTAAGAAGCTAGGATAATCTTGCTGGCACCTGACCAAAATGACCAATGAGGAGACAAGTTACTTTCAAAGCTGGGGGAGAGAACATGGGACAAAGGGTTAGGCTGTCTGCGTTATGCTTTTGCCGGGAACAGATCGGGAATGCTCTTCAGAACTCCTGTAAAAAGTTAGTAAGCAATCTAGCTAGAAATGCATTAGATTTTCTTTAGTTTAATGGCTGGTAAAATAGCTGTGCTGAATGGAATGTATATTCCTGTTTTTGTGTCTTTTTGTAACTTAAGATTTTGCCTAGAGGAATTCTCTATGTTTTGAATCCGATTACCCTGTCAGGTATTTACCATCCTGATTTTACAGAGGCGATTCTTTTACTTGTTCTTTAATTAAATTCTTCTTCTAAGAACCTGATTGTTTTTTCATTGTTCTTAAGATTCAAGGGTTTGGGTCTGTATTCACCTATGCAAATTGGTGAGGATTTTTATCAAGCCTTACCCAGGAAAGGAGGTGTAGGGCTTGGAGGGATAACGTCTCCAAGTGGGCTCTTTCCCTGTTCTTTGTTTAACACGCTTGGTGGTGGCAGCAAAGGGTTCAAGGACAAGGCAAAGTTTGAACCTTGAGGAAGTTTTTAACTTAAGCTGGTAAGGATAAGCTTAGGGGGTCTTTCATGCAGGTCCCCACATCTGTACCCTGGAGTTGAGAGTGGGGAAGGAACCTTGACAACAACCCACTACATTTAGAAGCTAATCATAATTAGGAAGCTTTTGTAGTCATTACAAAGATTTTTTTAACAGAATGATGCTATAAAGACATGTTCTAAATGGCTAGGAGGCTGTATGTACATAGTCATTGCAAGAAGCATGGTGCCACTAATTCTTAAATCAAAGCAAAGTAATTTGTCACGGTGTATAAAAACAGCAATAATGTATGGCCTAAAGGGGGCGGGGGGAAATGGGGGGCAGAAAATTTTTTCCATAGCTAGTCATAAAGAAGCACCCTTTAAATTCAGTGACATACCACAAGGAATATCACGCTTCTGGAATCATAATCCCAAATCCCACAGCAAACATTTGAACCTGTCATATGTAAACATAGCGGTAAAGAAAAAAAATGCTAAGTCTTACATATATTTAGCTTTTCCCATCAGCCATCAATTGTATAGCGATATCAGAATAGCTAAACTGAACAATAATTTTATTTGATGCTGCTATACCTGCAGTGACCACTGCCAAGTAGAAACTTTACCAGAAGACTTAATTTATCAAGTACCTCTAATATTGCACAATAACAGATTTGTGTGTGTGATGATCAAGACCCATTTTCAAAAGACAAGCAGAAATGGTAGTAATATTGTTCTCAAACTCACTGGCAAAGTTCTACAATTACTACTATTTACATCCATTATCCTTTGGCTGCTGTAAATAGTTGTGGCCATATGAAAGAAAAACATCGGGGAGGGAAGGTATTTTCCTATTTTAACATCCCACACATAGGTTAATGGCATAAAGAATCCTTGCTTTTTTTAGGGAAAGTAAACTAGCAGGTAAAGCATGAAGATGTTTTAATTAAAAACATCTTCACAAAACTGGGTCATATACATGAAGACAGGCAAGGTAAGTGATCCAAAGCAGTGAGAGTATAAGTATCAGGCACAAGATCATTTTGGATGTTTAAAATGAGATATTATTCAAAAATATGTTTTCCGGCACTTTATTTATTAACATCTCTCTGAATTCTGCCATTCATTACAGTATGTAAACTGAATTTCCCCCCACTTTATTTAAAAAAAATGGACAATGAACAAAAAAAGATAGGTAGCAACCAACTGCTTGTTTTCACACTCAGTAAACCAAAGGTGTCCACATTCTCTATATTCCCTTTTCAGACCTCAGACCAATATTGGGAAAACATGCATATCTGAAATACTTGTTACTCTGAGTAAAATTCTTTGCCAGAATTCTTTTCTAAAAGGCAACGCCTTCATTCTAGGAGATTAAAAACAGACATTTAAGATATAAATAGGCATATGCCTATTTATTTGGCCTGTGAAATGTAATTTGAATTTGGGCCTATAAAAGTTATCACAATAAGCATCATGTTACTAGTGATTTAAAAACTTATTTCCATTGTTCCATATTACAAGTCATTCATACACAATGTTCTGTGCAGTTAGTTATTGCTGTATTAGTGCTAGAGATTGCAAAAGTCAACTGTGAAACTGCCAAGAACTCTATACAGTCATATAAATCCAGAAGTTGAAGATAACAAGCTGTTACATGGTATGCTAAGTGGCTCATCTCACCATGACCATGTAACCAGTACTTCATAGGCAGCCTACTGGTTTCCAAATACAGTTTACAATGCTGATTTTGATCTAGAAAGCCCTAAATGGCTGGGATTCACCTATTTGAAAACTGTCACTTGATCATTGCTATTTTTAATTGTTTTCACTGCACTTTCCAGGTGAGATTTTTAACAACACTCAGCACTGGTCTAACTTTAATGTTTTGGCAGAACATTACAGTCTGGCACGAATATTTTATTTGTTAAGCTTACATAAAGATCAGACCTTCTAAGATAAAAACCTTCTAAATGCAAACGTGTCTGATCCTTAGCATCTACCATCCTAAACCAACACCTGGTTTTCTAATCCTTTTCAATATAAAACTATAAAAGCAGTACAAATTTAGACGCAGATATCCAACCACCACACACGTACTCACTTGTAAATTTACCGAAATTGTATTGTACATAAGATTCAGCTCTTACCCTTACTGTAGTCTTCTTCATTATAAGATTTTTTTTAAAGATGTGATAAAGCTGTACGGATGAGTATTAAGACTATTCTTGATTTATATGAACATTTTAATCTTCATAAACAATATTTTAGCCACTTTTAAAAATCTAGCGGACATTTACTTCTGAAGATACTACTAAAGGAAGCGGGATTAGTAATGAAATATATAGCCTTTTATTACTGATTATCATTTCAAACTCAACCCAAATCAGAAGTAAAGGTTGTTTCTATTTCTGACTCTTTGACGGTCTACATGAAATGGGTTTGACTGTCTCAGTTATCAGTAAACAGACCACAGAAGACCACCTCTACAACTAGCACACCTGTTGGCAGTTTCACTAAAGGAAGTCAATGAACAGATTATTCTTACATTTTAAGGTGAGCCTTCCAAGCCACTATGGGCAAACTTGAATTGTTGCCATTTGTGTTGGTCCTATTCCAAGCCTGTCACTTCAGCATCTTTTGTCAACATTAAATTCACAAATATTGTTAAAAGAAATTAGGAAAGACACGCTACCCAAATTTAAATGAATAACATTATTAACTACTTTATAAATTAATCATGTGGTTAATATTTACCAAACAGGATACAAAAAGATCTAGATCAGCTGTTCTCAAACGGAGGGTCGGGACCCCAAACTGGGTCATGACCCCGTTTTCATTGATCAGGGCTGGCATTAGACTTGCTAGGACCCAGGGCCGAAGCCCCACCGCCCAGGGCCAAAGCCTGAGAAGTTCAGCACTGGGTGGCAGTACTTAGGTTGCAGGCCCCAAGCCTGGGGCTGAAGCCCTTGGGCTTTGGGCCCCGCCACCCTGGGTGGCAGGGCTTGGGTGTTGGCTCCCCCTTCTCCCATCTTGGGTGGTGGTGCTCCGGCAGACTCAGGCTTCAGCCCCCCCTCCTTGGGTCATGTAGTAATTTTTGTCATCAGAAGGGGGTTGCAGTACAATGAAGTTTGAGAACCTCTGATCTAGATTAAAAATAATCCCCAAAACACTTGGTCTGTAATTTTAAATTCAGAACAAAACAGGTTATAATCTTTAGGAGTGAATGGGTTATACACTTGAAAATTAGCTACCAGTGATTAAAATGACACTGAAGTATATTTTCAAATGTTGTTCTGATAGGTAACTTTGTAGTCCCTGAAATATAAGAAGTACAGACTTTATAAATCAATCAAGTGTACTGGGAATTAGGATTACAGTTCCAAAAGTCTTTTTTGGTCCTACCAATTATCAGTTCTCATTCCTCTTACCCCAATTAAAAGCTGGAAAAGCAATCCCACTATAGCCATAACACTTATTGCACACAGGTTCAACTACCTTAGTTAGGAGGAAGATCACAGGAAGGGTGGTGTTAGGACTACTTTACTGAAGAATCATCCTCCTTTGAAAACTAATCCCTCAAACAAGGTTATTTCTAAAACTTTTTAAATCTGAATTGAACATTTCTTTCTCTAACTAGTATCTAAGGAGGACTGTTCCAAGATGCCTAGAATGGGGAGGAAAACAAAGGCTTCTACCTTCTTCCTAGTTGTTAGGAAAAAGTTAGCATATCAAATGAAGCTGCAGTGCAATGTCCTGGAATCCCGAGACAATATTTTTTATGACATAGGTACATCTGCTGCTCACAGTCTCCAATTATCAAAGATTTTACACTCAAATAAGGCTCTCTTCCCAAAGGAAAGATCATTTAGATTAAGGCAGGGTTCAAATTTAGGAATAGCTATTCCTGATTAATTCCCCGTGGGGAATTATTCTAATTCTGAAATAAGATCACCTTCCAGAATAACTTAGTGTATATACAAGCTCTAAGTAAAGAGGTGAACATCTTTGGCCATCAAGTGTGCTTATGAAGAAGCAGCTTCCTAAATAGGACAGGATAAAATATATTCTTTTGGCAAACAGCAAGGGATTGCAGAATAAAGACATAAAATACAATCACATATCTGATTACAATATACACTCAGACCTGGTCTACACTTAAAAGTTAGGACAGCAGAGCTTTGGTGCTTAGTGGTGTGAAAAATTTACATCCCAAAGCAACGTCCTCAGCATAGATGCACTAGGTCAGCAGATTCTTCCAGTGACCTACCTACTGCTGCACAAGGAGGTGCATTACCTACAGCAATGAAAAAACCTCTTCCATCATTGTAGGAAGCATCTACACTATAGCGCCGGAGCAGCACAGCTATAGCGCCATAGCTGTGCCACTGTAGCACCCATAGTGTAATCAGGGCCTTAGATAGTATACTAGGATAATGAAGGTTGGCATCTATCAGAGGCTATAGAAAAGCCTCTGATAGATGCCAACCTTTCGGAGCTTAATTCTACAATGATAAAACAGCTCAAACACAACTCTCTCTGACCACATCTATTCTAGTGAATATTTCCAACATCTGAGACTTTGCTCTTAGCTTCTCCCATCAGGACAGAGACGTGAGCAGAATATTCGGACATACCTAAGGCAACAATATCAAGTATCAGATTTGAAATCCTTTGATCACCTGGCCCTGTTATACATCCTTCAAAAGATCAGTTTTAGAAATCTCTAACATCAACCCTTCCTCCATACCAGAATAGTCTAATTATGCCCACAATTCACAATTCTCAAAATAACTACAAAGTCAAAGTCAGGCGAATCTAAAGGATTAATTGCCATTCTGTGCCATCCGAACCATGCTGAAGTAGCAACTCTTTTGATGAAAGCAAAGGGTTTTACCATATGTTGAGTGAGACATTTAAAAACAATCATAGGAGGGTAACAGGAAAAAGAGCTTTTCACCTCTAGGTTAGTGCTTCAAGTAAGGTCCACAATAGAAAACAGTTAGTCTGATGGACCTTTTACAGTTTGTGAAGTCAGACCAAAATCTGAGTTCAGAAAGCAGGGATCCACTGTTAGCACTGACAGACACCTTTGTGGTCAGTTTCTGTAGAATCCAAAAACTGAATATGCGAAGACTGAAATCTCTCATCTTAGGAACAGTCTCTCTGTCAACAGAGAGGCACATCCATGGTGCAAAGAAATCTGCCACTGTTTGTACTCTGCCTTTTAAAGGGGACAGATTATTTCTATTTACACTGGTATCAAATGAGCACCTTAAACCAGCACCAAAAATCACTTCACTTTTTTTTATTTCAATTTTTACTATTGAAGTATTTCATTCTGATTCTTAAGCTTTTGTCCTGTCTGTGTCTTGTCTAGTTTTGAGTCTGTGAGTTAGTGGCATGTATTGTTTACCTATTCCAGGATGTTTCAACTCCACTTACCGATACAAAGATAACGGCACTCTATTCAGTGTTACTTCGGCCTCTTGGCTATCAGTTTATCAACACTTTCACTTTCCCAGATAAAGGATCCATGTGGTAGGTAGGGGACAGGGGAGGGCAACTGCAGCAATCCCCATATGGTGCAGTGCACCCCAGAGCCACCACTACTCCTCTGCCCTGAGCCCAGCAGAGGAGACGGGGTCAGAAGCCCTCTTCAGCAATATGCAGGATAACACCTGAGAGATGGACCCAAGAGACCAGAACTGGCTACCCGATTTTTATACCTATTTTCTGGGGTCTAAGCATGGCCATTATACACCTTTCAATTCACACCCTTCCTTAATCCGAGTTAACTCCCAGGTGTAGACAAGAGCTCAGACTAGCAGGGTGCAATGTCAGGGAAGAGGGAGTCACAACCCCGCCATCACAAAGCTAATGCTGTAGGAATCTTTCTTCAATCATTCAAAAGCCCCACTCAAGCCTGGTTATCAATCTGAGACATAGAGCCATTGCCCTGCCCGGGGCTTGAGAGACAAGCATAGCCCTGAAGCTGATGGAAGCTGAGGGTGGGAGGGGGGCAAGGTCAGGGCCCCTGACTTCCCCCGACTCAACCTCCCCCACTTCAGGGGCACCCCCGCCCGTAAACCCCGCCTGCCGGTGCTCGCACTCCAAGCCCAAAGCCGGAGGAGCCGCCGCCTGCGGCCCAGTAGACGTGGCACTGGCTGCGGCTGCCGCTGCGGGAGCCGCCCCCCCGCCGCGCCGGTACCTGTTACTCCAGATGCCGTAGAGCAGCTCCACGAAGGCGAAGGAGAGGTTGAGGCAGAGGAAGAAAAACAGGTTCCGCGAGGTCTTGTCGGACAGGATGGACCTAGACACACGGCACAGCGGTCACTCGCTGCCGCGGGCCGGAGCAGGGCAACGGCGGCCAGGGCACGGCGGCTGACAGCGTCACCCCGGGGGGGAGCCGCCGCCGCCCCTTCCCTCCGCAGGTGGGGGGGGGGGGTCCCCAGGGCGCCGCTTCCCGGTCCCCTGCTCCCAGGCACAGAGCCTGGGGCCACCGGTTCCACCCCGGCCACTGCCCCCAGCCCCGGGGAGCGCGCCCCAGGGGACCCCCCCGGGCCCCGCCGCTCACCTGAACCAGCCCGAGACCTTGCTGAGCAGGTTGAACTTAGGCGGCTTGTACTCATCGTCCTTGATGGATAAAGGCAACATCTTCCCGGAGCCGGCGACCCCGGAAAGGAGCAGGGCAGGCTGGGAGCGGCGCGGCTGCCGCGCCGGGATCCGCCTCCCACACTTCCGGCATCTGCTCTGCGCCTGCGCAGGCGCCACGGGAGCGAACGGGCGGGGCCAGAAACCTAGTTCCACGTTTGGGGGCGGAGCTAGACCAGGAGACGGGGGCGATTGGCAGGACAACGGCCCCAGACTCTATCCGGAAGGGGCGGGGGTGGGTGAGGGCAAGCTAGTGCCTGAGCCTGCCGGCGCGTTCCCTTCCTCCTTGCTTCCCGGCGGGCCTGCGTGGGCTCGACGGGCTGGCCGTGGGGTGCTGCGGGCCTGTGTTTTGAGGCTCGCAGCAAAGCTCCTTTAACCAGAGCCTGCGGAGGAGATATGCCTCCGATCGTTCCTCCTTGCTGCAGCCGTTTACACCTTGCTTCTCCGTCCTGAATCCTTTCCTGGATGTTCAAAAATGACCTTTCCTTGAGTCTGCCCTCTCTCCGCACCCGGAATCCTCTGTGTGGTACGCCCATAACTACCTCCTTTGTAAATCAGAATGATCCCCTTTTTACTGCATAGCTTCGCTGCTTGACCCAGTCCCCTACACACCGCAGCTTGACAGCGCAGTTCAATAAAAGCAAGCCTTTGCTTGCAGATCACCTTCATCTATTGATAGGCGAGACAGCTGTATGGAGCCTCCCTCCGCCCACACAGACACCAGTCTAGGGACGCATTCTATACAGCAATTTCTTTAGCTATTTCATTTCCATGCATTTTAGTCAGAGTTCTCAGAGGCAGCCAAATCCTAACGCTTTCTTGAAAGATTTATGCTGTTACTAAATAAAACCTACTGAAGGTGGCGGCAAAATCCTCACTGTACTATAATATCCTATAGGGTAAAACAGTATTTGTATCAACGAAGGCGTGAATAGGTTAGATATGTACATTTCCTCTTTAATTTTCTATCCAAATGAACTTCACATAATTATATCTTGTTTTTCTGTGTGACCAGCAATCTATAGAGAAATATTTGTATTTGAACTAGAATGAGGAAGAGATTTAATAAAGACTATAAGGCAAATTAGGGAAATTTAGTTTTATAGATTCTCAGGTCCATTTCAAGGTGAACTTCTCCTCCCATAAAATAGACGGGTACCATTTGTGACACTGAAAACAAACACATGCAAAAAATATCTGATTCTCTGTAAGAATCAAAGCTTGCTTGAAAGTAGGGTTGACAAACTGTTATGGTCGGGATAACGCATGAACTACAAATTCAAGCCTGCTGGGAAGAGGAGTGTTTTCATCCAGCAGGAAGTACTATGCCACAGAAAGGGAAGGTAGTACGGGCTTGTTCCAGCCCTTCTGCTGAGTCTCTTATGTTGGGAGGAGGAAAGGAGGGTTTTTCTATCAATGTTGTTGACTTAAAAATACAACCAGTGCAAGCTGACTGAGTTTACAAAAAATGTGCAGGCTTCTTATGTTCGGTTAAAAAATCTCTATTCTTCCTTAGGTAAATCAAGGCTTAGACAAATAAGCTGTCTGGCTCACGGTCTCCAGCATTCTAGGTAAGGATACAATAAAATGCAATAATATGGAAGGTATTTTTAATTGGGGCAATGATGTGAAGTGGCTGTTCTATGAATCATTTATTTGTTTTTTTTAATGAACTGTTTTCATAAAATTAGTGCTGATTATTAGAATGGGTAGGGAGATACGGTCTAGGCAGACAACAGCTTCAGAAGAATTCTTTCTTTAAAGGGGGGTTAAAATCGCATATCTTGACTGTCTCAGTATTTGTATTTTATTTTTGTTTAAAAGAGGTAAATATTCCTTACAAAGGAATGTTGAGACTTTCAGTGTGGGAAGAAGTCCAATACAGTTGCAGTGGAATTTTATATCCTACTTGCTGCATTGTTCAGCACATTCATACATGAAAGCACCATGATACTAATTCTAATTTAATATCTTAAATTGAGATTCATCTATGATATCCTTATTTATCATTTACAGCCCATTGTATGTTATTAAGTAAACACAAATGTACAGAAACCCAACAGTTTTAAAATAACACATAGCACTTACGTTTGGATTTTCATTGTGCTTTAAAAATATTAACTAGTTAATCTTCACAACAATCTTGGCAAGTATCACAATGCCTGTTTTGAAAATAGGGAATCTGAGATACAATTTAAGGTCCACATTTTTAAAAATGCACATTGATTGCAGCTGTATCAGTTTACGGCAGACCATCTTGAGACACCTCTGGGCCGATAAGTTCTGATAAGCAGCAGCTACTATTGATTTCATTAGGAATTGCACTTCCAAAAGTTAGGCACAATGGTGTCTCAAGCTGGACACCCACAAATTGAGGCAAACAAAATCACGGGTCACTTTTGAAAATGGTGTAAGTGATTTCTCCAAGGCCACACAGAATCAGAACCAGAACCTAAACTCAGGAGGTCCTGACTGTCTGTCACATGTTCAGATCACTAGACTGTGCTGTAAATATACAGACTTTCCAATTTGCATTTCTATCAGTAAAGTTTATATAACCTAAAATAAGTTATTTTGTTGATACGGAAGCATAGGTTCAACAACTTAACGCTAGCTCTTTCTCTTCTAAGTTCCCATATTTCTATTGTCCAAACATAGAAGCAGGTATCTATCTACGTTCCTCACACAGACAGATTTAACAAAAAAAACCCCTCACTAATTTTCCTCTTAGTCTGGAGAAAAGTAGACTGCGGGGGGTGGGGGTGAGGCATACTAGTTTTCAAGTACATAAAAGGTTGTTACAAGAAGGAGGGTGAATATTTTTTCTCGTTAACCTCCAAGGTTAGGACAAGAAGCAATGGGCTTGAATTGCACCAAGGGAGGTTTAGGTTGGACATTAGAAAAAACTTTCTGTCAGTGTAGTTCAGCACAAATTGCCTAGAGAGGCTGTAGAAACTCAGTCATTGGAGGTTTTTAAGAACAGGTCAGACAAACACCTGTCAGGAATGGTCTAGTTATTATGTAGTCCTACCTTGAGAGCAGGGGACTGGACTAGATGACCTATTGAGGTCTCTTCCAGTCCTACACTTCTATGATTGTCTTCCATCCAAAATGTATGAAATGCTCATTCTGATTTGCAGGCATGGAAAATGCCACCTCTGCCGTTCACAGATACCCCATAAAGTGCTCACCCTTATTATTCACTATGAGTACTAACTAGAGGCTCCAACAAAACTTGTGGCCCTATTGTGCTAGGCACAGTGCAAAAACAGAGTATAAATAACCCTGCCCCAAAGAGCTTATAATTTAAATAGAGACAGAGAGAGGAAGTATTTCCCTTTCTAGACAATGAGGATGCTACTAGACAGAGAGATTAAGGCTCCAATCCTGCAATGACCTGCAGGCAAGGAGATCCCTAGTTCCTTCACTGGCACAAGTGACCTGTCCAATGTCGTGTGGGAAGTCTGTGACAGAACTATGAACTAAACCTGGATCTCCTGGACTGCAATCTAGTGCCTTAACTACAAGACCATCCTTCTTTTCTGCCCTTTCACTTTTGCTACCAACCCATCTACCCTCTTGCACCTGAACTTTTATTGCCATCTCCACCTCACCTGCCTTCAAATGAGACAGGAAAAATCGTAATGATCACCATACATGCTTCCCCTTTAACCTCTAAATCAACCAATAAACATGGGAGATGGAGAACATGAATGGCATGCACTGGAAAAGTGGGAGGCTATCACCTGAACCAGCGGTGATTATGGTAGCCCACGATGTACTCTAATGTGGTCTAGTGGATATGACATATTGGACTGAGATTGAGGACACTGGAGTTCTTTTCGTAGCTCTGCGTCACCAACCTGATGTTTCATTTTGGGCAGGTCACTTCATCTTTCTGTGCCTCTCTTTCTCTTTCCACACTATCTTGTTTATTTAGATCGCAAACTCGTCCAGACTACCTATCAAAATGGGGGCCTGTAAGTATTACTGTAATACAAATAAATAATATTGCAATGAGCAGCTAAATATGCTTGAGCTAAGAACATTTTTCTTTCTAACATACTGGTTTAGCAATGCATTTTTATAGTGGTCATGAAATCCAATGAAAACTCTTCAGCTGAACAACAGGAAAAGATGGACAGTTGCCAAGAATGTGTACATTCATCAGTTGTTGAGATGTTGTTTTATACACAAATATATGACTGTGACAGGATCTTGGGTGATTGGTGAGCAAATGCATGATCAAAAGTTACATAATTCCTTTCACCTCCAACAGATCCAAACAGAATTGATTTCACCTAATCAGCACCATCCTTTAAAACAAACCAAAATATACCCAGTCCATCTTGGCAAAAATGAGGTAAGTACATTTTTTTTAAAACTAAAAGTATGACTTTATTAAATTGTTTCATGCTAATATTGTCTAAACTGGTCTGTTACTGTGTAATTAATTAAGCTTGCATTTATTGTACCCAGAGGAAAGTAACATCCCTGTAAACTTTAATACTTTCTCTAGGGTTTTAAACATGAAAGATCATCACGTCTCACCAATTTTTAAACAGAACTCCCCACTGAAATCAATGGGGGGGAGGGGGGGTCTCTGCTTAAGCAAAACGCCACTCCCAGCATGGCCCACTAGTTGTTTCTTTATAACCTTTATTGATCAGTAGCAAGCTTAGAAAGTTGCATCTGACTGATATGTCTTGAGAATAAATGAGAGCAAAAGTACATAACAATTTAAAAAGTTTACCTAGGATACCCACCTCATAGGGCGTACCTGCCCTATGAGAAAGAAACAAGAGGCTATTACAGAAGTGGTGGCGATGGTTCCTAAGAGATGAATCAGGATATCATTTAATCAAATCAGCTGTATTCAAAGTAAGAATACAGATGATTTTGCCAAGATCCTATAGCAACAACCAAAAATCTCAATGATGAAGCTAAAGTTATATCAGCAAAGTCATTTTACATATTGGATGCTCTCAAGTTAGAGTTGATCAAGATATGTACTAATATAGTCTTAATACCCAAGATATTTGGGGTTTTCTCCTCTTCTGTACACATCATGTTTGAAGAAAATATTAATTTAAAAGATTATTTCAAAATAATATTTTTGTGTCTCAGTTCATACCATGCAATGATACGAAAATAAAAAGTACAAAGACAACATTAATAAAGGCACATTGGGATACTGCATATTTCAGTAAACAAATAAATGCAACTAAATCTCAGAGATGAGGTGTGTGAGGTAATATTTTTTATTGGACCAACTTCTGTTGGTGAGAGAGACAAGAGACCAACACAACTAAAACAACATTGCATATAATAATCTCAGGTCCATCAAGATATTTCAGAAATAACAAGACACAAAGCTGATGAGTTTCTTTGGATTGATCTGCTTCAGCATATTCAATGAACAATAGTCAAGTAACTGGCATATGAATAATTCTTACGGAAAATATATTATTTCAAAATGAGAGTTGAAATGAATTATATGTGCCAGCAACCAGACTGAACACATTAAATAATAGCTACTTAATACTATTAGACAACACCCCCACATACAGTGTTCTCCATGCCGGATGTAAGTTTTGAGACAAGGCCCTCTAGTTATTGTGGTGCAGCAGCACCACTAGATTGTGACTAATTGATTGTGTGACTAAACTATATGGTTGCCTTTCCATGGCAGCATAAAATAAACAGAAGAACATTGAAACACAGGGTGATTTTCTTTTAAAATTGAATTATATATTAAAATAAATAACCAGTAATACTGCACTGAATTGTAGAATATAGAGATGTAAAAGAGCTATCTGGGCATCTCAGCCATCTTCCTTCCAATTCATGCTCATTCCTTGTCACATTTTCTTGTGTTTTGTCCAAGTGTATTGATTCACTCACCCCACACTTTGCCTTTGAGCGCTTTTATCACGTCACTGGTTGGTTCACATACACAGTGATGATGTGATTCCTATCCAGGCTTTATCTGCCTCCTTGTAGACATGCCCAAGAATGTGCTCAGTCTGTCTGTAGTATTGAAATTCACTGCCTAGTATCATAGTTGTGTCCTTACCGACTCCAGCCCAATGCCTGCCACAGGAAGGAGAGGCTCTGCACCTCAAATAGTCAGAATATTACAGAGAGGAAATTAACCCTGTCACTGCCTCTGGCTCTGGCTCCTTTCCCACACAATGCAAACATGGTTTAGTCTTTCCCATCTTAAGAAAAAAAAAAAAAAACCCACAATTGACCATTGACACCACTTGCCTCTTCAGCTCCCGCCCCATCTCCCCTCTTCATTTACTCTCTAAACTCTCTGAATGTAGTATTTGCAGTAGCTATCTGGAATTCATCTCCAGTACAATCCTAAACCCTCTCCAATCGAGCTTCCACCCCTTGCACTCAATTGAAAGCACTCTCACTGAAGTTTCCAATTACTTCCTCTCAGAACTAGTACTCCATTCTCATCCTCTTTGACCTGTCAGCTACTTTCAACACATGCTCTTCTTCTTGAAATCTTGTCCTCCCTTGGCTTCCCATAACTGTGTCCTCTCCTAGTTCTTTTCCTCTCTCTCTAATTACTCCTCCTACCTCTCTGATTGCTCCATTAGCATGTACTTCAGAGGATCCTTGTCTTCCCCCTCCAGATTTCTGTGGGGGTTTGCACAGGTCCTTAGTCTCCCTTCTAAATGTCTTCCTCTATGCCTTAGCTCTGTGTAATCTCACTTGCAAACACAAATGCAACTACCATCTCTAAGCTGATGAATTACAGATCTATCTCTGCTCCAGATCTGTCTCCTTCTGACCAAACTAAAATCTCTGCCTTTCAATGACATCTCCTTGTGGATGTCCAGCCAGCAGCTCAAATTCAACATGGCTAAGAGAGCTCTTACTCTTCTCACCAAAAACCCTCTATGCTATCTCCTTTCTCTTTCACAGTGGACAATACCACCATCCTGCCTTCACTCGGACCCATAACCTGAGCATTATCTTCAACTCAGACTTCTGTCTAGGTCCTCACATCCAGGCTATGTCTCATCTTGCAGATTCTTTCTGCATAAAATATCTAAGATATGGCCTTTCCTATCTATCTACACAGTTAAAACTTTCGTCCAGGCTCTCATTATCTCACATACTGATTACTGCAACTTCCTTTTCTCTGGCCTTAAATGCAGTCTTGTCTACTCATATCCATGCAGAATGCTGCTGCAAAGATCATTTTCCGAGCTCATCGCTTGGACCATGTCACTCCTTTCTTTGCACCCCTTAGGCTACCCCTTTAATAAGTAATTAAATATTAGTTACTTGTTTTCACTTTCAAGGCCCATCACAACACATCTCCATCTTACCTATCATCTCTCGTCCGGTATTGAGAGGTCACCCCTCCTTCCGATCAGCCCATGATGCAAGCTTCTATCACCCACTTGTTAAATTTTCAAACAAGCACCTCTGTTCTTTCTCCCATGCTGATCGTCACACTTGGGAGGAACTCCTCATATACATCCACAAAGGCACTTCATTGTTCTCCTTCAAATCTCCTAAAATCTATCCTTTGTTGTGATGCCTACAAATAGCTTGACAACAGTTAGACAACTACCTATCATGCTGACTAATACTGTCTCATTGTATCCTTGTACTCCCTGGTTTGTCTGTATCAGTTGTCTCTTATCTTACAATCTAAGTATAAGGCCTTTGCGGCAGGGACTGTCTTTTTGTTCTGTGTTTGTACAGTGCCTAGCACAACGGAGTTCTGGACCGTGATTAGAGCTTTTAAGCGTTACAATAATATCGATAATAATAAACCAAACTTCTTGCTGCCTCCTGTCCTGGATGGCAGAATCTCTAATGATGGATTTTCCCTGCCATTCTCTTCCTACAAAAACTGTCAACTTTTTCATGATTTAGTAAGCAGAGTCAGGAAGCAGTGCAGTGGAAGAGGAGAAGGGAGTGGACAGAACTGAGCATTGAGGTCTCTGCAGAAAAGTCATGCCTTGAAGAGGCATAGAGGCAGTCCTACCCTTTCATCCCTAGTGATGATTCCTTTCAGTCAATTTGGGACAGTTTAGTGAAGCTTGCCTATAACTATGCTGTACCTGTTACATTAATAAACAAAGGACTCTGGAGTTATTAATCCAGCACTTTTCATAAGAATTAAAATTCACTTAAACCCAAATAATTATGGATAGACTATAAGTTCTTTGGATCAGAGACTGTCATTTGCTATATGTTTGTAAAGCCCTAGCAAAATGGGTCCCAGACTGGTTGGCCTCTAGGTACTTTCTTAATATAAATGTTTAGTGATGCAAGGAGGAGGTGGTGGGAATAGGCAGTGGGCAGGAGGAGGCATTGGAGTTGAGGGTTCAAGTGGGAAGAAGGAGGGGAAGATGCTCCTTGATTCTACTTTCATTATTCTTGGCACAAGCCCCACCTAGTAGAGTTAACATACATGAGTGTCAAGGTAGACTTCGTATGGGATTCATGACACATCTTGAGTTTTGCTACCACTCATGTGTCTATTGCCTCGGGCGGTCATCTTTATTGCTTCTCCCTGGTACCAGCCCTATATCTGTCATTTTGGCCATCATTGTGCATCACACTTCTCTGGAAAAAAAACCCCTTTTGATCCGTGTTCAATCATCTGCTATTTCTCAGTGGGTGACCTCATAGGTAACATCACATGTAGACTTAACTCCTGGTGTACTTGCAAGACAAGAGTACATTCATGTGTAGTTTTAGAGAGGATACTAGAATATTATCTCATGTTTCACATAATGATTATACAAATAAAGTTTTTAAGGACCATCTCAGACTATTTGATAAGGGGTTTTTTAATACAAATAGTAATTATTCTTTCTATCACAGGAGCACGTAGAGGCTCCAGAAAAGATTTATTCATTTACTTGGACAAAACTCCAATTTACTTTAATTGGAATTTTGCTTGAGTATGAGCTGAGTGAGGTCTATGTTAATTTTACAGTGAACTGACTATGTAGGTAGATGACTGATGAATTTTCTCTTCCCATTTCAATTTTTGTTAATAAAGATGTCATCACATCTGTAAGCTACCAGGAAGAGTTATGGGAATCCGACTACTTCGCTTCTCGTCTGTGGTGATCTTTGTCTTACTCCTTGTGGCAGGTGCTTTAATGGCTTTGCTTCCTAACAGTAAAGATGACAAAATGCCCAATTTGCGAAGGGAACCAAAATCCCAGAGCCAGTCTGCCTTGGATTCATTTACTCTTGTTATGCAGACATACAACAGAACTGACTTATTGCTGAAACTCTTAAATCATTATCAAGCCATCCCCCATCTACACAAAGTAATTGTTGTGTGGAACAATGTTGGGGAGAAGATGCCAGAAGAAATGTGGAATTCTTTGGGACCACATCCTGTACCTGTTGTCTTCAAAGTGCAGACCATGAATCACATGAGGAACAGACTCCAGATCTTCCCTGAATTGGAAACAAAAGGTAATGAATGCCTCACTCTTATAGATAGCATTGTTGCTAACAATATTATTTCCACTTTTCAGGACACTTATCATTTTATCTATCACTCAGAACAACTGCATATTTGATCATTATGGGAAAACTCCCACTGACCACGTGGATCCAGAAACCTCTGAATCCACCAGCTGTTGAGCAATTCCACTTAGCAGAAAACAGCAGCAGGGAAGATGTAAGCAGCAGGACACATGGAGATGATGTAGCATGGATGTTAGACACCCTCCACCCCTCAGAGGCTGTATTAGCAGCACTGGGTGGAGGAGAGAATGGGGGGAGGGCCCTTGCTGTACTCATGGAAATATGGCTGCTATCTCAGTTTCTTCTTTCAGGCAAAGGTGACTAGATAGATTAGCTTTCCAGCCAAATCCAAAAATCCTCCCTAATCCAACAAAACTAACATAAAAAAGTCCAAATCAGTACAGGGGTTCACATGCCTTTTTCTACAGCCCTTTGGTGGAAATCCAAAAGTATGTGCTGCTCTCTATATTCCCCCCTTAGCCCAGTCTGATTCTTTAGCCCAAATCACTACTCCTTCTCTGGGTATTTTTCCCTGCGTTTTGGCTTTTCATCCAGGCCTCTTCCTCAACTCTTTGCAGGAGAGACCCGACAACAAGTCTTGTTTCCTTCAAGTAAAAAGACGCACAAGTCCCACCTCTTTTGTGGGCTCTTTCTTGTTTGTAAAAAGGAAACTTTTATTTCACTACCCTCTACGCTAGCATACGTTGCTACTCAACCTAAAATTCCCAGAAAGCCTCTGAGCACTACAGCCCCCAGAATGCCCTGCTGCTTAATCAGGGTTGCACTGAGCCATAGCATTGCCGTAAAGGGGTCAGCACCCCATTATGTTTCCTCCCTGAGGAACTGACCTACGTGCATCCTGCTTTCACCCCTACATGCAGCATGTTTTCAGGTTCTAGGATCTCATACAAGGCCAGAAGGGACCACGAAATCATCTAATCTGATCCCTTGTATATGACAGATTACCCATCAAATCCACCCAGCACTCCCATACCACACGCAACAACTGAAATTCAACCATAGTATTACACATGAAACTAGACTATTACATGTGACACGGAGATAACAAGAGGGACAGAGGTGCATGAATGCCTGAGACTTCTGCAATGTCAGGGAACTGATTTAAGTGAGATATACCCAGTTAATCCCTCCCATCTGAAGCAACAGGCCTTATCCTGCAGTTAATAAGAGGGAATTTTTGCCTATATAATATGCTCTTTTTGCCTGTCTAGGTCCCAGAGAAGTGGTGTGGAAATACTTATGTCTTGGTGTTTCCTTGATGTTAAGAAATAATTATTATGTGGAAAATCATATAATGCATCATACTGGACAATATGGGATCTGATTATTTTTCCTTGATTTTTATAGTTGTCCTTTACACAGTATTAAAAAGCTATTAGGACTCCAACGTGACCTGCAATGAGTAAAATCTGTTGTATTCCTTTGCCAACCCCTCTTCCCCCCCCGCCCGACCACAGATTTTCCACTGTACAGCTGTTCAGCTATGCTACACAACTTTTAATGCTATAGTGATAGTTTGTGATTGATAATAGCAATAATGTGCTAAAAATTATGTTTGCTTCAGGTCAATTAATCATCTGTTACAACTGCAAAGTTAAACATCCTTTTCACTGTAACCTTAATATCTAAGTATACATTTTCAGCCTGTTGCATGGTGATTTAGCTATGCACCTCACCCTAATGTTTATAGGAGTTGTCTGACTAGCTTGTCATTGCACATAGCACAGGTAAATTCACACATACAGACAGTCCTCGGACTTATGACACAATTGGTTCCTGAAAATTGCATCATAAGTCGAAACGTCGTAACTCGGAACTGCAGGCGTCGTAAAGTCAAAACCAATGGTCGTAAGTCAAATCAGGGTGTCAACCTAGAAGGGTCGTACGTGCTGTTTGTCTTAAGTCAAAGCTCATAAAGTTGAGGACTGCCTGTATTTATCACTGAATGATTTTAAATTTTTCTTTACCTTAATTAAAAAGTGTAAATGTCTTTTTTCCTCTCTCCAGCTGTTTTAATGATGGATGACGACACACTGATTAGTGCCTATGACCTTGCTTTTGCCTTCTCTGTTTGGCAGGTAATGTTTGTATATTGCATCCTGCATATTTATAATGGAGTTTATATCAATTTTATTAAATGGAAAGATTAAATCAGTTCATTGTTGCTATTTCTAGGACATACTGTTATCATCTGTCATATAGATGATCAGCTAAATTCTAAAAGGCAAGAGATGCTGAAGAATAATATTTTAATGATACAAAATTACAGACTGCCGGTATAAGCGATGTTTTTATCATTCCTCTGCTTAAAAGGCAAATTACAAAGTCACAGCTATCAGAAAATCTAATTGGTTAAATGCAGCAAAGAAATTTTAATTTGATCTGGAAGCTGTGCACCAGAAATCAATAGTAATATTTCTCTTTACCGTGCAGAGATTATCTGTAGGCTTATTTTTGATCCCAAACATGTGACTGCAAATTAACTTTGGCCAGATGCTACTTGGCATTGTATGATGTGGAGGGAAGCACAGTCTATCAGCTTTTGCAGGTCATTGTGTATTAACTTGCAACAATCTCCATGTGGTGCAGGCCAGCAGACCACAGAACTGATTATTTTATATTATCTGCATCTTTCATAGCAATTAATTTGCACTTCTATCAATAATAGCCTCATAAGGGATACTTCTATTAAAAGGTTTTGTATTGCTGTATTGATTAACATTTTGACTGTAGTGCGGAACTTTAATTTTGCTATATTTTGATTTTCTTACAGCAATTTCCAGATCAGATAGTGGGATTTGTTCCTAGAAAGCATGTTTCCACTCCTTCAGGTATATACAGTTATGGCAGCTTTGAATTGCAGACCCCTGGATTTGGAAATGGGGACCAGTACTCCATGGTTCTCATCGGAGCAGCATTCTTCCACAGTGGATACCTAGAACTCTTTCAAAAGCAGCCTGACGCTGTTCATGCTTTGATAGATGAAACTCAAAACTGTGATGATATTGTCATGAATTTTCTAGTGGCAAAGCATACCGGAAAGCCTTCAGGAGTGTTTGTGAAACCTGTTGACATAAGGAATTTAGAAAAAGAGACTAACAGTGGTTATTCCGGAATGTGGCACCGAGCAGAGCACTTGCTACAAAGATCTTACTGTCTAAACAAATTGGTTAATATTTATGACAGTATGCCCTTAAAATATTCTAACATTATAATTTCTCAGTTTGGGTTCCCTAATTATGCCAATTACAAGAATAAAATGTAAGAATGTATAGTACATGGGGTATATGTTACACATCAAACAGTGAATTCAAGTCAGTGTAAGTTAAATGCTGAAGGGCCAGAAGAAGGCATACATTACTCCAGCTTGTCCTCCTTTACACATAGCCTCTGAATTTTGCCCACAGTATTTTCTTTCCCCAGTGTAAGTTATTGAGAAGTTTAAAGAACAGCATATGTGTAATGTTCACTTATAATAAATTCACCTTCATCTCTTAATACTTGAGAAGCTGCTGTTGTCGAAATTACAGGGCTAGACCTTCAAAAGCATGTAGAGAAAAATGGACAATCACTTGGTGCACACATATGGAAGAACTAAACTTCTGTTTCTTTAGAATGGTATTTTGGCATATTTGTGTTGTTATACATATTTTTTTTTTGAGACTGTTCTATTTTTCTCAACAATTCCTAGTGAAAAGTTTTAAGGGCTACACTGAACTGTTTGCGAGGATATTAGACTTGGTTATAAAACTCTTCACAGCTTGTATGTTAACTACTGTTCTTCAGCGTGAAATGTTCCTGAGGTTCCAATCAAACCATAAACCTAACAAAGTCATGGAACAAAGCACGGTCTCTGTATCAAAAATCTCTAGATGCCTCACATATAACAATGGCCACTGAGGGGTTATGGAGCATAATGTTGCTGATACCGCCTTTTTTCCTATCATTACTTTGCCCACAGTCACTGGGAGGCTGCTCAGGAACTGAAAGGTAAACGTTCTAATTGTTAACTTGGGAAAGATAACGAACATGAAAAGCATATATCATAAAAAATGTAGCTTATGTTACCACATATGCAGCCAAAAGAGACAGATGCCATATTTGCTACTTACTACGGCCTTTAGAACTTACTCTTATTTCAGTATTTTGCATATACAGTAGAACCTCAGAGTTATAAACAACCTCCATTCCCGAGGCATTTATAACTCTGATGTTCTTAACTGAACAAAACATTATGGTTGTTCTTTCAAAAGTTTACAACTTTGATTTAATACAGCTTTGAAACGTTGCTATGCAGAAGAAAAATGCAGCTTTCCCTTTATTTTTTTTTAGTAGTTTACGTTTAACACTGTACTGTATTTGCTTTTTTTTCTTTGGTCTTTGGTGCTTCTGGTTCCAAATGAGGTACGTAGTTGACTGGTCAGTTCGTAACTCTGGTGTGCGTAACTCTGAGGTTCTGCTGTGCATTGTGCTGGAGAAGTGTGCCTGAAAAGCAACTCATACTTCTAAAAAAATGTTTTAAGTATAATTCATGGTAGTAACTACAGATATATTTTATGTCTGTCTAGCTATTTTTGCATCTGATCCAGAAGGTACATTTTGTAAGCGTACAGGTCTACTTTATTTTGTTTTACTGTTTGAATTGAATATATTCTATTTTTATTTCCTTCACTTATTTTCAAATGGCAAAACTAATAAACGTCTATGATAAAAATAAAATGTTGTGTAGTTTATGGAGACATTAGGAAATATGTTGTAGGCTACATTTCCTGGCGAGGACTGTATTAGATGACTAGTTGGGTCTTTTCAGTCTCTGAATTCTTTGGTTGTACCTATGTTAAATGGACTTGTTACCATCAGCTGATATCAGCTTTGGACTGCTGAACTAGTACTGGAAACATTTTAAATATACATCCTAAATATAGGACAAAACTATTACAAAAAATATTCTTGAGACGTGGAAGAAATAATCTATGGCAAGGTAATTTAGACACGGACAGATCAGATCATTGAGCCTTGGTGGAACCAAGTCTCAGAACTAAAAAAGGAGTTAGTCCCATCTGCACTAGCAGTAAATATTGTTCTAAATGCTGGTTCAAGGGGATCTGTGGCAGACAACCATTGTCAGGAATGAGTCATTTTCCTAGTATAGACATGATTTATGACTATCATTCTTGTAATAAGTTAGCTGAGAAAAAAGGACTCTTGAGTAATGTCAGAAGTTCTTTACAAGTAGGCTGATGATGACCATGTTTTTTACACTTGTTCTATTAGTTGTATTACAGGATTTGTTTTAGATAGTGTAATCTTGTTAGCTTTAGAAGTTGTCAAATTTTAAGTGGCAAAGCATGTTTTAATGTGAAGACTAAAACTCTGCTGACTTATCTTGTTGGAGTAATCGAAGTAGATTTAATGATAGTGATAACAGTGATAAATAGTATATACATATCTGTGGTCTTTCTACCAATGCAGACCTCCTTGCAGTAACTCACTGTGCATCACTTGCTTATTGTTGCTTCTGTGACATTTTTCTTTTCTGTATCAGTTGTCAATTAATAAAATAAGTGTTTCTCATATTGGTAAATTAATTTGTAGCATTGTTATACAAATTATATACTTATGTACTTTTTTGTCTTATAGTAGTACTATTGGCAAAGTTTTAAAGTGTTAGGTACCTAAGCTGTGCCCACAAAATTGGTGTACAAACCCGCCCCACCTAACAAATCTTGCCTTTCTACAGGCAGTTTGGGCAAATAGGTGCAATATGTACCCAAAGGGTTAGGTTAGGCCCCCCCATTTGAAAATTTTGGCATTAAGCATCTGGTTTAAACCTAGAAATCAAAGAAAATTAAAATCTCATGCTGCAACTCTAGTCCTAAATCATCCTCCTGTGCCTAGGAGTTCAAAGTTTTACTACTGTATCTTCCTTCAATTGGTGTGGGTAGTAGCTCCATTTGCCATATATTAAAGTTCCGTAAGGGACAGGGTAGTATGACTCTTAGTATGCTGCAAGTCTTAAGCACAATGAGCAGTGTAAAATTTACATTTTAGCCTTAACTGTATTTTCTGATATTTGTCAAACCCAGATTACCTACCTCTCCGAAGAAAAATAATAACAGATAGGGAAAAGGAACCCTTCCTGGACAGATGATCAGGCAAGAACCCTATAATTTTCCTCAAGAGTTTTATTTTTTTTTTAAAGGAAAGCAGTCCATATAAAGCCCATCCATCCCATCTTCAAATCTGTTTGAAGCTTCCAACACTAGGACTGGACTAGTCAGTGGATGAACAAATTCTGAAAATCAGTAGTAGTAAAACATGGGAGGTAGAGAGTTTTATTTACATGAGTTCTTGCCATCTGAAGTTTTTAAACAACTTACTCCCAAGGTACAGGGTTTGTGGGGAAGTAACCCACTTAGGCAACTTTTACTCATGCTGAAAAGTATGTACTTGTGCAAGTAGTCCCTTTAAGTCAGTAAGTGTGAAACTGATCCCTCTGCAAAGGGCTAACACAAGGTGTATGCACCATGTAAATCCCAGTTAAAACAGGGTTAAGTGGGACTAAGCTATTACTATTCCAAGTTAATAAAAGGTTGCAGAAAGAGGTCCATAGTGAGGTCAGAACCAAACTGTTTTGCTCTCTTCCCCCACCAACAAATCCTTCATGAAAATAAAATAACTAGACATATGCACATGTAAAGAGTGGTATTTCTGAGCTGGTGGGGACTGAATTGGAGGGAGTGGGAGTTGATGGGGAACGGGAAGTTCTAAAATGACAAGGGGCTGGGCTGGTGCACTGAACATGGTAGTCTTTTAAGGCAGGCATGGCCTACCATGGCTGTTGCAGGGCCTCAGACCCTTTAAGACCTCAGGATTGTGGCAGCTTTGGTCTCCAGACAAGTTATGTGACTAATCATATGATGAAACTGAGAAAAAGGCCTGATAAGAAGAGAGGTATGTCTTATGGCTAAGTCTGAAAAAGACCCAGAGCAAGAGAATTGCCTCTCAGACCTGCCAGTGAAGCAACAGCTGTAACAGTTTATCCTCCCCTGGTAAGGATTTGGGAAAGGAGCATAAGTAAGGTTTTGGCCAGCAAGTGGGTCAGAGACCACTTGGAACTACTGTAGATGTCTGCAACTGGGGGGAGAGGAGGAGACTATACACAGAAGGTGGTGAAGGGCTGGGGGAACCCGTATAGCCAAGGGTGAGGAAGACTGTTGTGGACCCTGATATGAGAGGAGAAGGACTACAAAGAAAACCTAAAGGCTTCACAGCCCTTTAATTAAGGACAAGTTGGATGACAGGGAGCTTCCTGTTCAAGTACTCGAATAGAACCAGTATATTATTAAACAGACCCCAGAAAGGGACATGCTATTTTGGAACTTTAGCCATGCAGTGTGTGAGTAGCCCAGATGTATGATTGGAGAGGAAACTCAGGCATAGTGGTGTGCCTGAGAGAGACTAGGTAATCTGAACTACCCATATTTGGGCTGGCAAGGGAATAGAATCAGTCTGTGAATTGTGGGGGAGGAGGGCAGTAAGGTACAGCTATATTTGAAATTAGGATCACTCTGTGTGGGGGAAGACTTATCTAGAGTCCCCCTTCCCCTTATTTTGGGCATCGGCTACTACTGCTTCTGCCAGACAGAGCAAAATAAGGGTATCCAACTCTATTTCACCTCCACTGACCTACTTATGAAGAAACATCTTTTCTGAATTGACCAAGGGTCAGTCTCTCACGGTTACCAGGTATAAACAAATTATGAATGCTTTCCCCATAGTCCAGCTACTTCAACAGTCTTAACAGTAGCAACCTCCAGTAAATATTACATCACTGGATAACTTCTTAGAGGCCCCAAAAGAATGGGCTCAGAGTGCCTGAGGCTCAGCCCAATGCACGGGGAATTTGTTTTATGCTGCAGTGTGAGGAAGCTAGCTCTATAATACTGGACAGTAGTTCAGGTGTAATGAAGATGTGAGGCCCAGTTCTGCTCAGACTGACTCTAGCTTCCCAAGTTTTCTAGCCAGTTACCTGTCGGCGTTCAGCACTACACCAGTTCCTATTATACCTCCGCCAAAGGTAAGGGGCTGTAACCACTGCCCAGTAGTTACTTCCATAGGAGGGAATAAAGCCCACAGCAGGACCGGGACAAGAAGCCGCCCTCGGCCCGTACCCCCAGGCAGCGAGGCGAGGGTAGCCCTGCCTGTGGAGAGCGCCCCGCCCCCGCATTCTCCCTCACAGACAGGACTGTGGGGAAACGAATTCAATGGGAGGGATTTCAGGGGCACCTGGGAAGAGCTTACACCGGAGAAGGGGCAATGTGCGGCGAGTGCATGTATTCGGGAGGCCGGGCTGGGCCGTGGCGCGTCTACCTGGAGACTTCAAACGTGCCCGGGAAGTTTTCACCCTTATTTCCCAGCACCGCCTTTCGCTGCCCCGCCGCGGGAGGAACCCAGCCCGCTCAACCTCGCAAGGGAGGGGCGTGTTCTGGAGGGAGCGGCCTCACAACCCTGCCCCGCCGCTGACTACGAACGCGGGAGGGCGCTCTTAAGTGGTTGATCGCGTCGTCCATCAGGCTGAAGGCTCCGTCCAGTAGATGGCGCTGAGGAGACCCAGGCCCCGCCCGCCCGACTCAGTGGAGGAACGCGCTCAGAGGCAAGGTCCTCACCGTGTGAAACCAAGGTACTTCCACCCCGCAGCGCTAGAGCCCCGGCAGCTTCCCAGGCCGTCTGCTCTCTATGATGCTAGGGCAGAGTGTGGGGGCTCTCCGGCATCACCCTGCAAGGGGGGCTGCCGGAGCCTGAGGAGGACGGAGCGCAGCTGGCTGGGCGTAAGGAGTCTCCGAAGGGGCGGGGAGGGGGGGGCGCTGGCTGGGGGGGAGGGCGGGGTGTGGGTGTAAGGAGCCTCCGAAGGGGCGGGGCGGGTGTAAGGAGTCTCCGAAGGGGCGCTGCTGGCTGGGGGAGGAGGACGGGGTGTGTGTGTAAGGAGTCTCCGAAGGGGCGGGGAGAGGGAGGCGGGTGTAAGGAGTCTCCGAAGGGGCGGAGAAGAGGATCCCCTTGCAGGCTGCAAGGCAGCGGGCGGAGCAGCCCTGGGTGCAGGGGGGGCGGGCTCTGAGGGAGGAGCGGAGGCGGGGAGGGACACTCGTCTCTGCTCCCTCCCCACGGCGCTAAGTCCGGTGTAACAAAGCCTTGGTAACGGGGTTGCTAGCGCGCTGGTCGGCGCCTGGTAACCAGGCGCTGCCCCTTTAAGCAGCGGGGGTGTTGCCTTGCCGGAGGGCGGGGAAGATCCGAAGTCCCCTTCGGCGCCCGCCCGCCCGCTCTGTGCTGGAGCTGGCAGCTTCCCCCATCCCCGTTCTCACTCCCATGCGGGCTGTCGGGACAACGATACTCTGGGCAGCGCGGCCGCAGGCAGGCGGCTCCTCTCGATATGTCCCGGGGGCTCCCTGTCTGCTGAGCCCGCGCAGGTCCCGCCGGAGCCACCCCAGGGTCCCATGAGTTCAGAGCTGCCCCGCGCCTCGCCGCTCCGCGCTCTCTTTAAGATGGAGCCGGCTCCGTCCGCCTCTGAGTTGCTGGTGGGAGCTTCCGAGTTCCTGAAAGGTGAGAGCCTGAGGGACACAAGGCTTCCGGCTGCCCTGGCCCCGGGACTCTGCCTGGCTGCCTTGGCCCCGGGGGATTGTGGCTCCTGCCTTCTCCTTCTTATCCCTGTAGTTCTGTGGTCCTCGCCGTCCTATCGCTGTCCCCGTCGCTCACGGACCCAGCTCCCCTGGGCTGGGGCTGGTCGTGTTTAAGCCGGTTCCTCCCGTCTCCGTTCGGGTGAGGAACCAGCCGGCACCTGTTGCCACGGGCTCTGCGCTGGGTAAAAGCCGCTCCCATGGCTGTCCCTGTAGCGAGCCCGTCCCGCCCAGCCCTCTCCTGGGGGGACAGCAGCGTGCGCCTAAGCGCAGGCAGCCCGACTTTCTCTTCTCCCTTCTACGCAGGAGAAATGTAGCGATGCCCCGCCCGCTCGGAGGCCGAGGATTAGAAAGGGCGGGTGGAGATTGCTCTGTTACCCCCTAGCCTGGAGCTGCCCCTGCTGGCCGGGGGGAATAGTAGGGGCGGGTTGGGGGAGGTAGAGAAAGCGAACCGCGACATCTGTACATCCTTCGTCAGTTGCCTTCAACTTTGTTTCAGATCGATTATATTTTGCTACTTTACGGAATAAACCCAAAAGCACGGTAAATACCCACTATTTCTGTACTGATGAGGAGCTGGTCTATGAAAAGTAAGTGTCTTTTAGTTTCCATTGTCCTGCAAGGCTCTTGTTAACTGCTTAACTCTCTTGTTAATTGATGCATTTCAGTCCTCTGTAATGAATGGAGTGTAGTAAAGAACCAAACATTTATGGTGAACGACATCGCTTCCTCCCCTTAAAGAATAACAAGACTGCAGTGCTGTGGATTTGTGCTGGACATGGCCCACCTTGATTACCATGCACATTGTAGGGAGAGTGGTCACTTTGGATGAGCTATGACCAGCAGGAGAGTGAGTTTGTGTGTGTATGGGGGTGGGGGAGGTGAGAGAACCTGGATTTGTGCTGGAAATGGCCCACCTTGATTATCATGCACATTGTGTAGAGAGTTGTCACTTTGGATGGGCTATTACCAGCAGGAGAGTGAGTTTGTGTGTGTGGGGGGGTGGAGGGTGAGAAAACCAGGATTTGTGCTGGAAATGGCCCAACTTGATGATCACTTTAGATAAGCTATTACCAGCAGGACAGTGGGGTGGGAGGAGGTATTGTTTTATGATCTCTGTGTGTATATAAAGTCTGCTGCAGTTTCCACGGTATGCATCCGATGAAGTGAGCTGTGGCTCACGAAAGCTCATGTTCAAATAAATTGGTTAGTCGCTAAGGTGCCACAAGTACTCCTTTTCTTTTTGCGAATACAGACTAACACGGCTGTTACTCTGAAAGACTGCAGTGCAGTTACTTAACTTGTAGTTGACCCAGGGGTGGGTGGGATGGACATGCTGCTCAGGATTTATTTATAAAGTGAGGCTCTCAAGAGTAATTAAATCTTATTGGATAAAGTCTTACATAGAAGTCTGTGTAGGGGAAAGTCAGGTGAAATAACAGTGGCTTTTCTGTTTTGTTAATAATTAACTCCTTGTATTTTCTATATGCAGAAAAGTACAAAGTGATTATACTTCGGATTTTTTTCTTTTTTCTTTTATAATTTAAAGATAGTGAAGTTTTAGGTGGGCTCTTAAATGGACACACAAAGCTTGAAATCTAGTCAGATTTGGAAAAAAAATAAGGGGTATCTTTTACTGATAGTTTTGTAGGTTTAATAAATAAGGATGTTTGTTTTTCTTTCCTGTGGGATGAAAGACCAACACCTGCAAGGGAAACTGACAATTCAGGGTCAGCAGTGAAATTGACTGTACACAAAGTGGTGTCCGCTGCACAAAATAAGCTGAAAATAGAGATTAAAGAAAACTATTCATAAATGTTGGAAGTAAAAGCACTTTTAGATGTGTGTGTTTTCTTAAATTGGCTGTGGCCCATCTCAATAACATTATTAAAACAAGGTGGCTCTGTTATCATGTTACCTATTTTATTTGTATGATCTGAACTCAAAGTAAAGAGAATTATACTTCATGCAACAAAGTGAGGCTATGCCTCAGACTGTAGGATACAAAATACTATTAAAAACTCAAGAGAACCAGATTATATCTTGAATGGGTATGCTCTGTTTGTAGCTTAGTTATTATAGAATGGGCATCCAGAGTTGTGGCAGTATACACAAATGTGGCATCCTGATACTGGGGCCAATGGGAAAGGCATGAAGAATAGGGACCTGAAACTTGAGGAGAATAAGTTTAAACTTCATGTGCCCATTCACTCGTAATCTGGTTATTTGGGGCATTCAGTACATAAATATATTTAGCAATATTTAACTGTCTGACCCTAAAGAATTTGGTTTTATCCTTTTTACATGCAAAGGTTCACTTAATACAGTGCAGCCGTATAAAGATGTATAAATTGCTCTGTTGGGGGAAGTGAGAGAGAGTTGTTTATCTGTTATGGCTCTGATGGAGTATTTTTATTTGCATTTGGTATATCGCCCTCCCTGAAACTGTTTTGGGTTCCTGACAATCTGATTAATCTGTATTTTCTGCTCGGGTAAAAATAATTCTTGCTGCTTTTTTACCTGTTTGCAGATTAGTTGCTTTTGTGGGTGTGATTGTGTGTCAGGAGGGACAAACATGATGAAAAATTTCATATTCAGGCAGGTTTAACCTTGTTGAGGCTCTGAGGATTCTTGAAGAACTTCATACTGTGAGACTTAGTGCATGTCTACACTTAAAATGCTAGAGCAACACAGCTGCATTGGTGCAGCTGCACCACTGTAGTACTTCAGTGAAGATGCTGCTACACCAAGGGGAGAGCTTTTCCCATCAGTGTAGTTAATCCACCTCTGTGAGAGGCAGTAGCTATGTTGACAGGAAAAGCCCTCCCATTGACATAGGATGGTTTACACCGGAGTTAGGTCAGTATAACGGCATCACTCAGGGTGGATTTTTCACACCCCTGAGCAACATAATTATACCAATGTATGATTATAGTGTAGACCCAGGCCTAAGATTCGTGCCTATGGCTGACAAAATTATGCAGCAGGGTACTGGGTCTGTTACTGGTGCTATCTTATCTTAAACAAAAAACTGTTAGGCTGTGATTCAAGTCTGCTCTTGACAAAATCTTGCTAATTATTGTGCTCTCTGGGGCTTGAATTAACTGCTTGTTCAGTGCTTGCAGTACTCAGTCTCCAGATTTTTCTTCAATCTTGGTTTAAGCCTAGATATGATGCAGAAATTGTATGGGTCTCATTATACATTCTCCTTATGGTTATTGATCTGGATCAAGTGGTCATGCTAATTCTAATTTTCTGTCAGGTATCTTTGATATTGCTGATCACAAGATAATTGTGATGTGTGTGCAGTTTATGACCAGGCAAATACTGTTTTGGGCTTCAGTATTAATTATACACAGATAACATCAAGCTCTGTTTTCTTTTTATTGCATTTGGATGGGACAGTATGTATCTGGATGAGGGCAAAGTGGCTGAGAAAACCTGGCAAGATGGAGATAATGTTTTTAGGGTGGGGGAACATCTGGCAGCAATAGTGAGGTCGGTGTCCCTTCTGAAGAGATTTGCCCTCTTGTTAGAAGGGTTTGCAATTTGGAGATACTTTACTAAAATTAGCTGAGTATCTAAGGGTAACTCTACTTTACTAAAGTAGCAGCTAAAGCACTTTAGGCTGTACTTATTTCGTGAAAAAACCTGTGACATCTTGTGGATATGGACCTTGCTACGGTTGTCTTTATCCATATTCAATCACTGTAATATGGTCTGCTTGAGGAAACCAGCAGACCACTTGGAAATTTCACCTCGTGCACAATGCATGTCCAGTTTATTTAGGCGAGGTCTATGTTAGAAACTTTCGCTCATATAGCAATCTTGGTTGTGTGACTTTTTTCCCCCCCAGCAAAAGACCTAAAGGTTGATGAAGTTATATTGGCATAAAAGTGTTTTTGCTGGTATAGTGTATTTCACACACTGAACCCTTGTAAACTATACTGGAAAAAGCGTTCTTTTGCTGGTATGAGGCCTTAAGACTGCTAGATTTCTTCTATAGTTATACCAACAAACCTTTTCAAGCATAGACTAGACCTTGGTAGCATTTCTTGAGCTAGCACAGTACCTGTGTTTCATGATCTTCATTAGCTTCCAGTTTAATTTTTGGATGTAATTCAAAGTTCTGGGTTTATTTCCCTTATGGCACTTTTTATTTCTTGGGGCTTAGCTATCTCAGACCACCTGCCTCTCTTCCCAGTTTGCACCCCACAATTGAGATTCCCCAGGTTAGGTGCTTCATATCTAAATGTCTGGGCTGGTGACAAAATGTTAACTACTGTGATTTTGTATAGGTTTAATGGCCAGCAGAATTTGACTTCCTTTATATGCAAGATGACTTTGATTGGACATTTTAAATTCTAAACACTCTTCTAAAGGAGGAAAACTGTAAAGCTTCAGTATATACAGATTTTGAACTTGCTACTTAAAAATAATTGAAATCAAAACTTCACTCATTATTGTTATGGTCAGGAAGATTTATCTGTATTTTACTTCCTCACTGGAGGGACACCTTGCTTCCAGTATACAGTATCCAGAAAACATATACAGAAATTCAAGAGGGGGTGAAAAAACCAATTGGAAAAACTTTAAAGTCCAAATAGTGCATCCCTTCATTCATATCAGTGGTTACATGCCTGAAATGTCCTGGTAATCAGCCTACCTTTTGCGGAAGGGTTGTAAAATTGCCCTTATATTTTAGGGCATGTGTCTAAAGACATTTTGTATGCAGTGCTTTGAGTGTCTCTCCTCCCTTCCCCCCGAACTAAAATTCTAAAGCAATACTCAAACTCTCCATCAGATTTGGTCCTATAATGATAGCCTTCTGCTAACTCAGCCTGAATAACTCCTATGATGGGCTAATTATAGAATAAGTCCTGTTCAGTGTTTGATTTTTGAGAATACCTCTGTAATCTATCTGGCCAAATAGCAGAACTTTATAATGTTTTAAATGACTTTACAGGAATAGTGATGTGTATTTCCTTGTCCACCAACATCCATTGACCGTTTTAACATAGCTTTAGCAGTACGCTTGTTAATTGATCTTTGAGTCACTAGGAAGAGCCCAGAAATGTTGTTTCATAGATTAATGAAAAAATAGTTATTTTAGTTTCTTTGTGCACAGCATGACAATTAAAAAAACAAAAACCAACAACTTTTTTTCCAGGGGAAGGGGTTAACTGTAGATATTTATAAACTAGGTGGCAATTAGCAGCCAGCATACAGATTTTAAGTAACCTTGTGCAGCAATATATACCTCCCTTCAATTGGCTAATGCCAGATTTTGCCTTGACATTTGTTACCCCCACACAAATTTTATACTGTATACCGGATATGGATGGCTTCAAAAGTACGTTTTCCCCTATGAAACTTGGGTCGTCTGCAGGGAAGTGTACGGTGGCCTAGCAACAGTACACTCCACATGTTTTATTCATGTATTTCTCTGAAGGTAGCAGGTTGTAGCAAAACTGGGAATAGAATATAAGTCTCCTGATTGCCGGTTGGGTGTCATATCAGCTAGACCATCTGCCTTCTAATAATGCTGCTTCTGTCTGTTTAGATTGTAAGCTGTCTGTGGCAATAACTGTCTTACTACATGTTTGTACAGTGCCTAGCACAATGACACGCCAATCTCAGTTGGGACCTCTAGGTCTTACTGTAATTTAAAATAATTTTGTAACTGCATTTTTTGGGTCAAATAACAATGTAATCACACCAGTTTAAATTATGTTGGTAATTTATTTTAAAATACCTGTCAGCAACTATGTCTGTAACAAAAAACAGACAACAAAAAAGATCCAGGAAATGCTTTTTTGACAAATAGATTCATTGCTAGGTATATTAATATAGAACTCCAAGTACTAATTCATTTAAACGACAATACAGAAATATATTTCCTGCACCCCTCAGAGGCAGTGCAAAGGCCTGGGGGAGTCAGGAGTAATGGAGGAGCTGAGGGAGAGGGAAGTAATTGCTGGGAAGGAGCCTGGGTGTGAAGGTGAAGGATTGTGTGGGTGGGAGAAGTATGGAACGGGTTGGTTTTTTTTGGGTGGGGCAGGATTGTTAGGAATCCTCCACCACGCAGACTCTGGCTGACCCAAATCCCTCTCGTTCAGTCAGGCACATGTGTCCCTTTTCCCATGTATCCCTGCCCCCACTCCTATTCAGCTCCTGCCCCAAGCTGTCCTCCCATGCTAGCCCCTCTGAACCCTGTCTGTGACACCCTCCCCCCCAGGAGCCCCATGTGCCCCCTGCTGTCTGTTTTCCCCGATATCCTGTGCCTCCTGGCCTGGACCCATGGGCAGAGCACTGTGAGGAAGTCAGATTCTTTCTCTTCTCTATCCACAGCTGGTGCAGCTCCTGCCTGGGAGCGGCTGCTCTCTGTTCTGGTACCACAGCAGCCCCTGGTGGGTGAAAGGAGCAACTGCACAGTATTTTCTGTGGAGGAGGGGAATTCTGAACTGCATGTGAATTCTGCACGTGCGCAGTAGTGCAAAATTCCACCAGGAGTAAAAATTGTGTGCATCATTCAGAACGCCTTGCTACACAGGCCCTTTTTATTTAAAATTGTTAGCATTTGAAATCAACTGAGGCGCTCAAGCTGTTATTGCAAACGGGGAGAGGATCTTTGAGGTATTGATCCAGTACCCAAACTGTTTATGGGACTTTATTGGTATAAAAAGAATGTTCCAAACTACTGTGGGATATGTGAGTAATCATGCAACTGATGAAATTACGAATGTATACAGAAGAAATTACAGACTGCTTTTTATGGTGATAACACTATAAGAACCCAAAACTCATAAGGTGTGTTCAGCAGGGTTGTAGAAACTCTGAACTCTTTCTCTGAAGCCCATCACTGTGCATTCATTGAGGCAGTGTGTATATTTCCTAACTAGTTACTCCAGACACTCAGGCAGAAGATTGTCAGCCTAATAGTTATCAGGATTACATCCTCTGATCACTCCCAGTATTTAAGGTCTGTCCCCCTACCACAGCTCTTCGTTCTTCAAAAAGTACCCTTGAAAAGTCCGTAAAAATGATTTGCTGTTAAACATTCCATTTATAGATAGGAATTTTGAGGCCCCATCGTTGTGGCTTTTGAGGTGTTTGGTCTTGAGTACTGGTCATGTCTATCATTAAAGATAACAACTCTTATATACTGTAATTATTTTGTATAGTCCATAGTATATACAAAGCATGACTGAATTATGATGAAAATTAAAGTTGGGAATGAAACTGAGTCAGAATTGCGTATTCAGTACTCTTGCTCAAACTTTCAAATCAAATGTCTCAATATTTTATCAAATGAAATACTTTTAAAAGCTATTTAATCCCATCTCAAATGGTAGCTATCTTGAATTTCACTACTGTAATGATGACTGTTCTGGTTAAATATGTTGTGTGTTGTTTTTACACCATGGCATGATAATTGAGAGCTCTTATTAAAACCACTTCCTTTCTCTTGCCAACCTTGTATATCATCAAATTAAAGGGAAAAAGCTGAATGCAGTTATCAGGCTGTGACTACATTAGGTAAAATTGGTTCTGATCTAGTGAAGGTTATAAGTGAAACTTTCTGGTCTTAAGATGACTGGGGTCTCTCTTCAAGAGGTACATGCTTTCATCGATAAAAGGTATGCCATTTTTGATGCCTTCAGGGATGTAGAGCTGATGAGAAGTGACCCAGCTCGCAGATGATCATTTGGCACACAGACATGGCCTGTCTTGGATAGACCTAATAGTTAATGAGTCAGGCCCTGGTAAATAGTTTTCTTCAAGAAGAATAGGTTTCAGAGTAGCAGCCGTGTTAGTCTGGAATCGCAAAAAGAAAAGGAGTACTTGTGGCACCTTAGAGACTAACCAATTTATTTGAGCATAAGCTTTCGTGAGCTGCAGCTCACTTCATCATCACTTCAGTATGCATCCGATGAAGTGAGCTGTAGCTCACGAAAGCTTATGCTCAAATAAATTGGTTAGTCTCTAAGGTGCCACAAGTACTCCTTTTCTTTTTTTCAAGGAGAATAGTGGTTCTGTTCTTTGTTTTTCAGCAAACAGATCTGGGTTGGGCATCCTACACTTGACTGATTAACATACAGTAGGCTTTCACTTGTTATATCAACAAACTAGAGAGCTTGCTGGACATGTTTCAATTTTGGGTACTTTTTATCAAAAAATTTTATTCCAGTACTACAGTATTGAAGCCTAAGGATCCTTCACTGTCTTCCTAAATTATAGAGCCTTTAATCAACCATTTATTCTGGTTAGTAATTCTATTATCAAGACATCAGATACTATGCCGCCAGAGACACTCTGTGAACAGCCGCAGAAGTAATTATATGTGACAGTGGAACATTTTGTACGGCATATACTTCATATCAGCAAGAGGATCTAGGTTAACTTACTCAAACTGTGATATATTGCTGTGGACCAAGCAAGCTTAATTCAGAGAATATATATCCCTTGTTTTTGAGGTTAGGAAGTAGTAAAGTCAGTATCTCGAATGCTTACTGTGTAATAAAGTTAATTGGTTCTGTCTAGAGCTGTATTGGTATGAAATGTCTTCTTCACTGCCTTCATACGTTCAAAGAAGCAGTTTCTTTTTCCTGACAGAGCAATGATAAATTTTCACGTACTTCACAAAGTTAAGTCTCTTTACTTAACTGTAGTAACCCAGTAATTGTAGCTGTGCAGAAAGCCCTGAATGCTCCCTGATTCAGTGGCTGTAGGACCAATAACGAACATTTAGACTACCCTTGTCACACCACACACGAGCTACCACTTCACACACAAAACAGTGAGTTCTTTGTTCATTTCAACAGCATGTGATGATGTTAAATTGAACATCAGTTGACCAATCTTGTCAGGCAATAGAATACAAGAAAAGCCATTTTAGAAGGCTAACATGGAGTACAAGCAAGAGACCATAAATCATGTGTATGAGAATACTTTGTGGCAAAATTACAGTTTCTTCAAATACTGGTCCAACCAACACATGCAGTAATCATACACCACTTTTAAAAATTGAAGTGTACCATTCCCCCCTCCCCTCTCACTTATAAAAATGAACTGCCAAACATTGACGGTGCAGAATTAGCCCATAAAGGGGAACCTCAGATTGTATGTGGAAGTTCTAGGTAGCTGTTCTAAATCATACTTCTAATTTTTAGCTCCTAGCCAGATTTCTACTGGGGTGGAGGAGAAAGATTAGTGTCAGTACACTTCCCCCCCCCCCCCTCCTTCTTGGGAAGTGGTGGGAAACAAAACAAAAAAAAAACCTCCCCTCAAAACATTTGTGCTGAACTTTGACCTAATTAACAGTTTTCTGCACTTGTACTGTGCCTCTCCTCAATATCTCAAAGGGTCATCTGTGCATATCTGTTTCTCTCACTAAAGGATAAACAAATCACCAAAAACTGCACTGCAAGTTAGTACCAATCAAAAATAGAACTTGCCTTCTGATTCCCAGGCTCCAGCTTTCACCGCTGTACACCATACTGCCTCCCTGCTTAGACAAACTTACTGAGGAACTTCGAATTCCTCAAGGTGTTTTTTTCCCCAAAGAGAAGGGGCTTCCACCATGCTCTGAAAATGATCGTACTCTGATTTAAAAAACAAAAACAAAAGGAGTACTTGTGGCACCTTAGAGACTAACCAATTTATTTGACCATGAACTTTCGTGAGCTACAGCTCACTTCATCGGATGCATTATTAGTCTCTAAGGTGCCACAAGTACTCCTTTTCTTTTTGCGAATACAGACTAACACGGCTGTTACTCTAAAAACAAAAACAAAACCCTTGTTCTATAACTAAACCTTCTTGACTGAGAACTTTATATCCTGCTCATAAGCTTTGTCTTGGGTTCTGAGGTACCTTTTCTCAGGACTGCTTCTCTATTGATAGTTCATTAATGGAAGTTCAGTCATTGATGCAGCTGGGTCATGATTCATTGATGGTTTTGAAGATCAGGACTGAAGTCCTGAAGAGGAGTGGAAACTTGCTGAGGGAGTGAAGCACAGAGTGATGGGCTTGTTTGTAGCCTGTTCTATTTATGTAGGCTGGAGTCCCTGAGTTGCATTCCCATTCGCTCCTAAGTATAGTGACCTACAGTAATTCAGCATGGAGACAGAGAGCACAGGGGTCACTGTGGCCAGATTCTTATATGGAAGGAAGAGTCATGTTTTTTTAGCAAATTGGAGGTGGAAGAAGTGGTGAACTGAGACCAGGACACCTTGGCTTTGAACCACTCTGATAGGTGGACAGGAGGAAGCTTTCAGTGGAAAGGAGAATAAAAACCCTGCTAATTCTCTAAAGCATTTCTACTTTCTGACTAATCTCTGTGATTTTTGCTTGAGTTTACATATCTGGACATCAGAATTGCTGACACAAAGGATTTGCTGCTTGGTGGCTTAACTTGGGTATTCCCACTAATCAGCAATAACATTGCCTTTCATGAAAGGTAGTAGTTACCTCAGAGGATATGCACTACAATCATGGAGAACAATGAAGAGCTGAATTGCTCTGGACTAGTAATGAGTTATGGCACAACCTTGAATCAAGAATTCAGGAGATCCAATAGCTTCAGCTCCTCTTGAACATCACAGCAGTGTTAGGATTTGTCCTGGGACATACTCTTTGTTTTTGGACATCTTGAAATCTTGGTCACAGGTGTCTGGGCTTGTGTGAAACATGCTTGGATTCAGTCACCACAAGTCTGACATGGTAATAATAATTCCGCATCCACTGCACTGCCATCAGCATATCATGTAGAGAAGATGCTTAGACTTGTCTGCCAAACAAGAATAAAATTGTGCCCTCCTTCCTTCAGATGAGCTACAATTATTGTCATTGGATTCATGAGAACTTGGGAAGCTGAATGGCAGGGCACAACAATTTTACATACTAATATTCACATAAATAACTAGTCCGTTCTTCTCTCAGAGCAGGATTGTTAGGTACCAGATTGTTAAACAAAGTTTATGGGTGTCTTTCTGAAGGTTAATGTGTCTGTATCCAGGCTGAACTGAGGACTTCCAAGGAATAAAAGTGACATCCCAAAGTATCCACTGGTTTTAGAAAGTGCTTGTTCAATACATTATAATTTGATTTTTCTATTTTTAAATTTGTAGAAAATTATTTTAGAGTTCAGGAGTGCCAGATTCATAGCACTAAAGACTCAAGTGTTCTGTTAAAATACCACATAGCTACAGCATGTGAAAACACCCCTGCTCCCATTGATTTTAAAATGTGCCTCAGTTCTGACTTGGAAGGACCATGTCAAGAAGTCAAAGAACAAATTCTCTAAGCTTTAACCTTTTGGCCTGCCTGCTGAGGCAGCTTCCATAAGGTGCCATAAATAGGGGTGAAGTTGTTGTTGATGGTCTCTTGATTTGGAGACCATTAGTTCATTTCACAAAGGCTACCAGATAATATTTTGTCACTGCCAACCTAAGACAGATTCAAACCAGTGATTTAGGCTCTTAATCTCATTACCATTTCCCCTAGGTCAGGGGTTCTCCAAATTTTATTAATAATATGACCCTTCTCTTAGTCTCCTGCATTTATAATGTAACATCACTGTTGAAAGTACGGAATACTTACATAGCAAAGCAAGCGTGGTCATATACTTTCAACTGATTTTTTTTCTTTTTCAGTTGGAAAATTGGGCTTTTGACCAAACAAAATTTTTCTTAGAAGAACTGAATGCCCCAAACTCAAAATATCCATATTTGGATATGCCACCACTGCTGCTTGGGCATTCTAGCTCAGTTGCTTCAAGTCGCTGATCTCCTCAGTGGGCCAGGCTTCCCAGCTGGACTGTGGCTATGTCTACACTAGAGAACCTACAACAGTGCAGCTGTAAGATCTCTCGTGTAGCTGTTCTGTGCAAGCAGGAGAGAGCTCGCCTGTCGACATAGTGCTGTGCACGCTATCATCTATGTCAGTGTAACTATGTCACTCCGGGGGAGGTGTACAATATTCACACCCCTGAGTGACTGACAAGTTTTGCCAACATAAGTGGTAATGTGGACATAATCTGCCTTCTTGATGAGAGGAGGTGCTGCATCATGAGAGATGTAGGCTATGGTACATCATGGGAGGTTAGTCTGTCAAAGAGAATGGACATATTAGGCACCTATGCTACAGCTTTCATGAGGAACCATGATGACATTTCCAAATAGACATTTTCTGACATTCAGTCAACTTTTTTCTTTGTTACTGAAGATTAAAAATTTCTGTGTGATCGAAAATCCCTGTTTTCATAACACAACTATGAAAAAGTAATAGGCAATTACTTAATGTATTAACTGCTCTAATATAAGTATGTTGATGACACTGGCCACTTTTTTTGTTCTTCCCCTTGCATCCTGTTCCTCTTTTTCTCTCTACGTATGTTTTTCTAATGCCTGGTTCACCCCTCCCCACAACACACACACACCCTGCCCCCATCTCTCTTGGTAAGTGGTTGGCTCTTGTAGTGAGTAACTTCTGTTTTCTTTCTTGCTTTTAAGCATCAGAGGCAGGTAGGAAACTCCTTTGCTTCCAGATGTTTTTAGGTCACCTAGGTCCAGTTTGTAATGAGAAAATGACACCTGTAGAAATGGCTGGAAATGAGGAGAGCTAATGCTGATTGGTCAGTTTTCTAGGGGCCACCAGCAAATAGTATGTAGATCAAAGTTTGGGAGTCATTGTCCTAAAGCATGAAGTCCCTAAGCACTTGTTTGTCATAAACTTCACTAAAGAATATCCTGGGTGTGATGGGTTGAGTCACAGAAACCCCCTTTTGGGAACTGCCACCTGATGTGCTGGGGCTGCTTCTGAGCCCGTTTTCCCTGGCATCTTAAGACTTCAGAACCTTGCCTGGTTGTGCCAGACACACTAGCCTGCTACAAACAGACTCAGGTCTGAACCACGTCTCCCAAAAGCTGCAGGCTTAACTGAAAACAGCTTAAGAAGTGCTCCTGTCTCCCAACACCCAGATACCCAGTTCCCAATGAGATCCAAACCCCAAATTAATCCATTTTACTCTGTATAAAGCTTATACAGGGTAAACTCATAAATTGTTCGCCATCTATAACACTGATAGAGATGCACAGCTGTTTGCTTCCCCAGGAATTAATTAATTACTCTGGGTTAATAAGTAAAATGTGATTTTATTAAATATAAAAAGTAGGATTTAAGTGGTTCCAAGTAATAACAAACAGAACAACGTGAATTACCAAGCAAAATAAAATAAAACATGCAAATCTAAGCCTAATGCAGTAAGAAACTAAATGCAGATAAATCTTCCCCTCAGAGATGTTCCAATACGCTTCTTTTACAGACGAGACTTCCTCCTAGTCTGGGTCCAGCAATCACTCTCATCCCTGTAGTTACTGTCCTTTGTTCCAGTTTCTTTCAGGCATCTCTTTTGGGGTGGAGAGGCTATGTCTTGAGCCAGCTGAAGACAAAATGGAGGGATTTCCAGGGGCTTATATAGTCTGTCTTGTGGCTGGAAACCCCTCTCTTCCCCCGGTATAGAATCACAGCTACAAGATGGAGTTTTGGAGTCACCTGTGCAAGTCACATGTCCATGCATGGCTCAGTTCTCTACAGGCGGAGCCATTGCCCACACGTTAGCCCGAATGTTCCCAGGAAAGCTCAGATGTGGATTGGTGTCTATCAAGGTCCATTGTTAGCCAAGTACTTCCATTTACTTGAATAACCCCTGAAACCCTTCACACTATGTTGATCAAATCTGCCTTAGGTGCTTCCTACAGCAAACCCTTTAAATACAAGCATAGAGCCAATGCTCGTAACTTCAGATATAAAAATGATACATGCATAGAAATAGGGTGAATACATTCAGTAGAACGTAACCTTTGCAAAGATATGTTCATTGGCATATCTAGTATAAGACCTATTCCAGTTAAGTCGTATTTACACTAATAAGCATATTTATATAAAGCATTATGGGGTGCAACGTCACCCTGGGTTGTTGAGTTTTTGGCGGGAGGGAGGACGGGGTTGGGGAGAGCTTCTTTCCCTGTCCCTGAGACACCTCTCCCATCCCTTTTCTGGTTAGGAATAAGGAAATTTCCATATGTTAGTAAGGGGGAACTTTTTAAACAAAAGAAGCAAAAATGTCAAATGAAGCAACAAAAAGTCTCAAAAGAACCTTTGCAAAAAAGATGACCAGTCACCCTTTTATACCCCCCAGTTTTTAAAAAGGAGGGCAACATATATAACAACTTAGTGTCACTGTATTAGACTCTTCTCCCTTCTTCTTTTCCTTCCCCCTACCTCCCTGTGGGAAAGTCAACTTTAAACCTATCTCTTCTTTCTGTTCTCCCTCCCTCTCTCAGAATGTTGTCAGTAGAGGAATATGTTGAAATGATTAATTGATAGAATGGCACGTTTCTCCCCCTTCTAGAGAAGAGGTGGAGGCTGTCCTGGATAGAGAGAGCAGTAGCTGAGCTGGGTGGTAGAGCAGACCCAATAATAGACTAGGAGCAGTGACCTCTTTAAAAGTTTCATAGTGGCTTCCATTGTAATCTCGTTTTCAGTCTCCTAAATTCTTGAAGGTGTGTGGGGGGTTTTGTTTTAAAAAGAGCAAAACTTTCATTCTTTTTTACCTTTCCTTCAGTAGGAAAAGGTATGGTTGTTAACTGTAGAAAGTTAACTCATAGTAAAATCCTAGTGAAAACAAGGCAGTTTGTAGTTTGCACATAAGTTAACACAGAGGTGGGCAAACTACATGGCCCGTGGGACTGTCCTGTCCGGCCCTTGAGCTCCCAGCTTGGGAGGCTAGCCCCTGGCCCCTCCCCCACAGCCATGCAGCTGCGTGGGCAGTGCTCTGGGCGGCACGGCTGGCTCAGCTGCCAGACGTGTCAGCTGCCAGACGTGCCGCTCTGAGTGGCATGGTAAGGGGACTGGGGGCTGGATAAGGGGCAGGAGATCCCGGGGGGGGGCAGAGGTTTGGGGGGGTGGTTGGGACAGGGAGCGGGGGGGAGTTGGATAGATGTGGGAGTCCTGGGGAGCCGGGCAGGGGTGTGGATAGGGGGTTGGGGCAATCAGGGGACGGTGAAGTGGGTGGGGTTGGATAGGGAGTAGAGTTCTGGGGTGTGGGTGGGGGGGCGGTTAGGGGCGGGGATCCCAGGAAGGGGCGGTCAGATGACAAGGAGCTGAGGGGGTTGGATGGGTCGGGGGTTCTGACGGGGGGCGGGAAGTGGGAGGGGGGGAGACCAGGCTGTTTGGGGAGGCGCAGCCTTCCCTACCCGGCCCTCCACACAGTTTTGCAACCCTGATGTGGCCTTCTGGCCAAAAAGTGTGCCCACCCCTGAGTTAACAGGTCAATTTAAAAGACTATGGAAGACTATGCTTTCTAACTCAATCTAATTCATGTATTTAGACTGTATCATACATACACACACAGGGAGGCATGAAAATGCTTTAATTTTGACACTTTCTAAATTTTGAGTGCTTGACTTTACAGCCTTAAGGTCCTTTTTAACCTAGTTTTTTGTGTGTAATTATGGTACATTAAAGAAAGGTGTTATAAGAACATTATTTTGCAAGCAAAATGACGCACTCAAGTTTTAGGAAATGCCATGTTTGGGATTGGCAGCGAAACCTTAACACCACACCCTGATGCAGTCTTCAATTACATTATCACCTACTATTTTTTTTTTCATAGAGCTTCCATCAGCACATAGATAAGCAAGGGGGCCAAAATTAAGGTTGCCCAGGCAACTGTAAATTTGACACTTCCTAACTTTCAAGTACGTGACTTTGCAACTTAAATAATGTTCCTGTAACGTAGCATAGGGTTTTCATGAATATAATTTTCTAGGGTGTGTGGTTGTTTTCATTTGTTTTAAGCTAAAAGAGAAATTACACTTAACTGCTGCAACCTCCCACCATGAGTGGTGTTTACATCCTTAATCTTCAGCACTGCAGAACAGTGAGTGCCACTTGAAGACAGGACTAACTACATTAGCTGATAGTGGGAAGGATGTTTTCCCTGAGGGAGGTCGGAATGGGTTGCTCGGGCCATGTGCTGGGTCTGGGAGGTGGTGGAAGAGAGGCTCATCTGGCCTGGATATGTCTTCTTTCTTCCCAGCTCAGGAGTGGGGAGAGCTCCTGTTTCCTGTGGTGTGCAGCCAGAGTGAGGGAGGGCCTTTTGTGTCATGTTTTGCCTCTGGGAGGGTAGTCAGGAAGTGTCTTTCCTGGCTCTTCTGTGACCCTGCACAGCTATTTTGGCAGTCCCCGATGTGGTGTCAGCAGCAGTTGCTCCTTAGGTGGCAGCATGAGCCCAGTCTTATAATGTTTGTTCGTATTCTGTTGTTTTGACAAGCTGCCATAATTTCCTGAGGAATGAAGGTGAGGGAAGGGAAGTGGCTGTTTTCAGCAGTGCATGTCTCAGTAAAAACTGAACATAATTTTATGAGACAAAGAGGGTTTCTCTGAGAGCTTGTGTGCTGCAAACAATGGAGGTCTTGGGACTTCTCAAAACAATGTTTTGAGAATATTTTATAATAGAAAGTATTAGGCAACTGAAATATAGAGTCCCCCAATAATGGATAAAATGTGTTTTTAATTACACAATATATACTGAAGAGACAAAATGGGTGAGGTAATACTTTTTATGGGAGCAACTTCTGTTGGTGAAAGAGACAAGCTTTAAAGCTTACACAGAGCTCTTCTTTTGCTCTGTGTAAACTCGAAAACTTCTCACCAACAGAAGTTGGCCCAATATTGCTTCACACACCTTGTTCTCTAATTCCCTGGGACCGACATGGCTACAACAGCACTGAAAACTTTTCTGCCATGATTGTATTGCATCTGAAATGGAGCACAGAAAAATTACTAACTTGCTTGCAGGAGCTGGAAGCAGATGTTCATTGAAATAGTTTAGTTCTTCTCTAAATGTATTTTTTTCATCTTTCCCCACTCCACAGTTTCTATGCAGATTTTGGACCTTTAAACTTGGCGATGTTATACAGATACTGCTGCAAACTAAATAAGAAGTTAAAGGTAAAATTTTAATCCTTTCTATTTAGATTTCTGTACCAAGTATTCAAACTCTGTTGTTTTTAACAAATTGCAGTGCACAGCATTGTTGTGCAAGTGTCATTTACATGGTTAACCTTGAGCTTTGGATACAGAAGTTGTGCTGTCTTGCCATATGTGTACTCCCAATGAGGAACTAAAAATTGAGCCTTTTTGTTCAGCAATTGAACCACAAAGGACATGTACACCTTTCTCTTCAAGGTGAAATATAAGCCAAAGGAAGTTAATGTAATAGTAAACAAAGGAATAAAAGCCAGAATCCTTTTGAGTTGTGTTGATGTCTTTGAGTTCATTGCCAGCATACCTGCCGGTAATCTATAGGTATGTTAGCATGAACAGTATTAGAAGACTGAAGGATCATGATAGCATGGTAAGAGTGTGTGACAAAGGATGAAAATGCATGTTAAAATGAATATTTTTTGCAATGGAAGAGTTAGGACTTCTTTAGATAGTTTCTTTAAAACCAGATATCTTTATTAATGTAACAGTAATACAGAAACATTCAGTTAAATTCATATACAAAAACACTTTTTTCTGATGTGGTGGCCCAGTTGCTGTTCCTAGCCACGCATCTGTGTACCTATTCTCTTCTCTGCCCCTCCATTAGGGCTTTCTAAATTTGGTCCTTGACTTTGACTTACCTCACATAAGACCTATGGACCTATCTGTTTTCTTTGGATGCCATGACGACTTTTATTTAAATTGTAAAATGCCTGTTCCGAATCCTAGGCAGTACATAAAATATACAATTCAGAATTAAAACGCAGCAAATGACTTTCAAAAATGCATATAAAATGTGACTGTATTGACCTCCTCTAAGAACAATAATAATACAGTCATGTAGCCTTCAGTCCAGCCCTGTCCCTAGATGCCCAAGGAAAACAAAGGTTGCTTTCTGCACCTGGTGTAAATCCTAACAAATTCGGTTGCCTTATAAGAAAAGTAAATATCTTAATTAAACTTTGTTAGGAATCTTCTGACAAAAACAGGCTCTGGTACAGACCTTGCTGTCAATTTTCACTGCTGTTTTTCAGAGATGGACAATGTGAAACTGACAAGAATATGTCCATTTCAGTCAGCAGCTGCTGGATCCTAGGGCCCATGTTTTGTTTTGGAAATGCCATGTGTCAGTGCTTCCAAAACTAAAATTTTACACAATTTAAGTTCACAGCAATCTTTGAAATGGGAAGATTTCCCATCTACTGGAACTTTCCAAGTTTTGACCAGTTCTAATTTTAACTTCAAGAAAACATTTTTCAAAGTACAGAAATATTCTCAAATTAATTTTTATAAAGTTTTTAATAAATTTGTACTGTTCACTTCAAATTCTTCGCTGACTATGTAATATAGTTAAAAGGTGATTTAAAGCTAATGGAATTATAGAACATATTACTGCAAAACGAAATACATTACTACCACCTAAGTAAATGTGTGGAGTTAGATTACTTTGTATCATTAGCTGAACATTTTACTACTAAAATTTTCCTTCTAGAACAAGATAATACTACAAAAATAATTCTGGCACTCTGAATTCTCACAGTGATCTTACTCACATTAGTACCTTCTTTGAGTTTTGTCAAATCTGCATTAAAAGTGTTCTTAAAACAAACAGCGTGTGCTGGGTCATCCTCCGAGTGACCTTAAATGTTGTGCAGGTAATACAACATCCCACACGTCATGGTGTTCAGAAGGGGATCTACTCTTGTACAGTCCTTAGGCTCTGTGACAGTTCATTCCCTCCATAGGAGATCTAATTTATAGGAACTTGACTTAGTAGCAAAATTTAAATGCCTGGCATAAAGTTGCAAACAAGTACTTGATTGAAACAAACTTATAAGCCCTAAAGGGAACTTCTGCAAGAAAATTTTGTTAATATATGTTATTCATAACCTCTTTGCAAAATAACCTCTCGTAAAAATGACCATTATGTTTTTGTAATACATTGGTACAAACAAAAGTTAAAAGAACATTATTAAAGTTGTGAAGTCAAGCACTCAGAAGTTAAGAAATTCCAAATTTACAGTTGGCTAACTATGCAACCTAAATTTGGCCCCTCCTTGTGCATGCACATCTTGATACAGTCTGTAACTACACCATTGCATACCACTTTTTTCCTCAGAGCCCATGCCACGGGCCCTGGAAGCCCAATCCAGGACTTCTCAGCACCACGGCAAGAAGCCTGAGAACGCTAGCTCTAGCCAGGGTGCTCAGGGTTTCTGGGCTCCTTCCTGTGGAGCCATGACCCTGGAAACCCTTGGGTTCACAATACAAAGGCAGTCTGCATGGCAGGGCTGCCCTGGAGCGACAAACTCTGGAAGCCTGGGGTTTTCAGGAACAATTTTGGTTTGAATGAATCAGCATTTTCTGATTGAAAACCTGTTGGGAAAATCCAACCAGTCCTACCACAAACCATACTTATAATCTGTGTATGAAACAATCATTAGTTTCAGGGTTTTGAATTATGTCCTGTGGGTCGGAGTTAAATGTTGGAATGCATAATCTGGATTTCCTGTGCCAATATTGTAAATCAAATGTCGAATATTTGCGTAATATTTTTTGTTAGTGCACCTGTTGTGCTAGGAATTTTCCAAACAAAAACAAGGCCCAGGCCTTGTCTTGTGGAGTACTCATTCAGAAACAAACCGATTAAAGGGAAGGGATACAATTATTAGCTGGGTGCCCAAGATGGCCCTGGGTCAGGTACTGGCAAAATAAAGTTGAAGCATTAATTCTCTTGTTGGTAGAAGTCAGTGAGTCTTTTCCATATGCAACACAACAGAAGTGTGTCTTAGGAATGGACTTAAATGTGGAGTGGGTGCGGGTATTTTAATTAAAAATCAGGAAGGATGTTTCACGACAGAAGGCAGTATGGAATTAAGCAGTTGATAAATAGGTGGCTGGATCTGTCATCCTAGAAGTGGAGGGCTGATTCAAAACAAGACAATAGCAGATAAATAGGGATGGAGCATTTATGTAAGGCATTGACAACTGAGACAGGAAGCTTGAATTTGATATAGTGGCAGAGGGGGAAGCCAGTGGAGAGATTCATATGTGGGGAGCATGGTTAAAATGATAGGCCAGGAAGATTTTTAACTACAGCATTTTATACATGCTGAAGAGGGTAGTGTGGAAGTCAGAGGGGAAAATTTTGCAGTAGTAGAGACTGAAAGTGAGGACCTCACTGGGGAATGTTACATGTTTGAACTGTTAAGGTCTGGGCATTTGGTTGGTTGGTGAAAAATGTTCTTTAAAGATGCTGTAGTTAGTTTACATAAGGGTTATATTATTTGTCTTAGGAAAAAACTGAACTTGAAGTTACTTTTTCTATGGCTAGAAATTCCTGTAGGTACTGACTAGTGACTTTTTTAAACTGTTCCTTTTGTTTACAGTATGTGGACTCCAAGTCGTCTGCTTGTGGTATGTTTGTACGTGGGGGTTTTTTTGTTTTAAAATAATCCACTTTTTATTATATGTTAAATGTACTCTGTATTCTCCCTCTTTTGGAATTCAGACATTAACACCATTTTAAACTTGTTTATATCTATTTCCCTCATCTTGTCTAACTATTCATGACAGTAATTCTAGGAAGGAGAAAGCAGTCTAGTATAATGGTCCTCAAAATACCTTAAATCTTAGAGGAATTGGGGAGGCAATCCTGGGCTCTGAGAATTTACATAAATAAAATAAGTAATATTTAGTGGAGCTCCCTTTAAATCTTCCCTCTTAATTGGCAAAAAGTGTGTGTGTGTTTTAAATCATGTTAACTCAATTGAGTTAGCATAGCACACTGAAAGCATGATCAAGACACAGGCTAATACATCCGAAGCCATGTTAGCTGGCTGCATTTTTAGCCTTCAGATGCGTTAACCTACATCTTAATGGGGTTTTTCAATTGTGTTAAGCTCAGAGTGGGTCAAGGCAAAAGTTATCAGACCACACACATCTGTCACATCATTGAAAAATGCAGGGGGGGAATATAATCACCCATTGATTGTGTATTTCATTGACTACTCTGAAACATTCAGTACTATCTGACATGATCACCTTTGGAGGATACTGCAGACACGGAGATTCCAAAGCATTTCACTGAACTCATTGCAAGTCTAACGTTGACAGATTACAGTGTGAATAGCAGCAGGTGACAGCAAGTGGGTTTTTTTTACTGGGCAGGGTGCCACACACACATACATGCCTTTTTTGTATATACTTTTCCCAAACCTTTTCAACATGTACACAGAATTTATTGTGAGACAAGCCCTGGAACGTTTTGCCAAAGTGGATGCAATTTGGATTTCCATTAATGGACACTTCTTAACCTACTTTAGACACACTGACAAAGTACTCTTTGCTACAACCACTGATATAATACAATTAAATTGTGGAGTCTGTTAAAACAGTGAGGGATATGAACCCTTCCTGAATGCGTAAAAACTAAGTGCATGCACATTTACACCATTAATAAAATAAGATACAAACAGGAATCAAGATTAGTGCTCAGGTTTGAGAGGCAGTAGATAGAATCCAGTCATCTAGGATCATACATATCCAACCAAGGAGGCGGTTCTGAAGAAATCTGAAGACTAGGAATGGCTTGGTCAGCCATGGCCTCTCTTATGGACATTTGGAAAAACCATGGCATCTTAATGTATGAAGGTTTGACTAGTGAAAGCATAATTTTTTCCATAGTGTCTTATGGATTTGAATCATAGGAAATTAATGCTACTGAGAAGAGAAAAATGAAGCCTTTCAGATATGGTGCTGGCAAAGACTGTTGCATATCTCCTGGATGGAAAAGAAGATGCATACTTGTTAGAAATATTATTGGACAGAAGTAGAATTTGCTGTCGGAAATCAACAGGCACAAGCCTACATACTTTGGTCACATCAGGTATAGAGATGGAAGTAACCCTGAGAAAGTCATCATGGAAGGAGTGGTGGTGGGTCATTGTAGCAGGGGACACTCAGCAAGGAATTTAATAGAAAGTACGTGCGGCAGATCACTGGGAGTTTAGCTGCTAAGGGCTCAGAGCTGGCAATGGAATGAGAGCGCTTCTGAAAAAGTCTGCTGTGGTGTCACCAATATTCAGATATGAATAAATGATTTTCTTTATTAAATTCAGTTGAGCTAACAATTGAAAAACGCACCCTTTTTTTACCTGTCAAGACACGGTCTAAAAGTAAAATCCAGATTTCCTTGTTAGAGAGTAGGTTTTGAGATTAGTGTGTGAACTAGTCCTTAGTAGCAGCTTTTTGGAATAGTGACTTCCTTATGTGAATAACAAATAAGTAGCTAATATATTGGCTATTTGTTGTTGTGAGCCTTTTGTTTTTACATACTTTGTTTAAAAAAGGCTATGTATGCTACAGTTATCTCTCCTTATGAAGGAAATGTGGGATACAAATATTTAACTGGACAAACTGGAGTGTGGAAAATGTCATGATTACCCTCTGCTCAAAAATGCACCAAAGAGAAATGGAAAGCCTTCAGCTTCTTAAAATTGTTTTAGGTTTCTGTTCGAGAAAATGCCAGAGGTGTTATCCACTTGAGCTAGTAGTCTGTCTTACTCAAATATTCTTCTGTTGTGCAAAAAGTCCCAGACAACTTTTTTCTTTTTAACCATTGCATTTTTCTTTAGGCATTCTGCATGTAACCGATAAGACTGTAATGGATGGTTGAAAGTGAACAAGTGTATCCAACAAAATACATTGGTTTATATGGGTTTAAATAAATCCTACTCCAAGCAAAATTTTTGCCTCAAATAGAAAAGCTCCAGAGACTCCATTAGGGATCTCACCATTCCCAATCTCCTGGAATCTGCGATGTCCCCCTTGCTCAGCTGCTAGGCAGAGGCATGGCCAGGCAACTCTGTGCGCTGCCTTTGCCCAGGGCACTGGCCCCGCAGCTCCCATTGGCTGGATGAGGGGGACGTCACAGCTTCTGGGGAGCCACCCAGGTAAGTGCCACCCAGAGCCTGCCTCACCCCATCCCGGGCCCCAACCCCCTGCCCCCTCCCACACCCAAAGCTTTTCTGCTGCTGGGGAGTATGCTGCGGGGGGGGGGGGGCACGCGGTTGCCCAAGACTGCCCCAGCAGCAGCTGGTGCACTTGGCACAGGATCTGTCTGAGCTGCCCCTGAGCCAAACGCACCGGCCACTGCAAAGTTCATGGAAAATCATGGAATCCGTGACCTCCATGACAAACTTGCAGCCTTAAACAGCTGTAGTCTGAAGCCTCGCTGTGATGTTCTATCTCTTCTCCAAATTACCATGAAATAGGCAGAATCTTTGGGGAGTGGGGACCTGTAACACCTCCCTCCCATGAGGGTAGCTGCCTTTGGGAGCAGAAATATTGAGACACTCTTGTTCCCACTGAGTCTCCAGGCTGAGAATCTCTCGTCAAGTGTCTGATGGTGTTGAGTCCTGCTCCATGTATAATAGAAACAAAGCCTTAGTCCTTATATCCAACCTAAAAGTGGAGATAGATTATGGAAATGTCAGTTGGAAACTACTGCAAAAAATCAACATTTGATAAACCTCCTTTCATAAAACACACACACACAGTTCCCCAATTGAAATACAAATTAAATATACTTAAAAAGTTATTAAGTGACAGCTACATTCCATCAAATACTGGTCTCCACTTAAATATTCCCTTATTCTTAGGGGTTTTTTAATTCCTTGATATACAGTCATGTATATTTAATATAATGAACAATACTTGGGAGCATGTCTGTTTATAACCAACATTGAATTTTAAATAAGTTAAATGGCTTCTGAGAAGTTTTACTTCAGCTGTATTTGTGTGTGTACTTGTGTCACAGAGTCACTGGGCCAGTGCTCTAGAACTACTCCATAGGAAGCTAGTCAGGACTCTGGGGTAGTGTGCCTCCCCTCTCTGAGCATACTGTCGCCAGGGTAAGAAGTTTACACAGCTTCGACCTTCCTGGGTCTGACCTCGGAGCATTCAGCCTCGCCTTCCTCCCCATGTGCTTCCCGCAGCGAGTCCACCCAGGCAGGGCTCTTGGGGAAGCCAGAGGGCCCTGCACCCCAACTCCACAATCAGATGTGACTCTCAGCCAGCCAGTAAAACAGAAAGTTTATTAGCTGACAGGAACACAGCGTAGGACAGAACTTGTTAGCACAGAAATCAGTGACTTTTAACCAAGTCCATCTTGGGGAGTCCTGGTCCGGAAGCCCTGGACCCCTCTTTCAGTCCCCCCAAGCAGACAGCCCAGCTTCCGGTGACCGGACTAGTGACACCCCCATTGCTCCTGCTCCTCCTTCTTGTCTTTGTCCCTGGGCAAAGAGCCACCTGGTTGCATCCCCACTGGGTCTCAGGTTACGAAGGGCCATGCAGATAGCTGGAGCAGCCTCACCTGCCCCAGAGGTCTCAGCCAAAGTAACAAACCCCTATTACCACCACTGAGGTATTGGTGCAGCACACAGGGAAACTGAAGCACACATTCATGCAGATCAGTAAAACTCATAGGCTCAACAGTAAGACTCACATATAACATAAAAAGGGAAAATCCCCATTTCGTCACAACTTGTGCGGGGGCAGGTGTTTGTTTTTAACAATTGGCTACTTTTAGTCTTTAAACATGGTTGGGAGAAAAGTTGTGGGTTTTTTTAAGGTGTGGCTTGGCAAGTGTCAAAAGCAGATTAACATTTTTAAAACACAAACAATTGTAATATTCTGGTGGTGGATTTTAAAAAATGAACTTTTTTGTATAGTCAGAACTTATTCAAGGATATCTTTTCTCAAAAAAAAAAAAAAAAAGAAAAAAATTGTAGGTAAAGCACTGAGAGGTTAAGCTTGATAAGAGAGCCTGTTGACCTTGTTTCATTCCTTGTGTTTTGATCACTGATTGCTATGGAGATGATGTGATGCTGTTCTAAGTAATCAACAGCAAGACAAGAATACTTGATCATAATATCCTGTTTGCTCTTTGAAATTGAGCTTTGGTGAAATGTTTAACCCACTTTAACATTACGATATTGTGGAGCTTGATTGTTCAGAGAAACTCAACGGCGCACTTTTTTTTTTTTTTCTTCAAACAAGTGAAGAACAAATAGAGCAAACAGTAGTATAGCACTGCATGGTTACTCTGCTAAGTAAATCTGACTTAATGAAATTGCTATAACAAAAATTACTTGCAAACTTTATTTTTAGCATGGCACAGAGCTTTTGGGCTTCATACTCTAAACTGTGATTTGTTTGTAGATAGTTTGCAAACTTCCCTGAGATTTATCTGAACTTGCAGTTCTTTCTTGTAGTAATCTAATTTTCTGTTAAATGCAAAGCAATATCTTCATGCTGAACAATGCAAGGGCTATGACATATTGATTGAGTAGTATACTGTGACAACATCATCCAGTGACCGTCCTAATGAAATGCTAATCTAGTCGCAGCATAAATGAGAATTTCTAAAACTTCTGGCATTTTCTTTTGTCTTGGATCTCTCTAAATAATTTAACAGTATGAACTTGTTTGGGAATCTGGATTTTGGGATTCTGTGGTGTAAATGAATGAGTTAGATTTTCTTTACTTAAAACTAGAACTAGCATGTTGCTTTTCATATGTTTTTATATTACAAAAGGACTTCCTGTTAGAGATGTGTTTTAACTTCAAAATAGTCTGAGCATATTCCAGAGTTTACCGTGAAATGTATAGCACTGTTGTCATGTTGTGTTAAGTGGACTTTTGTATCCTCACCAATTGAGAAACTGATGGTTTGTGTAGAGTAAAAGCTCTAGTTTAATTACTAAAATAAGTAACTTTTCATTATTATGATTTTGAATAAAGAAGCACTTTCGTAGCATTTGAAGAATGTGGACTAAGGCTAGTTAACTGTTTTTTTTAAATATATATCTTGATATTCATGAGTTTTACTACTGTAACATCCAAACTGTGGTATCCTAGGAAAACAGAGGAAGAGCATTCTTTTTGAATTACACATATTAAATCTTTCTTTACATATTTAAAAACAACTGGTATGTGGTACTATATAGACTTTTTAAAAAACAAGCTGAAAGGAATCTGAACACTTTTTTTTTTTTAAAGTTTTACACATGTAAAGAAAAAAATGTAGGTATTCTGTTGGCAAATACTATAAATTACTGCTAAGTGTTTTATCATAACTAAAGGCCTGGGCCTGTAAGCTGATCTAAGCAGTGGACCTCTGAAAATCCACAGATCTCAGAGGGCTCCACATGCGTTTTAAGTTTCTGCCCACTTGGATCAGCTTGCAGAACTGGGAGTCTAATGGCTTAATATGTTAAATATAATCTACTGCATTTAATTCTCGTCTGTATAATTTCAGCAATTGTGGTGAAACTGGAATTGAGCTGAATATAGAAGTTTCAATTGTGTAAATGTTAAGTGCAGATACGTAGTGTAGTGCAGTGGTTCTCAAACTTTTGTACTGGTGACCCCTTTCACATAGCAAGCCTCTTAGTGTGACCCCCCACCCCCAATAAATTGAAAACACTTTTTTTAATATATTTAAGACCATTATAAATGCTGGAGGCAAAGCAGGGTTTGGGGTGGAGGCTAGCAGCTCGCGACCCCTGAGGTAATAACCTTGCGACCCCCTGTGGAGTCCTGACCCCCAGTTTGAGAACCCCTGGTGTAGTGCTCTTGTAACAATGTCATTTTGGCCAGTACTTGTTGTCATTGTTCCTAAATGAATGGGATTTTTACATAGCAAAGTAGTGATATAGCATGGTAGTAGTGTTCCACATTTCTGAATCTATTGGAATCTTCAATTCAAATGACAGGTTTCAGAGTAACAGCCGTGTTAGTCTGTATTCGCAAAAAGAAAAGGAGTACTTGTGGCACCTTAGAGACTAACCAATTTATTTGCGCATAAGCTTTCGATGCATCCGATGAAGTGAGCTGTAGCTCACGAAAGCTTATGCGCAAATAAATTGGTTAGTCTCTAAGGTGCCACCAGTACTCCTTTTTCTTTTTTCAATTCAAATGCTTATCTTGTAAATCTCCCTCAGCATTTGCTGTATTGTAAATGAGTTTTTCATGCCAGTTATTCAAAGCCAGTTTTCAATCTTATTTAAAGCTTTAAGCTTATCAAAAATTGATCTAAATGTATAGTATAGAAATCTGAGTCCATAGAGATTGAAGTGTAGCCCTCTCTTCCATTTTTTTAAATGGCATGGAAGCAATGAAAATTCTATATTCCAATAGTTTACCTTAAATGTCAGGGATGCTTCTGAGAATGAGAGTGTTTTCTCTCTTTCCCCCTCCCTCCCCCCACTTGGTACAACAATAATGCCATCAGTAGTAGTATATTACTGCAGTCTACTATCACCTTGTTTAAAAAAAAAAAAAAGATTGCTGTTTAGGTAGAGGAGGTTTTTACATGACTACTAAACCATTTTTTTTAAATGATTTTTAAATAAAGCAAATTCCAAAGTGCTCTTGGCTATAGAAAGAATTGTATTTCAAAAGAACTGTAAATTATGTTGCTATGAATTATTTAAAATAAGAGATGTAGACGATAAAATACAATTGTTGTTTGTGTGGCACTATTACTGTAATTTTGTCCGATTTAGACCATAATAGACTTGGTCAAAATCACAGAATGCTGGATGCCAGTATGATAAAGAAAAAGCTTATTCCTATATTCTTGAGCTATTGGGTGTGACTTGTCAGATTTTAATATCCGTTGAATGCCATAGAAGATGGGGGTGTGCACATATAATAAATATAAAGCAGGTCATGCTTGTCTGTCTCCAAGCATGACCTGTTGTAATCCGTGAGGATGCCCCTCCCCCACTCTGGGGGATTATAGTCCCATTTAGATGTACTCCAGTCACATTAATTTAAATCACACTGTTTATCCTCTTGTGGAAGCAGTGGTGAATAAGACCAGCTTATCATAACATACAAACAGATCCACTGCTGGAGGGGCTATTCCTATGGAGGACAGGAGTAAAAAAAAAAAACAAAAAACTGATGAATGTATTACAATAAGTTTCTCTTAAATTTGCTGGCTATTTTTGGTTCTTTTAGAGAAATGCTTTTTTGTATTTAAAGCTTTCATATGAACCCTTGTAGAAACTTCTGTATCTTAAGTTTTATTTTCACTATGTATGAAAAGTCAGTATGGCTAGCACCAATTAAATTAATTGACAATGCTGCAAAAATCTGTAGTAGTGTGCAGTATTCCTCAAAAGTTTTCAGTCAAGAAACTTGCTCCCTCTAAATCAAGTCTCCACAAACACTGCTTAACACATTTGCAGTGTAAAAATCCAAGCTTATCTGTCTGGAAAGTGCATTGTGATATGAAGTTTACACAATTTAGTGGAATTATGGAATGTCAAGGTTCCTTCCCCATTCTGAACTCCAGGGTACAAATGTGGGGACCTGCATGAAAACCTCCTAAGCTTATTTTTACCAGCTTAGGTTAAACTTTCCCAAGGTACAAACTATTTTCCTTTTTTCTCTTGGACTTTATTGCTGCCACCACCAAGCGTCTAACAGATATATAACCAGGAAAGAGCCCGCTTGGAAACGTCTTTCCCCCAAAAATCCTCCCCAAACCCTACACCCCTTTCCTGGGGAAGGCTTGATAAAAATTCTTACCAATTTGCATAGGTGAACACAGACCCAAACCCTTGGATCTTAAGAACAATGAAAAAGCAATCAGGTTTTTAAAAGAAGAATTTTAATAGAAGAAAAAGTAAAAGAATCACCTCTGTAAAATCAGGATGGTAAATACCTTACAGGGTAATTAGATTCAAAACATAGAGACTCCCTCTAGGCAAAACCTTAAGTTACAGAAAGACACAAACAGGAATATCCATTCCATTCAGCACAGTTTATTTTCTCAGCCATTTAAACAAACAGTCTAATGCATATCTAGCTAGATTACTTACTAAGTTCTAAGACTCCATTCCTTTCTGTTCCCAGCAAATGCATCACACACACAGACAGAGAGAGACTTTGTTTCTCCCTCCCTCCAGCTTTTGAAAGTATCTTGTCTCCTCATTGGTCATTTTGGTCAGGTGCCAGCGAGGTTATCCTAGCTTCTTAACCCTTTGTAGGTGAAAGGCTTTTTCCTCTGGCCAGGAAGGATTTTAAAGGTGTTTACCCTTCCCTTTATATTTATGACATGGAATGACAAAATATCAATATTATAAATTCAGTGATTCAACACTTATTCACTGAGTGAACTAAATATCACCACATCACTGTGGTTCACATGTGCTTTAACTAACACTGTTCCGGTTTTAAGTCCGTTATGGATTTCTGAGATTTCCATTCTTGCTGAGATATTGTAATCATTGGTGTTCCTTTATTTAATTATAAAGAGAATCCTTGTGAACTAAATATTGCTATTTTTAGACACTTATTCACTATGACTTGTATCTCCTCATCTGTGCAATTATTTAACTGTTTCTTTTCAGATGGTTTTAGAAGGATTAGTAAAATCAATGCAGCAAATAAGATTAGGCCTAATGCTAATGGTATGTCTACACGGCAGTTAAAAACGCATGGCTGGCCCATGCCAACTCACTCAGCCTGAGCCCAATGGGCTGTTTAGTTGTGGTGTAGACATTCAGGCTCAAGCTAGAGCCTGGACTCCGGAACCCTCTCACCAGCAGAAGTTGGTCCAATGAAAGATATTACCTCACCCACCTCATAATATTTTTAATTATTTTATCAAATTGAAAATGATTTTTTCTAAAGCTCTGGCTTTTTGTAAATCCTGTGTCTTACTGTAATTAATGTAGCTGACACATCCCTCTCCTTTCTCTTTATACAGTCTTTCAGTCTATCAAGAAAGAAAATAGTTCACTATACCAGCTTTGATCAACGGAAACGAGCAAATGCAGCATTTTTAATAGGGTCATATGCAGTAAGTATCACTTGTTTATATACACCACTGTCCTTCCCTGAGCAGACACTTTTGCTGCCATGTAAAACTGTGGCTAAACATAGACTTCAGTGAAATAGTGAGACTGTCATTCAATCTTCTGTAATCTAGCTCTTTGTACTGTTTCTTCAAGGTGTAATTTAGAACTTTGATGGAGTTGCTTTTTCTGTAGTAGCCTATTCCGGTCTTTTAAAGTTTAATTTCAGTATGAATTGTTTATGTAATCAGTAATTAAAATGGGTATCCAAAAGTGTTTGTCCTATAGCTGAACTAACTGAATAACAAAGATGATTACAGATTTTAATTTATAATGCAAATACAGTTAAGTACACTGACTTTTTTCCATTATCCTTGAGCTGTACAGACCCTGATCGAATTAATATTCCGTTTATGCAGTACATGAGATATATGGGGAGAGATCTTAGTTCTTTTAGAGGATAAGTCATAGATTTTTCTAGCAATTGGTATTTCTTGCTCTAATGGTAAGCTCCAATTGCTTATCTTTTGTAAGTGAATTATTTCTGTAGCAGTTTCTACATTAATCTGTTCTGTATCCCACATCAGAAAAACTAATGTAGATATCAAGCTTATACATTTCTCAGACAGGTAATATATATCTCAAAGGAAATCAGAACAGGTAATCAAATGGCATTATGCCAGAATTCTGAAAGAAGTCTTAAGAATAGAAAATTTAAACTTTATCCACCATTACTGCAGCGCTGTTTAATTTGGACCTTTTTCCCTTACAATCTAGTTTCCCTTAACTGCAAATAATTCTTTGACCTAGGAAATTGTCACACTTTGAGTATTATGATCACACTGTGTGAGCAAGCAAAAGGATCTGACTTATGAATGAGGGGTGGGTTTGGTTTTTTTGTAGTTGTGGTAGTGGCGGATAACTGCAAACTCTTGTAAAATTTACTGTGTCATTCTCTTTTTAATCAAATAGTAATTTTAATTTTAAAAGCTTGGTTTTAAAACAGAGTATTAAACCAAGCATCCTGTGGTCTTTTAGTGCCAAGCTTTACCCCAAAGTGGATTTGTGTATCTGAATGTTAAGCCACTGAGAAAGGGTTGTCACAAAAAATTTATCAAAAACTCTTTGGAAACACTGGAGATATTTGTGGGTTGGAAAGAATGTGATGTTCTTCAAGTAATGTCCCTATAGGCGCTCAGCTTCAGGTACGCCTGGGCCCTATGCCCCCCATAATGAAGCACCATAGGGAGAAACATCTCAAAGAACTCCAGTTACTGTGCAGGGTAGGTAACTTCTCCTTGATTCCATGCTCAAGACTGGATCCAGAATTCTAAGAAAGCAACAAACTTATAATTATGATCTCTACCAGGAGGGAAACAACTAAACTGAGGACAGACTATTCTCCAAAAGAGATAGGAGGTAGCTTTCTGAAATAGATGGTATAAATTAAAGCTGTATCAGCTTCACTGATAGGCAAACTTAAGCAAAGACAGAGTGAGTACCAGAGAAGGATATGGGGTCCAAAGCACAGGTCACAACATGGAGCATCCCCAGCAGTTCTAGTACTCTTGATCTAAACTCAAATGGAAGGTATGGCTTTTGTTCCTGTTCTGTCGAGATATTACTCTGAATGCATAGAAGCAGTTTAGGGGAGTGGTCAGCCATATGAAGACTGCCATTAACCACATGGTGACCAGGAATAGAGGCCCATGTATTTTTGCATTTGTACAATACCACAAAATAAAATAAAACCTTAACAAAAACTACATGAAATTAAAAACTAGTGGTACAGTTTTTAATTTCATGTAGTTTTTGTTAAGGTTTTATTTTATTTTGTGGTATTGTACAAATGCAAAAATACATGGGCCTCTATTCCTGGTCACCATGTGGCTACTGGCTCCCTGGTCTGGGTGTTATGACGTGGAGCATAGGGTTGCAGGGCCACTCAGTCAGATTTGGGCCAGTTGTCCCTTAGTCATCATGATGCCCTCCTACCCACTTCCACAGGGCGGGACCAGTGGGGGAGGGGGAATTATCTAAGAGGGAATAGGGAAGGGGTTTCTGGGACTTAGAGGGAGCTGGGGCTCAGTTGGAGAGGGGAAATAATTAAGAAAGGGAGGGTTTGCTGGGGCTCATTGGGGAGCTGGTAGGATGAGGTTCAGTGGGAGAGGAGGGACGTATAAGGGGAGATGAGGATGCCTGAGGGAGGGCTCCGTGGTGATATAAAGATGAGGACGGGGGTGGAGTCAGTGCTGGAGAAGGAAGCAGGAAGATTAGGAAGATCTGTGGTGCCCATCAGTGGGTATGAAGAAGTTGGGGTTGTTTAGGGGGCTGCAGTACTAGGTAAACTTCAAGGGGGGACCCTAAGGAGTTGTCTGGGGTATTTTGGTGTAGCTAACTATGATAGTTGTTGGTGAGTATCTCAAGGCCTCTAATAATGTTTAATAAAATGATGTTGTGTAGATAAACTAGGATTTATATGCTGTTATTTATATGTGGTGATTGACATTAAATACCTCAGAATGTAATAAAGAAATAAAACAGTTTTAATGGATAAAACGAAATAAGAAATTCCTGAAATATAAATTCCTGAAATATAAAACAAACTATAAAAAGAACTTCACGGCGCTCTAGCCATGAACTACTGAGCTGTGTCATAAGAACTGTCATCAATATGGATGTTAGTATTCTAGCTTATCGGCCACCTCAGTGAGGAACTTCAGCATCCCTGCATAATGTCCTGAAGTGCTGTGGTGCTGACGTCAGTCCTATCTTTATTCCAGGCTGGGTCTCACATGAAAGATGTAATCTTCTCCCCCTTATGGCCTGGATTAAGGATTTCAAATCCTACCACATACCTTTGAAATCCTCGTGCAGTAGCATTGTTCTGTCATTTGCATCCACCTAATGTGGCCACTGAATGGAAACAGTGTCTGCAGCTGAGTTGTTATGTAAGTGCATTCAGTGCAAGTCATTGTCAGTATAGGGTCCATCTCAACATCATCCCCCAGATGAAGGCGGCAGTTCCACCACAATTTTGAATCCGACCCTTAGCAATAAGGAGACACACCACTTCATACTACCTCAGTTGCACGTCTGCCACTGAGATCTGACAATTCAGTCTGGCCCAAGTGTGAGAGAAACCCAGAGTTTCACACTAATCCCATGAGTCTTGCTCTGAGTTGCATAACCGAACAAACCACTTTCTCATGACTGACTGTCTATCTCTCCACTAATCTCCAAATGTATCCTCTTATACATAAGGGTACTACCTTCCTCATTTGCAAACCCATTGAGACTGGAAAGTGGGGTACACCTCCCCCCCAAGGTTATGAAGAGGATATTAATCTGAATTTCTTACTGATCTCATGAGAGACTTTCCTGGAGGGGAAAGGGAGAGGGACAAAATCCGTGTTCACTCATGTAGGGTCTTTTAACTCTAGCCCCAATTCTCTTCCCTTAAATGTCAGGAACATAAACCAAATTCTAATCTTCTCCACCCCCAAACTGCCTAAAGGTGGGAACCCAGGATCAGAGCATCTGGTGGTGGTGGTATTGGGGGAGGAAAAGAGTTTGAGTATGTCTACACTCCAGCAGGGAGCATGCCTCCCAGTCTGGGTAGACAAATTCATGCTAGCGCTCAAAAAAATTGCATTGTAGGTATTGTGCCTCAGGCAGCTGCCCAAGCTAGTGACCCAAGCCCAGACAACCAGGCAGAGGCAGATTAAGGTTTTGTGGGTTCCAGGGCCAGAGCAAGTGAGGGGGGGCCCTCCCCACCCCCTCCACCTGCAGCTCTGCCCCATCTGCCTGTGGCCATGCCTACGGCCCCACCCTGTTCTGTCCCTTCCCCTACCACGTTCCACACATGGTCTGCCCCATTCTTCTCCCCACACTGCAGTTCTGCAACCTGGCTCCTTTCTGTCCCCCCTCCCACTGTGGCCCCCATACAAGAGAAGCTCTGTATCCCACCCCCTTGCTATGGCCCCAGGCTGAAGCGGGAAGCGAGAGCTCCCCCAGCCCTGAGGCTGCAGCAGGAGTTAGATCTCCTCCAATCCTGGGGCCATTGTAGGATTGCCAACCCTCCAGGATTGGCCTGGAGTCTCCAGGAATTAAAGATTAATCTTTAATTAAAGATTGTCATGTGAAGAAACCGCCAGGAATATGTCCAACCAAAATTGGCCACCCTAGGCAATAGGTGTAGTTTGACTGTTTATATTTGGGAGGAAGAAAAGCATGCATGCACGCTGAAGCCAGTCCCCCTGGTTCCCTGGCTTTCTCCACCTGCTTACAGTGGTGCTGTGGGGGGCACAGGACGGCGTAACAGGGGAGCTCCATCTGCTGCTGGCGACCACTCCGGCACCAGCTGCTGCTGCGGTTGGGGCTGCTGCTGCCCAGGGAATACCACCTGCTGGGCTCCTGCTTCCCTGCCCATTCCCATATCCCCTTCTCTTCCCGATTCCCTACCCCTTTTTCTCCCCTTCTTCTTATCTGCACCCTCTCTTGCTCTGCCCCCCACCCCCAACCCAGTACTGATGGTTGTAGAGGAAACAGGCAGTAAGACCCAGGAGGCAGTGTCCAGCTGCTGAGGCAGGACCTGGAGCACAGGGTGGAAAGCCGCTCTGTCCTGCTCCATCTGCTCCCTGAGAGACTGAGGGTACCCATTTTTTCCACAGTCCCCCAATTGGCTGGGGCCCCTGGGCATGGGCCTCGTCGGCCCAGTGGCTAATCCTCCATGGCAGCCAAGCTGTTGGGTGGGCTTGCAAGCCCAAGGTGCAGAGTCTGTGCTGCTATTTGTAGTATGTTAGCTCGAGCCAATTTAGAGCAAGTCTGTCTACCCAGGCTGGAGGCTCACTCCCACCTGCAGTGTAGACATACCCCAACAGCAGTCCTGGCTGAAGACTCCAGTTTAGAGCCAGAGTAATTGTTAAATTGGTTTAGGTGGTTCCTTTTCTCTCTCTCCTCTTCTAAATAATCTCTGAATTGTCTCTAAATCATGTGTTATGCCTTCATTTTGCACTGTTATCCTAGTCGCCATTATTATTTCAGTCTTGGTAACTAGCATTGACTTCTCTGTTCTTAAGATGCAACTGCTCATTCATCTCTTCAGAATTAACATAATAATGTGAAGAAAACTTCCATATTTGGATAATTTAGCTAGCTTCCCACTTTAGGGAACCAGCAGTTTTACAGTGCATGGTCTGTAAAGAGACTCTGCTGTACTTGCACTTTCAAGGTCTGTTTATATTCCTTTGTAGCCTCTCAGGCATGGCAAAAAGACCCCGCCATAATGTTGCAGAATTAAATGTTTGTGCTTAAATTCATTTAACTCACATTTTGAATATCTTTCGTTTTATTTCTTCACAGGATAGAGGCAATCCATCTTTAACTTTTATATGCATTACTAAAGCAGTATGCACAGTGATGAGCTGCCAAAATCTTAACAACCAGTTCCCTCCTCACCCCATGTGGGGGTCATGGCCTGCCCCCGGGACTCCTGCCCCATCCACCCTTGTCCCCTGACTGCCCCTGGAACCGGGCAGGAGGGTCTCATGGGCCACCGTAGTGGGTCCCCGCCTCTAAGAGCCAGAGGGACCTGCCGAGGGGCGAGGTGGGGAGTCCCAGCAGTGCTTACCTGTGGCGGCTCCCGGGAAGCATCCGGCAGGTCTCTCCAGCTCCTAGGGGTGGGGTAGCGTAGCTAACAAGGAGAGCAGCCGCTCTGGGGCTGGAGCACCCACAGGGAAAATTTGCCCCGGCTCACCTCTGCTCCGCCTCTGCCCTTGAACGCGCCGCCCTGCTCTGCTTCTCACCTCCCCTCCCCCTCCTCCCCCCGCCCCGTCTTCCCACGAATCAGCTATTCGCGCAGGAAGCCTGGGAGGGCTTAGAAGCAGGCGGCTTCGTGCTCAGGCCCAGGGAGGCGGAGGTGAGTTGGGGCGAGGAGCAGTTCCCCTGCGCCTGCCCCCCGGTTTACCTACTGCGGCACGGGCGGCCCTCCTCATGGCCCCCCGCCCCAGCTCGCCTCCGCCTCCCTGGGCCTGAGTGCAAAGCCGTTGCCTGCTTCTCAGCCCTCCCAGACTTCCCGTGTGAACAGCTGATTCGTGGGAAACCGCTGCGGGGGACGGAGAAGCAGAGCAGGGCGGAACGTAACTGAAGGGCAGAGGTGGAGCAGAGGTAAGCCGGGGCCGGGGGCAAGGGGGGAGCTTCCGGTGGGGGCTCTGCACCCACCAAATTTTCCCTGTGGGTGCTCCAGCCGCAGAGCACCCATGGAGTTGGCACCTAAGGCGCCGCTTTTGGCCGGTTGTTAAATTTAGAAGCCCTTTTAGAACCGGTTGTTTCTCGTGGGACAACCGGTTCTAAAAGGGCTTCTAAATTTAACAACCAGTTCCAGCTCACCACTGAGTATGCAAGAAGTAACCTCCTTTCAAGCTGTAACTAGCCTTTGGAGGAAAATGCTTCAGTCATCCTGTTCAAACCGGTCTTTTTTCTTTACACTTTAATAATTCTATCTCCAATTATAACTAGAAAGTGTAACTTTTATTTTAAATATAGAATTACATAATGTGTGTTAATCGAATGCTTTCTATATGGGGACTTATTCAGATTGTGTAGATAAGAGCCAGTCAGATGGTCTAGTAATGTATATCCTAAAGTTAGGGTCTACATGTGACTTAGCCAGACTTGAATATACCAGAAAGTAGTAGTAGGGGTCCTTGAATCCTCCTTGATACAGCTCAAAGTTGAAGGGAGGTGCCTGTTGCTAGACTTATTAAAGTAGTAGGGAAGAATAAGTTCTCATTTCATTGCCACTAGTGTTACCCTAATATTCTCTAAATGGGTTAGTGTTGTGTAACTGTCAATCACTTTTTGCACTGTAAATGTGTTTTGAGAAAAACAAAGATGGGAAGGGTTCTTGCCCTCGTTCATCCTCATGCCATCCCTTCCCACGTTTGACACCTTTACAAGTAATATTTCTTAACAATAGATTATAAGCTCTCCCAAGCAAGAGCCATTTGTTTTGTTAAGTACTCCTCCACAGTTGGATGTTGTAAAAATAATTTTAAAAATATAAAAACTTGCATTGGTCAATATCTATTTATAAATAGACTTATTTGCAAAACAAGTCAATTAATAAACCATATTATTGAAAGTGATTTTTAGAGGAAGGAGTCATGAATACTACTGGGCATGAAACTGCTTAACCTAACAACAAAATGGAAAGAAATTGCACTGCAAAAATGTTAGGTCTAACTCCACAATGTTGGAAATTCAGATTTGAGCCAGAAATCTCAAATTTGAAAACAAGGCTGCAAAGATATTTTTTCCCCTCAATAATGCTTCATAACATGGAAAGCTAAATATTCTAAAGAGGAATAAACAAGTATTCAAAATATGTTAGCTCTGTCTGTCACTGTATCAGTAACTTTCCATTCAGTGCCATCTTGAGGACGTACATTATGATTCCTAGTACAATATTGAGCCTGTAAAACAGATTAGACCTGTGGAAAACTTAGGTCTCCTTAGAAACCATTGAAAATAAGTAAAAGTTAAATATCATTTTAAGAGTGAACTGTTCTAAGTTTAGTTACCTGATAACTTAATAGTTTAACTGGCTAAACCAACTATAAAAACTTTTTTTTTAATGGAGAAAATCTTATTTTTTTTCCCCAATGGTTTTTAGTGGGACCTAGATTTTCAGAGGTTTAGTCTGCCCTGGAAACTTTGGACATGGCAGATTCCTACCAGGTTATATTTTGTTATATTTCAGGCATTTTTTAAAGGTTTGTTTTTCCCCAGATATTGTGGTTAAGAATAGTTTTGTAAAGTTCCCTTTTAACTAATATTTTAACCTGCTATACCCTGGGTTTTAAATTTTTTTGTGAGGGGGAGGGAGAGTTCTAGATTCCCTCTCTTCTGTATTGCATCTTACCCAGCATTCTCTTCCCCCATCTTGATCCCCTTCGCACAAGTTCCTGCAGTCCCAGCAGTGGGACAGGTTCTGGAAGGATTGAGGTGTTTTGTTTCCCCTCCCCCGCCCTTCTCCCTGGTACCTGCTACAAGATTGTTTGCTGCTCTAGCTGGCCTCTATGGAGTAGCTTTCCCTCTGTTACCATAATGGTGTTAAAAGGAAATACTCAGTACTGGTACAGAGCAACATGGTTGAGGCCCAAATGTAGAGAGCAGCCTCTATGCTTGTTGGAATGAAGTACTCCTTGCAAATCTTAAGCATCCCCTATTACCAGAAGGCTGAATAAGAGAAATGAAGAGTAAAACAGTGGACTCCCACCACAGAAACTCAAGTAAAGGAATCTGGATTAGGCAGGGTATCAAGAGCCTCTGCAGAGCCCCTGGCAGAGAGCTTAAGACGGGGCGGGCAAACTTTTTGGCCTGAGGGCCACATCGGGTTTCCAAAATTGTATGGAGGGCCAGTTAGGGGTGGCTGTGTCTCCCCAAACAGCCAGGCGTGGCCCGGCCCCCGCCTCCTATCCGACACCCTCCTCCACCCCCGTGCTTCTTACCCGAGCTCCTACCCCATCCACTGTACCCCTGCTCCCTGTCCCCTGACTGCCCCCTGCTGCTCCATCTAACCCCCCCCCCTCATTCCTGACTTGCCCCCCAGAACCCTTGCCCCATCCAACCACCCCTTCTCCCTGTCCCCTGACCGCCCCTGGAACCCCTGCCCCTGACTGCCCCCCGCTGCCCCATCCAACCCCCCCCCTCCTGACTGCCCCCTCCCCCCCCGGACCCCTGTTCCCTGCCCTCTGACCGCCCCGATCCACACCCCCGCCCCCTGACCACTCCCCCAACTTCCCTGCCTTTATCCAGCCCCCCTGCTCCCTTACTGAGTTGCCTTGAGCACCGGTGGTTGGCGGCGCTACAGCCACGCCACCCACAGCACCGTCAGGCTGCGGCTCTGCAACTGCACTGCCCGGCTGCCTAGAGCATTGCACAGGCGGCATGGTGCACTGAGGCTGCAGGAAAGGGGGAACAGCAGGGGCGGGGCCGGGGGTGAACCTCCTGGGCCAGGAGCTCAGGAGCTGAGCAGGAGGGTCCCGCGGGCTGGATGTGACCTGTGGGCAGTAGTTTGCCCACCTCTGGCTTAAGATCTATATAGGGCAGTGTGTGCTCCTTGCTGAGCAAGCATGCAGATGGCCCCTGATCCAGACTGTGATTCTCTGATCTGGGACTTTCTGAAAATTGTTCTTCCAGTATTTAACGCTGAATTCAAATCTACATGTAAGTGTTGCAGCAAGTGAAGTATTTTAAAATGTACTAGTGGGAAAAACCCTGGAAAATTTCCATGCAATGTGGTACAATTGGCAGTCTCCGCTCATATGAGCGCCTGTCCCAAGCTAACCTGTTTACCAGTCCTAACTAATACTTTCTGATTGCCACCGTATGCTGCTGGGGCTTGCATGTGCACAGGATATGGTTATTCTCTTAGAAAAATAATTTGGTGGTTTAACATTTCTTTGGCTGGTTGATGCTGTAAATCTTTGATCGCTGATGTGCAGATAATAGCTTGGTCTATTACATCAGTGTATTACATCAGTGCATCCGATGAAGTGAGCTGTAGCTCACGAAAGCTTATGCTCAAATAAATTGGTTAGTCTCTAAGGTGCCACAAGTACTCCTCTTCTATCAGTGTGACTGTAAACCAAAAAACTGCCCCTTTTTATTATGGGATATTTTCATATGCACACTAGTTAATCTTCTGATTTAAAAAAACAAAATATAGCTTCTAAAACAGTCAAATTGGTTCTAATTATAGATTAGTTGAGTAACATTCATGTTACAAAAAAGTTTAATTTTAAGGAGTATAAAAGTATCCTTTGACCTGCCTAGTTCATCCCAGAGTGAATTTTTATAGCTGTGTATTAAACTTGTGTGTTTATGGAAACACATGCACATTTTTCCTACTCTGAATTATTCTGACTTGCAACTAAGTGCTGATGGGTAAATTTTTGGTGTAATGGTTAATAAAGTGAGTAGTTTTGACCCACTCTATATAATGTGATACTACTTTAAAAAGATTGGCTTGTATAACTTCCCTTGAATCCAAAAATATTATTTTTTTCTATTAATACCAGCATTCTGTGATTGGTTTGTTTTTGTATTAACTGTGATGATTGGCACACAGTCAACTATGGGAAAGTACAGCATTAGCTTTCCCTTGCAGCATAAGTGCTCTAGTTTTTTGACATTTTAGTACCTCTTCTTTTTCAGAAATGGATCTCTCTTTACTAGTTGCTCTTATTCTTCTCCAGCACACAAGCATAGCATATCTGTTGGGACACACTCACGCTCGCTCACTCTAATGGAAACTACGCTAATCTAGGTTTCAGAGCAACAGCCGTGTTAGTCTGTATTCGCAAAAAGAAAAGGAGTACTTGTGGCACCTTAGAGACTAACCAATTTATTTGAGCATAAGCTTTTATGAGCCACAGCTCACTTCATCGGATGCATACTGTGGAAAGTGTAGAAGATCTTTTTATACACACAAAGCATGAAAAAATACCTTCCCCCCACCCCACTCTCCTGCTGGTAATAGCTTATCTAAAGTGATCACTCTCCTTACAATGTTGAACTATAATGGTCTCATCCCTAACTTGAAAATATAAACAATTTCTTAATCCTACTCTGTAGCCTTGAGAGATTACTTGCTCTTAATCTTAGAAGTCAGATCAGCAACCTGACGTGCTGTTTACCTCCTAAGTGGGGACCAACAAGCAGTCCCTCGCTCTTCTCATAACTGTAGGTCTGGATTTTCCTGCTTCAAGCCAAATTGCCCTAAGGCTGCTTTGCAAAATTCTCAGGAAAACATACCAGCCTCTACAAAGATGTGTTCAGAAGCTACTTATAAAGTAGATATTGGGAGTCAGAGGAAAGAGGATATAATAGATTCTGTCATACAAACCTTGGGAAAAGAGTTTTGCAAGTCTACCTTACAGATTTCCTTTTCTCCTCTGAAAACCTTTTAGGACATGCAGCTGTGACTTTCCTTCACAGTTGGTTTGTGGCCAGCATCATTATCTGGCATGTTCCTGTGCAAGGTCCCAGGCATGGAAAGCTTTATCCATCAAACAAATAATAATTCAGGAACCTGGGAGAGTGAAAACTGAGGTCAAAGCCAAACTGTTTTGCAATCTTAAACATCGCATTCCCTCAGTCTGTTATCTTCAAACCTTTCTGAAGCAGCAGCAACATGCAGTTCTATTCTGGTCGGGGGGGGGCGGAACCTGTAAAACTCCTAAAAGTTGGTTTTCTTCAAATAGTGTCCCTATGGGTGCTCTACTTCAGATGCCCATGCTTCTCTCATGTCTTGGATCAGAGATTTCTTGCTATCAGTGCCTGTTCGGCCCACACATGCACCCCACACCTCCCCATGGCAGACACCAAGGCTATATAGCAAGGGTGGGCAAACTTTTTGGCCCGAGGGCCACATCTGGGAATGAAAATTGTATGGCAGGCCATGAATGCTCACAAAATTGGGGTTGGGGTGCAGGATGGGGTGAGAGCTCTGGGGTGGGGCCAGAAATGAGGAGTTCAGGGTGTGGGAGCGGGCTCCAGGCTGGGGCAGGGGTTTGGGGTGCAGGAAGGGGTGCAGGCTCTGGAGTGGGGCTAGGGATGAGGGGTTTGGGGTGCAGGAGGGTGCTCTGGGCTAGGATCAAGGGGTTTGGAGGGCAGGAGGGGGATCAGCGCTGGGGCAAGGGGTTGGGGTGTGGAGAGAGGCTCAGGGGAGCAGGTTCCGAGTGATGCTTCAAGCGGCTCCCGGAAGCAGCAGCATGTCCTTTCTCTGGCTCCTAGTTGGAGGCGGCCAGGTGGCTCTGCACGCTGCCCCATCCACAGGCACTGTCCCTGCAGCTCCCATTGGAGTGTTGGAGGGGGCCGTAGGAGCCAGGGCAGGGCCATGTCACGGCTTCTGGGAGCCACATGGTGCAGCCCCCAACCCTGCACCCAGGCTGGAGCGCCGGAGCGGGGCAACCACAAGACCCCACTCCCTAGCAGATGCTCATGGGCCAGCTTAAAACAGTTCACAGGCCGAATCCGGCCCACGGGCCATAGTTTGCCCACCTCTGCTTTATAGGGATGTGTGGGCGAACCACCTTCAGTTCCTTCTCTGCTGTCTTGCCCCAAGACAGAATACAGGTGTATCTGCCTAGAGCATACTTGACTTTTCTCTTTTTCTCTCATAGTAGTTGGCTTAGGGTTGTTGGTAGAGTTTATATAGTTAGTTTTAGGTGAGAGAACTGTCTGCCCCCTCTTTTCCCTTGGGAGCTTTGTTCTCTTCTGGCAGGATATTCCTGTTTCACCAAGTTTCAGTGCTGCCTCTCTTGCCAGGAGGCTATACTGGTGAGTGACAGACACTCCAAGTGTGTCCATTTTCTGGGGGAATCCCACATCTCTCAGAAGTACTGTTTTGTTTTGGTTTTTTTTCGAGTGGTTGCTCATGTCCATTCCATTGTAGATGTGTATGCTTGCCATATGCACCGTTGCCGGAAGTTTTTCCCATAGTAGTATCTGTAGGGGACTGGCTCTGGTGCCCTCTGGAGTGGCATGCATATGCACTGGTATAGGGGGCGCTGCTGGCTTCCCCCTCCCTCAGTTCCTTCTTACCGGCAGTGACAGTGCTGGAACGTCTCCTGGCCTCAGCAGGCTCACTCCTCTCAACTGTGCCTGGTTGTGAACTTTTTTGTACAGTCGTTAAAAACTTTGATAGTTTTATAGTCCCCTTAGTGTAGAGTTAGTGATAGTTTTAGTCCTGAACAGGATTTAGCCTAGGGACGAGACATGCCCCGGTCCACAGGCTTCAAACTTTGTGACTGTTGCAAGAAACCTACGTCAGTCTGTGATCCCCATAGAAGCTGCCTGAAGTGTTTAGGGGAAACCCACGTTAGTGACAAGTGTCACATCCGCAAGAGCTTCAGACTGCGGACCAAATAGGAGCAGGACATTCATCTCCGAGCGCTCTTTATGGAGTTGGCCTTCGCACCGGCCTCAGAGACCACCAGATTTAACTCTGCTCCTAGCACCACAGCCTCAGTACTGGCTAAAAAGCAAGAAAGAGAGGCCAGGAGGGGACATTCTCCTACGCCCAATAAAGGGAAGGAGAGAGCTAGAAAAGAGCAAAGACCCACGCGGGGTAGCTCTTCCCCTCCAAGGCCCACCGGCATGCTGCCCTGGGGAGTGGCAGAGACACTTGGCACCTTGCATTGCCGTCCATGCTCCCTGCCAATGTTGCCCACGCCGGCCATGGTGGTGCCCTGTTCAAGGGGTAAATCTGCCTTGGGACCCTTTCAACAGTCCCCATCAGTGTGGCACCGCTCCTCGCCGTAGGGAGTGCCCTGTCAGCGCTCACCTGAACAGCATCACCAGTCCCCAGACGTGGGTCGGCTTGCCTGCAGAGTTCCCGGTGTCAGTCCCCAGACTCCAGGCAGCGTTCCTCGAGCTCTAGGTGTCAATTGCCAGTGGTCTAGCGCAGACCCACAGCAGCATGGCACCAGTCCCCACAGCCTGGGTGCTGGGAGCACCCAAGTCTCTCTCCCAGCTCACGGCATGGCTCTAGAGGGTCAAGACTCTAGTCCCTTGAGCCCCATTGCCGGTATGGTTCACGGAAGGTGCATCGACGGTCTCCACCATGTTGGTCTTCTCGCTCCTGTTTCCGCTTCCGCTCTACCGAACGGCACCGCTCATAAGGCGTAGATCACCGGGGTACTGTCTCTGATCTGCAGAACGTCACCGGGATTGTGGCACTGAGAGCCATCGCCCTGTACAGCTCCTCAATGGAGGTCCACAGCCAGAGCCGATGGGATTAGGGTAGAGAGGTGGCCTCGTCACCGTCCTCGTCCCACCAGACAAGTCTCCCCCCCTCCTCGGGCTCCGACAGCAAGGAGGAGACCCTGCCTGCGGGCCATCAGGGGCATCATGGCCCCAGGGCCAGTGGCCAGCCCCCTAGCAACTCTGGAACCACTGGGAATTTCACCACCCATTGCAAAGGTATAGGTCAGCCTTGGGGGCATCCGACAGACTATCGGCAACAGTCTCCTGTCCGCCCCCTCACTACGGACATTGAGTCAGAGCAGGTTCCTCAGGGCGAGTCAGCCTCAGCTGAGGCTCCCACAGCAGAAGCGGCAGAGTTTGCAGATCCGCCTGTAGCTGCCTCCTAATCATCTATCCATCTATCAGTATTTTTTCCAAAAACTCATAGTTTCAGCAGGAATCCTATTTCCCTTTGCTGGGTGTTAGAAAGGCCTTAGCTGTCTACCTGGATAGTAATAAGCAGTTTACGAGATCTCCTAGAAGATTAATGTCCTTCGTGGATAGATCTGACTGGGTTCCCATTTCTGCTAATCCATTTAGACAGTCTTTATTGGTTTGTATCTGTACCTGTTATGAGTCTGCGGGTTGTCAGCCCTCACAGGGTGCAAGTGCATTCACCAGATCACAAGCGACATCTACTGCATTTTTGAAGAGTGTCACAGTATCTGAGAGAGCTTCTGTGAGGCACTGGTGGAGTTGGGAGCATCCTGTTCAATAACCTATGCCGGTGAAGGCATTGGAAAGAAATGGGCCAATCACTGAATGGAGATCTGTTCATGGATATTGTCCTAATCGGAGGTTAAATCATAGGAATAGTTTACTCATTGATTTTTAGTTTGTTTTGTATTGTCTTCCTTTGTGTGCCTCTAGATTGCAATAATCTATAAACAATATTTCTGTTTACTTGTAACTTCTGTTGAAGATAATTTCTGTGTAGATACACCCTATTAGGTCTACATAATAATGAGGGAAGGAATAAATTACTTGCAAATTAAGATGACTATATTATGTCAGAAGAAATACATCGTACAATTTGATTTATTTTTTTCATGACTACTTTGCGGTTTAGTCCAGTGGCTGTTTTCTAATGACTGGTTGCATTTTTTCCAGGTAATTTACTTAAAGAAAACACCAGAAGACGCATACAGAGCACTTTTATCTGGATCTAATCCACCATATCTTCCATTTAGGTACGTTTGCAAATTAAATATTACTTGTTGAAATTTTTACTTTAGGACTTGATTTTCCTGAAGCATTTTCAAAATCGTGAATGTGTGATGTAAAAATTTTATGGTTATAAAATGATTACTTCCCAAGAAATTCTTCTTTGACTTTTGGAGAAAACATTTGCTCCTGGATAAAATAATAAATCCATGTGGATTGAGAGCAGTGTTTAAGACACATTTCCATCTGAGAAAATCACTGCTGATCACCCACTAATTAAGGCTGACAACACTGTAGTTCAAAATTAATTCATTAGAAAAGTAATAACTTGCTGGTAATTTTCCATGTCATACACTGAATTTTACAAGTAACAGAAGCCATCTCAATCAGTTTCTTTCAGTGGGGCCTGTATAGGTAGACTTATGAATTAAGTTAATTTTATACAAGTGATCAAAGCTTTATGAGTAGAGAGCTGTTTTGTTCACACCTTGTGTTTTAGACATCTACCAAAAATATACAAAGTTTGCTGAGCTGCTGGCATAAAAATCCTGCTAAGCTGCCACTGTTCATAAAATAATAAAAAGGCACTGGGTGTCCTTAATAAAGAAACACACCTTTTAAATTGAAATGCCAGTGCTTGGTCATAATATTCACAGGATCGAAAGTGTAAAATGTGTGGACAGTAGTGTGAGTTTTTGAAAAAGCAGTTGAACTAGTTAGTCTTAGTAACTGTGTTTCAACTAGTGCATTTTTCTGGCTCCTGGTCTTTCCCTCCTCGTCTGTGAGTTGGGTTGTGCCTCTCGTCTCTTGATGCAGATACCGTTTCTGGGTCTTTAAGGTGTGGTCACATTCCTGTCCTTGCAATACATTCTCTACCTCTGGTAGTACAAAAAAGGCAGCATTCAGCTCTTCTGCCTTTATGGTTTATTTTGAGGGAGTGACAAATAAAAATCCTCTTTCTTCTCCTTTAGGAGACAGAAATTTGGGGAGCTTTGTTTCTTAAATGGTGTGACCCACTGAGCTCATTCTCTCCTTTTCTTTTCCTTTCCTCCATCATGGAGAAGACACAGAGCAAGCCAAAGTTCAGGAGACATAGAAGGGAGCTCTGTCACAATCACTCCCAGTCCATGGACTCTTATTTTGCTAGGGATTCAGAGCATGGATTTGTTAAGGCTGCAGCCTACCCGCCCCACATGAGTCAAACCTTTCTTAGAAACAACTTGAGAGTGGTTCAATCCTTCTTGGTTCTTGCGACTAAGAAAACCAGACCTCCTTCATCTATCAAGGATATCAATGAGAGAGAAGTATTTAAAAATTATTTCTGAATCCCCATTCCATTCCACCTGGAAAAGGAAAAGCTCAAGGATCATCCCAGATTCTTAAGTGGGTAATTGAGTCACTTGGCAAGGAATCAAGTATTCTTTGAGTCTCTTTACTGAGAGAAAGATCCTATGCTCTCTTAGGGATTGGATGATGAAGAGATGCTGGAGCAAAATGGAGCACCCAGCAAGAAAAGGGGATGGTCCTACTGAAATGATGACCTCTCCCACTCCACATAAGACAAAATAAATACTAAAAACGAAGGGGGAAGAAAAGCCAAGAATTGCACCAGATTGTTCTCTTTCCATAAGTTCTAATACCACCATCAAGGAAGGGGCACTATCTGCTTCAGGATTTTGAAAACCCTGCAATGGTGAAGCAGGAACATTTCTTCCCCCTGGCATGTTTTGTATGAGAGTGGATTGATTTTGCTTTTTAATCAAAGTGACTTTAAATGACTGACTTGTATTGTGATTTAAGTAAGCAAGCAGGAAACCTTGACTTTTTAGTCACTTTCCTAAAGAAAGGTTCATTTTCATTGACTGGTATAACTGTTAAAATATCTTGACTTACAACTACTGAATATAGCCTTTACACTAAACTTGGTATTTCTTTTTGCTAACCAGGAAGATACTCTATATTGATATTCATTTATTTAAGCAATTATATACCTTAACTTACATTTATTCAGATACTTAATTTTTACATTTGTCTGAAATGACACATTTATGTACAAGATTTTTTTACATGTGATTTGTTTAAGCTGCATGTGGATGTAAATAGGAATTCAGTTAAAATGCACAAACAATGTTAAAATGTTTTTTATTAGTTAAATAAAACTAAATATGCAAGTTTTGCATTTAAAACTAACTGATTCATTAAACAAAGGAAATATCTGTAGTTAGTGAAATTGACCTGATTGTTTCTGGTTACCTTGTCCTTCAAGTTTTTAGAACTAGTAAACCTTATCTTCTCACACCTTGTTTTTATTCATAGTTTAGTAGAGGAAAACAAGCTTTTCTGCTTTTTCAGTTCCCATTTCGCTTCTCAGCAAATGAATGAACTAGTTGATTAAACAGAAACAAAGAAAATATTTGCTTTTCACCTGCAGGAGAGGCTGATTCTGTGAAAAGATGGTTCAGCACTTCAGCAGCGTCTGAAGTCAAGTCTTAGCCAGTGATTTCCATCAATTCAGTGGTTGAATTTTCTTTTAAACTTGAGCAGCAGAAAATTATTTCAATAGTTTATGCCTTAACATAGAATCATAGAATATCAGGGTTGGAAGGGACCCCAGAAGGTCATCTAGTCCAACCCCCTGCTCAAAGCAGGACCAATTCCCAGTTAAATCATCCCAGCCAGGGCTCTGTCAAGCCTGACCTTAAAAACCTCTAAGGAAGGAGATTCTACCACCTCCCTAGGTAACGCATTCCAGTGTTTCACCACCCTCTTAGTGAAAAAGTTTTTCCTAATATCCAATCTAAACCTCCCCCACTGCAACTTGAGACCATTACTCCTCGTTCTGTCTTCTGCTACAATTGAGAACAGTCTAGAGCCATCCTCTTTGGAACCCCCTTTCAGGTAGTTGAAAGCAGCTATCAAATCCCCCCTCATTCTTCTCTTCTGCAGGCTAAACAATCCCAGCTCCCTCAGCCTCTCCTCATAACTCATGTGTTCCAGTCCCCTAATCATTTTTTTTGCCCTTCGCTGGACTCTCTCCAATTTATCCACATCCTTCTTGAAGTGTGGGGCCCAAAACTGGACACAGTACTCCAGATGAGGCCTCACCAATGTCGAATAGAGGGGAACGATCACGTCCCTCGATCTGCTCGCTATGCCCCTACTTATACATCCCAAAATGCCATTGGCCTTCTTGGCAACAAGGGCACACTGCTGACTCATATCCAGCTTCTCGTCCACTGTCACCCCTAGGTCCTTTTCCGCAGAACTGCTGCCTAGCCATTCGGTCCCTAGTCTGTAGCTGTGCATTGGGTTCTTCCGTCCTAAGTGCAGGACCCTGCACTTATCCTTATTGAACCTCATCAGATTTCTTTTGGCCCAATCCTCCAATTTGTCTAGGTCTTTCTGTATCCTATCCCTCCCCTCCAGCGTATCTACCACTCCTCCCAGTTTAGTATCATCCGCAAATTTGCTAAGAGTGCAATCCACACCATCCTCCAGATCGTTTATGAAGATATTGAACAAAACCGGCCCCAGGACCGACCCTTGGAGTACTCCACTTGATACCGGCTGCCAACTAGATATGGAGCCATTGATCACTACCCGTTGAGCCCGACAATCTAGCCAGCTTTCTACCCACCTTGTAGTGCATTCATCCAGCCCATACTTCCTTAACTTGCTGACAAGAATACTGTGGGAGACCGTGTCAAAAGCTTTGCTAAAGTCAAGAAACAATACATCCACTGCTTTCCCTTCATCCACAGAACCAGTAATCTCATCATAAAAGGCGATTAGATTAGTCAGGCATGACCTTCCCTTGGTGAATCCATGCTGGCTGTTCCTGATCACTTTCCTCTCATGCAAGTGCTTCAGGATTGATTCTTTGAGGACCTGCTCCATGATTTTTCCAGGGACTGAAGTGAGGCTGACTGGCCTGTAGTTCCCAGGATCCTCCTTCTTCCCATAAGTTGTTCTGATTTCAAATTTTATTATAAATTTGTTTATTTTTAAAAAGTAAACAATTTTAGAAGTCTGATTTTTAAATTAAATATCAAATTTCTTATTTTAAAAAAAAATTCTCTGGTTGTGTGTGTGGTATATGGATTTGGTTTGAATCCATATGGAGGAAGGTGGTAGAAACCACTGATATCCAACCTGAGAGAGAGAATGAGCAAGCTAAATCTAAGGATAATATCTCCTTCGCAAAACTACGAAATAAGTTGCAATTCCCTTGCATTCCTCCTTTTGAAGAAGTCCATTAGGGAGTAGTGGGAAACCCCTGACAAAGGAAAGAGGTTTAGTTGTCAGGTACTGAAATTCTAGAGCATCCCAGAATCTAGACTGTCATCATAGTCCCCAAGTTTATGCAGTAGTGGCAGAGATATGGTAACCTCTTCAAAAACAAACCCTTGTGACCCATCCATTCAGACCAAAAACTCTGCAGACAGAAACATCCTAAAAACTGATGATCCTCAAGACCCATGATGAATTTAACTTACAGAAGCTAGGGATTTTTAGTAATGTTTGTAACAGATGGATTCTGTGAGGCTGGCAGTAAGAACCATGGTAGCAATTCAGTGGATCAGAAGCTAACTCTTTCTTAAACCCTGGACAGCAGATAATTATCCAAAGCTAATCCTCTGTGATTTCAGGTTCACAGAATTCTGCTCCATGAGAAATCTAATAAGGTAGTGGCTGAGATACAAATGAAAGTGCTCACTCAGGAAAATATGAGAAACGATAAGACCCTGTTCTAAAGATAAGTTCATTTCATTCCTAACTACAGAAAAAAATACTACTCTTATCCAATGGGTAAGACCTTGACTCAGAATACTAAGGGGAAGTCCACATCCAGGAATGGGACCAACACTTTTTTCCAGTCCAGATAATCAGAATGAGTTCAGTAGTGTCTGTCTATGTCCAGAAATGGCTGTTGGGGAGAAGGTTATCCCACTTCTAAAATGTATCTGGTTCCAATCAACTTCAGACAATTGGGTCTGGGAGTTAATGTATGGCATAGTTATTTTCATAAAACCTCCTGCTCTTCTACATCTCTTCCAAACTTCAGTCTCTAGTTGATCAAGATTCCTTGGGGTAGCTCATCCTATCCAAACCAAAAGGCATATTTTCCTGTTGAGGTCTGTCCACAATGCTACGAGCTCTTGTAACCCATCCATTTGAACTAATGGCATTTAATTCTCAAAAATCTCTGCTTTTAGACGACACAAGCCTTAGAATAAAAGGAAAAGGAGTACTTGTGGCACCTTAGAGACTAACCAATTTATTTGAGCATGAGCTTTCACGAAAGCTCATGCTCAAATAAATTGGTTAGTCTCTAAGGTGCCACAAGTACTCCTTTTCTTTTTGCGAATACAGACTAACACGGCTGTTACTCTGAAGCCTTAGAATACTATCCATGAGGACAAAGTAGGTCTTTGATCACAAAGTCATTTGTAACCAAGAGTAAACTCACAAGAAATCATTCTTTCTTCTCCAAAACTTCAGCACCAAAGGAAAATGCATGGCACATGGCAGCTTTGAGAGAGTCAGTAAAAAATACTGTTGTAGAAACAAACAAAGAAAACATCTCTCTATATTCATTCCTTCCCGCTGGTCCTGAAAGCATCCACAGCTAGCATACCTAGGTAAATCAAATTAATCAGCTATCATTGAAGTATATCCAGTTATACATAAACTGATTTCAGAAGGGATCAGAGGTAACTCAATACATTAGTGACCTTCTGCGCAGGCAGACTGTCAGTTACCCCCACAGAAAATCTGTGCATCTGCCACCTGGTCATCAACTGACAATATGATAAAGCACTACAGACTTGAATTGCATTCCTCTGCAGAAATATCTTTGGCATGAAGTTTCTCCAAGCAGTGATCCTAAAATACAAGTATTACTACATTTAGGGCTGTGGAATCATCTTTTTAATTCATTCTTTCTTATACCTTATGCTTACTACATCCGAGATGTCCAAGTGGACAAGAGATATGATCGAGAATGGAAACTGTAGTAACTTTATAGTTTCCCTTAAGGGACAAACAGCTTCTCTAGTTCACACCATTCAAGATGCCTCTGGGTATCTATATGATGACCTCCTTAGTAGGTCAGATATAATTGCTGTACACATTATTTCAAATGTGGGGTGCCTAATGTGTGCTATAGGCAGGGCTGGTAGCACTTCCTATTATAAAGTGTGAAGTGTGGGGTAAACATAAGACCCTGTTTTCAGTTTGAAGTTTAACCATGTGGGCTAAAATTTTCCATGCTGAGTGTCAGCTTCCAACATGATTGAGGTGTTTCCAATAAAAGGGCTTTGGGGAAAGCACATTGCTTTGCCCATGTTAAAAAGTTCTGGTGATCTTTTCTTTTAGAAGCTCAACTCCTTGCTACAGAGCATGGAGGTATTAGAGCTTTATATCAGGGATGTGCTTTCTGTTTTCAGAGTAGCAGCCATGTTGTTCTGTATTCGCAAAAAGAAAAGGAGTACTTGTGGCACCTTAGAGACTAAATTTGTTAGTCTCTAAGGTGCCACAAGTGCTTTCTGTTGTTAGTGTGAAAAGCCACCCATATTTGGCAAAGTTATAAGCCTTTGAAAAATCGCAGGCACATTCTCTCTAGAGACTTGCTAGAGCTTCACAGCTTATTTCCCTGAAGATTCCACCTTGCGGAGCAGGATTTTCACTTCAGTTGCTGCCTTGAGCTGTGTGGACTGGCAATGCTGGGTCAGATGCAGAAGAGACGAGAGACCTGCCTAAGGGTTGTGGGGGGAGAGGAAAGGGGCTCTCTTTCCTTAGAGGCTAAGAGGGACGGGAGGAAAATTCAAACTGCGAGTTGGGGTCATGGCAAATGGACTGGCAGCTGGAGATGGGGATGGATTGAGAGCCTGGGGAGTGGGAGAAGGCAGGGAATGGACACTAAGATCAGACTATCAACAGAGTGGGAGAGACCGGGTCTGAATATATATTGCATATATATAATGGGATGGGCAATATATATACATAAAAAGATAGATCCTGAAGAGGCCATCCTACAGATAGCGAGAACACTTCTCTCAGGTGGGGTGGGCTGGGAAAGAAGTCCGTCTCAGAAAGGTTGCCACCAACTTGTGAGTCTTTGATTTTTTTTTATTTTTTTTAATTATTTTTGGCTCATGTTTTTCCCATTCACATTTAATCTCATGGATCAAACTGAACTGCCTTTGGTATGTGCAGAAAGAGATACAGTAGAACTTCAAAGATATGAACATCAGAGTTATGGACTTACCAGTCAACTCAGACACCAATCAGGCAGCATCGGAACCGGAAAAAAAAAAAACCAGCAAATACTGTACTGCTTACTGGTATAAGTGACTGACTTCATATTCAGAATTTCTCAGTGTAATGATCTAAGGAATCACTGTTGAATCGTGTCTGCAGATAGTTTCTTTAGTTAGGGGAAGCTGACAATATGACCTTTTAAATGTGTTTTGTGTATAGAAGACTATATTCCTTTTTAAATAGTTTGGAGGTTGCAGGATAGACAGATTCCTTTAGGGGACACTAAATATGTTTACTCAGAAACTGATTTAGTTTCATTTAGCTCAATGACCTGAAAAGGCCTTATTCAGCTTAGAACTTCAGCAGTCGTTTCATTTAAAGACTGCTTCAGCAAAATATTGTGGAAAAGTATCACTGTACCCTTTACCAGATATATAAAAACACTTCTATAGTTGCAAACTTGCAGACAAAGCAGTAGCTCATAGAGGCTTATAGACATTACTGCTGCATTTGAGATACGTGTTTTATTCTTGGCTGACTCATTTTCATCATATCCAAATCCTCTAATTTCTGAAGGTGCCTAGACTCTTACTGTGCCTCCCCCCCCCCCCCCCCCCGCCCCAAAGGAACACCATTCAGACATCCTTTTTCCTACTGTAACTTTGACATTTAAGATTTTCTTTACAACAGCATGGAAATCATTTTTGCAAAATTACTTAAATGGAAATGTGCATGTGTTTATATTCAAGAAAAAAGACAAATATGTTTGTATTACAGTAATTGCATCTGAAAAGCTTTTGATTTTTCTTAAACACTGAGGAAAATTGAAATGCAAAAAGCAAAACTAAACTCTTTCATATTGTCTCCTACCTAACTGCTTTTGAAAAGTCCATGGGGTTTTTTTTAAGGAAAGATGACTTGTATTCAGTTGAATGTGCTACAAGAGCAAAGCCTACTGAATAAATATCTGTGAGGTCTGATGTTCATATTACTAGGTTTGCAAGTCCCATGCAGATTCCATTAATAGTTTGTGTCATATATATTAATATTTTTCATATTTCAAAACCTGTTACTACAGATCTGAATCAAATAGCACTTAGTAATGACTTTTTTTAAAAAAAAAAAAGTCAGTGTACACAATAATGCAGCGAGTTGGCCACTTGAGATTGGAAGAGTTCTCTCCGGCTACCAGCAATAAATTACCTGACAAGCAACAGAAATATAGAATATAGTATAAATTCATAGAATTAAGTAGTAAATATCTGTCTGTTACCATTTCATTATTTTATTGATCTGATATCCAGTTACAACAATATCTCTTCATTCCTAACACAGAATTTAATGAATTGGACTATAGGAAATACAAGAAGAACAGGAATTCAAACAGCTGCTGTACATTTCAAACACTGAGGCTCTACGCCTGCAAATGGTTATGCATGCTCACTTGTTTACAGCTAAGCATATGCATAAACTTGAATGATTGGGGCATCATTGTGGTAGGCAGAAGGCTTACTTTTTAAGAGTATATAGTTTAAAGAACTGTTTTCTCCCCAGATTCCTGAATTTCGTCTCTTGTTTCCACTACCTAGCACTATTGGGGTCTACCCTGCACCCCAGGTCTGACTGCATTTCAGTGATGCTCTGTGTATTATATGTGAAGTTCTTTGGGATGCCTAGGAATGAAAGGCCCCAATCAACCTGGCCTCTCAAAGGAATACATTTTACAAAACGGGGAATTTTTTCCGTTGTGCAGAAAACAGGAATTTTTCAGGCTCTTTTAGGGGAAATATGTGCTCTACCACTAAAATTAGCTTCATAAACTCAAAAACCTTCATGGACTGAAGTTTCCTAGTATTTGAAATTCTTATCTCTTTCAAAATGATTGATCACTTTTTCCCTTTGTACAACAAGCCAGCAAGTTCTGGCAAGCCTAAGAGATTTAGAATAACAGTCTCTGAGATTTACTATTAACCAAGCCACAGCACCACTATGTATCCCTTTCACAGCAACAAAGTGCCAGTAAAACCGGTCTCGAAACTAAGTATGATCTACTATACCAAGGAAGACAAGAGTCATGCAAAGTGAAAAGACCCATAATATTATAGCGGACCCCTACAATTCTCTGTAATCAAGTGTCAGGGCAACAAAAAGGAAGCCACATGTACAACTTAAATTCCACTCAGTCTAATTATTAGAACAAAATCTCATTTTCCCCCACTATCTTTTTTTTTTTTTTTTTTTTTTAGTCAGTCAATAAAACCAGTATTGTCAGTTTTCATGGGCAGTGGCCTGGGTGCCAGCAAGGATGGGGGAAGGACACAGAGCACACGAGAGAGCAGCTCCCAGTTCTCAGTTCCAGTGTTCCACCTCACTTTGCCCTGGAACAGCCATTAAATGGAAAGTCCAGCTTAGCCCTGTAGGTCTGAGGTACAACATGCTCAGTTACTCTGAGAATAGTGCATGTGCAGTCTGCTCAGCACTGGAAGTAGTGAGAGGCTTGAGCATGCTTACTTAGGGCAGAATCTTCTAACATTTTAGCTGCTAAAAGTGAAATAAGTCTACTGAGCATGTGTGAACAGCAATTTTTCAAAGGCTTATAACTTGGCCAAATTTGGACAGATTCTCAATGGCACAGCAAAAGGCACATCCCTGATACAAAGGTCACCTTTTCCAAATCTCAAGTCTTTGTTCCAAACCACAGGGAGAGGTAGAGATTTCCAAAGAAGACGCTCTCAACATATATATATTTTTTAATACTGAAAAACAACAGCCTTGTTCTCAAAAAATGGCTGACCCACTTTGACTTAAGTTTAAAAAAAAAAAATTAGTCTAATGCAGACTCCTAGCAAGGAAAGTTTCTCACCAAACAGTTAAAGTTTGGCAAAGTTATAAGCAACTGAAAACAGGGTCTTATAATGGGACATGTCAAGCAACCTTAATAATAAGCAGGGCTGGTAGCACCAGCTGTACATTGTACTAACAACTAGTCCCAATCTTTACTGGGTCCACCAGAATAAAAATAAGGCCTTAAGTCTGAAAACGTTTGTGTGTGTTTAGTTTTATGATAAGCATGAAACCAAGTGTTTGCAAGATCAGGGCCTAAAAAAACCCAAGAGAAATAACAGATGCTTGAAAGCTTGCATTTTTTTTAAATTGACTTATTTTTGAATAATTAAATTGTGACCAAACATCTTTAAAATATTTTTAAAGAATTTTTTTTAAAGACGTTTCAGGGCATGCTATTTAAACACACGTTTTTCTACTTTCTTGCTGACATTTGGAATGGGCCCAGGAGTAATTCTACTGCACCTACTTGAGATATACTCTTATCCTTCTCATTTGTCCACTTGCCTGCCTGCTCTTTCTCTATATGCTTTCTATACATATGCCTTCCTCTCTGTTTAGTTTTCATCTCTTCTGCTATTGTTACTGGTGAATGCCTTCTTGCAGAACCAGGGGAAAAGCATACAAGTTAGCTCCCCCCAATCATTATGTACCAGCAATTGTATTATGTTAGTGCATGAGACAGGAAGTGAAATGGGACATCAACAAAACAGTAAAACGGACTACACAGAAATCAACAAACATGCACAGTCTACTAAGGACCACTGCACCAGCCAGAGTGACCAGACTTGAGGGCACTGCACCAGGTGTCATGCAGTGAAGTTCCCAGATCTGGCTCAGTCATGTGCATCCAGAAATCTGTGGGGTGGTCCCATAGGCGATGCCAGCTAGGGTCACAGGGCATGCACTTCATGTAACAATGGAGCGCTTCAGAGCACTGTGTGCAGAGGTGTTTTTGTTCTTCTAGGCAATATGACCAAAGAGTATACAGTGCTGCTTTTGAATACGAGTGACTGAAATCTTTGTGAGATTATGAAACTTCACACAAAGTCAAATGACTTTATGCTCAGGATTTGGTGCTGACAGTGCATATGGAATGCCTCAAGTCACTCCAAATTTGCCTGTAAGAAGGTCCAGGTTTCTGACCCGTATAGCAATACGGATACACAGAAATGAGGTCAAATTATACAAGGTAAACGAACTGAAACAATAGAAAAAATACCTTTTCCTGTAATCTTTCCACTAGTCATCTTGTTACTTGTAACAATAGAACATTTTTAGATAGAAATACAGTATTCAAGTTGCACTGTCCAGTTTCATTTTTCATGAAAACTGCCTCAGAATCTTTAAAGTCCGTGAGAGCATTCATGATCTCTGTCTTTAAGATTACATCTGGAAGATCCCCACAGAGTTGCTTGGTACTCAGCTTACGTAAGTTGTCTCAAAAGGAGAGGGATGGGTTGACCCTGTTGGGATCTGAAATTCATGTTCCAGGGAAGCTGGTTAGTTTCATCCTTGTGATTTAGACCATCAGGCCATTCCTTTCATTTGTCAATTTGTCTAAATAAATTGTATTATGTTTAAATAGGTTTAAAATAAGTTTTCCAAGTTCCAAATGGACAGTTTCTTTTATTTCTATAAAAATTGAAACAGACACAGCAGTTATCCCTGTACAGAGCTATACTCCTCATTATTTATATTAAAATGCATCTTCTAATAGCAATTAATAGGAATAATTGACGATGTGTGGTTATTTAGTTAATAGGGTGGTAGCTTCCTGTTTTTTTTTTTGTTTTTTTTTTTTAATCTACCCAAAGAGCAGGTAGCTCTCTCCAGAGCTGATACTTTTCACATCTGCCTCTGCTTGTCTGAGTTGTTAAGAAAGCAGATAATTTATATCTCCCCTTATCATGTGTATGAAAAACAGGAAACATTCCAATTCCTGTTTTCTGACCGGATTGCTTGGTGTTCTTCCCCTGTCACAGGTATGAGATGCATGATGGCTATTAGTGTTGCTCTCTCCTTTTTGATCTTTGATCCTAGCTTTCTCCTGTTCTCTTACCATTTCATTGTCAGGGTAAAGAAATGCTGTGAGTAATTAAACATTTTATTCCAGTGAACACTTTCTATGACTTTAGGAATTGAATCTTTAGATTGAGTGTGGTGCTCTAGTTGTAGTTAATGAAAATCTACCCTCATGCAACTATTGTTTGAAAATATGTTGTACCTTATGGTGATAGGATAATAAGTTTTGTAAAATGAAATGAAGAAAAGTAACTTGCACAGTTGCCACATTTCATTACTACACGCATTTCATCTACAAATATACAAAAGCTGTTGACTTTTATGTGAACTGACATAAGTAATGAGATAAAGCAAAATTTTGTGTTCATCTAGGCATTAAAATGTAACAGGCAAATTATTTGGGTTTCTGCAGTTAGCTAAATCAGCTGTCATGACACTTCCTTGATGCAAAATGGCCTCTGCCACAGTATCTGAGGGCTTATCAGCTGGAGGAGTAGTTGGTTATTGCGTACATACTAATATAGCCAGAATTATATGCTATTTGCAATGGAATGTTTTGGAATAAAAGTAAAAAAATAAGTCTTGTGCACAATTTGTAGTATAATAACTCATACAAAATGAGTCTAATCACCACCACTCATTACATATTTCTGTAAACACTTTACAGAAACACTTCATGTCCTTTTCTCCTAGCTTTGCCACTTAATTACCTTCTCCATGTATAATAAATTTTCTGTTACTGTTGTTCTGTTCAGGGATTTTTTTTTCTTGATATATCCATATGTATGTTCCTATTCATTCTGTCTCTCAACAGACCTAATACTAAAATACACCTGTGTTTATCTTCTCCGAACTCCTTTTTTATGCATTTTAGCCCCATCAAAGTTGCGTCTCCTTTTCCGTAATAAAGTTAATTATTTTCTATGTATTTTGAAGCTTATCAAGAGGATATTTTGATTTTTATCGAGAAAAGTTTAAAGTTTTTAAATGAATTTGTTATAATTAAATATTTTAATGTAACAATGAAATTATTCAAATTCAGTTTTTTCCGTGCTAAAACTTATTTCAAATAAACAAGCTTTTTATAATCTAGTGATAAATATGAAGTTACTTTTTATGTTTTAACTCATTTGTAATGCATCACAAAGCAGTCTCTCATTTTTACTTCTCTTCAATAAACTTTTCCCCAAATACAACACATGCCATTATAATTGCAACTAAATATATTTTCTTCTGGTGAGACTACATAGTCTTCTCTTAAAACATATGAAAATGTGTACATAGAAAATAGTAGCCAGCTAAAAAGGGAAGCTGTATTGCAATGTGCAGTCAAGGCTTGCTTTAAATGTTTTTGTTCTGTATTTTCTGACAATCCAGCTTAATTAGGACCAAAGGAATTGCCTTACCAGATAAGACAGACCAGAGGTCTTTCTCGTCAGTTATTCTGTCTCAAGCAGAGACGAGTACACAAACTAGAGAAATGCAAGCTAGATGGCGCTACTATAAGGTGGGTGCATAACTGGTTGGAAAACTGTTCCCAGAGAGTAGTTACCAGTGGTTCACAGTCATGCTGGAATAGGGTGACCAGATGTCCTGATTTTATAGGGACAGTCCCGATTTTGTGGGCTTTTTTTTTAATATATAGGCACCTATGACGCCCCCCCCCCCCCGTCCCGATTTTTCACACTTGCCCTCTGGTCACCCTATACTAGAAGGGCATAACGAGTGGGGGCTCACAGGGATCAGTTCTGTTCAATATCTTCATCAGTGATTTAGATAATGCCATAGGGAGTACACTTATAAAATGTGCAGGCGATAGATACCAAGCTGGGAGGGGTAACAAGTGCTTTGGAGGATAGTATTATAATTCAAAATGATGTGGACAAACTGGAGAAATGGTCTGAAGTAAATAGGATGAAATTCAATAAGGACAAATGCAAATATCAGAGGGGTAGCCGTGTTAGTCTGTATCCACAAAAGCAACGAGGAGTCCAGTGGCACCTTAAAGACTAACCGATTTATTTGGGCATAAGCTTTCATAGGTAAAAAACCCACTTCTTCAGATGCAGGCATGAATATATATTGGTATTTACCTTACAAGTGGAGAACCAATGTTGAAAGCCAATTTAGTCAGGGTGGATGTTGTCCACTCCCAATAATTAATGAGGAGGTGTCAATAGTAGTAGAATCTCCTTCCTTAGAAGTTTTTAAGGTCAGGCTTGACAAAGCCCTGGCTGGGATGATTTAATTGGTCCTGCTTTGAGCAGGGGGTTGGACTAGATGACCTCCTGAGGTCCCTTCCAACCCTGATATTCTATGATTCTATGAATACCAAGAGAGGGAAAATTGCTTTTGTAGTGAGCCAGCCACTCCCAGTCCCCATTCAAGCCCAAATTGATGGTGTTAAGTTTGCAAATGAATTGTAGCTCAGCAGTTTCTCTTTGAAGTCTGTTTCTGAAGTTTCTTTAGTTGAAGTATGGCTACTTTTAAATCTGTTGTAGAATGTCCAGGGAGATTGAAGTGTTCTCCTACTGGTTTTTGTATGTTACCATTCCTGATTTCACATTTGTGTCCATTTATCCTTTTACGTAGAGACTGTCCATTTTGGCCAATGTACATGGCAGAGGGGCTGTCATAAATATAAAGGGAAGGGTAACCACCTTTCTGTATACAGTGCTATAAAATCCCTCCTGGCCAGAGGCAAAACCCTTTCACCTGTAAAGGGTTAAGAAGCTGAGGTAACCTAGCTGGCACCTGACCCAAAATGACCAATGAGACGACCAGATACTTTCAAATCTGGGGTGGGGGGAACAAAGGGTTAGGCTGTCTGTGTAATGCTTTTGCCGGGAACAGATCAGGAATGCAGCCTTACAACTCCTGTAAAGTTAGTAAATAATCTAGCTAGAAATGCGTTAGATTTCCTTTTGTTTAATGGCTGGTAAAATAAGCTGTGCTGGATGGAATGTATTCCTGTTCTTTTTGTGTCTTTTTGTAACTTACGGTTTTGCCTAGAGGGATTCTCTATGTTCTGAACCTGTTTACCCTGTAAGGTATTTACCATCCTGATTTTACAGAGGTGATTCTTTTACCTTTTCTTTAATTAAAATTCTTCTTTTAAGAACCTGATTGATTTTTCATTGTTCTTAAGATCCAAGGGTTTGGGTCTGTGTTCACCTATACAAACTGGTGAGGATTCTTATCAAGCCTTCCCCAGAAAAGGGGATGTAGGGCTTGGGGGGGGGGGGGATATTTTGGGGGAAGACATCTCCAAGTGGGCTCTTTCCCTGTTCTTTGTTTAAAACACTTGGTGGTGGCAGCATATGGTTCAAGGACAAGGCAAAGTTTGTACGTTGAGGAAGATTCTTACCAGCTTAGGTTAAAAAAAAGCTTAGGGGGTCTTTCATGCAGGTCCCCACATCTGTACCCTGGGTTAGTGTTTCTGTGATGTGGTGTATAGATGCTGGTGAGTATTTGCTTCAGGTTGGGGGGCTGTCTGTAAATGAGGACTGGCCTGCCTCCCAAGGCCTGTGAGAGTGGGGGATTGTTTTCCAGGATAGGTTGTAGATGGTTGATGATTCACTGGCGAGGTTTTAGCTGGGGGCTGTATGTGATGGCCAGTGATGTTCTGTTGTTTTTCTTGTTGGGCCTGTCCTGTAGTAGGTGACTTCTGGGTACCTGTCTTGCTCTGTCCAGATAATGCTTAGTCCTCCCATGAGTGCAGGGGACTGGACTAGATGACCTCTCAAGGTTCCTTCCAGCCCTATGATTCTATGAGTCAGAAAAGGGTGCAAAAGACCTCTTCAGTGAACAGTTAGGGAACAACCTGTCTATAGGGCAGATCATCTAACGTCAGGAAGTTAATGCTCTCCTGAAGTATCAGTGTCTCTTCTAAATTTTTCATCTTACCTAACTATGGATGTTCTGATTTGAGACATTTTTATATCGATCAATTATATTGACCTGGTGCAAGTATGGCTGAGGCAAATGGTTACTTCCTTTATAGTCCCTTTTGAGAATAAGCCTAGGAGAATGTGCTTACCAAAGCTGTATGCAGTGGGATCCTTGTTTGGCAGGTTGGAAGAAAAGGGGTTGTTACCCCTTCAAGGGCACCCTGTGCAACTGGTACCAGTGGGGGAGGAAGAGAGAAAGTTTACCCAGAAGGAGCAGGAAACGGCTGACCCAGGTGGTCATTGTGGGGTGGGGAAGATCCACTGTCCTTCCAGCTGACTGGAAGTCGGGTCATTTATACTTTGGGCAATCTCAGAGAAGCTGTCTTTTACTTGGATCAGGCTGGCAGCACCCACAGCGCCCACCCATGAAATCTGAAAAAAAAACAAAAAAAAAAAACGGGTTCATTCGTGACCCATTATACTAGTCACCCCTTTTTCCTCAGAGACTGAAGGAAAAAATTCCCCCCACTGCCAGATTGGCCAAGGGGTGAGTTTTTCACTTTCCCCACTTCAGGTTTGGGGTAGGGGAAGGGGGTTTAGAGTGTAGTGTCATTATGGAAGGCACATGGTAATTGGATAAAATAGATTGGAAAAGGATTTAAAGGAAAACGTCCCTAAGGGAGATGGGGAAGTGGAGTTCAGGGGGTCCTAAGTCTAGTACAAGGAGGAGCCAGCCCCCCTCTTTTTCTAGCCCCCTTATGAGGGTCCCAGCAATGCAGTAGCTGGACTTGATTGAGGATTATGTGGAAATGATTAAGGAAGTGATGATGACCTGCACTGTACAATAGATATTTTAAGGGAATAAAGTTGCCACCGAGTTAAACCACATGCAGTGCCTCCTGTCTTTCTTTACTGTGGCTGGACAATGAGGATACTACTGTGGGAAAGAGATGGGTTTAGCTCTGAATGTAGTGAGGTTATTTGTAGTTCCTATTTTTTTTTTTTTCTGACAGCTGGTTGCCCCAAGTGCTCGAAGTCCAGCAGCATTACAAAATTGCAGATAACAGCTAGACAGAAACATTAATTTAGTAAAATAAGCAGTGGACCAAATTCCCTCCTTACTCCTGCCTTCATGTATTACTGTCAATTAAGATAAAAATCAATACATCATCAAATTGACCATTGCATATGCAAATTAGGTATGCACTTATGTGCTCATAATGCAAAAATCATGTACTATATGTCTACACTTTTATAATGGTCTCTCAGTTCTACAGGATGAATAGTGTGAAAATTCCCAAGTTAGAACATGTTGTATTAATGTTTTGGCAGTATGTCTGTGGAAAAAAATGTTTGGTAGACTACGGCATCATTTTGAAAAGCCTTTTATTTCTTCCTATTTGAGACAACTTACTTTTCCATAATGAACTCATAAAGTATTAATATAGTAAACCATTTATGAAGTGTATGTTCCATGAAACTGTTGAACAGTTTAAAAAAATCATATTTTCACTTCTGCTTGGCAGTTTTTACGAGTGTGTTCAGTGTAACTTTTGAATGATACTCTTTTTGTATTTGTGGTTTTGGGGGGTTATTTTTTTTAAATATCTGGCTTGATGTTTAATATAATTTCATGTCACTAAGAGGAGCTACATTTTTGCCATACTGGTAAAGTTGTTCAGGATGTCAGTGTAATTTTCAGTTACTTTGTGTGTTAGGATAATTGTTAATCATATCTGTAGTGACACATTTAAGTGAAATAGTTTTCAGAAAAAATGCCAATTGGTGGTCATCTTCATCCCTCTTCCTTAGGGTATCTGGGTTGATTAAAAACAGAAATTAAGACTTGCTTCTAATTTTTGTTATGTATTTTTGTTGTTGTCTCTTGCCAAGACTGCTACTGTTCTTGCACATGCTGTGGTAAAGACTTTTTTTTGAAGAGGTTGCTAAGCAATGCTGCATGTGTAACAAAGAGAATTAATCTATCACAAAGCAGTACTGTGTGCTTCCTGAAAATGTATTACTGCTGAGATGAAAGAATTTTGATTTATTTTTTTAAAGATAATTTAAACATTAGTTACTAGAAATTGAGTTAATGAGTGTGGGGGAAAGATATTTGGCATATTCATATTTGTAAGTGATATTTTCTGCCAACTAGATTGAGCTTTCACATGAGAATTGAATAACTATGAAATAAATTAATGTAATAATGCCGCTGTGATGATGCCTTTTCTTGACAGACTTTTGTCCGGTACATGTTAAAGTTGATTTGTATTAAATTTTTAGGGATGCCTCATTTGGGAACTGCACATACAATCTCACAATCCTGGATTGCTTGCAGGGAATAAAAAAGGTAATATCACTTCTCCTTACTGTAAAATGCAATAATTCTTTTTAAAAAAAAAAATTACCTAAAAATCTGGTGGGTGGGGTTTTTTTTGTTTTGTCTTTTTTTAATTTTCTGGGAAAGAGTCATGCCCTGCCACAAAACTTGAAAGAGTGGGGACTTCCTTTAAATGCTGAGAGTAGGAGAAAGTATTAAACTACTAATTTGCTAGTTGGCCACCACCTGAGTTTTACAGACTTCTGAAGATCAGCTGATGTGTAGGAATTTGTATGTACACCAAACCTCATCTGTGTAGAAATGTTTCTGTAACAATTTGGCTCAAATTAAAAGTTGGTACAAAGGAATAATTTAGATCAGTTTCCTTACTTATTGAGAAAATAGACTAAGATTCAATTTAAATTATTTAATCTAACTGGCATTTCAAAAATACTATCTTTAACACAGTATTTGTGAACGATGGTGAGAAAATTAACAATGTTTAATCCAGTATTATATTTATGACCTGTACTAAATAAAATTCTTGGCATAGTGACTTTTATGATTTGATATAGCTTTCCAGCCTTTCCAAAACTCTTGAAAAAGAAAAATGGTAATGCAATTTTAATAACTTGCTTAGTTTTTGTTGTACCATTCACTTTATGCAGCAATTTGGCTAGTCCTGAGTATTTTTCTTTTTCAATTTATGGTTTTCAAATTGGATTTTCACTTTATAATTTTTGTGTCAAATTTATCAAGGAAACTAGTTTTTAAAAAAAGTCAAATGTATAGGTAAGTGTTCTTTGTAATATTTGTATTAGGGATTCAGTGTACATTGATGATGCATGGGACTGAAGAAATAAGTATTTTCTAGAAAACACATGACAGGATTGCCAGTACCAAAAATTAAAAAAACATGAGTCAGGCCCCCTAAAATCAGGAGATTGTCCTAAAAATTAGATTATTACAAATATAAATATAATATATATATATTTGGAAGCAAATTTGTTTCTTCAAAATAAACCAAAAGGCAACTTTAGCTGAATATTTTTTCAACTCTTCACATTGGTTGGAGAAGTCCAGCCAGTTAACAGGGCACTAACACTGGGAAATCTTACTGAGAGCTCTGGGAGATGACTAAAACCAGATGTTGTAGGAAATTATAGTAGTGCATGTGAAATGAATGTGTGTTTATCAGCAAGGATATAGAGATCACGTTTTTTCTTTGTTCCATTATAGAGATCAGCACTGAATTTCTAACCAATTGACCTGCAAAGCCAAAAGTATTTCAAGCTGAAATCTCCTCTTTTAGTCTAAAGCAAAATTCTTGACCTGCTTTATTAATTTGGAAGAAACTATTTTGTTCTGCCTTTAAAAGATTACACTCTGTATAGTAGAATTCCAGAATGGATTTTTCACCTAGTGCATAAACTAGTTTAAACATTTCTTAATCCCAAAGCATACTTTCTGTAACCTATATTTTTCAGAACATGATGGATATATCTGGTTCATTGGTATAAATACTTATACTAACATGCTGCAGAACTATACACCATTTATTCCCCACAGACAATCCGTGCCATGTCTTCTTCATTCACAAGACATTATAGGCTTAAGTATTATCAACCAGGGGGAAAAAAACAGTTAGTGCAAAGTTGGAAGAATCCCACAGTGCTTCAAGAACTATATATGCCACACAAAAAAAAAAAAAAACAAAAACTTGGAAAACATTATAGTTGCATACTTAACAATCAGAGTTAGGGAATGCCAAAATACAGGTTGCACACGCTACCATAACCCTTTGTATGCCATTTGCATAAACATTATAATCTTTAATTATGTACTCGTATAGTATTTCTCAAATACAGTATAATATAAATTTTTCTATAACCTTGTACTACATTTTTCTACTCTGTATGTCAGACAGACTCCATAAGTCATTTATTCCCAAAAAGTGGTAGGTGAGGGAAACCTGTTCTCATTCATTGTGCAGCTTACACAATACACTATATAAAGTAATAAGTAGTTAGAAATAGTCAATTTTATTATTGGGAAAAGTAGTGGCCATTAATGTAATTAAAGGCTGCCTCGAGGGAGGAGGACTCCCCAGACAGCAAACCAGAATATATAGTCAGCTTCTTTGAATATTAACCTAATCCTGAATAAGTAATGTACGATGTAGTGTGTTAATATTTTATTGTAACTTTGCCTTAGTAAAAAGTTAAAAAAAAAAAAAAGACTGTTCCATAATTATATGTGTAAGGGGGTAGACTTAAGATGGCAGGTGGTACCTTAATGTTACTTAAAGTTCCAAGTTTTCTGATTTGCTCAAATGTGCAAGCTTCAATGTTCTTAGTGTAAACTTTTGGATTTTTAAAAATTTTAAACTCAGTTTTATTTTGTTGATTCTCAAATATGCTACAAAATACGAAGACCTGACAATACATTATTATGATCAATCTCCTATGTAAGAAATTTTTTTATTATTATTATTTTTTAGGCTTTTCAGCATGGATTCTTTGATTTTAAGACATTTGATGTGGATGAGTATGAACACTATGAGGTTTGTATATCTTAATATTTAATTCTTAATTCTAGCTTTGCTCAAAGTATGTTAGACTTGCATGTGCAGTGGCATATGCTATGAATTAGAATGTGCATAAATAGCAATCCATTGTAGTGTTGGACCTTGGATTTTATTTTTGTATGTCTATCATGATATGCTGACCAATGTAAGTTAAAACTGTGGTATATGTACCAGTGGTGTATTCAATATTAAATTGAATACATACCAAAATATCTTCTGGAGATTGCTTATTGTACTACTGTATGTATTTCTAGAAAACTCTGTATTTTCAAAAATCATTCATGTAGCTAGCACAGAGGCATTGGTGTCCCTTTTTAAGTGTAGTTGAGCATGCTTAAATAAAATAAGTCTAAAGATTTGTAAACGTGCTTAACTTAAACAGGTCTTTGTGACTCCATTAAAAATCTGTTTGATTTATTTGAGATAAGATGACAGTTGGCAGTTTTTCAGAGACATTATTAATGACGCAAGAGCAAACTATCCCACTGCATAAGACAGATCGGAAGTATGGCAAGAGACCACCCTGGCTTAACCAGGAGAGCTTCAATGATCTAAACTCAAAAAAGAGTCCTACAAAATATGGAAACTATGTCAAATTACAAAGGATAAATATAACAAATAACACAAGTATGTAGGGAGAAAATTAGAAAGGCCATGGCACAAAATGAGGTCAAACTAGCTAGAGACATAATTTACAACTACATTAGAAGCAAGAGGAAGACCAAAGACAGGGTAGGCCTGTTACTCAATGCGGGGGGGTGGTGGGGACGACAATATCAGAAAATGGGGAAATGGCAGAGGTGCTTCATGACTTTTTTGTTTTGGTTTTCACCAAGAAGGTTGGTAGTGGTTGGATGTCTAACATAGTGAATGCCAGTGAAAATGAGGTAGGATCAGAAGCTAAAATAGGGAAAGAACAGTTAAAAATTACTTATACAAGTTAGATGTCTTCAAGTCACTAGGGCCTGATGAAATGCATCCTATAATACTCAAGGAGCTGACTGAAGAGATATCTGAGTCATTAACAGTTATCTTTGAAAATTATCTATAAAAAGTGAAATAAGGACAACCTGGGGAATTACAGACCAGTCAGCTTAGCTTAACTTCTGTACCCAGAAAGATAATGCAGCAAATAATAAAGCAATCTATTTGAAAATACCTAGAAGATAATAAGGTGATAAGTAACATTCAGCATAGATATATCAAGAACAAATCGTGTCAAACCAACCTGATAGCTTTCTTTGACAGAGTAATAAGCCTTGTGGTTAAGGGTAAGTGGTAGACGTGGTATATCTTGACTTCAGTAAAGCTTTTGATACTGTCTCGCATGACCTTCTCATAAACTAGGGAAATGCAACCTAGATAGAACTACTATAAGGTGGGTGGAAAACAATTCCCAGAGAGTAGTTATCGGTGGTTCACAGTCATGCTGGAAGGGCATAATGAGTGGGGTCCCGCAGGGATCAGCTCTGGATCCGGTTCTGTTCAATATCTTCATCAGTTATTTAGATAATGGCATAGAGAGTACACTTATAAAGTTTGCGGACAATAACAAGCTGGGAGGGGTTGCAAATGCTTTGGAGGATAAGATTATAATTCAAAATGATCTGGACAAACTGGAGAAATGGTCTGAAGTAAACAGGATGAAATTCAATAAGGACAAATGCAGAGTACTCCATTTCGGAAGGAACAATCAGTTGCACACGTACAAAATGGGAAATGACTGCGTAGGAAGGAGTACTGCGGAAAGGGATCTGGGGGTCATAGTGGATGACAAGCTAAATGTGAGTCAACAGTGTAACACTGTTGCAAAAAAGCGATCATTCTGGGATGTATTAACAGGAGTGTTGCAAGCAAGACACAAGAAGTAATTCTTCTGCTCTACTCTGCGCTGATTAGGCTTCAGCTTGAGTGTTTTGTCCAGTTTGGGGCACCACATTTCAGGAAAGATGTGGATAAACTGGAGAAAGACCAGAGGAGAACAACAAAAATGATTAAAGATCTAGAAACATGACCTATGAGGGAAGATTGAAAAAATTGGATTTGTTTAGTCTGGAAAAGAGAAGACTGAGGGGGGACATAAGAGTTTTAAAGTACATAAAAGGTTGTTACAAGAAGGAGGGAGGAGAATTGTTCTTCTTAACCTCTGAGGATAGGACAAGAAGCAATGGGCTTAAATTGTAGCAAGGGAGGTTTAGGTTGGACATTAGGAAAAACTTCCTAACTGTCAAGGTGGTTAAGCACTGGAATAAATTGCCTAAGGAAGTTGTGGAATCTCTATCCTTGATTTTTAACAGCAGGTGAGACAAACACCTGTCAGGGATGGTCTAGATCAGGGATGGGCAAATGTTTTGGCCCGAGGGCCACATCGGGGTTGCGCACAGTATGGAGGGCGGGGTAGGGAAGGCTGTGCCTCCGCAAACAGCCTGGCCTCCGCCCCCTCCCACTTCCTGCCCCCTGACTGCCACCCTCAGAACCCCCGACCCATCTAACCCCCCCCTGCTCCTTGTCTCCTGACCACCCCCTCCTGGGACCTCCCACTACTAACCACCCTGCCAGGACCCCACCCCCTATCCAACCCCCCCTGTCCCCTGACTGTCCCCGACCCCTGTCCACACCCCCGCCCCCTGACAGGCCCCCCGGGAGCCCCAACCCATCCAAACCCCCCGCACTCCTTGTCCCCTGACCACCCCCTTCCGGGACCCCCATCCCTAAGTGACCCCCCGCAAGACCCCACTCCCTTTCCAATCCCCCCCCGCTCCCTGTCTCCTGACCACCACCCCCTCCGAACCTCTGCTCTATCCAACCGCCCCCTGCCCCCCGGGGCCTCCTGACCACCTCTCCCCGCCCCCTTACCGTGCTACTCAGAGTGGCAGGACAGGCTTCTTGGAAAGCCTGGGAGGTGGGCCGGCGTGGCTGCAGGGGAGGGGGGACAGCGGGGGAGTGGCCAGGGCTAGCCTCCCTGGCCGGGAGCTCAGGGGCCAGGCAGGATGGTCCCGCGGGCCATAGTTTGCCCACCTCTGGTCTAGATAATACTTAGTCCTGCTAGGGGACTGGACTAGATGACCTCTCGAAATCCCTTCCAGTCCTGTGATTCTAGGATATGAGTTAAGATCCTCTGAAGTACAAGAGGCAGTAGGAAATGGGCAAGAAGAATGGCCACTGAGAAGTTAGTTGAGAATTTAGTTTGAAGGGGGTGAAATGACAGCCAAACCTTGAACTCAGTATTGAACATTCAGCATTCACCAAATTGAGTTCTCCCATATCTCCTACCGTCTAGCTGTTCCCACAATTTTAAAAATCTTTGAAAGAGGTTTTTCTAAGTTCAGTAGTGTGCTATTGTGTATAGACTGGTAAACCAATTTTGTTCTCCACAACAGCAGTCTTTGTTGCATTGCTTAGCGTTTTTTGTTATAGTTACTATAGTTTATGTTGAACAAGTAATCTTTATTCTGTTTACTCTTTGTATACTATAGTAAAATGCTTGTTCTAAAAACAAAAGATAGTTGATTGAAAAAAGAAGATTCTTTGGAATATGTACGTGCCCGTTCAAGTTTCTCTAGTAGGGTGTGTACATAATAGTATAAACTAGTGATCTGTGTACAAAGTGTTCCATTATTTGTTAAATGTTTACATATGAGATTATTCACTTTTGAAGAATGAGAATGTGGAATATGTTGTTTAAAGGAACACTGCTGCCTTGGATTAATTTTGACCTACTTAAAGAAATGAGAATCTGGGAGCCTCTTCAATTTCCTCTTCTTGCATTCTTTCAGGTTTGCCCATTTAAAAAGTGTCTGTGTTCTCCTTTATCCAGTTCTCCCCAACTTTCTCATAACCAAATGCCACTTACCTTTATACTTGCACTTCTCCAGTTTAAACTCTGAGCATGCACACAAACTAACCTGCTGTGTGTATTTATTCAGTCCAGATGCTCCCAGTATGTGAAGCTAAATGTAAACACTTCTGTATTTTTTGGCACCATCACAAAAGTGATGACTTGTAGTGTAGATGTGGGAGTTGTTTTAAGAGTAATTTTAAATGGACAGTTATGCAAGAATAATGGATGTAGAAACCAATTCTCCTTCATTGTCCTACACAGGTCCAGGCTTATAGATTGTTCCCTTTTCATTGAACTAGACAGAAAATACTGAATTTATAATGGTATCTTAAGTTCTTATCAGCTATCTCCAGTTATCTGTCAGCTGTATATTTCTTCAGGTAGGTTAAAAATTGAGGTGTGGATGATGTCCCTTTTTAAGTACAAAGAATTCAGTATTCATGAATACAGCTGACAACATCGAGTGGTCAAGTAAAAAAATGTTCTTATATAAAACTCTGCTCAGTCTACTGAGGTTACAGCCATTGGTATAAATTTGTTTGTTTCTGCTGTTTGCCAAGTAAGGAGTCAGGCCACCAGTCCTTATGCTCCTATTTACTTCAGCATGAGTTTTACTTGTGGGAGGACCATGGAGTCAATTGTAATGGGGTAGCCAGGCAAATAGTTTACAAATTACCTATAGTGATGGACAGAATCAGAACTTTTTACTTGGCAAGATTTTATGTGGGGTGGCAAGCTGGTATACTGAATATATCATCTACTCATAAATTATACAAAAATCTTCATACAACATGAAAACAGTGTGTCATTGCAAAAAATGTCATGTGTAGAGCAACTACACTGTCAAACTGGGAATGAACCCATCTGTAATTTTTTTAAGAAACCTTAGAGATTAGAGAAGCCTTGGGTTATGTATCTCAGAGATGCTTTCAGATGTGGCCGGCTGAGTGAGCAATGGAAGAATTCCAGGTTTACAGATTAGTTGTGAAGCCTGAGTTTAAAAATAAACAAAACACTTTTGTTTCTCATGTTAGAGGAACATGCACTCTTTTAGTTTCTTTTAAAGAAAACCCTCTTTCAAACTTTAATATCCTCTTATTGATTTATAGTTGGGTTTGTTTGCTAACCTATCAGAGCTATGCCAGTACATGGATTACAACTTTCAAAAGGAAATTATTATTTTGAGAGCTAATTTTGTCTTAATTTGTTTACTATTAATTCCTTTTTTGCCATTGTTAACGATGTGGCAGATTTCCATAGCCTTTGATAATGCATAAAATAAAATTGGTGTTTGCCAGCATCTATTGTATTTCATAAGTAGAGCTGCATTGGAAAGCCTGAGCCTTTAAGCAGAAATGTCTTAGGTCAGGTGTAGAAAGGTTGCCTATTTGAAGATCTCTCCAAAGCAGGCTTTTCTAAGATTACCTTTACTATCATGTACATTTCTGGCAAGTAGCTTCATACATGGCTGGTTTCTCCCATTTTCTGAGCCAAATAGTTACATCTGAAATGCTTTGCTCATATGATTTCTATAGAGAGGATACAGTTATTTTTTTAAAAAGTATTATTCAGAAATAGATTTTTAACAGTTGTGTGTGAATTTTAAAATGTTTTTCCTTTCTTGTCTCCTAAAATGTTCACTAGCGGGTAGAAAATGGTGACTTCAACTGGATTGTTCCAGGAAAATTTTTAGCATTTAGTGGACCTCATCCAAAAACCAAAATTGAAAATGGTATGTTTTTCTTGTCAATCATACGTCAAAACACTGTATTATTTTTTATAACCCTGCTATTCCTTAATATGATTAGTCTTTATTTCCAATCTCTGGCATATTTGTGAAGACAGTAGTTAAGGGTTAGAGTATGTTTTTAAAAAAAAAAGTTACATTAATTCTAGTTGGTGGATTGGTAGGTTGATGGGTTTTTGGGTTTTTTGGTCAGTTTGGATAGAATTTTGTTTCGAGTTTTCACATCATAAGACTGAATTTCATTCAGTGACAATCAGAAGAGATCTGTGGAATTCACTCAGTAAGTGACTCCAAAATTTGAGGTGGCTCCCTACTTTTCTTCCTGAAACTGACAACTGAACTCACTTCTATGCAGAATTAAAGGTGAACGACGAAGGGGGAAATGAAGAAAAAAGGGTGCAAGTCCAGATTCTTTATATTGTATAAAAAAGCCCTGAAGGGTTTAAAAATGCTTGTTATTACGTTGGAAATTCAGGTGTTGTCTATTGAAAATTCTGTAGATGATGGAGAAACTAGTAGGTTTTATAACATTTAGAGAGAGCAAGGAAGTGAAACCTGATTGAGAGGGGAACGGATTTGTATTCATGCTACTTAAAGGGGAAGAGTCAACTAGAAATCAAGTTAGTTTTTAAAAAAATTGCAAAAATTGCATCCGATGAAGTGAGCTGTAGCTCACGAAAGCTTATGCTCAAGTAAATGTGTTAGTCTCTAAGGTGCCACAAGTACTCCTTTTCTTTTTGCAAATACAGTCTAACACGGCTGCTGTTACCTGTTATCTGAAACCTAGAAAAAAATTGGTTACAGGTAGTTGTTTTGCTACACCTTACCCCGCAGATTCCCTGCCAGTCTTTGTGGTTTTAAAGTCACACTTTCTAATTTTTAATGGTCTCTTTCCAGCTGCTGTATTTAATATAAATACGCATACAAATTAAAATGGAAACTGACTAGCTATACAGGGAAACGGAAACCGCAAAGAACTGTCAAATATATTGAGTACATGAACTGAGAAAAAACATTTTTTTTCTTTTTTTTTTTTTTTACTTTTCAGTTACAAGCATTACCTGCAGTAGGCAAAACACTTTAACAGATGTGATTTATAAGTTGCTCCTTTAAAGCACGTATTCAACTAACTACTGGAGTGGAGGGATGAGGGGTGGTCCAACTGGCAGCCAGTTGGCAGGATGCATCCCTCAGGACGATTGTGTCTGGCCCTGAAAAGCGTCCAGCCCTGCACCATTTTTCTCTACAAAATTGGCAACTTCCGCACAGCATGACCTCACACATATGGTGCGTGCAAGGTCACGCCTCATGGAGGACACTATTTTGTTAATGTACATTGCCTGCGGAGGTGCTACACAGCTACAAATGCAGCCCACAGTACTGAAAAGGTTGGACCATCATATGAAGTCTGAATACTTTAGAGTTGCAAAGCCATCCACAAGTTACTGTGTCCTTGCTGGTGCTGCAGACACCTGTGTTTCACCAGGACTTTTGGGCACATATCTCATGATTCTTTGTGTTGGAGTAAGCTGAGCTGTTCTTTAACTCTTTCCCAGTGAGTTGTAGGAGAACTTGTCTGTCTTCTGGGCATACAGAGGGCATTGTGGCAAGGCAATGAAGGACTGTAATTGCTTGAGTGATTTAACCTGCATTCTCATTGCAAAGTGGGTGAGTTCTTCAAGTGATTGCACATGTCTATTCTACTGTAGGTATGTACACACCTCATGTGCAGCTGTTGGGGAACTTTATCCCTCATCAATATCCATTGGGATGGCACAAGCGCTCTCCACCATCGCACACATTGCATGCAGGTATAAGAATATGGAGTTGCAGCCAACCGCCCTTCAGTTTCTTCTTACCACAGTGATGGTTGTTGGAGCACTTCTGGTCTTGCTGTCACAAGCTTTTCCCTCATTTTTTGTATATAATTTATTTGTTCTCTTAGCAGTCAGTTAGGTATAGAGTATAGTTAGTGCTGGTGATAGGCTTCAGTTTTAGGTCCTTTTTGGGCCAGATTTGAATCTCAGTACTGGTACCAGAGCCCTGCCTCGCATTCTGTGGTTTAAATCCTGTAAGTCGGGTGCCAGGCTGATGACCTAAGAGGCAGTACAATCCAGGGGCAAACAATCATTAATATCCCCAGTACTGCCATTCTCTAGCTCAGCTTATCTATCTCCTATCCACATGGGTTCTGCTTCACTGTTATCAAAGGACTCCGAGTCATTTTCTTCAGACTCGGAAGTGGGGTCTTTTTGTGTCCCATGCAAAACAGGATGCATACCCTCCATCAGAGCTTTGGAGTTCATGGGTCTCGCAGCAATTCCAGCAGTGGCACACCTCAGAGACAGTGGCTTATGCTAGTATGGGCCCAGACACCACCATGTTATAGGCCTTTCTGGACACCATCAGGTGTCCCTCCCCCTCCTAGGACCTCCCTTCACCCACCTGAGTTGATTTCTGAGGGGTAGTCAGCACCTCGGGGAATGTTCTCTTGACATGTGGTACCAAGCATCTGGAAATTGCTCAGACAGCTTTTCCACTATAGGAGACCAACCAGACGTTGCATCAGCATCCTGGTGCATCATCTTCCTTATCACCAAGTGAGGTTATAGAGATGGTGAGTGGTTCACCACCACTGGAGGATTGCAGGGTTCACCAAGAACTGCTTAAAAGGGTAGCTTTGGTATTAGACATTCAGGGGAAGAGGTCCGCAAGAAATGCCACAAACTAGTGGATAAATTAGCTTTGATGGCAGCCTCCTGAGTTGCACTCCCAATTAATGAAGCAATTGGTAGACCCCTTCTTCCTTTCCTTCCCTTCTTCCTACAGTGAAACAGGCAGAGATGTCCCTTTTAAGGGTTTTGAACACCACTACTCTCACCCACCCCCAGGGTCTTTGGTGGTGGCAGTAGGCAAATGAGCAGGAAGGATTAGGGGCATCAAGTGTTCACACCAAAGGGGAAGGCATCGAAGAGACTGGACTTGTTTGGCCATAAATTTTATTCAACAGGAGGGGTGCAACTTACAGTTGCACCCCTCCTGAGGTTGTCACCCCTCTGAGTTGTCATGACTACCCTCTGGGAAAACATCATGAAGTTTAAAGACAGGCTAATGGAAGATTCCAGGCAGGAGTGATGGTGGAGGAGGGCAAGCTGATGGCCAGGATCACTGGGATTCAGCGGACTCAGCAGTTCGATTCATGGTGTCTGCCATATCTGTGAATCGAACTGCATATGCATATGGCTGCAGTCTTCTGGTCTTCTCATGAAGTATAACAGACCATTCAAGATCTGCCCTTTTAGAGGTCCTTTTCAGAAAAGATGGACAATAGGTGACGTAGTCTAAAAGGTTCCAGGGCAGCTCTGAAGTCACTTGGAATCTACACACCAGCGACAAAGAGGAAGCTTTTTGCCTCCGCCACAAGACCTGCTGAGAAAAAGGGGCAGAAATTATTGTAAACAATCACCTCCTCACTCCTCCTTGCGGCAGCAGATTCCTCTTATCCAGCTGTCCATTCTAAAAACACATTTTTGACAGTTTGTTAAGGGCAATATACTAGTTCATACAGGCCCATCTGTTCCTTCCCATATGTTTTCCCAATCCTCTATGCCACTTCCTCCATGCTCTTCAGGGACACTCTCACAAGACCATTCTTCAGCAGGAGGTTCAATCTCTCCTAGCAGTAGCCATAGAGGAAGTTCCTCTGTTTCTCAGGGAGAAGGGTTTTTGTTCTTGCTATTTCCTTATTCCCAAAGCAAAAGATGGTTTCAGGTCTATTTTAGATCTAAGAGAGTTAAATAAATACCTGAAGAAAATAAAGTTCCACATGGCTACCCTAACATCTATTATTCCTTCCCTAGAACAAGGGGACTGGTATGCTGCCCTCAACTTAAAGGGGGCTTACTTTCATACAGTGACCTGTCCAGATCAGCAGAAGATTCTAAGGTTCATAGTGAATAGAACCCACTACCAAGTCACAGTACTTCCATTCAGCCTGTCAACAGCCTTCCCACCAGTGCTACAACTGGTTTAACTCCACTGGATGGGATAAATGGCAGCAGGGGAATAAATGTGGGCTGTGTGAGATCCCTCCAAAATATGGCTGTGTAAGATCCATCCTTAGCCACAGTGACTAAGTTTTGATGCCCACTGTGTTCCATGGAGTACCCTACCATCAATGACCTTTGTCTGCTTTGCTCCCCACACTGTTCATCCTCTGTGTCATCTAAGGCTTCCCTCCTCACTGATCAGAGCCCCTCCAATCCTCAAGCTGCAGATAGTCGGCACCTTTAAATTTCTTCAACTTTAAATTGCTTGTTTGAATTTGAGGAGGATCAGCTCATCTCCCACCTGACTGCCAAAACAACACTCTTAAGCACAAAGGACAGGACTCTTTTCTTTTTTTTTTCTTCTCCTTTTCTGGGTTTGCAGTCCTAGGGCAATTAACACTTTTCTAAAATAAGCAAATATAAAACAGCAAACCTGTCTCTTCTTTTAAAGATACCCCTTGGCATAACATTTTTCTCAGACCTCAGCTGATGGAGGGAAACTTTCCTCCCACTCTGCACATTTTAATGAAGATGAGCTGAGTTGCTTATTCGCTAATGAAGATGTGGAGGAATGCTTGATTTGAGACATTTGCCTTTCAGATAGCCAACCAATAGCCCAGTCTCTCCAGGACCCTGTCAAAATGAGCTTTAGGAAAAGCAGTTCAGTTTTCCTCATTCTAGAATCTCTTGAGAAGATTGTTGATTCAGGTGGTCCATTAATAAGATCTCTCTGACATACCAAGTCTAATTGGATAAGGGCACCAGATTCTTTTCTGTTCCAAAGATTGATTCATCCTTTCTTAATCTTAATAGGACCTGATCTGATGAAAATAAATTCTAATCCCAACTGATGAGGTTGGTCCGGCAGAAGATTTTATAGGCTGTGGAAAATCGAACATTCCCATAAAAGTGGTTTTAATCATCTTCTGTTGCTTTACATATTGCTATAGCATTCACAGTATCTGCATGAATGGCCTGGTGAACTTTTATTTTCTAGCGCCAGAGGGTTTGCCCCAGAGGTGTTGTCTTCTCAAGACAGTGAAATTTTGCTGGCCCAGGCCCACCTTCCTCTGGAGGAAACTTGAAAAATTTCTTCTCAAGCTGAGCCAATACCACTTCTGACCTATGAACTCAAAAGGTTCTCAGACAGGGCCTTCTCAGGCTTGAAGGAGGCTCTCTGAAGACAACGTGAAAAGACAAGCTTCTAGTTTGTGTAGGGGATCACCTTTCTCTTGGAGCAATAACCATGGCCCTGTCTAATCCTGGCTTCTGATCCATTTTTTTTCTTGGGGTCCTCTTCAACTTCTCTGTGCAAAACTCACTTCAGAATGGAGACTCCAGCTTTCAGGTTCAAAGAAAAAGCTTCCTGTAACATATACGTTTTTATTTGCAGGATTTAAACTTAATTAACTGTTTCTTAACAATCCTAACATTAATATTAAGGTAAGTTACTGCTATAAAATTAGCCGTAAGGCAGTGGAGACTTATTACATAAATGGTGAAATCTTGTCCCTTCTGAAGTCAATGGGAGTTTTGGCTTTGACTCCAATGGGACCAGGATTTCACTTAGTTGCTAGGAGTATTTAGTTTTAAATGTTTGTATAAGTTTATTTTCTCCATTCCTCTATATGCCCACATAGTCATGAATAAAATTTTTCATAGGAGAAATTCTGACTAATCCTATCTCCACTTGGCACAGCCAAACTTATTGCTAGGAAGAAATTCAGGTTAATAACCCAAATCAAGAAAAAAAGATCTGGTCTTTTCTTAACAAAAGCTGCTATTTTCTCCACATGAGTTCCCTCTCTTAACCAACAATAAACAATGGGAAGTTCAGTTTGGCTAGGTCTACTACCCACAGAAATAAAGGTTAAAAATAAAAAAGAAACGGAATACCAATTTAAAATTAACGCATCTTGTGATAAACCTAATGCACTAGAATAGTAGTAGCATTGCCAGCATATTCTTTACATATTGTACTGTAGCTTCTTAGTTGCAGAAGGTGTCCACTTGTTCTAAGCTCTTGGCCTGTGGCTCCATAACAAATACACATCTGCACCATTATGGAATCCTACATTCATATACATGCCCCACTTTAAAGCAGACAATCCTTCATTATAAGAATAGCTTTAGAGTGTGAGTGGGTGTCTAATGTATTAATTGTAAACCTAACTTATAACACACAGGACATTGTAAAGTACCTAAGAGAGATTATGCTTTAATGTCTTCTGATACTTTTATTTGTAAGAATAATAGCTTTATAAACCTCAGGCTAAAGCTTTTTGTTAATTTTTAACACATCTTAGCATATTTTTTCTCATAGATATATTTACCTTTATTAAATGTCAAATGAGATTGTTTACAGCATTAGTAAAAAGTTTTTCATTCAAAAATGTGTTCATTTGTTTTGTTTTTTTAATGGAGGTTTGGATTTGTGTGTGTTTCAGGTAGGTTTCAGTGATTTACTAACGTGTAATCTTTTTTTGTTTCTTTTAGGTTATCCTCTTCATGCACCTGAAGCCTATTTTCCCTATTTCAGGAAGCATAATGTCACATCAATCATAAGACTAAACAAAAAAATCTATGAGGCAAAACGGTTTACAGATGCTGGCTTTGAGCATTATGACTTGTTCTTCATAGATGGAAGCACACCAAGTGACCATATAGTGCGACGGTTCTTGAACATCTGCGAGAATGCTGAAGGTGCTATAGCTGTACACTGTAAAGGTATGTAAAAACCTAACACTGTGTACTCAGGAGTTTTTAGTTCAAAATAAGAAAAAGCATTTGCCAGTTCTGAAAATAATTTTGCTTAAGAGTTTTTGATCCTGTGCAGGTTATTTTCATTCTACAAAGAGTTCACAGTAAATTCTTCTACTCCAGCATGAGAACTATACATTACATTATTTGCTATTCAGGGTTCCTTTTTTTTATTCCATACAATAATGCTGCTGTTTGTTTTTGTTTTGTTTATTTTGCTGAAGATCTCTCTTTAGCGTTTATAGAAAGTGGGCTAGTAGATGTTAAGAGGCACACAGTCTTCTTCAAAAAGAAAAGGAGTACTTGTGGCACCTTAGAGACTAACCAATTTATTTGAGCATGAGCTTTCGTGAGCTACAGCTCACTTCATCGGATGCATACTGTGGAAACTGCAGAAGACATTATATACACAGAGACCATGAAACAATTCCTCCTCCCACCCCACTCTCCTGCTGGTAATAGCTTATCTAAAGTGATCATCAAGGTGGGCCATTTCCAGCACAAATCCAGGTTTTCTCACCCTCCGCCCCCCTCCCCCCACCACCCACACACACACACACAAACTCTCTCTCCTGCTAGTAATAGCTTATCCAAAGTGACCACTCTCCTCACAATGTGTATGAAAATCAAGTTGGGCCATTTCCAGCACAAATACAGGTTTTCTCACCCCCACCCCCATACACACACAAACTCACTCTCCTGCTGGTAATAGCCCATCCAAAGTGACCACTCTCTTTAAAATGTGTATGAAAATCAAGTTGGGCCATTTCCAGCACAAATACAGGTTTTCTCACCCCCCCCCCCCCCATACACACACAAACTCACTCTCCTGCTGGTAATAGCTCATCCAAAGCGACCACTCTGGGTCGCTTTGGATGAGCTATTACCAGCAGGAGAGTGAGTTTGTGTGTGTATAGGGGTGGGGTGGGGGGTGAGAAAACCTGTATTTGTGCTGGAAATGGCCCAACTTGATTTTCATACACATTGTGAGGAGAGTGGTCACTTTGGATAAGCTATTACCAGCAGGAGAGTGAGTTTGTGTATGTGGTTTTTGGAGGGGGTGGGGGGGGTGAGAGAACCTGGATTTGTGCTGGAAATGGCCCACCTTGATGATCACTTTAGATAAGGTATTACCAGCAGGAGAGTGGGGTGGGAGGAGGTATTGTTTCATGGTCTCTGTGTATATTATGTCTTCTGCAGTTTCCACAGTATGCATCCGATGAAGTGAGCTGTAGCTCACGAAAGCTCATGCTCAAATAAATTGGTTAGTCTCTAAGGTGCCACAAGTACTCCTTTTCTTTTTGCGAATGTAGACTAACAGGGCTGTTACTCTGAAAACAGTCTTCTTCATGCTTCTGAACTGCTACTATGAATTTTGTCTAAAGAACATGACTTCTTTTTAATTGTAAAATACAATTTTGCAGTTACTGTTGTAGCCTGAAGAAGAGTAAAACATTAAGTACATTGCACCATAACTTAATACTGGGTAGCACGTAATAAAATCTTTATACTCTGCCTGGCGTGACGCTTTTTGTTAGCTATAGCATTGAGGGACTTAATATATTTTTTTTTAGTAATCAAATATGGATTATGTCTCCAATTAAAATTTTACACAAAGGAGAACTGGATAGGTTGCACAGTAGATCAGTTCACTAGAACTAGATCTCTTATAATATGAAAATGAGTGGTTGCAAATTAACTCCCATTCGTGATAGTGGTGTCACAAAGCTTTATATCTTGATGCATCAAGCACAGTTAGTGGTAGTTTTCTTCAAGATTATACAGGAAGGACTAGCAGGGCCATTGAAGATCAAGAATGAAGTGCATGAACAGAGTTATATAGAGAGGTTAGCAAAATTTTTCTTTGCACTATGCCTCGCTCAGAACAGTGGTATACATTTGTCATTTCTATGAGCACTAAATTTTCCTACAAAATGTTTAGAAAAAACTAAGTTCAGGTGTGTAACAATCCCCTACCAGGTTTCAGAGTAACAGCCCTGTTAGTCTATATTCGCAAAAAGAAAAGGAGTACTTGTGGCACCTTAGAGACTAACCAATTTATTTGAGCATAGCTTAGAAGTTGTCAGCAGACATTTTGACAATGATAACACAGAGCTGTACGGCTTGAACTAAAGTCGTAACTTAAATTATTGATGATAATAGTAGATTGTTATAATTTATGTGGATTAATTACTAGAGGGACATGATATGCTTAACAGTTGTGTTACAAGTATATGACTCTAAATGCTCTGAATTCAGTGTCGTACATTTATATTGTTGAACTAGTTGTCATTTAGTTCAATAACATACTGTCTGAAGATAAGCTACTTGGCCTTTGTTCCTTCCTTGGGCTCTACTAAATTTATAAGATACAAATTCAATGTTCATTCGTACTTAATATACTGCATAGTAGTTGTATTGCTCTCTTGTTTTTCCAAGGATGTTTTTACAGCTTCCAGGTTAGAAATCACTTGTTACTGGAGCTGTTATTAAAATCATTTAATCTGAAAGTTTGCTATTGCAGGTGTTTCCGCAGCCTTAGTTTTTTCACATAGCTTTTCTGCTGAAACCTTCAGTAACAAATGTGATGTAATAAAAAATATTTTTGTAGATCAGAGAGTGTTTTCTTTTTCAGACAAATATGTGAGTTGTTACAGTTTGAGAAATCTATGTATAAACTGCCTTCCAACACAAACTGCATGTCTGTCTTTAATGTAACACTATTGTCTTTCACTTCAAATCATTCTACAGAGCTAGTGCGGTACTAAATAGAATCGGCTCATTATTTGTTCTTGTGACCCCATTCATCCCATTTCTTAAATTATTTTAGCATTCTGAGAAGTCAGACAGCAAGATTAGTATTCCTTGATTAAATGTAGAGTGGTGGTGGTTCTATATTAAATGGAAAAAAAATACTAGACAGAAATGTAAAAAGGTTTTCATCTCAACAGTTACTGTTAGTGCAGAAACCATAGTTAAGCAGCTAATGGACATCTGCAGGTAATTAACCATACTGTAAACTCTAAATATTTTATTGGGGAGACAGTGTGGTCTAGTGAATAGAGCACAGCACTGGAATTGGGCAAATCCCTATTCTGTTGCTAACTTGCTGTTAACTTAGACATGTCCCTTAGCTTCTGTTTCTTAATTTCCCTTGTGCAGAACAACTTGATCATTGCTTTAATCGGTTTAGATTAAAACAGTTATCGAAACACTAACTAGTATTTATTTTTTTAGTTTTGCCAACCTGCAAAAAAAAAAATTTAAAAAATTAAATTGAATGAGTGTTCATTTAATAACACAATATAGTGATTCCAGAAAGCTAATTTGGATCCCAATCCTGCCAACATTTAAATGTGGATATCTTTTCACACCCATGCTTAAGTGTCTGCAGGATTTGAGCCCTAGCTTGTAAAGTGGTCAGTCTTAAAATTTTCTTTCTACTTTATCAGGAAACACATTTTGCTTTTTTAACATTTATTATAGGATATTAGATACATTTTTGTATTTTATAATCTGTTATAAAAATTAAAAACTTCCTTTAAAAAATTCTTTATTGAAATAAATTTTCAATCTAAAGGGTTTTAGTGGTGAAATGATGCAAATTACAATGAAATCCACCTTTCTTCCATGTTTTCTTAAACACTTCTACTAAAACAAACTTCCAGCAATTTGATACTTGTTTAGGTATCTGGCCAGCTTTATTTCTAAAACGTAGCAAATTGAATAAGAAATTAAGCAAAAATCATAAATCCAACATCAGAGGCATGGATGAAATTGCAATATAGAGATGTGGTATGGGGGGAACGCTTTGGTTTCAAAATACTTAAGTGTTGTACGTGTGTATTTGTATATGAATATTTATTTTGATTCTTTTGTCTCTTGTAGCTGGTCTTGGGAGAACAGGAACATTGCTAGCCTGTTACATAATGAAACACTATAGGTTCACGCATGCTGAAGTCATTGCTTGGATTAGAATATGTCGGCCAGGCTCTATTATAGGACCCCAGCAGCACTTTTTGGAAGAGTGAGTATAGCATCTTTTATTACTGTAGGTAGTCTACTGCTTCTAACCATCTCTGTTTTTACCAATTTGTAGTATCTACCAAATCTTATCTATCTAATGTCATAGTGTTTTGTGTTGCCGCCCATCATCACCTTAGCGTTTGACTATCTTCCACATAAAATCAGTAGCAATTGTGACATCTCTATGGAATCTCTGGCACTCTTCCTTTATTGGAGTTAAAACTCTCCTGGATTTTGGGTTTGATTATTTTTGGGGCACGGGGGAAGGGGTCTGGGAGTTGAAAGGGGTGTCAGTGTTGGAGGCTAAGCCTGTGATTATCCAAGGAGGATGAATGTGGGGGGAAAAGTATGTGATAATGTATTTAAAGATGGTATCTTAATGCATATGCACAAGCATCCATAATTCTGGCATTTCCTGATTTTTTGAGTGCTTGACTTTGGACTCTGAATGTTTTTAATGACTGTGAGTGTAATATCTTCGGCTTTTTAAAAAAGCAAACTGAAAAAACAAATGCCGTAATGTGGCATTTATATTGACCCCTACGTGGGTCATCAGCAGGATTGGAATCTTTAGATCGACCTCACAGCCCTCTGCCACTTGAACTAATGAAGTAACTGATAACAGTAGTAGGTTGTCACCCTCTATGTAAGCTAGCATTGGAGGTGGGAATAGGACACTGCCATTGGATTTCACAGATATTTGCTGACAGCAGAGGCATGGTACATACAACTCGGGAATCTTCGGTTCCTTTCCAGGTTCTGAAGGGGAGTGAGGTTTGGTGAGCATAGACTCTTCTGCCCATTACCTCCCCTCCTGCCCCAAGCTTAACTTCCTATCCAACACAAAATACATTTTAAGATGACCACTGTAAATGTGCATCATTATGGGAAAAATCTAACAGAGGATGTAGTGTCCTTAAGAAAAACTAAGAAATACACAACAGTCTTGCTCCATCGCAGGCCCTGCCCTTTCCCTCAAGGCCCTGCCCTGCCTCTTTTCACCCCCGTTCCACCCCCTCTCCTGAGGGTGGCCATAAATAACTGGTGCCTCCCCATACCGGGGGGAGGGAGGCACGATCTAAATGGGGGTCCCATGACCAGGAACATGTCATCTCTCTTCTCCCACTCCAGCCTCCCCTGCACCCAGCCTGGGGCCTCCGTGCTCTCCCCAACCCATGTTACCTGCCTGGTGGGAGGGGGTGCTCTGTCCTCCCTCTGCACCTGCCCCTCCCCCCCAGCACATTCCTGGCGGGAGGGAGCTCAGGCGGGGAGTGGGAGGGAGCTGCTTCTAATGCCGGCCCCTCCCAGTCGCTGCTCTGCAGCCTAGCAGCTGTCTGGGAGAGCCTGGCTGGGGAGGTGGCTTCCACTCCCTGCCTGGGCTCAGCTGCTGGGGACCATGGCTGAGCGAGCTGGAAACATGCCAGGCGGTGGGGGACTCTGGCTCGCTCACCCCCAGTTCCTGGTGCCCGAGCAGGGAGCAGAAGCAGTCTTTCCAGCCAGGCTGAGCAGGCTCTCTCAGACAGCCACCAACGTCAGCCCACCATGCTGCAGAGCAGCATCCCAGCGGCCGGAAGGGACTGGCTGGTCCCGCCCCATCTGCACCTGGACCTCCGCCCCTTCTGCTCCCCGGCGTCTGGGGTATGTATCGGCCAGGCCAACCCCCTCCCGCACACGCCGCCGCCAAACAGCTGATGGGGGTAGACAGAAGGTGCTGGGGTGTGAGGGAGAGGAACTGATTGGCGGGAGACACTGGAGGGGGAGGAGGAGATTTATTATTTTCTGTGGATGCTCCAGCCCCAGAGCACCCCGGAGTCAGTGCCTATGCATAGAGATTAAAAAATGACTAGTCCAAGGTCGCACAAGAGAAACCTGTGCCAAAATTTGAATTGAGGATTCGTACCTTTAATATCTATTGTTGTAGAATAATAGTATTGTTTGAGAAATACATTGTTCTGGAGTAGTGTAAATGTGGTGTTTGAGAAATAATTAACTTCATCAAGATTGATTATAAAATGAAAATATGAAAACTTAAAGCACATACACGTCTTGTTTCAGAAGCTTCTAAAGGACAGTAGAACAGTGATGGCCAAAGTGGTAGTCATCTTTATTTAAAATAAATGCTTGAGTGTAGTGTTGCTTAGCAATACCCAAAGCATCTTTGATGTATTCAGGTTCAAATAAAGCCTAGAGCTGTGGCAGATTGAGATTTTGGCCCGAGAAAAAGAAATATGTTACTTTATTATCTTTACCTTAAGTTTGGTACCAATGGCTAGATTTGGGTCACAAATCTATATATTTAGTGTCTGATTTATAAAACCTTTTCTGTTTAAAAAAAACACACGTAGTCAATGAGTCCTGTGGAGGTGCCAGTCTAGTCTGATGCCCCCGACTGTTAGCTTTCTCTTGGCAGTAAGACAGAGGGTTGTCTGGAAAGATTAGTGAAAGCTCTGGATTCACTACCTCCTAGCCTGCTGGGTTCCCAGCACCAGCCACTCGCTCTGCCCTCCTCCACTCTACATCTCACTCATGCCCTGATTTAATTAGGGCCGAAGGTTCTCCCCTTACTCCCTCCACCCCAAAGAGAGCAACAGCCTAGCCTGTATTCAGCAGCTCCCTCTAGGGAGGGGCCCTCTCCCTGGAATAGGAAGGGGGCTTTGCATGTGTGTCACAGATTGTGCAAAAGTAACATTTATTTCAACAAATGTAAATGCAACAGTCTCAAATTAGCCTATTACTCAGAGCGTTAGCATTCACTCAATTGGACTTACATGCTGTGACATAACTCTTGTTCTGCAGCACTCCAATGTGGGAAATTGCAGATTTTACTGTAAAATGCAGGGAAATTTTAAAATGGAGTTATAAATTTTTTAACCTTTCTCTACATTTTTCAGGTTTTTGTGCTGTAGATTTTTGTATTGGCAACACAAAACTTAATTTTAGAAGTTGTTAGAACAGAGCTCAAGGTTTTATTACCTGGGGACAGTTAAGGCTTTTGGCACCTGAGAAAACATGGAAGGTGGTTTGGGGTTGTGCTTGTGTTAAAATGTGAAGCAGTAAAATAGGTAACAGATTTGTTATTTAAAATATCATTAGTATTCAGAGTGAACAACACATATAGATAAATGGAGCGACTCATGCTTGTCTTAGAGTTGCTGCTTTGGGCTGTAAGCAGCCCGAGAAAACAATTCTGCATTGATTTGCACATTGTTCTCATCTGAAAAGTTATCTTCCCAAACATGAGAGCTAGAAGCACAATTATATGTATAATTATATATAAAATACACAAAGCCCTCTTATAAATGATCTTAAACTTCATGAGCAACATGATTTCAGTTTTTACTTGTTATTGAAGCAATGGCAGGATTCCTCTACAGCTCCATCTCCTATATTGGCTGTTTTCGTTTTAAAAATTCCCATCATGTTCTTCCGAGTTAACTTGGCTGACATCAGCAGCTGTGTAATCTCAGATCGTTCTTAAGTATACTGGATATTGACTTTCCTCACTCTGTGTAGGAACACTTTTTCAACTATCTAATCCTGCTATATTTACTGATTATCTGACCTCCCAGTGGGAGCTTTTCTCTGAGGCAATGCATGCACATAATCCAATCTCTTTTTGGTTTATTGCTATAGTGTCACACTTTTTTCCCCTCTAACAGAAGCGATATTCTCTTATACTTCTGATGGGAAAAGAAGGCTAATAGAGAAGATTCAAAAAATAGATTATTGTTCTTTTTAAAAAATGTAAAAAACTAAATTTGGAGCTAAAAAGATTTATTCATAGTGAGATTTATGTGTTTATGCTCCCACTTTTATGAATATTTGGAGCCAAAAGAGAGAGAGCACCTCAGATAATTAGTTCACACATGCTGGCAAACATGCAAATATTTGCTATGTGTGGTAATAAAGCGTGTATTCAGTGTATCTATCAGGACGTACAAATTCATCATCCTAAACCAGTCAACCAGACTTTTTCTCTTCTGCAACAATCATGTAAAAGCATATTATTTGAAATTATATTGATATAGGCCTGTCTTTATCACTGACTTTATTGCTACACTATATTCATCTTTTAAGCTTATACAAAGGAATATATGTCTTATGACGAATGAAAGGTTTCCAGTTCACTTCTGCATGTGCTTTTGTGATGGTCACTCATCTTTGGGATTTAGGCAATGGTTTTCATGTGTAAAATAAAAAGCTGTTTAGTTTCACTGAGGAAAATGGAGTAGGTAGGAGGAAATGCATTGCTTCAGTTTCCTACTGCTTTTCTGAGCAGCAAAGTGTCAAGAAAATCAACTTGATAGTAATTTTGTGAAAACTGTTTACCATACTTTGTGCCACAGTGTACTGTACTGGTGAGAGGAGTGAACTTTCAAATGATCTGTACTGCCACTTTTATTAGGCTATGTAAGTTTGCTTTCAAAATTTAGAGTTAATGGACAGCACTAAAAACAGTGTTCCAACCTCTGCTTTACATGTAACATACTTTGAGAGTATGTTAAGAGAGTACAGGCTATCACTGTAACAAGCCACATGCTTGCATCCCAATAAGCTTGTTACAGTCCTTGGGCCCTGTAAGCAGAGACCTGGGGCTGGAAAGGAACTGGAAAAGGGCTCTCTGCAACTGCCAGGCAGAAGGCTTGGGGCAGGGGACACCTGCAGGGAGCAGGAGCTGGCTGGGGAAGGCTATGAAGAAGGGCTGTAAGGACTTTGAAGCCCTAGAAACAAGGGCTAAGACAAGACCGTGATGGGTGGTGAGATGGGTTGCTTTTTTGTTTTTGTTTTGCATTTTATTATTTATAAAGACCTGGGAAGATAACAGATGCTGAACTGTTTGAAGCATGATTTTCCTCCCTAGCTAGCAGAACAGTCCTTCCACTTACAACCACACTTTACAATAGATTTCCAGATCTTGTAAAGAAAAAGATAAAGTAAATTTCTGCTGCACAGCTTCTGTCCTCATTCATCACTAACAGGTAATCCCTCTGACCTGCACAGTTTAGAAGCAATTCAGTGTTGTTGCTGGAAGTTCCAGCAACTAAGCCCCGCTGTTCAACTCAGGCCACCAAAATTCTATCTCTGGCAGCAGAACAAGTTAGCAGTTCCGTTTTGTTTCATAACTTTAATTTTTATTCATTTTCATGCAGTAGTAACGTCATTTCAGCTTCTAGCTCCTCCCACTCTCTCTGCTGAGCTGAAGGATCACTGGAGCATTGATGCTCTACCCCTCTGGTTCCTTCAGTGCAGCGGCACCTCTTAGCAAGCTCCCTCTGCCCCCATCACAGTAGCAAAGAAATCCTGCACTCATTGAGCCAAGTCTAAGATGCTATATTTATAAGGTGATTTTTCAGCAGCCTCACAGGATGAGCCGGGCATGGTGCTTTGAATCAGATTGGCATGCCCTCTCCTCTCTCCCTCCTTCTACCACCCCCAAACCACAGCTCTGCTGTGGGAAGGCTCATTGAGGAGCATGAGGGTTTCCAAGGAGAGGAGAACCCTCCCAGCCTGCTCCAGGAATAAATCTTGCAAACCCCAGAGGCTTCAGATCCAAAAATAGAAAAGCAAGCGTAGTCTTTGTAAGGCGGCATTTCATTTTGTTAATGAGCAAGTGGAATAAATATCAGGGTTTAAACCCATTCTTCTTTGCCTTTACACCCAGATGTAGTGTTTGCTGGGACTTTTCAGTTCTCTGTAAAGTTCCTTCACTGTGCTTGGTATTGGTCCCATCTTCACCCTGCAGTATATGTAGACATGCAGAGAAGCCTGTTACTCCTGTGAAGCCCTACCTCAGGCTGCAACATAATAGATATTGTGCCTTTCTAGCTTTTAGCCCATGTACCCTGGCTCTCTCAAGGAAAGGGTCTCAGATTTCAGACAGTGTAATAAAAATTTTGCCTGTTCCTTGTTTACTGCCTGCAGACCCTCACTTTGACAGGGAAAGGGAATCAGAATCTGAAGAGTAGCAAGATGTCTCTCTCTGTCCCTCCCCATCTTCATGAGCTGGCTCCACATTAGATTAGAAGGAGCACTTTAGGTAGTCTGTACTTACAGCAGAAGTACATTCCATATGCAGCTACATCATCCTAGAATTACAGGGACGTAAGAGAAAAATCCCTTCCCATGTTCAAACTGGCTCCTGATTTTCTGAGTAAAGCCTTGACTGGTACTAGGTTTCTTCTGAAGTACTCAGATATCCGCTGGCCACCCTGGGGAAGCAAACAGTGTCCTTTCAGGCTCCTTGGTCTTTCTAACAGATTATTCTCACAATCAAGCTATTTGTCCCAAAAAAAAACGTGCATTACTATCACAGGACAGGAAACCACTAGCTCGCAAGGAGTTCATCAATATTAATTATAATAAAATATATATTTTCCCCTTCAATCATAATTCTGTAGAGGGTTTTCCACATGTACCATCTTTTGAGGACATCGTAATGTCCAAATGGGGGCTTTTAGTTTAACATTTGGTTTTAGCCAAAATGTTATATTACAAAAAAATAGAAATTGCGTAAGTTTTAGGAGCCTAACATTGGCAGAGCAGTAGCCACACCAATGAAAAGATGTCACAACCTCAGAGGATTTCCATCCAAAAAATCCCATAAACCGTAAGGGTGAGGAAGACTGCATAGAAATTTCAAAACCTAAATTGTAGGCATTCAGACCAAAAATATTCCCTATACTTAGTAAGGAACATCTCTTTGGTGGCAAGGAAGTGGTTTGTTTGTTTCAGGGTAAGATCCTTGCTTTCAGTGTGAAAGTTTTCAAGTTCACATTCTGGTCAGATCTTTTGTAACAGCATGCAGACTATTGTTTTTTGGTATTTTTTTTTTCTGAGTTTTGAAGTCATGTATGGCAAGAACGGTGGCTCCAAAATCAATAGCTACAAGGAATAATTTTACCACCATTGTAAAGATTTGCAAAAATCTACAACTTCATTGCATCAGTCACTTCCTGACAGTGGTCATCCTTACCAGTTATCTCTAGCAGCTAGGATTGTTGGCACTATGCATTGATATCATTCCTGAGCAGGACTTCACAGAATGTTCCTCCAAAAAGTCTTTCTGAGAGCATGGACCCACTTGTTGTATGCAGTACAAAAATAAGCATCATTCATGGCACATATCTGAATGTCCCCTTTTAGGCAGGTAAATACAGACAATATGCTGAAAGCCAACCCAGTTTTTACTCTGTATCTTTGCGTGCTCATTGTGGAAGCAAGCCACACAAAGTGAGGAGTGTACGTGGAAGATTAGATGGTCCTGGGGTTATGATCCCTCACTTAGAAAAAAGCATCCAGCTCTCTCTAGCTCTGACTCTCTGCTGTACAAATTTCCAAAATCTCAGGCTACCGCATCCTTTTGCTTCAGCTCTATCAATTGCATGTCTGAGCAAAAAATATAAGAATACCCATACAAGATTGACCACTGTGGTCCATTGAGTCCAGTGTTCTGTTTCACAATAGCCAGAGTAGCAGCAGCTTCAGAAGAAGGTGCATCAAACCCTGTAGTGGATTTTATGGGATAAATTTCCTAAAGGGGAAGTTTTGTCTACCCTCCTGTAGGTTAGAGATTAGCTTGCGCCCTGAAGCCTGAACCCGTTCCGAAATCGATGAATAACCAGAGGTCAGACCTTTTCTGAGGTAATGGAAATAATGCCCAAGGCAGAGAAGAATCTGCTGTCTTTAAACATAGAGATGAAGTTTCATCCTCCTAGATCACGACTTGCTAGATAGCCAAAGAAGCAACAAAAGACCAGACCTCTTAAAGCAAGGATGTCTTCTTTGTCCAGACCTGGACCACTCACAGTTAACAGCCTGGTGTTGAGGGAAAAGTGTACTTCAGTAGTTCTCCATTAACCTCATTGATACATTTTGGGCTCAAGACAGAACTCAATTAGGAATAGGCATTGGTCTTGTCCAATTCAGTTTCTGGTATGAGAACAAACCATTTCTTTGGGGCAGGGATGGTCTCTGTTATATTTTTACACTGCCCAGAACAACTGGAACCAGCCTGTAGATGTTTGTTACACAGATTTAATAATCACAAAGTTTACCACAGCAGAGACACTGGAGTTTCCCCAGGATAGTAGGTCTCACCAGAGAAAAGTAGGTAACAACCCTACCTGCATTCTTTATTCAGGTATATTACCCTCTCCAACTGATGTTGAGATTAAACAAGAACAGATTAGACAAGCCTGTGGGTGGTTTTTCTAGTTGCCATCACAAGAACCCACACTCCTTTTGTCATAAAGAAAAGATTATTCTTATAGCTCCAGAAACCTTTCTGCCCAACGTAGGTTCCTCTTACCACAATTCCTGGGAAGTAGTTCTCCTATGACTTTGTTCTAGTCCTCAGTACTTCTTTGGCACAAATAGGCATTCCTGGAGTTGTAAAGATACCTCTCAAGCATTCTTATGGGAAGAAAGTGTCTTACCTGAGGAAGAAAGTCAAAAGTTTCCATTCCTCTGCAGAGGGCATCCTTTGGTAGGAAGTTGCTACTGTGTTCCCAAATAGTTCCTTAAATTACAGAGCTTTTGCTTTATATTGGGAGGCACAGTTTAATTTTTGCTTATTCTACTATAATGAATAACACTCTGCTTATCTACTCCCCACCTGCCCTCCATACTTCTGTGAATCATTGTTCACTACTTCCCATTTCTTCTGAATGAGGAAAGAACCTATACAGCAGTATGAGAAATTTCTTACCTGATCATTTTCTTTGATAATAGTTTCCATCTTCATTCAACCACCTTGGAAATCTGGTAAATGACTAAAACACAATTTGTAACAAAGTGAATATTTTCTCTAAAGGGAGACTTAAAAATGTAATTGCCTGTTAATATAATTTCAAGTTGTTGTCTTAATGCTAATATTCAGATCCTGGAGTGTTTCTATAGCTTTGGAAAAACTCTTCTGGTAGCCTGAGTTGAACCATCGGGCTTAGTCTTTGCACCTTGTTGGACTACCTGCAAATTCCACAGGCAAGAGGCATTACCCATTTGTTATGAATGAGGAGAGATGTTCCTAACAGAAACGTGTTACTAAAAATTCTTTCATTCCTCTCTACTCTCCATTATTACTACTAATATGAAACACAGTAGTGTCTGTGACAGCATTTATGCATACACACAGCAAAAACAGTTTTTGTCCTAAAGAACTTCCAGTTTAATCTATCTCCAGTTTGCAAGCTCACCCATCCCATAAATGGGTGGCACAGTGGATAAATACTACTCTTCTTGTTTATCCCCCTTCTCCCATGCACCTAAAAATCATCTGCCCATTCCTTCCATTCCTGCAGCTGATATTCTTGTCTTGGTTCTCTTTACCGTACTTCTATACTTCCCCCAATCTCCTGCATAACTCAGCCGTGGTTTTGCAACTTATGATTAATCCACACCTCCCAAACTCATGCCAGTAATACAACATACAACACCCCGTTGTCATGCATTGTGTGTGGGGCTTTAACATATTGTTCCAAAATGACTGAGTTCTGCAGTATGTTTGTTTTTCTGATTCAGATAAGCTTCTTTTAAACAAAATCCTAAAGTATTTTAGAGCAAGGGACAGCTGGAAAATATATATCGGATGCACAAAACCATACAGGGATTCATATCTGATCTACGACTTTTTTTAAATTTACCACTGAAGAAGAGATGTATACATTTATTATACAATGTATTTATGAGGCGATATAAAAGACAAAATATTCTCAGTTGATGGTTTGGCATGTTTCTCTCTCCAGTTTTGTCTGCATAAAAATTTGTGGTTGATACTAATTGGTTTTGGTTTAATATTAAACAGGAAGCAAGCGGTATTGTGGATCCAAGGAGACTTCTGCCGATCCAAACAAAAACAACGATCAGCTGATGATGGAACTGTGAATAAAATTCTTTCTAGCTTGGATGACCTTTCAGTCAGTGGGAGTTTTAGTAAAGTACAAAACTTGGATCCATGTCGGGAGGTAAGCATTCACTGGAAGAACCATACACCAGCGGGGAGAGCTCATAACTTTTAATAATGAACTGTACCCAATTTTAGTGCTTCTTTCCATAATATAGTGCCTGTTATAAAAATCACATGTGAATACAAGAAGAAAATAGATCTTTTTAAATTTATACATATTAAATGAAGACAGGAAAAATAAAAAGAATGAAGAATGTCTCGGTGTATACTAATAATAATGAAAAAGAAGAGCAGAAAACAACCAAAATGATAAAACAGCCATCAGTGATGGAAAAAATAGAATTCAAAATGAATGTAAATTCTAAGGAAAAAATGTTTGGGCAACATGAATATTTATGATAAACAACACAAAAGTGAAACTTAAAGCTTATCTGTTAACTATTTCAAAATGTAAATTCAAGATTAGCATCTTGATCGGACAGGATGAGAATAGCTATTATTGGTAAATTATGTTGGCTGAAAGAATATGGCAGCCACCTGATATTTAGTATTTTGAGGAAAGAAAAGCAGCTAAACAAAAAACCAAACCCTGGCCACTACCCACTGAAATGGAAGATGGCATGCCTTGTGTGACTCTTTGGCAACTCCATTGATTCAGTCATCCTGGTTTTTCAGTCAGTTCTACTGAAACCAGTTCCAGTTTCAGTATAATTCTGGATTTATCCTATCACCTAGGCTGTCCCAATAGTGCTTTTTGCTGCAAGGTAGCACTTCATTGCCTCCCCCAATCTCTTGGGTAGCTGCAGTTCTCATCTACACTGGCTAATTTTCAAGTACTTAGCAAGGAGTGTAAGTGAATCTCCTCTGTGATGAGAATCACAAAAAGTACACAGAGGTGCGGAGACATTTCCTCTTTGGTCAGCTGTCCTTAGTATAGCAAAATAGGCATTAAACATCTCAGTCTTCTGGATGTCATCAGTTATTAGCTCTCCTTCCAGCTAAGCAGAAGACCTACACTTTCCCTCATATTTCTCTTGCTCCTAGTGTATTTATAAAGCCTCTTTTCCTTGCCTTTTATGTCCCTTACTAGGTTTAAAGCATTTTTTGCCTCGGGCTTTCTGATTTTGTCCCTACGTGCTTGTGCAATTCTTTTGTACTCCTTATCAATTTATCCATTTCCACTTTTTGTAGGATTCCTTCTTAATTTTTCAGGTCATTACATTGCTCCTGACCTTCCTGTCTTTCCTTTGTATCGGGATAGTTTGCTGTTACACCTTTAATATTGTCTCTTTCAGAAACTGTCAGCTCTCCTGAACTCCTTTTTGTCTTTTGAGAATGGGTCACTCTGAGTATACAACAGTGATATATTCTGTATTCTATTCTGGCAACTATTTGTGTCCAGTTGTCATATAGTTCATTGCTTAGGATCTGTGAAGATCCTAACTGTCTAGTTTTCTGGGAGAGTGCATTTCTTGTTTTCTGCTGCGGCTTTTAGGATCAACTGGGTTGATGTTGTAGTCTGCTAACTGGAACTGAGCATGTAGTTGTCAGACCATTCTTAATTGAGGGCTTTTTTTGCTGGAGGAATTCATTCCCTCTATTAGTTCCCAAGGGCCAGTGCTTGCTGTCCTTTTGGGAGTCGTTTCAGGACCTACTTGTTCACAAAGGCCTTTGATCAACCATCTTGGCAAGTGTATACTTTAAACTCTCTGACTATTTGTGTATTGGAGTCTTGTTACAGAGTTCATATGGTAAGAAATAATCATATCATTAAAATGAAAAAATTGTTAAAATACCATCACAATTTTTCATCTTTGTTGACCTCCAGCACTTTGTTTCTGATGGTTGTGACTTCATCTGGTTAAAGAATACAAACCTAGAAATGGAAATGGCTTAGGATTGTCTCAGATTTTGTTTGCAGTTGTTGTAGACATTCACTTTTAACAGATATTGTTCACAAGTTTTTTCAGAAAAAATCTTTGCCAGTTTCTTTACTAGCTCAGCTTAATTGATGCAGACATGAAAGCAATGAGACACGTGCCAGAGTATGGTTACATGCAGAGGCCACAGCTTTATTAATCTATTAATCAATGAGAAAGCACTCCTCAAAATACCCAACTGAGCTGTTCCAGAGTGAAATTGAACTGGGCACCAGTGACTCTGGGTTTTACAAACCTGAAGATGGAGATTATGGCAGTGCCCCCTTTATACCTTCAGGCCTGCCCAGAGACCCTGGCATGAAGCCAGAATCCCAGCCCATTTCCCTCATACATACTGGAGGTCGGAAAGATGAGAGATGGGGAGCCCCAGGCTGCATGAGACATGGAGGCATACCACCTTGTGCAATGTGATGCTTGAGGCCTGTACCCAAGTAGCCTATTGGGTTACTGGGACCTTGCATCGGGTCCTTTTTTTAACCCCGTCACCATACTAGAATCCACCAGAATTGCAACAAGTGTAATGCAAACCAGACTCTGGGATGTTGGATGGAAGATGAAATGGTCTCCATAGCCATTTGCCAATTTTTGCTATGTGGGAAACATCCCTTCCAGACCTCAAATAATATTTGATGATCAGCATAGCCCTCAGCATCATAAGAGGTATACCATGTCATATAAGATGGGAGGGGGTGGCGTTAAAACCAAGCAAAAATGCCTACCAGCCAGCAAGTGGGCAGAAACAAATACCTCAGTTTTTTCTTCCCAGTCCTTGCAGGTAGTAACCAATGAATGACCCCAGTCATCTATGGCAGCTGGAGCTTGTGGGACAGGCTTAGAGCCCAGACTTGGTTAGAAATCAGGTGGATTGGGATCTTAGACACCAAAGCATTAACCCTATCACCTGCGTTATTCACGGAATAGTTAACGTTCTTCAGTATTTCCTCTCTGTAAATATTTCTTTATTGAAATAATTATAAAAGGAGTATCGATTCGTGCTTTGCTTAGCCAGATTTCTGTTTTACAGTGTTCCATTTTCAGCCTTTTTTTTTTTTTTTTTGAGATTTTTAATTTTGATGTAAAACAAAATAAAATTCTGAATCAAGTTATGTAGGTGGTGTTTTGGGTGGAAGGAATTGTTTTAACTTCTGTATTAAATTTGAAAAAAAATCTATTTGGATATTTTTGAGTTGTAAAAGTTATTTTTAAACAATAAAGAGAATGTATTTTTAGGATGCTGTTTGTTCTTTCTGTAATGTAAATTGGTTTAGGCTTTCTATAAAAACTTGGTTATGACAGTACATAATTAAGTTGCTTTTTTACTGTATTTTTAAGGAGTTAAATTACTGAAGTTTAAAATCGGGTAATTTAGATTTTCCCCACCCATAAATATTTCTAAGAATTCTTGCAATGTTAAATGCATGGCTTTTGAAGCAATTTTAATCTTATCTGGCTAAGGACAGTTAAAAATATAAACTGTGTCTAAGTAGCCATTCAGCATAATGTAGTCAGTCCAATTTAAATGCAAGATCCCATGGTAGGTCTGGTATTCTTCATGACAGCTGTATTCAGAGCTTGTATCGGAGAACAGTGAGAGGTGGCATTAATCTGTGGTGAAGCTGTTCACATGCTGTTTGTTACCAAGTTGTTATGAAAATAATAATTATTGATTATATCTGCCACAACGTTAGAAAAGAGCAAACTCTCTGGGAGCTTGGAACCATCCACACTTTTTCTTCTCTTGTTTAGTTTAATGTCTCCTAATTATTATAGTGTAAAATTTCTATATTTTTTTCCTATTAAAATTGTAGGTTAAGGCACTTGAATCTTTACTTCTCTTGCTTTTCCTATTATGCTATTTACCAAAAGTTTTTTGGTATCATACTTTTTATTTTGTGGGAAATACATAACCCAAGCTATATAGAGGATCTTGCGTCTGAAATACCCTAACTTGTACTACTTTTTATTATTTATTTATTTATTTATTTATTTTCTTTATTTTATTTTTATATTTATTTATTTATTTTTATTTATTTATTTATTCAAAGTTCAGTGGAAGATAATCTGTAGCTTCTTAGATTCCTCAGTATGGATCTGATCCTGCTCCCACTGAAGTCCTTTGATTCTTTATATATATAATGCTATGAAGTTCACTATTGTACATTTAAAGCTGTTAAGTGCTTTCTTAACACTTTTTTTATTGGTAAATGACCCAATACTAAGATATTTCAGAAATGTGCTCTATTTTGAGTATAACATGTTTTGGCATTCACTTGAATATTCATTTTGTCTTAATGACCTGTAGAAGACTTTTGAGAAACACGTGTCTTAGTTGAATTTTTCTGAGGCAATGAGTATTTTAAAGTGCTCGGAGTTCAAAAGGCTTTTTTAATCCTGCTGCTAAACAGTGGGGATACATTCCTAAATTAGAATACTATTCCCTTTTTTATTCTTGTGTTTTTCTTGATATTGGTTTTTAATAGCAGAGCAGAATTCTTCCAAAACTGCATTGTTCGAAAGCAGTCGTTCCCAAACTTGTTCCTCTGCTTGTGCAGGGAAAGCCCCTGGCGGGCTGGGCTGGTTTGTTTATCTGCTGTGTCCACAGGTTCAGCCGTTGCGACTCCCAGTGGCCGCAGTTCACTGCTCCAGGCCAATGGGAGCTGCTGGAAACGGTGCGGGCCGAGGGACGTACTGGCTGCTGCTTCCAGCAGCTCCCATTGGCCTGGAGCAGCGAACCGTGGGATCAGCCAAACCTGCGGACGTGGCAGGTAAACTAACCAGCCCGGCCCGCCAGGGGCTTTCCCTGTACAAGCGGCAGAACAAGTTTGGGAACCACTGCCCTAAAGATCTTGAAAGTTTCTTTTTCCTCACTTCCTTGCTAGAGAAATTAATCTTTTCAGACGCTTGCCTCACAATCCACAGCACAAGAATTTATCCATTTCTTTTACTTGGTGTTAATCTGAAGGCTCTGCTCTTGATCTAAGTCAAAGTGTAAGATAAGTAAGAATAAGAAGAAGCTTTTGTTAGCCTGACAGTAGAGGTCTGAATTAGGATTCCTGGGTTCCATAACAACTGAAATATCGGTTACAAAATATTTCCTATTTTATTTCCAGTGTTTTATGTCACTTGTCTCCGACTCGGTACATAATTAAGACTAGATCCTATAAATGCATCCATGTGGCTGCATGCTTACATACTGCCCCATTGAAGTCGGTAGCGGTGTGCCTATATTAAGTGAATTTATTCCAGTGCTTAACCACTCTGACAGGAAGTTTTTCCTAATGTCCAACGTAAACCACCTTTGCTGCAATTTAAGCCCATTGCTTCTTGTCCTATCCCAAGGAGAACAATTTTTCTCTCTCCTCCTTGTAATAACCTTTTATGTACTTGAAAACTGTTACCATGTCCCCTTCCAGTCTTCTCTTCTCCAGACTAAACAAACCCAATTTTTTCAATCTTCCCTTATAGGTCATGTTTTCTAGACCTTTAATCATTTGTATTGCTCTTCTCTGGATTTTCTCCAGTTTATCCACATCTTTCTTGAAATGTCACCCAGAACTGGACACAATACTCCAGCTGAGGTCTAACCAGCACGGAGTAGAGCGGAAGAATTACTTCTTGTCTTGCTTATAACACTCTTGCTAATACATCCCAGAATGATTGCTTTTTTTGTAATGATGTTACACTGTTGACTCATATTTAACTTGTGATCCACTCGGACCCCCACATCCCTTTTTGCAGTACTCCTTCCTAGGCAGTTGTTTCCCATTTGTATTGTGTGCAACTGATTGTTCCTTACTAAGTGGAGTACTTTGCATTTGTCCTTATTGAATTTCATCCTGTTTATTTCACGCCGTTTCTCCAGTTTGTCCGGATAATTTTTAATTTTAATCCTATCCTCCAAAGCACTTGCAACCCCTCCCATCTTGGTATCATCTACAAACTTTATAAATGTACTCTCCGTGCCATTATCTAAATCATTTATGAAGATATTGAAGAGAACTTGGATCCAGAACTGATAACTGCAGCACCCCACTCGATGGGCCCTTGCAGCTTGACTCTGAACCACTGATAATTACTCTCTAAGAATGATTTTCCAACCAGTTATGCACCCACCTTACAGTAGCTCAGTCTAGGTAGTATTTCCCTAGTTGGTTTATAATTGCACTATCTGACCCTTAAATTGTGGTCTCTGCAAAGCAGAAGTAATCTTTGAGGCACTAAAATTAGATCATTGTTCTAAGGATTTTGTATTTTTATTAGAGTGCATCTTCCTTTGTTTTAGAATGACTTTGAAGACAATGCAGAGTTGGAATCTAAGAACGGCATGACACAGGGCGACAAACTTCGTGCCTTAAAAAGTCAGAGACAGCCGCGATCTGCTACAACTGGAGCTCTTAGGTAATCCTCTTCCCACTTTTTGCATTATTAAATTCAGTGTGTACTAATTCTTTATGGCAAGCATATGCTCGTGTGTTTGTTTTATAATTCTGACACTTACAAATTATGGTATGTAGACCTTTTCATTTTTAGATCTCTTTACAAACATTAATACTGCCAACTTTTCAATGAGTTAGGTAGGCGCTCAAATGGGGAATCAGGAACTGAGAGGTTAAATGACTCGCCTAAGACTACAGAAGTGGTTAGTCTTAGAGCTGGTATTAGGGGACCCTAGGTGCTATGGTAATACACAAAACAACAAACAAATACTAATAATTAGAATTCAAATTTCTAGCTCCTAGTCCTGTGCTTAGTCCACCTACTACCACACCACTTTCTACCTGCTATAAACGTTAAATTTATACAGGTTTGTTGTTAGTTTAAAGTTCACTGCTTTCCACCAGAAATAGTTTGCACAATCTTAAGCTCTCTTCTTCAAAGGTTCTTCAGACTTAGATCTTCGTCAAGTTTGTTCACACCACCCTTCAAAATCTGAAGAGGCAGCATGTGCTAATATCAAACAAAACCAGCCTTCAAGATTGGTTAATGTTAGCCATTGATATTGTTGCCGTTTGTCTGGACTGCATTTGTGGTAGCCAGATACTGCTTTGTGGTGTAAAAGCTTTCATAACTGTAACAACTTACTGATGCAATTTAATATGTGCATACAGCATTGTAATTTGCCAAGTAAAAGGCCAGTGCCCACATTTCAAGAAGGGGGAACTCATTTTAGCTAAAGGGGAGTAGTCTAATGGAAGTTCCCTTTGCAGACACCTAGAAAATGGATTTCAGTTTCCTGTCTCCTGTTACGAACTGGGAAGTAGTACCCTTTCACCCTTGGAAAGATGTTTTGTATTTCTCAACAGCGACGCCTAAGGAGTTGTGGGAAGCACCATACTAAGTGCCACATATTGTCCCTCAGCAAGTGCGTAGAGTTGCTTCCTGATATGTGGACAGTTAAAGCAGATAAAAATGGTGGGAGTCCTAAAAGCTAAGAGAGATGCAGAACTGGAGAAACTTTAGAGAGGGTAGTATTATCAAACAAGGATATTTAATTTAAAATAAAACTTGCATTCCAAAGGAGAGAATTATTCTCTCTGCCACTGCAGCGGTAAAGAGATTTTTATTATGTCTGAGCCTTAATTAGTTATGCTAGAAGTATTCTAAGACAGAACTGAATATAATATGGACATATATATTGTTCTATTCCTTTCCATGTCTGTATTTTTTTTCTTTGCTGCTATTTACTAAAATAACCCTGTATCATCAGGCACCAAATAAAAATTTGAAAAATGCAACTCAAAATCTAAAGTATCAATTGTTGTCATGTTATAAATGTATATTTATTCACCATATAAAAGTTTACATTCTCATGAAAATAATTAACAATATATTTGGTTCCAATTTTAAATTATTTATCTGTATTTCTCATGAGTTTCAAGTTCCATCTTGTAAAGCAATAACTATATGAAAGTTTTTAAGGATAACAGTTAAACGAAATGCCATTTCATATGTAATCTTAATTACAGCAGTTCAAGTCAAAATGCTTTGCTATTGCTTAGTAACTGCACATGAAAAGAATATTTAATATTTGGGTTCCTTTTTCATACTTCTGATTTCCTTTTATATTTTCCCCCTTCTGCTCAAAAATTTCTTCTTTTTAGATATAATTGTAAAACATTGCCTATGCAAAAAATGTGATGCTGAAGTCTGTATTTAAATATATTGTGCCGTTCAAATAGAAGGCTTTTAAAGCTGAAGACATCATGAATAGTACTCCCCACATTCAGAAGTAAATGCAAACTTCATTTTTCAGGTAACTTTTCCACAGTAAGCTGACCAGAGACTTAGTCTTCTAACCTATTTTCAAGCTACCTTTAAAGGTGAAGAAGGAATAGAAGTTTTATTTCTATCCTTCAGTTCATATACTATGAGGAGGAGGACCACATAAATACCTAGATAGTTGGCTTTTTATAACAGAATTTTCGTATGCACGTATGAAGCTGCTACTGTATGACAGGAGATGGCAGCTGATTGTAGGTGTGATGGTTGTAGTTGAAAAACAATGTTACAGGAGTACAATTTAAAAAATTATATATTTGTATGATGCATCTCACAATTTATATGAAGCATTTTCTACTTTATGTATGCGGCACATAAATAAAACATTGCCCAAGTCAGGGTCTTTGTTCTTATATTTACTAAAAGATTGAAACGATACTTTCATAATTTTTTGTGTGACAAGCTGCTTTAATTACTTTAGGCTGGAAGATATGAAATTGCACACCAGATCAATATCACAACCTTTCAGGTATCTATTTACTTAGTTAAACTTGTGAGAAAATGTTTAGTGCATTTACATTTCATTTTTTAAAAATATCTGCTATTCTGCTCTTAACCTTTTAGTGCTTTGTCTTATCAGTTTGATTAATAGCAATTTGTTTGACTTCTGCTAATGATATTAAAATCTATTTTAAGCAGCCATTCAAGGGACAGACAACAATTGGTTAATTAGAACAGCTAGTCTTCTAGTAATGGTGGAATAAAACTTTTTTAATCTTATAACTGGGCCTTTCCTAATTAAAGTCTGCCAGTTCTGTAAAATGTATAGTAACTTTATGAAGCTGAAAAATGTCCTTTAGAGACTAGAAGGACACTACTTCACTTGTGACTTGGGTCAGAATTAAACATTTCTGCAAACCTTGTGCCACATTAAAGATAATACAATTTAGCATGAAAAGTGGTGTTAATATTAAGAACCATATTAGAAATGGTACTACATATAAAAAGATAAATTTGAATCATTATTTCCAGCAGTTGGTTATTTCCATTGTGCCTGTCACCTGGTATCTAAGGTAGATAAAGAGTACTATTTAGGGGAAAGTATTTAGTAAACAAAAGAATATATTGGCTACAGTTGTCCCAATGTGATTTTAAGAGACATGATTTTTAAGAGCACTGATCTCCATTTCCCCTTGTTTACTTTTGTCTATCTCAGAGACTCCTTGGCACAGACTTAGGGGAACTCCCACCCGAGACCATTATTACCATGTTATTTCAGTTGGAACCTTTTAAGAACACAAAGCACTTTCTCTCCCCAGAAGCTGAACATACTGAGCTGCCAGCTATGGGAGTGAGAGGATATCACGGTGTCACTAGATTTTAGGACTTGCCCAAAAATATTTCTGAGAAACCTACTGTATCATATTTCTGTTGTTATTAAGTCATATATTACTTAGTTATTAAATGCCCAATCCTAGAAAAGAATAGGTGCGGAGTACTTTTTGACATCATTTAGAAGAGAGGATGCTCAGCATCTCACAGGACCAACCCCTAAAACACAAGAATGAAGAGCAGAATTTAGGAACAAAAATGAGCTTTATCAGCAGCAGACGTTCTATCTAAAATTGGCAGTTGCAACTTAAAAATTTTAGCATGCGCATGGAGCCTTTATCCAAGTAAGTGACTTGATACATTGAGGGAAAACTCAGTGGCTGTGAATAACAAACTGATGTGATCTTTTAATATCTAAAATTATCTTTATTCTGGTTCTTTAAACATACCCAGAGTTTATTAGCAAAAATGCATAAATAGGAGCAAATCAGAGCCAAGATTTTTATTTTATTTTTTTTAATTGGGATTTTTCAAAACTGATGTGAATGGGAGCTGCTGAGTGCTTACACTTTTGAAAAATCTAGCCACCTACTTAGTGCCTAAATATGGATTTAGAAACCTAACTTTTGGCACCCACTTCTGAAAATCTTGGCTCAGATGTTTAAAACAATTTATTATTTCTGAAGTTCACATTTGAGTAATATAATCTCGCTCCCCATTAAAGCTTTGTACTTTTTCAGATTGAATAGTTCAAGTAGTACACAAGTGTCCGTGTCTCCGTCAAAGTCCTCCAAGGTGGTCGCAGCTGTTTCACCCTCTGCAAAGAGAATAAGCAGAAGCCCTACATCCTTAGGATCTAATTTAAAAAGGTACTTTTTCTTGTCCTTCTGTGGCTTTTTGGGTGGCTTAAGGGAGGGTTAGGTTATTTTCTCTAAAGTCACGTGACAAATTATGAAAGAGGCCATTGTGCTTGCTTTATACATTTGTCACTTATGTCTGAGATGGAATATAAATTAGTGGGAACACTCCCAAAACTTTAATATCTATAAAATTCTGTTCATCTCAAGAAAATGCTAAGTGGAAGATCATATGCCCTTATTATGAACTTTTCATTTGTTACCATTAGGTAACAGCTTAGATATTTCTGCTATTCTGAATAATGTAGGACGTTAAATGAAACTCACGATGGTTGATGAATTTTGACATAACGTCTGGACATAATGAATATTCATTCATTAAGATGAAATGAGATGTTATGTTAGCCCAAATAAGTGCTTTAGTGAACTAAAGGCATCCTATTTTTTACTCTCAGGATATTTATGAAATAGCTTTTTGGCTACTTTATCTTGTCTTGCATTATCTTGTCTTATATTACTACTTTTGATGTGCAATTTGTACAGAACTTGGATTTTCATTATTTCAGAGAGAAAATGAAGCTGTGTGCTACCACTGTTTATATGTGTCAGAATGGTCCTTGTCATTTTCCCCTAATGTCTTTAAATGTCTTGTGTGTGAAATCTTCACATGTATATACATTGCATGTATTTTTCCCACATGTTTTCCACTCAGCGTTTCCGTAAACTCCAGGCTAGCCAATTCTCTAGGGAACCTGTATGCTGCTTCAGATGATACAGAGAGCAAAATGATGTCATCATCCTCTAGGACAGGTTTTTCTGTAAACCATATCTCCAGTCATTTGAATGGCAGCTTGCAGCTGCCTACCAGAAATTACCATGAGCTGAACAACAACCTGTACAACAGAAGCAGCAATAATGGCACCAACCTCAACAATCCTGCCAGTTCTCACAGCACCGGGACAGATGACGACAACAGCAGCTACCAGCCCTCCTTTATGGGGTTAACTGCTTCTCCAGCACGATACCTGAGTCGTTCAATTCCTGTAAGTTCACAGCCACAAAAGCTCTCTCAGGGACATGACAGAAGCTTATCTACCTTGCTTCTTCAGCCAAAACTGTCACAAGAAAACTCTTAACAATCTAATCCCTTCTCTTTTAAAATTTCCTGAATGCGTATAGCACCTTTGTCTGTTTCTATTGTTCTTTCAACTGCTTCCTTTTTGCTGCTCCAGAATTTGGCTCAGAGAAAGGTGTTATGAAAGTAGACAATTTATAAAAATACCTTTCATGATTACAGCTTCTGACTTGGAGTTTTTTTCATTTAGATTTTCCATTTCAAATCATTTGTGTTATATTGAAATTCTCAAACTAAAAGTTATATGTAGTATAGGATCTTCCTGGATCATTAGATATCATAGGTGTCTTTATACAGTAAAATTAGAGGAACTGCTTTGTGTATATACCACCCTAAATTGAAAATAAATATGCGTAAAATGAATCAACTTAGTTCTTTAAAATGGGCACTGTTGAAATCTCATCATTTTCAAACACTGAGTTAGATAGTTCAAGGCAGTATGCCAGCCCCAAGAGTCCACCTTCTATTTTTCATGGTTTTATAACAGTGTTTTCCTTTTGAGGGGGAGGGGGTGAGAGTGGGAGGAAAGGTAAATGCTTTTTCTCCCTTGTTGCTGTGTAAAAAACCCACACAGAGGTACACTGATATAGTAATGAACTCACTATACATTGTTAAATGTACAGAGTAAAGAAACAGGGAAAAAATAGAGAAATTATTTCTTATCTTTCAGTTATAATATTTGTGGAATTTGCAAAAATAGGAGGTTTTAAACCAAAAAAAAGAGAAATCAGAAGTGTGATTTTTTTAAGTTGAAAAGTGTCCCTTTAAGACCCTATGAAAACTTCCAGAATAAATCATTCAGTATGTGAAGTCGTATTAAGTATTAAAGAAGTACAATTTTAATATCTTACGCCTGTGCCTTAAACACATAAGTGCTTTCATGCATGTGTAGGGATGGCTTACTGAATCACGGCCTGGTCTCTCTAAAACTTGATGTTCACATCTTTTTATATCAAAAATGTTTCCTGTTATTACTTCCGTTTTAACCACTTGGTCAAGACACAACAGTGATGACTACAATCATATTCTGCAGTTCTTTCTCCTTGGGAAAAAAAAATTGCTGTTTCTAAGTAGAATGCATTAAAAATAAATCAAGAATTACTTGAAATGCTAAAGAATATCAGTCTTCAATAAAATGTATAGTCTGAACAAGCAGTAGGACTGAGTGGATTTGTAGGCTCTAAAGTTTTACATTGTTTTGTTTTAAAGTGCAGTTATATAGCAAAAAAAAATCTACATTTGTAAATTGCACTTCCATGATAGAGATTTCACTACAGTACTTGTATGAGGTGAATTGAAAACTAAAGAAATTGTTTTATCTTTTTTACAGTGCAAATATTTGTAATAAAAAATAATAAAGTGAGCACTGTACACTTGTATTCTGTGTTGTAATTGAAATCAATATATTTGAAAATGTAGAAAAACATCCAAAAATATTTATAATAAATTTCAATTGGTATTCTATTATTGTTTAACAGTGCAATTAAAACTGGGATTAATCGCGATTAATTTTTTAATAGTTAATTTGTTTTGAGTTAATCGCTTGAGTTAACTGCAATTAATTGACAGCCCTACTAGGGACATTTTGAATTCCATGGCATCCATGAATGTAACTTCCTTACACAGGATCCTCTTAAAGGAAGCTGTACCTAGATCTTGTTCTCAGATTAAATATAAATGTAGGGTGTCTAATGACTAGCCAGGATAATTGTCTAGAGTACAGCTTTTAGGACAGGATAATCTAGTAACACAGCACCACTTGCTCGGATTCATTCTTGCAGGCATGGACATTTTAAAACAATGGAATAAGCCATGCAGCAAAATAAGGATCTTGAACTTCATGGAGAGCCGTGAATGTTCTTGGTTCTTTTTTTTTTTTTAATCCTCCTTGATGAATGTTCCCAGATATCTATATGTTATACAGCTGAATTCACAGACAGGAAAGTGCAGGGAAGAGGATAGGAGTGCAGGTAGAGAGAATCAGGGCTTATACGACAGAAGGCTCCACTGACTGACTGCATTTGAGCATTTCAGGCAGGTACCTTGGAAGCAAATTAAAATATTATTAAAAATAGCAATATTCATCATCAGAATAGTTAAAGTGTTAAAGACTCAGTTTCCTGTAAACTTCTCACCGTTAAGTAGTCTCATCATTTGGATGATATGAATGTTTTTCCTCTTCTTTATAATCTTGATGGTTAGAAGTGTTCCTTAATGTTTGTGACAGTTTTCCCTTCGTGGACCTGGCCTCAATAACACTCCTTCATGATCTTAGAAATTCATCATGCTATACGTGGGTTTAACTCTGAAGGGCATTTGGAAGCTACAGATGATGCAGAATGCAGTGATTTATTTTAGTCAGATTGGCTTTGAACAATTTCGCCAGTGTGCCAAAGACCCCAATGGCTTCCTGTTTGTTTCCAGCTGTATTTCAAGGTGTTGATATTGATCTTAGTCTTGTGTGATTTTGGTCCTAGCATGTCTCTCTTTCCATGCACAGCTGTAATTGTTGCGATCAGCTCACATACTAGTATCAACATCTGCTAGATTTGAAAATCTTGGAGCTGAAATGCTGACATTTTCAGTGGAGAGCTTGCAATACTCTTCAATCTGACAGAGCCCAAGATACAGTGTAAAAGACTGTGTAACTCTGGCTTTTCCCTGAAGTACATTTGGATGGGACCATTTTTCTTATTTTTAGCAGCTTAGTTACGGGCTACAGTCCATTAATTTTTTTTATTCATCAATTGTTGTTGTTGTAAATAAAATGTACAAGCAACTGTGGTAGATACATGCTTCCATTTGAAAAAATTGAAAGGAGTGATTCTGTTAGGTTTCATTTGGTCATGGGGGAATTACTCAACATCCACAAGGATCTTTTCTATATGAAGTCCCACTGGGTCACTTTTGTCCCCATCTCTGCAGTTCTATCTCTTTTCCGTTTGGCTCAAGATTGCGGAGTTGATATAAAATAGCTGTTTGATGCTCAACACTGAAGTATTCCTGGTGGAATGGTGAAAATGTCAAGAGGATTTCATTTATTTAGTGATAGCCTTATCCATTTAGAAAGAATGCTATAGGCAGGTTGATCTGCTTTGAATTCTGGTGTCCTTTTATCCGGATTTGAACATGGAAGATCAATTTTTAGTAGTGGTCAAAAGTGGCTTTTTTCATTATCAAACTATTCTGCAATGGCAGCCTGTCTTCTGACCATAGATACACCACAGTGATCCAAGTCTCTTTGACCTCTAGGCTGAGTTACTGTAATGCACTTAGTTGGAGGTTTCCTTTGAAAACTACTCATTGATTGCAGCGTCTGTAGAGCATGGCAGCATGACTGTTTAAGGAACTTGACCATGAAAGTTGATGATGCACTGTGCTATGATCTGCAAAAATAACAAGGAGTCCTTGTGGCATCTTAGAGACTAACAAATTTATTTGGGCATAAGCTTTCGTGGGCTAAAACCCACTTCATCAGATGCATGGAGTGAAAAATACAGTAAGCGGTATATATATTACAAAACATGAAAAGATGGGAGTTGCCTTACCAAGTGGGGGGTCAGTGCTAGCGAGGCCAATTCAATCCAGATGGAAGTTCTATGATCTGTTACCCAATGAATGGTAATCATCAAGGTCTTAATATTTAAACTTCAAATATAGTACTATGCTTAAGGGACAGCCTGCAGTTAGGGTTGAAGTAGTTGAGAAGGAAGGATGCAGGGCTTTGAAGGCCCTGTCATGAGTCCACTAATCCTGAAATGCTCTGCCTTGGATGTTTGTTTGTTTTGCACTTTTCTTGTATCCTTCCAAGTAAGGATCAGTGTGGCTTTTTTTCCTTTCCATTTATATATTATAAGATGGTGGTATTTTTGTATTGAAGGTGGATTATTGGTCTTATTATTTGGCCACTTTACTGTGTATTTTTCTTTATAATTTTTGTGTAGTCTATATAAACAAACACGTGGGTTCACACACCCACAGAGCCCTGTGGGCATGAGATGTTTTATAAGTAATCATATATTCAACAACTTCTTTGTCACTCTATTTTAATTTTCTTGTGAGGTTATTCACAGTATCATGGATAAAACATCAAGAATCGTAAAACCAAGTAGTGCTATAAGCTAGTAGAGGAATAACACATGCAGTGTAAAGAAGTCCAACCAGGAATCCTCAAAACTACAAAACTTAGAAAGTTCAGTGCAAAATGTGACATTCTAAAAGCAACAGTTAACATCCCTTTTAGCATTACACTGGGTCCCTACAGCCTTACACAGCAACTTATCTTCCACAGAAAGTGCAAGTATGGTTTGTTCCATGAGTGAACATTTTAACAAACAAAATAAAAACCTGCATTAGAGGACCATTGGAAATTAAAAGCTAAACTGTTGTTCCATATTTAACCCAACTGTTTTGCAGCACATCATATCTTACATACAGCTATGTAACATCATACATAGTACTATTCTGGAATTTTATGCATTACCTAGACACAAATAAGAAAGGAGCCCCAGCCATAACTTAATTTCTTCACCTATTTTGATTAGTGTCATATTCCTGTTGTTAATGTCTAGCTTTTAGTCTTATTACTGGGGTTCAAAAATGACTTTAATAGAGGAAGACTTTTACCTCAGAAGAAAAATTTCGGCACAGGTGACTATAAATAGCTGAGAAAGGAGAGGTAATTGAATAACTAACCCAAAAATGGTAGCAGGTGCTCTCAGCCAGTCAGCTGTTTTTCATTTTCTGAGAGTGTGAGAACCCAAAAGAGAAAGGTGAACTGCCATAATGGAGCAGAGTTGCCTTGGCTTAAATCAGAGGTCTTCAATCTGTGAGGCATGCCTACTTAGCAGGGCACGGAGTAATGTTCGCAGGGCGCAGCTGGGGCCCAGCCCCCACAGAGGGCAGGGAGAGAGCGCCGCCCAGATCCACTCCATAGCTGCAGGCCATGGCCCCCAGCCAAGGGTCCGTTCCCACCCCCACCTATGGCCCTAACCTCGGCCCCCTTACCCTTGCCCATGTTCCCCCCGGAGCCATGGCCCTGCTCCCAGCTCCATGGGAGGGGGCGGACAGGGGTGAGAGTGTGAGGTAAAAAGTTTGGGGACCATTGGCTTAGGTAAAGGAGGAGATGCTGTTTTTCCACATGCAGGTAATGAGAGATCAGAGGGGAGAGAGGAGAAATGTTTACTTTAATTTGCATGTGATCATGAGAACCAGATGACTGAGCACTGGTCTAAATAGAATTTATTTAGGTAGTCTAGGAAGATGCTTGGTAAGACAGAGAGCCTTTGAGAAAAAGGGGTCGTGTTGTCTAGGATATGTAATTGAGTGTTTTAAAACAGAACAATCTTTTCTCTCCCCATCAGACACCTATATGACTCAGTAATGTCGTCTCACCAAGAATGATGTAATCTTCCAATAGTTCATGTTCTGTCATTCACTGGTTAGGAACAGAGATTGTACACAGCCAAATATGATGTGTACTTTTTAAGTGCAAAAGCTATAATCTTCTCAATAATGTCTAGTTGGCCGTAAATGGAGTTTTTTCATAGTTCCTGTAAATCAGAAGCAATGAAGGAAAATACTTAAACTAATATAGGTAGAAATATGCATAGAGCTTTTGCATTGTAACAAAACATCAGTTGCTTATGATTTTTTTTAACCTGTGAAATAGCAGTAATTTGTCTGATTTTAGTGCAATGGCCTAATAGCTTTAAGTATGGTTATAGTCAAAAAAGTGATTGTGAAAATGTCACAACAGATATGTTTGCTGCCTGTATTCAAAGTCACATTGGCATACTTTTCTGACTAAAATACGTTTTTTCTAATTGTACTCCTGTCAGCCCTGCATAACTGTCACAAACACAAGGGAGAGAGCTGAATTCTCTTCTGGCTTATGCATCGTCAGATGGATTGTTATCTGAATCACAGTTGCAGAAAGAGGCCAGAAGGGATCATTAGATCAGTGGTTTTCAAACTTCTTTTCTGGGGACCCAGTTGAAGAAAATTGATGCCCATGACCCAGTGGAGCTGGGGATGAGGGGTTTGGGGTGTGGGAGGGGCTCAGGGCTGGGGCAAAGGGTTGGGGTGCAGGAGGGGGTCAGGGCTGGGGTTGCAGGCTCGGGGATGAGGGGTTTGGGGTGCAGGAGGGGCTCTGGGTTTGGGGGTGGGGCAGAGGGTTGGGGTGCAGGAGGGGGTCAGGGCTCTGGGCTGGGGATGCAGGCTCTGGGGTGGGGCCAGGGATGAGGGGTTTGGAGTGCAGGAAGGGTTTTCGGGTTGGGGGACGGGGCTCAGGGCTGGGGTAGGGGGTTGCGGCACGGACTTACCTCCGGCAGCTCCCGGTTAGCAGTGCAGCCAGGGTGCAGAGGCAGGCTTCCCTCCCATCCTGGCACCTCTGTCCACGCTGCGTCCCGGAAGCTGCCAGTAGCAGGTCCAGCTCGTAGGTGGAGGCACACAAGCAGCTCTGCACGGCTCTTGCCTGCAGGTGACACCCCACCAGCTCCCATTGTCCGGAAAGCAGCCAATGGGAGGGTAGAGCCAGTGCTCAGGGCGGGGGCAGCGCGTGGAGCCCCATGGCCCCCCTGCCTAGAAGCCAGACCCACCGCTGGCCACTTCCGGGGCGCAGCGCGGTGTCTGAACAGGTAGGGACTAACCTGCCTTAGCTGGGCAGCACTGCTGACCGGGACTTTTAATGTCCCGGTCAGCAGTGCTCACCAGAGCTGCTAGGGTCCCTGGGTGCTGAGCAAGGCGACCCAGTGCCTTACATGCCAAGACCCAATACTGGGTGGCAACCCAAACTTTGAAAAACACTGTATTAGATGATCGTCTGATTTGACTTCCTGCATATCCCTGTAACCCCTGTATTGAGCTCAATAACTTGTGTTTCACTGAGGAATGTGTTCCAGAAAGGCATCCAATTTTGATTTGAAGATATTGAGAGATGGAGAATCCACCGCTTCCTTTGGTAGTTTGTTTCACTGGTTAATCACCCTCACTATTAAAAAATTTGTGCCAAATTCAAATTAGAAATCTGCCTGCCTACAGCTTCCAGCCACTGTGTTTTGTTATGCTTTTCTCCACTAAATTAAAGTGTCTTTTAGTACCCAGTATTTTTGACCTGTGGAGGTACTTATGTGCCTGCTAATTTTTAAAATGTTTATTCCTGTTAGATGTGATTTAAAATCCTCCTTGGTTACTGATGGACTAGAAAGTACTTCATCATCCTCTTGTGATACCAGTACATCATTTTGCTTCTTTCCAAATACAGAACAGAAATATATATTGAACGCTTCTGCCTTTTTCTGCATCTTTAATAAGTTTTACTACCTCCATCTACTAAAGGTACTTACTAGTTATAATACCTTGCTTGGATTTTTCCCCCTCATATCTTAAAAAAAGAAACACTCCTCCATCTTATTGTTCTTAGCTTTACAGCTATTGATTTTTCCCTGGTGTCTTCAGAATCCCTTATCAGTTTTTTACATTTCATAGCAATCTATATAAATGAGAGGTTATCCATTTCCTTTTTTTCCATTTGTCATATGTTGCTATATGATACATTAACCACACCAGGATGCCATGAGAAAGTTCCCATGAGATCTTTGATTTTCAAATTGCAGAGTGAGTTTGCCACACAAGTAGTTAAAATAATTATCCTTTTACTTGTAAATTTACAACATACTGGATATGGATATTGTTTCCATGTTTTTCAAATTGTCTTTAAAATACCAAGAAAACTATGTTTGGTTCAGTGCCTCTTGGCACCCCCAGTATACAGATTGTTCCAACAACCCTAGCTTGACTTGAAGCACATCAGTAATTCCATTAAAGTCAGTATGACTATTTACATCTTTAATGTTATTCTTTTAGGTGCTTTGCTGGATCAGGCCCTTTGTGAGTAATTAGCAGCTTGTCCACACAGTGCCTTAGTATGCACCAGTGGGGTGTAAATTTTAATGTGCACCAGCGTGTCATGCATTAACTTGCCCACGTAGACCCTGCTGGTGCACACTAAAAGTTCTCTAGTGTGCATTAATGTAGCAGCATTTGAAACAGGACTCTGTTAATGCATACTAGGGAACTTTTAGAGCTCACGAGCAGAATCCACATGGATCCACAGTTAGTGCAGAACACACTGGTGTGCATTAGAATTTACACCGCTGCTAGTGTGCATGAAGGCCACTATAGGCAATATGTAGACAAGCTCTAGTCTGATGATTAGGCATAAAATATCAAGTTGGCTATTGTATCAGACCACACCAGGATGCCAAAAGAAAGCTCCCTTGAGATCTTATGGATATCCTTTTTAAAATTATCCCTTTTAACTTAGTTTACTTATTTTTATTACTCAGTTTACTTTTATTGCCTCATCATGTTCATTAGTAAAAACACTTTTATGACTAATTCTTTATTTTCACATTTTAAATTCTGCTGGTCTTCAAAATAGACCATGTCTGAGTTTTGTCAAAGCCAGATAACTCCAATGTGGATTCAGGGAGTTTAAAAAAAACATTAGTATTCGAATTCAATATGGTAGGTCATACTTAAAGTGCACATGTACACAGATCTAAAATGTTAACTGAAGTAGTGAAAAAAGATAAATACAATCCACAGGCAGTAAAACAAGGATTATATTATGGGATCCAAAACATTAGGTAAACAATTTTTCAGGCCCCCCACCCCGGAAAAGAAGGTTTAAAAAAACCATTTGCTACAACTGTGATTGCAATCACGGAGAAAAAAGAATGCTTTATTTTTGTACAAATAAAAAAATTAAAATTTCAAGTAAATAAAACTAAACAAGGCCATTGCACTTTTCAGCAATTTAGTTGTAATTATAGCTACCATTGTAGCTTAACAAGCTTTTAATAGGAAATGTATTGGGGATAATAGCAACAAGATTTAATCTGCAAAGAAATGAAGAGCTTCTTACCATGGCCAAATGATGATGTATGTGAGGAAATTATCGTTTTTAAAATTCAGTTTAGTTCTTCACTGTACTTAGAAAATGATTTAGAACAGTGGGAGGAGGATCTTTTATTGCTATTAAGTCAAGATGACGAGGAGGTGGAGATGCTGAAAACAGCAGTGTACATCACAAGACAGAAACTCCTACCCATCTGTGACAAGCATTTAAAAGACAAACCAAAACAAGTGATCAGTGTTTTAATCTCTCTGTACATGTGCTATATACTTATTTGTTCTTCTTTTTGATATGTTGCTATGGATTTTTATCTTTCACATCCTGATATTCCATGTTGTGATAAAGCACAGATCTTCTGATATCAAGAATTGCAGCTTGAATCCCAGAATTAAAATGTTACTTAAATTGTGATTCCAGAATCATGAGTTACAATTTACTATTAAGTAATGATGTGCTGTTCTTAGTTCTTTGAGTCAACTAATGACCCATTCCTAATTGCTGTCTGGTCATTGTGCACCTATCAAAAGCTAAAGAATCGTCCATTATTCTGAAACACCCAATTATATAGAGTTAATTTTTAAGCTTTCAAGTTTGTGATGGAAGTTGTTAGTCAGCTCTACTTTGACTTTAGTTTTTAAGAGATCACTGCAAAAACTTTACAATTCCACAGGGACTATATTTCAGTCAATAAAATATTCCTTTAACAAAATGGTCTTAAAATAGCTTTGAGACCAGCAGAAATCTTAAGTATTCATGGACAAAAAGAAATACGGACCCTTCAGCATCAATTACATACAGTAATGGATTGCCTCACAGACTTTCTTGACAGGGCTAATAATCAGGCACAATTGCCAGTGGGTAGATCAGGAAGAATAGCATGGTGCAGGTTTTCAATTCCCTTGTGGTCCTAACCCCTGTAATAAAGTAGTTTGCCATTTTAAAGACCTCTTTCTGTCTTTTCTTTCTTTTACAATGACCTGTCTTTACATATTTACTCTCGTATGTAAAGACACGGTCCCTTCAATCTGAATATATTCATTACTAAAGCCTTGCTACTCTAGTGAAAGCTGTTCAAAAATGTATATAGAAAGTGGGATGGGGGTTTAACATATGAAAGAAAGCACTCAGATGCTGTCAGAAACATCCACGGTGTGCCAAATACCTTGGAGTTATATCTCTGATTATTGAACTCCATAAAAGCATGTGTGTTTGAACAGATATATAGGCTTTCTGAAAATTTTTTTTTAAACTTAATTTTTTGGGGGATTTTTAAACTTTTTCACTTAGCTCTATTGTGGATGGTAATCTAGCTTCTGGGTGAATTAATGGTGTTTTAATCATTTTTTAAAAAATCATCTTGAATCAGCCTTTGGATAAATCTCAGATTCCTAGCTTCCTTGGAGTTCACACTAGGGAAAGCTGGGGTCTTTTCCTAACAGTCCTCTGTAATCCTATTGCATTGCTACTCTTTTTAAGTATATTTTGATATAGTTTATAATTGTTTTTCAAATATATTTTAAGGCAACTGTGATGAACTTTCAAAGTAAAAGTAATTTTTATTCATCAATACAATTTTATTAGAATTGGTAAACATTTACCTATCTTCATTCATTACAAAGCTACTGCTCTAACACAACTGACACAGATCACATCTGTATTGGAAGAAATACAGACAGAAATACAGTTAGACCATGTCAATCTGAATTTTACAATCCTTTTTAATATAAAGTCATATTAGTTTTTAACTGATACACTACCAATTGCAAGACTGAATAGTTGTAAAATATTGTGGATAACCAGATGCAGATAAATGAACCAGTAAAGGTTATCATGCCTTCCTCTTAGCTGTACTAATTTTCTGTCTGCTACTCCATGTTAACTGCTTGCAAAAACTATTCACCGTCCTTTCTCTCTTTTGTTTTTTTCATTTTGCTAATTATCTCTAGAATGTTCCACTGTATTTAATTATGTTTTGCTTTCTGGCTTCCTTTCACAGTAATTACCCATACCTTACATGTTTCCTGTGTCATCTGAATCAAAATCTGTAAAGTGCATTGTATATTTTAGTAGCATTTTCATTCTCATTGTTCGAGAGAGAATGAAAACAATTAAATTACTATAACTATAATCACATTTTTTTTCTATTGAGATCAGTTTTAAGGGTATTGTCTGTATTTTGGATTTGAATTTCATAAGGTTTTCATTAAAAACAAAAAAAAAAAGTCTAGAATTCTCTGAATTAGAAGTAATTGAATTAAAATGTAATGAATTATATAAAAGGACAATGCCAGTTATATCTTTAAAGAATTTTGTATCCCAGTTACTCACAAACAATACATCTTGATACCTAAAAACATTTAAAAGTAATGCTGTTACCTAAAACTTCAGCATAAACTGACGGGGGAAAGCTAGTAAATATAAATCTACATACAGAAAAGATGCATCTGTTTTATACAGCTCTTGCCCATTTTTGGTGCATTTGCTATATTATAGTCCAAAATACATTCATTTTTTGGCCTGTGTACAGGAGACCTTGGAATAGTCCTGTTTTCCTTTATGGCTTAATATATTTTTTTCTCCTAGAAATACAGTTTCTTGATTTGAAGGTACAAGTTGTGTGTGTTTAAAGTGACTTCTCTTAAACTGAATGTTAACACCAGTTTCTGTTTCTCCTCTGCACAGTCCCTTCAGTCTGAATATGTTCAATACTAAAGCCTTGCTGCTTCGATGAAAGCTGTTCAACTCTTAATCCCATTTCTTCATGGAGGAGCAATGTTGAGGGAAAGAAACTGCTCACTGAGAGGAGAACTCTTCATCCCTAGATACATTAAAACATTAAACTAAGACGCCCAGCAGAGACTTTAAACAGCCAGAGATTTCTGATTAATGACTACTGCAAATGCACTGAAGTTAAATTTATGAAAATTGCAACAATTTTGTATACAGCTGGAAAATTTTAAAGTTGACTCTGACTTGAGGGTATTTCTAATGGATTTCAATAATACATTTATAATTACATTTGTGTATACAGTGTTACAGTATGTATGTATTAAGAAAGAGTATTTTGGTAAACTATAAATATATATAATTATGTAAAAATTAGAATATATTTTGATTTAGATTCCTTCACTTCTTTGCTACCAAAAATATATATTTTTAAATATATTTTAAGGTTTATCTACAGTGTATGAAAACATTTTATGAACAAAACCATTTTTGGTTTTATTTATGGGTCCATTGTTACCGCTTCAAGCTCAGTTTGTTTTTAGCAACTAATCTGCTTTAAGTAACTTAGTTGGAAAACTGGTTAGTTGTATCATCTGATAGAGCTTGGTATATCATCAAGTTTTCCTTTCAGCTGTCAGCTGCTAATGTTCCATATGGTCATCCTAAAAGGAACTTAAAATAGCTACTTGTGGATTAGGGAAAACCCAACATTCGTATCATCATATGTCCTCCTTTTGAAAAAAAAATAATATAGCTGCTAATTCTGCTATATTACTAACATTTTCCTTCTGATAATTTATTTTAAAGGGATGTTTTACTCTTAGCTTTTTACTTTCAGCATTGCTAAATGTGTGTACCATTTGATCTACCCTATAGTTACATTTGTGTTGTAGCAGTTTTAAAGTCTAACATAAATCAGAATTAACCTTCTGCTGTGCATTTAAACTGTGCATGAAAAGAAAGGCCAAATTCAGAACGGACATAAGCAGCGTAATTCCACTGAATTGGGTGGAGTTGCACACCTGGCCACCGTTATAAGCAGGTGTGCAAGTTGGATGGCAAAAAATGTTGCCACAGATTTGGACATGGAAGGAAAAAATTATTTGCATTACAGTTTGCAAGTGAATTAATCTTTTATAGACATTTTCTCGACTGTACTCTATTGTTAGCTAACCAGACATCCAATCAGGCTATTAATTATTGTTACACCACAAGCTAATTTCACCAGTGGTACAGACAACCTTGGACTTGTAGATCTACTTAGAGTTAATTAGGAATAAAACTTACTGAAAGCATTTCAAACAATGTTAGCAGATGAGGTTTGTAGTACTTGACAATAACAGAACTATTTCTCCTATATTTATAGGAGAAAGTGTCTTGGTGATATCATCACATACATATATGTACAAAAAAAAAGTGCTTTTGAAAAAAATGCACTAATTTGATTCTGCAATGAATGATCAGTATAATTCGGAATGCAGCAATAAAACCTAGAATTGTCAGCCTCAAATCTTTTCACTAGTTACAGAAAGATGAGGAGGAAATATTAGGCTAAACGTTGAGTCCTCATTGCTAAAGTACATTGAGTGGACTAACCTGAGTAAACATACAAGTAGGTGCTGGGAGAGGGAAGAGGGGCAGCAAATGAAGTTACGATAATTTAATGTTTTATTATGAAAAAAATCATGTTTAGATCACATTTTGACAGGAAGCAGTCATAATGAAAATCCGTATAGTTACATAAACCATGTTGAATGCAGCTATTTAAATCACTGAATAAAATTTACATGCAATAGCCTTGTGTATATGTAACATATACACACACCAAGTAGCATATGTTTGTGCGTGCATATATATATACACATAATGATATACTGTATATGAATGATTGTTAGGTTAATTGTAAGGTAATTCTACCTCCTATAAAATTGTTTGTATTTTGTTATGAATAGTTTGCCTCATAAAATACATATTTTGTTCTATTTTGAAGTGTAGACACTTCTAATCAACAATAAAAAAGAGCAATGCTTATATAAGTCAGCTGCCTCCTTTGTTCTTTCATCTCTCTTACTCAGATTTTACTCTGGCTTTTGTCAGTCATTGTACAAGAATAGAGTTGACTCTTAACTACATAATATTAAACTGCTTTTTCAAAAGACTATAATTCTACTGTTGTAGATGATGCGTTTTTAAGAGAGAATTTGAATTTCACAAAAAGATCTGGGTACAGAAAGCCATTCTCTTTCGAAAAAGTGACAGCCAGAGAGTTCACAAAAAGAAAAGGAGTACTTGTGGCACCTTAGAGACTACTCAATTTATTTGAGCATAAGCTTTCGTGAGCTACAGCTCACTTCATTGGATGCATACTGTGGAAACTGCAGAAGACATTATATACACAGAGACCATGAAACAATACCTCCTCCCACCCCACTCTCCTGCTGGTAATAGCTTATCTAAAGTGATCACTCTCCTTACAATAAGAAAAGGAGTACTTGTGGCACCTTAGAGACTAACCAATTTATTTGAGCATGAGCTTTCGTGAGCTACAGCAATCACATACATGAAGGTCGCTTCAGAGAGATTGAAGTGTTCTCCGACTGGTTTATGAATGTTATAATTCTTGACAGCTGATTTGTGTCCATTTATTCTTTTACGTAGAGATTGTCCAGTTTGACCAATGTACATGGCAGAGGGGCATTGCTGGCACATGATGGCATGTATCACATTGGTGGATGTGCAGGTGAACGAGCCTCTGATAGTGTGGCTGATGTTATTAGGCCCTTTGATGGTGTCCCCCGAATAGATATGTGGGCACAGTTGGCAACGGGCTTTGTTGCAAGGATAGGTTCCTGGGTTAGTGGTTCTGTTGTGTGGTATGTGGTTGTTGGTGAGTATTTGCTTCAGGTTGGGGGGCTGTCTGTAGGCAAGGACTGGCCTGTCTCCCAAGATTTGTGAGAGTGTTGGGTCATCCTTCAGGATAGGTTGTAGATCCTTAATGCGTTGGAGGGGTTTTAGTTGGGGGCTGAAGGTGATGGCTAGTGGCGTTCTGTTATTTTCTTTGTTAGGCCTGTCCTGTAGTAGGTGACTTCTGGGAACTCTTTCTGGCTCTTCACTTTGAGTGCCTGAGGCTGTGTTCAGTCAATAATGTAAGAATACAGTGATTATAAAAAGAACAGTACTATAATGAAATTTGTCATATGGTTAAACAAATGACCTCCATACAAGGACAATTATTAAAGGTACTACTCCTGTTCCTTCATGCTGTCAAGGTTCCTCCCCCACTCTGAACTCTAGGGTACAGATGTGGGGACCTGCATGAAAAACCTCCTAAGCTTATCTTTACCAGCTTAGGTCAAAACTTCCCCAAGGTACAAAATATTCCACCCTTTGTCCTTGGATTGGCCGCTACCACCACCAAACTAATACTGGTTACTGGGGAAGAGCTGTTTGGACGCGTCTTCCCCCCAAAATACTTCCCAAAACCTTGCACCCCACTTCCTGGACAAGGTTTGGTAAAAAGCCTCACCAATTTGCCTAGGTGACTACAGACCCAGACCCTTGGATCTTAAGAACAATGAACAATACTCCCAACACTTGCACCCCCCATTTCCTGGGAAATGTTGGATAAAAAGCCTCACCAATTTGCATAGGTGACCACAGACCCAAACCCTTGGATCTGAGGACAATGAAAAAGCATTCAGTTTTCTTACAAGAAGACTTTTAATAAAAATAGAAGTAAATAGAAATAAAGAAATCCCCCCTGTAAAATCAGGATGGTAGATACCTTACAGGGTAATTAGATTCAAAACATAGAGAACCCCTCTAGGCAAAACCTTAAGTTACAAAAAAGATACACAGACAGAAATAGTTATTCTATTCAGCACAGTTCCTTTCTCAGCCATTTAAAGAAATCATAATCTAACACGTACCTAGCTAGATTACTTACTAAAAGTTCTAAGACTCCATTCCTGGTCTATCCCCGGCCAAGACAGAATATAGACAGACACATAGACCCTTTGTTTCTCTCCCTCCTCCCAGCTTTTGAAAGTATCTTGTCTCCTCATTGGTCATTTTGGTCAGGTGCCAGCGAGGTTACCTTTAGCTTCTTAACCCTTTACAGGTGAGAGGAGCTTTCCCCTGGCCAGGAGGGATTTCAAAGGGGTTTACCCTTCCCTTTATATTTATGATACATGCATACTGAGTAGTGTCCTCCGTTCCTAACAGTATTTTTCCCAATAGTAGCCTGTGTCCACCAGAACCTCAAAACCATATGGTGATGGACTTAAGGAACTCAATCTATTTAGCTTAATATACAGAAGGATTAAGGGGTGATTGATTACAGTCTATATGGGGAACAAGTATTTGATAATGGAGTCTTCAGTGTAGCGTAGAAAGGTATCACATGATTCAATGTTGAAGCTAGACAAATTCAGACTGGAAATAAGGTGTAAATTTTTAACCATGAGGGTAATTAACCACTGGAGCAATTTACCAAGGGTTGTGGTGGATTCTCCATTGTTGGCAATTTTTAAAGAATGGGTGGTTTTGTAAAAGATCTGCTCTAGGAACTTTTTCAGGGCAAGTTCTATGGCCTGTGTTATACAGAAGGTCAGACTAGATGATCACAATGGTTCCCTCTGGCCTTGGTATCTAAGAATGCGTCCCTCATTTTACCCCTTTTGATTTTCTGTGTTTCCTCAAACACAATAGGGTTCTGGCGATTGATGTCTAGAACATTCCCTGAAGTTTTGGAATTGAGCAGTTGCGGAGTTCAAAAGTTATTGTATTACAGATGGATGGAGAAATGCCATCCAATTGAATGTATGGTCTCACAAGCTCAGCCAAATACTCCATCACTGTCCTGTTAGAGGTACAAGTACATGTTGGTTGTCCAAATGGCAGGAACACTTTAATTGATAGCTTGCTATGAAACTCAATATCTTTGGATTTTCTAAAATATGGGTCTTAAAGTACACACACTGGGGACATGTTTCCTGTTACAATTTACAAAATATCCTTCAATCACAAAGTACTGGAGCTAAGATCCTCTCTTGTCTATGACGACTGGGGATGAACCTCATGTGCAAAATTTATTATTATAACTTATGACCTCTAAATCGTGGGAAGCTTAAACAAGGTTTCACCTTGATTGTATCAGAGGTGGGGTGGAAAGGAAAGATAAGAGAGAAGCAGTGAGTAAGGTGCTGATGGAGTAAATTTTAATCATGTGGGCAGTCCCAATAACTTCAGTAGGACTACTCATGTTCTTAAAGTTAAGGACATACTCAAGTGCTTTGTTGGATCAGGGCCTAAATGTCATAGTAGTTCGCACTTGCAAGCTGAGCTCAGACCTGGAACACACTTAATTGTCATATTATCAACCACAAAAGAGAGTGTCTCTGTCAGAGAAGATCTGCTATTCCTCAGTGCAATAAACCAACGTGTACATGTATATACATACACATCAATATCCAGTCTTTTGTGAGCGTTGCAATCATTGCAACATATTTCTGTGAATTGAACTGTTTGTGTTCTCCAAGCTTCCCATCCCTCCACATGTATGACAGTTGGGTCTTACTAATATAAGAGACAATCACCCACCACTGAGCAATGTGACATAGTATTTGGAAATACACTATAATGTTAAGAAAATGCACATTCTATAGTATTAACATGATAGAGAAGTTAAGTTATGCACTGTTGGTGTTTAAAATACACGTGTTCTTTAATTTTACATTGACATAAAATAAAATTTCGACAGTAGACTGGGGAAAGCAACCAGAACTGGCTGGAGGTTGTATCAGCCCCTCCACCTGGTGGTGAGCAGCCATTATTTGTAAATTGGGCTTGTGATTTAGATGGCATCAATAATGAAAAGTGTGTGTTTCAAGCTTTACTCCATGCAGCACATGCGACAGCTTTTCAGATGTGGACCTTGCTGTGCTGCTCCATACTTTGTCACCTTGAGACTGGTCACATTAGAGTAATCTAAGATGGAGCTGCCCCTCAAGGATGTGGCAGCCATCTGTGGGCTTCAGTGTGAAATTCAAGATGGTAGTTTTGACTTTTGAAGTCCTAAATGGTTACTTTAGTCCAGGGTCACCTTTCTTTTCCATAATACCATCGCTGTGATTAGTGGAGACGCTAGAGCTGGAGATCCCTGGCTGTAGGGAAGGATGCTGCCAGGGTGCTCTCTGTGAAGGCTCCTGCTCTATAGTCTACAAAAAGGTTTTATAATGAGCACCATAGTAGCTGAACACCATCAAGTAGAGCATTAAGTAACATGACCGATATCTGCCACTTGTGCTTTGTTCTCTTATCCTCTCACCAGGGGGAGAATTGTGTGTGCAGTGAAATGTTTTATTCTCATAGGGCTTTTTGGTGGGAGGGGGGTTGTGTAATGTGGCAAATTGTTGGCACGATTATGATGGGTCCCACGCTTCCTCTTCTTGTGGGGGCGGGGCGAGGGTTCAGAGTGCAGTTTCCTGCCCCTAAACTAGGGTATCTACTGTCCCACTAGTAACCCAGAGAAGGGTAGTGGAGAGGGAGGGACCCGGGCCTGCCCTCTACTCCAGGTCCCAGCCCAGGGGCCCTAGGGATAGTGGCAAACCACTTGAACCAGTGCTTTCTTCCCCTGGGCTACTTCCCTCTCCTGCTCTTCAGCTTGTGGGGCATCCTGCCCTCTCTCTGAACAAGCTGGGTGTCTCTTTACCTAGGGTCTTGGTCTTCTAGCCAGCCATGGCTCTTCTCCAAACTCTCCTCTACTTCAACTCCTCCAAACTGCACTCTGCTCCAACTCCTTCCCCTGGCTGATTGAAACAGGGGGTTTTTATCAGGTGACTGGCTTCAGGTGCTCTAATTGGCTTCAGGGGCTTTTAATTAATCTATAAAAAACCTTTCTTCCCTCTACAGGGAATAAGGCTTCTCCTCATCCTGGAACTTACATATCTCTCCTATATCATTCTAATGCTGCCTTCTGGCCATGCTGTATCACAGTAAGTATGGGCTGTAATGCGTTTATATTGGAGAAGGCAAGTCCGAAAAATGCTCTTTGCTCTTGGGCTGGAAGATGATGATGTTTGTAATGGTCTTTGGTTCCTATGGGAGTTTGTTCCATTGTGTTGGGCCAGCCTCTAATAAAGATCTGTCTTCTGCACAGATGAAATGTTGCCTACAGCCTTTGCCCTGGAGCTTTAGGGATTCTTTTAAATATCCTGGGCCTAGGCTGTTGAGCACTTTGAAAATAAGAAATGTGGCCTTGAACTTGACTTGATATTCTATGGGAAGCCAGCTTAGGGAGCAGAGGAGAAAATATTTGATGTGTTCATAGTATCCAGTGTTGGTGAGATGTGCTGCAATGTTTTGTACCAGGTAGAGTTTCCTAAAGGCAGAAGGCTTCATGCCCAGATATGTCTCAGTGCTGTTGTCCAGACAGGAGGTGGTGAAGGCGTGAATAACTGAGATCAGGTCACCATCTGCCAGAATAAGATGGAATAAGATGGAGTCTCGTAGCCATCTGAAGATGGTAGAAAGTATTAATTGTGGATGTTGCGATGTCAGAGCTTAGCATCTGTGAGGAATCTAGGAGCACTCCTAAACTAGGGGCTGAATTGACCAATTGCAGGTCAACCAAAGGAGATTGTACTGTGGCTGCAAACTCATCACAATGCTTTCTGCTGCCCACTTGCTCCAGTTCAGCTTCAACCAGCTCTTCTTTGTCCATGAGTTGATCTCATCCAAGCACAGGGCCATCTTGGTGGCAGTGGTCTGGTCATACGGATGGATCCACGGATTCCAAGGCCAGAAAGAACCTAAGTGATCATCTAATCTGACTTCCTATAAAACGCAGGCCACAGTACTTCCGCAAAATAATTCCTAGAGCAGATCTTTTAGAAAAACATCCAACCTTGATTTAAAAATTGCCAGAGATGGAGAATTCACTGTGACCCTTGGTAAAATGTTCCAATAGTTAGTTACTCGCTCCATTAAAAATGTACACCTTATTTCCAGTATAAATTTGAGAAGTTTCAACTGGATCACCTTTCCCTGCCAGACTGAAGACCCCATTGTTAAATATTTGTTCCTCATTTCGATACTTATAGACTGTAATCAAGTCAGCCCTTAATCTTCTCTTTCCTAAGCTAAATAGATTGAGCTCCTTGAGTCTATCACTATAAGGCCTGTTTTCTAATCCTTTAATTATTTTCATGGCTCTTTTCTGAACCCTCTTCAATTTATCAACATCCTTCCTGAATTCTGGGCACCTTAACTGGACACAGTATTCCAGTAGCAGTCACACCAGTCCCAAATATAGAGGTAAAAAAACCTCTCTATTCCTAATCATGATTGTCCAGTTTATGCACCCCAGGATTGCATTAGTTCTTTTGGCTATTAGCATCACAATGGAAGCTGAAGTGAAGCTGATTGTTCACCATCACCCCAAAAGGATAAGTAGAGCTGAGTGTCATTTGCATGTTGCTGGCAGTATATCATCTGACCAGTTCACATGGTGGTTGCATGCAGATATTGAATAGGTACGGCAAAGGAGTTGATCCTTGTGGAGCTCCACAAGTAAGAGAGTGTTTTGTATATGTCTAGTAATGGAAGTGCTGTTTCTGGTCATTACTCATTGGGTGCCTCTCTCCAGGGAGAATTCAAATCATTTTAGCACATTTCCTTAGACTCATGGCACCTCTCTCAGGTGGGACAGCAGTATCACATGGTTGACAGTGCTGAACGTTGCAGAAAGGTCCAGGAATATGATGATGAATGTCTGCTCTCCATCCATTTATAGCAGATCATTCATCAGTGTCACTAAAGAGGTTTAAGACCCGTATCTTGGCATGAAGCCAGATTGTGCCATGTCTAGGATATTAGCTTCAGTTAGATAAGCTTATAGTAGCCTTTGGCTAGCTTCTCTAGGAGGTTGCTTGGGAACAGGGGTTTTGATACTGGGTGGTAGCTGGCTAGTAGCTAGCAAGTGCAAACTACTACTACATTTAGGTCCTGATCCAGCAAAGCACTTAAGTATGTTCTTAACTTTAAGAACATGAGTAGTCTTATTGAAGTTAGACTATTGTGTGCTTGATGGAGAGGAATGGGCTTTCCCGATGAGGCATTGGCTATTTTGGTCATGAATGATACCAGTTACTTTTGACTCACTTTCACAGGAAAGTAAAGGTATAGGTTAGATTCACAGTTCACGGCTTTTTGGATATCGCGTACTGGCTGATGAGCGAATGTACTGCACTCCAGAAACACAGGCACGCTGATGTTGCTGGGTACCACAAATCTGGAAGGTGCTCCCCACAACACTCTGCACCCTTTAAGACATATTACAAAGCAGCTGTGTTGTCTCTACATGCATATGGATCCCCAATGCCGGGGATAACCTCAGCTGCGGAGATACAGCCAGTCTTCATTCCCTTTGTGCCACTGTGGTGAAAAGACTGAATCTCTGGCTATCCCTTTTTCATCCCCATGCCACTCCCGATAACCCTCAGATAGACCATAGAAAGGGTTTGTGTGGAATTAACACCAGTTCGTGATGTCGAGTATGGAACTTGCACTTGTTTATATCAGGTTCCTGCTTCTGGAAACCTCGTCATGTGCTTTCAGTAGGATTATTCGTGGGAGTAAGGGCTGCATGGTCAGGATCCATGTTTATAACACTAAACTGTTCACAGTGAAGAGTCGTGATAGAACCAGAGCAGAGGCTGTGTAATAGATTTCCGTGTATTCCACAGTCACATTTCCTTCCCCCGACCAAAATTATATGCATTTGGGGCTTAACTCCCTAAAATGAAAAGTTTTTTCTTTTGACAAGGCATCCTATCTAATAAATGAGGTGGGGGGATTCATTTAAAGAGCAAGTTGCTACTAGAAACCTGCTCTAAAATTATGCTTTAAAAAAAATGTTTATAGATGCACAGAAACCTTCCTAACAATGTGAATCAGAAGAAATCCGTTAAAGTGAATAGTTAGCACGGGAGTTTCTACCCCAGATGGACTGTGTTTCAGAGGCAGGCAAATGAAGTCTATCCACGTCTGTAAAGCTCACTGAGGATGAAAGGTGCTGTGTAAATATAAGGTGGTATTAGAACCATGGAGCTGCTGAAGTAGGGGGAAAATCAGTTGGTGTAAGCGCAGGATTTTCAGAGCAAGCCGGAGGGGGGGTTTCTCCTGTTTTTGCAAGTAGGAAATCTGCTGAATAATTCATGAAGAGCGAAAGGGCTGAATTTCCAGGAGTGAGGTACGGTGTACATACTGTAGTGCAGAAAAAAGCTGCAAGGCTTCATAGCAGCTGCTGCTGCTCTTCTTGCTGTTGATTGCAGAGTGCTGCTTCTCTTGGTATTTTCACAGCTGGAGCATCCTTGCTACTGCCTGCCCTGAACCATCCTTGCTTGATGCATGCTCTGAGCCACCCCTGCTAGCTGCTGCCCTGGACCTGCCCTGGATCACCCATTGCTAGCTGCCTGCTCTGGATGTTGCTAGCTGCCTGCTCTGAACCATCCTTGCTAGCTGCCTGCTTTGGATTTTGCATGCTCTGAAACATGCCTGCTGCCTGCTACCTGCTGTGAATCCTCCTAGCTGAATGCTCTGGCTTCTGTCTGCTACATGGTCTGTGTCTCGGCTTCACAGCCTCCTGACCAGATAAGGATGGGATTTGCCCAGAGGAGTTGAAGCTGAGCTGCATTCAACAAGATGCCCAACCTTTCGTCCTCTTCTGTCTGGAGTCCAAGCTCCTCTCTGCTGCTACTGTGTGAAGAATCCACGGGGACCAGAATCTCCTTGTCTCTCATCTATTCACTGTTAGCCCTTGTGGGGACCTTATCCAATGTGACGGTCATTTACCTGGTCTTCTCCTTCAAGAAGCTACAGACCACCAGCAATGCCTTCATCGTGAACGGCTGTGTAGCTGACCTGAGTGTCTGTGCCCTCTGGATGCCGCAGGAAGCGGTGCTGGGGCTGTTGCCCCCTAGCTCCTCCTCTGCTCATTCAGCAGGATACAGGCTGCTGCGGGATGGGCTCCTTGGCCTTGGCCTCACTGTCTCCCTGCTCTCCCACCTGCTGGTGGCCCTCAACCGGTATGTGCTGATCACCAAGGCACCCAGCACTTACCTGGCACTTTACCAGCAGAGGCGCACAGGGTGGATGATCGGACTTTCCTGGGCACTTGCCCTGCTCTTGGTGCTGCTGCTGCCTGGGCTCTGGACACAATGGCTGTCACAGCAGTCATCTCAGCGGGAGATCAGCAGTGCCAGCAACAGTTCACACTACACTGCCCTGCTGGTAGCACTGGCCGTGCTCAGCCAGACCATGCTGCTGCTCCATTGCTACCTGGGCATCGTGAGACGGGTGCGGGTCAGTGTCAAACGGGTCAGCGTCTTCAACTTCCACCTCCTGCATCAGCTGCCCTTCCCTGCTGCCCCACTGCCTGCCCGCCGGGTTCAGCGGCGCCTCAGCAGTGTCTCCGTGCTGCTCCTGTGCTGTGTCTTCCTTCTGGGCACCCAGCCTGTGGTCTGGGTGAGCCTGCTAGGCTTCTTCCTGCAGTCCGTACCCCGGGCATTGCAGGTGACCAGCTGGCTGCTCTTCTGCTCCCTGTCTGCATTCAACCCATTGCTCTATACCTGGAAGAATGAGGAATTCAGGCGCTCTGTGCGCTCAGTGCTGCCCAGAGGAGAGACCCCAGCTGTAACTGTGGCAGCAGCAGCTGCTGCCTTCCCCACGGTGTCACTGCCTTGCCAGGAACAGTTGCGGCAGGGTACCAGAGTTGAGAGCCTGGGGAACCTAGTGCTCCAGTGATCTGCTTGGGGATTGCATTCACTTCCAGGGGTGGCATTTGACACATTTGGGATGAGTGTGAGTGTAGATGACTCACAGGACTGCACAGCAGAATCCTCCACTCCCTATGGGAAAGACGTTGAACGCTGCCTTACAGACACAGCCAGGTTAAAATGTATATCAAACCAATTTCCTTCCCTGTGTAATCGACATCACCAGGGATTTACATGAGATGAAAGCATTTTATACCTCTAAAGCCCCTATGTCATGCTGTTAGTTTCTCTTTTGCATTTCTCTCAGCTTGGACAATGCCACTTAGACTTGTTTATGGTCGGTTTCACTTCACTCTCTGAGTCTTTTACTTTAGCAGGATGTTTCTGTGTTCGGGTTGCAGATGTAGTCTTGTAAAAATATTTCCAGGGAGACTCTTCTACAGGGTCTGGGGCTGCTCAAACCCCTTCACCATAGGCTGGTGCATCATAGGCAGATTTAAATGAGGGCCTCAGGGTTCTAGACAGGCACCCAGAAGTTGGGATAGTGTTGCAAACCTGGGGCAGCCCCCATAACCCTCCATCCCACAAACCCTCAGCACAGCCGCTTGGGTGGGTGTCCCTGAAATGTGTTTGGAGAAGGGCAGCAGGTTCACTCCTCTGCTTGCAACTTAAAAGGAGGATGTTATGCCCATTCCCTTTCCTCCAGTTTCTTCCCTCTCCCTGAAGGTCTGTGGGGCTTCTCCATCTTTCTCTCCCTGCCCACCCCTTTGAGGTTCCTCTTTCCCTTCCTATTGAAATCCTATTTCTCTACTCTTTTTTTTAATCCCTCTTCTTCTGTGAATTAGTTTTTTTTTCTCCTTCTGTGCCACCAAATTTGCCCTCTCCCCCAAGTTTTACTCCCTGCCCCCTCTTTTTTACTGCAGCAACAGGGAGGCTGAAAGTCTCTGGTCAGCACAGCTAGGGGACTAGGAGATGGGGAGTTGGTGTTCGTCACACCTGCTCTGTAGCCTGGGACTTCTCACCCCCGCCTCAGCCTTTTCTGCTGGTGCCTTTAGTGCACAGAGGCAGATAAGCCCTCAGCCACAGGCTGCAGCCTGCCTTCCCTGCACAGCATTATCTAATTGCTGCAATTTTTTTTTTAAATTGCCTGTCTGGTGCAAAAGTTAGATCCTGCAGGACTAGCTTTAGAAACAAGGACAATCCTAGCCAAATTGGGATAATTGGTAAATATGCTTCGGCATGTAATTCCTTTCTTAAAAAAACCAAGGCGTTCCAGTGAAATAAACACCCATCCGAACACCTCTACCAAAGACCTCTAGTGAGGAACCGCTTTGCAAATGCTTGTTTCTTATAAAATGTAAAGAACCCTGACAGTATCTCTTTAAAGTGACCACAATGCTCACTCCATAATGCTCACTCAATCCAAATCCCACCATTCCCAATGCACTGGAGATGTTTATGCAGAAGTTAGTTACTATCTCCCACAATCTAAGGAATCCAAGAACTGCTTCTGTTAGCTCCCACTTCTCTCCTATGCTCTCCAAGAAACATCCTCCTTGTACTTCCCATTGGAGGTATCAGGGATGGAGAGGAATAAATTACATGCTGAAACTCTTATATTAATGGAGAAAAGTCTGTTTTTTAACATAATTTGCTTTGGATTTTTTTGGACAGCTCTTTAAATAAAACAAATTTTGACACCTATCTCTGCCTTGGGAAATTCTCTTTGATCAAAATATCCTACAGGTTCTCTCTCTGTTTATAGTATTATAATCTGTCCAACTATTTATTTTCTTGTGTTAGTAGTTCTGGCATATAGCTCATGACAGCACAAATAATGAATTAAACGTTGGGTAAGTGATGTAGCTGCTCTATCACAGCAGCAGCATCCAGAGGTGTTAAGGTCATCTGTCCACCACCAAGACGATGAAGAGGGCAGTCCATAAGCAGATGGCACACTGTTTGTTCTGGGGTGCCAAGCCCACAGGGGCGGGTCAGGAAGCTCAAGAAACCCCAACGGTAAAGACGTAAGTTAAACCTCCCATGACCCAGGAAGGTTGTGTCTGATGTACTGTCCAAAAGACTCAGGAAAGGAGCACCTTGACTTTAATTGGCCTTTCTGATGTGGCTTTGAGATGAAATTGTGAAGTAAGCTGACTTGCTAGTTACCTGTGTGCAGTAATGTGACCAGGGCCCTGCCTTCAAACCTAATCCCTGGAGAAGCAGTGACAGCCAGGATAGGGAGGTTGGAAACTGGAGTTGTCCAGGTCACATGAGTGGTGATACGAAGGGCAGAGTTGATAGCTGAATCCAGCTTGCCACAGTGATGACTGGAGCCCCATTCTACCACCAAGAGTTCAGCAGGTGCGATAATTAGGGCGTGTTAGTTTAGTCAATTGGATACAAAACCACAGTAGTGTTACAAAGGGATTTTACAGTTTGGGCCAAGCTGGAGACCAGAGACACAGTGGATGGATTCTCTAGTATTTTAGGGGGCGGGGGCACTAAATCCTCCCACTCAGGATACAGAGTGGCAATGGAGCTTTCTGGTAGCCGCTACTGCAACCTCTACACTTCTTCTGACAGTGGACGTAAAATCCTCTATTTTACCTCCTTTCAAAAAAGCAATTAAAAAGCTCCCTTTTCCCACAAGGACTGTTGTCGTAATGCCGTCCTGTGGAGATGCTAGGTTATAATGTGAACATTATCATCGCAGGTGCTGTCTTGCAATGAGTGCTGATGGTAGCCCCTTCCCAAGTCCATCGGTGTTGCTCATTCAGACTGCCAGAGTTGCTGCAGAGCAATACAATGCACTTCTTCCCACAACTCCACGTACCGTTTGGTTTAGCAAGTTGTCTCCATTGATTGCCTAAATCTTGCAGGCTAAGAATACAGTACGGAGCTTATGTATGTGTGTGTGATCTTAACAAAGGTACAACTACATCGATTTTAATGTGGTGGGGACCAGGAGTGAAAACTCATGAGTCATGCAGCTATGCGAGAGGAAGAGCAGCAAGATGGTAAGACCTTGGGGAAGGGATGATAAGACAGCCTCCTCTTCATCTGCTGTGGCTACAGCAACTGAAAAGTTTGCAGTTTACAAAGCTCTGTGAACTTTGCTTCCCTCAGCTCAGATGGTTTGCTTTGAAGTACGCTTGAATGGCCCCTCTGCTACAGCAAGACCCATGGCGTGTATCCTGTGCTCAGCTGAAAGGCTAAACTGGTAGATATGGGGCCTACTGAGCCTTCCGGGGAGGAATAAGAGGGAACAGGGAGGGAGATCCTTGGGTCTTCTCCTCCCACCCAAAATATGTCACTTGGCTTCTATGTGAAAAGAAAGAGTGAAAATCATGTGAAATGGGAGACCACAGATTGTTGTACATGAAACGCTAACCACAGATCTGTCTGAGACTATTAACATTGTTATAGAGGCCAGAGTGCTCACCTGACAGACTCAGTGGGACTAAGAGGAGAGCAAGGTAACATGAGTATAGAATGTCTGTGCTTCACCACCACTATTCCCATCTTTTCAGCACCCTCTCTGGGGGAGCGGGAGATCCACTGTGTCTCTGCTGCACCCTCTCTGCCAAATGTGTCACCATCCTTCTTGCTAGCGAGGGCTGGGAGGAATCTCTCTCCAGTGGTCCCTCTTGAGCACTGCCAAGTACTCTGCCACCCAGGGCTGAGCACTCTGTCTAACCACTGCTAGATTCATTCCCACCACAGTAAAACAATCCTAGAGCCCAAACCCACAAGAGCTGAGCAGCTTAAATTCCCACTGAATCCATGGAAGTTGAAGACACTCGGCACTTTGCAGGACTGGGCCCACAAATAGAAGAGCAAATGTTAAATGAATAAACAAATCAGCCAACCAAATCCAAGTACTGTATTCACAAGGGAAGAAAGCTGTCTTGTGTTTAAAGCAGCACCATGTTTGGGCTCAAACATCCACCACAAGAAAAATTGGAGGCAGCTGGCTTTAGTCCTTTCTGGAATAATGCTGCTGATTAAATCTAAAATGCTTGTTTGTTTTCATAGGGCAATATTTGAAACCCAAGCTTATTTAATTTACATTTTAAATGACAATTGTCATGTACAGAACTCCTATCTCCTAAGAGCTGCACTTGGGATTTTTTTCAGATATAGGTGCTATGTATTAAATTCCACAGAACAGTTGGAAAGCCTTTGGAAACTTCTGAGGCAATTACATTTGATTGCTAATCTTTGAGGATGCGTCTTTAGACATTCAGGTGACCAGAAAATAACATTAGATGACAATTTTGTTCTGTGCAAAGAAATTACCATAACATAATTTGTCTTAATTTCAGATCTCTCTTCCCCTTGTGAAATTACTGCTCAGAAAGATCATGTATTCCTTGACCCAGAGCTAAGCGCTTTGTCTTCCTACAGTATAAATAACCCATGGCCAGTGACATTATGCGCTTCCCAACACTGACTTAGTGTACCGGGCCAGCCTTAGGGGCAAGTGAGCAGGTGAGTTCTTTGGTTGCCAACTTCTGGGGGCATCACCTCGCTCTGCCACTAAGCTGTGTTGGAATTTTTGCTTAGCTGGCCAAGGGTGGGAGGAGCACTGAAAATGTTTTCCATTCTCGGCAGCAGAAACACCAAAGGCCAGCCCTGCTAGTATACTGGTGTGCTCTAGCACTCGCGTCATCACCTCTGGGATGAGAAAGTAGATCAGACTCCCATTCACTCCTTGGCATCTCTGCTATGCTGTATACAACTTGATTGATTCCACCGATCAGCCATTAGACTTTTGTTCACTACTGACCTGCCTCTGTCCCATTCAAATACTAACCTACACGTGAAAGGCTTTTCAGAGCTGATTACTATTCCAAATGCCTGAGCCAGCCAGTCTTCCAAGATGTGTAATTCAATGCAGTGGGAATCCCAGCAGATAAACAGGCAACGTTCTCCATTGCTGTGACACATCATGACCCAAAAGCTGGTTTTGAGCATGGCCTAAAGAATCCTACTACTGATTCAGAAGCACCATTTTTGGTTTGGCCATTGAGGAATCCACCCTTTCCCTTAGGGCCCCTGCTCTTTGGAGATGGCTATAATTGTGAGGGGAGAGTGTGATGCCAGAGGCTAGAGCCAGGGCTGCTCTGTGAATCAGCTTGAAGGGGATGTACATGTGACCAGCCATCCCCAACCCCCTGGAGACTAAGTGCCACAAATCAACATTCATAAGGAGCTAGCAAGAGACCCCAGTTAACCTCTTGACTCAGGTAGCTGCTAGCACAACGTGATCTTTGCTCCCAAGCTGCCAAACTGGTGCTATTTTTAAAACGTTCCCGTATAGATTAATTTCAAATAAAGCAGTTCAAGTGCAGCATCTTGTTAAGGAAAAATTGCAAATAAAAATGACAACATATAATTTCCACATCCCTTTCATCCGAAAATGTGCAAATAGATTATTGCAGCTTTGGTTAAAGTCAAAAGTCCTGTCTCCAAGTGACAGAAACCAAAGGCTTTTCTCTTCACTGTTCTCTAATGTGTAAAAAACTGTTCTATTTTTGCTCTTTCACTCCATTCTTTCCCATGCATTCTGGTTATTTTACCACTCTCTCCCACGCCACCTCTTTATTTCTCTTCCAGATCGTTAAAGTCTTTACTGCAAGTTTCTACGCTTAGAAAAAAGCATTTGTTGTGTATGCTCAGGGGACTTGGATGAGGCTGTTTGTACTAAGTGGATGGTGGAAGACTGACATGCACATGATAAATAAGAAACTAAGGGACAAATCCTTGATCCATGGATGTATAAACAGGGTGACAGAGGTGAATTTACCTCTGTGTGCAGCATTGATGAGACCAGTACTAGAATACCGCATCAGTTCTGTGGTCCACATTTTGAAAAGGATGTTGATAAATAGAAAAGGTGCAGAAAAGAGCCACAGAAATTATTCAAGAGCTGAAGAAAATTCCTTACAGTGAGAAACTTAAAGAGCACAATCTGTTTAGCTCACCAAAGAGAAAACTGAGAGGTGACTTGATTACTGTGTATCAGTGCCTTCACAGGGAGAAAATACAGGGTACTAAAAGGCTCCTTAAACTAACGGAGGAAGGCATAACAAAAACCAATGGCTGTAAGCTGAAGCCAGACCAATTCAAATGAAAAATAATACACAATTTTTTCAGAGTGATTAACCATTGGAACAGACCACCAAGGGAAAGGGGGGATTCGTGATCTTTTGATGTGTTCACCTCAGGACTAGAGGCATTTCTGGAAGACATTCTTTAGTTGAACATAAGTCACCAGGCTCAGTATAGGGGTAACTAGGTGAAATTTTACAGCCTGTGTTATACAAGAGGTTAGACTGGTTGATCTAATGCTTCCTTCTAGCCTTAAAATCTGTTTTTAAAGTCCTGCTTTGTGGATGTGGACAGCCCCTAGCAATGGAAGTACAGTTCTGCTATGCAAGGGTAGGCAGGAATGTGGGGGAAGAGGGGTTATGTACCCCTTGTCTAGTCCACAGTTCATCTCAGTGGGCTTCCCTGAATGTCAGTGCACAGTGGTGTGGTAGGCAGAGGAGTGGAGCAATGTAGGGGTGGGGTGGGAGGATATGATAGTACATAGATTCTTTTTTTCACCTGCTCCCGACAAAGGAATACAGCAGAGCCATGGAGGCTGCTATTTTGGCTGCAGGGCAGCTCCATCATGCCCCAGGGGAGGACTCTTATCCAGGCATTGCACTACTGATGGAGATGCCCAGATAGGTGTTCAGGCCATGCATGGGATGAGAAGGTATGGAACTAGACACACACTTTTTAATAAAAATTAAAAGGGCCTCAAGACTGACCCAATAGTGATTCCTGGCTTTGCACCTTGAGTTTCAGCACAGAGAATTTCCCCTCCAGAGCAGATAACTGCATACCCCATGCAACACACTATGTTTACAACCTGTAGCTCCTTGAAAAAACTGCTAAAAATATGGCAATTAGCCTTTAGAACTGTGTTGCTGAGGGAGAGGGCCCGTGCTGTGAGATGGGCATGATCTGTACCTGGGGAGCTCAGGCAAAGCAAGAGAACCTGACAGAACAAAACTCTTTTCTTGGGCTTATTTTAACCACCTCATGACAGAAACCCCTTGGATACTCAAGTACAGCTGAAAGAGTGCCAAAAAATAAAACCAGAGTTCCTGGGATTCCTTAAAGTTCTTTGGTCTGGCAGCTTTATGAGCCATTATCCTCAGCCTTGAGGTCTTTCCTGTTCTTTTCAGAGGGGCAGCTGAAGAAATCCAAGCTTATTTTTCACTACAAAGAAAGTATTCCATTCTCCTCGCGTGGGATGAGAAATATGAACAGCTCTTACAGCCGAAATACTACGGGATAAGAACCATGAATGGTGTTACTGTCAGTGTGAAAGGTTTAGATATGCGTTACCAAAACAGGCATGTTAATGGTACAAAGGAGCACCATCCATAGATTACAGGGGTGAACAGATACAGCAGGAACGTACAACCTTTGAATCCTATCAAATGGAGGTATTGAGACCCCTTTGTTTAATGATTAGTCAGTGTAACTATTAAGCAGTGTTTGCCTCAAACTCTTCCCATTGTTAGAAGGTGTTGATTATCTTAGGAAATGGTTAAGTGGGTTCTGGTGACTCAGTGCGGGAGGTGACTTATTACCCCATCTGGATATAGAGGAGGTGGGAGTGGTTCTGTAGGGGAGGGAGAATCTGGTGTGTTGGCTGAGTGGTCCTGAGGGAAGAACTCTAAGAGCAGCCGAAGCTGGAAGAAAGGTCTGATCTTTATTATTTTATTGCTATTTTGTCAGTGAAGCCAAACCCCAGATCCATGTTTGTGGAGTAGCTTTGGAAAGGTGTCTGCTCACACATGGCTTCTGAAAAACCTAGGGTACCTACCTGCCATAGGACCCACTCATTAGAGAGCAGGTCTGCGGTATTACAGAGGTACAAATACAAACGTGGCTGAGGCAAGAACCATAAAAATCTTGATCTTTTCTGAAGGTAATTATGAGGTGGAGGCTGAATGCCACTCTTAGAGTGGAAAAAATTGTAAATTTACCAACATTACTTCTCATTAATATATTATTAAAGGCAGGTGGCAGCCAGAATTCATTAAGCCGCAGGATGACAGTGCACACCATGCTCCTCTTGTGCTCCACCTCAGTCACACAGCTAAGTGTCCCCTTTGCTTCCTTCTCCCACTCTTGTCTCCGTGCCGTCTTCTCTGATGCTCCCTATTACTGGAACTCCCCTTCCTTTCCTTACCCAGCATGTCTCTACCCTTTCCTTCACATCTTTCCTTAAAACACCTCTTCCATGATCCTATAAACTTTACTCTCCATTCAGAGAAGAGTTGACATCACAGTTAACCACTTTGATTTCTGTTGCATCTCAGATCTCTTTATCTGGTCAGATTAGAAGCCCTTCCATGTAGGTGTCTTGGCTTCTGCAAAGTGCCTCCTTCAGTTTTGTGCTATATGAATAATACATAACTAGTAAAAGGGTGGTAGGAAGAGGAAGGTCTTGCGGGAGCTGAAATACTGGTCAGGCTCCACTGGGACTCTCCCAAGGTTTGTATATTTTAATTCTTTAGTGGGCACGTTTGAGGTGACTCCATTCTTTGAACAAGCTTCTCCCCTTATACTGTGGGAGGGACTCTCATAATCAACCAGTAGTAGCTGGAGAAAATTATTATATATTCCCATGGCTAGTAAACAGCTTCTGTTTATGAACTTGGCTGTGCTGTGTATGATACCAGGCAGTGCAATGTACATCTGCTAACTCCTCTCAGGAGCAAAACAGCCCCCTCTTTCCTCTGCTCTGACACCTCCCCTAGCTGTAAATTGGTATTTTCCAGTCTGTGTTATTGCACTCCTCCAGACAGCAGAGATTGGTAAAATCTGACAGGGAGTAGGCAGTAATACTGACATGTAATGGTACAGGCTCAGTACTGCTTAATGGGGCCTTATTTCATTGCGTTGACTCTTGCAGAAGACTAAAGGGCTGTCGATAGCAATCTGTAGCACCCAGATGTTTTGCACTGATTTTTAAGGCCAGGTAATGTAGTAGATCCTACGATACATTGGGGATAACAAAGCTGATATAATATGAACATGGTCTGAACAGTAAAATAAGTACAGTATATGGTGAGGAAATGAAAGCTTTCCCTGCAGGATTCTCCAGCAGAAGATCTTTTTTTGGCTCTTTGCAGTACATTACAACTGATGTGTTATTAATAGAAACAGGAGAGTGACACTAAAACACGACACTGCAGGATACATGTGAGCTGACTAGAGAGGCACAAATGATTATCTTTTGTTTCTTGTGTCATCATATATGCTATTGTACACTCTAATTTTCTTACCTTATACCTGCTGCCCGGTAGCAACCATCAGAGTTACAGTAAAGTAATTGTTGCTATCTACCCAGGCCACACAAAAGAAGAATATTTATAGTAATGTCAGAACTTTCATTGTAACCATCTTTTGTCACGTACTCATAACATACAACAAAATGCACTAAACTTTCTATACTTTGTCTCAGCAAGAGGTGAATAATTTTTGGAAAGTTTGATGAAAAATATGTCTCAGCTGTTTCTGAGTTACTGGAAGCACAAAGAAAATGAAAAAAAAAAATATCAGCCTTTTGAGACTACTTTTCCTCCCTGAACAACTGAAATGAACACAGACTCTCCAGACTGCATATGTGAATAGTCCCTTTTGAGGACTCCCAGCCCTCTGCTGCATTTTGGAATTGAAGAATTAAAAAAAAACAATTGAAAAAATTCACTTCTGAGCATGCTCAAGATAATGTGCTCTGGCGCTAGATTAGCTGGATGAAGCCCTTCTCTTTTGTGCACAATTGCCCAGATGTAACCGCAGATATTGACAGGTTTCAGAGTGGTAGCCATGTTAGTCTGTGAGTGAGGACAAAGTCACAAAGTTCAGCCACCAGGTTTGCCATGACATTATCGGGGATAGTGATACAGTATCCCTTGATACATTATCGGGGATACTGTTCCTGACGGCTTGTAGTCCATCTTTGTGTGGAATGTTATTGTAGAGGGCTTCTGTCAAGGTTCCTCCCCCACTCTGAACTCTAGGGTACAGATGTGGGGACCTGCATGAAAACCTCCTAAGCTTACTTTTACCAGCTTAGGTTAAAACTTCCCCAAGGTACAAATTAATTTTATCCTTTGTCCTTGGAATAATCACTGCCACCACCAAACTCTACCTGGGTTTACTGGGAAATGTAGTTTGGACACATCTTTCCCCCCAAAATCCTCCCAACCCTTGCACCCCACTTCCTGGGAAAGGTTTGGTAAAAATCCTCACCAATTTGCATAGGTGACCACAGACCCAAACCCTTGGATCTGAGAACAATGAAAAAGTATTCAGTTTTCTTACAAGAAGACTTTTAATAGAAATAGAAGTAAATAGAGGTAAAGGAATCACCCCTGTAAAATCAGGATGGTAGATACCTTACAGGGTAATTAGATTCAAAACATAGAGAATCCCTCTAGGCAAAACCTTAAGTTACAAAAAAAGACACACAGACAGAAATAGTCATTCTATTCAGCACAATTCTTTTCTCAGCCATTTAAAGAAATCATAATCTAACGCATACCTAGCTAGATTACTTACTAAAAGTTCTAAGACTCCATTCCTGGTCTATCCCCGGCAAAAGCAGCATACCAACAGACACAGACCCTTTGTTTCTCTCCCTCCTCCCAGCTTTTGAAAGTATCTTGTCTCCTCATTGGTCATTTTGGTCAGGTGCCAGCGAGGTTACCTTTAGCTTCTTAACCCTTTACAGGTGAGAGGATTTTTCCTCTGGCCAGGAGGGATTTTAAAGGGGTTTACCCTTCCCTTTATATTTATGACAGCTTCCACATCCATAGTGGCCAGGGTGTTGTTTTCTGGAAGATCACCAATGGATTGTAATTTCCTTAGGAAGTCAGTGGTGTCTCAAAGATAGCTAGGAGTGCTGGTAGCGCAGGGCCTGAGGGGAGAGTCTACATAGCCAGACAATCCTGCTGTCAGAGTGCCAATGCCTGAGATAATGGGGTGTCCAGAATTTCCATGGATCTTGGGGAGCAGATAGAATACTTTGAGACTTTGTCCTCACCCACAACTATTTCACATTTGGGGACAATATATACCTTCAAGTCAGCAGCACTGCTATGGGTACCCGCATGGCCCCACGTTATGCCAACATTTTTATGGCTGACTTAGAACAACGCTTCCTTAGCTCTCGTCCCCTAATGCCCCTACTCTACTTGCGCTACACTGATGACATCTTCATCATCTGGACCCATGGAAAAGAAGCCCTTGAGCAATTCCACCATGATTTCAACAATTTGCATCCCACCATCAACCTCAGCCTGGACCAGTCCACACAAGAAATCTACTTCCTGGACGCTACAGTGCTAAAAAATGATGGTCACATAAACACCACCCTATACTGGAAACCTACTGACCGCTATACTTACCTACATGCCTCCAGCTTTCATCCAGACCACATCGTACGATCCATTGTTTACAGCCAAGCTCTAAGATACAACCGCATTTGTTCCAATCCCTCAGACAAACACCTACAAGATCTCTATCAACCATTCTTAAAACTAAAATACCTAGCTAATGAAGTGAAGAAACAGATTGACAGAGCCAGAAGAATACCCAGAAGTCACCTACTACAGGACAGGCCCAACAAAAAAAGTAACAGAATGCCACTAGCCATCACTTTCAGCCCTCAACTAAAACCTCTCCAGCGCATCATCAAGGATCTACAACCTATTCTGAAGGACGATCCCTCACTTTCACAGATCTTGGGAGACAGGCCAGTCCTCACTTACAGACAGCCCCCCAACTTGAAGCAAATACTCTCCAGCAACCACACACCACACAACGAAAAGACTAACCCAGGAACCTATCCTTGCAACAAAGCCCGTTGCCAACTCTGTCCACATATCTATTCAAGGGACACTATCACAGGACCTAATCACATCACAGGACCTAATCACATCAGCCACACGTCAGGGGCTCGTTCACCTGCACATCTACCAATGTGATATATGCCATCATGTGCCAGCAATGCCTCTCTGTCATGTACATTGGCCAAACCGGACAGTCTCTACGCAAAAGAATAAATGGACACAAATCAGATGTCAAGAATTATAACATTCAAAAACCAGTCGGAGAACACTTCAACCTCCCTGGACACTCAATTTCAGACCTAAAAGTTGCAATTCTTCAACAAAAAAACTTCAGAAACAGGCTCCAATGAGAAACTGCAGAACTGGAATTAATTTGCAAACTGGACACCATTAAATTAGGCTTGAATAAAGACTGGGAGTGGATGAGTCATTACACAAACTAAAAACTATTTCCCCATGCTAATTTTTCCCCTACTGTTACTCACACCTTCTTGTCAACTGTTTGAAATGGGCCATCCTGATTATATCTACAAAAGTTTTTTTTCTCCTGCTGATAATAGCTCACCTTAATTGATTACTCTTGTTAGAGTTGGTATGGCAACCCCCATTTTTTCATGTTCTCTGTGTATATATATATATAGCTTCCTACTGTATTTTCCACTGCATGCACCTGATGAAGTGGGTTTAGCCCATGAAAGATTGTGCCCAAATAAATGTGTTAGTCTCTAAGGTACCACAAGTACTCCTTGTTCTTTTAGTAGATATTGAGATTCCTGATGTGGCAGAGGATAGTGACCTTTGTTCCCGTGATCCAGAACAGGTGCCAGGAAATAAATTTCAGACAAAAGTTCTGTAAGTTATGCTTGTATTAGACCATGGACTCCTGACAGAGCAATTTATAAGAAGGACATTTGCCACAGAATCTTTCAAAAGATATAAATTCAGGGCACGAGCCTATTCTTGTGGAGGGCAATAGCAGAACTCCCATGGACTTCAAGGACAGCAAGATGAAGACATTAAAATGTGTCTTTTTTTTCTGGTACTGTTGCTATCATCTGTTGCTTTATTATATATATGTTGCAGCCTTATTCATCCAGCCCGGAAGAACAATCTTTCTCATTGTTTTCTCACAAATCAACCAACCAACCAGCAAACAAACAAAAACTATAAGCAAATTAAATGCAAAAACTTTTGTGAATGCAACATTGAGGGCATATGTTTAAATACAGAAAGGTAGTGAAAGTAAAGTTATGGTTTTCAGAATAACAATTTTCTCTCTTAGTGCACATATAATAAATTAGATTATTTGTTAGTGCATATATTCAGCTATTGTATTTAGTAGCCTATATGCAATGTGAGGAAGTTAATTTTAGTATGAGACCTTAAACTTCAACACAGTTCAGATTACTACCATAAGATTAGAATAGCACATTCAGATTTTGGTGTCCCAATGTGATAGCAGCCATGCTGGGACATAGTTCTATTTCCTGCTCTTATCACCTGGTTTGACCATTACTCTGTATTAATAGATTTTTGCAAACAGTTTCTACCATGATTCAAAATGTTGCTATTTATTATTCTAATATGGTTGCTAATTATATTTTGACCACCAACAGTTGATTTCAAACATAAGCATAGAAAGCAATTTAAGTGCCAATTAATTCCCGTTGTGATCATGGTTCGGTGACATAGACACCTGTCCACTAGGATCGGCACTGAGACTTCATTTCACACAGGCCTTAGATGAGCAGTCAGCACATATTTCTATTAAAAATCTTTGTTTAATCATAGGGCCAGGTGATCCTTAGTGATAGGGCAAGTGCTTAGCGGTGTGGACAATGCAAGCAATTTTCAGCGATCTGTCCCACACCCTGCATTCCCAGCATAGGGACAATTCCCTCTGCAAGCTTCATAGGGACAGGGAGGAGGCTGGCTGCAGCCCACCTCCTCACTCTGGCCTTCTAGCAAGGCACAGAAATGGAAGCACCTTGAGTCATCCACCTGCAGGCCAGTGGCTAAATGCGCAAGCTGGCTCATTATTTTAAAATCTGTGCGTGTAAGGCAGCATCCTGCCACCTTTATTCTCACTGAATTGTACCTTACTCTTCAAGTAGTTCCACGGTGGAATCTGGCTCACAGTTTCTTAGTTGACCTGGGATTTTAAACACTTCCTCGCCCGCACAAAAGTTTTGCACTTCTACTTTAAGACATTAAGTGGCTAGTAGAAAACCAAGGGAAATCGGGCAGTTCCAACTTAAGTCTGTCAGCAGCTGAAGCCCAAAGCCTGGCTGGACAGTAGCACAGAGAGGCTAATTACATTCACATGGTGGTAATACTGTGTGGGGAATGGATCTTGTTCTGTGATGAGACACCGCAGGAAATTTCCCTCCACGGCCGAAAGAACACCCGAAGGAATGAAGAGAGCATGGTCAGGAGGGTAAAATGGATATTGTTTATTCTTGGCCCAAGGGAGCTGCTGGGGGGGGGGGGGGGGGTCAGGCAGGCCCAGACTTGTGGCGAATTCAATCTACTGTTGTACTATCATTCTTTGAAATGGAGAGCAGGCTTCATCAAGAAGGCTGGATTTGCTGTTGTGCATGTGAGAATAGGCAGGCCCTGGATATGTTGTAAAGACTAAGGAGAGGCAAAGACAGTTTCTGTTCACCACCAGCAGTTTTGAATGTATTGCAGACTCTTGCTGAACACGTAGAAACTCTTTGCACAAAAAGGGTTCCCATCTTGGCAGGCTTATTCCAGGGGGATATTATAGATTCTCGTGGTGACAGTTGGTTTAGCTTCCATCTTACAGGTATCCGGACTACCAGGGGCAGAGAGAGGTCCCACAAAAACCCAGTGGGTCACTGCAATGAGAGGTCTCGTCCCTTTAGCTCATGCTGGTCCTCATGCTCTTTCTTGCCTTGTAGGAAGATTTGCACAATCTCTTCATTGAGGCCCTTTGGGACAGGGAGCACTTTTAAAGAGGAGCTTCTGGGGCTAAGAATACCTGGTAGTCCTGCTCCAGTGTAGCCATGTTGTCGAGCAGTGGGGGTTGGGTAACAATGGGGGCCAGCAGCATAGCAAAGGCACAGGGTCTCCCTGAGAATGTTCTAGAGGAGCTGTGTGGATCTCCAGTTTCTTCACATTGTGGGGGACAGCTCCTGTGGCCTGTTCCTCTGGGGAATAAACCTTTGTCTCCATATCTCCGCCCTGAATAGAATGATGAAGGAGGAACTCCAAAATGGGATCACTGTGGAGTTTCCTTGTCCTTAAGCCCTTTCTGTAGTTTATTCATGATGTAAAGAAACCATCTTGCCCTTCATGTGTGGGCAAATATGTCAGACCTGCTGTGTGACCATAATCCATTTAAGACTGGCCACAGGGAAATATTTCTTATGACATACAACTGTTCAATTTTGCTGAACAGCCATAAAGAGAGAAGCTAGATGGCACTGTGCTACAAGGAGATCACATACTTCGTGGGAGTAAGTCCTAAGCAGTGCTAATGTTCTCTGGGCTCAGAAGCCTGTGGCCTGTCATAGATTTCAGCAAAAATAGGGACAGTCTTATCAAAGGTGAACAGGGAAAGTATGGGTGCTTAGCTATATATTATCTTCTTTTGCTTTAAAAACTGTAAAGTATAGCTAAATTATTCCAGAAACTGGCTAAGAGAGAGAAATCAAAGAGTAGGAAGAAGTGATCAGTTTTCATCATGGCAAAAAGTTAACCAGCAGGTGTTCCAAGGTTGCATTAGAACCAGTACTTAATGTATTTATTCCATTTTTCTTTTCTTTACTTTTTTTTTAAAAAAAACTCTATATTTAGGAAGTTTTAACAAGTTTGCAAATTCTTGCCATGAAAATATCAGAAACAAAACAAAAAAAATGAGGAGTCCTGTGGCACCTTAAAGACTAACAGATTTATTTGGGCATATACTTTTACGTAGGCTAAATGGACACAAATGAGACATCAGGAATGGTAACATACCAAAGCCAGTAGGAGAACACTTCCATCTCCCTGGACACTCAATAACAGATTTAAAAGTAGCCATCCTTCAACAAAAAAAAAAAACCTTCAAAAACAGACTTCAAAGAGAAACTGCTGAGGTACAATTCATTTGCAAACTTAACACCATCAGTTTGGGCTTGAATGGGGTCTGGGAGTGGCTGGCTCGCTATAAAAGCAATTTTCCCTCTCTTGGTATTGACACCTCCTCATCAGTTCCTGGAAGTAGTCCACATCCACCGTGACTGAATTAGCCTTCAACACTGGTTCTCCACTTGTAAGGTAACTCCCTTCGCTTCATGTGCCAATATATATTCATGCCTGTATCTGTAACTTTCACTCCATGCATCTGAAGAAATCGGTTTTTTACCCACGAAAGCTTATGCCCAGTGGTGAGCTGGAGCCGGTTCGCGCTGCTTCGCGCGAACCGGTTGTTAAATTTTGAAGCCGTTTTAGAACCGGTTGTTAACCCGCTTCCCTGCAGGGGGCGCTGAGGCTTTGATGGGCTCCGGCCGAGAAGTGATGTAATTCCTCCTCCGGCTGCCGGGGGCGCTGCGCTGGGGGAGCCATGTGGGCTGCCGCCTGGCCCTGAGCATAAGCCCTGTTGCTGCTGCTGCTTCCCTGGCCCTGGGGCTCCCAATGCTGCCTGGTGGGTCCCTGGCTGCTCTGCTGGGCCTGGGTTGCGTCCTGCTGCTCTCCCTGTGAGTACCCACCACCCTGCCTGCAGCCACCCCCGCACCTTCTGCCCGCAACCAGCCCCTGTCTCCAGGCACTCCCTGCCCTGCCTGCAGCCAGCCCTGCACCCCCTGCCTCCAGCTAGCCCTCCCCCACGCTCCTGTCTGCAGCTGGCCCCACGTCCACTAATGCCCCGCAGTTCCCACGGCAATAACCCTGCACACCTGCTTCAATGAGGGGGGCAGGGAGCAGCTGGGACCCACACATGTGAACACCCTAGGGTGACCAGACAGTAAGTGTGAAAAATCAGGATGGGGGTGAGGGGTAATAGGAGCCTATATAAGAAAAAGACCCCAAAATCGGGACTGTCCCTATAAAATCAGGACATCTGGTCACCCTACCACACCCCCAGGGAGTGGCAGGGACCCACACATGTGAAACAGAGCTCATTTCTAGTTCAGGCCCATCTTTTTAAAAAAGAACTTTAGGCAGGGTTAACATACATCCGTATTTTCCCGGACAGGTCAGGCTTTTTGGTTCTTAAATCGCCATTCGGTGCGATTCTTAAAATTTAAAAATTCCTCCCGGGAAAATATGGATGTATGGTAACCCTGCTGTTTATGACATTTATGACATCATTATGACAGTTAGCTTTTGTTTTAAGGGGACATTATACAAGAATACAGTAATCAGATCCTTCTTTTTAACAGAGAATTACTATATTACGGATTGAGCATCCTTACAACATCTGTCATTTCTAGTGACTTTATTAAATTGAGTAAAATCTCTCTATACACATTTAACAGACCAAGTATGTCTATCAAATGTTAATATTAAAAAAAATTGGACAGGTGTGCTGGTTTGTTTGTTTGTTTGTTTGTTTGTTTTTGCCAGGTAAATGTACTTTGAGTACTGAATGAAAGGTTACCCAATTTCTAAGTAACTGGTAACTGTCTATTTCGCTGAGTACATAACTGGTGTGTTAATTTTTCCGTATACAATCTCTCATATTTTTTTAACCATTCCTCGATGGTTAGGCTATTTTTATTTTTCCAGTGAGAGGCTACCAATAATCAACCAGCCACTAGCAGATGAGAGATTAATTCCTCTCGTGTGGACAATGTATTGATTGGTGTTCTGAAATGGGGGCGAGCAGTGAGATGGCAATCTTTGCAGGTGATACAAAATTATTGAAGTTAGTCACACCTGGAGAAGAGTGTAAGGAACTTCAGAGGTGTGACAGGTTGGATCACAGAAACCCCCTTGGGGCTGCCAACTGATGTGCCAAGACTACTTCTGCCCCTGCTTTCCCTGCCAATTTGGGACTCCAGAGCCCTGCCTGGTTGTGCCAGACATGCTTGCCAGCTACAAACACAGACCCAGGTCTGAACCAAGTCCCACAAACTGCAGGCTTAACTGAAAGCAGCGTAAGAAGTGTTCCTGTCTCTAACACTCAGATGCCCAACTCCCAATGGGGTCCAAACCCCAAATAAATCCGTTTTACCCTGTATAAAGCTTATACAGGGTAAACTCATAAATTGTTTGCCCTCTATAACACTGACAGAGAGATATGCACAGCTGTTTCCCCGCCCCCCCCCCCCCCCGTATTAATACATACTTTGGGTTAATTAATAAGTAAAAAGTGATTTTATTAAATACAAAAAGCTGAATTTAAGTGGTTCCAAGTGATAACAGACAGAACAAAGTGAATTACCAAGCACAATAAAATAAAACACGCAAGCGAAATACAGATAAAATCTCACCCTCCGAGATGTTCCAATAAGCCTCTTTTACACACTAGCCTCCTTCTAGTCTGGGTCCAGCAATCACTCACACCCTCTGTAGTTACTGTCCTTTGTTCCAGTTTCTTTCAGGTATCCTTTGAGGTGGAGAGGCTTTCTCTTGAGCCAGCTGCAGACAAAATGGAAGGGTCTCTCCGGGGTTTAAAAAGACTTTCTCTTGTGGGTGGACACCCCTCCCTCCCCCTGTGTAAAATCCCAGCTACACGATGGAGTTTTGGAGTCACATGGGCAAGCCACATGTCCATGCATGACTCAGAACTTACAGGTAGCAGCCATGGTTCACATGCTACCTTGAACGTCCTTAAGTAGACTTGTTATGTGGATTGGAACCTTCCAAGATCCATTGTCCATTAAGTGTTTCTTGATTGAGCACTTAACTTGCAAATTCCTTTCCAAAGAAGCTGCCCAAATGTCTTACTAAGGCTACTTAAAATCAAACAAGTACACAGCCAATATTCATAACTTCGAATACAAAAATGACACATGCATACAAAGAGGATGAATACATTCAGTAGATCATAACCTTTGCAGAGATATGTTACATGTCATATGTAGCATAAACCATATTCCAGTTATGTTGTATATACATTCATAAGCATATTTCCATAAAGAATTATGGGATGCAACATCATGAGAGGGACCTAGCAAAGCTGGGTAAATGGCCAACAGGCCTCATCCTTTGTCTTTAGGCTCAGTCAAACTTTGACAGTGCTGCAAATGGAAGAGTTGTGATATTGGAGGCACAGTTATATAACTTCTGCTTTTAATGCCATCTCAGCAGGAAGAAGATGCGCTTACAGTAAACAGTGCTTAAAGGACTTACAACAAACTTTTTGTTTTTATATGTGTCATATAAGCACTTTTTTTCTAAAATTTGAGGAAGCTGAATTTTGTTTCTTTGAGACTGGGTAAGCAAGCCATTCTTAAGTAGCTTGAATGTTGGCTGAACTTCTTACAGAGCCAAGCTATTAGTAGCTCAAATGAATGAAAGCTTATGGACACCAGAAGTCTAGGGTCAAGTTGTGTATGGATCACGGTAGACATATAGTGGTAGGCGACAGCAGGGCTTCAACAAACAATGCCTGGTGCCAATTTCTCAATTATTAAGGATGTGAGGGTTTTCTTGTTATATCTGATCTCTGTTTCCTATAATAATAACTGTGTACAGCATGTTCCCTTCACATTTGCCTCAACTCCTGGTGTCCTTAAAGTATATAATCTAGAAATTTTTTCAAAATAACGTGTTTTTCTAGGAAGTGCTGATGCCAAATAAAATACTAATAGTTTGGGTCACAGCAACCCACCCCAAAGTGAGCAACTCAGCAAGAATCCCAGTGTATTATTTTTTGCGTTCACTGTTGTAGGTGATTCTAACTGAAGAGTTCAGAAGCAGGTAAATTCAGTACACTTTAGATCTGGATGAATTCTGAAAAAAAAACCTGGAATATTCATTTAAATTTGTTAACAAATTTGTTTATCATGTGTCGGAGGCTGTCTTGTGTTCACTTTCCATGAATATTCTAGTTAAAGAAATTATCATGAAGACTGTTCACCAACCGAATGAACTTTAAGTGAACCTTTGCAGCATATTTGTTAATTACCCATTCAGATGTTGTATTTGTAAGTAATGTGTGTTATAGTCTAGGCTGATGGATTGTTCACAAAGGGTCTGAACAAAGCCTAATAAACTCAATGGAAAGATTTGGCAAAGTTGGATCAGACCCAAAGGCCCAAATTCATAAAGCTACTTAAACACCTAACTCCTGTTTGGAATCGAAGGGAGTGAGGTGCCTAAGTACCATTGTGAATTTGAAACAAAATGTCCACAAACACACTGTAATTTTTCTTGAATGTGTTTGTTATACTGAATTAATGAAGAATAACTTCCTTCTAAAATGCCTGTTCTGAAGCTGGTTTGTGAGCCATCTTTTGCTAGCACTTGATTTTAGAAATTTGTGATTCATGCTGCTTCGAATAGATACCTAAGCCACATGGCATGCTTCTCTTCACTGCTTGGATGAGAACAACTCACAATCAAGTTTCTGGTGTGAATATTCATCATTCTAGTCAACTATGCTGCAAGGTTCACTTAAAATTAACTGTTTTGGTTGTTTTGCCTGTAAATTCAATGTTTGTGGATGTTTGTGGAAAGCAATTACAAGAGCATGCTCTCAACACATGCTAAGTGAATATGTTTAAAAAGTTCAGTGAATATCACGGCAATTTCTTGCAGTATGCCCCAGCTCTATGCAATGTACATAGAATTTTCCTATTTCTGCTCTTTCCAATTAGTGTCAACTGCAGCAGTGAACCCAAAAATCACACTGGGACTCTTGCGGAGTTTGCTTATTTGGGGGGCATTTCTATCATCCAAAGTGTTGTCCCATCCACACTACAAAGACAAACAGTGATAGAAAACAGACATCTGCAAAGTTTTGGACAGCCAAGTTAGACTTGAAGTGGAGATGGGCCCTAAATTCCACCATGCTTGGAAGTTGTAAAGAGATGTTATAATCATACTGCAGACCCTGATCATCTGTATCAGTACAAGGGTAGCTTGTTGCCTTTGTCTGAATTAAACCCATTATGCTGGATCTTTTGCCTTTCTTTTCCTAAAAAGAATAACCATTACATAGGAACTGATAAAAGCACTGGAAGTTCAGCAGTGTTTCTTCTTCAGCCTTCCCGGTCCCTTTGCCTAAATTAATACTTTACATTTAGGACCGGAAGGAGTTTCCATCCACAAAATGTATGTGAACCCATTGCAGTCACAAAACCTGTGTGGGAGATGCAAATATTGCAGGTGCATCCAATATACCTTCCTTTAAAAATCCTGTCCTGTAGTGCTATGTATTAGAATTGGAAAAGGTACAGAAAAGAGCAACAAAAATGATTAGGGGTATGGAACAGCTTCCATCTGAGGAGAGATTAATCAGACTGGGACTTTTCAACTTGGAAAAGAGACAACTAAGGAGGGATATGATAGAGGCCTATAAAATCACGACTGGCATGGAAAAAGTAAATAAGGAAGTTTTATTTACTCCTTCTCATAACACAAGAACTAGGGATCAACGAATGAGATCAATAGGCAGCAGATTTAAAATAAACAAAAGGAAGTATTTCTTCACACAACGCACAGTCAATCTGTTGAACTCTTTGCCAGAGGATGTTGTGAAGACCAAGACTATAACAGGTTCAAAAAATAACTAGATTAATTCATGGAGGATAGGTCCATCACTTGCCAGGATGAGCAGGGATGGTGTCCTTAGCCTGTTTGCCAAAAGCTGGGAATGGGTGATGGGATGGATCACTTGATGATTCCCTCTGAGGCATCTGGCATTGGCCACTGTTGGAAGACAGGGTACTGGTCTAGATGGAGATTTGGTTTGACCTAGTATGACTGTTCTGATATTCTTTTGTATGGTGTCAACTCTGAGTGTTGCTTTCAGGGACAAAACATCACAGCAACAGAAAACCATAAAAGCATCTTGTTTTTGGGTGGCATGGATCCCAAATTACCAGATAGATCTTAACTCCCTCTGCTTTCAGAGATACCTGAGCATAACTGGACTGGCTCAGATAGTGCAATCTTTCCTCGGCTATATCAGGGTCGAAGCAGGGCAGAGGAGAGGAGGATCAGTGTGGGTGAAACAAGACTCTAGTTCCAGCTCCCCACTCCTACTTGCATATGCGCCAACTTACCTAGTTGCTGCGGGATGCTTGACCCTTCCTCCTCCCCAGGCCCCACTCCCACTCTGCCCCTTCCTCCAAGCCCCCATCCCTGCCCTGCCCTGCCCCCACCCCACCTCTTTTCACCCCTCCCCCACATCTTCCTGCCCTTGCTCCTCCCCCCAGTGCCTCCTGCATGCCACGGAACACCTGATCTGTGGTGGGCAGGAGGTGCTGGGAGGGAGAGGAGGAGCCGATTGGCAGGGCAGCCAGTGGACAGTAGATGCTGGGGGCGGGGGAAGGGGGATGCACTGACTCACAGGGGTTCCAGTGGGTGTGGAGTAATCCCTTTTTTTTCCATGGGTGCTCCAGCCCTGGAGCACTCACAGAATCAGTGCCCATGCCTACTTGCACACGAGAAACCTCCTGCTCCACTGTGGAAAGACAGCACATGGAAAGTTACCCATCTTTCCTTTCTGCTTCTGTTGAAGCTCTTAATATTGTTGGCTGGGGGAGCAGCTCACATACACAGGGCTGCCTGCTTGCCTACCTATGCATCTCTTCCCTTTGTTCCTGGGGCACCCATTGCAGCCTGAGCGACACCAATGTATGCTCCTCAAACGCACCACATAGCCTTGCCATGACCAGCAGGAAGACTATAAGGTGTTATACCAATAAATTAAAAACCAGCAGGATCTTATTAAAGGGAAAAAGGCAAAATACCACATTTATTGTGAATACAGAAAGAATCATAGTAAGCAATTAGTTATAGCTATAACATTCCATGCAATCTCATATTTATTCACACATTCATTCATACAAACACACACACACACAGGTTCTGCAAGGTTGTTATCATAGTTACCAGCCTTAGAGTTGCTCATGCCAAGCCACTGGCCAGGTAGCCTGGACATGAGGAGGTAGCAGGGCCTTGTCAGATGCTCATCTGATGCTCCTGGAAGTTGGTTTGCAGAATCAGACCCCAAAGTTCTCACTTTTTAGAGTCTATTTTTATAGGAATTTCTTCCTATGCCAGTCTATGGGAATTGCTTCATCATGCTGTTGCTGAATCAATCAGCAGATGTCACATTCCTGATGGCTCTGTGCTGCCAGATGTTATCTTGTTCTTTGGTTCTCCCATTCTTGAGGCTGTTGGGTGGATTCCAGTCTGCCCTCTGGAGGTCCTCTGGTTATTTCCACTTGACGCCTTCTTCAGCCGATGGACACTGGATTCTTAGGCTGGCACCTCCCTGATCATTCAGTTATTACCCACACCAAGCATCCATCCACATACATCCTCTATCTCTATTTTAATCACAATTGTTAATACAACAAAAGGGTGAGGAGTCTCTGGGTGCTGTTTCTGTTGTTAGAGTATTGCTTTGAGTCTCTCTCTCTGTGAATTGCTCTGAGAACAGACTCTGTCTTAGAATGTACTAACACAATTAGCAGCTTGCAAGTTTCACCAAAAACCAAGAGACCTCCTAATTAGTAATACCCTGGAATTTGAACTATGGGGAATCAAACTCATTTGTGATTTTAATACAGAACTTCTTTAATATGATCCAACAAAGGCACATCTAGGGTGTGAGGTTTAAGATTCCTGCTTTTGCCTCCCTTGTGTGTCACTTTGTATCAACTCTTCTCTATCTTCTACTTTCTTTTTTGTCTTCTGTCTGAGTCTGATTGTGCAGCCTTGGAATTAAATTTAACTACATAATATTCCCCTCACTAGCATGGTAGGCTAAAGACAGTATGAGCAGCTTGTGCCCCAGCATGAAGGAGGACCAGTGGGAGAAGCCCAGAGTATGCCAGCCAGATGGCATCCCAGATCCGTGAAACAAGCTGGAGTCCACAGGTTAAAGCAAACTGGTTTAGGACTGGCCAGTCTGTGTCCTATCTGCAGCATGGGAATGAGGCTGGCACCACTGAGACACTATGCCTTTTTCCTCCTTTCTGATTGTCTGTTTAAACAACAGGAATGATATCAAAAGTCAACACAAAGCCAAAATCGAAGAGTGGATTGTCTCCTCCTCTTCCAACGAAAGAATCTTAGTACCAGCAGGAGACTTTTTAAACAACATTGTTGCTGCTGAAGGGCTTAACTAAATATAAGAGATAAGAAAAACTTTCCCTACATGCATACTCATTTCACTTCTGAATACTCAGAATTCTAACTGCCATTGTGTTACAATTATGGTTATTTTGCCTACTTCCTCCTTTTGCTAAGCACTCCCACAGCTTCAGAAGCCCACACCTGCTTTGTACATTTTGCAAGTGTTCAGAAGAGCTATTATTTTGTGGTTGCTATGTTAAAAGTAGGCCAGCTTTCTTTTACACAAAACCCACAAAACTGCAATGAATTGTTTAATGTTGTAACAGCATAGGGAAGATTCTGCTAGCTCCTTAACAACGTCACCTCATCACAATATTAAGGCCTCTTTGAGCAAAGCACTTAAGCAGGTGCATAACTATACATACATAAGTAATTGGAACTATGCACATGCTGAACAGTATATATGCATATCAAGGCTCTGTTTCCATCAAAGCACCCCCTTTGGCTGTTACATGGAAAGTGTATTCACACAAGTCCACTCCTTCCACCAAAAGTATTCAATGTCTGTCTATAGATAGCAGGTTCTCAGCCCTCCAGCCAAGGTCTTCTGACTATTTCTCCCCCTTTCAGAGTTCCCAGTGAAACAAACAATCCAAGGTGAGCAAAAGAGATTGCAGGGAAAAAAACTTGTCAGCTGCTCTAGCCAGGATATTTGTCCTCTCTTTGGACCACAATCCACTTCAAGGTTCACTGGTTCTTCAGCACACGCTATAGGATACAGTTTCTTCCCCCTTTTTAGCCCAGGTGATCTGTGCTACTTTTCCACAAGGGCAGAAGCTTTGCTAGCTACAAGGCCTCTTCTTAGAAAGCTCAACAGCCTGCTCCCTTTCTAGGGCTGTCCGCTGCTGCGTGGTACTTCCTCTTTTTAAACTCCTCCTCCATTCCTGGCATGACTTGCAGGTGTGTCAGACACTGCTGCTCCATCCCAAAGCAACTCCTTCTCCCCTTCCAAGTGGGCTTTATACACCTTGACCCAGTGTGCTTAAGTCTTTTGCTAGATTGAGGCCTAAGACTGCCCCTGGGGAGGCTTGAAAGAGTAAATAGTTCAAAACGTGGTAGCTGACCCATAAGGAATGGTGATCGCTTTAAGGATTGTTTTCTCATTTTGGGAACCTTGAACATGTTGAGATTAGTGTGTGACTAAAACTGTTTACAAGGATTCAGAAAATAATTAATCACATGAGAAGATTTTATTTCTTGTTTTATTTCAGGTGTGATGGGCATTTTTATTTTTTAACAATTGTTTCAGTTTTTTCTTTTCTCTTCTTACTTTCTTTTCTTTTTTTCTTTTGCGCTTTTCAGTTTTGGTAACTTTTAAACATTTTTCAGGATTCTATGTAGTTATGTGTGGGACACTTCTAACAACGTGGTACAAAAGAAAAAGTAAGAATAGGGCTAAAGGGCATGCAACAGCTTTACTGCAATGTCAAGGTGCAGTACAGGTAGCTTAATCATTTTTAATTCTACTCTTGCTTTATTAATTGAACCAACTGAGTTGAAGGATCATGAATCAGGCAATAATTTGTTATCAAAAAAACAATAGCATGGTTACAAAAGAACCTTCCAAATGATGCTGAGCTAGATATAAGGAGGACTTGGAATTGGGGGATTTGATACTACAGAATTACGTTAATTTGGAAAGGTATCAGAAATATAACAAGGCAATGCATCTGGTACCCATTTGGGCTCTGTGGCAGCTAACAGTTTTTTATTGGTTTAAACTATCAGAAAAAATTGCAGACTGCTTACAGTACTGGATGGTCCCTTTGAGGTACGCAGTCAATTGAACAGTGTTGTGGCCTCCTTACAGATAGAAATGAGGGAATGTATGCAAAAGAAGAGGAGAGAGATGCATTGAAAAAGGCAAATGAGGGTTTAGTTGCAATTCTCAGAAACCTGGCTTTTCTAATAGATGTGTTAAAAAGGGAAAAAGAAAACTTGGCCTGTAAACCTGTGGTGGTGGAGGGAAAGGAACAAGGGTAGTGTGGTATGGTGTAAGAGAATGTGACCTGTTGCAATAGAATGCAATTTTGTGAGGGATGAATAAACAGTCTTTGAAGCTGACGTATATAGAATTGGAAAGGGAGAATGAAATATGTAAATGCTGCAGGGAAAGATTTGGTAATAAAGGGGAGGAATTATTTAACTGGTTTCCCATGTTTACGAAAGATTAATTCAAACTGGAACAGGTGCAAAGAAAGGCTACTAGGATGATCAGAGGAATAGCAAATTTACCTTATGAGAGGAGACTCAAAGAGCTTGGCTTGTTTAGCCTAACAAAACTAAAGCTGAGGGGAGATATGACTGCTCTCTATAAATACATCAGAGGGATAAATACAAGGGAGGAAGAGGAGTTATTTAAGTTAAGCACCAATGTGGACACAAACAAATGGATATAAACTTGCCATCAACAAGTTCAGGCTTGAAATTGGACAAAGGTTTCTAACCATCAGAGGAGTGAAGTTCTGGAACAGTCTTTCAAGGGGAGCAGTGGGGGCAAAAAACCGAACTGACTTCAAGACTGAGCTCGATAAGTTTATGGAGAGGGTGGTCTGATGAGACTATGTACGATGGCATGTAGCCAATCTGTGACTGCTAGTAGCAAATATTTCCAGTGGCTGGTGATGGGACACTAGATGGGGAGGGCTCTGAGTTACTACAGAGAATTCTTTCCCAGGTGTCTGGCTGGTGGGTCTTGCCCACATGCTGACGGTCTAACTGACGGCCATATTTGGGGTCTAGGAATTTTCCCCAAGGTCTGATTGGCAGAGACACTGGGGTTTTTTCACAGCCTGGGGCACAGGTCACTTGCAGGAGCATAAATGGCAGATTCTCTGTAATCTGAAGTCTTTAAATCATGGTTTGAGAACTTGAGTAACTCAGTCAGAGGTTATGGGTCTATTACAAGAGTGGGTGGGCAAAGTTCTGTGGCCTGCAATGAGCAAGAGGTCAGACTAGACAATCATGATGGTCTTTTCTGACCTTAGAGTCTATGGATCTATGAATTGAAAGAATAGGAAGATGAGATGAAGAATTAATTATTAGCAGGGAAAGGCTACAAAAATCTCTGTCTGGTTGGTGGAAGAAAGGGAAATTAGAGTGGAGGGCTGGGCGGGCACTTCTGCAGGAACCAAGAAGGAATGTGACACAAAAGAATAGATTAGCATGGATCCCATCTGAAGGTACTAGAGGGTGAGATTGGGTTGATAGGGAGTGTGATTTTGTTACCCGATTAATGCAGATAGGTTGCTGGAAATCTTGAACTGGTCGGTAAGAAGATTTGATAGTTAAGTGAGACTGTGGAAAAAGTTTAATGAAATCAGAGTGAATGTAAGTACTGATACTTGCTTACCAGTTTCAGCAATCCTCCTAAAGAACTGGCTGGTAAAGGTTTAGTTCTAATGGAGGAGATCATATTGTTAGAACAGACTTCTAAAGATAGACTAGGTTACCTCCCTGTCAGCAGATTGCCAGTATATTTTAGGCTATGGGTGCTTGCTTTGAGAAAAGTGCTTAGCATTAATAAGGCACTAGTAACTGCTGTAAGTAAGTTGCTTATGATATTAAACAGGAAAATAATTTGAGTTTCTTTGAATTCTGTGAACAATTTTGCAGATCAGAGAACTGTGAGGACTTAAACTTCTAGGTACTTTTTATTAGCAGACTGAACACATGTGTTCAGGATCTATTACCTGGGCAGGTAAAAGGAGAAGAAAATTCCATGAGTGAAATGTTGAGCCATGCTAAAGAAAGATGGGAAATCTAACAGTTTACTTTTGCAATTTAACATCCCTTTCCCATCTGTAAAAAAAATTATATGGTGTTTAGCCCCACACGCATTTAGGATAATTTCTCTGTTAAGGCTGCGATAGTGATCCGAATTATGGACATATAAAGGGAAGAGTAAATTGTAAACCATATGAAGTGATTGCTCTCATAATGCAAAAGAGAACATAAATTCTGTAACATAAGTTGGAGGATGCTCCCTTTGGAGGGCACCCATGTGAAGAAGCCTATTACAGACTCCCCTGGGGTAGTAACTGAGTACAAATATTTACATGTGAAAAAATGGTCTTAGAAGGATCTGAAGACTAAAATGTCTGACTTAATGGGCCTGAGCTAATGGGAGTTCATATGGAGGGCTTGTGAGGCCTATACTGTGGGTCAGTTTGCTGTTTGGTGTCCCTAGTATAGCAGTTCCTTGATCTGTTTTATTTTGTGTCATCTCACCGTACAGGAGAAAGACCTGTGAACTCAGTTCAGTCCCTGAGCTGAGGCCTTGGTACATAGAAAAGCAGTTCAGCTCACCTCAATTCTCAGGTGTGACTGGGAGATGAATAGGCTGCATGGCACAGGAGTCATGTAATGTTATTTTTTTAACACACTGACTGTTAAAAGTAAATGACAGATGACTTTTCTTCATATCTTGTTAATCTGCTTTCAAGTCTGTAAATATATGAATATACGGGCCTCCTTTTCCATCAGAGCTCTCATGCATTCAGACTTGGTACTGTACTCATGAGAGGGAAAATGGGGAACTATGGTACTGTTTAAAATGTTCCAAGCACTTGCATGACGAAACATTCCCCAATTTTGAACTCCCAAGCACAGCTCTGGGGCATTTACCATTTGTATCATTACAAAAGTATGTGCCAGACTTGCAGGGGGGGGCTTTCTTTCCATGTGCCTATTAAGCTACTTCACAGCTATCTTTTCATAAGATAGTTGCATTCTTTAAACTTTTATACTCGTTGCTGATTGCCAGCTCTCACACTGCATTGAATCACTTGAAGCACTCGTCACCAGCTGTAACTGCCCACATGCTGACCAAAAGTAAAAGTGAAAAGAGGAAATCATCTTCTGATCCTGTGGGCAAAAGCTGGTCATGTTCTCTGGCAAAAACCTGGCAAAGGAAACTATCGCTTTCTGTGACTAAACAAGAAAGGCTGTAAAGAAATACACGTGATTGCAATGAAATCATTATGGTTTGAAAACATCTAGTGCAAGTGGTTACGATTTTTGTAGAAAAGGAGCTGTATAACCATGAATCCAATCTACTGACAAATCATGTGAAAGCTTGACACTGTGGGTTATTCTCATTATCCTAACTGAGGTTGTAGCATTTCCTTTATTAAAAAAAAATAATTCATAAAGAAAACAATACACACATACCCAAAACCCAGGGCTGAGGCAATTATTTAACACTTTACAAAAAGAAATGCCCCAGCTCTGTGTTTGGTATTCGGAGACAAGGCATTCATAGAATCATAGAATATCAGGGTTGGAAGGGACCTCAGGAGGTCATCTAGGCCAACCCCCTGCTCATTCTACAGTGCTCTGATAAAAGCAATCCTCAAACACAAGAATATTGCAAGACTGATCCATTAAAAGAGGCAATGTTAGACTTCTGTCCAATTTCCACAGAGTAGTAATGTGCCCAGGCAGAAAGGCCTAGTGAAAGCAGCGAGTAAAGTATGCGAGAGAATGTGTTAAAAAGGAAAAACAAAATTAATAGAATGTAAAATGGGATGGAGTGAAGGGGACGTAAGGCTGGGAATCAGGTCTGAGTTCTACATCTAGCCTTGCTATGTGACTTGACTTGATTTTTCTCTGTGCCCCATTTTCCCCATCTGAAAATAGGGATTCATAGATTCCAAGGCCAGATCATGGTGATCATCTGATCTGAACTGCTACATAGCACAGGCCATAGAACTTCCCCAAAATAATTCCTAGCTCAGACCTTTTAGAAAAACACCCAGTCTTGATTTAAAAATTGTTAGTGATGGAGACTCCACCACAAGCATTGGTAAATTATTGCAGCAGTTATTTACTCTCCTCTCACTGTTAAAAATGTTAGTCTTTTGATGGTGGTGACTTTGTGAAGCTTTTGAGATCTAGCACTTGAAAGGGATGTATAGGTTTCCAATAATCTTATTGAAGGTTATTATTAATAATGGGAAATAATCTAAATCCAAACTTTTTTACTGTAGCCTTTAGTGTCCAGTCAGTACAAAGGTTTTAACTATCTTTGAAACTCTCTTATAAGATCAATGTTTGTGGGAAATTTATTTCTTATGGGTGGGTTTTTCAGAAGCCCCTAATGGATTTAAGTGCCCTACTCTGGGAATGATTCATCATCAAACACACATAGTCTAGCAAGGACTTTTATGTCAGTGAGAGTGACTACGGTTGGCGGTGTCGCACCAGGCATCATGTAGTAAACTTCCCAGATCTGGTTCAATCCTGCAAATCCACAAATCTCTGGGTCGGCCCCATGGGTAATGCCAGGTAGGGTCAGGGCATGCACCCCTTTGCACATCTAAGGAAAGGTTGAGAGCAGCTATTCAATATTTCTTTGTCTCCTTATTGTTGAACATGTGTCTCCATGCCTTATTTACTGAACGCTATTCAAACCCTGCACAGAGGATAGATTTATTCATTTCCTCGTGTGCTTTTCTGTGGTGTTCATCACTTACATATCTGAATGCTTCACAGACATTCATTAATCTTCCCAACACCCCTGTGAGGTCAGGAGATATTATCTCCATTTTACAGATAGGAAATTGAGGCCCAAGAGAGATTAAGGTCAAAAGTATCCACTAATTTTGAGTGCCCAATTTGAGATGCCTACGACTTTATTTTTCAGAGTATTTACCATTATATAGCACTTTATATATTCAAGCACAGATCCAATTGACTTCAATTGCAGCTATGAATGCTCAACACTTCTGCAAATCAGATCCCAGGGCCTGAAGTTGGCACCCAACATTAAAAATGTCAGCCAAAAGGATGGTGAATCATAGGGTTAGAAGGGACCACAAGGGTCATCTAGTCTAACCCCCTGCCAAGATGCAGGATTTGTTGTGTCTAAACCACTGGTTCCCAAACTTGTTCCGCCGCTTGTGCAGGGAAAGCCCCTGCCGGGCTGGGCCGGTTTGTTTACCTGCCACGTCCGCAGGTTTGGCCGATCGCGGCTCCCAGTGGCCGCAGTTCGACGCTCCAGGCCAATGGGAGCTGCTGGAAGCGGCACGGGCCGAGGGATGTGCTGGCCGCCGCTTCCAACAGCTCCCATTGGCCGGGGGCAGCTAACTGTGGCCAGTGGGAGCCGCAATTGGCCGAATCTATGGACACGGCAGGTAAACAAACCAGCCCGGCCCAACAGGTGTTTTCCCTGCACAAGCGGCGGAACAAGTTTGGGAACCACTGGTCTAAACCATCCAAGACAGATGGCCATCCAGCCTCCTTTTGAAAACCTCCAGTGAAGGAGCTTCTACAACCTCCCGAGGCAGACTGTTCCATTGTCCTACTGTTCTTACAGTAAGGAAGTTTTTCCTGAGATTTATTCTAAAGCTGCTGTGCTGTATTGAACCCATTGCCTCTTGGCCTGCCCTCTGTGGCAAGAGAGAACAACTTTTCTCCATCTTTTTTATGGCAGCCTTTCAAGTATTTGAAGACTGCTATCATGTTAAAAGTTTCACAAAGTTATAAGCAACTGAAATTAGGAACTTATAGTTGGAAGTGTCAGGCAACCTTAGTTATTGCTGATATTAGTGTGTGTGTGTGTGTGAGAGAGAGAGAGAGAGAGAGATACAAAAAAGCCATGTCAAAAGAACTTTTTATATGAGTCAGATACCTGAAATGCACTAATGGCGTTATTATAGCCAATATATTTTACATGGAAGTCACTCAGATATTATGGTGATTAAAAGCAGTACAAAATCCTAATATATATTATATATAGATAAGGTATAAGATATATAAGAGGAAGAACACAAAATAATGTTTTCTACTCTGTGTATGTGTGTGAATGCAAATATGCTCCTATCCATGTACATCTAATTTTTTAGATTTATATCATGGCAAAGTGCTTTACAGAAATAAACTTTATTTATAAAATATCAAACCTGAATTTTTGAATCCCTAGAGGGCAATAATTCCGCAAATATAAAATAAAGCGTATTGCTGTTTCTAAGATTTTCCAATGTGATGAAATCCCACTGATGTCAATGAGAGCTACAAATGCTTTGAAAATTGGGCCATAGATTCTCAGATACTAAAAGGTTTAATTTGAAAATATGGTTATTCCCATAAATTGCTTCATCTACTATAAATGAATATCCTGGAGAGGGTGGAGACTGGCAATGTCTCCCCTATTGTTCAAAGTCCATACTAATCTTAAAACTGATACTCTTTTAATTTTTTCTTGGAAGCTGGTGTTGAGGTCTGAGAATCTGAGGGTCATGCTTTAAAAAAAAAAAAAAAAAAGAAAGGATAGACCTAATGAGAATTCATGCTGCTGCATCCTGTAAAGATTATTAGAAAATAAAGAAATATAGTGACAAGGCTGAGAAATGTCAGAGATTGACTGCTACTTAAAGGAACTTCCTGTTAATCAATGTTCTCAGCCAACCTGGTTATGTTTCTGAGGTGGTTAAAAAACAACCTTGAGAAAATACAAAGATAATCATTGAATGATCAACTCAAAACCAATGACCTCGGATCAGTCAAGAGAGTCGGTAACGTTGTCAGTTGTGACTTGTAGACAGGAAACACTTTTCAAAGGTGACTAGGCTCAAGGCCCAAAGCCCAAAGCAGGACTTTGATGCGTACTTGTTATGACCCTGTATCTCTATATTAGGAAGAGATCTGTATTATAATGGAATATGACCTTTGCATAAGACAGTAGGAAAAAATTTTTTGTATTGTAACGTCATTGAATTACACTCAAAAAATTAGAAAATAACAGCATTCAGAAGAGCTAAATGCAAAATAATTATCAAGAATTAGGATGAAATGAAAAGAAAAAGAAAGCCTCAGTTTTATTTCAATTAAATCGGGAATTTAATGCTGTAATATCAGCATTTTGGAGTTAAACAAAAGGATTAGAGGGAAATGATGTGGTTTTTATCAGTTTTATTAGAACAAATATTAAAGAACCAAACCCTCCACCCCACCAAAAAAAACCCAACTAAACAAAAACAAACAAAACAAAACCTTTCATTGCTTGCTTTTGTTACAGTGAGTGACTCAGCAACAAAATGGCAGATGAAACTCAACACTGGTAAGTGCAAAGTAATGCCCATTGGAAAAAATAATCCTGACTATACATATATAATGAGGCGTTCTAAATTAGCCATTGCAACTCAAGGAAGAGATCTTAGAGTCATCGTGGATAGTTCTCTGAAAACTTCATCTCAGTGCTCAGCAGTGGTAAAAATGCTAGGAGCTATTAGGAAAAGGATAGATAATAAGACAGGGAAATATCATAAAGAAGCTGGAATAGGAAGACAGGGGTGGATATCTCCAAAATTGTTCTATATGGTATACTACCTATGATGCTCTGGCATTGGCCCCAGTTGGAGACAGGATATTCTGTTAGATGGACCATTGGTCTGACCCAACACGGCTGTTCTTATGTTCTTACTTTATGAACACCTCCTGTTAATAATTTAGTGGCTCTTTTGAAACACCTACATTAATGGTTTAAATTTCAATAGCCATTTTTGGCATTTATTCTCTTTTTTCATTTTTTCTTCAATGCTTTCATGTTTCTCCTGATGTGAGCAAGTAATAGCCTAGTGCCTTCTCCCAAATAGACCATTTCCCACTAAATAAATTGAAACCCAGAGAGTTTTTGGATTGGAACAGTATTTGAAAACAATGTGGCTATAACACATGCATAAAATCCATCATACTCCCATTACAAAGTGGATTCTGTCAACAGGCAGCACAGGGGAAGATTAAGATAGGAAATCAGCAAAATAACCTTTAATCTTAAAAGAGGTATTGAAGGCAAGCATACAACAGATCTAGAACAGACTGTAATGTGTTTGTCCTCCAGTTATCATTTAGGGGGTGACTTGATCTCTCCTTTGGCTTTTGTCTTACTTTTGTTGAATGGACAACTGTTTCCTTTCGTGATAATCAGTAAGGCCAAGACAACAGTGCTTTCCTCTTTCCCCTTCTGATCTTTTTGTATGCTGGCACAGGATGACATGTTACCTTTATGGGGAGATGGACTGTGCTTTGCCTGTGATTAATCTGAGGCTGTGGGACGAGGAATCAGCAGGTAGCCTGAAGGCAGGAGTGCAAGTAGGGTGGTACCCTCCAGTATGCTGTACTGGAAAGAAATTTTTAGCGGGTACGGGATACCAGAAAGACTTGGGGCTAGCCTCACCCCACCCCCCACCTCCAGAGGATGGTGGGGCTGTGCTTTGCTCCTTAAAGGAGGAAAACCTGGCTAGGGAGGGGCATTCATTCTTTATATGGCTTTAACAGCACAATACACATGCTAACAAACTTAAACAAAGGTTTTGTTTAAGTTTGTTAGCATATGTATTGTGCTGTTACATTGTGTCAAGCGGAGAGGGGTTGGGGGGATGGAAGGTGTTTAAACAGTGTTTTTGATTCTGTTTCTCCCCATTGGTCTGAATTATCCATGACATCCATACTGCATCACATCAAGTCCAAATCATTAGAGGAATGCCTGTGCTTGCAGTAACCAGAGGATGTTTGGATTCTGATGTCAGCCCAGTTCTGCAGCCTGATGTGAATCAGGAGTTGTCCCCAGTGTACAAAGAATTCTTCTTTGCAGCCAAATGACTCTAACAGGCATTTTGTTACCTAGAACTGGAGCAGCAAAACAAAGAAAACAAATGCCTCATTTTCCAGCTTTGTGGGTGAGAGAACTACAAGTGAAGATTATAATGCTGGACACTGATGGCCTTAAACCAGCTGCCTCAGGAATCTGCCAGGAACTTTGCTGAAAATATGTTCCTCATCTTAGCAATGGCGCTAAGACGTATCACATATCTACCCACCTTTATTCAAATGAAGCTGCTTCTGATCTGACAGCTCAGGCATTGTCAGTTTCATCTAGAACAATTTACAAACTTGGAACCTAATCCTGTAAACCCTTAATCATTTCTTCAATCCCATTGAAGACAATGGGACTATTTGCAAGACTATAGACCATTTTTGTGGACTGGTAAGAGGTTCAGGAGTCTGTTCCTATAAAAGAAGGTGAATCCCCCATTGAAATGCAGTGTTTGGGTACAATACCATTAAGCAGTTTAGGATACAGTTCTACTTAAACTTTGTCTTTTAATAATTCATATATATGCTGAAATGGCTCCTCACCCAACTCCCATATTTCATATAAACAGACTGAATACTATATATGCTGGGGGAAAGTGAGTAGTTAAGTTGATGTTTGTATATAGAAAATGGGGCATCAGAGGGGACAGGGAGAGCTTGGGGGCCCCAGGCTGGGGGCGGGACAGAGAGAAGTCACATGGAGGATCACGTGGGGAGGTCACATGCCCCCTTGTGTCCCTCCCATGAGTGCAGAACTGACGAGAAATGATTTCTACTTGCACCACTGCCTGAAGGGCTACCAAGAGCTCAGTTAAAGGAGTGAACTGCAAGGAGCAGGGGAAAGAACCCAGTTATTAGCTGCCTCCCAGATGGCCTGGTAAGTGAGAACTGCAGGGAGCAGGAAGGCTCCCACTGGAGTCCCTGAGTTAGTGCAATGACCCAGAGGGGCCAGGAAAAGCCTCTGGGAACTGTAGCATTGTTGGGCAGAGGAACTACTTTATTTTGATATTTTATCTAAGTTTGTGGTTAACCAATAAATTGTGCCCTGAGGCAAGGGCCTCAACCAGCTGCTGGCATGGCACTGATCCTTCCCTGACTAGTGAGAGAGCCCACCAGCTTGCACATGTGTACAAAGGTTGAGCGTCTAGCACATGGCACTGAACTCTTGATTAGTTCGAGACAAATAGTTCTGGCCAAAATCTGGCCCAACCCCAAGCCAGCCAGGTTTTGTTGGTGGGACATTGTGAACTGGAATCAGTAGACATGCAGCGTTGCATGTTGCAGTACTGACATTGTCAAGCCAAGCTTTCAACACAGAAAAGCATCTCCAGGAGCTGCTGCCACTTTGGAACGTGGCATGTCTCTGTGAACAATCAGAGGTCCATGGACCACAGAAAAGGGAATGCTGGCTTAGATCAATGTTCATCAACCTTTCTCACCATCAGAAGCATTTCTCAACATGTGCAAATTGTCAATTGCCTTTGAAAGGGAAGATTTTCATTAAAATTGGCATTTTTGAGCCACCTGCTCACTAGTGTTGCCCAAAGTAACATGGTTTGGGAGTCAGGATGCCAATTTAGCAGCCCATTGGTACACAGAGCTAACCAGTTTCAAGTCTTCTTAGCATTGATTTACCAATTTTTAAAAGATACTTTTAACATTAGCTGTTTCACTTAAGGTACTTCCCCAGTGACAGTTTAATTGATTTTTTTTCACTATTACTTTAGGTAGGAGGCACAAACATAGAAAAGTCCCTGTATAAAATTCCTTAGAGGGAAAATTCCAGTGACCTAATGCATTGTTTTAACACTATTTCTTCTGGCAAAGGCTACTTCTGTTGGCAGTCATTTGAGATTCTGAAGTCCGCCTACAGGAAGGCAAGTCTCCATCCTCTTTTAATTCATCTGTGTAATCCTTGGCCCAAAGGAATCCAAATTAAATGGTTACTTTAGGGGAAAAAAAATCTCTGTAGCAATTCCTGACAAACAGTGGAATTTGCAGGAACTACACAAAGAACATCTAATACTGGTGTATCCACCTCCTCCTTGGACTCAGGTCTCTGCACCCACATGTTCCCCCACAGAGAGACAGGCACAGAAAAGGGATCAGCACTTCTCCCTTGCCTTGGTGCTGCTATTTCCATTTGAAAAACACCCTGTTACAATATTAACAACACTGAACCTTTATTCCATAGCAACACTATTCCTTTAATTCCTCAAAAGAAGCTGACAGTCTAGTTTCCATTGCCATCTAACATCTGTATTAGGAAATAAATGAAAACCAACCAGAGATTTTGAAACTGTGAATATTTTGCCAAAGGCTGTTATTGAGGCAAATGGCTTAGTACTATATGTTTTTGTTTGTTTGCTTAAAGGATTGGGCATTTATAGAAATAAGAATAGCACCTATCTCTGTACACTAGGTGGGATAAAATTACAAGGGGGGACTACTGTATACTTCACTGCATAAAGTGCACTGCAGTATCAATTATTTATGAAAAGGTATTCGGGGTAATGATGCATGTGCCCCAGAGAGGTTTGGGATGCTTTATATGTCTGGCAAGTGAGCAAAGAGGACAGTTATGTCAAAATCAGCACTACAGCTGGTGGGGTTTTGTTTTGTTTTTGTTTTGCTAAAACATTAGACTGAAACCATGGATTTTCCAACAAAATGAAAATGTTTATTTTGATAGAAATTTTGGAGTTTTTCAACAAAAGAACATAAATGGTTCCTTCCTTATTTTTATCTTTTGTAGTGGAATTCAGGCACACTCAGGGGCAGAAGGTGTCTCTGTACTTTGGCATAATTACGTCCCTTTTACAGCCAAAGCATCTAATATTCACTCTCCAGATAAGTAGAGAGATCCATCTGAAAGACTTTTTTTTTCTACTTTCCTTTTAGGCCTGTATTTCAATTAGGTTTCTTAAAAGGTTTAGTGATGTAGTTTATTAATAATGAAAACTTTTTTTATACCAGCTAGAACAGTGTCCTGTACTTTTAGTGTTCTCGTTAAAAGAACTCAAATTAACAAATTCCATCAGATTAAGGAGTCCACAGTCTCCCTTTGGTGTGTGACACACACTAGATCCATTACTGTTAATGGCAGTTACCTCTGTAAATCAAAGGGAGAATAAAACTTTAAAAGCCTAATTATTTATGGCATCAAATTACAGTAAAGTGGGGACAGCTTTAATTGTAGGTTTTCTAATCTCAGGAGAGATCAGACTAATACCAGGTTGAAACTCATCAGGATTTTCCTACACATTTATTTATTATTGATTGTATAGACCAGAGCCGACCCTAGACCAAATGGCGCCACTGGCAAGAAGTGTCTTCACTGCCCTTCCCCATTTGTTAAACTTTTGAATACTTTATTTTTTATTGCATTTGTAGTTCATATCACAACTTTGATGCACAAGTTACATTCATGATTTATCCCTGTCATATAAGATGGACTTCAGACCCTGGACTTCAGAAAAGCAGACTTTGACTCCCTCAGGGAACTGATGGGCAGGATCCCCTGGAAGGCTAATATGAGGGGCAAAGGATTCCAGGAGAGCGGGCTGTTTTTTAAAGAATGGATTGGATGAATGGACTATAAAGTGGATAGAAAGCTGGCTAGATTGTTGGGCTCAATGGGTAGTGATCAATGGTTCGATGTCCAGGTGGCAGCCAGTATCAAGGGGAGTGCCCCAGGGTTGGTCCTGGGGCCGGTTTTGTTCAACATCTTCATTAATTATCTGGATGATGGAATGGATTGCACCCTCAGCAAGTTCGTGGATGACACTAAGATGCGGGGTGAGGTAGATATGCTGGAGGGTAAGGATAGGGTCCAGAGTGACCTAGAAAAATTGGAGGATTGGGCCAAAAGAAATCTGATGAAGTTCAACAAGGAGAAGTGCAGAGTCCTGCACTTAGGACGGAAGAATCCCATGTACTGCTACAGGCTGGGGACCGACTGGCTAAGCAGCAGTTCTGCAGAAAATGACCTGGAGATTACAGTGGACGAGAAGCTGAATATGAGTCAACAGTATGTCCTTGTTGGCAAGAAGGCTAACGGCATATTGCGCGGCATTAGTAGGAGCATTGCGAGCAGACTGAGGGAAGTGATTATTCCCCTCTATTCGGCACTCGTGAGGCCACATCTGGAGTATTGCATCCAGTTTTGGTCCCCCCACTACAGAAAGAATGTGGACAAATTGGAGAGAGTTCAGCTGAGGGCAACAAAAATGATTGGGGGCTGGGGCACATGACTTTCAAGGAGAGAGTGAGAGAACTGGGCTTGTTTAGTCTGCAGAAGAGAAGAGTGAGGGGGGATTTGATAGCAGTCTGCAACTACCTGAAGGCGGGTTCCAAAGAGGATGGAGCTAGGCTTTTTTCAGTGGTGGCAGATGACAGAACAAGAAGCAATGATCTCAAGTTGCAGTGGGAGAGTGTGACATTCTGTACCTCAGGAGAACACCCAGCACCCTCATGTTCATCATTATAATATGATTGTTTGGTATCTAATGCAAAGTTTGTCATGTTGGGTGTCTTCAGAAGGCTCATGATGCACTGAGCATTGTTGTTACAGTAATGTTACAGGTTGTAATTTCATGTATATAGTTATGAGGCTGAGAATATGTCCTCATGGCCTAAAGCAAGCCCAGGCAAAAACTCTCCAAGAGCAGAAAGGCAGTTCACACCTCATCAGGGCATGTATGGGACAAACACAGCCCAGCTTCACAGGAACAAAGGACACTAGTCTAGGCAACAACATAGGATCTGTTGGACTCTCGAGTAAGTCACCGCCCTTCCTTTGGTCAGTTTGGGACTGCAATGAGGTAATGCTCACCTGACTCTGAAGGGTGGAGGGGCAAAGCCAAGAGGGAAGAAAGAACATGATAAAAGGGAGAGGTGTTTGCCATGCTCTTCCTCTCTCTTCCACCTCCAACTACAGACATCATCATCAAGCGAATGAAGCGCTGATCAAAGGGGAGAGCCTGGCTGAAGGGCAACCAGCCAGCCTGTGGTGAGAAGCATCTAAGTTTGTTAGGGCACTGAAAGTGTTAAGATCAGCTTAGAATGCATTTTGCTTTTGTTTCATTTGACCAAATCTGACTTGTTGTGCTTTGACTTATAATCACTTAAAATCTATCTTTGTAGTTAATAAATTTGTTTGTTTATTCTACCTGAAGCAGTGTGCTTGGTTTAAAGCATGTTAGAGACTCCCCTTGGTATAACAAGCCTGGTGCATATCAATTTCTTTGTTAAATTGATGAACTCATATAAGCTTGCAGTGTCCAGTGGGCATAACTGGACACTGCAAGACGGAGGTTCCTAGGGTTGTGTCTGGGACCGGAGATACTGGCTAGTGTCATTTGGTTGCACAATCCAAGGAGCAGCTTACATGCCAGAGGCTGTGCATGAACAATCCAGGAGTGGGGGCTCTTGCAGCAGAGCAGGTAAGGCTGGCTCCCAGAGTGAAGGATTGGAGTGGCTTAGCAGATCGCCAGTCCAGATAACACTAGGGGAACGTCACAGTGGTGCAGTGAGCAGGCTGTATGCACATTCTAGGAGGTTAGTGAAAAATGAATCCACATACTGAATACCTGAAACATTTTACTTTGTATTTTCCCTTTTGTCTCTAATTACAAAAACAGCACCCCAAGCCCGGCATCCCAGGCGATCACCTGCCCCTAAGTCTGGCCCTGATATAGACACATGTATGATACTGCTCATGGCAGTTTTACACACACACACACACATCCTGGAATGTCTTGTCAGCAACTCTTTGCGGATACATTTTTCTTACTAATGTCCCTTATGTTACAATGCAAATAGTTCAAGTAGAAATTTGCAATACATAAATTTAATACGCTACCAAAAAGCAAATAAAAAAGGTGATGCTGATGATAAATTATTTTATTATCTGCTTTTTTATTATCGCATCTTTTCTGCAAATTGGTCCTACTTTGGTAAGTATATGATGCAGACAATAATGATAGGGATATACAGTATATATGTGTATCATGTAATACAGACAATTATTTTTTTACTTATGCAACCAGCTGGTGCAAGGAAACATTTTGGGTATTAGAAAGAGAGGCTTAGACAAAAAGACTGGCTAGAATGGGTTTTACGAAACTGTAATTGGGAAATGAAAATCATAAAACAGTCTAACAGAGACTAATAATGTCTGATGACAAAAATGCTAATGGTAAAGAAAATATCTGTGGTAGTGATCCTAAACCTGTGAGTTTTCACATTCTGAGTGTTTTCTCACCTGGGTTCTCAGAGAGGCTCTTTGTGAAATCTTAATAACAATGTGGTGATTGTCCTGGGGAAAAAATGTCAATTTAAAATAAAACAATCAATTCCATTTACTTGAGTAAAATCTGTTTGCACTTGTAGATTACTAAAGTGCCATCTTCTGCTTTGATGTTTTATGGCGACTCATTCAAGCCTCAGCTCTTTTGATGAATGTATTAACTATAATTTACTAACGTTTTTTACATTTAATCTGCTATTATTTTATGCCTCCATTTGATGACAGAGGCTCTTCTCTTGTTAAAGATTCGGTAACACCTCTCCAGACTACAGAGGTAAACTGAATCTATTTATAACATTCAAGAGGAGAACCATTAGTTTCTGCATGGTAGTTATTTCAACTTCTAGGCTAGTTCAAATCTCAGCACTTTGTTTCTTTAGAGCTATGCTTTTTTAATTTATAGCCTTCATTCTTCTTGTAAATCACTGATTCAAAAAGTCAGATACTTAGCTCTATTCAAAGTACCAAATAATCCCACATAAACTAAATGCAGCCATAGATGCATTTTTGTTGTCAGAAAAAGAAAAGTATACATTTTAATTCTGCAAAAGAAACCTCTCTCTCTCATTTCCAGTCAGTTCACATTCTATTCCTTAAATGAACTAGTTTCTGGATTTTATATTGTTTCCAGTAATCGTTCCACTGTTACTGGTGCTTTTAGCAATGAATGGGTTTCATCCCACACTGGGAGACTGTCATATTTGGTTGGTTTGTTTTTTAAGAAGAAACGGTGGCGCTTTATGCAGAATTAGTTACTCCTATATTTAATAAAAAGAAAAGGAGTACTTGTGGCACCTTAGAGACTAACCAATTTATTTGAGCATAAGCTTTCGTGAGCTACAGCTCACTTAAAGCTTATGCTCAAATAAATTGGTTAGTCTCTAAGGTGCCACAAGTACTCCTTTTCTTTTTGCGAATACAGACTAACACGGCTATTATTCTGAAACCTATATTTAATACACATTGTAATTGAGTCTCATTGTGTACATTTTTTACATTGTTGAGGGAAGAAAATTAATAACAAAATAAACTAAGAAATGGAAAGAAAATCAAATCTCATGCCCAGGGACATAAACCTGTCTCAATGAGGGAATAATTTGTAGCATTGCAAAGTAAGTTAAGTCCTTTATATGGAGTCTTCACCTTCCTCTGAAGCACCAAGCCAGAAGCAGGATATAGGATGAATGGTCAGAGTGCTGATATGACAAATCATCTGTTCCTCAAGCAAACCCTGCCAGATAGCACTAGAGTATGGCGGAACTGATTTGAGTGCAAATATATCTCTTTGTCCCAATGGTCAGCTTTTGACATGACAACAAATTGATGTTCTTTTTCACTGTCCTTGCGGAAGCATGTGTGGGGAAGGGGGTCTCCCTTCCAAAGGATATTCACCTTCTGGCATAAATACATAGTGATAGACAATGCTGAAGAATAAATCAACCAGGAAAACATAACAGGAGGGTCAGAAATATGATGGCAAAGGAAAAAACAATGAGAATATTGTATATGTCAGGACTTTGATTGCTGTTTCATAAACAAACTTCTTCCCATTGTTGTATATTTTACTTGGATATCCTGTCTCTTTCATTGTGCCCTATGTGCCAGTAAGGTTTTGAAAAGAACAAAAGCCATGGAATGGTTTCACATATGATATATTTGGAAAAACAAAGACTTCTGCTGAAGTCTAGAAATGTTTAAAAGTGATAATGGGTCCCCTGAAATATTAACTGGCATCTTTTTGCCATATGTGCAGAACAAGAAGAAATATAGGGAAGGAAAAGTTTCTCCTTAGGCATGCCTTAGAGATTCAACATTCTGTATATTCTATCTGAAAGTTTCCTGTATTCTGTGAGATTGATTATAAAAACATAAATTTCCTAGTTCTATTGCAATGCTGCCTTTCCCAATTTAGCTTAAGATTTAAGTCTCTTGTGTAACAGAGTATACAAGCCCTTCTTCACTTTGTGAGATGCCTTCCTGGACTAAAAACATACCCATCCTAGAGCAAATCTCAAGTGTTGGCTGGCTATATGTGGTGAGAGGCCATCAGTGATATTTATTGGAACCAGTTCTTTGTCATGATCCTAATCTAGTCATATGGATCCCGGGGAGCACAGTGCTGTAGATTGGACGAGCAGGTGTTCCAATCTTTCCTGTTTGTCTGGAGGCAAGTTAACTGAGATTTATCTGGAAATCCACTAACCAGGGTAGTTGACCTCTGCTACTTTAATGAGTCAGTTAAGGGAATCCATGAAAGGGGCTTACTTGTTATGAGAATTGGGGAAGCAAGGTGGAGACACCTGGAGGGAGAAAGTTGCTTTCTGAGACAGGGACACAGTGACCTCTTTGAACCCAGATATTCTTCTCGAGCTTTACCACCAGTCGGGAACTAGAGAGCTGAATGTGTTTGCTACCTTCTGAAATTTTAAACAAGATTCCTAGTACTCTGAAAATTAATCACAAAGTACAAACTCTAGGGCTGATCAAAAGTTATCTGCCAAGACTGTTTGTCAAGAGAAAAGTGGGTTTTCAACTGAACAATTTTATTTTTTACGGTATCTGCTTTCTGTGGAAAATATTGAGGTTTTTGTCAAACTTTTTGATTGAAGACCAAAAACTTCTACGTTTTGTTAGAAAATCCTCACCCGCCCCCTTTTAAAAAAAGAAATTGAATGAATTTTCTATAGAAAATTTTGACAAAAGTGATTTCTTTTCCGCATTGTCATCAAAATATTTGGTGGGGAGAACCCTTTTTCTAACCTGTCCTGGAAACCTGATATTTTTTAGTTTTCCTCCACAGTATAGAAAAAATCAGAAATACATTCCCATTGATACTAATTACTAATGACAGTTGCCATTTTAAGAAATAAAATACATTTTTAAAATCTGACCATATGGAAGAATTACACTGGGGTCAAAAGGATAAATCCAAAATCCAGTGAAGATTTCCATTGGAGTTTCGCTCATGCCCACGGGGGAGGTACAAGACAGCAGGTGCATGCTGATCTCTGGGGCAGCTTAACAGTAGAGAGGGGAGAGTCAATGGGCAGCTTTGCAGAAGCACTGGACATGAAGGTAGCAGGTGGCTGAGGCTTCTGTGTAGCAGAAGCACAGAGGTGGGAGCAGGAGGCTGGCTGAGGTGGCACTGCAGAAGCACAGAAGCAAGAGGTGGCAGAAGCAGCAGTACGGAATTGGAAGCCTGAGACAGAGTCATCTGAGGTGGCTTAGCAATAGCATCATGTAGGCCAGATTCAATGGGTGGCTGAGCTCGCTTTGCAACAGCATGAAGGTAGAAATTAGGGGGCAGCAAAAGTGGCTTTGCAGCCGTGGTCCAGAGACAGGTTCTGGGGGACAACTGAAGTGGTTTTGCAGTGGCAGATGGGTGATCTTTGAACTCTAGATGAATTGGTATAGTTGGGAGATTTCAAAAGCACCAAGGAGATTTAGGAGCACAAGTCTCGAACGTTGGTGATATTTGTGATCATAAATCCCTTGGATGCTTTTGAAACTCTTCCCGTTAGTGCCTGCGGATTTCTTCTTGTATTAAATTTATTAAATTATGCAACTGAAAAAACATTTCAGTCTAAAAAGAATCAACATCAAAGGGAAAACGTTGTAATGTCTTTAATAAGGATAAAAATCTCAATTAGGTACAAACAATAGAAGTCAATAGTATATATTAAAATCTAGTAAAAATGCCATGTACATTCAGAGCCAGCATGTACAGAGTACAAAACCCATTCAATGTACAGAGAAAGTTCTTGCATTATTTAATCATGGCCCTCTAGTACTGAGTCCAGTTGCAGCCCTTCTGGGATTTCCACTCTATAAGAATAATAATCGGTTTGCATTAAAAATATTCAAAAGAAATAAAACTGAATTTCAGCCAGACCTAAAAACAATGCAAACCAGCCCAGGGAAATTCCCACTGATGTTTTCCCTTGCAGACTATGTCTCCTCTCAATTCTACAGTTTGTCACAGACTTCTCTGTAGTCCTGGGAAACTGGGCACAATGGCTCAAAAGCCACATCAACAGACAGATAATAGTACTCTGAACTAATCCCCTTTAATACCATAGTGGGAGGTGAATTCCATTTCTGGGCATGAGGCATCCTTTGGTTCTTTCTCGATGTCTATTAAAGGTACACTTTTGCTCTAAATCAACACTACTATGTTTTTATTACAATACATCAATTACCATGCAGCATATGATGTCATAAACAAATCATTTTAAATCCAGGGCAGAAATAGGCAGCCAACATCAGCAGAACTTGCAAGGAGCAAAGATCCCTTTTTCATGCAAGTATCCCTAATCATAAGAAAGAAGGGAAGAACTGCAACCCCAGAACATATCTGACATATCAGAAGAAATGTTTTTATATATAATGTTTTCTATCATCAGGTCTTTAAATTTGAAGTGGCAGCAAGATTTGATCTTCCAGAAGATTTAAAAAAAAAATTCTGATTGGTTTCAGCCAGAGCGCTTGATTATTTCCTGCAATTTATCCCCTCTCTCTTCTCCTCCTCCCTTAGCATTATTTGTCATGGCATGAGGAGTGTTTGTAAAGGATGTTCTTGAACACAGAGCTGAGATTTGTCTGGAAACATTTGGAGCAGTTCTGGATCAGAGGGACTCTGTTTGTATAAGAATACTTTGTATTTTGTTTCTTCAGAATTTTTTCCTGCCTTTCTTTCTCCATGCACCATGAACCATGCTACAAAGACTGAGCCAAATATCACACTCCTTATTCAAGCAAAATTTCTATTTACTTCAGTGGGAATGTTGCCTGAGTAACTGGCAATGAGCAGAATTGGCTCTATTACATGTATTGATATACGTCCTTTGGGCTAGATTTTGACTCAGGCTGAGCATCTATGCAGCGAAGTAAGAGGAAGTAAGAACCCCTATGCACTCTTACACAGGCTACTCAGACCTTTGCTCTGGACATGAAGGACTAAACAGAGCTATGTGCCACTTAGTCTGGAGCAGATGGGCATGGAAGGGTAGGAAATGGGCAGAGCCTTGGCTCCACCCTGACCTGTTGTTGGCCACAGTAACTGAGCATGCATAGGGTGAAGGGTATAATTTGCTGCTGGAATATGCCAACAGTGAGTCACTAACCATGCCTTCTGGAGCTGGAGAGAGAAGGAAGGAAGCTGAGGAGGAATTATGACTCAGAGGTGTGTCTCTAAGGGCTTGTCTACACTTACAGTGCTGCAGAAGTGCCACTGTAGCGCTTAGCAAAGACACTAGCAAAGACCTTAGCAAAGACACTACCTACACTGATGGGAGAGCTTCTCCCATCACCATAGTTATTCCATCTCCCCAAGAGGTGGTAGCTACATCGATGGCAGAAGCCCTCCCATCAACAGAGCACTGTCTACACAGGGAGCTCAGTGGGTATAACTGCTTCAGTCAGGGGCACGGATTTCCTACACCCCAGAGCGACAAAGTTATACTGACATAAGTATGCAGTGTAGATCAGGGCTGAGTCACAGTGCCTCTTGGGGTGGTGCAGCAGCTTACGGACTGATTACTGTGGAAGGCTGTCCCAAAAGTCATCATTTAGTCCTATGTTCTTTTTGTGATTTGCATTACAACTTGCTAACTATGAGCCCAGTCCCGCAAGGTGTTGAGTGCCCTCAACCCCCACTGAATGGCATGGGAATTGAAAGCACTCAGTGCACTTCAGGAGATCCTTAGAGCCTCAGGAGATCAGTGTTTGTATCCAGGCTGCTATCTGCCGTAGTCCACAGCTCTGAGATCATAGTGTGGCTTCTCATTCTGCCCATCCTAGGAACAGTACAAATAAACAAGGACCAGTTTCTGCCATCTATATTCATACTGAGCAGCACCTCACTCTGCGAGAAGCCTGGTGAGCTCCCCATAGAGTAAGATGTCACTCAACATGAGCAGGATGGCAGACTTTGGCCCTTAATGTTGAGATTTTCACAGCCTCTTAGGGGATTTGGATACCTATTTCCCATTAATTTAACAATTTCCGCCTTAGCCTCTAGCCACTTTTACTGAGCACTGCTACATGTTGTAAACCCAGATGTGACAGTATCAGTTATATTCTGTTTCATTCCAGCCTCTTAAAATGCCATGGACTTTACAACATGACAGAGCTCTCAACATAACCTATTTTTTTTTCCTTTGGAGGGAGGGAGCGCAGTTAAAGCCAAGAGAAACATGGAAGAGTTCTATCACATAGTAAAGCAGTTTCCATTGTGATTCATTTTCAGTGACCTTACCCAGCAACCAATGTCTATTGTTAAACTGTTAGAACTGATATAACTAATAACCACCCAATTTCCTTAGCAATTGCAGATGACTTTTTGCAGATTATTCCTGCAGATTGGATCTTGTTAGGGTTTCCAGTTATTCACAGTCTTTTCCTCTGAGACTTTACACATAACAGTAAAGTGCTATTTACTGTCAGAAGTGATCAAAGAGTAAAAGCAAATCTGATGAGGAAATATTTTATCAGCCAAAGTACTGAATTTGGTTCACTCTCATATGAGTATTCAGAAGGCCACTATGTACATATGAAAAGGTTTGCAAATCTTCATAGCTAAAAAATTTGTATCAGAATTGCATTGCTCTTTATCCTTTTGTTCAAAAAGTTTCAGTCATCTAATTAGGGAGCGGAAAAAGTACTATATGACCAGATGCCCAGTCATACACCATGAATACTGAACAATATATGCAAAAAATCTATGCCCTTTAGGCTGAAAATCATCTGTCAAAGCTATTTGTTTAATTTTTAAGAACAAAAAAAATCCATGTAAAGAAAATTCATAAATGATTCATTAATAAAAAATGAAGTACCCAAAATGAAAAATTCAATCAGCTTTATGTATAATGATAATCTCTAATTTTATCCCAAATTAATAACCCTTTCTACAATTAGAGGATACCCAAATACTATCTACTCATTCGGATACCATGACATAGAATGCTGACGCTGTATAACTCCCATAAAATACAAATATCAGGGTTCAAGAGACGCTAGTAAATGGTCCAGATGAACTGAGTAGCTGGTTCTCACAAAATATTATAACCAGTGGTGTCTGCTGTATGATTTTTTAAATGGGAGGGTAATTAACCAGTGGAACAATTTACTAAGGGTTGTTGTGGATTTTTCATCACTGGCAATTTTTAAATCAAGATTGGATGTTTTCTAAAAGATCTGCTCTAGGAATTATTTTTGGGAAGTTCTGTGGCCTGTGTTATAAGGGAGATCAGACTATATGATCCCAATGGTCTCTTCTGGCCATGGAATCCGTGAATCTAGAGCTGGTGAAATGTTTTGACCGAAAGTACTTTTGGGTGAAAAATGGAGATTCAAGTTGACCAAAACATTTTGCCACATCGAATTAGCCACATTTTTTGGTTCATTGGTTGGGAAAAGAACAGAAAAAAAATCTGAAAAAAATTAAACTTTTCATTTCAGCATTTTCAAAATAAAATATTTTGATTTTCTGATTCAAAATAACTTTTTCTTTTGAATTTTACCTCAATTGTATTTTTAAAAGAGTTAAACTTGATAATGTAAATGAAACATTTGATCTGAGGTTGAACCACAATTTGGTTCAACCTGAAACTATTTCTTTTTCAATATTTCAACTGAGTGAACCAAAAAATCAGCTACTCACAAAGCGAGAGTTATGACCTATAATATAAAGAAAATGCTTGTTTTGTTTGTTAGTTGATACGTTTTTGCTTCCTGTTCCTCCAATCATCCTGTATCATGTACTCAATGGGAGATGATAGGGGAAGGCTGTACAGAGCACATTAATCTGTCCTCATTTATATTACATATAGCAATCTTCTCCTGGTATTATTCTTTAGCATTATTTTATAATGAGCAATTTCCAGTTTAAAGGGAAATTGAAATACTTTATAAAATAAAACAATTTTTTCAAAACTACCTGAGACCCACAAGCCTTAATTTGTAGATTTAAAAATTATACACAATATACTTTCCCCTCACTCAGAAGTGACCAGTAATAACCCTACACTGACCCTGAGATAAGGTTATTTCACAGAATTACTATAATTACTTCATAAAATTCAGCACATTCATGGCACAGCTGGAGGTCGGAACCATGGACAGGAACTGTAGTTCCCAATAGTGACAGAGGAAACAGCAGATCAGGTAGAGGCAAAGAGCTTACCAAAAATCTAACTGTGTTGAAGCTCTTTGTAGGAATATGAAATCAAATGATAGCTATAAATGTTAATAAAAATAACTGAAGACTGACAAATGAAACCTGAAATGGCCACCTGGTTTGGTGGTCTTAGGGATATCAAGTCATCATACCATACGAGATGCTATATAATTAATAGGCTGTATTTGCAAATTAAAAAATTACAAACAAATACACTTTCTCTTTCAAAAGTAACCAGCAACTATACTGACCAGCAACCAAGATGACAAGCAAAAGCGACCAGAAACCAAGCTGAACTACTCACCTCTTCACTTCTCTGAATTTCGCACATTCATGGAACAAGCCACTCCTGGAGTGCTAAAGGAAATCCAAGCAATCAGCTGCAACCTGGAAATGTAGAACAGGAATTGAGATTCCCAGTAATAATAGAGGGAACAGCAGATCAGGTAATGCTAAGACCTACCAAAAATCTAACTCTGTTAAGGGTTTCTATAGGATCACAAAATCAAATGTTAGCTATAAATGTAATTACAAATAAGTGAAAAGAATTCATCTTCAATCTGATATATCTATGTTGTAATCATTGAAGTACAATAGACATCTGAGGAGCCAGGATAATTTGGGTGAAATCTAAGCAGTGAACTAGATGAATTCTCCCATGAATATTAAAACAGGCTGCCAACTGGAACTTGAAATGGCCACCTGCTCTTAGGGATATTGAGTCATCATACCATATGAGATGTTAAATGCACAAAGAACATTTAGAGAAGTGTGGTCGCAAGATCAGGTTAATAAGTGTTGCATCAAAGCTTAACTGTATTTGGAGGCTAAGTCTTAGGTGTTGCCATTTAGTATGTCCCCCCTAAGGAACTGAACAAATCCTGTCATCATTTAAACTGGTACACATCCAGAGTAATCCTGCCGATGTCAGTAGAACTACTTGGGCTTTACCAGGGTGCCAGTGGAAGCAGAATTTGTCCCACTACTTGGATCTTCAGACCAATCTGTTCTTTAAGAATTAATGTTACAAAAGCATTTTGAGAAACTTCCTTTGCTGAGAAATGTGATGATTTTAAAAGTCAGACACTCTTTTTGAGTTAATTCAGTACAAAGCCTCATAGTGCCTGCCAGCAATTTCATACATACATCACATTTCTCAAGTTACCTTTCTTATCGCTTAAAAAGTACCATGGCCTCTGATAGAGGGTGACACAGCCATGAAAGTCATTCTTGCTTGGCTGTCTATCTCTAGCAACAAGGACTCTTGGCTTTGAAGCCTGGCCAAATAATTCTCTTGAAAGGGAGAATAAATCCCAAGAATTCATGTCTCCATTAACTTGGCTTGTCTGTAAGACTCATTGCCTACAATTCTTATCAGGCTATTAGCTACTCATACTTTCGCATGTTCTTGCTACTCAAGTGCTAACAGAACAAGGTGCTGGGATGATGCTTCTTGCTGAAAAATGCACAGACATTTAGACTAGATTAAAATATGGTATTTTGTTGATTTTAAATCTACTGTAATACCATGATGATCATGCAGAAAAAGTGCCACAATGGTCACAGACTAGCATCTGGCTTTTAAAATTGCTATATTTTTCTGATGCAGATAGTAACACAATGCCCTACCAGTTGTAATGGCGATATCTCTTTCGTGTTTGGTCCTTTGCAGTGGCTTGGCAGAGACAAAAACAAATCTGTTTTTAGTTGGAGTGGGTTTTTACTGGAACAGGGTTTCCAGCTCATTCCCTTGAGAGAAAAAAGTAAGTGCTCATCGGGTCAAAGAATAGTCTTGTTCAGTTCATTGGGCTGGTGGGGGAAGAAAAACCAGGAGTGTGAGCCACCCCTCCGCTTTCATCACTTAGGAGTTCCTGAAGTTACGTAGGGCTAAACCATTTTAAAGTTTCTGAACTTACACAGGGCTAACCATTCCATCTCCCTATGCTTATTGGCATATATATGTGACTCCTCTGCAGGGGCATTATAAGAGAATGAAGAACATAGTGTCTGGTATATAGTTGGTAGGACACTTGCATAGTCCGGTATTTTGTATGTTGTTTGATTTTCATAAATCCAAATGATATTCAGGTAGTAAACTACAGTGTAGCTGGGAGGGCCAACACAGGAATTTTTTGCACCTATTTCTATTATATGATGTTTTACTTGTAGTATAACACCAATGTTTTGTCACAATGGCTGATCTCAACAATTGCCTTTGTCATGTTTGTAGAGCCACGTTTCTTGGAGAGCAGTGCCCTTGCACAGCCGCAGGTGAGCGATAGCAGAAGTTGGTCACAAAGCTCCCCTGCACCTTCTCCTTGATTGACTCTCGTTCTGAAGACCAGGGTGAAATCCTGGCTATACTGAAATCAATGGCAAAAGTCCCATTGACATCCATTGAGCCAGCATTGTACTCCAGGGATCTACTTCAGTGAGAACTGCCACGTGTGAGTGCTGGTGCTCTAGAAGGTAAGCAGCTTGTTCATAATTCATTGTTAAATGTTTTCAGTTTGTATTATTTTTGTTCTTGCATATGTTCTGAGCCTGCAGTCCGCCCCAGGCCGAAGTCCAATGAACCCAGACTAAAATCCAACAGATATATGAATGAAAACAAAAAATGCAATTCAAAATAAGTGTTGTCTCTTAGTCTATAATTCTGGGGGGTTCAATTAGGGTTGTCTTCAATGAGGACAAGTGCCTTTGACATGTCTGAATACATTTGGCTCACAAACAAAAATGTAGATGTAGAGCTAGGCTCAAGCTGCAAAATTTGAAAGTTTAGCAGTGTTTGGATTTGGACCTTTATAAAGACAGGGACCACTTGCAAAATTCAGGTCTGAATCGGGGGTGTCAGATTTTACAGAATTTAGGGAGTGTTTCGATCCAAGGCTTTGCTTCTAGCCCAGCCTTAACAGATCTAGTTTTTCTAAGAATTTATCTGGCAAATTTTGCAATATTTTCCGTATCAATTTCTTCATACAAATTTTTGTCTACTATGAAACCAGTTTTAATGATAAGCCATTGGAAATGATATAGTAGCATGTACAATACCACTACTGTTTTTTAACATGCCCTTGGTACAGAAATCAAGACAGAACTGTATGTGCACTGGGAACTTACACACACATGCTTGCTAAGTACATTTGCCCCCAGTTACCCTCATTTTTTGAATCCTTGAAACATTTGTGATTTAAAAAAACAAAACAAACCCTTTGTATTCCACCATTAAAGAAAGTGGAATTTAAGCTGTCCAAATTGATAAAATTTCCCTTTTAAATTGTCTTTTAATTTCAATTGTATTTTTCCAGGCAATGTGGGTTTGAAAACAGGATATGCACCAGAAGTCCAATTTTAGACAGGGCTCTGTTCATGAAAGTCATTGCTTTCTCGCTTTGAAACTTAAAACTTGGAATTTCCACGGCCTGCACTCTCTGCGAACAACAATATGTTAGGATGGAGATCAGGGAATTTTTTTCGGGAGACAGGAGGGCTTATTTATTTTGTATATAAACATCAGGATTTTTTTAACCAAATAAACAGGGTCTCTGAAGAAAACCTAATTAGAAATTATCTATTTTGTCATCTGTGTAAATTCCTAACATTTATTTTCATTTTGATCATCCCTTTTCCTGAGTCTGGTTGTTGTCAGAGATTTTTCTGTTAAACTCATAGGAATGGAAAGTGAAGCAACTATGTTGTGTGGTGAGGATGATGTATGAGCCAGCTATGTCACTTCTTCACATCTCAGCATTTCCATGGGGAGCAAAGGGAATGAAAAACAGTCTCAGAATTTTTTAAATAGATGATAGCTTACAACCTGGAATACAGTTCTGCAATAAGGGGTGGATTCCATATCAATACATGGGCCCTGCCCATGTACATAGGAACAGAGTTAAGGTTGCCCATGCCACCTAATTATCCTTAATTAGATCTATGTGTGGATCTCAGCAAAAATGGAATTGAAAGGGGACTATTTGACTCAGCAGCAGTATATCACATTTCCCCTTCCTGGAACCATACAGAGGGCAGTATCAGGATCTGGGAGTGGAGCCAGGAGACAGCCCTGCATTGGGAGGCATCAGGACTGGGAAGGATGGCACATTATCCATACACCGGCCCATGGCAATGAGTCAGAGAAAATAGCACAGCTACAGTGGAGGCTAGCAGTTGGTGGGGTAGATGAACCAATGAATTAAGTCAATGAGACAGCACAGGTACTTAAAGTTATGCATATGCTTAAGTGCTTTGCTGGAATGGAGCTGTATGTGTTAATACAGTTAACTATTTCAGTGCTGGGCATTTTTAGCAGAAATATCAAGCAGAAATATCCTATACTCCATGTTGGTGGATATAGGAACAAAGGCTGGGGTGGAGTGCAGCAGGAGCAGTTAGTTGTTGTCGCGGGCTGCTGGAGGGAAAATAAGAAATTAAAACTCAACCCACATCTCTCATATTTGAAGTCACTTCTATCCCTGGAAAAAGGTGGGGGGTGGGAGAGAGAGAAAGAGAGCGAGAGATTAATCCCTTTTCAGGTACTAAAAATCTCAGCTGTCCCTTGGACACTGAAACACAAAACCACCTCCCACGCTTTTTTAGGTGCTGCAGTCTCAACTTTCACCTATCCCCTAATCAAACCCGCCGGGTTTCCCCTGAAACCTTCCACAGGCAACAAGGGCTTATAATACAAAGCTCTGCACCGCACTGAAAATGTGGGGACTAAATAAAATACCTTAGAGTTAATGTTCCATTAAGCCAGTAAGCCATCAGTACTGAATTGATTGAATTGGAGTGGGGAGGGGAGGGACAGAGAGAGGACCTGCAAGAGCATGGGGAAGGCAGTATTGCCAACCCCAAACTTTCAAGAATCATGAGTCAGCCTCACAAAAATAAAAACGAACGTTGGGTTTTCTTTGCCTTCTGGCTTGTGAGCTGTCAAGGTGCATTTGGGTCACATTTTCAAGCATTTCTCCACAGCTACGAGGGATGAACAAGTAGAAAAATAGAAACCTATTTTTAAAAAATCTGAGATTCTCACCTAATCACTTGACTCCAGATGCTGGGACTTAAATAAAACATGAAATGTCATGAGAGTTGTGACAAAACTGTGAGAGTTGTTAACATGGGGAGTGCCGTATAATTCCATGGTCCCTGTCCAATAGGATTTTTTCCTTTAGTTATGATAGCCAATTAATAGACTACCCCCCTTACATGCAGATTACAAGAATATTTGATCAAGTAAATCTGTATCCTGTGATTATTATTTTTTTATGTCTTGAGCAAATTGACCTCTTGAACTCCATCAGGTAGCTGTTCAGAAAAGTTATAGAAGCATGAACTAAAGCTAATGCTGAATCTTTACTTCAGGCTTAGCTTCCCTTTCCTTCTCTTTACATGCCAAAAAATTTCATGTCAGTTTCCTGAAAAGCAGCTTTATGTCCTGTTTTCAGATCAGAGATAAAATGCCTAGGCACTCATACTATGTACTTTGTAAGTGAACCCCTTTCCCAGTAACACCAACCATCTGGGATTCCCCTCCAAACCTCGAATAAAGCGAATTTCATTTATTGGAAATAGTGGAAAGACACATCAATCCTGGATTTTAACTCTTTTAACTCTTTCAGTCTTTTGCCCATGCAGCTTGCTAGCAAGAGAATTGGGGGGGAAACATCCAGCAAATTGATGTGAAGAACTGAAATCATGTGCCACGTTGACACTCCTCAGATTTGCAACAGGCTGTTGAAAATGTTTTCAGATGAAGTTGATTCTCCAGCTCTCTTTGGTGCCACAAACCTTCCTGCATTTTCCTGGCCTTCTGCTACTGCCATAGCTTTAATTCCAAAAGAGCTTGGACCTTTTAGATTTATCATATTTCTCAACTGGCCCTCCTGCATGATAGCTCTAGTTATGGGCCTAGAGGCAAGGAGAACGCTGCTTTTTCACACAGTGTTCAGAGCTGCACAAAAAGATGTAAAGAGTTGCACACAAAGAAGCCATCTGCAATGCACAACAAGTTGTATTGGTCCTACCCAGGAACAATGCTGCATATACTTGAGCAGTATCTACTGGCCCTTTTATCTCTTAATTAATCACATATACGCAGATATCTTTTTTATACTGCACTCCTGTAACACTTAGCACATATGGTCTAATTACACTCTGCCGGCCATGTCAGAATTCCTGCCCGTGTTTTCTGTGGTGTTCATCCTCATTGTGATGCCCCTTCTCTCTTTTAGTTTACCCCAGATTTTAATTCAAATGACATGTGGGATCCAAACCTTTGAGGTTAACGCCTAAAACCTGTCAGCTGTTCTCTATCAGCTTCCATAGAGATCCAGTCCTGCACCAAGCAAAAGTGGTGCTCCCTTGACTTGGTGTGCTTGTGGCAGGCACAGTGCTGAGGGTGACAGTCGCAGCAATAAAGTACATTTTCTTTTTAAAAGAGGAACCAGAAAGGCTCATATGGAAGCCAGCTGAGTGTCAGGATCTTACTGTATTGAGGAACCACTGCCTTTGGTGAGTCTTGCACTTCCTCTAACAATATGTAAAATGGATACTGCTCTGATACCAGAGACATATTTGTCCAGATATCAGTACAGTTACCTTTGCTCTCTCTGCTAAATATATTGCTGATGTCTAGTTGGCTCAGGGCCTGGCATACCAGCTCAGGGCCTGATCCAGCTCCCTTCAAAGTCAATCAAAAGTGTCCCACTGAGTTTAAAGGCAGTTCGATCAGGCTGACACTGCCCATTCCATGTTATTTGATAAAAGATCTCACAGCATTTATAGGTCTCCTTTGCAATGCCTTCAGCGTGCTGACATGCCCTACCACTTTTATGCTATTTCATTCCTGGGGACTGAGGACATGCCCTTCATGGAAATCTACATTAGAAGTATCTGAACAGTCCAGATTTTGGAATCACCATATGTATGACCTCTCTCCTCTGTAGTGATGACAAAGCATGTATCAGCAATTTTACGAAGAAGGGGAATTTTACTTCCCCTTCAAAAAAATTTTTTTTTTGGTTGAGTCGAAGCACCGTTACTCAGTCTGTACACTGCACACATTCTGTGCTCTGTGATTTGTGGGTTTTCAAGCATGTAAGGACTCTACTCCATAACCTTTTCTCTTCCCATTTCCTGAGAGGATTTTTCTTTTTTGTCTACCATGACAATGACAAACTCCATGGTCTTCACTTCAGGTTAGGGATTCTGAGCTCAGGTGTCTCCTTCTTCCAGGGTTCTCTTGGTAATTAGTGGGTTGTCTCTTTTAACTCTGCTATATTTCTGGTTTCCTTCACCTTTCTGACCTAGATGTCCATGTTCTCTTTGGAGCTAATTTTTGCTTCCTACCAGTTATTACACTCCTTTCGTGTTGGTGTGTTTATTATCTGTGATGTTTATATACATAGTCTCTGTTGCCTCTTTTGGACATAATATTAAGATTCTTACTGGGATTTATGCATTTATTACAATGTACAGTCATTTTGGCATTCCAGGGAGTGTATTAACTTGTGCTGTAAAATCTCCCTTTAGGGGGATTCCAGGGACAGCTGCAGTCAGGAGAGAACCTGGAAAAATGGCTCCTGCTAAAGCCATGGTCTCTAGGGACCAGCAGGAGCACATTACATGAAAAGTATTCCTTGTATCTGCGCTACTGCTCTCACCTGAATGGTGTAAAATGAAACCATTATTAACTGCAATGAATAATGGAGTGTCCATTTCCTGGACACTACAGTGCTAATAAGCGATGGTCACATAAACACCACCCTATACCGCAAACCTACTGACCGCTATTCCTACCTACATGCCTCCAGCTTTCACCCAGACCACACCACACGATCCATTGTCTACAGCCAAGCTCTACGATACAACTGCATTTGCTCCAACCCCTCAGACAGAGACAAACACCTACAAGATCTCAATCAAGCATTCTTACAACTACAATACCCACCTGCTGAAGTGAAGAAACAGATTGACAGAGCCAGAAGAGTACCCAGAAGTCACCTTCTACAGGACAGGCCCAACAAAGATAATAACAGAATGCCACTAGCCGTCACCTTCAGCCCCCAACTAAAACCTCTCCAACGCATTATCAAGGATCTACAACCTATCCTGAAGGATGACCCATCACTCTCACAAGACCAGTCCTTGCCTACAGACAGCCCCCCAACCTGAAGGAAATACTCACCAGCAACCACACACCACACAACAGAACCACTAACCCAGGAACCTATCCTTGCAACAAAGCCTGTTGCCAACTGTGCCCACATATCTATTCAGGGGACACCATCATAGGGCCTAATCACATTAGCCACACTATCAGAGGCTCGTTCACCTGCACATCTACCAATGTGATATATGCCATCATGTGCCAGCAATGCCCCTCTGCCATGTACATTGGTCAAACTGGACAGTCTCTATTTAAAAGAATAAATGGACACAAATCAGATGTCAAGAATTATAACATTCATAAACCAGTCAGAGAACACTTCAGTCTCTCTGGTCACTTGATTTCTGATCTCAAAGTGAGTATCCTTCAACAAAAAAACTTCGAAAACAGACTCCAACGAGAGACTGCTGAATTGGAATTAATTTGCAAATTGGATACAGTTAACTTAGGCATGAATAGAAACTGGGAGTGGTTGAGTCATTATACTAAGTGAAACTATTTCCCCTTGTTTATTCCCTCCCCCCCCCCCCACTGTTCCTCAGATGTTCTTGTTAACTGCTGGAAATGTGCGGGAAATGGCCCACCTTGATTATCACTTCAAAAGGTTTTCTCTCCCCCCACCCCACTCTCCTGCTGGTAACAGCTCATCTTAAGTGATCACTCTCCTTAAAATAAAAAAAAATAAAAAAAAAAAGGAGTACTTGTGGCACCTTAGAGACTAACCAATTTATTTGAGCATGAGCTTTCGTGAGCTACAGCTCACTTCATCAGATGCATACCGTGGAAACTGCAGCAGACTTTATATATACACAATACATTGTGTATATATAAAGTCTGCTGCAGTTTCCACGGTATGCATCTGATGAAGTGAGCTGTAGCTCACGAAAGCTCATGCTCAAATAAATTGGTTAGTCTCTAAGGTGCCACAAGTACTCCTTTTCTTTTTGCGAATACAGACTAACACGGCTGTTCCTCTGAAACCTCTCCTTACAATGTATATTTTTTCATGGTCTGTGTGTATATATAAAATCTCATCACTGTACTTTCCACTTTATGCATCCGATGAAGTGAGCTGTAGCTCACGAAAGCTTATGCTCAAATAAATTGGTTAGTCTCTAAGGTGCCACAAGTACTCCTTTTCTTTTTGCGAATGCAGACTAACACGGCTGCTACTCTGAAACCAATGAATAATGTGTTAACCTCATGACCTACATAACTCAAAAACTAGGACTTCAGTGTGGGACCTTTCTTTGCTCACTGTTATTTATATTTGGGGCTTATGACTTTGTGTTTATTTTTTCTATATTTTCTCATTTATTTTATGCAGATTATTACTTGCTACCTGGATCAGGACCAGAGATGAAATAAGCAATACATAGCCACATTTTACAACAATTAGCTTATCAGTTAAATGATCACATATCAAATTTAATTAATTAATCATAGACATTTTTAACGGATGTTTTATGTTTTTGTCCTGGATTTCTTGCCACTTGTACTTGGCAATTAAGGACATGCCCTCTAAATAAAAAACTGAACTCTACAAAAATTAGTAAGCAACATCTGCTTTATATTCTGCAAATTCTGCTTCTCAATTTTTTGCATTAGTGGCATTTTCCCAGTTTAAACTGGACACAGAAAATCTTCTTTTACTTTGTTTTTAATGACATCTTCCTACCAGCCAGCACTTGTCCCCAAAAATATCCTTTGCACAAGACTAGCTTCATATCACCGCTGGAACAAAAACACTGAAAATAGGAACATTGTGTTCATTCCTTCACATAACATGTTTACTCTTTCCCTATTACTGAGTAAGGGCGTGAAAGCTAGAAGATGTCAGTTTAAATTGTTTCTTTTAAAAGAAAAAAAGACAACTTTTTTTTAATCTGCCTACAGTTTAACAACCTGAAAATTTTCAGCTGTTTTGAGTCCATTATTGAAATAGGACAACATATGATTGATTTTCCCCTAGATTGTCGATCTATTTCTGCAATCAGTGGAGTCCCAGAAAAAAGAACCATTTTAGGGGCAATTGCCCTTTAGCTGCCATTAAAAATAATGTATCTGTTCGGTTGCCCTACTGGAACCAGCAGACTCAGTCCAACACTCATTCTATTCAGCTGTATGTGATTGATCTGAGCCTCAAAGACTGGAGCTGGAGTTGGGGTGTTAGGATCCAAGATTTTGGTTTGAGCTCATCTCTAGTCCTTCATTACCTGACTTAGAGCCATGTTTCCTTATTTTTATTGCTTAATCCCCAAACCCACAGGCATTTGGGTAGCTTTATTCATGCAAGTTGTCCCACTGATTTCAAAGGGACAACTCACTTGAGTAAAATTACTCAAGCGTTTGCAGGATTGTCCCCATAAAACCCAATCATGCAAAAAATATGCATGTGAGTAACTTTAACTAGGTGAATAGTCCCATTGACTTCAGTGGAACTTCTCACATGAATAGCTTCTTTCACATGACTAACCATTTGCACGATCAGGTCCTTATTTTGCTCCTTATACCTGTGATATGCAATAAAAATGCTAAAATAATTAATTTTATCCTGGGCTTAAAAAGATTTTTCTCATCTGAATTGTTCTTGATATTCTCCATCTCTGATGTTACTCTGAAACCATTTATTTTGCCAGTTCAGTTTTAGAATTCGTTTGAAAAAGACTCATTGTAATCCTGTATCTGACAGCAGCAGAGGGCGCTGAAACCAGCTACATAGCCTGCAGGGGGATTTTTCCTAACTGCGCTGTGGGTTTCCCCATCTAGGGATTTCCTACACTTTGCTTGAACCAGAATTGTTATAAAGAGCTGAGTAACTGTCACAACTGTCATTTTCAGAGCTGCAGACTCACGCCGTGTTTCTTCAGAGAGAACAGAGATCCAGGATTTGGAGCTTGCTTTCTTTTCTTTAGATAGCAATTGCAAAAAGTTAGACAAATGGGAAGAATAATTCCATCAGTGACAGTGCTTTTACTGGTGTTTGTGACTTGTGAGTTTTTGTTTGGTTACTTCATTAATTAATTGTTGTAATTAATTTGAATTTTCCTTTATTTTAGAATCATTTCTCTTTACGGAAAATTATTTTATATTTCAGTAAATAAAAATTTGTTAATCTCAATTAAGATGTTTTGTTTAAATAGCAAGAAAATTGTATTCAGCACTGACTATTCTGTAGTAATGCAATCATTTTATAATTTAGTTTGCTACAAAATTTATTGCACAATAGAATCACAGAATCAGAGTTCTCTAGCACATCACTGTAGGTTTGATTTTATTATCCCTGAAGCATCCTTGATAGATATCAGTCAAGTATAGTATCAGTCCAGTATATCTGCAGTGAAGGTGATTCTATAACCTCCCTTGGTAACTTATTTACCTATTAGTCTACTGCAAAGTTTTAGAGACAGATCCCAGCTGGTGTAAAGTCGTGTAGCTCCATTGACTTCAATGGATTTACATTGTTCATCAGTTGATTAGTTAATGTGTATAGAGTATTTTGGAGATGGAAAGCACTATTTAAGTACTAAGTATTATTAGTTTAACTTTCCCTATGCAACTATTAATTTAAAAATAGTAAAACATCAGGCAGGCTTTAATAATCTCATATACCATACTAGATTGCTAGTGCAAAGGAGAACATGAGCAATGAATGCTGCTGAGTTTGCATTTTTCTCCCTTTTCAGCTAAAGCTTTTGAAATTGAGGTTACACCTGAATACAACGTTGCTGCTCAGATTGGAGATAAACTTGAGCTGACCTGTAGTACAATTGGCTGTGAATCCCCAAGTTTCTCTTGGAGAACCCAGATGGACAATCCCCTCGGTGGGTCAGTGTACAATAACGGGAGCAGCTCCACCTTGACTATGGATCCTGTTGGCTTTGGGAATGACCATGAGTATCTCTGCAGTGCATTTTGTGACAATGTGAAAAAAGAAAAAAGCATCAAGGTTGACGTTTACTGTAAGTGATTTGTTCCCTTTACATGTGACATTGGTGCAATGCTCATTCATAATAAATGTGACTAATCATTCCTACAGTGGAGGGTCAATTATATCCCTTGCACAACAGTTCTGGTATGGTTTAAACATATATTTTCTGGTAGGGGTCATAGATTGGTGCAGGGATTTCTTATTAGGCATCTTGAACTAGGCTCCCTAGAGTGAATTTAATCTTCCTGGTTTTATGTGCTCTTGGTGTTTTCCTCAAAGCATATGAAAGCCAGAAGATAATCCACTTGAAGTGTTCAAAAAGCTGAAAAAAATATCCTCTGGGTGGAAATGTTTGGGGAAAATTTGAGTATAAAGGGCCTGATCCAAAGCCCACTGAAGTCAAAGGAAGTCTTTCTGTTGATATCAGTGGGTATTGGATCTGGCCCTTAGGACCAAATCCTGCCCGCCCTACTGATGCAAATTTCTCCATTGACTCCAACAGGCCTTCTCTTGTGAAGTGAGCAGGAGTTGACTCGTATTAGAGGGATTTTGTAAACTCACTCTGCCTGCCACTATATTAGCTGCAGATACAAGGCATGCTTCTACACCACTAAAACCAATAGCAGTTTTGCCATTGAGTTTGTTGGGAACAAATCAGTCCCATACACCTTAATATTTTGGCTTGGTATGGGAAGGTCTTTACATTTAATGGTAGCTGCTGTTATTTGGGAGCCACATTCAATAGCTATTGGGGATAATAATTAAAATTAATAGAAGCTGGGCCTTCTAAATGAAGATACAGCACACGCTATGCCTTTTTATTCCAATTATTTCCAAGAACAGTATTATTGCTGTCTGTCACTAATTTAGAATATATGTTAGCTGTTATTTTCTAATTCTATCAGTTAAAAAAGATCAGTATTTTTCTATCTTTTCATAAAATGCCATGATGTTTTTAACATGGACATGTATTAAAAGGAAAGATGAATCCAATCTATACCCCAGATACTAAGACCTCCAACTCTGAGTGTGTGTGGGGAAAGAGTCTGGAGGGTCAAAACCCCAAAATATGGACCCATATTTCATGACTGTACTGGACTAAATCAAAATCCAGGTTGTGAACACGTGAACTTGAGGGTGTTTGAATTCTGGCTCTAGTTTCAGTGGTTGTCTCTTTGGCCTGTCTCTAGTAAAAAGTAACTAGTATTGTTCTTTTAGCTTTTCCCAGTGCACCAGTCATTGAGATCAGCACACCCCTGAATGTTGGGGAAAAAGCCAGTGCCACCTGTATGGTTCCCAAAGTGTATCCTTCTGAGCGTTTGAAGTTGCAGCTAGAGAAAGATGGATCTGTTCTTGACATGAAAGAGTTTTATGAGGAAGTAAGCACCAAAACCACAGAGACAAAAAGTCTGACATTGACTTTTATCCCCACCTTTGAAGACATTGGGAAAGAGATTACTTGTGTGGCTGAATTAGAGATTGATGAAATGGAATTTGAACCCAAGAAAAGACAGACTTCACAGAGATTGAGTGTAAACTGTAAGTATATTTATATTAGGGGTTTCAAACCAAATTAGGATTCATGGGCCAGGGCTACAAAGTTAGGGATATAAACAAAAGTACTCCTGATCCACACTGGGTCTCACACTGATGTCAGTGACTGTACTGTACAAAGATCAAGGATAGGACATGGCCCTTAGGTCATATCATCTCTGGGCACAGTCTTGTAATCCCTTCATGTGAAGAATAACCATTGACTTCAATGAGCGTTCTCCACATGGAGCACCCGGGGTTGTTAAAGTTAACTGTTGCATTCAGTAACAATGAAAAATAGCTATGCATGTCAACCTTCAGCACCACCATTGTGGCTCATTCCTCTCTCCTTTTCTTTGGTAGCTGGTGCAGAATTCAGTCAGAGGGCAAACACACACAGTCTGAATCAGAGAGAGCAATAACTGCCTAAGCAGAGGTGCTTTTTTGAAAAATTTCCCTTGAATGCCCATGTAATTCCCATTTTAGTCAATGGGATCCACATGCATATATCAGGGAGCAGAATTTTGCTCTAAGCAGTTCCTCTTGGAAAACCTCTAGTGTTGATTCCTCACTGAGCTCTCTGGGAAAATTGTTCTATTGTCCTATTGACATCACAGCTTTTGAAATGTTTCCCAATATCTGAAGTGTTTCCCTGAGATCATTTAGCCTCAGACAAGGATCGCATGTGTCATTAACTTAGCTCATTGAGCTTTTCTCTTCTGTTTTCTTCTAGTTGGTCCACAAAATGCTAACATCACTGTGTCTCCAAGCAACATAACCACGCAGGGGGAAACGCTAATGCTCACTTGCAGGACTACAAGTAATCCACCAGCAAGGATTGTTTGGGGAAAAGAGCTAGAGGATTCAAGTGTGCAGCACATTATAGACAATGACACCCTAATCATTCCACATGCCCAGATGAGTGATTCTGGGCTATTCATCTGTGAAGCCATGAATGACGCAACGAATAAAACAGAGAGAGCAACAGTGGTCATTTCTGTACAAGGTATGAGCCTGCAAGAGTTTGACTTGTCTGGTTCTATGAAGCATATAATTCCAACTGATCTACAGGTGACTCCTGAATGAACAAAAGAGTGGGGACCCTGAAATAATGGAACTGGGAAATTTCAGGGTCCTCACTACTGTATATTCAGGAGTCAACTATAGATATGCTACTGCTATTCAGGAGTCATGTTTGTCATTGTAAGGTCTGATGTTTCTCTCATTAGAATGCCTGATGTTTCATTGCTTCTCTCTTTTTACTCTCAAGCTAAGATAAACATATACATAGCTCCCCCAGTCAATGGCCCAGTGTGGGTATGATTTCTCCCAGGTCCTCTGGGTGACTTACCCAACCCACATTTAAGTGTCCCCTCCGAAACAGGCATTTAACAGCCTCTCTAGCTCCATGTGAATATGGTAATCACCCTAAACGTGTAAGGGACAATAACCTCCTTTAAGACTGGAATGCCACTATACAACTAGCTGTGTGCAGCACATTGCCCAGGAGCCCTGTGTTGCTCCCAAAATCTTCTGGCTAATTATGTTTCCAGGTGGTTTATGTATGCAGCCAGGCTGCAAACATATGTGACTTTGTCCTATGAAACCTGCTGAGCCATCTGACATTTAAATAAATTGTGTGTCAAATGTTATCTTTGAAAGCTATGAATTTCTGAGCTCAGAATAGTCTTTTAGAGACTATTTCCTCCAGCAAAGTTTAAAATATGATGAATTATAGAGTCATCTGTTATCTGCTTCATTGACTACCTCTTTGAAATCTCACCTGAAAATCAATCTTTTCACCTATCCCTATGCCTTTTAATTAAATTCTCCTTTTCCTTATTGTAATTGTATTATACAATTCTGTTATGACAGGCCCAGTCCTGTAGGTCCTGCCTTTGGCAAAACTCAAATTCAGATTCAGTCCCTGAAAAAGAACTGCAGGATCATTCCCTATAATATTTATTTGTTTACTTAAAATATAAGATGGTTGCCAAGAGACCTGGGTGCATTGCCTCAATCAAAACAATCAGACATTGACAAGTCAGAGTCCCTTGCTTCACCATTATTTATTAATTCTTTTTCAACCCCATACAGCACTATTAGGAAATTTCATAATGTGATTCACATGTCTGACTGGAGGTGTACACAATAATGTTATCCCTATAATGAATCCAGTTTAACTACATCTGGACAGCAACATCACACAAAAAAATATACAATAGAATTCATGATCAAAATTCCCAAGGGGTGTCATTCTAGCCTCTAAGGCCCCAATCCTGTAATAAGCATCCTTTGGACAGATCCCTGCACACCCAAAGAACTCATTGCAGGATCAGGGCCCAGTTTGGTACTTGCAATTGACTGCAGGCAGAAATGTGACAATGTAGGGGGTCTGCCACCCACATTCTTAAAACCCAGCATTACTTTGGTAACTATTTCTCCTTTAATAGAAAGGCCTTCCCTCTTTTCATGCAGGGGCACCAAGAATTACAGAGTTCTCCATACAACCCTCCACAACTGTTCAAGAAGGAGATAATGTTACCATCCTGTGTTCTGTTGAAAGCAACCCTGCTGCCAGGATTGTCTTAAGGAGAAAATCAGACAGTGAAGACACTGTGCTTTATAGTGAGGATGGAGTTGTCCATATCTCAAGTGTGACGTTCCTAAATGCAGGAAACTACGAATGTGAAGCAGAGAATGCACTGGGGGAAAGCAAAATGGCAGCAGAACTTAGCGTCGAATGTAAGTGTAAATTATGCATTTCCTATGACCCAATAAAATAGTTCTGTGAACTGCTCATCATTTACTTCGTTGCTGGATATAATCCTCAAAATAAAACCAAGTCTAAGAAGTGAACTGAGCCTGTTAGGAACAGCCCCTAGTAAGGGGAGACCTGGAGCAGCCATTATCTCTTTAAGACAGAATGCCCCCTGGAACTCCACAGTTGCCCTGGGAGGGATACCATAATTTGGATGCAGTGTACTCCTCCCTCCCTGTGTGGCTGGCCAGAATGAAGAGCAGAACAGAACCATGCTTCTGCCTACCTCTGGTCTACCCCACGCACTTTTTGGTGCGTTGCTCCCTGGGGAGAAGTAACACAGTCACATCCTCCGCAGTCCCCTGAGCACAGGGGCTGTGAATGAGTGGCCCATATAGGGGCTGTACAAAAGGAGAGGGGAATCGTCCCAATGTGCAGTGTGTAAGGCCTGTCCCCATTTAGCCCTCAGAGTGATGGCAGTCTCAGGTCAAGTACTGAGTGGGGATTGAGACAGTACTGCCCTCCCACCCATATAAACATACCCTCTTGGTCAGGACTGAGGCACATTGGCTAAGGAGGGCTTGCATTGAAGCTCCAAAGCTATCTGTGCTGTATTTGATTTGAGGATAAATAGGGGATTTCAGTGTCCAGGCTGACAATCTAGCACCTAATAAAGAACCCTCTCATTGCTCCTGTTATTAATAATTTTAGATGGACCAAGAAATACGACAATCTCTGTCACCCCCTCCACCACAGTGAAAGAAGGGGAAGCTGTGATAATGACATGTACTAGCTACGGTAATCCAACTCCAAAGATCTCCTGGACAAAGCATTTGATCAGTGGAGAGTTGCAGTTTCTTTCTGAAGATGCAACTTTGACTATAAATAACATAAAGGCTGAACACTTGGGGCTTTATGAATGTGAAGGAGTTAACCAGTTTGGAAGAGAGAAAAAAACTGTGAACTTAATTGTTCAAGGTGTGTACAACATGATACGTTGTAAGCCTTGCTTCGAAACGTTAGGGTTAATCTTGCTCAGACTGAAATCTGTGAGAATTTTGCCTTTCACTTCTGTGAGGTCAAGAATGGCCCTTAATCATTCAAGGTAAAATTTACCTCATGCAAAGCTCTTTGAATCACTAGAGCCCCACTGGGTACAACTACACAGCCACTGGCAGCCTGCAGAAAGCCTCCACGCTGGGGCGACAGACTCAGGCTCAGAGGGCTTGAGATACAGCACTAAAAATAGCTGTGGTGGCAGCATGTTTAAACTGTGGCTTGGGCTGGAGCTTGAGCTCTGACCCCTAGGGAGAGAGGTGGGCTTCAGAGCCCAAGCTCCAGCCCAAGCCACAGTGTCCGCACAGCGATTTTTAAGAGGTAGCACATCCCCCACGAGCCTGAGGCTGTCAGCCCAGGCTGCCATGGGCTGTGTAGACATACAATAGTGCCTCTGCCTCGGGGGTCGGGAGGTGGTTGTGTTAAGCAGCCACACAGGGGAGCTTCTATATTCCCTGCACACAGCAGCTAGAGTTCTGGCCTGGCTTCAGGTGCCCGCATGTAAAAGGTGTCGAGGGGATGCTGGTTCTAAATGACCAGTCTGGAGGGAGTGCCTGTGGACTGGGGTTGTGAATCCTATTCTCCCATGCCCTGCTGCATTTCATACTGAAAACTTGGCTGCTTGGGCTTTTGTGCAGGGAGAGATTATTATTCTTTTGGTTGTCTCTTGGGATGAGGGAGCCCATTTGAGGAAAACATCTGACCTTGACCTTCATCAGAGATGCAAAGCAAACTAAACCTGAACTTGTTTAAGGGTAAAAAAATTTTTAACTATATAACTCTACTTACCTTATCTTGGTGCTAGACAGGTAGGTAGATACACATACACTTTAGTAAGAAAAGGAGGACTTGTGGCACCTTAGAGACTAACCAATTTATTTGAGCATAAGCTCCAATGAAGTGAGCTGTAGCTCACAAAAGCTCATGCTCAAATAAACGGGTTAGTCTCTAAGGTGCCACAAGTACTCCTTTTCTTTTTGCGAATACAGACTAACACGGCTGTTACTCTGAAACACACTTTAATGAACTTAGTAAACCTGAAAGGTGCCAAATTGACAGTGCTGCTATATAAGTGCGTAGTATTGTTGCTTATTATTAATTGATAACATAAATTATTGTATTAATAGCAATTTACAAAAAAAATCACAAGTGGCCTTTCAGTAATATTTTGGTTTCTCTGCCTCTGCTCTGCTACTTGTGTTTACTGTACAGTAACACTGTATTGCCCAGGGATCACTTCTGTAAACTAATCTGCCTTCCCCTCATTCTTTACTTTTTTGCAGTTCCACCAAAAGACACAATGCTTTCAGTTTTCCCTTCAGACACTGTAAAAGAAGGAGACAGTGTTACCTTCTCTTGCACATCTGAAGGTATTCCGGCTGTTCAGATCATCTTGAGGAAGAAATCAGGAGGTGCGGACACAGTGCTTGTGTCCGAAAGTGGCAGATATACCATAGATGGGGCTCAGCTAGAGGATGCAGGAATGTATGAATGTGAATCCAGCAACAAGTTGGGACAGCAATTTAAAAACAGAATGCTTGATGTCAAAGGTCAGTTAACATAATGTTCTCTATGTTAATGAAGTGTGTGTGTGTGTGGGGGGGGGGGTTCTGCTAAAGGCATAAAACATGGTCTAAAATATCAGCCAATTTCTTCAGACTCTAGATTTTGGGGTCATTTTTTGTCATTCCCTAGGATTTTAATGTCGTGTGTGTCATGTAGTGAGTTACCTAGGGTCTTGTCATACATAATTAGTAGGAACACATCAACAGTGAGGGCTGTTCTCCAGAAAGATTCAGACATCAGAAAACAATTGTTCTCCAAAATCTTTTAACAGTCCCTTACACTGGGGTCCCTCAAAACAAGGTTTGAAACAGTGGAATGCTAATGACTTTCTCACATGTCTGAAGGCTGGGCAGACATGCTCTTTTTTAGCCTCTGATCTTTTGTCTTTGCCTTTTCTGTGCCTATTCTGTAGAATGAGGACTTCAGAAGCCATGCTTGTCTATTTTTCTTCTTTCATGAATATACATAATCACTTTAAATTAAAAAAAAAGAAAGAAAAAAAGTTCGGTATAGTGAAGTGTGCTACGTCCATCAATTAATAAAATATCTTTCCTGCCAGCAGCCTTGTGTGAAGACTAGAGAGTACCTTTAGCTAGTGATCAAGTAGATTTTAAGAAAAAATTTTGGTGAATCATTCAACTGAATTAAGGCCCTGAGAACCCGCTGTAGTTTGTCAGTCTCTACATGTGCATTTAAATCTTACCCTACATTTTCTTTCTTTTTAGTTCCTCCCCAGAATACTACAGAGTTAATATCTCCATCAGACAATGTTGATGAAGGGGAAAATATCACTATTATGAGTACAACCTATAGTAATTTACCTCCACAGACTGTCCCACAAAAGATCCATCCAAGCAACACAACCATCCTCTCATCACAGAATGAAACCTCTACGCTCTGTAGAGTCATCAAAACTGATACAGACACATACCTGGTTGCTTGCAATGAGACTGGAAATAACACTGATGTGATTGAGATAGCTGTTGTAGGTAGGCATATGTGTTGCTTTGAACTTACTTGTATTGTTACCTTCCAACGATTGAAAGGTTGCTGTTAGCACAGCTAGTGTACTGTTCACCCACGCATAGATATACCCTGGTTAGTGGTGAAAAACATACCAGAACAGTTCACTAGTGAATATCAGTAATGTAATAGCCTCCTATACAGCACTGATACTCTTGGCAATGCTACCCCAAAGTGGCACAGTGGCTCAAGGGAGGTGGGGAGAAGGCAGGGATAGCCCCACTTCCTCTATGCACCAGTCTGCAGAGCAAGATTGGCACATAGGGAGAAGAAGCCTGCAGCCCACAAAAGGAGGTAGAGGGTGCCCTGTTGTGTGCTAGGGAGCTGCTGGAGGCACTCTGTCTGCTTGAGGGAGAATGCCTCTTGGTCCTCCCTGGAGCAGTCAGCTTACAACACCCTTTATTATATACTATGCCAAACAGGCCTGAACTTACGTAAGACTAACAAACCCAAGACCAAGACACTAAGCAATGATTAAGTTGATTAGAGAGGGTGTTTACTGAAGACGAGAATGTAAGACAGATTGCTTGAAGAAGTGGGTTTTAAGAAGGGATTTGAAGGAGGATGGAGAGTGCGATGCAGATGAGAACCAGGGGAGCGTTCCAGTTGAAGGCAGTAGGGTCTGTCCCGTTGCAATAGCTGGGGCACTGCTCCACTCAGAAAAATGAGAAACTGAAACCATAATAAAGTCAATTCACACAGTCTTAGCTGTTAACATGAGACGATAGCTCTTTCAGAGCAGGATCCATGTGGAACAGCTGCTCCAGTGCCCCAGACTATATCATGCACATGTTCACATTCACTTTGGAGCACCAGGGGAGAACATCATGGAGCACAGTACTAAGGGGCACTTGCTAAGATACCCTGAATTAGTGAGCGTAAGTGGAGCTCAGGAAAGCTAGAATTCCCCTGTGCAAATCTTTGTCCGATAGACACCACTGGGCATAGGGAACTGCATTATAAAAAGTGTGAACCAATTTTTGGGGGAGGAGTCAGGAGATGATGGCAACAGAAAGATGAACAGATTGGAAAGAGGGTAGGAAGGGGAAAGAGGGAGAAATGGGATCAGAGATGTAGATGTACCAAGATTACAGAGAGCCTTGTAAATGTGGACAAAACCTTGAATTTGATGCAGTAAGAGATAGGAATCCAGTGAAAGAATTCAATGGGGTCAGATAAGATGCTCAAAGCTGGAGGAGAGGAAGATGACATAACAGTAGCATTGCCTTTACAGTGATGTGCATACATCTACTTGTAACAGTTTTTAATCAACTTCTTCTGTCTCCTCTTTTTTTCCTCTCTCTCTCTCTCTCTCTCTCATTTTGCAGAAATAGTGAAAGAAACAGATTTAATGATTCCTGTGATTGTTGTGCTCTCTTGTTTATCAACAATGGCAATCCCTGCACTTGCAATATTGGTTTATATGTCAAGGAAAGCAAAGATAAATGGATCCTACAGTCCTGTAAACACACCGAAACCAAATGTTTAAGCGAGTGACTAACCTTCTTCATTCCATGACATAATATGACATGCAAGTGACTTTTTGTAACACTGTCATGTGAAAAACATGAAAAAATGGTCTGTATTGTGATAAATACAACACCCTTTACATTAGAGGGGAAAATAAGACACTACCTTAGAAATAGATGAATCGCTTCCCTATTGAAGCATGCTCAACAAGAAGAGTTCTTTGAAGTGCGAAGTTTGTAGATAGTATCCCATTTCCTGTACATATGTATTATAAACATATTCAAGTGAACACCAGTTTGGAAATTTCAATATGCTATTGCAGCTGTATATAGAAATGTTGTTTCCTGAGATATAAATCAACACTATTTTAACTGATTAGACTATTTTGGCATTATTTAATAGTGAGTGTTTTAAATATAGTTTGTGTAAATGTTTGTTGGTGGTACTTTCCTACTGCATGTAATGTGTTCCAGGTCCTCCTCTTAGTTATACCAACATAACTCCATTGGCTCCACTAAAACTGCATAGTATAAATAAGAAGAGAATTCAGCTTTTTGTTTCTAATTAATTGTCACAAATGTAAATCCTTTAGAGTCAATTAAAAACTTTTAAACATTTGTTTAATAAATGTGCCAAAACTTTTGATACGCATGTAACAGTTATAAATGTAATTCAGCAAGTATCTATTTGGGCTTAAGGTACAATCAACTGTAGCATGTGTGATATACATGTAGCAATGGTATGGTATTTATTTGGGGTCTTGTCACTTTAAAGTATATAGCAAGATTTCCATTGACTTCACTGTGGGCAGGCCCATAATTTAGAAGTTAACTCTAAATAGACATGCTTTATAAACTTTCACACTAAAGTAAATCCACCTTGGGGTATTGCTGTTAATCATAAATGGTAATAAGGCTCCAATACACATATTCAACTCTTATTGAATAGACACAGAATTTATTAGACGCATCGTAAAAAAAAAATTGACCTAACATATTTAGATGAAATTTCTAAATATTTCACTGTCTCCTGTTCTTAGTGCAGTATTTTTGTTCATAGAAATGTTTATTGAGTTGAAATTCCCAACCAATGCCTGGGTAATAGTGAGATGCAACATGTATGTTTGCTATATTCCCACTTGTTAATCCTTATTTCTTTGAACAGCAAAGTGGTCAAAATGCTGAAACTAGGTGGTGTATTTATTCATTTTGTTTTCTATCTTGTATGGTGTGTGGCAATAATGAGATCCAGGACACAGACTGGCCTGTATGAGGGAAAACTCAGGGAGTTAACGTGTACATTCTACAAATGGCACCAACACAAAAGCAGCAGCTGCTGTGGACTTAGTAAGTGTTACGGGTTAGTTGTCACAAAGCAGTCCTGGGTACTAGAAATTTCTGTCAGGAGAAGAAAAGAAGAGATGCCAGTCTGTTAATCTATGTAAAAGGCACCTAACATGCTGCTTCTGCCAATCCTGAAGAGAAAATGATCTTCCCTAGTTAAGGAAGCATGTGATAAAGCAGGACTCAGGGCCTGGAGCACAACTCCAAAGGAGTAAAAAGTCTGCCAGGGTCATCTCTTCTTAACAATACTTTGGGCCTGGCTGGGCCTCTCAGAGTTGAAATTGCTCCCTAGAACTTCACACAGGTTCTCTCCCTTCTGCTTGGAAAGAGGGACCACAGTCTCTGTGGCATCATTGTGATGCTGGCAGGCCAGGTGCCAAGGCTTTAGGTCTCAGCCAAGCCCTGAAAAATTAATTGCTGGGAACCTGTCTCTCTGTTAGTATGATTAAGAGGGTATTGAACTTATAACAACGTGTTTAGACCTTCCTTATGAAATGCTTGTAAGTTGCTGCATGCCTTAACATCACAGATAATTTCTTTATCATGTTATACCATAACATTTTTTTTGCTTTGTAACTATACAAACTGTGAACCCAGGCAGGAGGGATCATCTACTGCCCCTCAAGAAGGCCTATCAAAAATAAGTGCATGACAGTGGAACATCACAATACAAAGACAGTGTTAATTATCCCCTTGCACCCATAAAGAGGCTATGTGCAAAAGGGCTTGTCCCATAAGCTTGAATTCTGGAAGAAGGAAATAAAAACAGCTGACAAGAAATTTTTTCCATCTCTTTTGCTGTTTGACTCTTACAGGGCCAGAGCTACGAAACAGAATCTGAGATCCGCAGGGTCAACCTGGGTTAGCCCTAAAAGACATTTAGAGCTGACAGATCACTACAACATTATCACTTTGTAAAACCATAGACTAACTCATTTGTACGTATGTAATTCTTTTCTTAGTTAATAAATCCTTAGATAGTTTACTATAGATTTGGCTACACTATTGTCTTTGGCCTGAGTTCTAAGATACCAATTGACCTGCGGTAAGTGATTGGTCTCCTGGGACAGGGAGTAACCTGAATGTTTTGTGATCTTTGGTGTAGAGCAGTGGTTCTCAAAGCCGATCCACCGCTTGTTCAGGAAAAGCCCCTGGCACGCCGGACCGGTTTGTTTATCTGCCGTGTCCGCAGGTTTGGCCAATCGCGGCTCCCAGTGGCCACAGTTCGCTGTTCCAGGCCAATGGAGGCTGCGGGAAGGGCGGCCAGCGTGTCTCTTGGCCCGCGCCGCTTCCTGCGGCCCCCATTGGCCTGGAGCAGTGAACTGCAGACAGTGGGAGCTGCGATCAGCCAAACCTGAGGACGCGGCAGGTAAACAAACCAGTCCAGCGTGCCATGGGCTTTCCCTGAACAAGCGGTGGACTGGCTTTGAGAACCACTGGTGTAGAGCATTACATCTAGCTTGCCTGGGTGGTGAGATGGACTGGAAGGCCCAAAGGGATGGTCTGTGACACCACAATAAGACTGTTAGTGCTTTAGTAGTTCACATTTGTTACTGGGCTGCTGAAATCTAATTATAGCATATACAACCAGTTTGGGGCTTCTGCCCTGCTTCTTGACAGCCTGCCCTGAGGTTAGCACTCATGGTTGTGAGCCACTCCAGACAGCATGACAATCATCATCCTTCCTTCCATTCTAGTAGAGGGAGTGGAGACTGGCTACAAATCTTACCAATTCAGTCAATGTCCAGTATTAAAGAGAATAAGCACATGTGCTATTCCCATTTTATCTAAGCTATCAGGAACATACTCTCTTATATTGTTGTTAAATCACATTTATTGAAAACCACTTCCTACTAACACTTCATGTTAATTACAGAAATAAGTATCTTAAAAATCACCTCCAGTTCTCAGCAAGTTTCTTTCATATCTCAACTCATCACAGAAGGGTTCAATTATTAACATTTCTTTTGTTTCCATTAATGTTATCTGTAAGTGTAAATATACGTACACATGTCACTGTTAATATAATTCAACATTTTAGAATTTTTCAAAACAATGCATATAGATAATCGCATTTGTAATTTCTCACTAATACCCAGGAGAAAGTAACATTGGGAGTGCCTCTGTTAAAACACTACAGAGTACATTGTTTAAATATACATTATCAACACAATAAATTCTTCAAACATGCAGTTCATACAATTCCAAACTTCACAACAAATTTTATTTTTTATTCATATCTATTACATTTATTGAAAACCCGCAATTATAATACAGGGAAAAAAATCACAGCTATGAGCTGTATTTGAATGTAGTACTACATTAATTGAGACAATCCCAAAGAATAAGAATGGAAAACATTTTACCACAATAATCCAATGACCTAGTGCATTGTAAGAAAGTATATCATTTTGCACGAATTCATTTAAAAAAAAAGAGAGAGAAAAGATCTGTAGTTATATGGGTCAATTAAGCAAACTACGTGCTCGAGCCTATACTGTATTTTCCAGTTTAAATAATTGCTTAAGTACCTGCTTACCTTTATTCATTCTCTTATATCACATTGTATTTACTGTTACTTAAGACTGTGCTTAGCTGACGGTGCTTTGCCCTCAGGGTGGCATGAAAGATCATTAACATTTACCATCTCAAATTTCATTTCTCTGTCACCTTGACAGAATGCTAGTGGAAACTACTCCAGAGGTGGCATGGCTTATACCTGTTTATGCATAAGCTTGTATTAAATGGATTAATCATTCTGGCACACAAAGAATATGATGTAGTTCATAACTACATACCTAGAAGGGATACTCACCGTTAAAAATAAACTTGATATGGAACACAGATTACAAGCATTTCTTTATTTTTAACACCCATATGTTCTGTCATGCTTGTTTTAAAAACTGACTAACCAGTGCAGATACCAGTGTTCATGGCCCCACTGAATTCTATAGTAAAACTAATGTTGCCTTCAACATGTCAAGTACTGTACCTCAGGTCTATAAATCAAAATACTATTGAATACATGTTTGGCAGCAGGAAATACAGCAAACTGCTGCAGCTGTTGCTTTATATTCACACTTCCATGCTATTTGGACTTGAATATTTTTTTAAAACCATTATTTTGACCTTTTCATTAATGATATAATATTTCCATGTAGCGACATAAGAAGTAGCCCTACCTTTGTGCTTGCTTTCTCAACAATGCACTCAAATTCACATTGATCACCTACAATGAGGAAAAAGTTAACTTTTCAAAAACATTTGATGAATCAGTTGCCATCCACGTTCACTGTTATTTACCTTATCACCGAACTTGCTTATTGTCATCAGGCCATGAAATGAAGGACTGTGCAAACTCATTTTTCTCACTTTTGCCTCCAGTCTGGCTGTAATTTTGTGGGTCTGCACAAATGTTACTAGACAAGAAATTTAACACATATTAGCACCTAATACAATCTCCTTTTTCTCTGTTTCACCATTGTGTATTCTGTCATTTGTTTGCTGATATTTTTACCTTTCACCATACTTAATAAGTTGAAGTATATTATCAAAATATATAAAAATTACATCAACGTGGTAAACAATTACCTTTGTGAAACCATTCTTTGTCTTCCATATCTTCCAGAAACATGTAATCAATATCACTTGAATTGCTGTTTTTAACTTCTACTGCTACTTATTTGTTTTCTTCTGCTGCCATACATTCCTTTTCCTCCGTGTCTGTGATCTCCAAGTTTATCATACTGCTGTCATCAGGGTTCTCTGCCATAATCACCACCTATTTTTCTAATAATGGCTGAGGGGATTGTTTTTTCAATATCACCCATATCTGTTTGGATGTTTTCCTTTGACAATCTCTTTTCAGTACCTAATGCTGGTGGCTTTTTAAGTGGGAGATACTGTACATATATCTGAAAGTCTTCCCTTATAAGGTTCCACTTTAAATTTATTACTACAGAAGTGGTAACTTTGTATGGTCTTCAATAAATATTACAGTATCCCTCCCTTTCTTGTTCTCCTTCTTGCATTCAGTAACATAATGCATTCCCCAACCTTGCATGTTATTTTCCCATATTTAGAAATTTCTTCTAGAATAGTAAAAAGAAAAGGAGTACTTGTGGCACCTTAGAGACTAACCAATTTATTTGAGCATGAGCTTTCGTGAGCCACAGCTCACTTCATCAGATGTGTACCGTGGAAACTGCAGCAGACTTTATATACACACAGAGAATATGAAACAATACCTCCTCCCACCCCACTGTCCTGCTGGTAATAGCTTATCTAAAGTGATCAACAGGTGGGCCATTTCCAGCACAAATCCAGGTTTTCTCACCCTCCACCCCCCCACACAAATTCACTCTCCTGCTGGTGCTAGCCCATCCAAAGTGACAACTCTTTACATAATCAAGTAGGGCTATTTCCTGCATAGATCCAGGTTTTCTCACTTCCCCCCCCCACCCCCATACACACACAAACTCACTCTCCTGCTGGTAATAGCTCATCTAAACTGACCACTCTCCAAGTTTAAATCCAAGTTAAACCAGAATATCGGGGGGGGGGGGGGGTAGGAAACAAGAGGAATAATGACATTATGCAAGGTAGCCTGTTTCCTCTTGTTTTTTCTATTTGAGCATAAGCTTTCGTGATGCTCAAATAAATTGGTTAGTCTCTAAGGTGCCACAAGTCCTCCTTTTCTTTTTACCAATACACAGTTTACAGCATGGTCCTGTCTACTTACCTTTACTATTGGAAAAAAATTACCTGTGGGTGGATTTGTTGGTGTTTGGGTTGAATAGGTAGAAGCTATGTTCTATCCCCATTTTTTTCACAAAAGGCAAGGTTAAACTGAAAAGAATTTATGCCTTAAACTTTCCTTTGGAAATGTGCACATTTATTTTCCTTTCCCTATTGATATTATGTGCTAGTACTGTGGTTTCCTATCCCATCTTTTAGTATTAGTATGTGGAAAAAATAAATATGTTTGTAAATCAAATTGCTATTAATTTTTTTTTAAATTGTGTGAGGATCCATAGAAAAAGTTGTCAGCAATAATTTTCCATAAAGAAAATAGTCATGAGAACAATGAAACCAATGTTCACTGTTGAATATCTATGACCTGATTGTCTAGTTGAAGAAATTGTGAAAAGAATCTCAAAAATAAGTCATTACCTCATTATTGAATTCAGAGCCATGAACTGTCATTATCTGCTCCAGCCATCCAAATCGATTTATAATCTTACAGATTTTCTTTACCATCTCATGTACTGTGTTATTTCTAAGTGGAAATGCTTCCACCCATTTTGTAAGATGATCTGTAGCTGTCAATATGTACTGGTTTCTTTTGTTACTGGTAATGGCCCCATTAAATCCATTCCCACCAATTCCCAGGGCCTCTGGACCTGTATGCAGGGATACAGGTTACACTTTGGATCTCTCCTAATGTTTTCTGGGATTTTCACAGTGGTTTAAACAACCACACAATTAGAATCCACTTCACTTAAGAAAGTAAAGAAATATAGGAACACGAAAAGTCCTTCAAGAGTAAACCTGCATAAACATGATGTGCCAGAGCAAAGAGCAATAGAGGTTATTGTTGCACTATGTCATGCCATCCATATACATTGCACTTGTTGCCAGTTGGAAGCCTTATTGTGTAGCAATAACAAACACAAATAATAAATAGTTTTCTTGGACACTCTTTCAAAGCTTCCTTTCTGTTTTTTAAGGAAGTGACGAAGACTTTGTATCATGTATATGTAACTTGTACTGAGAACATTCCTAATGCATTAACAATGGAAGGGATTAAAAAAAATTGGAAAGATAGATCGTAGAAATATGAGAGTCCAAAATTCACTTTAAAGTTTTTCAAGGTGGTATCCAAATTTAATTCCATTCCTACTTTCTGGCAATGCAGACATCTCTGAGCCTGGTGTGGAGAGAATATGATATTAGTAATATTCATGTATTAAAATATTATTACAATGGATTGAAGCTCACATTTTCACACCAAATGGTTAAATATCTTTCTTTGCAATATAAATTTCAAATTTGTATTTAAATTTAAATTAGAGGATTTTACTTCATTACTTTACATATCCAGTCCTTGATATCTTTTGCCATTCCTGGCCAATAGTAGTTTGATGTCAGTGCAATACTTGTTTTGACTATTCCTTGATGTCCACAAATTGGACTGTCATGATACCATTCAAACCGTTGTAAGGCTTGTTACATGGTGTGCATAACTTCAACCTTTTTACCGCTTGCAGAATGGAAATGTGTTGGATGGAGATGTGTTGATGACATGTTGCAGTTAAGCAACTAGCTCATAGTTTTTAAAGTATCTATATAAAAAGATGTCTGTATACAGTATGAACTGTGATGACTTGAGTACAAGAGAGGGAAGAATTTTACTATAGGGTTGTAATTGGATGTTGAAAATTCTTAAAATTAGAAATCATTGCTCAGTGAAAATGTATGGATTATTATTGCTGTTTGTGGATACAATGCTAGCCTGATTCAGAAATAAAGTTGAATTATAGCATATTTTGGTAATATTTTAATGTCATTTGTCATGCAACTGATGCAAATACATTTCTTAGAGTAGCTAAATATGTAGTAAATGAGATTTTTGTGCATGCTACACTTTTTAATGTAATAATGTCATAGAATACAATGACATCTTTGGTACATAAATGATGGGCCTGATCCTGCACCACCGGGGTTTTTTGGAGCGTTACCATTAACTTCAATGGGACTAGGATTAGTATCTCTGATTTTCTTTCAATATCCCACAAAATTTCCTTTGCTACATAAAATAAATAAAATCTGCCCATATGCAACCAATGGAGATCAATTTGAATTTCAATTAATTAGGTCACATATAATATTTTAACCAAATCATAGTTACTGGGAACAGGAAATTAACAGCACAAAAATAATATGAATTTTGAAAATATACAGGATATTGGATTATGTGTTAAGAAAACAGAATATTTACTGAAACTCCTCCTTTATCTTCCACATTGATGTTTATTACGGTGTGGGGTTTTCCCTTAGTACTGCTTTTTGGAAAAAACAGAGTATGCCGTAATTCAAATGAATCTGTGAGAAACAATAAACTCATGTGTACACATTTCAATATCGTGATAAGATCACAAGCATGAAATACATTTACAAAGCACAAAGTGACTTCAGAGATGTTTTGTTTAATGTCCTTGGCCATTTGGAGCTTGATGTACTCAGCCAGGGAGGACCTAAATCTTCGGGTACCCAGGATTTCTACCAATGGGCTCACAGAGGGTTGAAAGATAAGCTGTCCTGGCAGGATAGTTGTTTCACTGGAGAATGGTAAGTGGAGACACTTGAGGTAAGCAAGACAGGACAGGAGTGTATCCTATCTGGGTTAACAAATCCCACCTTATATCACAGTAAAACTGAGGTACCTTATTTCCATTAAGTTTCGAGCTAAAAATCTTAAGTGGCACTTTAGTTTTAAACAAGCTGCCTAGGCAAGATCATCACAATACCTTTGAGATATTCCTTGGTAAAAAAAAACAAACAACTTTTTTGAGCAGTAAGGACCAGACTCAGAGACTTCTGTCTTTTCAGGACTTTTTAGAAAGCATTCTATGGAGTTGAACACTTGGGCTATTGTATGTAAAACAAGCAGTGAAGGTTTTAGTACTCCTTTATTGGTCCCTTTCCAGTTCAGAGTAGGTCACACAGTTTCTTAGTAAAGAAACATTTAATGTATACAAAACACTGAAAATAGTGTAAACATTATAAATAGTATTCAGAATACTTATGAATTCCTTTTGAACACAAACTATTAGAAAATCTTCTATAGTTCTTTATATAGAATTCCCCTCTTTTTATACACATGCTGAACAACAGTGTTTCAATACAAAAATGTAAATTTAGTGCTTTGGTACACACATGTCAGCAGGTTGCCTTCCGATCTTACTTCAGAGACTTTTTCACAGGCCTTTTCCTCACTGCTAAAAGTCAAGTGCCTTGTCCCCACTGCGTTGTTACTTCAGAATAGCTCACAGACCTAAGGCTTTATAATGTAGCCCTAACACCGCAGTGTACACACCTGGTTTCTTCAAATCTTGATAAGGACATCAGCTCCTTGTTTTCAAAATAATTCTGTGTTGTTGGCAAACCCAGCCCTCACAGCGGACACATGCTTGATCTTCCAGTGATGAGCCATGATGTCTGAGGGCTGTCTTGAACTAATATATGTATGACATTTTTCCTCTTGAGAGCTGATTGGCTTAGCTATCAGGTGAGTAACAGGGAGTGACCAGCCAGGTAGATTACCCACAATGAAAACTACCTATACAGCTTCAGAAACAAGCACAGAGCATGTCTAGGAAGTGCCACACCCTATTTGTGGATGTTTTGGGGCCAGATGATATCCCTGCATTCTGCAGGTGTGCAGAGACACAATATTGTAGTGTAGGGGTGGGCAAACTTTTTGGCCCAAGGGCCACATCTGGGTATGGAAATTGTATGGCTAGGTATGGAAATTGTATGGCAGGCCATGAATGCTCACGAAATTAGGGGTTGGGGTGTGGGAGGGGGTGAGGGCTCTGGCTGGGGGTACAGGCGCTGGGGTGGGGCCAGAAATTAGGAGTTCAGGGTGCAGGAGGGGGCTCTGGGCTGGGGCAGGTGGTTGGGGTGCAAGCGTGGGCTCCAACTCGGGGTGCAGGCTCTGGGATGGGGCTAGGAATGAGGGGTTGGGGGTGCAGGAGAGTGCTCCGGGCTGGGACCGAGGGATTTGGCAGGTGGGAAGGGGATCAGGACTGGGGGCTGGGGCATGGGAGGGGGTCATGGGTGCAGGCTCCAGGCAGTGCTTATCTCAAGCAGCTCCCAGAAGCAGCGGCATGTCCCCCCTCTGGCTCCTACACGGAGGCACAACCAGGCGGCTCTATGTGCTGCCCTGTCCACAAGTGCCACCTCTGCAGCTCCCATTGGCTGCAGTTCCCAGCCAACGGGAGCTGCGGGGACTACGCTTGGGGCGGGGGCAATGTGTGGAGCCCCCTGGCTTCCCCTATGCATAGGAGCCAGGGGTGGGATATGCTGTTGCTTCCAGGAGCCATGCTGAGCCCTGGCACACATAGGGCAGGGCAAGCCCCAGATCCCGCTCCCCAGCGGGAGCTCAAGGACTGGATTAAAACATCTGAAGGGCCAGATGTGGCCCCCGGGCCGTAGTTTGCCCACCCCTGTTGTAGTGTTATAAGTGAGCTGAAAACATCTTTATTTCAGCCTGTCAAAATGTGTCTTCACACCTTTGTGGCTAGCACAGTCATGAACTCATAACTATTACTATTACAACATAAGAAAGGTAAAAGAGACAAAACTATGTTTGTAAATTAAATTTTCCTAAGAGAACACTGTGAGTAAAAGGAAAGGTTTAAATGTGGGACTAGCAACAACGTGTGTTTTTTTACCATGGTGTAACTAACATGCATTAGCTACCCCACTGTAAAAATGTAATGGGAGACAAGGCACTTTAGTTTTACCAAAAAGTAAAGTAGATGAGGTCAGCACTATGCTCCTGCCCAACCAATGCAAAGGAGTAACAGAACAATTCATTTAAAAAAATATATTGATTTGGCAGTGCAAAACAGTAAACTAGTCGGTTTGAAGAACATCACTGAAATGTATCAGAGCAAAGGTATGTATCATATGTAAAAAGCAATAACTGTAAAGTATGCACTCCGAAATGTAAACAATTCATAGAAAAATCAATATCTATGTATGCAGCAAATGAAAAAATAGGCGAATAAAGCATGTGCTTCAGTGGTTGCGGGATTGGGAATTACTTACAGAAATAAGGATGTTTTATAACTTTTCAGTTAAGGGCAGGGGGGGAGGGGAGCCCAAACCAGTATTGAATGTTATAGGACTGTACAACTGTTTTATGTATAAGGATTCTTTGGGAGAGACAACAGCAAAAGTATGAGGCGAGGCCCAGAGCCACAAAGGTATTTCAGCTCTTAACTTCAACAGAAGTTAGGAGCCTAAATGCCTTGTGGATCTGATCCTAAAGGCTCAAGAAGGCAAAAAAAAAAAAAATACATAATTTTGGTTTCAATGTTATGACTTTTGAGTGTATAACTCACGATTTTTGAATTCTTGTGCTTGCCAATCTCCCTGGGGTTGTAAATCTATGTTCAGTGAAGATTACAGTAGATATTTACCTTTGAGAAGGAGTTCATAGGATATATTATACTGCCCTTAGAGAATATTTGGGAACCAACTTCTAGACAAAAAAAGCATTAAGGTGGTGGATTGAGAGATAAAGTAACAGGTGAGAAAGGCCATCTCAATTGGCGGATCAAATAAAACTCTGAAGAAGTTTTGACACCCACCCAGTAAATCAGTCAGCCTTGAAGTCATATGGTACAAAAGAATAACTGCTCTATTTAAAAAAAATTAGAATTAAAAATTACAATAGCACAATAAAAACATAGGAAGAAACACATTGATATGTCATTACTAAAAGTACAGCAACTATTAATATTTTCAGTGATTATCTGTTATTAAAATATAAATTAAATAGCACAATGACATCCATCTACACAAGGTTAATGAAGGTAAATGATTAAGTGCTAAGAATAATGAGAGTAATAAAATAACATTTTAAAAAGTAAACAATGAAAAGGAGTGAAATTACATTTACAATGGATTACAAGAAAGAGTCCAGTTCAGGAAATCAGAAAAGGAGAAAAAACAAATTTGTTAACTGCTATGAGGCTTTACATGGGCATATAAACTGCTATGGGACTCTTTTAAATATGTAAAACATGTATGACACTTTTTGGGGGGAGGGTGTGTAAAATATTTCACTGAATCAAGTCTCCTTCCTGGCTGCTGAGATGTACCATCCTGTGGGGGTGAGAGGAAGCCCTTCTGCTACCCAGCTTCTGTTTTTGCAACCACTGCAGATGGCTCACCTCATTTCTGGTAACCTTTACCCTCTCCCTATCTGAGGTTTTGCCCCTTTTCCACTGTCTGGCGGCACATCTGCCTGTTCTTAACTCCAGCTCCTTTCTCGCACCCCTGGTTTTGCCTCTGGGCCCCTCTTTTCCTTGTCTCCAACTGCTGACCCTCCTGGGCATTCAGTTTGCCCCCTTGCATCAATTCTGCCCCTCCCTCCCTTCTAATTTGCCCCTGTCCCCTTTTAAGCGCCCACTATTAAGCCCAAGAGAGGGTAGCGTAAGGGTAGTCACTTCAGCAGCTGTTACAGAGCTTGCTCAATAATAGCAAAACCTTAGATTATATCAAGCAGTAAAATATGATGTTATACCAACTCTGGGGTATATGATGTTACACCCACTCACTTCACCAGCTTAGAGTCACATTTTATCCCACCTACAGTGTGGTGCCTGGCTTCTGTGCTCAGAGACATCATTTATCTCTCTGTCTTTAGAACAGATTTCTCTGTGTGTGTTTACTGTAAGAACAGCCTTAGTGTGTGACTATTAATACACATTTCCCAGACCTGAAGAAGAGCTCTCTAAGTTTAAAAGCTTGTCACTCTCTCACCAAGAGAAGTTCGTACAATAAAAGATATTACCTCACCCACTTTGTCTCTCAATTAATAAACAAGACTGTTTAAAAAACAAAACTGGGTTCAAAAGCATGTCCCAGCATCCTACTTATTGTCACCCCCCACTAGCTAGTCCAGAATAAACTCTCACGGGCCAAAAAAAAAAAAAAGATGTGATGTTTTACAGCAATGTCTTTATGGATACACTCCTGTGAGTCATTGTGGACCTGAATGGCCTCTCACTTACACCTGTGCCAATCAGGAGTAACTTAATTGAAGCCAATAGAACTATCATACACTGGAGAATCAAGCTCCATGTGAATAAGAAGAACAAACTCATGCAAGGCTTCTGTAAGTAACTGGTTGTATTGGAAGATAAAGATGTTTTTTAAAAAAAGCTATTTTAAAGGTTGGAGAAATGAGGAGCATAGCTTAATCACAGAAAATGCCTTTGGTGGCATTGGTAATACGCACTGTTGTTTTAGATGCAACTTCTTTATTTCATTAAGCAATCTGTGACAATTTTTACTTGTTTATAACATCCCAAAGTACAGAAATGACAAATAAATCATACAATCCTATAGCAAACAATTACTTGAGGCTTAAAAAGTTCAGCTAAATAATTAATTCATTTCGATGTAAGGAATTATGCTCTCAAACATAGAATTTGCTGAAAAAAACTCATTGTTTTCAATAGTGCCAAATAAAGTCAGTGACACTAATTGCATAAGTAGAAATTACAGGTTTTATGTATTTTATAAAAAATCATAAATTAATCTACAGGGATGGGGAGGGGGTGTGGCCAGAATAAACTGCACTGTGGCTATTCTCTGTTCATCATGGCCCATAGAGAAGCATGGAAATCAGAATGTAAGTTAAAGAAGTTTTAAAGCTGCTCTGAATTATTCTGGGGGCCCATGCAGGCACACCTCCAAATATCAAGAGCACAGAGGTGGCTTTAAGCCTTCTGCTCCTTCCCATTCACCCGTGCTTCCTCAGTCTCTGTGCAGGGACAAGTGATCACAGAATGTGGGCCTGTGTCTTTTATTCACCAAAACAATGTTATTTACCTTTGCTTAGCAATAGCATTTGGAAATGTTTCTTGTTCCCTGTGTAACTGTTGAAATCAAGGATGAAGTCATCTGAGATGAAGTTGAGCCATTGTATTAAGAGAGAGAATGCTTCCATGTAAATATCATTATTCTAAGACAAATAGCTATTTGTAAGCAATGTCTTAGAATAACAATATTTACATGGAAGTGTTTTTCACTTCATATAATGGCTCACATTCATCTTCTGTGGACTTCAATAGAGTTACACTGGGAATGAGTTTGACCCAGCTTTATTTTATTTGCAGAAAAAATGGATAATTATGTCCATAATGTTTTTATAATAGAATAAGTATATTACTTCAGTAACTTTTATGCTTTTTTTGTATGTCATCACTGGCAATGTTTATTGTCTGGAATAATAGTTCTGCTAGAATATAACAAATTTAATATAACAAGAAGCATAGTGGATATTCAGTGAAGGAGAAGGCTATTTCTCAGTGAGATATTACAGTATGTGGCTGTTCCTTAGACAGTACCACCTCATTTGCAGCTGGCTTCCCTTTCCAGCTGTTTATGGGTGGCCATCTTCACTTTAATCGGGCTAGCATGGTAGATCAGCTCTTGTTCCAGATCTCAGGTGAGTGGGCAGCCACATTCAAAGAGGGTGCTGTGGGCCATTGCTGCAACTGCCATTGGCCATTTAATAATGTGGGCCTGAGACTCCACAGAGTGCACTGGACTAGTCTAAGCTCCCCAAGGTGGGAGGGACCAGGCCTGATGAGAGGAGCAAAGCTGTGTTGCAGGGAAGGTGATTCTGGGAATACAGAAAGGGAAATGTGGCCACTTGACGCAATGGGCAAACTGGTTAAGATAGTTCAGGTAAATGTCCGAACGCTGAAATGCCCACCCAAGCAGACTCTAAACTCAGAACCTTTTGTGGTTCGCTCAGTATTTATCTTCTCTCCCAGCCAGCTAACTAATGAAAAAAGCAATCTGAATATTTTTATACATAAAAGGAGTGAGTGCAGTTAGCTAGTGACATCATATTATTTGTAGTTCCTGAGTAACTGGACAGCCACCAAGTGACCACAGTGGTGAATCCATTGGCTATTCCTGCCTTTCTTCCTCCAGTGTGTTGTTTCAGTGGTCCTTCCATGTTGCTGCAGAGCAGAGAACCGGAGCTCTGTTACACATGAGGTGTGAAGTTCACTTGTAAATCCCCTCTTTGCAGAGTGGAACTGGGGTGGTTCTACTGTGCCCAGGGCTTGCTATGCCTGAGGAGGCAGCAGTGGTGGCATTTGGCCCCTTGTGACAGGGTGCTAGCAGCAGCACCATGATCACTGACAATGCTGCAGCCTGGAGGAGGCTGCAAGCCCAGCTGAGGGCAATTATATGCTTTTTGGTGTGGGATTGTGAGCACCTGGGTGCCCACAATCACTGGGTTAACAAGGTAATTGGGGGAGACTATAAGGAGAGGAAACAGGGATGCAATGTCAGATTAGGAGGGAGCCCAAGAGGAGTTCAGAAGGAAGTTCAGAGGGTGAGCCTAGGCTGGGGAGTGAGTGCTGCAGGGAAGCCTGCCCTTGCTATAAGCCTGTTGTGGTGGTGTAAGAGGAAAATAAATGCATCCCTTGGTGAAGGACAAGCAGTCTTGTGCGTGTTTGACTGCCAAGCCACCTGAACTAATCAAGCAGTGAGGTTCACCAGGCAGCGATGGAGGCACCCGCTGTCATCCCTGTAAAAAGGTTAGTTAATGAAGCTATGGGCACTGTTCACTTTTTGCTGGTGCAAAGCAAGTATTTCGCCACCTAACATAGGTCTACGCTATGCTGCAGCTTGGAGTGAGCCTCCTAGCCTGTGTAGATCATGAACTCATGCTAGCTTGGCTCACGATAATGTGCTAAAAATAGCAGTGTGGCTGTTGCTGCTTGGTGGTAGCTTCGGGTCCCAAGCCCACCCAGCACCCCAGGTCTGAGCTCAGGTGGCTGGCCTGAGTGTCCTATAGCCCCAACGTTCACACTACTATCTTTTTAGCACACTAGCTTGAGCCTTGCTAGAGGCCGACTCCCTGCTGCAATGTAGATATACCTTAAGTGCTAGGATTCGTGAGCTCAAAAATGTGTGAATAACTTTTTTGGCATTGGTGTCAACAACAGAAAGAATGCTGGGCAGAGCCACTGGTCCCCTAGAACCATTTGCACTCCAGGGCTATGTGACCTGAAATGGACTCATTCAGTGAGAGAGACACACGAGACGTATCTGAATGCTGACTTCTGAGAACACCACAAACTGCCCAATGCAGTTTATCTAATTAGAGTTCCTGCACTGGAATAGTTAAAGCTGTATTAACAGCTTGTTGAAACAAAGAGTCACGTATAAACCATAGTGACCTAGCCACTGGATTTAACTGGCAAAGTAAAATACTGTTAATTCTGAGAGCCAGTGCTGTCTGCTTGAGTTAGGCTTTCACTTAAAGGGAAGATAATATCTATCTAAGTAGTTTGTAGAAATTATGCCTACGCTGAGAGATGAGGGAACCCTCATTCCCAATCCTGACATAAGATTCAGGGTACCTGCTAAAGCCAGGACCATTAAGTTCTTTCAGGGTATAGGCTCATGTAACAGATACCGCATAGGAGTAGAGCCAGGGGATGTAAGGGAATTTTGTGGTAAAAGGCCCAGCACAGGATTGAGATCTGGCTTCAGTTTGTGGTTCTACAATAGACTTCCAGTGTGACTTAGCTTCCCATCTGTAAAATGGGGATAGTAATATTTCAATACCCACTGGTGTCTTGCTCATTAATATTGGGAGGGGTCAGATACTGCACTGATGGAAGCTGTGTAATCCATGCAGAATCCTGCGAACTGGACCATGGAGTCTCTCCACAGAGTAATTCAGCCTACTAGATGAAGTAGTCCTCCACAGTCCAGTGCACCTTGGGCAGGGTGTGTGTGCGTAAAGGACCTGACCTGCTATGCACAGCAGTGGGTACTGACCCCGTCCTGCCCTCATCTTCAGACACCTAGGGAAATCCCACAAAACTGGGATCTGTACTGCATAGGGGTGCAGTTGACAGTGTGCCCTATCCTCCAGCCGATCCACTTAAGCAGCAAAACCATACCAGAACTGAAGGCTATTTTATTACTGGAGAGCCAAAGAAAAACCAATCCAAATACCTCCAGATTTGAGGGTTTGTGTATGTTTTGTAATCTGCACCCAGCCACAAACAGTGTAGCTTGAGCCCATTTCTGTTTAGCACTGCATGCTACTTCTGATGTAAGTCAGTATCATCAGCTAATGCAATAGCCTACTGGAGCAAACAAAAGCTCGAGAGGCTCTTTTCAGGGGTGAGGATGGTTTATATTTAAAAATAACTCAACAATTTAGCTGCTATCATTTTCTTATAGTTTGTACACAGTTTGGTTTTAATGAAGGACTTTTGCCATTCTCACTGGAGCAAAGTACCACAACAGGAAAATAAGGCAGCAAGACCTATTTCTCCCCCATGGATAAGATATTGAGGCTCTTATCTGAAATGTGCACAAAAAACAAACACTATTTTACAGCGACAATGACGTTTTTGTATATATGCTGTAGGATAAATGATAGAAAAGCCTCATGCTCTACATACGCACAAAGTACCAGCTCAGTTTCACATTATTGTTCGGTTTTTGTTTCTGCTCATAATGAAGGTCTTGGTGCTGATAAGGAAGCATGGGTGGGATAGGCAGTTAGATTCTGTTTGTGGTTGCCAAAGAAACTCCTAGCTTTTCTGAGAAAACAGAGTGACCTTGCCACAAACCACTTTTCCCAGGTTTTTTGTTTGAATTAAAAAAATAAGAGCCCAAAGAATGTGATGGAAGAACCCCTGCTCATACTGTGCACCAGACAAGCTTATGGATCTATTACAGTAGCAGAGACAATGCACAAGATACTTGAGTCATGTTATGTGAAGTTTTATGTACAAGTAGAAGTGATTTAGGTACATTCTGAACATAATATACATACAACATAACACCTATTGTAGACCCACCCTCTCTTAGATCTGAAAACTAAAATTTAGAGGACTTCTCCATTGCCTGCCCTTGTATCACAAGGGAATGAGCATGGGTGGGTTATAGACATAGGCAGGAGCTATATGCACTGTAAAAAAAAAAAAATACACAGGGTGACTAATCCACATATGAGGGGAGGAATGAGCAGGATTGCTCCCTCTTCCTCCCCAACCCATACTCACTATTGGATGAATGCAACCTGAGTGCATTGGGCCTTGCCTCCGGGTTGAAGGTGATAATTTCCTTCCCAGAACACTCTGTCATAGTTTTTGTGACCAAAGTTCTCTTGCAACAGTGATGAGAGCTTGATAGACAGACTTGGCTACACTTGCAGAGTGAGGAATCATCCCCTCTGTTTCTGATTCTTTAACCGCTAATAATTATCCTGATTAATAGTTAGCCTGAAGCTTTAACAGTTAATAATTGTATTCATTGCCAATACTAACTTAATGAGGTGGGGGCAATAGGGTTCTAGTCCCAGAATCAGATGCAACAGAACTAAAACTACCAAGTTCAATATCTTGGAAATGGTGGTGTGTAGCCAAAGATTCTCACAGTGAGGGCAAAGCAAAGCCTTAGCCACTTTTACGCACAATCAGTAAAGACAAGAAAACTCAAGACCACATAAACAAATAGAAGTAATATACTATTGAGGATGTCTTTGGTATCATTCCTTGCATAAGCTCATATGTTTATATACTCACACTCTTCCTGGGAGATCTGGTGGGGAGAGACAAAGGACCAGCCCTGTCCTGGCATGCCAGATATGCTAACCTGCTTAAGCCAATGTAGGTTCCTTGAATTACTGCTAAGCAAAATAAAAGGCTAAGCTAGCTCTGTGGGCTACACCTACACTAGATCTTATGGAAGCCCCTCACATGAACTTGGCACAGCTAGTGATCTAGTGGTGGGGGCATGACGGAGTGTAGAGGAAACAAGGTTGAGGCAGGGCCACTGTATGGATCTGGCAGCACCACAGGGATGTGCTGGCAGAAACTATATCCATTTATCTCCATGGGTTCCTGCTCTACGGTGGCAAATCACCATGAGTGGGGGAGGGGCGTGGTGCGCACAGGATTTGCACAAATACCATAGTGATGAAGCATTGGCTCCAGGATTTTTAGTGCCTGGAGGAATAAGCAGACAAGGGAATTTATATAGAGAAGCTAGTTCTATGTCCCAACACTCTGGATTTCCTCATGGATTTGAGGACATCTGCAGGGCTGGAATGCCACACTCCATGCTCATTCTGCAGAGAGGCAGTGCATAGTCCATGAGACTAGCACTCAGGGCTTTCGGAGGTTCTTTTGCAGATTTTCTATCAGAGTTTGATCTGCCCCAAGGGATTGTAAGTACCTATCCACCAAGGTGTGTAGGGTGGCTTTTGTATTGTTTTCATTTTTGTATTCTGCCTATTAGTAAATAGAATGGTTGGTCCCAAAGTGAAGGAAACCAGAAGGCAGACATTTGAGTACCCTTTCACTGCTGAGCTGTCTCTGGATGTCTAGATAGTACATAGGACTGAGAAAATGTGGTGTGAGGAAGTCTGAGTAACATTGCTGTGACCTGTCAGCAGTAGGAGGGAAACAATGATCACATAAAATTAAGATATTGGCCTGAAAGTGCTAAATATAGTAAAGACAATTATTCAAAATACAGTAATGCAGCTTGGCAATGGCAGTATTTCATACTGGATAGTTAAGCAAAACCTCACTTTCAAATCTGAAGAACTTTCTTAGGTATTTTTCATTCTTATGCTTTTTTTAAAACTATAAACATCAGCAGAACACCTCATTGTCCAGTAAAAGTGAAGGGGAAGTATTTTATGTAATACTAGCTGTAGAGGAAAGAAAACCCGAAAAATGTAACCCTTCTGCCCGTCAGAGTTGGCAGCAACAAGGGCCGGGTTCAATATCTAGGGGATTCATTCCAATAACACAATGCAAACCGGCTCGAGCCTCCACCCAGTGACCTGGGACAAATATATACCACCCCCGCTGGGCGCCTCCAAGAGGCAATACTTCCCCTCTCGCAAGCACATAGTCTGAGTGTAGCAAAAAGCCTTTTAATAACAGAGAAACAATGTGGCATTATGTTGGGGAAATACCACCAACAGGATTCGTAACACAACCCATGAGCAAAAAAAAAACCACCCCAAGCAAATTGGGGCGTGTTCTTTCCCTTTGGTTCTTGAGTCCAGCAACCCCAAATCACCCAAAGTCCCAAAAGTCCAATGACCCAAAAGTCTCTGTCCCTGGTCAGGGCAGCCCCAGAGTTCAAAAGTTTATCTGCAGAGCTTTACCTCCCAACCTGGGTGGAGATGGGGGCAGGGGGGAAGAGAGGTAAGGGGCACCTTACATGATCTGAAGCTGACCGCCCTACAGCTCCATAGGCCTTCGTTCCACCAGCCGCCCCACAAACTGCTTCGCTCGGCTCCGCTCCGCTGCTCCACCAGCCAGTCCACGAACTGCTCCGCTCCACGTCCCACAAGCAGCTCCTGCCGTCTTATGAACTGCTCCACCAGCCTGTCCACAAGGCACTCCAGCCATCCCACAAACTGCTCCACAATATATCTTCAGGCTCCCCCACTACTTAACACAATGCTCAGTGATTTCAGCTCTTAGTCAGTTCAGCTCTTTGGTGAATTCCACTTGTAGTAGGGGAGCCTCAGTGCTGGTCCACCATTAGTCCAAAGTGAGCTCAGCAGCCTGTCACTAGACCCCTAATAGAATCAAAATTAGCTCTGATATTCCACAGTGGAGAGAGGAGGAAGTGCAATTAGCATGTAAGGCCCTCACCCAGGGGCCCATGCCACCAAGTATTAATACTTGTCCCCAGTCTCTCTCAATTCACAGAGTTTTGGAACCCATGACCCTTGCCTAGCGAGTGCTACTTAGTTGATGGTGAGTCCCTCCATCATAACAAAAGGCCAAGTACAGTTCCCATAATCAGGGTAATAACAATTTATTCTTCCTGCCCCGATAACAGAGACATTGGGGATCCCACAGCAGCCAAAGTGACCATTTGGGCAGCTATGGCCTCATTCTAGGCGGGGTGAGTGTACCTATGCAAATGAGATCGGCCCCTGAAGTTCTTTTCCACAACTTGCCACACCTCACCACCGGATGTCAGGGTGGAGCTCATCCTGACACTGCTTACACAAGCTGTAGAGGAAAGAAAACTTGATTTTTTATTTTAAAGGAAGATATTCAAACTCCTAGGAGAGCACTATTTCTGTTCAAGAATTTTACTCTTGAAATATAACTGTTTTTAAAAGAAAAGAAAAGTACTGGCATAGGTGGATGGCTAAAAATGTGGCCATTTGAAAGGAAGGAATTGAGATTATTCATTAAATCTCAAAAGATCACTAGTGGAATAATAAAAATCCAGACTTTTTGACCAAAATTTAATAAACCAGTATGCTCCTCAATGAGAACTGGCCTGTGCACCCTCACCTCCTATTAACATCAATGAGAAATCAGGGTGCTCCTTGTTCTGTTTGTACCACACCTAGTACAATGGGACCCTGATTCCTCTGTACTACTCCAGTCCAAATAAATAAGAATTTTATTAACATCATGTGACAGATTGGATCACAGAAACCTGCTTTGGGACTGCCACCTGATGTGTTTTGACTACCTCTGAGTCTGTTTTTCCTGCTAGCTTAGGACTTCAGTGCCCTGCCTGGTCTGAGCCAGACATGCTACTCTGCTACAAACACAGACCCAGGTCTGAACCATGTCCCCGAAAAGCTGCAGGTTTAACTGAAAACAGCTTAAGAAGTGTTTCTGTCTCCAACACCCAGATGCCCAGTTCCCAATGGGGTCCAAACCCCAAATAAATCTGTTTTACCCCATATAAAGCTTATTGTTCGCCCTTTATAACACTGATAGAGAGATATGCACAGCTGCCCTGCCCCTCCAGGTATTAATACATACTCTGGGTTAATTAATAAGTAAAAAGTGATTTTATTAAATACAAAAAGTAAAATTTAAGTGGTTTCAAGTAATGACAACAAAGTAAATTACCAAAAAAATAACCATGCAAGTCTAAACCTAATACAGTAAGAAAGTGATTACAGATGAAATCTCACCCTCAGAGATGTTCCAATAAGTTTCTTTTACAGACTAGCCTCCTTCTAGTTTGGATCCAGCAATCACGCACACCCCCGTAGTTACTGTCCTTTGTTCCAGTTTCTTTTAGGTATCCTTTGGGGGTGGAGAGGCTATCTCTTGAGCCAGCTGAAGACAAAAATGGAGGGATTTCCAGGGGCTTAAATAGACTTCCTCTTCTGGGTGGACACCCCTCCCTCCCCCTGTGTAGAAACCCAGCTACAAGATGGAGTTTTGGAGTCACATGGGCAAGTCACATGTCCATGCATGACTCAGTTCCTTACAAGTGGCAGCCATTGTTTACATGCTACCTTGAATGTCCTCAGGTAGACTTCTTATGTGGATTGGAGTCTTCCAAGATCCATTGTCTGTTAAGTGTTTCTTGATTGGGCACTTAACTTGCAAATTCTTTTCTAAAGAAGCTGACCAAATGCCTTACTAAAGCTACTTAAAATCAAACAGGTGCACAGCCAATATTCATAACTTCTAATACAAAAATGATACATGCATACAAATAGGATGAATATATTCAGTAGATTATAACCTTTGCAGCGGTATGTTACATGGCATATGTAGCATAAAACATATTCCAGCTATGTCATATACATTCATAAGCATATTTCCATAAAGCGTTATGGGGTGCAACGTCACATATCCCTTCTCAATAATGTGGTCTATAAATGGGTCCATGCAAAACTGTGAAAATATTTGCTTGCAATTCCATCTCCAGTGATTTTGTGCCTGCTACATTTCTCTTTTATTTTAATGTTACAAAGTGAGGTTTTCACATCGAAAGAAATGCGAAAGTCCAGATTTTCATATTTTCCTGACAATGATTTTCACCTGAATGGAAAACGGAATTTCAAAATTTGGAATTCAGCTTCTTGAGTGTTTATACAATGATTGAAATTATTCCAATTGTCAACCTACATAATTTCATTTTCTTGCTTTTCATAAAAATCATTTTTTGTAAAATTGCAACACAACATGTGGACCTCATATTCCATTGCCAGCATTTTATACAGCCCCATTCAAAAATGTAGTGGCAACCATGATAAATCTTGATAATGGTACTGTTGGGTACTGTTCTCCTATCTCTCGTAATCAGATCTGGCTCCTTCTAGATTTACCGATGGTAGCTCTATCTATATTTATTGCTCAGTGCTTTGTGCCAAACTCTCACTGATTTACATGAAAACCCATAACTGTGAAAGGATTTGGATATTAAGCATCTAATCAACACTTTTGCAATGTAATTAGTTAAACTTGTTTTCTTAGTGCAAACTCAATACTTTGAACTTTGATTTTTTTAAAAGCAGGAAGCAGGCTAAAGCATGTGCTCAAAGTTATTTGTTTTTTCTGACTCAGGGGCCTTAAAGCCTTGCTTTTTCAACTTTGGCTTTGCAACAGATTATCAGGCCAAGCAACAAGTTGAAAATGAAACTAAATTGAGAAACGATCTAAGCTAAGAAAAAACATGAAAACAGGTGTCTCTTGCCTTTGTGGCATAATAATGGCAGCTTCCATGGACTTTATTTGGATGAATGTACTCAAAATACATTGAATAGTCTTCCTCTTCTGTTAACATATTTTCTGTTTTCAGGAAGGATGAAATTCTCTCCTAGAAGGCATAGTAAGCAGTTTTCCATGCAGCACTGTTGCTTTGTAATGTTAGGAACACAGGAAGTGCCATACTGGATCAGATCCAAAGTCCTTCTAGACTACACAAGTATCCTGTCTCTGCTAGTGGCCAGTGTCAGATGCTTCAGGGGCTGGTGTAAGAAACCTGCAGCAGGACAGATGTGGGATAATCTGCCCTCCTCTATGGTTCTCATCCTGGTCTCTAATAGTTAGATATTAATTCCTACCCCGAAGCCCAAGGTTTAATATCTCCTCCAAAATGTTTGTTGTCATTAATTATGTCTGTATATTCTTGATATCCATATAAATATTCAGTCCCATCATTACTCTTATTAAGTTATTGGATTTAGTGTCTTGCTGTGGCAGTGAATTCCATATTTCATTGTGTGAAAAAGTATTTTATTTTTTGTTATTATTTATTTCCCACCTTTTACATTTCATTGAATGTCCCCTTGGTCTTGTTATGAGAGAGGGAGAACAGAGGATTCTAGACTACAATAACGAATGGTTGAGAGAAGATGAATACTTTTAGCATGTCCGCTCTTATTCATCTCCTTTCTAAAGTAAACAATCCCAGTATTTTCAATCTCTCTACATCTGAGAGGTTTTCAAGACCCTCAATCATTCTCATTGCTCTTCTCTAACCCTTTTCTAGTTCTGCAATATTCTTTTGAGGATGGGGTGACCAGAACTGTTCTCAGTGTGCCAGATGAGGCAGTGCCACGGATTATATACAGGAAATTGTAATACGCCTTGCATTGTTCACCATCTATTCCTTTCGCAATGTAAGATATTATTAGCACTTTGGGCCGCAGCCATACGTTGAGCAGAGGTCTCTTTATTGAGCTGTTTTACCTAACGGGCAGTTAGCACCATTGCGAAACACATACTTGACTTAATAAAACATATTTCAGTAATTATTATACAGTATGTCTGCGATGCTGGCAGGCCAGGTGTCAGCTCTTGCAAAGGCTGCAGGCATTAGCTAAGAACTGGCAGACTCAGAGCTGGTGACCAGTCCGGTTCATTTATGTGTTAGTGCTGGTCAAAATGGGTATCATAAGAATGGATATAAGAATGTGTTTAGTTTAGTGTTTTGACTCTATAGAATGTTTGTAAGTTGCTGCATGCATTAATCTTGTTTGTAATGTCTTGCTATAAGGAAATATGTAAGTTTTGCTTTATAACTTTGAAAATGATTGCTGTAAACTCAGATGGGAAGAGTGTTTCCCCCGGCCCCCCTCCCAGAAGAACTATCAAAATCAGATGGGCCATTAAAGAACATCGTAATACAAAGGATGGGTTAGTGGTCCTATCGCGCCTTGGAAATACTATATGTAAGCAAGCTTGTCCTGTGGACATGGAGGATGAATGAAGGAAATAAAGACACAGGAAAATTTTCCATCTCTGCTGTTCGAACTCTCACTGGGCTAGAGTCTCCAAAATGAAGCCAGAGATCCCCAGGCTACCTCCTGGTTCTGCCCTGAAGGACACTTTGAATTGACATAACACTACAGCTGTGTCACTCTTAGGATTTAGACTGCAACTCATTTGTGTGTTTGCAAATAACTCATTTCTTTTTCTTAGTTAATATATAATATAGTTAGATAGTTTATTACAGGATTCGTGACAGGCATTGTCTTTGGTGTAAGATCTAAGTTACCAACTGATTTGGGGTAAGTGACAGATCTTTTGGAACTGGACGCAATGTGACTATGGTGTGATTTTTGTGGTGTGTGATGACCATTTATCACTAAATCCCATTTGCCTGGGCAGCAAGATAGACTGGAGAGTCTAAGGGGACTTAAATTATAAGTTATAATGATGCAGGAATTCACATTTGTCACTGGCGTGGTGAAATATAATTATAGAACTTAACTTCAGGTTGCAGTGTCTGCCCTGTTTTTGAGTCTACCCTGAAGTGGGCATTCATGGATGTGAGCTGCTCCAGACAGCATGACAGCATCATACAGTGAGCATTTCCTCTAGGAAACTGGAGACAATTAACTCCTTTCAGCAAATGTTTTTAATTTAAAGACTTAACTTGACCTGGACATTCCAAATTGCTGAGAGAATATTTTTCATTTCCCTTGAGCGTTTTTTTTTTAATTTATTACCTTATTTATAACTTCCTGAGACTTAGTGCTGTTTAGTGCACTATTCCAGCATCGGTATTAAGGACAATTAGTAATCCCAGAGAAAGCTTCAGAATTATGGGACTTGTCTATGTTTAGCAAGTCTGATAATTTAAAGCCTAGATGTCTCAAGCTAGACATCCAAAATCAGCAAACACTTGAAAAGTTTGGTCAGCTGTTCACAAATGGTATACTTGTTTGCTATGCTTCTTACATATATGGTCCTCCCCTCCCCCCCCCCAGCCCAAGTAGGAAAGCACTTAAGCACGCATGTAGACCATTGAAATCATTAGGACTATGCACATGCTTAAATTATTTGCTGGCTCAAAGCCATGGTGCCTTTCATCTGAGGTTCTCAAAGCACTTTACAAACATTAATCTCACAACAACCCAATGATGTAGAGAAATATTAGGGACGGTCGAAATTGATTCCTATGATCTGTATATTGTCAATATACAGAATAACATTAAATAAGTGAAAATCCCAGCCTGACCCAGCCAAACAATATGCAAAAACATGCTGTAAACTAGTCATGGAGTAGGCACACTATATGAAACATCCAATTATAAATTAGCAAACTCCATATAAATCTAGCAATGGAAGAAGCCTCCAGAGTTCAGAGGTTTAGCTGAAGTACACAACCATACAGAAGATTCCAGCAGACAACAGAGCACTCAGTCCCCACACAGTTCTCCTTCATCCCCATCTCATGCTGGCCTCAGGAGGCCTGATTCTGCACTAATGAAGTCAATGGGTGCAGGTTTGAGCCAATGGGGAGGAAGGTCTGACCTGCTAATGCCCTCCAGCATCTTTGATGGATGTACTGCCCTTCTGTCTGGGGTAGTTTCAAACACCATTTAGTAATAGTTCTCCATAATGAACCAATATAATTTGAAGCCAATTTCAAAATAAGTTGTATTCCTGGGCAAAACTATAAGAGCTTCTATTTTCTTCCATATCTTTTATGTTTAGTGTAATAATATTGAGAAAGAGGAAAATGTTTTCCATCAGTGATGCTCATGGGAATGATCAATTCCATCATTGGTACTTATGGGAAATGAAAACTTCTCTTGCCTCTCACTATAGATGGAGATTTCATTTCTCCAGTGTAAAGAGTATTCCTTAAACTGTTCGTTTTACAGTCACTTCTCAGGAGCTGTGGAAGCCATGAATTCCATTATGTGGACTGTATCATTGAGATATCATCCATTGTTCCTATATCACTATAGCTGTGCAAGTCTCTTACTTGAATGACTTATAACCTAAATTGGTTGGGTCAGATAGGCACTGGCCTGCATTGGGGTGGTTCAGAGCTGCATCACTCCTCAGGGGACCCCAAGGAGAAAAGTGGCATCATGGAATCAGAACTCCTCCTAGAGCAACCTGTCAAGTAAGAAGAGGAGCTTTCTAAAATTGCTGTTGGCTCGTTCTTCACATCCTGCAATATACCTCTAAAAAATGAATCTAATCTAATGAATTTGGTGTGTTACCTCTAGAAGATGTTCCATAGAAGCAAAACATGCTGCATATTCATACGTCAGCAGCTTTCCAGCATTGTTTTGACAGAGAGCTGGCTAAGGACAGCTGCTATTCCTGGCATTCTGTGTTATCTATCCCTCACTTGTTCAGCTAAATAATCAAAGAATAATCTTAGTGTCAAAATCTGTGACTCAGGAATTTAAACCCCACAAATTGCTAAAGTTGTTACTCTTCCTATCGTTTTCTCTCTTCACAGGACAGAACATCCGTGGCTTAGGAGGAGCTCAATATTCAGGGGTCTCTAAAGTAAATTTTGAATAGACAGATTCCTGTGTATTATCATATTGATAATGGCAACTAGCAGATGTGCTTCTTCACAGAAGCATAACAGATCAGTGGAGAGTACAGACACTCCTGCTCCCAACAATTAATTCTCTGACCTAAATTTGGAAATTGTCATCGTGGCTGACATTATTACCATTTGCTGTCAAAATAAATGGGGGAAATAATTTCTCTATTTGCATTCAGTTTTAATATCACCCCAAATAAGCTATTTAATATATTAATCACTCATATCTATAACCTATTTAAGCAAAGGCTTGTACTATTTAAAACTTTATCACTAGTGAATGGAGTCTGTTCAGTGAATTCATTATGACATTGGTTTTTTTAACAAGACATTATCTTAATATAAACAATACTTATAAGTTTATTTTGAATGTTCAGTCTTTAATCTAGCTTTGTTGCCAAATTTTTCTCATAGGTGATGGCTGGATTGAACTAGTATTGATAATACAAGTGACCTAATTGAAACTCAACCCAAATTTTTAATGGGACACAAACCTAGACCTTTTTAAAGGTTTAAATCCACTTGAATCAGTCTGAATGCACCCTCTGTAGACAGTGGAGCTGGTTGGGAATTTTTCAATGAAACCTTCCACCAGCTGCCTTTCCCAGAAAGGTTAACTCATCAAAATGGAAACTTCTTGTGGAAACATTCCAGTTGTGAATAAAGTTTAGCCAGGAAGGTTTCTATGGTTGAGGATGGAATTTCTAATCAACACAAGAGAGACTCCCACCCCAAAACAGTCTAAAAGAGTACTCATCTGGGATGTGAGAGAGCCTGGTTCAAGTCCTTGCTCTGCCATTCTCCCACACCCCAGATGAGTGGCATAACCATAGGGATATACTCAGTTTCTCACTCCTGTTCAAAACTTGGAGCTGTTCCATTGTCTCCTACCCACCTCTGGTAGTCAGGGACATTTACAGAAACCACTGCAATGTGAATGGGGGAAGGAAGATCACTTATCCATTCCCATCAGAAAGTACCTTCCTCCATTTTACAGGAAACCTGAACTTTATGCAGTCACTTTTTGTAAAGTGAAGTGTATTAGCTTATTCGAAACCTTTCCATTTCATTATCCCTAACAAACAGGCACTTAGCCATTTCTGGATAGCAAAACTTTTTACAGCAGATAGAGACAAAGGAAAGCAAACTAAGCAAGCTTATTGAAACAGTAAGACCAGCACGTTCGTACAACAGAGGTAAAGCAGTAAGGCTTACATTTTACACTTGGGTGCCTACAGCTGGGCACTTTAGGCCTAATTTTCAGAGTATGGAGCACCTGCCCTGTCCATAGACTTCAATGGAAGCAGCAAATGCTCAACACCTCGAAAAGTAGACCCGTTCAGATAGGCACATAAATATGGACTGGGAGGGTAGGATGTTCAAAAGCATTTAAGTGACTTGGGAGCATGTGTTCCAATGGAAGTCAATAGGACTTGTACTCCTAAATCACTTCACATCTTTGAAAAGATGCCCAACTTAAGCATCCAAGTTGGAACATTTTGGCCCAGAATGACTTCTTCAGATGGTAAGAGATGTCTTTCCTTAACCTTCCAGCACACACAATTTCACAAGCTGATCTTTCTCTTTCAAATGGCTCCTTGTCCAGCACTATGTATTGTTTTCAAATGCCTTTGTAATTTTGGAATGGGGAGAAAGAAGCTTAATTTAATTTGAGGAAGGTTTATCAATTAAGCAATGGTAAAAATGGTCAAATTAAAATGAATTGTGAATAGCACATGAGTTGATTAAAGCTCAAAGTTAGGGTTGCCAACTTTCTAATCGCACAAAACCGAATCATAGAAAATCCGGGTTGGAAGGGACCTCAGGAGGTCATCTTGTGCAACCCACGGCTCAAAGCAGGACCAATCTCCAACTAAATCATCCCAGCCAGGGCTTTGTCAGACTGACCTTAGAAGCCTCTAAGGAAGGAGATTCCACCACCTCCCTAGGTAACCCATTCCAGTGTTTAATCACCCTCCTACTGAAAATGTTTTTCCTAATATCCAACCTAATCCTCCCCCGCTGCAACTTGAGACTATTGCTCCTTGTTCTGTCATCTGCTACTACTGAGAATAGTCTAGATCCATCCTCTTTGGAACCCCCTTTCAGGTAGCTGAAAGCAGCTATCAAATCCCCCCTCATTCTTTTCTTCTGCAGACTAAATAATCCCAGTTCCCTCAGCCTCTCCTCATAAATCATGTGCTCCAGCCCCCTAATAATTTTTGTTGCACTTTGCTGGACTCTTTCCAATTTTTCCACATCCTTCTTGTAGTGTAGGGACCAAAACTGGACAAAGTACTCCAGATGAGGCCTCACCAGTGCTAAATAGAGGGGAAAGATCACGTCCCTCAATCTGCTGGCAATGCTCCTATTTATACAGTATGAGGGGTTCAGGGTGCGGGAGGGGGCTCTGGGCTAGGAGAGGGAGTTGGGGTGCAGGAGGGGGTGAGGGCTGTGGCTAGGAGTGCAGGCTCTGTGGTGGGACTGGGGATGATGGGTTTGGGGTGCAGGAGGGGGCTCCAGGCTTGGAAGTGGGGCCAAGGGATTTGGAATGTGTGAGGGGGCTGTGGGTTGAGGCAGGGGGTTGAGGTGTGGGAGGGGGTGAGGATGAGGGCTCTGGGCTGGGGTGTGGGCTTTGGGGTGGGGCAGGGGATGACGGGTTTGGGGTGCAGAAGGTGGCTCCAGGCTGGGGAGTGGGGCAGAGGGATTTGGAGTGCGGGAGGGGGCTTCAGGTTTAGGCAAGGGGTTGGGGTGCAGGAGGGGGAATAGGCTGGGGGTGCGGACTCTGGGGTGGGCCTGGGGATGAGGGGTTTGGGGCCAGGGCGGGGGGCTCAGGGCAGGGGAAGGGGGTTGGGGCGCAGGCTTACGTTGGGTGGCTCCTGGTCACTGGCAGAGCGGGGCTAAGGCAGGATCCCTGCCTGTCCTGGCGCCACGCTGAGCCCCAGAAGCGGCTGGCATGTCCAGCTCTTAGGCAGGAGGGCCAGGAGGCTCCGTGCACTGCTTCACCTGCAGGCACTGCCCCCCAGCTCCCATTGGTGCTGGTTCCCCGCCAATGGGAGTGTGGAGCCGGTTCTCAGGGCAGGGGCAGCATGTGGAGCCCTATGACCCCTTTTCCCCCACCAAGGAGCCAGATCTGCTGGCCGCTTCCGGGGCACAGAGCGGTGCCAGGACACATAGGGACTAGTCTGCCTTAACCCTGCAGCACCTCCGACCAGACTTTTAAAGGCCCGGTCAGTGGTGCTGACCAGATACCTGGCTACCCTAGGCCCAGGGTTGCACTCCCTACTTGGGCATAAACTCCTGTTGAAGTCAATGGTAGTTTTGTCTCTATAAGGATGACATGGTCAGGCCCGATATCTGTTAATGAATATGTTTGGCTTTGTGAAACATAATTATATAACTCATATTCTGAGCTCTGACCATATATCCTCCTGTTACGGTTCTAGAATATACAGACTATTTGCTATTCAGCAACTCTGTGACATTGATTGCAAAAATGAACCCACCAGCATAGAGGAGAATGCTAGCAATCTTGCTTCAGATAAGAGAGCTTTATACAGCATCACCAGATCACTTGAACACATAAAGGCCATGTGGTTATCCTCAGTTCTCCATAATGACTACCCCAACTTCTTTATCTAAAGTCTGTCAACGCATGTCGATATTTCTTAATCGTGAAGGGGCCAGAATCTTTCATTTATTTCCAGTGTAATTTCAGAGTAACTCCACAGAGTTACTCTGGATGTAAAGTGGGAATGTTCAAAGTAAGTGACATACCCAGGTTACAATCTGGACTCTAAGTATGTGTGTCCTCTTTGACCTGGACACTGCTTTGCTGTTTTTGCCTCCACCCCTGGACTGCTCACAAGCAGCCTCTAGCATATAAGTCACACCTAGCTATGTCTGTATGTACTTGCAAACTATCAGTCAGATTTAGGCTTTCACTAGCCTGAATTACACTTCAGGGTGACTCCAGCACACTCTCAGTCCCAGACTTCCCCCCAGAAATGTATCTCTTATTTTGCCCAGCCCACTCGTGGACAATACAAGTGCATATAAAGTCCATAATTTTATTAAAAGAAATGATATTCACAAATCTCAAATGGAGTTTCCCAAACACTTCAAACATACTGGTTTAGATAAAACAATAAAACAAGTTTATTAAGTACAAGGAGGGAGATTTTAAGGGAGTATAAGTAATGGAACATAAAAATCAGAAATGGTTACAAGAGCAATAAAGATAAAATGCAACTAAAGCCTTACTTAACAAACTATGTTAAAGTCAAACCAAAGTTTCCCATTCCACATGCTCTTAATAGTTTTAGTGGCCAAACTTCTAGGCCAGGAAGTTCTGGCTGCTTCCTTAGTTCCTTCTGGTGTAGTCAATCGACGGACAGAGTGAGAGCAGAAGAGGAGGGGTCCCTGGCAGTGTTTGTCCCACATTTTTATAGTGTCAGTCCCCCTCTTAGAAAACATTTCCAGCTGAGTTTCAGGAGACAAAAAGTCTATGGGAGAGGAGATATCCTGCTGGTTTTCCCACCTGTTGGATCTCCCTTTGTGCTTGATGACTGTTTACTGATTAAATGCAAATTAAGCAGAGCATTAATTCTTTTGTTTCTGATAGACCTGTTCGCCAACTTCTGTTTGGGCTGGGCTGTGGTTTGGAACATGTTAATAACACCATACAGCGAAATCTTATAACTTTATATACAATGTTCCACACACATTTTACCAGGACAATACTGACCAGCAAATTATGAGTTTTAAAATGATACCTCCCAAGGCATACTTTATACAAAGATTATTACAATAGTGTGAAAGGGGTGAATACAGGGGTACAGATTGTTACAGAGGGACCCCAATCTTAAAATGGCTACAAACTCAGCCCTAGTTTATTTCTTGAAATTATAAAGGGGAGAAAAGCTAAATGTTTAACCTAATGCATCTTTGAGTGTTTTAGGGAATGCGTGGGAGAAGAATTGACATATATCAAAGGCTTCTAAAGAAAAGCTTTTCCTTGTGTATCATTCTAAAGTAAACTTTTTGCTAAAGATGAGCAAAACTCTAACCAGGGGTGGTTTGGCTCTGAGTCCATCCTATTCTAGTTGAACAGGCAAAGTTCAGGGTATGCCGTGATGAGTTTCAGACACATGGCTCCTTTGGGTCCCTCTACGCTTATTCCAGGTTGCTTCTTTGTCCCAGCAGCAATAATAGCAGCCTTATCTCCATCCAGGACAGTATGTGATGTCTCACTCTACTACTAGCCTCACAGAATGACTTTTGTGATTATTCTTGGTCTCCAGTAATTTCATTATCTCACTACACTAGGCAGACCAGTGACTCAGTAAAGTTTGAATTGTGTTTGCGACACAAGGATCTGGGGCTATGCTCAGCATTTTGCCCCTGCCCTGGTTGATCTTGTGCAGAACCTTGTGGAGGGCAGGAGGGCAGGAATTGGAGGGAATGCAGACAGAAACAGCTTGGCATTATGGCAAACAGGTCCACATGAAGAGTTCCCTACCTCAGGAACAATGTTGGCTGATGACTTTGAGAAACCATCCTATTGGGTGCTGTGCTTCCTGCTAAACTTGTTACTAGGCTGTTCTTTTGCAATGTAAGTGTTGTGTGATGGACACATCAGATCCAAAATTTCACAGCCTTGTCGCACAGAAGCCTGGAGTGTAATTTTGCCAGTTAATATCATGTATGACACACGCATTGGCAGTTAAAATCTGAAGAGGTATGCTTTGTAGGCCAGTAGGAATGACTTGTAGGCCAGCTGAACTGCTCTCACTGCTGGGTTATTTATGTGTAGATGGGTCTATTCACACATGCCGAGGTCTTGGATTGTGAGCTGACCTATGTGAACTACCTTTTCTAGTCCTGAAACCTCTGTCCCTGCTGCTCAGACTGTGTAAACAGGGCTATAAAGTGAAGGAACTAGCGTGGCTTAAGAGAATTTCCCAGGTGAGGAAGAACTAGTGCAAAGGTTGTACAGTGCTCCACTTTGCAGCTCCTGGCAAAGGTGGTATATTGAGGGAAGGAGAAGGTGTAGCCGGAACATTCTGTGCTCTATTCTTGGCTGTGGAATGTCCCTTAACAAGCCATTCCAGCCAGGCCCTAAGGTTATTCTAACTTACACCAGCTGAAAGCTGGAGTAGCTCCACTGAAGTCAATGTAATTATTCTGGCTTTACCGTGGTATAAGCAAGAATAGAATCTGGCCCTGTGAATTTAAAATACTGTGTGCTGGGGTCTATCCATCCATGTTGTGCAGCCTTTATATACAAAATCCTGTGTTGAAATGGATGCTGTTAAAAATAAATATGTTTCATTTGCCTTTTTAGTTTATGAAGAAAACGTGGTAATGTAAGAAAGAACACAACGATCAGAACGAGCCTCCCCCTGCCCAAAGTTATGATAAACACTAAGGGCTAGTAAGGCATAACTATACCCAGCTTGCTCACTTTCAGATTACTGGAAGTCAGCTAGAGTTGGATAAACAATACAATGCAGAATGTGTATTAATCTTCCATTTGTAAAGAGTCTTTCACCCAGAAGAACCACAATGCACTTTACTGATTGTTTGTATAGGTATCACTTTTCTGGCACTGAAATGCACTAAGACGCTCAATAAATTTATTTGGAAGGAGAGGGAGGGAAATATTCCCGGCTGTTTTCTGAGACAACAAAGTTTGCCTTTATGGAATCTCCCTCTCTCTTCTTCTTCTTCTTCTTCTTTTTTTTTTCCCAGCAAATTGAGCCCTTGTGAGAGGTGACAGACTGAATTTGTCTGAGATCGCCATCTGTTACCTGACTAAGTACCCATAGAGAGAGATCAAGCAGTTATTTAAAAGTGGTATTTTAAAAATCAGAGTTCCTTGTTCCAGCAAAGTTCCTTTATCTTCTCCTGGCTCTGGTTTTGTGTCTGGAATGCACTGTGGACTGGACTCCTGGGAGGCTTACACAGCTTTTAGCTAGGATCACAACTCATAGGTCGTGCTAGCACTACATCTAAACTGGATCCACTTCTTCAATATACACGTAGCTCCTTAGCTTTTGATTAGACTCGCTGCTCTGCTTCTCAGGGACTGGTCTGGGGTCTGGAACGTGCCAGTGTCTCCTGGCCTAGAGAAAGAGCTCTTACAGCTCTATCTCCACTTGCACACAACTCAGCGTTCAGCTGTGCCATTGCTAGTCTCCGCTGGAAAGCACCTTATACAGAAGTTTTTTTCAAACCTTTTCAATGTGTTACAGAATGAAAAAGGGGAACAGCCCTTCTTTTTGACTGCTCTGAGCACCTTGCATGCTTTTCAAGTATTAGTTTTACTTCTCAGTTTTCTAGACCACATTCCTTTCAGTATCCAGTAGATCAGCGGTTCTCAACTGGGGGTCTGCGGTCCCCTGGTGGTCCACAAGCCCTTTCAGGAGGGCTGCAGATCCCCACTGCTGAACCCCGGTGCCCCGAGTGGGGCTGAAGTGGGGAGCAGCGCAGGACTGAAACCCCAAGCTCCTCCCCACACTCCTTGGAAGCCGGGAGTGGGGACAGAGAGATGAAACCCCAATATGGGCAGAAACCTTGAGCCCATGGGCAGAGTTGGGGGAGCACAAGGGTGTTGCCCCCCCCCAAACTGCAGTGCCTTAGCCAGAGTGGGACAGTCCTGGGGGCAACTCCACCCCCACCTCCTCCTCCTTTCCCCCAGTCCCTCTCAGGCCTCACCCTCTGGCCAGGTCCTAGGCAGGAAGCCAGAGCCTGGCAGTGTGGGGCAGCTGCTCCTCTGGGTGGTGGTAGGGTTGCCAACCCTCCCAGATTGGCCTGGAGTCTCCAGGAATTAAAGATTAATCTTTAAAGAGTGTGTCATGTGATGAAATCTTCAGGAATATATCCAACCCAACTTGGCAACCCTAGCTGGTGGTGCCATGGAGTGGGCAGCCATGGTATTCTCCCATCTGCTGCTGGTACCCGGCCAGCATTGTGGCTGCTCCTCAGCTCCCAGCCCCCTTGGACAGCTCACACAGCTGGTCAGAGCTGCCCGGGCGGCTCCTGGGCCCAGCAGAGCCCTCACGAAGCAGCCACCGGCACACAGCCCCAGACAGGTGAGTGGCCTGCTGAGTCAGGGGGTAGAGGTGGCGCTCCCTCCCTGGACCCCGCTGTGCAGAGCTGGCCAGAGCCCTGCCAGCCCTCCTCCCGCCCCACAAAATAGAAGTCAAACTACACCTATGTCCAAGGGTTCCCACCCCTGGCCTGGAGCCCCAAGTACCCCACCCCCTGCTGGGCCATGTAGTTTTTCTAGCAAGTTGAGGGGGAAAGAAAGAAAAAGGTTGAGAATACATTTAAAAGGTTGCGAACACCTGCAGTAGATTATTTCTGTGCATTTACTTCCTAGTTCATTTTTAGTCAGGGAGGTAGTTCTGATTCTAAAATGTAACTACGTTAGCTTTCCATGGTTAAAATTCCAAACCATATGATTTTAGCTGAGCATTTTTATAGACATAGCGTTATCACTGATAATGTTTTATTTAATATATAGGTCATGTTAATAAATAAAACAAGCAATAGTTTTCCAAAGAAACATAACTTCTTTGCTGGAGCATTTCTCTGGAATTCTTTGGTGCTTAGACATGACATTTATAAAGTGATCTCGTTAATTTAAACTATCCCTAATACATTGATAATCTCTAATATATACAATGTTCAGTTCTGTTTTTGTAGAACCTGCATTCCAGTTTCATACTGCAATAATAACATGAACATCTGTCTACTTGTTTTTCATAGTGTTGCCCCTCACCATGGTATCTGAGTGCCTAACATGAACACTAGAATGAAATACCCAGAGTCAAGAGTGATACAAGTTACAAAAATACAGAAGGGAAAAATATTGTTTCATAAGAACATTTTCCAATCTTAAAATCAAAGGGCCTGATTCATCCCTGCATTACTCCCATTTAGAGTTACACCTTCATAAAACTGGAGTACCATAGCAGGGAATCATACCCAGAAATAGGAGGGTGGGTTTTAGGCCTGGTCTACACACATAGTTGAACTGGTTTAATTAAAGGTCTGATATTTAAATGGTGCAACTTTGTGAACATACTGATAACTATCCACACAAGGGTTTGCACTTGTTTAACTAAATCAGATTTTTTTAGGTGATTTACATTAAACCCAGACAACTCCTGTGTGTGGACACTCTTCAAAATTTTAACCTCTGGCTCTGAGGCAGGGACTTGTAAGGTAACCTGGTAGATACGCTGGAGGGTAGGGATAGGATACAGAGGGACCTAGACAAATGAGAGGATTGGACCAAAAGAAATCTGATGAAGTTCAAGTGCAGATTCTTGCACTTAGGACGGAAGAATCCTATGCACTGCTACAGGCTGGGGACTGACTGGCTAAGCAGGAGTTCTGCAGAAAAGGACAGGGACATTACAGTGGTTAAGAAGCTGGATATGAGTCAGCAGCGTGCCCTTATTGCCAAGAAGACTAACGGCATATTAGGTTGCATTAGTAGGAGCATTGCCAGCAGATCGAGGGAAGTGATTATTCCCCTCTATTTGGCACTGGTGAGGCCACAACTGGAGTACTGTATCCGGTTTTGGGGCCCCCACTACAGAAAGAATGTGGACAAATTGGAAAGAGTTCAGTGGAGGGCAACAAAAATGATTAGGGGGCTGGGGCATATGACTTACAATGAGAGACTGAGGGAACTGGGCTTGTTTAGTCTGCAGAAGAAAAGAGTGAGGGTGGCACTTGGCTGTTCTCAGTGGTGGCAGATGACAGAACAAGGAGCAATGGTCTCAAGTTGCAGTGGAGGAGGTCTAGGTTGGATATTAGGAACACTATTTCACTAGGAGGGTGGTGCAGCACTGGAATGGGTTACCAAGGGAGGTGGTGGAATCTCCATCCTTAAAGAGGTTTTTAAGGCCTGGCTTGACAAAGCCCTGGCTGGGATGATTTAGTTGGTGTTGGTCCTGCTTTGAGTAGGGGGTTGGACTAGATGACCTCCTGAGGTCTCTTCCAACCCTAATATTCTATGATGATTCTATTCAGAGAGCAAGATGAGAAAAAGGTTTAAAGATTTACTTTTCTTCTTGGGAGGAATGAAATTTAATCAAAACTGGATTTCATTATTGTCTAATCTGGGGAAATTTTTTGTAACAGAGAGGCTACATGTAATGAACTCATTTGGCTGAGGACTTCAGTTTCCAGATCTTTCAATCCATTACCTTTCTCTTACCACTCTTCTTCTTAGCATATGCACAATGTGACTTAGGTGGCGTGTGACCAGGATTCATCACCAAATTTGGTCTGCTGGTTGGATCATTAGCTTCCCCGGCTTGGGCCAGGTACTGCTGGGGAGTGTGACATGAATGCTGATCCATGCCACCCCCTGACCACTACATTCACTTAAAAATTTAATTCTTATCTAGTGGAAACATACTAGATAGGGTGCTTAAGACAATTTGAGATGACTAACCATATCTGATTCCATGGAACATATAGGACCTTATTTGTGAATATAACCATCTTAGCCTTAACTAAACACTCACAGTAACGTTTTTATGTGAGACACTGATTTGCCCTAAATAACATAAGAAAACTCAGGGCATACTTATATAGCAGGTGCAAGTGATCTTTCATCTTGTACTGAACAAAAGATTAATAAATTCCTTACAAATAATTTAGTCTAGCCTTATCAAAATAAAACAACTTACCTGATTTTAAGCTGGATATTCATGAAAGGTGAACACTCCAGCTAATGCATGATGGTTACAAGTTCTGATTCAGCAGTCAGGAAATTAGCTATATAACAACTAACTACTAACACCTAACTCATACCTGGAACTTTTTATGACTGTGCTGTGAAATGTAAATATAAATATGTGCAATGTAGGAATGTTATTTACTAAGAGAATTGTAACGCATGTTTTTACTTGTGAGTTTAAATTAATATGCAAGCCCCATGATCAGAGGATTTAGGAGATGGAACCCTCTGTTGATGAGAAGGGGAAAAACCAGCTCAGGTCAGCTTAATTTGCATATTGTTATCACTAATTCTACTATGTTTGGTTTCGTTGTTTTGATTAAACTGTTTTATATGCATGTGATATGAAATTATCTTTCTTGCCTAAAGAAAGGGTATAGGAGCTGTGCCAACCATGCTCTGGGTGAGGGGGGTCACCATAACGATACAAGATGTGAACTAAGGGTGGCTAATGAAGCTAGGGTACAACAGGGTAGGGAAAAGGTTTTTGCTCTAGAGGTGAGAGTTTTGGAGTATGGCTACATCTACAGATGTAGAGCACCTTGAGTTAAACCAGCCTTTGGAGAGTGCAGTAGGGAAAGTGCTGCAGTCTGTCCACACTGATAGCTTCAAATGCACTGGCGTGGCCACATTTGCGGCCCTTGCAGCAGTATTGGGAGCGATGCATGCTGGGATAGCTGCCCACAATGCAAGTGACTGCAACATGCTTTTCAAATGGGGGTGGGGTGGAGTGTGACAGGGAGTGTGTTATGGCTTTTTGGGGGGGCTGAAAGCATGTCAGCATGCTGTCTTGTAAATTCAGACAGCAGCAGACCCCCCTTCCCCCCGCCTCTCTCTCTCACACACAGCATTCCACACTAATGGCTTGCTTTGTCTCAGAGCAGATAAACAGCTGGCTGTCAGAAATGGAGCTTTCAAAGGGCATATCTGCATTCCTGGAGCAATTCAAAAACCATGACAAAATTGCCCACCTGACTTAAGGGGATTATGGGACGTTTCCAGAGGCTGATCAGAGCGCAGTAATGCAACACCTCGTTCACACTGGTGCTGTGGCATTCCAGTGGGGTCGTAGCAAACGTTATTCCACTTGCCAAGGTGGAGTACCAGCAGTGCTGTAGCCGCGGAGTCAGAGCGCTCTACGTGCCTTGCCACTGTGTACGGGTAGTGAGCTAGTGCGCCTGGGGCTCCTTTATTATGCTGTAACTTGCAAGTGTAGCCAAGCCCTTAGCCAAAGGAGTAGGGGCTTTATCTAAGAATACAGTTTGCTGTGGATTTCCATCATTTGGAAAGTTTTCAGACTGTGAGGAAGAGTTTGCAGACAAGGCTTGATCAGACCAGGGAGTAGAGCTGACAAGTACTGCCTGGAACAGCAGCTGAGAGAGCGAGCTCATCTCTGGTGAGCACTGGCTGGACCGGCAGCAGGGGGAAGCAGATTCTGGACCAGTGGAGTAGATTCCACAGCAGTGCTGGCAGAGGGGAGCTGAGCAGGTTTTACTGCACCCTGACCTATTCAGTGCTGAAGCAAGTAGAATCAAGAGCTGGACTAGAGGGTCATGCTTCAGGGTGGAACCAGGCTGAGCAGCTCTGATGGGACTAGAGCTGGGTCAGCAGAGGACTGACCATGCCATATGCCCTGACTCAAATTGTGAATAGGGTTTCAGCTGGGTGGAACTGTGGGTAGTCAGGGCGTTGGACTTCCAGCCCTGGACACTTATTGGGCTGGCGGCAGTGGTGGTGATGGGCTTTGGATAAACTCCTAGCAGTTTTGGTGCTGTCTGAACTTTCTTCCCATGTTTTTTCCAAAAACAAAATTCCAGTGAAATTGACCTCATTTTGCAAACCATTTTTTATATTTTCCAATATGATTCCATCAAAGTTTTTCCAGCTCTATTCTTTTGTCTGTTCCCTTTCCCCTTATTAAAATATCCCTTTGTTTTATATTCCAAACAAAACTCAAGAGTCCTCCCAAGCAGGAAGGAACCACTTATCTGGAGAATTTATTTTATTTTTTTCAGAGCTGAAACCAAAGATTCTGAGTGGGCACTCAAGTTGTTGTTTGTGTTATTTTCCAAGAAGAACCCTTACTTGTTTTAGAACCCAGCTTTTGTAGCTGCCATTGACACTGGCAGAAGGGATACACATAGAATCAATTCCATGTCAATGTAGGTATTTTGCATTGGAACTTCCTTATTTGTTTTTAGTAACAAAATGTCTGTATTTAACGTTAACATTTCAATGGCACATAATGACTCTAAACAAACCTCACAGCAATGAATGGAGTAAAGAAAAGGGGTGAGTTTCACATTTTGCTAAATTAATTTTTGTAAATGTTTTTGTGAAAACCATTTGGTGCTAGAATTACCATACTACACAGAACACCTTGTACCCAAGGTCTCTTTAAATAGTAATACTTTTAAAGTTAAAGTAATAAAGTTTATTACTCTTCCGTATGGGGCAGGTATATACCACTCCCAGTTTGTAGATGAAGAAACAGAGGCAGAGATATGGAGTGATTTGCCAAAACCACAGAGGGGGCAAGTGAAAGATCTAGGACTATCCGGCTCTCAGTCCCAGATTTAAACCAACAGACCATACCTTTCTCAGTTAAAATACTATTTTGTTCAATTTGCAAGTAGTACACATCGGGGGGCAGAAGGCAATGGAGACAACTTACACCTTCTGAGCATCTGGCCAAAGGGGGGGTGGTAATCATACCTGTGCTAATCCTAAATTTTACTACTACCTTTAAAGCAGTGTGTCATATACACACTCAAAAGAATATAAAGGATGACCTAAATCTAAAAGGTGTAGATTAATGTACCAATGCTTTCATTCATGCACTTTTCTTAATATTACAAGAGTTAGCTCTGTTCGTTCATTTAATCTTTAAAATGTCAAAGAATTAACATATCTTAAATATGATTGTTGCCTAATGGATCCTTTGTGGTTGGAAAGTAAGACATTCCTCTTTATTGTTAAAATGCAGCAGTGATTATAGGGCAAGAAAAACAGTATTTAAAAGAATTTCTATTGGAGGGTTTTTTTAATCTGAAGGGAAGACATTAGTTGCCAAACTGCAGTATGTGGGGAGGTAGGCACTCCTCGTCTTTTCAAGTAAATGTGGACATCTTGTAAAAAGAATGTCAATGTAAATATCCCTTGTGAAGTACATTATACAAAGGTTTAAAGTGCTTAGCACTGAACTCTAAATTGGATTATTTGCATGCTAGGAGAGCTCCAGCTATGACTGATTAAATCTGTGATAGGGTACTCTTACAAAACTATTAATCCATTTATAATCCAGAAATTATACTGCCATAAAATCCTGCCTTTAAATACGTAGGTGACTGTATTAGAGGATTTCTGTTTTGTTTCAAGCTTTTGAAACAATAACATATGACCGCGTCTAGAATTAAAACATGTCATAATGATCATAATTCTTGTTTTGGATTTTAGAGCAACTTAAATCCTGGGCTCCAATATGGCTGCTTGGTACCAGTCTTCCAGAGCAAAGCAGCCCCAAAAGTCAGCTACCTGAGGATTCTCCAGGCATAGAGGATTTTCCTAGGTAATGTAGAAGTGGATAGCTGATTCTTTGCCACCTTCTCTTGGCTTCCCCAAATTGAACAGCTGAGCAGCTGTTAAAATGATGCCTTGCAGGTTTCTATAGCTGAGCATAATTTATGGAAACTCTGACACTGCTCTGACTTGCATTTGGGACCAAACTGGCGTGATATGGGGGAAAAACAAAGTCACTTTTGCCTCTTCTTACTTTCATATCCTGCACTGGCACTGGGTGGAACATGGCCACATCCGAGGAACTAACCCAATTTTAGTTGTGTGGTGGTTTTTTTTTTTTTAAAGTTTAAACTAGAGGGAGATTCTTCACCCCACACCCTACTCCAAGATACACACCAGCTAGTATCTTCACAGATGTCAAAATTAAAATGTCATTATTTCTCTTTTTGCTATCCTAGCTTCTTCTACAGCACCTACAACTCTGGAAAATAAGGAATGTATGCTAATTTCCTGTGAAGTACAAATAAAAAAAATCCCAGTGAAAACTTATTTAACATCTGTTTTAGAGCAGTGTGTTTTGATGAATGGAGATGTTAGCTGCATGTATGCTTCCCTTAAAGCTTCTCCATTTCTGGATAAGTATTTTCTGGGTCTTTCATCTCCGTGTACTAGCATTGAAAATCAAGAGCCTGGAATGGTGTTTAAGAGAGAGTTGCTCCTGATATCAACTTTAAAATTAAATTTCAATTCATACAACACTGGTTTATTAGGTTGCCTGCTGCCACCACCAGGCCATTCCTAATATTAGAAATACAAGCTTCTTAAGGGCTATTTCTATTGGTTACAAAATTAATCCTGCCCAATTTCTGTGCATGACAGGTTTCTGAGAGGAAAGGAGTTGTAAGGAGATGCTAATATTGTTAACCAGATACATATGGAGCGATTTCTTAGCTTCAGTGGGCATTCTTCAGTCCTAAATTCAATGCTTTAATCCCAATTAAAATGCACAGTGAAGCAACTGCAGCCAATGATCTGAATGAACGTAAGAGAAACGAGAGTACTGCACTTGAGCTGCAGCTTTGAAAATCAAATACCATGGACACAATTTAGTAGGAAGGTCTTGTGGTTTAGGCTCTTGTTTAAGATGCTGGAGATCTAGGTTCAGTTCCTGCTTCTGCTGCAGTTAGTTTCATGTGTGACCTTGTGTAAGTCACTTCAGGCTAGATCCACAAAGGGACTTAGGTGTTTAAAGGCCACTTTAGGTATCTAAATGCAACATTTAGGCCAGGAGTGGGCAAACTATGAGCTGCATCCAGCCTGCCAGCTGTTCTAATCCGGCCCTCGAGCTCCTGCCTGGGAACAGGGTTGGGGGCCGCTATACGCGGCTCCCGGAAAAAGTGGCATTGCCTCGCTCCAGCGCTCTAGCCAAGGAGCGGGGTCAGGGGCCACTCCCCACGGCTCCCGGAAGCAGCGGCATGGCCGCCCTCTGGCTCCTGTGCATAGGGGCAACCAAGGGGCTGCACTCTGCACGCCGCCCCCACGCCCATTGGCCAGGAACCGCACAACCAATGGGAGCTGCAGAGGTGGTTCCTGTGGATGGGGCAGTGTGCAGAGCTGCCTAGCTATGCCTCTGTGTAGGAGCCGGAGGAGGGACATGCTGCTGCTTCCAGGAGCTGCTTGAGGTAAGTGTCGCCCAGAGACTGCACCCCTGAGCCTGTCCCCGCACCCCAGTCCTGACCCAGTCCTGATCCCCCTCCTGGCTTCTGAACCCCTTGGTCCCAGCCCAGAGCATCCTCCTACACCCCAAGCTCCTCATCTCCAGCCCCACCTCTGAGCCCACACCCCCAGCCAGAGCCCTCGCTTCTCCCCCTCCCCACCCCACTCACCTGCCCCAGCCTGGAGTGCCCTCCCGCACCCAAAACTCCTCATTTCTGGCCCAATGCCAGAGCCCTCACCCCCTCCCACACCCCAACCCCAATTTTGTGAGCATTCATGGCCCACCATACAATTTCTATTCCCAGATGTGGACCTTGGGCCAAAAAGTTTGTTCACCCCTGATTTAGGCACCATGGAGATCCTCAAAAATCCTTGTTCAACTACTGCCTAATGCTGTTGGTGCCCAAAGTCCATAGCTGCCTGCATTTCTGTTGGTGCTGAAGCTAGTCCACTTATACAAATAATTATTAAGTATGCCAGAGAGATTACCCTCACCGCTGGGCTAGAGTGTCACTCACCTGGGCTGTATGAGAGACAAGTTCAAGTTCTTGCTCAGGGATTTAAAAACAGATCTTCTACATTGCAGGTGATTGCCTTGGCTATTGGCTACAATTCAGGGAGGGGGTTGCTGTTGTGCTTTTCTTGAGAAAGGACTGACCTGGCTTAGGAACCTAACTCCAGGAGAGGGTTCATGGCTGAGAATCCTGAATAGAGACAGGGTATCTGCCTCTAGCATGGAGTTAGGCACATAGGTATTTTTTGAGGGATGAAGTGTAGGCCTCACCCGTTTCCTCAGCATTTCCTATTGGCTAGCTTAGGTGGCTCCCCACTCAACGTGCTAGCTTCTGTGAATCCCATGTAGGCACCTAACTCTCACCATTCATTGTATAGGAACCACAGGTAAGCTACTCAAGGCCGAGGATTCTACTGCAAGGCATTAGGTGTTATAATGCTTGAGTCCCTTTATGGATCTATCCCTTCATCTTTCAGTACTCAATTCTCCACATGTAAAATGGAGAACTTTTCCCTCATCCTTCATCTGTCTTGTAAATCCTTTGGAGCAGTGACTTTTCTCTTGTTATGCATACAAGCAGCACCTAGAACAATAGTATACATCACTACTAGCTAAATTCAATCAGCTCTCTAGCAGTTGATTTATGCTGTCTCTGCAGTGATATTTTCAGTATTTTTGTATATAAAATGCAGAGTTGTATATTAAGTACTTCAAAAGAAGTGATGTATCTGTTAGCTACTGTAATGAGTCTGATTTTAATGCTCAGATACTATGCTGATGAGTGACAGTAAAAAAAACCCTGAAGTGGAAATAAAAGTGGGTATTAGAAATGCATTTAGAGAACTTATGCATGTTTCTTCAGATCCAATCAGATTATTAGACAAGCACCTAAGTATAGAGACATGGGCACAAAATAAGCAAAAGAAAAAAGGATATGATACATAAGGCAAACATGGAAGAATTATCCTTGAAACTAGATGGGAAGAGAATATCAATAAATACAGTTTCAAGTGTCTGGGTTCCAGAAGCCGGGGAAATTAGAGCTAGCGTAATAAATGCCTGGCTCAAATGCTCAGCAAACTGATCTAATATGTGACAGGAAGATACCAATAAGATGAAAAGGGAACAATGTTTATAAAATGGTGATCCATCCAGTCTTAATGTGAGACACTGCATAGTAGGCACCAAAAAAGAAACACGAGCAAATGATCTGTTTCACAGCAATGCAATGGTGTAAGCAATAAAGATTGTGAGGAATGTGTATACTAGAGACACGCTCAAAGTAACACCCATAAATGGAAAAAAAAAATGGAGCGCAGGCTCAGGAGGTTTGGTCATGTAATGCACAGGCCTGACAATATGGGGATAAGATCAAAACTGAAGGAAAACGACAGGCCAACCCAAGAAGACATGTCTTAAGGTACACCTACATTTGCAGTGGTGTGTAGAGTACAGCCAGGGCATTTCCAGCTAGCATAGGTATCAACAGTATAGATGGCATGGCACAGGTTAGCCAAGTACAGTGCCCTATGCACCTGAACCTGAGGGTATATACCCTACATGGCTCTCTGCATGCCTGGTCCATGCCTCCCATGTCTATATGGCTATTTTTGGTGGTGTAGTGTCCTGCTGACTCCATGCAGCCAGAGCCTTTCCTGGCCCCAGTGAAAGAGTCCAGCAGCACAGAAAGGCTCTGGCAGGGGGAGTCAGTGGGGAAAGACTCCAGTAGCTCCCTGCTGTTGGAGACTTTCCCTGCTGCCTCCCTGCTACCAGAGCCTTTCAATGATGTGTGTAGCTACACCTCAGTGAGTGTAGAGGCAGCCTAACTTTCACTGTGGCATATAGTTTCACACACCCATATGTCACTGCTAGCATAGACAAAGTCATAAATGAAGACAGGTTACAGCATTGAAGAGAGCACTTTGGAGGGAGACTACTTGTAAGCTGACCCCTTAATGCAAGAAAGATTATGACTTTAAAGCACAGAGTGTCTACGGTCCTTCCTGGATAACTGAAAAGAAGTTCCAGATGGTGTTTGCAAAAACTTAACTCACAGCTAATGAATCTACCTCACTTTAACAACTTGCTGGAGAGATCATAAGCAAAAAAATATCCAATTAAAGTACACTGAAATTGCTTTATTTTTTCCATATCAATTTCAGCAAAATGACTACAGAAACAGAATACTTCAGAGACAAAGGTAGATAGTTCATTTCTGTTTATCTGTTTTGTAACATAGATATGTAAAGGATCCCAAATGATAAACCTACATGCTTTAAGGAGAATGGTTGTGTCATTTAAGTAACTTTTAAAAGTTGTAATGGTAGTTATCAACCCTGGTGCATTCATATCCTTAAAGCTACTCAACTGTAGTTTCAACTCTTGCGAACACTTGCATTTTATTCCATTTGTTATCTCATCTGTACTCATTTTGCTGTTAAGAGCCAAGGGAAGGACAGAAAGTGTTCTCAGCATACCAAGAAATCACTACATCATCTCCGAATTTAAATCAAACCTATTATTTATAATAAAGTAACCCCTGTTCCCCACTGTGTAGCATGTCAACTGAAATGTAGTGCAATACATCAGAGATATGTTTTTTCTTTAAAGAAAAACTATAAGCTTGAGTTTATCATCCCCATTCCTTGGCACTCAATAAAGTAGGTATCTTTAGTGGAATCTTCATCTTCTGATTTTGTCACAGTAAATTTAGCCTGCAACCATGAGGACAAAGTATTAGAAAACTTGTAATGTACTTAGAACAGCCCCAGAATACTAGATGTCTAATAATATATTTAGTCAAACAGATGTACATGTTTGTAATTAATTCCACTGAAAATATTTTTAATTAAGGTTGTGAAAGCATCTAACCAATGCCAAGGAATTTAAAATTGAACTCTAAACACACTGTTCTCTATTTTCAGGGGTTTTTGCCAATAATTAGTAAGAACTGTGGTGTTCTGACCACCTGTATCCCAGCATCAAACTCATTTCACATACACCACAAAAAAGCCATCAGAGGGTGACACTACAAAAGTATACTTATTGAGGGCTTGTCTACATGGAAATTTAGTGGGAAACCTGGGAGTTAATGTACAATTCTGGCTGCTAGCAGGGTCCACCCAGTGACTATGGGCAGGTTTACACTTAAATGGTATAACGCTTCGGTGACAATGCTACCTACACTGATGGGAGGGCTTCTCCTGTCAGCGTAGGTATTCCATCTCCGTGAGAGGCAGCAGCTATGTTGACTGGAGAAGGCTTCCTGTCGACACAGCACTGTCCACACAGAACGTTAGGTTGGTATAATGACATTGCTCGGGGCTGTGAATTTTTCACACCCCCAAGCAATGTAGTTGTATCGTAGACCTGGCCTTAGTGTGCAGCAGGCTAGTGTGCTGTAGATTCACGCTCTGGCTTGCTACACACTAAGCCTAAGCCACAGGGTGAATGCCCATTGACAGTACTCTTCTCCATTCTCTGGACTCACCTTTGTTAGCTGTTCAGCAAAATGTATAGCTGTTTGAGTATGAAGCGTAATTGGTCCACTTTTCACTCTAGATACCCCATTGGCTAATGCCATGAAAATGATCAGCTTAAGAAGAAAAAAAATATAATTAGTTTTTAAACCATTACTACAGCTCCATAACACTGCTCCATGGAAGAGTCAGAGCAGCACACAAGTGAACTGAAAACAAGTAGGTTTGCTTCTTCAATGTATATTATAGAGTGGCAACAGCCATTCCAGAGTTAAGTTTATAATGGTAACGCAGTTGCAATCTTGATTCTGGCCCCCTTGCTAAAATCCACACCAAAAAAATTACATCTGACTTCAGATTGATAGGTTACACCTGGGGCTGAGCAGAACATTGGAAATGGAGGTTTCTGAATGATGACACACTCAAAGAGGTATTCACCACATATGTAGTAGTTTGACTTGAATTAGAAACACTACTCTGGCACCCGGGCCTGGTGCTAAATGTAGTGTAGTAGGAGAAAGCTGAAGGGTTCTTCATTCCCCAGGTCTCCTGCATGGAGCCAGGTAAGCAAGATGGAGAAGAATGTCCCCTCAGTATGTTCTCCCCTGCTTTCACCTAGTCACCTCCTAAGACACTTTGGAATGCAGCCCTACTCTTGCAGACCTTAGATCTGATGTGTAGAAAAGATCTAGAGAGAGTGGATGTGGGGAGGTGGAGGGAGGGAATTCCCAGCCTCTTCCTCTGGATTTATTGAGGTCTGCAGGAAGAGGAAACGTCAAGTGAGTCAGAGGAAGCTAGTTGACACCCGTCCTTGAGCCTCAGAAGCCTTTCCAGTTGTCATATGTGTTTCCCCATGAGCCTTAAGTGGCTTGTTTAAACTTCCTAACAAGTCCATTTTGGCTTATCAGGGGTGGGTTGCTATTTCTACTCATGCTGCGAGGTCCCCTCCATGGAGCCTTCTAACACTTACGGGGTGAGAACCAGAAAAGGCTGTTTACTAGCCCCTCCCCTATGACTTCAGGGTGACTGGATTTGGGAGACCTCTGAACACCTCCTATAGTTATGGGTGTAGTGGCTATTTGAATGTAACTCTGTGGCTTGTTGTAGAAATGCAATCTTAACTCTGAAATTCAAGGCGCTTTTTTTTCTCTCTTGATGTACATTCAATACACAGTCAAACAGCTTGCTGTGTACTTGCTGCCTTAGCTCCATCTTGAAGTCAGTATATGGGATTCTTACCTGGTCTTGCAGATAGTCATCCACTGCTCCCCCATGCCTAAGGTTTCCAAGCAGCATCTCTGCAGCTTCAATTCCAACCCTGTCAGAATTCTTACCTGAGGAGAGAGTTCAGGAGGATTAAGAAGCTCCAGAACATTTATAATATTTATTCACTGTAGCATGTGAAAAAAACAGGAAATAGAAGGCAGTTAATTGCACCTTTATTGCCACACACTTGTCTCAAATGTGCACTTGTCACGCTCTGAGGACTGTGATCTATCATCCCACTAGTGCATCTGGATAAGTATGGTACATACTTCCTCAGCATTGGGAAGAGTCTAGGCCCCCTTACACTTTGAGAAGCAGCTTTAGCCAAATAAGATACCAATTAAAATCAAATTCACTCCACCTTTAACATATATACTCTGCTATATATACTACTGGACAAATCCTACATCAGATGAATTGGGGTGGAGTGTGTATGTTTTAATAATCCAGAAGTCTTCCCAAATCAGTGATCTCTAACAATCCATTAAAATAAGTGGGTAAGTTCACAACTTCGTTAGTTGTTTCACCATGCTGCAGAAAAAACATGGATGTAAAGACTGTATTTTTTTTAAACGAAAGTTTTAAGATTCTATAAAGCAAAACTAAAATCCATGAATGTCTGTTGCCCCAGGTTACTAACAATATGGGTTTACTATCCAGTAGGAAACTAAATGCACAAAACATGGATATACTTTACACAACTCTCACCTCTTTTACCAAGTGATGATCCAGCAAACAGACAACCTGTTGAAGTCTCTGCAACAATACTAAACAGAAGAATTAAGCAAATTACCAGATAGCAATTAGGCATTTATCTGCAACCACAGCACACTGAGTTATGATATCAAGATAAGAATGGTTGGTATGATCAGTACTTGAGTCCCAGATCAATTCCTATTAAAGTCAATGGAAAATTACACTTTGGCTTACAGGGCTGATCTCACTAACTGGATGGAAAATGTCCAAGAAAAAACACACTGGTGGGGTAAGAGGTTCATTGCTAACTCAGCAGATGGTACTCCTCTGAGTGAGCACCAACTGACAGCCCTGATGTAATGCTAGAGGATACCAGGCTGAAAGAGGTGTCATGTCAGAAAAGCACAGTCATGTGCATAGAAAATACACAAATTCAGCATTGAAGGTTATATAATTTTAAAAAGCTAGAGAATCCAGATGTAATATCCTCATAGTAAAAAATTACCCACACTGCACATACTTTATATATTTAGGTATAGCTAATGACCTAACCAGTAACTGTATTATGAATGTGTTGTCTTTAAATATGTACATTACATGTGGCTTTAATATAGTTTTTTGTACTTCAATTCCTTTAAAAAAAGGGATCTGCAAAGGAAATAACATTTGTTCCTTGTTTTGCTTCTCTGTGATATGAAACAGGCCTGCATTTATTCCAAACACACAAAATTTCTCCTGCTTTTAAATGAGAAATACCAGGTCCTGAGTACTCTGTTTTTGCTAGAGAACTACTGAGGTTATAATATTACAAAACTAAAAATCCCTCCCTCTCTCTCAAGTATTCAGGCTTCAGTCAGATGCTTAAAAACAAAGTTTTAGTTTGTTTTTGTTAACATGTATTTAATTCAAACTACAGACAAATTCGTAGCAGAAGATTTAAACACACCAACCTCTCCTGCCAAAGATGAAATAAAAGTGTAAATTTCTTGGCTTATTACAAAGTGCCCTAATTACTATTCATAATAAAAGGAAAGGGATATTGCTTTCTTTTGTTTACTACCTCTCTCAGTCACAGAAGGATCATTACCATAGTCTCAACTAATAACACAGTAAGATAAGTAAATAGGAGGTTTGTATCTTGTCTCACATTATTCCACTTCCAGTTCCAAAGGCTTGATTATCAGGTTCTCGAACAGGCTGAATATTAACGTAAAGATCCCTGATTTCTTTTCTGATGCATCTCACTGCTGCTGATGCCATGTCTTTTGCTAGCTAGAGTGGTAAAACAAAAAGGAACCAGGTACAGTAGTTAAAATAAATGATCTAACATTTTCCCTATATACTTAACCATATGAATGCATTTTTGAATAATGTTCTTCCAAGCTATAAGCAGACTAGCTTTTAAAATGAATGTACCTTATGTATTATTTTAAACTACTGCAAACTGTAAGCTGACATCTCACTTATCCTCCTTCCCCTCAGTATGCAGTTTTCCTACAAAGTTTAGGTAAAATTCAGTCCTGGGCCAATGGCAGAGTTTAAAGCTGCACATAGAAACTTCTGTACCAATAGAAATTCAGGATATCCCCCCATTTTACAAGATAAGGATTTTATATCTAGCCCTGATAAAGCTTGAGATATCTGATCTTAAAAATCAGAACATTTTATGTAGCGGAGAGCTATTTTAGGTCACAGTTACAAGCTCTTTGGGACAGAGACTTTAAATACCTCAGTGTTTGGAAAGCTCATAGCACATTTTCATAGGTTCTTAGATTTTAAGGCCAGAAAGGCCATTAGGTTCATTTAGCCTGACCTCCTGTATAATACAGGGCAGACAATTTCAACCAGAGATTTCTGCATCAAAGCCATCACTTCTGGTTGAGCTAAAGCCTATCTTTTAGAAAGATATCCAATCTTGAATCTCTGTTAAGGGCTTCCGAATGGTTACAACAAGGATAATGTTCTCTCCTACCATTCAGGGTGCTACCATAATCTATATAATAATACTATATTTTAGAATTCTCAAAATTTGTATTTATTATAATGTTCCTTTCCTTGGAAGGTCTGTACAGTTGGATTCATTGTACTATGGTTGCCCGGGTTTACAGGTGGAGAACTATAGAAAAAAAAGTACCAATAAATTTATAGAACTACTTTATAAAGATTGCATAATAGACAAATAATTGTATAATATTTATTTACATCCCCTTTATTTATTTACATAAAATTACATCCCCTTACTTGATTATTATAGGCACTCACTTTAATGGGCAAGGCTCCAGCAACAAATGCTCTTCCATGTATCTTTGTCACAGTGCCACGTTCAGTTAAGTTTATTGGGCTTAACTGTTTGACTGGTGTCATTCGGACTATCACTTCACCACCGCCTTGTGGGTAGTAGCCCCTATTAAAAATGGCAATCAGATATGGTTAAATGCAAAGAAAAGGGATGCATGACATTACAAATTAAATTATTCCTATAAACAAGAAAATTAAACATGGATTTAGCTTATTTGTTTGCTCGTACATGTCTTATCCTTAACATGCTATTTTAGACAGATCAAGTGGCTTAGAAATTTGTGATATGTGCCATAGAACGAGTACAAAAAATAAAAACATAGCATTACCCTCAACGTGCATAGAATGAACCTAATTAATTGCACAAATCTTATTAACAGGTAGATTTTAATCACTGATTTTAATCATTATTTAAATCAGCAAGCAGGAAACCTTGATTTAAATAATCAATTTTAATTGTGTTTTGCCTGTGTACTTGTTATTTTCCTAAAGAAAGGACGATTCTTATTAGTTGGTAATCATTAAAACATATTTTCAACTAAACATGTCCTTTATATTAAATTTGGTGCTTCTTTTTGCTAACCAGGAGGACACATTTTATCTATTTAAGCATTATACAGCTTAATTTATAACAATTAAGAACCTGAATAAATGTATTTTCATTATTTTAGAAAATGATGAATGATGCAATTCTTATTCACCAGATGAAGATTAATTATTTTTACTTTTGATTATTTTGTGTCAAGCTCTATTTGGGTGGAAATTCAATTAAAAATGCACAAAACACCTTTAGTTTTTATTCAATAAAACTATCTTAAACATGGTGGATACATAAACTTTTGATAAACTTTTTTTCTAATCAAAACGGGCTTTGCATTTAAAAGTAACTGATTTTATTAAACAAATGAAGCATTATATGTTGTTAGTGAGTTGAACTGATTGTTTTTTGTCACCATCTCCTGCAAGATTTTAGAACTAGTAGATCTCATCCTCTTACAGCTAGTTTTTTATTCATAGACTGGAAGAAGAAAATAATCTTTCCTGCTTTTTCAGCTCCCAATTGGTTTCTTAATTTTGAATAAAATAGTTTATTCAGCTAGTTTAGTTCAATGACTGAGGTAAAGAAAATATTCTCTCTGCACCTGCAGAAGAGGCGCTACAGTTGTCAAAAGCTAATTTAGCACTTTAACGGACTATGATTCCAGGTGCTTAGCCAGTGCCTTCCACTAGTTCAGTGGTTTGCCTTTCTTTAAAACTTGGCAGCGAGCAAATACTACTTATTATTTTTTTTGTATTTAATGTAAATAAAATTAAGATTATAATAAATTTAGGACTTATAAATTGTCATTTTTTAAATTTTAAATAGTTTTAAAAAATAAACCTACATTTAATTTAAAAAAAATCTAATTTAAATTAAAAATCCATTTTTTTATTTTTTAATCATCAATTTTTATCCACCCTGCTGATTAGCATAGTCCATGTCTTATTCCTCTTTTCTCACACCCTACTGTTTGTTGTTCTCATCTGTTGAGCCATGTCTAAAAACAGGCAGTAAGCTCCTTGTTGTAAAGACTATAAGCGGCTAGCATGGTAAGCACTATTATAAGAAATTAAAATAATACTTTGCACTTAAATAGCATTGTCATTTAATGTTCTCGAAGCAATTTACAAACATTAATTAAGCCACTCAACAACCATGAGTAGATATATCTTAACCTCTTTTCATAGGTTGGTAAACTACAGGCCTTTAGCAGGTCTGATACAACTTTCACTGAAGTCAAAAGAAAAACTCCCTTTGTCTTCAGTGGACAAAATGGGGCTGGAAAGCACTCTAACATAAAGGACTCACATTCCACTTAGAGACCGGCCCGCAGCACAAAGTATTTCAAAAGTCATGACGGTATAACTTACCTCCTTTTTATGTCACAGTCAAAGGTCAAATTGAACTTTTCAATTATTGGTTTAAAGACCTGAGGAGTAAGCATACTTTAAAAATGCAGAACTATTTTGTGTTTAACACATCCTACCCTACCATTCATTTCCCAGAGAGAAAAATATATATGTACACTGGTCTACTGTGAAGATCTCAAAATACATTATAAAAAATATTCAGTGTCATGGAGAATCAATTAGATCAGGATCTCCACATTTTATTCTGCAGACCATTTTGTAAGAGAGATTCTCCTATGGACCTGCTCCCCTCCTTCCCTATTAATACTTAGCATTTCTAGAGCAAAGAGACTTTTAATTCAAATTATCTTTAGCAACTAAAAATAAAAGGAAAAGAAATAGACAAGTAGAGGCAGACTTCTTTGCATTTCAAGGAATGATGTGAGGCATTTGATGCCCTTTAAACATACAGTATGGAAATATTGTACTATTAATATATCAAACATTATTTTTCACTTGGCTATTTTAGCATTTAAATAGAAAGGAGGTTATTCTATTTTATTTCATATTTGAAACAGCAAAAAAAGAAAAAAATGGCTTTGATTACTCTACAATTACCACTGATGCTAATAAAGCAGCAATAGGAACATACAGAAGTACACAAGTTACTTTTGCACCTGAAAGATTTAGCAAGTCAAAAAAGCTGATCCCTACCAACACTGTGTAGTCTATCTGTGGAGCCATCTCAGCATTTGTCCCACCTTTTAAACGAAGTTCTGAAGGGGAAGCAGCAAACAGCACACACGGCATTGCTACCTGCATCAGGAGGCACACACTCCTAAAATGGAATGGGAAAACACTCAAAGGTAATGCAGGCATAATCCACTTAAACCAGTAAATATCAGTCAGCAAGTGAAGTTTCAAGAGCATTTTACATATGATGTAAGCTGGACTATTTAAGTCTGAAGATAATAATTTGTGAACATAAGAAAGGCCATACTAGGTCAGACCAAAGTATCCGGTCCTCCGACAGTGGCCACTGGCAGGTGCCCCAAAGGGAATGAACAGACAGGTTATCATCAAGTGATCCATGCCCCGTCACCCAATCCCAGCTTCTGGCAAACAGAGGCTAGGGACACCATTGCTATCCATCCTGGCTAATAGATTCATGGAGGATAGGTCCATCAATGGCTATCTAGCTTCCTTTTGAACCCCGTTATAGTATTTGCCTTCACAACACCCTCTGGCAAGGAGTTCCACAGGTTGACAGTGCATTGCGGGGAAAAAATACTTTCTTGAGCTTGTTTTAAACCTGCTACCTATTAATTTCATTTGGTGACCCCTTATTCTTGTATTATGAGAAGGAGTAAATAACACTTCCTTATTTACTTTCTCTATACCAGTCATGATTTTATAGATCTCTATCATATCTCCCCTTAGTTGCCTCTTTTCCAAGCTGAAAAGTCCCAGTCTTATTAAACTCTCCTCATATGGAAACCGTTCTATACCCCTAATCATTTTTGTTGCCATTTTCTGAACCTTTTCCAATTCCAATATATCTTTTTTGAGATGGGGTGACCACATCTATATGCAGTATTCAAGGTATGGGCGTACCATGGATTTATATAGAGGCAATATGATATTTTCTGTCTTATTATCTATCCCTTTCTTGAGGATTCCCAACGTTCTGTTTGCTTTTTTGACTGCCGCTGCACATTGAGTGGATGATTTCAGAAAACTATCCACAATGACTCCAAGATCTCTTTCTTGAGTGTAACAGCTAATTTAGACCCAATCATTGTATATGAAAAGTTATGAGTATGTTTTCCAATGTGGATTACTTTGCATTTATCAACATTAAATTTCATGTGCCATTTTGTTGCCCAGTCACCCAGTTTTGTGACATCCTTTTGTAGCTCTTCGCAGTCTGCCTGGGACTTAACTATCTTGAGTAGATTTGCATCATCTGCAAATTTTGCCACCTCACTGTTTACCCCTTTTTCCTGATCGTTTATGAATATGTTAAATAGGATTGGGCCCAGTACAGATCCATGGAGGACACCACTGTTTACCTCTCTCCAGTCTGAAAACTGGACCATTTATTCCTACCCTTTGTTTCCTATCTTTTAACCAGTTACCAATCCATGAGAGAACCTTCCCTCTTATCCCATGACTGCGTATTTTGCTTAAGAGCCTTTGGTGAGGGACCTTGTCAAAGGCTTTCTGAAAATCTAAATATACTATATCCACTGGATCTCCTTTGTCCACATGCTTGCTGACCCCCTCAAAGAATTCTCTAGTAGATTGGTGAGGCATGATTTCCCTTTACAAAAACCATGTTGACTATTTCCCAACAATTTATGTTCACATCTGTGTGTCTGACAAAAAGTGAAATGACATTAGACATTCCTCTAACATATATTACTCTGCCAAAATCCTAATAAGTACCTTTTTGTCGAGGTTTCTTTACAAGCCTAAAAATAAAGATTTTTCCCTAAGATTTTTGTTTTATCTTTGATCAATCAAGTTTTGCATGCACTCTCATTTGAGGGGGAAATTAATATAGGTTTCTTGTTGATTTCCCTTGTACATCTACATTACTAATAGCATAGATTAAGGAGTCAGTTATCAGTCCTCAGCATGAATTTCCTTGTTTCTTCTCATTTTTGCCATAACCTAAAAACTACTGAAGAATAGTTAAAACTAGTTATTACATCAGTTAACAGTAGGCATTACAACACACATACCCTGCTGTTTTGGTATCCGCTATGTGGGTTCCACCTTTGATCTTCCCAGGAGTGAAGGTTATTTCTGTTGAACCGATATCTCCACCATCCAGCTGCCCATCACATAAATCTCGAATCATCTCTAGTCCAGACAGATGTTGAGGCCTTCAAGTCATAATACTATATTAAGACATACATCAGACTGCCTACTCAACCACATTACATTACAGAACTATTACACATTTAGTAATAGTATAACAATTGCAAGCTTCAGCCCAAACCAAGCTTGTTAAAGCTTGAGCCAAATGCTGTGGGAAAGGTGATGACCCCCCATTCCAGTCCGCTATATTGAGCCAGATAGGAGGATTGGCATAGAATCAGGGCCAGTCACTTGACTTAAGCGCATCTCAAAGTCAGGTGCACAGCATGGTGATGAGAGCTCTCCTGGAGTACCTGTCCTAATAGCTCCTGCTGTGCATACATTCACTCTCCTATTTGTGGGGGTCTTCCACAAAGCAAGAAGAGAGAAAAACATTGGGGAAATAAAATAGGAAAACATGGTCAAAACTTTTTTTTGAAGTGTGCAAGGGTACTCAAAGGCAGGTCAAGTCAATTTCACCAAAATGATTTTGGTTCATTTTGGTGAAGCTGACTAGTTTCAAATGGACACTGTCAACTTAAACATGAAACTTTAAAAAGTTTTATGAACTATTTAAGAAGTTCATGCACACTTCTTCAGATGCATGAAGCACGTGAACAGGTTAGGACTTCAGAGTTTCTGGATTTCAATCTTGGATCCTTTCCTGACACAATAGCCTTTTACTAAAAATCTCTTACTATTGCAGTGACACTAGTGTAGCTCCACTACAGTGAAGAGGAATACTAGTATCTAGTGGCATTTTTATTATTGGTTTCAGAGTAGCAGCCATGTTAGTCTATATTCACAAAAACAAAAGGAGTACTAGTTAGTCTCTAAGGTGCCACTAGTACTCCTTTTATTTTTATTATTGTGCTCTCAAAACCCTGATATAGGTAGGGTAAAGCAATGTGGTGGTAAAAATACCCGTGCCCCGACTTACATTAGCATTGCCAGGTTTCAGAGTAACAGCCGTGTTAGTCTGTATTCGCAAAAAGAAAAGGAGTACTTGTGGCACCTTAGAGACTAACCAATTTATTTGAGCATGAGCTTTCCTGAGCTACAGCGTGAGCTAATTGGTTAGTCTCTAAGGTGCCACAAGTACTCCTTTTCTATTAGCATTGCCACCACTGCTACCTGTGCTGGAGTTTCATTCAGTCACAGCAACACAGAAGGACTGTGAGCAAAGGGTCAGTGTAAACACAGCCAATGCCAGGAGTGTTGAGTGGGATGCTCTCCTGCCTCCCCCTCACAATTTCAGGCATGTTTTTTCCTCAACATGTTTTAATGGAAAATCTCCCAGTTCTAGGTCACTGGGGGAAGCTTACCTGAGGCCAGGCTGGCTCCTCCCAGCTCGGATCCTCCGCACTCGCAGGGGAAGCCCCAGCAGGCAGCTCAAAGCCGTGGAGACTCGCAAGATCTGGCCACCCTGCAAGGGGGAGACGGGGGTCAGCTGCCCCACGGAGGGCAGGGATGGCTGGGCCAGGAGTCTACCTCCCCTCACTCCTCCAAGCCCCTAAAGCCGGGCTAACCACCACCCCCCCTTTCCCATCAGGGCCCTTAAAACCCAATTCCTTCTCCACCTCCATCCCCAGCCAGGGACGGGAGCCAAGCCAGGATTCCTCCCCCCTCCAGCACACACTGAATCCCCAAGGCGCAGCCCGGCTGTTTCCGGGAGCCCGCAAGGACCACCCCCCATAGCCCGGAGCCCAGCCGGCCATTCATTCACCCGCTACCCTGCTTCTGCGGGAGCCAGGCTCGCCGCGGGGCCCCCGGCAGCCCATCCCACCTGGCCGATCCACAGGGCCCGGTCCTTGTACTCACCCCCTCCATGACCCCGCCATCTATCTCCACCCTGTCCCCGTCCATGGGCGACAGGAAGCCGCGGCGCCTCCCCGAGAAGGAACGGCCGAGACTATGCGGAGTTGGCTGGGCTCTGCAGACAGCCAGGCCCCGGCGGAACAGGCTCCTTAGGCCGGGCACAGTGCAGGGAGGGAGGGAGCTGGAGCCGGTAACACGTGGCTGGGGAGAGTCAGGACGCAGCAACCAGGCTCTGAGCTAGCGGCGGAGGCTGCCTCCAGCGCTGAAATGCCACAGGCTGCCTGGCAGCTGCAGAGCGAGCGGGGCCCCCTCCCGACTGCGGCTGCTAGGGGTAACTTAGCTGCGAGGAGCAGCTCGGAGAGCCGATAGGCAGAGAAGTTTTGGGGGGGCTGGTGAGGAAAAGTGCCTAGATCTTGGCCCCACTCCTGCAACGCCCTGAGCACCCCCGGCCCTCTCTGAAGTCAGCGAGAACTGAGAGCACTTCCCTTTGTTTACATTTCCGCTTTGTCAGCATATTTTGACTGTGCTTCCTTATTGAAAAGGAGTACTTGTGGCACCTTAGAGACTAACCAATTGAATTTGTGGGGGGGGGTGGAGGGTGAGAAAACCTGGATTTGTGCTGGAAATGGCCCACCTGTTGATCATTTTAGATAAGCTATTACCAGCAGGACAGTGGGGTGGGAGGAGGTATTGTTTCATATTCTCTGTGTGTATATAAAGTCTGCTGCAGTTTCCACGGTAAACATCTGATGAAGTGAGCTGTAGCTCAGGAAAGCTCATGCTCAAATAAATTGGTTAGTCTCTAAGGTGCCACAAGTACTCCTTTTCTTTTTGCGAATACAGACTAACACGGCTGTTCCTCTGAAACCTTCCTTATTGACTATTCCATCGTACTCCAAGGTGAGTATTCCTTGATGTGTGAAGAATGTAGAGCACAGAGAATAAAATCAGCCCCGGCCTGAGGCCCCAAAAACTCATGATAAAGAAGCCGGGCTTCTAACAGCTTAAAATAGCTGTTTGCTATAACTGTCTGGAAGCTGGCTTATGTTTCACGAGTATGTTAGTTTCTGCGGCAGGGGAAGTTTGCAGCAGAACTTCAATGGACTATAAGGAGGTATGACTGCTGAGACCGCAAAGGAGGAACTGGGTTTCTTAATGTACCTATGCCATTAATGAGGGTAAGAGATGTTTACAGACAACAAACTAATTCCTTTCAATATACAAAAAGAGAATGCTCAGTCCCCAATGCTGCAAATACTTAATTGTAGGCACCTGAGGTCCCAGTGACTTCATTACGACCATAGATAATCATTTCAAAATTGCTGTGGATTAGTAATGTCCATACGTTATACAGCTGCAGACTCTCTTTTGAATAAAATTCTCAAATTAAGGATACTAATCCAGACTGTAATTTATATAGCTATACACAATATGGTAGAATAAATTAACCAGCCTCCTTTCATACTTGCTTTTGCGTCTCATAAAGCAGGAAACAATTGAGGAAAAGTTAAGAAAACTATCAATCGAATACGTTATAAGGCTACCGTATGATGTCAAAATGAACAAGAAAAAAAGGGGTCATAAAATAAAGGGATATAATATTTCCTACAGATTTTGTACGGGTATAATTATGTTTGGGGGTGATTTTTTTTACTGCAATAGTTATACCAGTACAACCTCTAGTTTGAATGCAGTTATACTAGTGTAAATGTGCTTCTACTGATTTAGTTTATTCTGCTTCCTAGGAAGAAATTATGTTGTTATAAGCACATTTACACCAATATAACTGCATCCACATTAGGAACACTGTATGCAGACAAGGTCTTACTGTGTAGATACAAGGGACAATTTTGATAGTATGCATTTTCAGTTGTTGTGAAAGCTCCAAGATAGAGCCCTGCACAGATACAAAATTTTCATCCGCATCTGATCCATGATCCGCAAAAATAATCCACGGATATCTGCAGATTTGCAGGGCGTTAGATATAAAATTTGGATCGGCATCCGTCCATGATCTGCAAAAATGGCCCGCGGGTGCAGATATAAAGCGGATATCTGCGGATTTGCAGGGCTGTCCTCCGAGAAGATTGAATTAAATAAAAATAATCTCAGAGAGTAAAGAGTTTAAAAAACTAAAACAATAAGAAATACCAACTTTCTTTATTTGATAATCACCCACTTCTGATGAAGTGAGCTGTAGCTCACGAAAGCTCATGCTCAAATAAATTGGTTAGTCTCTAAGGTGCTACAAGTACTCCTTTTCTTTTTGCGAATACAGACTAACACGGCTGTTACTCTGAAACCACTCTTTAATGTTTATTATGAAATTTAAAACTGAAATTCCATTTAATAGTCATATTTCAATCTGATATTTTTGTAACTATTAGGTAACCTCTAAAATCCTTATAACTGAAGGATCAAAGAAAAACCGTCATCCTCCCCGTCCCCCCAAATTTGTTGACTTTGTGCACTGACGACATCCTTTGCGGGTGCTCAGTTCAATCGGTGTAAAACATCACTGAAGAAGACTGAGTGCTACAGCAGTCAGTTTCATCCCGCGACCCCCTTTGGGTGTCTTTCCTGCAGGGGCGTGGGAAAGACAATCATTTCCAACACCCAGGGAAAGCGGGCCACCTTGGGTGGTGGTATAAGCATCATGGGCGTGGGGACTCTGGCACAGGTGAACTTAAGACGCTGTGAATTCACGTGGATGAGACGGGCCCGTTTGAAGCTGCCACGATTCCTTCCTCCGCCCCGTGCTGTGCGGTACGAGTCTCCCCGAAGTCCCTTCCCCAGCAGTGTCACCTTTTGGGGGACGCCCTCTCGCCCCCCAGCCACGCCCACGCGCTGCCCGCCCCGACTCACAACGCTCCGCCGCGCCCTAACAAACTGATGCCCCAAGACCTTGCCGCTCCCTAGACCACCGACTGGCTGTGGGAGTGAGGTAGTCCTCTACCCCTGATTGGCTGTTGTGTCGGAGGCTGTCTTCTGATTGGTGGACAGGTGGGAGGTGTGGGGGTCGTAGTGGGGGCTCCCTCTCTTTCCTGTTTAAGATGGCGGCAGTGAGGGCGTTGAGGAGCTGCGGGCGGACTGCGGGGCGCCTGGTAAGGGGGGCGCCTTCTGAGCTGATGAGGGGACAGGCAGCGCGTGCACCCCCGCCTTCTCAAGTGCGCGGGCCCGCCGGGGAGCTGCTGCCTCTGGCACCTCCTGCCCCGCCTGAGCAGGGGAGAGAGGGAGGTCCCCAGTGGAGAGACCCCCGCCCCAGACACCTCCCCTTGCCGCGTAACTTTGGAGCTGTCCCAACCCACAGCCCCCGTCTCAGACACCCCAGTGCAGACCTGTTCCTTCCCACAGCCCCTGTCGCCCCTGTCACCCCTCTGCGAACCCCTCCCGGAGGCCATACCTCCTGTCCCAGATACCCCAGTACAGACCTGTTCCTTCCCACAGCCCCTGTCCCTGTCGCCCCTGTGCGAACCCCTCCCGGAGGCCATACCTCCTGTCCCAGATACCCCAGTGCAGACCTGTTCCTTCCCACAGCCCCTGTCCCTGTCGCCCCTGTGCGAACCCCTCCCGGAGGCCATACCTCCTGTCCCAGACACCCCAGTACAGACCTGTTCCTTCCCACAGCCCCTGTCCCTGTCGCCCCTGTGCGAACCCCTCCCGGAGGCCATACCTCCTGTCCCAGACACCCCAGTGCAGACCTGTTCCTTCCCATAGCCCCTGTCCCTGTCGCCCCTGTGCGAACCCCTCCCGGAGGCCATACCTCCTGTCCCAGACACCCTAGTGCAGACCTGTTCCTTCCCACAGCCCCTGTCCCTGTCGCCCCTGTGCGAACCCCTCCCGGAGGCCATACCTCCTGTCCCAGACACCCTAGTGCAGACCTGTTCCTTCCCACAGCCCCGTCCCTGTCGCCCCTGTGCGAACCCCTCCCGGAGGCCATACCTCCTGTCCCAGATACCCCAGTGCAGACCTGTTCCTTCCCACAGCCCCTGTCCCTGTCGCCCCTGTGCGAACCCCTCCCGGAGGCCATACCTCCTGTCCCAGACACCCCAGTGCAGACCTGTTCCTTCCCACAGCCCCTGTCCCTGTCGCCCCTGTGCGAACCCCTCCCGGAGGCCATACCTCCTGTCCCAGACACCCTAGTGCAGACCTGTTCCTTCTCACAGCCCCTGTCCCTGTCGCCCCTGTCCCTGTCATCCCTGTGTGAACCCCTCCCGGAGGCTATACCTCCTGTCCCAGACACCCTAGTGCAGACCTGTTCCTTCTCACAGCCCCTGTCCCTGTCGCCCCTGTGCGAACCCCTCCCGGAGGCCATACCTCCTGTCCCAGACACCTCAGTGAAGACCTGTCACCGACACCCCAGAGCGCCCCTGTCCCAGATACCCATGTGGACCCATCCCTGTGCCATAGCTCCTGTCCAAGACTCCCTTGTGCTGACTTGTCTCTTGCCATAGCCAACACCCCAGTGTGGTCCCCATGCCAGAGCCTCCCAGCTCAGACACCCCAATGTGAACCCCTCCCCACCCCATAACCCACCAGCCCAGACATCCCAATACAGATATTTCCCTACTGTTTCATATCTCTTCAATATACAAACATCTCTACAAGGAAATCCACATCTCAAATACGTATTCTCATAAGCCAGCTATACCCTTTTTTAGGTGAGCCTCACAGTTATCTGTCCCATTGTATCACCTATATATCCCACAGAGATGGCAACTCCCTTCATATACTCATACATCCCTATATAGAATCCTTGTGTTTGTGTCTTTGCGTCGCAACCGTGTTGTATGTGTAGCTCCTCAGAGCTGGAATAAGCAGCCTCATGATTTACTGAGAGGGGTTCAAACAGTCTGCTTTTAATAAAACTTGTAATCTCATCAATTAAAAATGTTTTTGCAAAATGCTCAGTATTTGCAACTGTCTATATTGTAACTTTTATTGAAGCGTATTGGTTTAGGATTATATGATTGTTGTCATTGTGTGGAACTTCACAAAAATGAAAATATCTCATGAGCTTTTCCAAATGAAAAACCATTTAAAAATCAACATATATCCTGCTTTGTGAGAGAAGTGGATATTTTTTGTCCCCACAGCATTTTATAAGCTATAAACAATTATATCCAGCTCCATCTAGTCACAGACCTATCAAGTTTTCCCTCTTATTTAGGATTCACTTAATAATACTGTAACAAAGGATTTTTGTGACAATTGTCAATAAACAGTTTAGCAATCAACCATTTTTTAGACAATAATCAACTCACTGTAATTGTCAAAGCATTTTGAAAACTCCCGCTTCTTGTTTCTGCATTGTCTTGTTAATCTTCCATCTAATCAGGCTGCCTGCTTTTCATATCCAGAGGAAAACTATGTTAAGGTAAAAGTGCTTCTTTTGTCTATTTGCATCAGAGAGTTATCTGGTCTGTAATTTAGCATTGCGTGTTTATATTGGATACCTAATTGCATGCATTTTCTCTTATTCTTGGAAGACATTCCATTTCTCTTCCTGAAAACATCCACTGAAAAGAGTCATGAGGGTTGTCAGGATTCAGTAAATATATTTTTACCTCAACTTATGTAATACAATTTTTATTTTACTGATTTCTATGAAGGCAGCTGTGCACTTTCAAATATAGAAAATGTATGCAAAACAAAATTTAAACAAGTATTTTTTTCAAAAAATTACTTGCCCTGAAGTTCAGTTATGTTCTAGTTCTGAGAGACTGCTGGGACAAGTGAGTTCCAAAAGTAGACATCCTCCACTGAAAGGCCCTACACTGAACACACTGTGTTCAGACTGGGTTTTGAGATTGAGTGCTTTGTAGTTTAATTTAACTGGTCCCATAACTTTAATTCAGGTCTGTAAAGATCAACAACTTGTATTGTACCTGCAAACTAACAGTCAACACAAAATTACGAGCACATGTGTTGTTTCAGGTGCCCCACATATGAAGAAAGTAGTAGCATTCTCCACTAACTGTAGCTTCCACATGGACTTAAGTAGTAACTTTAAGTAGAGTATATAATGGTAATCAAGACTGAAGGGGAATATGGCATCAACTGCTGTTGTGAAGCTAGCAGTGTAGTTTCCTGGACAGCCATAGATTGAGAAAGGTACAATAGGCCCCTGTGCTATCTAGAAATCTAGGAGCAAAACTGGGCCAACAGAACCATTCTGGAAATATGTTTAACATTTGCATGGGAAGACTGTTGTGTTACTGTAATTGTCAGACAATGGCAGTGTTGATATAAATATCGCTATGGGTATATCTTCCCTGTGCAATCAACTTGAGCTCTTACCCAGATTTTAGCCCGCACCCCCTTATCATCTCTATAGAAAAACTTGTGACCCAGGTTTGGAGGTGCTTCACCTCCGGGCTAGTTTATATGGCAGAGGGTATAGATTAGAATCTGCTGCTTTCACTTGGGCAGAAACCAGCCTGCTCTACAGAGAAGATCCAGGTCAAATCACTTGAGTGCTGGTAGTCCTCTAATACCCTTCCTATAGGGCCCCTCAAAGGACAGACAAGTTCTCCCACAGTTGACTGGGAAAGAATCTTAGTGTCTCAGCACAAAGAACCATGGATATGCCCCCAAGTACACACAAGTGAGTGCAGGAACAGAGAGGACACAGTAACATTTGTATGACTTTACTATGGAAACATTCAAACCCAGTTTAGGCTAACTCTGGTGTTCAGACCTGGATGCCAGTCAACCAGTAAAGACATACCCTGTGTGTCAAGCACTTGTTTTCATAAATATTTTCTGGCTTTAGCTAGCCTACAAAGCTTGTTTCCACTCAGTTTCTAACTAAGGCCCAATCCTATAAAGATCAGTGTATGTGATTAACATTCTTATATCTGTTGGATTATTTAAATGGTACACCTACTACAGGATTAATAGGGTGAATCTCTTATTTCATGACATAATAAATTATTTTGGAATTTGTTTAATAAAACAATAAATATTGCTATAATGATATTACGCAGTGAAATTACCAGCATTTTTAGTCCATGGATTTGAGCTGTTAAGAAAGGCACACCCTACTGTATAAAGAGACTACATGCTGGATGATTCATTTAATATGTTAATGCACCAAGTTTTTTTGTAAAGAATGTGTAGTATTAAAAATCAAAGACAGATTTCATTTAAACACTGCATTCGTTTTTAATTATTCCTAAAAATGTCAACTCAAGACAGGACTGAAAATCTTCTGTACCAAAACCAGTCTGTTTTTTTGGCAGTGACAGTACTAATTTACTATCTTCAATGGTTACCTAATGTTAAAATCAAATGGAATGCATTCATGAAACTTCAGATTTAGTGATAGTTCAGAGGTTTGAGGCTGCTGCTTGTAATCATCTATTCAGGTAAATTTTGAGCATTTTCCAGTTAGGGTTTTTATAAGGAAATAGAATTGTATTGTATGTTTTGAATGAATAAGCCTTATTGAGCAAACAATATGGCCATGATCGCAAGTGGAGAGATGTAAACGTAACCAAAAAAAATCGAAAAATCAAGGCAGAAAAGTCATTCACATTTTACTGGAATGTAATCTAACTTGCCATGAACTTTAAATGCTTTCATGAAACAACAGCTACCATCTTTTAATATTATTTTGCTGAATTTTTGTCATGAAAATAGACAGGAAGGGATATTATTGATAGGGGGAATTAGAAAAATACTCATTCTGGCTCAACAGAGACTGTCTCAGTAACAAGTAGCTAAAGGTAGCTGAAAATGACATTGGAATGTTGTAAGAGTTAGCCTGTGCAATGTAAATGTTGTTTCTGGAAAGGAAGGAAACAGTTATAGGTATTTATATATCAGATCAAATTATTTATACTAATATGCATAAGAAATACGCGAACAGTACCTAATTCAATATAGCATAGTATTCTGGGTTACCTTTCTTATGAAAGGTGTTACTTAAAACCAATCCTTTCCTAGTTTATGGGAGAAGTTTAATATGCTTTGTCTATAGGAAGTTAATATGCTTTTCTATTTGACTGAACTAAGAGAGGAAAAAATATTAAGTTAAAACACATAATTGCAAACTTTCCCATGCAGGTATCCTCTTTTCTGGATCCTCTAAGAAGATAATTTCCAAATTTTATAATCTGAGCCACTTGAGGTACATTGTAGCACCTGAGTTTTGTCTTTTGGTGTTGTTTTTAGGTAGCAAATCTCAGCAGTTAATTTATTTAAAGTTATCTTTGTTAGCTTTCTGGATCATTTTTAGACAACATAAAACCAGAATAAAAATTAAATAAATATGTTTCATACTAAAGTAGTAAACTGGTTTCTGCCTCTAAGGGCTTGATTTAACTGCCATTGAGGTGATAAAACACGCATTAACTTCAGTGGGAGCACTCTTGGCCCATAGGCATTTATCCAGAATTACAGCTTCTGAGACGACAATGCCTTTATATCAAAGAACTTTTCAGACTATTGTATTGACTCCTGAATTAGGTTTCTGGACTGAATATAATTTCAGATCTAAAGAAAACAAGCAAATTATACCCAATGCTAAAATAATTTAATAAAGTTGATGTTAAAGAATAATTACCTGAAGGTATGTGCCAATCTTAGATTATTTTAAATGGGAATGGAAAGGCAGTTGTTTGTGCCTTATAATCTCAATTACTTTCTAATTAGCACCTCAGATCAACTTGTGATTGCTATAAAGACAAAGGAAAATGTACAGATTTTTTCCCTCACATTAAGTTTTTTCCAGCATGCATTTTGCATATGAATATTTCAAATGGCAGTACTCGTGTTTAGTGTGTGTGTATGTAATCTTTGTAAAACATATGCCAGTTGCTTAGAGACAATAGCAGCTATATATCTGATGCCAAATCTTGTCATGATTTTTATCTAGTGATGACAAAGTGCTTGATATTTTGATGTCTTTGAACTCCCAAGTGTTATATTAGTAAAACTATATAAGTACATATGACAAATAAAGACTGTGCTAATTTAGAATCTGTATACTTTATAGAATGTTTTCAATTGTAACTTAAGACACCACCTTCTTAATACTTGAGATTTTTTTCCTCCAGATCTGTGTTCACCATATTAGATCATGTAGCAGTGTTCGCTTTATAAAGTCCAAATACATGAGCATATTTGACAAATCTGCATTCAAGTTTAGTCATCAACACAGATTGTTCAGAACATCTGCTAGTAAGTTTTTTTTCATATTTAAATAACTTACTTTACACTCCCGTTATGTTAGTAGTCTGTGATTTACATCTAATTACTAGTACATAATCTAGTGTATTTGTTGCATTGACATTTTTCTAGCTGGTATTTTAGATTTAATATTTAACTTGCTATTTTTGTCTGATTATCTATTTCAAGTTTCAAATGGCCAAATTGTCCAGTTTAAGCTCTCTGATATTGGAGAAGGAATTACAGAGGTGACTGTGAAAGAATGGTAAATTTAATTTTCTTACTAATATACTTAGAAATTAAAAATGCTTTAATGTCTACATTAATTATTAATAGATTGTGAATAACCTTTTTGTGTTACCTGTGTAGGCTTTTTTGAATTATGTTTGCCACATTTTGAAGACCCATGCCCTGTATAATCTGAGTTTAATATTCTATTGTTCTACCTCATCATGGACTGCTTTGAGGGAGAGTCCATTATTTAATTACAGCTGAAGGTAGCACTCTCTCTTCCTTCCACAATGACTGTTTTCAGGGTGCAGGAGGTTTAAGTTTGGGCCACATGTGTTAGGCTGAATTTTGGAAAGGAGCTTCTGCCTAGGAAAACCTCAGTTAGGCCCATAATTTCTTTTAAAATGGAAGAACCTAGCACAGAAATCGTTCCCAAAAACTCAATGGTAAATTGACTGAACAGAATTGGAGACTCCACTAAGGGGAAAGCAGCCATGGAATGCTTTTTGCTCAGTGTCAGCTGGAGGTGTACTTCACTTTTGTAATAGGAGATAGACTCTTCAACCGCAGAGCTTCCCTGTCACATATTCATGTTATCAGGATCAGACCAACCTGTGCTATAAATTAATGAAACTTACCTTCATCACTGAACATGAGGCTTTTAGTTAGAAATGGTTTGTATACTGTCAAGAGAACACTATTATATTTGAAGTAAAGTGATAGAACAAATGTATTGTGGGGAAGAATCCCAAGTCATGGTAACATTTTGCATATCAAAGATAGTTCTCCTGTCTATAGGCTGGCAAGAGGTATACAAAAGAATACATTCACAGTTTAAACAACACATTATATTATACTGTTAATTGTATTTGGGTTTATTAAAAGAATACATTGAGCCAGTATGATTTTACTCTCATGTGCTATGTAAGCCTATCTTTTCCCCCCCGTAGGTATGTAAAAGAAGGTGATAGTGTGTCTCAGTTTGATAGCATCTGTGAAGTACAAAGTGATAAAGCTTCTGTCACTATCACTAGTCGTTATGATGGCATCATTAGAAAACTCCATTATAATCTAGATGAAATTGCTTATGTTGGAAAACCATTAGTGGACATAGAAACTGATGCCCTGAAAGGTATTGTTAACACTTTTCCTCTTGCATATTAATTTATTTTTGTTGTCAAAACCATCCAGATATCCAGGGGAATTCAAGATTAAGATTACATTTTTTGCAGAAAATGAATTTAATTAAAATCTATAAAATTTAACTTCTGTATATAAGAAACTACACCATGGGTGGGGAACCTACAGCCCAGATCCAGCCCTTTGCTCATTTTCATCCGTCCCATGGGCCACACACGTTCAACTCACCCGCCGCCGTGTGTGTGTTAGTGTTAGTTATGGAGGCTCGGGGCTTCCCACCCGCAGCACTGGAGCTGTGAGTGCTGGCTTGCCCTCCCGCCGGGGGGGGGGAGGGGGAGCTCCAAGTTTTGGAACAGTTCCATACTGAACTCAGTAAAAATAAATTAGTGGTCCAGTTTTGCATAATATCTTTGTATCTGGTACCAACCTAGCTATGTTTTGTGGAAAGGGGAATAAAACTAAGTATTGGTTATCTTAGGGGTCCACCAGATGTCTTGTTGAATAATTATATTATACTTGTAAGGGTGAAATATTTTTAAGAACCTAGATGATTTACTAGTCTTAAGTCCTACTGACATTCAGAGTCACTGAGATGTTTTGTAAAATGTTACCCTAAATCTCTAAAGTGATAATCTCAAGTGAAACCACAATAAGGAAACATACTTGTGAAAAGGATAATAAAATCTATTTTATGTAAATTTATGATAGTCCAAATTCTATAATTTGGATTATGTACAATATGACGGTAAATATGCAGCTATTATTTGTTTTCTTTTCATGATGATGGCAAATGCCACAAATCACACAGTAGCAAAGTATACACTCTCCCCAGACTTCTGGCTTCCAAAGGTATTGGAGAGAATTACAATAACTTCTGAGCGGAGCAATATTTTAGAGAAATGTAAATAACTGCACCTCTAAACTTCAACACTCGGGACGGTTTCCTTTGTTGGAACCGTTGTTACTTGTCAGAACACACACACTTCTGAGCTATCTTTTATTTTAGGGAGTAAAATGTAAGGGATTAACTAGAATTTCAAATAAAATAATGACTGTTCAGTAATTTATTTAAATATCACATAGATACCTTAAATCTTTATTTGCAAATAAGCTTTTTTAACTTGATGTGGCATTAATCAGTTCAATAATATCTAACACTGTTGTGTATTTTTCAGATCCACATCTAAATGTATTAATTACATTTAAATTACTTCAGGTAAAGTGAAATACTCTACTAGCAGTATTACTGCCAAAAGAAAAAAAACTATGTATGTTTAAACACAGTTTTATCTCCATAATAATTTCGTTTTTTACACTAGAGTGGGCTTTATTTACTGTTCATACAGTCAGTTAGAGATTAGAAAATCCATAATTTCTTGAGGTTAATTCTCTTCCTGAGTATGTTTTTAAAAAATGACAAAACTGCTTGATTTGATCTAGTGATTGTTTTTAAAAAGTCCCAAAATGGACAGTTTTTCTTATAAGGTTTCCTGTGGTGTTTTGGGGTCCATCCAGACCAGTAAGGAGTTTTGTCACTACCTGCCTTGTAACTTGTGCTGTGCAGCTATGGGTTCAATTCCCTGACACCAGTAGTCTGCCCACAAGCATATGGTCTTAACTTGGCTCTCACCAGTGTAGTTATTCTTTGCAGAGAAGATACCAACAGCCCTCCCTGTCCCAAGTCTCCCCCAATAAATCCTCCCTGAGTTCTGAATTACCAGACTCTTGCACTGTTCCCCTCTGGTTCATCACCCCTGAAACCATGAACCCATTCTTCCAGTTAGCTCACTATGGCATACACGCTCCACACAGTTTGCACACCAGGCACCTGCTTGGGATGAAAATAAACAAAGTTTATTCAATAGAAAAACCACAGATTCAAAGATGAAATAGTAAGGAACAGCAAACATATATACAAGTTACATAGAAAACATAAAGACACAACCTCAAGCTTTTCACTTTCATATCAGATAAAATCCCTTTTCTAATAAGAGTTACTTGTTGCCTTAAACAGTTTCCCAGCCTACCTGTAGGAGGGATTGAGACAGCACTTCAAATTCTGGATGATCTTCAGTACAAACTCCTTCCGTTTTAAAAGTCACTACAGATATTCAAAGTGGAGAAAACTCTCTCCTTTCTTAGTTTCTGAAGACTGGGTTTCTTTTCACGTTCAGGCTGTTCCCATTTGCTTTGATGATTCCTCATTGTTTACTCCTGGGCTGGACAATGGCCAGGTGTATGCAGTGTAGTAGCCATGTCAGTCCCAAAGAGAGGACAAGGTGGTGAGGTAATATCTTTTATTGGACCAACTTCTGTTGGTGAGAGAGACAAGCTTTCAAGCTACACAGAGCTCTTCCTCAGATCTGAGAAAGATACCCAGAATGGCACAGCTAAATACAAGATCAAACAGATCAAGATCTCTAGATCAAGACCATTCAAGGTGAAGTGACTAGGTGCTTGAAACCAGTCTCTTCTGGTTGGGGAGGTAGACCCTCCCTTCCGGAGTGCTTAATCACCCTGTTGTGAGGTGATGCTGAAGTTGAACCAGAGTTACAATTACAATTTATATCTATATCTCTATATCTATATCTGTCTCTATGTGTGTATATATATCTATATTTCTATGTATGTATGTATATATATATTCATAACTATAACCTGTATACATATCTCTGTTTTAATCAAAACCACTTTGAGCAATGTAGTAAAGTTAAAGCAATTTTTATATTATTTTCAGATGTAGCCTCAGAAGAGGATGTTGTTGAGACACCTGCTGTGTCTCATGAAGAACACACACACCAAGAGATAAAAGGCCACAAAACACTAGCAACCCCTGCAGTCCGTCGACTTGCCATGGAAAACAATGTAGGTTTGTGTTCTGTTGAAGCCAGCTCTGTTTTATATCCATTCCTTGTATATTAGTCTGACTGTATCTGGGAGGGCAATAAAACTCTAGTGTTATTGAAAGCTGGTGGTGAATTGCCAGGGAACAGCAATGAAAAAAGTTGTTGATAAATGGCTTGCTTCAAATGAATAGTGTTTCACTGTTGAAGCTGTGAACTGCTTGTACATAATATTTCTTCCATATGAAGAAAGTACCTTTTAAATCATCATTATTCTGCCTTAATATACATATGTAATTAAGGACACACAAGGTCTTTCAGAAAGTTTAGATAGTGTTTGAGCAGATACTAAGTCACAAGGAGGTGTTAACCTGAGGAATGTTACTCGAGTACCTGTAACATTTTCGTATTTATAATCCAGTTACAACATATAATTTCTCTACTTGTGCTATATAGCAAAAGTTCTATAGTTTGTTATATACTTTTCAGATTAAACTGAGTGAAGTTGTTGGAACAGGGAAAGATAACCGCATCCTTAAAGAAGATATTCTCAATTATTTGGCCAAGCAGACGGGAGCTATTTTACCTCCATCACCAAAACCTGAAATTATCCCACCATTACCAAAATCGGAGACTGCACCAGCTGCTCCAAAGGACAAAGGAACTAAAATTCCTATACCCATTTCCAAGCCCATCGTGTTTGCAGGGAAAGATAAAACTGAGGCTGTGACAGGTAAAAACATAAACACAATCATGATGTAACACTCATAGTTGATATAACTTCTAAATAATTAGTCAGTGAATGATAACATTTAAATTGATTCTCCTATTCCCATTGACGGAGAGGCAGCTTTCATTTTGTAATCACACTAGTGTGGGGAGACAATGAGAATCGGGAAAGGTAAGTGTGCTTTGCAAAAAGGAAGAGTTTGAAATAATTTTTCAGATGGTGGTCAGACAGGGTTGTCAGTGTTCTTCTCTGGCACTGTGTGGTTTCATCATGTTCTCTGCTAGTAGCATCGGGCTGTGGCTTTTACCTGTTCATTTTAAATTCTGTTTTTGTAACTGTGCATTATGAACATCTAAAAACATTTTGTGCAAAATTTTGGAAATATGTACTCTGGAATTCTTCAAACAGTATTGTGAATACTATTCCTATAGAAATCATTATGTAATTTATTAACAGGATCAACGAGTAGGATTGTTTATATGTGATGTAATCAGTCTTGCCATGTAGAGCTCCCAGTCTAAGAGGGGCACAGATAAGACAAAATGCACTGGGAGAGCAAATTGCATTTTGTGTTTTCCTCGGTTATATAATATTGGCGCTAGAAAGGATGAAAAGACTGATGTAGCTTAACGTTTGTGAGTCTTGCACACGTGGTTAGCCTGTAGGAATGATCTAGAGGCAGATGCTAGGATACGGAGATAATTCCAAACATTTGGGACAGCATAAATTCATTACTGAAGTTATCGGGTACCTGCTTCAGACAAGAGTATAACAAGAGTCTCCCCGTCAATATTTTCACACTCATGGTAAAATTCCTATTGTATACAAAGAGACAAGGTGGGTGAGGTAGTGTCTTTTATTGGATCAGCTTCTGTTGGTGAGAGAGACAACCTTTTGAGCTTACACAGAGCTACTCTTCTTCAGGTCTGAGAAGGGTACTCAGAGTATCCAGTTGTATCCAGTGCTATTTTAGTAGCTCTTGGTGTAGTACTAATGTTATTTGGTGCCCAAGCACAAATGATCATAAGTAGATTCTATCCCAACTTTTGAAAGAAAGATTTATAGTTTTTCAAACAAAACTGAACATTAGAAACTGACTAACTCTAGAGCTTCTAAAAGCTTTTTATTGATAAAAGCATTGAATATTTTTCAGGTTTTCACAAGGCGATGGTAAAGACCATGACTGCTGCACTGAAGATTCCTCACTTTGGTTATTGTGATGAGATTGACTTAACTCAGCTCGTTCAATTGAGAGAAGAATTGAAACCTCTAGCACAAGTTCGTGGAGTTAAACTCTCCTTTATGCCTTTCTTCATAAAGGTGAGTCATAGCTGCATTTCAGAACAGGATTCCTGATGGCATATACACCAAAGGGCATAGTGGTGAGGAAGGAAAAACTCGCTTTTCTTCTGCATTTTTTTCATTTAGTTTCATCCAGCTCTTTTCATAAATTGTCTTTTTTTTTTATCGCTCTCATCATTACAATCAGCAACACACAAAAACCCTCTGTAGTTCTACAGTGAGAACTCTTCTTGCTCACAGTAACCCATTCCCTTTACCTATCTAGGTACTTGTATGGATCTCCAGAGTATTTCAAAATAGAAATTAGAGTAACCTAGACAAACACTTGATTGCATTCTGGATATTACAAGCTCCCTGAGGTACACTCATCCTGTCCCTTCCTTTCTCCATTGGGTGTTAAGAGTATTAAGAGAGCCCTTCGTGTTAATATTGTTTTTTTTATTTAACAGGCAGCTTCTCTGGGATTATTGCATTATCCTATTCTTAATGCGTCTGTGGATGAAAACTGTCAAAATATCACATACAAGGTTGGTGCAATTTATGAAAATAATCCTGTGCCAAAGAAGTAATGCTCCTCCAAGCATCTAATAGGGCTCTTTTTCAGTACAAATAAATTAACTTTTTTTTTAGTGGAAAAGGGACAAAAAACAGAGCCCAAAGCAATTCTTAAGTACTGTGATGGAAAATGATCCGTACACCACCACCTGTATCTAATATCAAAATAGATTGTATGGAGAGGGCAACATTCATGCACTTGATGCTATTTATATAGCACCTGCTAAGAAAGACATGCCACTGCTAGCATATTAGCAACCTGATCTCTTGCTCTTCTTTCTGACAAGGGGCCAAACAGTCCCAAACCATAACCCATAAAAATTTAGGGGTAGAAATGTCTTGTTACTTTGGCAATGGTGACACTGTTCTATCTATCAACCCTGATGTCTTAAATAAGTCACCTTTCTATTTAAAAAAAAAAAGGATTTTCTTGGTATGACAGAAAGCAGGAAGCTTGACTTGCAATATATAAAATATAGGGAGTTTGTGGTCAGGGCTATGCAGAATACACATTTTGCATGGATTTATTTTGTGCTTGTGAAAGGTGCTGGGTTGATGGTCCTGAGGACTGAACTCCTATATTTACAGAAATGATACAGCACAGGTGGCAGCAGTGCAAGCTTCCCTTGTACTGTCTTACCCCACATCTCTGAGACCTACTCTTTCTGAATCACTTGAGAGGATGAAAGGGCAAGTTCAGTCTCTGTTTCCTTTAAATTCATGGTCTCACTGCTGAGACTGCCAACATGGGTGATAGTTTTTACTGTTGTGATGTGTGCACAGATTTGTTAACAGAATAAAGAGTTCATATTTCCAAGGGGATGTTGAACTCAGGATCCTAAATTTCCTAGATTTAAACTCCCCAAAAACAGTTTGGAGGTTGCCTTTACTGTTCCATAATTGTATGGAGAGTACCAAAAAGACTTGTCTTTAAAAAATTCAAATCTGCATAGAGTGTGGTTTATTCTGAACAGAAACTTCCTTTGTGGAAATACTGAAAACAATATTTTAGCACTTCAGTTTGTATAAAATAAAGCTAATTCATATTTCCTTTTTTTGCATTAACTTACATATAACTTATGGTTGGTTCGTGAAACTTACTGTATTGTAACTGCATGCATTGTAGGCTTCTCACAACATTGGAGTTGCTATGGACACCGAACAAGGCTTGATTGTCCCTAATGTGAAAAATGTTCAGGTCTGTAGCGTGTTTGAGATTGCTTCTGAATTAAATCGCCTTCTGACCTTGGGCTCTGCAGGCCAGTTGGGAACAAATGACCTCACTGGGGGAACATTCACTCTCTCCAACATTGGCACAGTGAGTTAAAAATAAAGGTTTTATACTGAAAAAAATTGGTTTAAAAAATAACTACTACCTGTTACGTTGATAAATATGTAATTGTCAGAAAAAAGTGTTTTCTCTAACAAATATTACAATACAGCAGACAAGAAACATGCTGCTGCTGCAAATGGGCACTCCAGGAATATTCTTGAGCTAATTTTCTTGGTTTCCCTTTTTAGATTGGTGGTACCTATGCCAAACCAGTGATACTACCTCCTGAAGTAGCTATTGGTGCTCTTGGAAAGATACAGGTACATGTATGTTGATCTAACTACAAAGACACGGGTGTTTGTACTGTAGTAAGACCATGTTCAATTAAAACTTTGCATTTAGTCTACCTTCGATACACTAGAACCTCAGAGTTACGAACACTTCGGGAATGGAGGTTGTTCGTAACTCTGAAATGTTCGTACCTCTGAACAAAACTTTATGGTTGTTCTTTCAAAAGTTTAGAGCTGAACATTGACTTAATACAGCTTTGAAACTTTACTATGCAGAAGATAAATGCTGCTTTTAACTATCTTAATTTAAATGAAGTAAGCACAGAAACAGTTTCCTTACATTGTCAAATTTTTTTAAAAATAACTTTCGCTTTATTTTTTTAGTAGTTTACATTTAATACAGTACTGTATTGTATTTTTTTGTGGGCGGAGGGGTGTTCGTCTCTACTACTGCCTGATTGCATACTTCTGGTTCCAAATGAGGTGTGTGGTTGATTAATCAGTTCATAACTCTGGTGTTCGTAACTCTGAGGTTCTACTGTACATTGTTCTTACTGAAAGCATTTTTTGTACAAGATGTGGAAGGAGGACACCATGTAAACTTTGTAAATGAATTCTTACAATGTTTTTATAGATTTCAGAGTGGTAGCGGTGTTAGTCTGTATAAGCAAAAACAACAAGGAGTCCTTGTAGCACTTTAGAGACTAACAAATTTATTTGGGCATAAGCTTTCATGGGCTAAAACCCACATCATCAGATGCATGGAGTGGAACATACAGTAGGGAGGTATAAATACACAGCATATGAAAAGGTGGGAGTTGCCTTACCAAGTTGGGGGACAGTGTTAACGAGGCCAATTCAATTTAAGTTGGAAGTAGGCAGTTCTCAACAGTTGACAAGAAGGAGTGGAAATCACTTTTTTAGTGTTAATAAGGCCAATGTAAACAAGGTGGCCCATTTCAAACAGTTGACAAGCAGTTACTCCTCGTTGTTTTTACAAAAACTAATTTCCCCTTGCTAAATACTCACCTTCTTGTCAACTGTTTGAAATGGGCCACCTATATTCTGATATTTGTAGGGGTTTTATAATACCATCTTTGTTCAGAAAGAATACTGCAGGGTTTCAAACCAGGAGAAAACTTGAAACAAATTGCTTCTGATATTTAAGTTTTGTTATGTGATCCAGAGATATAAGTCTATCTAAGAACTTTTTACAGTCAGATAAGTACATTCGTTAGTGTAGACAAGCAAAAAACCAAAACAGACACCCTCCCCTCTTACATTCAGTGGATAATACTTTTCATATATTTCCCCTATGCCTTTTTGAACTTTTAGGGAAGGTTTGGGAGGCATGTGTCACCTCAGTACCAAAGGTTCAATCAACTTCTCTAGCACAGTGGTCCCCAGACTTTTCAGGGTCATACCTCCCTTACCCCTGTCCGCGCCCTCTGGGTCAGGGAGTGGGACCGCAGCTCCCCTGAGGAGCTGGAGGGGACGCGGACGGGGGTAAGAGGGCCGAGGCTTGGGCTGCAGCTTGAGGCGGATCTGGGACCAGGACCAGGACCAAATGTTCTTTCATGACCCCTCAGGGGGCGCGCCTCACGCTTTTGGGACCGCTGGTCTAGCAGGATAATTTGGAGTCAGGGAGGAATTATGATAAACTCAGCAAGGTTGCTTAGGAGTGGTAGGTGGTAATTCTGTTTGAGACCTACTACACAAACAATTGGGGGGAAATCTGTATTCTCTTAATAGAAATACTACTCCATATCTACTCTAGCAATTGTTAAGAGAAGAATCATGTTTGTATAGTTTCTCTTTCATCAGCTTCCTGTTTTCTTCCCTTCTGTTCTTTCTAGGTTCTTCCCCGATTTAATGGTAAAGGGGAAGTATTTGAAGCACAGATAATGAATGTGAGCTGGTCAGCTGATCATAGAATTATTGATGGAGCTACAATGGCCCGTTTTTCTAACTTGTGGAAATCTTATTTGGAGAAGCCTGCTTCCATGCTGCTAGATCTTAAATAAAGAAGACTAATGCCAGAACACATCCTTAAACTTTTGGGGATTAAACTCAATAATTATAAAAGCTAGCTATGCTAGCATATACCCGTTAGTACTTTTCTTATTATATTATGTGGTTGAAAGGTCTCAAGAGCCTATGTCAGTCGATTGATAACCTGTTCCATTCTTTTCAGTTAAAATGAGTAGTTCTGTAATTTATTCTACGGGAGGCTGTCATACTTAATAGGTCATGATGTGACTTCAAAATGTGATGGGGGGAAGTATTTAGTGCCTGACTGTGATAATATGTGCTGACTGCCACTAAGCTGGCATTACCGAAATATAGTTATCTACATGTCTGCAGTACTTCTAAACTGCTTATTCTGGATAGAAGGGAAGTTACATCACAGTTATTCCTGGTTGAAAACAGGAATTTATTTTAACAAATCTAATGGAATATTTCCAAGTTCCTGAAAGAAATTATGCAGAAATAATGTACAAATAAAATGTCTTTATGATTATCTTTAACGATGTCCAGTGCACTTTTTTTTGTTTAATGGTGCTAATGTTTCCTCTAGTCCTCGTAAACATAGAAAGTTCTTAGCACAGGTATTTAGTATCAAGTGACAATGGAAGATGACAATATCCCCAAAAATTTACTTAGAATCATAGAATCATAGACTATCAGGGTTGGAAGGGACCTCAGGAGGTCATCTAGTCCAACCCCCTGCTCAAAGCAGGACCAATCCCCAATTAAATCATCCCAGCCAGGGCTTTGTCAAGCCTGACCTTAAAAACTTCTAAGGAAGGAGATTTCACCACCTCCCTAGGTAACGCATTCCAGTGTTTCACCACCCTCCTAGTGAAAAAGTTTTTCCTAATATCCAACCTAAACCTCCCCCACTGCAACTTGAGACCATTACTCCTTGTCCTGTCCTCTTCTACCACTGAGAATAGTCTAGAACCATCCTCTCTGGAACCACCTCTCAGGTAGTTGAAAGCAGCTATCAAATCCCCCCTCATTCTTCTCTTCTGCAGACTAAACAATCCCAGTTCCCTCAGCCTCTCCTCATAACTCATGTGTTCCAGACCCCTAATCATTTTTGTTGCCCTTCGCTGGACTCTCTCCAAATTATCCACATCCTTCTTGTAGTGTGGGGCCCAAAACTGGACACAGTACTCCAGATGAGGCCTCACCAGTGTCGAATAGAGGGGACGATCACGTCCCTCGATCTGCTCGCTATGCCCCTACTTATACATCCCAAAATGCCATTGGCCTTCTTGGCAACAAGGGCACACTGCTGACTCATATCCAGCTTCTCGTCCACTGTCACCCCTAGGTCCTTTTCCGCAGAACTGCTGCCTAGCCATTCGGTCCCTAGTCTGTAGCTGTGCATTGGGTTCTTCCGTCCTAAGTGCAGGACTCTGCACTTATCCTTATTGAACCTCATCAGATTTCTTTTGGCCCAATCCTCCAATTTGTCTAGGTCCCTCTGTATCCTATCCCTGCCCTCCAGCATATCTACCACTCCTCCCAGTTTAGTATCATCCGCAAATTTGCTGAGAGTGCAATCCACACCATCCTCCAGATCATTTATGAAGATATTGAACAAAACCGGCCCCAGGACCGATCCCTGGGGCACTCCACTTGACACCGGCTGCCAACTAGACATGGAGCCATTGATCACTACCCGTTGAGCCTGACAATCTAGCCAACTTTCTACCCACCTTATAGTGCATTCATCCAGCCCATACTTCTTCAACTTGCTGACAAGAATACTGTGGGAGACCGTGTCAAAAGCTTTGCTAAAGTCAAGAAACAATACATCCACTGCTTTTCCTTCATCCACAGAACCAGTAATCTCATCATAGAAGGCGATTAGATTAGTCAGGCATGACATTCCCTTGGTGAATCCATGCTGACTGTTCCTGATCACTTTCCTCTCATGTAAGTGCTTCAGGATTGATTCTTTGAGGACCTGCTCCATGATTTTTCCAGGGACTGAGGTGAGGCTGACTGGCCTGTAGTTCCCAGGATCCTCCTCCTTCCCTTTTTTAAAGATTGGCACTACATTAGCCTTTTTCCAGTCATCTGGGACTTCCCCCGTTCGCCACAAGTTTTCAAAGATAATGGCCAATGGCTCTGCAATCACAGCCGCCAATTCCTTTAGCACTCTCGGATGCAACTCGTCCGGCCCCATGGACTTGTGCACGTCCAGCTTTTCTAAATAGTCCCTAACCACCTCTTTCTCCACAGAGGGCTGGCCATCTATTCCCCATGTTGTGATGCCCAGCGCAGTGAAACTTCCTGCACAGTTTCAGAATATTTACTGGTATCCAACAACTCTTTGTAATAACTCTGTAGAACTGACTTGCACCACACTCTGGTAGGCTGAAAGTATGTAGAATTGTTTACATACTCTTAAGACTTTTCTTCTGGGAAGCAACAACCTGCAAAAACTGCTTACCACCATTGTTTATAATTACCATAACCTAGCCAACAGCTATGGTGCTCTAAAAGACTGTCATCACCTTGCACATGACAGCTATTTTAGCCCATGAAAGCTTATGCTCAAATAAATTTGTTAGTCTCTAAGGTGCCACAAGTACTCCTGTTCTTTTTATGACAGCTGTTGTTTGTTCAGATACCAAGGTGTAACAGATGAATATTTGATATGAAATAGAATCTGTGTAAACAGAGCATAAGAATTAGATAAATCCTCTCTAAACTCATATGCAAGGCAGGCCGTCAATAGGATTGAGGTTTTCACCCCCAGGACAAATAGCATATATGTTGTTTTAGGAGAGTGGGAATGCTGGTTTGTAAATAAGATGCAAAGAAAAACTGTTGTGTACGTGCACTTTCCAGAGAACGTTGAGTTGCAAAAACAATACAGAATCATTGTAATGTAACCAAACAATCTGGGGATGTCAAAATGGACATTTCATAAGAGACTCATCTCCTCTCTGGAGGGTACATCTGGCTGAATTCCTTTGTGGATAGGGCCCTGTGGTGAGTAGCTATAAGTAACCTGAAAGGTGTAACTGAGGGACCATGAGAAGGAAGGGGGGGAAGATGCAAGACAGTTGAGACTAGAGACCCAATCCCTGATGTGCTAACTGCTTAAGGGGGCGAGGAAGAAACTCTAAAGCTGTGGGGAGAGGATATACACCAGAAATGTAAGCTGCTACTCATGTTCCTATGCACGCTGGTTTTTATCTGCATTAGCTTTTGCAGTGTAAGGCAAGATTCGTTTTAATCTGATTTTTCTATTAATAAAACTTATATCATGACAAGCTTTGTGCTTTTGGATCTTTTTATTTGGGAATTTCATGCAGACAATCCTGAACAGGAGAATAAACCTTCTACTTCCTATTTGAGATCACAAAGAAGCAGTGCTTGGAGTCTACCTCTCGTGAGACTTATCAAAAGGACACGGACTAAAGGCTACTCACCATCAATTGTATTGCTGTAGTGCTGCAATCCAAATGAAGCATGTGAAAAACCTTATGACCATGGATGAGAACCAAATTGAAGGGCTGAAGGAATGATACAACATGATAGGTGCCTTAGAAATACCTTACATAGATTAAACTACTCTGCCAGCAAAGGCAGCCAGATTTCTATTTTTATCTGTCAAATCCTTAACAAAATGGGCAGTCTATCTTCTGCAATCATCTCTAATTATCTGAGTAGTTAATTAAATCAGGAAGGAAACTGGGAAAGTTTTCAATAACTAGATTAGAGAAAAATCTTAGAGAATGAAAAGTGAGTACAGTTGGTATCTTTAAAAATGGATGTGGGGGGAACGAACAGGGATCAGGGGGTTGGTGATGGATTATGGAGCCTTTTACCTTCACATGGAACCAGTTCTAATCTGGCCCAGGTTGGTAGTGACAGGAAATCATGGCCATTTGATGAGGATTTGACATAGTGGTTATGAATCCACATTACAAAAACTGTCTTCACAAGCACTCTTTTGGGCAATGTCATTAAGGAGGACATCGTTTTACTGATTCTATTTCAAACAGTGATCTGTGGTTTCTGTCCCGTTCTTCAGACAGCCCTCTCTTGGGATCCAATGGGCTGTGGGCAAGATAGGCAGAGCTGGGAACCGGGTGCACAATTCCCTTAAGCCCATTGGGAATCAGTGCAGGGGTTAGACTTCACAGGAGGTCCCAGGGATGCCTGAGGTTGGGACTGTGCTTTCATGGAGCTCAAAGAGGGGGGCCCCTGAGCCAGCGTAGGGGCACAGAATCTCTGGGGATAGACCTCTCCAGAAGCCATGTCTGAGATGTGCTCAGCTCTTGGAGGATCCATGAGGTTGTGGCCTGCTTCTTTTTTGAGGTAGAGAGACACAGACCACTTCCCAGAAAGGTCACCTTTAATATTTATCAGATGGAATTGTCATGCAAAGAGGAGCACGGTCAAGTACTGCTTGGGTGGGAGTGTAGAAGGGAGGGACAGCAGCATCCCCTATGCAAGTTCCCCTTTCTCCTGATCCTGTGGAAACCTCTGTGCAGGTTCTATGAGCTGTTGGGATTTCTGACTGAAAAGGGAGCGGAGCGGGAGACCAATCCCCACAGCATCACATCCCTTTATTTCCACTGGGATTGTGAAGCCTAATATAGTTATGATCTTGTCATACTGGTCGTACACTGGTTTTCTCTTAACTTAATGACATCCCTATTCCCAGAGAGCGAGACCCATGGTCCCAGAGAATAGCAAAACTCTCCTGAGAGAACTATACTGCCTTGGGAAAAGCAGATGGTCATCAGAGAGCTGTGTGTCCTGTGATTCATACTGATTTCAACAAAGCCCTCATTTTAGAGCAGTGGTCTCCAAACTTTTTGGCTCGCACACCCCCAGGGTGACCTGCCTGAGACGGAAGAAGACTGGAAGACCTGCCGCAGGCGCGCCACCCACGGAAGAAGAATGGAAGACCTGCTGCAGGCGGGCCACCAGAGGGGAACACCAGCCGCGGACGTGCAGAGCTGCCGCCAAAGAAAAAAAAACGGTGAAGGGCCATCCGGCGGCACTACTGCTGCTGCGCCCCCCCTGGAATAATCTCGCGCACCCCAGTTTGGAGACCACTGTTTTAGAGGACGAACTTCTGCCTGTACTAATCCAAGCTCCCATGATGGATCATACCTACAAGGTAAAACTCAGTTTCCTGTGCAGGTTTTTCCTGCATGGAGGACAATATGGCCCTTTATGAAAGTTTTTAAAAAAAACCCCAAAACCAGCAAAAACAAAACATCTCAAATTCTTCCTTCTGCATCCAGAAGCACTGAGTGAACTACTTCTTGGTTCAGTACTATCGCTGTTCAGCGGGTACCCTGGACTTTATTGTGAAAAGAAAGAACTGCATAGCAGAGTGTCTGGGAATTTCACAAATGTTTAAATTTACTACAAGTGTAACTGAGCAGAACAATATAAAGCAACCCTTTTTTCTTCCAAATATAGTGCATTTTAGGGTTTAATTTTGCTTTATAATACTTTTCACAGTAGCCAAATATTTAATATTTTTCTGTAACTGTGTTATTTGCAGCAAAGCATTGCCAGTATAAAGCAAACTATTGTCATTCTAACTCTAATCTAGTTTGTTTAGATTTGTGTTATTTGGCATAGCAAATATATTAACTGGTTCTTTTTGATCACAAGTATTGATATTTGTGTTTGTTGTGTTTGTTTATTCCATAAACAGTTTACACAGCTTATTGTGTTCCAAAAAATGGCAAGACATTCAGTGGTAAATGCTCTGTGGCTTTGCAAAGTAGTCCCATGTGATATCCCAGCAATGTCATGGATTAAAATTAGAACTGGGCTGGCATTACATTTCACTTAATTGGAGTCTGTATCAGAGACAGACATAAGTAACACAGAAAAGATTCATAACCTCGCTCTGCTCTTGCATAGAAATCAATGAGTCGTGGAAAATCTGTGAATACAGCAAATGATTTAGGTAAGTTCTAAAATGCTTCCATATGTCTGGAAGTGAATGTGGGGAGGTGATCATGGGCAGGAGCTCTGGTTACAAGACAGTACATTTGCAGTTATTTTACAGCTAAAATTGTGAATGCACTTCTGAATTGCTGGCAGTTCATGATCGCTATTGTATTATCATGTCTACCAGAAAGAAGGATAAAGGGTGGGGTCAAAACGTTCTTCTTTCAGCTTTTCATAGTCTTCTCGTTACATACTTACATCTGTTTGAAAACAAAAGCCTATACTTGGGATCACATGTGTTCCATGATTTCTGTAGCTGTGCAATTTACTGAAGAATCCACCATCTGCCACAGAACCTTCAAATTTTTAGTATTACAAGTAGCATTGGAAGTCCCAGTCAGGGGCTGGGGGCCCCTTAAGTTAGGTAGCAAACACAGTTCCTGACATGACATAAGTTTATAGTACAAGAATTTGAACTGAATGTCAACTGCTGGAATGTTGTTTTCCCAGTCTCCAAACAGCCTAAAATAATAGTTATGAGAAGCAGGAACTGACTGAGCTGTCTCCATGAGAGTTAACTCTGAAGCCTAATAATAATAATTTAAATTCAGTTATGAATCATTTAACAGAAACCTTTAGCTAATGTGTATAGTCATGTTGGGTGCAAACGCAGATACTGGGATGAGGAGCAGTGCGTAGCTGGTTACTGGTAAGGGCTACTGGGGTGGGGAGTTAATCCCTGAATATACATCAGGATGTTTGTGTTCATACCCATGGGGGGGAGAGAAGAAGAGGAAGATGCATCCATTCTCCATTGCAAAAAAAGCCTTAGCTACTTTTTGGGAGTGCCAAAACTAAACTACCTCTCACACCTTCCTGGGCATCAGCAGCCCCAGCTGTCAAAACCTCTATCTTCCCCTCAACAGCTTCTATTCTGACAGCACGTTAAGCATTAGCAGTGCAAAAATAGTTGGGCCAAATTCTTTTTTACATCATTGTAGCTCCAGAGGAACTTCATTCTCCAGTCTATACGTTCTTTCCAATGAGGAGCCATTTTCAAGTCTTCATTTCTTTATACTTTTTCTACCTTTTTGTATTCTTCTATATTTCTTTGATGTAAGTCCCTATATACAATCTGGCTATTGATACACCACTGCAATAATAAGAGAAAGGGAAAACTTAGTAGAAAGGGAAAACATTATCAGCTTGGCTGCAGAAATATCTAGCAAGTAGGTACCAAATAGCCATTGTAGTGCAGCAGCTGGTTTGGCTCTGCCACCTTTAAAAGGCCAGCTAAAAGAAAAGCGTGCTGGGAAAGATTCATTCAGACAAGTGACTCTGCACTGGCCATTGGAAGAAAGATACTTATAGGGAAAAGATTGATATTTCCCTTTCGTTGTTGGAGGGCAAGCTGTCTATCTGGCTGAAAAAAAAACGTTCTCAGGCTTTTCAGACTGGAGCAGGGTGTTTGAGACAGTATTCCCTCACTCTCTCCCACCAAGTAGGAGGCATTTATAATAAAAAATAAGATGCAATGTTTAGTGTGGGCTTAGCATTACTACAGAGACCTGCAAATCTATATGCCCATCCTGAACCCCAATCTAACCCTGCCCCAAACTTTGGGAGAGTTCAGTGCCAGATCTGAACTTCATGGTTCTAGCCCATTACTAGAATACAAAAACCCGATACAAGAGTGGCTGAGAGGAACCGTTCCAGGCAGGAGCACAGGAATGACCAGGTGTCCTTCCTGTCAGGTACTGGTACCAGAATGTTCAAGAAGCCTTCGAACAGGCTATTATTAGTAGCTGGCCTATATGGCAGCTTTCTTCCTAACCCCAGGCAATTATTGGTTGACTGATCCCCTGAAGCATAAAGGTTAACCCTTATACTTTTTAATCTTGGTTTATGTCACTGTGGATGTTCTCACAATCTGTATTAGACTCTGACCTTTTTTGAATCCTACCAAGCTCTTGGACTCAATGACAGCTCATGGCAGTGAATTCCACAGGCTAATTCTGTGCTGAGTGGAATGTATGATCTTCTCGCTGTTTTTACCTTTCAACTTAATTGAATATTGGAATTGGAAAAGGGTCAGAAAAGAGCAACAAAAATTATTAGGGGTATGGAACGGCTTCCGTATGAGGAGAGATTAATAAGACTGGGAAAAGAGACAACTAAGGGGGGATATGATAGAGGTCTATAAAGTCATGACTGGTATGGAGAAAGTAAATAAGGAAGTGTTATTTACTCCTCATAACACAAGAACTAGGGATCTCCAAATGAAATTAATAGGCAGCAGGTTTAAAACAAACAAAAGGAAGTATTTTTCCACACTATGCACAGTCAACCTGTGGAACTCCTTGCCAGAGGATGTTGTGATGGCCAAGACTATAACAGGGTTCAAAAAATAACTAGATAAGTTCATGGAAGATCGATCTCCCAAAGGCTATTAGCCAGGATGGGCAGGGATGGTGTCCCTAGCCTCTCTTTGCCAGAAGCTGGGAATGCGTGACAGGGGATGGATCACTTGATGATTACCTGTTCTGTTCATTCCCTTTGGGGCACCTGGCATTGGTCACTGTCGGAAGACAGGATACTGGGCTAGATGGACCTTTGGTCTGGCTGTTCTTCTCTCCTTATTCTTGTATTATATGACGAGGTAACTAGGAACACATGATTAAATATTCTATATACGTGACAGGAGTCAGTTGACGTGAGTTCCATCAGCTCTGCTTACTGATTGATTGTGTTTAATTAATCAAACAGGCATATCAATTTTTTTACCTTGATGTCTCCTTCTGGCATGTCCAGCTCATATGTTGGATTATAATGATGATGGCAATCAGTGTACTACTATTCAAAAGCAGATACCTATGGCTGAACTGGAATGTGTAAGAACCATGACTGAAACTGCACCATGCATTGGCTCGTTCTCTGCTGTTAAGACACTTTGGGAAGTGAGAATTCAGAAAATAAATGAAGAACTACGGAAGGAAAAGGAATTCAGACAGAGGGCTGTAGGCAGGTATGTTCCTAAGCAGTTAGGAAGAAATGTGAAACTAAACACAGGAGATATGGTTGGTCTTTTCTGGAACATGCAAGATCCAATCCTGCAATTTTTGAGGTTTTAAAATTCTCATTGAAAGGAATCTGATTGTAGACTCAGGTCTACCGGAGAATTACGTTCAACTGAAGATAGAAATTAGTGCATCTGTTGATTCTACTGGCATATATATCAAACTACAATAGTGTCCACTGTCTTCATAGAGCTGCACTAGTGTTAAAGAAATTCTTCATGTTTTTATAGCACGAGTTGTTGACAAGTGCCCTCCATTTAGAAACAGTCTCCACTTAATATTATTTTGCTCTCTTAACTTTAGTTATTAGTCTATGATGACTTGCATGAACTTTACTTGAATTCAAGCGGACTTCATACATATGGATGTAAAGAAGTCAACTCTCCTTTGTCTGTGACCAGATTACTGTCTGTGGATGGATAATCTATGTTATAGCAGCTAGAGGCTGTGTAATTGAAAAGATTAAGGAAGTTTAGTGCTTCTCCCACCCATAAAAAAACTACAAGCTTCCCTTAAAATGAATGATCTTTGGGTCAGTCCCCTTACATTATTTTTTTCCCCTGTTGTTCTTGGTGAAACATTATAAAACTTGATGGAAGAAATTAGTTTATCTCTATAAAATAATTTACTTCATACAGATTTTAAAATATGATTTCACAGAATTGCAAAACATTTTACACTACCCAAAACATTAGAATGCCTGTAAATGCTCTAAGCCAATGAACTGCTACATTTTCAGCCCTCCCAAAGAGTATCTAGCATCCCATGAAGATAAATACTTGTCTGACCTCCATGAAGGCTTCTCGCCAAAAAGAGGCAATCAAAATAGGATAGTAAATGTTGCTCATATTAATAGCTGCACAACTAAAAAGAGTTCTTTGTTTTGTAGACTGACGCTTGTCTGGGAAGAAAGAGTCAGTTTAGCCAAGCTCAAAGAAAAAGTCATCACTGAAGATGGAAGGGTTATATTAAAGATAGAACAAGAAGAATGGAAGGTAATATTAATAGGAAATTGTTTGGGTTGCATGGTTAGTGATTACAGAGTTAAGCTATTTTACATCTTTAGCCCAGCTTATATTACTTTTATATTATATTATATTATATTACTTATCTTACTTTTCCTCTATTAAGTACCCACAATATGCTCAGCACAGTACACAGATGATCAGGGACAGAGAGTTGAATTATTGCTGTGAATGTAAATAAAACCTGATTGTATTGAAACTAAACTTGCTTATTCTAACAGAAGAATATTGAATGCTAAGTAATTTCACCACTAACCCACAGCCCAGAGTCTTCCAACATGAACAGGAAAACTTAATGGTATTTTATGTCTTGTGCATTTAATTCAAGAAGTATTAATTTTGCTAATGCCCCAGAACTACACAGATATATATTGTAATGTGAAAGTCACGTGTTGTAAACAAAATGAAAAGATTTCTTGGGGTTTTTTCTCTTCTCTTTCTAAGGGTGAAATTCATCCAATGGCATAGAGGCTCTCAGAACAGTGGGACCACTATGGTTCCAGTGCATGAAAGGTGGGCAGCTGCAGAGTATGCGGCAGGGTGGACCCTGCAGGTTGCAGTACTGGCTTTATGCTAGTTCCAGTGTCCACCATGAAGGAGAAGTTGAAGACAAGATGCCTGAGCCAATTTTCCTTTTAAGTCATTGGGAATCTTTCCATTGGCACTGATGGGAGTTGGATCAGGTACAGGCTGGTGAAGGTGTGACTTCAGTTTACACTGTAACAGCCATGGTGCCTGCTCCAGTCCAGGGAGGTGATATGTCTTACACAGCAGTTTGGGAAAGATTTAATTCCCTACAAACCACAGTCCCTCCATCCCACACAAATCCTGTATAACCCACTCAGAGCATTGAATTTCAAACTAAATTACTAAATCTATTCTATAATCATTTTATAGCAAGCAATTATTTAGAAATGTTGTACAATCTTGGAAGTTATAGGTATATAAAATATACCTTTTTAAATATAAAACATGTAAATACATTCTACAGTGCAGTTACCTAACAATGTCATTTTGTTTTGAACAGATGTTATAAAATCCACATGACAGACTCTAAACATCATTTAAGTTCAAACATTTTTGTTTGTTTTGGTTCTGGGATCTTGCATTGCTGTCTTAGCAGTGCAGGTGCCTAAGTTCTGGGTGCAAACAGAAGGGCTGGTTATTCTTGAGGTGTAATGGGAATTAATTTTTGCATGTTATATGGTCTACTGATCAGAAAAACAAAACTGTTTCCTTCCTCTCTAGCGTAACTCTAAATGTCCATTTTTCCAAAATCTTCCTATACTAACAATTAGTCTATTGTCATTCCATAAACTCAGTGGAATTTCCTTCTGATTTTATTTTTTATTATTTTTAGATGTTACCTTCTTGCTTACTGAAACTGAACCACCTCCAGGAATGGCAGCTTCACAGAATTAGTTTGGTGAAAATTCCTGAATTCATTGGAAGGTTTCAAAATCTCATTGTACTGGACCTATCCCGAAATGCCATTGAAAAGGTACCTAAAGAGATTGGTAAGTGGTATTTAAAAACAACAACAAAAACAAGCCATTCTGTGTTACTGGGGGTATGTCTACACTACGAAATTAGGTCGATTTTATACAGTCGATTGCGTATGTCTCCACTAAGCGCATTAAGTCGGCAGAGTGCGTCCTCACTACCGTGGCTAGGATCGACTTACAGAGCTATCCCACAGTTTCTGCAGTCTCTGCTGCCCATTGGAATTCTGGGTTAAGCTCCCAGTGCCTGATGGGGCAAATACATTGTTGCAGGTGGTTTTGGGTACGTCTTAAGTCGCCCCTCCCTCCGTGAAAGCAACGGTAGACAATCATTTTGTGCCTTTTTTCCTGGGTTACCCGTGCAGACGGCATACCACTGCAAGCATGGAGCACGCTCAGCTCACCGTCACCGCTGCTGTTGTGAGCATTGTAAACACATTGCGCATTATTCTGGAGTATATACAGAACCAGGCTAAGAGATGCTAGCAAGAGGAGGATTTTGATGAGGACATGGACACAGATGTTCCTGAAAGCATGGGCTGTGGCAATTGGGACCTCATGGTGGCAGTGGGGCTGGTTGATACAGTGGAACACCGATTCTGGGCCAGGCAAACAAGCGCAGACTGGTGGGACCACATAGTGTTGCAGGTATGGGATGATTCACAGTGGCTGTGAAACTTTTGCACGCATAAGGCCACTTTCCTGGAACTCTGTGAGTTGCTGTCCCCCACCCCGAAGTGCAGGAATACCAAGATGAGAGCTGCCCTGACAGTTGAGAAGCGAGTGGCGATAGCCATGTGGAAGCTTGCAACGCCAGACAGCTACCGGTCAGTCGGGAATCAATTTGGAGTGGGCAAGTCTACTGTGGGGGCTGCTGTGATTGCAGCCAATGCAATCATTGATGTTCTGTTATCAAGGGTAGTACCTCTGGGAAATGTGCAGGTCATACTGGATGGCTTTGCTGCAATGGGGTTCCCAAACTGTGGTGGGGCGATAGACAGAACGCATATCCCCATCTTGGCATTGGACCACCTTGCCAACCAGTATGTGAACCGCAAGGGGTACTTCTCAATGGTGCTGCAAGCACTGGTGGATCACAAGGGACATTTCACCGACATCAACGTGGGATGGCCAAGAAAGATGAATGACGCTCGCATATTTAGGAACTCCGGGCTGTTCAAGCAGCTGCAAGAAGGGACTTACTTCCCAGACCAGAAAATTACCATTGGGATGTTGAAATGCCAATAGTTATCCTTGGGGATCCAGCCTACCCCTTGCTCCCATGGCTCATGAAGCCTTACACAGGCAGCCTGGACAGTAGTAAGGAGCAGTTCAACTATAGGCTGAGCAAGTGCAGAATGGTGGAAGAATGTGCCTTTGGACGTTTAAAAGCTTGCTGGCGCTGTTTGCTGACTAGATCAGACCTCAACGCAACCAACATTCCTATTGTTATTGCTGCTTGCTGTGTGCTCCATAATATCTGTGAGAGTAAGGGGGAAGACATTTATGACAGGGTGGGAGGTTGAGGCAAATTGCCTGGTGTCCGATTTTGAGCAGCCAGACAGCAGGGCAATTAGAAGAGCATGGCAAGGCGCACTGTGCATCAGAGAGGCTTTGAAAACCAGTTTCATGACTGGCCAGGCTTCGGTGTGTCAGTTGTGTGTGTTTCTCCTTGATGCAAACCCACCCCCTTTGCTCATTTTAATTCCCTGTAAGCCAACCACCCTCCCCACTTCTAAATAAAGTAACTATTGTTTTGAAACCATGCATTCTTTCTTTATTAATTAAAACAAAAATGAGATAACGGACAAGGTAGCCCAGGTGGGGTGTGGGAGAAGGGAAGGACAAGGCCACATTGTTTATTGTAGCCACGCTAAAAATCAAACTGTTTGAATGACAGCCTTCTGTTGCTTGGGCCATCCTCTGGAGTGGAGTGGCTGGGTGCGCAGAGCCTCGCCCCCCCATGTTTTTGGGCATCTGGGTGAGGCGGCCATGGAACTTGGGGAGGACGGCATGCGGTTATGCAGCGGGGGTCTGTGCTCTTGTTGGCTTTCCTGCAGCTCCAACAGATGCTTCATCATCTCCGTTTGCTCCCCCAACAGACACTTCATCATGTCCAAAAAGAAAAGGAGTACTTGTGGCACCTTAGAGACTAACAAATTTATTTGCGCATAAGCTTTCGTGAGCTACAGCTCACTTCATCGGATGCACTGTAGCTCACGAAAGCTTATGCTCAAATAAGTCTGTTAGTCTCTAAGGTGCCACAAGTACTCCTTTTCTTTTTGCAAATACAGACTAACATGGCTGCTACTCTGAAACCTTTCATCATGTCCGTTTGCTCCCCCATTAGCCTCAGCATCGCGTCCTGCCTCCGCTCTTTGCGCTCACTTAATTCTTTCCTGGTCTCTGCCACTGAATGCCTCCATGTATTAAGCTGTGCCCTATCAGTACGGGAGGACTGCATGAGCTCGGAAAACATGTCATTGCGAGTGCGTTTTTTTCGCCTTCTAATCTGCGATAGCCTCTGGGACGGAGATGATAGGGGGAGCGTAGAAACATTTGCACCTGGGAAGAGATAAAAAGGGAGAGTAAAATTTAAGATGATACATTTCAGAGAACAAAAGGGAGACTCTTCCACAGTGAGTCAAGCAATTCACAGCAGACAGCACATGTGCTTTAGATACAAGGTCCCATTTGACCGTTTATAGTGCGCACCTGCCGGTAGGGTGACACATCACACACGGCTGGGCAACAGAATTCGGTTTCCAGTCAGCCATGGTAAGCCTTTTGGTACGCAGGGTTGGCTTCTTATGCCTTCATAACATGTGGGAATGTTTTCAAACTGCAGTGCCCTCCTTTCCCAGAGCAAGCAATGGATTGGGTTTCACATTTAAAAGGAGGGGTTGCGGTTTTCGGGTGGATGTGCAGCACACGCCTCACCCCACCCCACCATGTGTCTGTTCTCCAGGATGATCCCTTTTAGCCAAGCGCAAACAGCCCAGCATGAACAGGGTCCTTTTACTGTTCCCTTACAAAAATTCCCCTATTTCAACCAGGTGACCATGAATGATATCACTCTACTGAGGCTAACACAGAAAGATATAGACCGAATGTTGCTTGAATGCGACCAAAACCCAGGACCATTCGTTGCCATGCTTTGTGCTGCAGTGATTCCAGAATACTTGGTGTGGTAAAGTGTCATACCGTGGAGGAGGAAATAAGGCAGCCCTCCCCAGAAACCTTCTGCAAAGGCTTTCAGAGTACCTCCAGGAGATCATCCCAATTCTTCAGGGCAAATCAAACATTAAACACAATTGCTTTTAAACCCTGTACTGTAGTTACAAATGTTCACTCACCAGAGGTGCCTTCTCTGGCTTTGGGGTCGGGGATCCCGCTAGGGAGGGTATTGGCTCCAGGGTGATGAAAAGGTCCTGGCTGCTGGGGAGAACGGATTCACCGCTTGCCTGCTGTGCATTCTCCTCCTCCTCATCCCCCAAATCCTCCTCCCTGTTGTGTGAGACACCCCCCTTGGAGGTGTCAACAGACAGTGGTGGGGTAGTGGTAGGGTCCCCTCCTAGAATGCCATGCAGCTGATCACAGAAGCGGCATGTATGGGGCTCTGACCCGGAGCAACCGTTTGCCTCCTTTGTCTTTTGGTAGGCTTGCCTGAGCTCCTTAACTTTCAAGCAGCACTGCTGTGTGTCCCTGTTGTAGCCTCTGTCCAACATGCCCTGTGAGATTTTGGCAAATATATTTGCATTTCTTCTTTTTGATCGGAGTTTGGCCTGCACAGATGCTTCTCCCCATACAGCAATCAGATCCAGTGTCTCCCTTTTGGTCCATGCTGGAGCTCGTTTGCAATTCTGGGGGGACTGCATGGTCACCAGTGCTGCTGAGTTTGCCACACTGACCAAACAGGAAATGAAATTCAAAAGTTCCTGGGGCTTTTCCTGTGTACCTGGCTAGTGCATCAGAGTTCAAAGTGCTGTCCAGAGCAGTCACAATGGAGCACTCTGGGATAGCTCCCAGAGGCCAATTCCATCGATTTGCGTCCACATTACCCCAAATTCGACCCAGCAAGGTCTATTTTAGCGCTACTTCCCTCGTCAGGGAGGAGTACAAAAGTCCATTTTAAGAGCCCTTTAGGTCGATGGAATGGGGTTGGTTGTGTGGACGCAGTCATTCTTAAATCGACCTAATGCGGCTAAATTCGACCTAACCCCATAGTGTAGACCAGGCCTCAGTTGGAGCACTGCTTCTGGATTAAGCAGCTGTCACACCAAATCCCATAATTTTCATTAACTGCGTTTTTATTTCAAGTAGACCAAGAGCACTCACACTACGCTAATGAGCCAACACAATACAGTAAGGTTTAACCCCTGTACTTCACAGCTGAAAGGTTTAATTTATTCCTCAGACCCAATATTCAGGTGCATTCTCTTTGATTATTGCCTTTGCAGGCCAACTGCCTAACCTCCAAGAGCTGCTTCTCAGTTATAATAAAATTAAGTCTGTTCCGAAAGAGCTAAGTAACTGCATCAGCCTGGGAAGACTGGAACTGGCTGTGAACAGGGATATCTGTGACCTTCCACTTCAGGTTTGAGAAGAACCATTACTTTTATTTATAGGTATCTATTAAATGTTTTCACTAGCTAAAAAAATTATTCTCAGGAAAAAAATGTGAACTTCTGTTTTCTTCTAGACTTTAAAATGACATAGTACACTTCCACTGGAAAGTCTTGCACGAACTGTCCAACAGATGGGTTGTTTTCACTTTATTTTTAAAACATTGATTTTACAAATATTTAACAATATGCATAAACTTTGTTTATATGAGTAGTTCCATGGGAGCCAATGGGACTAACCACATGAGTAACTAAATTTTGGCAGGAACTGAGCCTAATTTTGCAAAGGCTTACAGGGGAGTATATAAATAATAGGCCAGCAGCTTAGCTGGTGTAAACTGGCATCAGGCCATTGATTTTAATTAAACTATGCTGTTTTACAGCAGCTGAGGATCTGGTCCACTGGCTCAAGTATGACCTTAGAGAAGTCACCTTTAAGGGTGAGAACATAGTTCAGGGTGGCCAAACTGTGGCTCGCGAATCATAGGTGGCTATTTTACAGTTAAAGTGTGGCTCGCGGATCCCCCATATCCTCTGCCTACCAGACTGGGGTTGGGGGGGAGCTTGGGGCTTCTGCCCTGCGGCAGGGAGGTTGGGCTAGGGGCTTCTGCCTCGTGGGGCATGCTTGCCAGCACTTGGAGCTTCAGCAGAAGCGGGTCTGAAGCCCTGAGCTCTGCCAGGCAGCTCCTGCGTGGCTGAAGCCCTGAGCCTCGGCAGGCGCATCCCATCTCTCGAACTTCTGAAGATTGTCATGTGGCTTGGAGGGTGAGTAAGTTTGGCCACCCTGGCATAGTTCATTCCCTCCCCATTCAATTACTGGTCTCTCTACAAAGACTGCTGCTTGTGATAGTGATTTGTGTGATACAGACAGCTGCATGTGCACAAGGAAGTGAATTAACTCCTTTCACAGATACAGAACAGCTGAGTGTAATAACTTTTGCTCTCTGCTTACCTGGGCTGAATCGTAACCGATGACATACATGTGAAAAGGGATCCATATCTCCGTATCAGTCCCATGGCTACAAAGTAACCAAATACTTCTGATATTTATTTGTTACAAAAATTATAGCACTGACAGGTATTAAAGTAACCTCAATTCCCACAGACTTTACTGGAGACTGAGGGTGCTCAGTGCCTTGCAGAATTAAGTCCAAACATTAAGTCTGTAAAACTGACAAATGGGAGCTTTAAAATAAATAAATATAGAATATTAACTGAATACCAGACATTACCAAATTTATCTGGCTGTTGTTTGACTAGCAATGTTAGCAATATTTTATAATAGGGTGACCAGACGTCCTGATTTTATAGGGACAGTCCTGATATTTGGGGCTTTGTCTTTTATAGGCTCCTATTACCTCCCACTCCCTGTCCCAATTTTTCACACTTGCTGTCCGGTCACCCTATTTTATGAAGTCAAGTGAATGTTTCCTGACAAAAAAAAAATTTTAAGACTCTAGACCAGATTCTTATTTATACTGAAGTCCCTTTACATCACTGGAGCAATAGTGTAAATGAGATTCTGGCCCTCTGTCTCATCTCATACAACTCAGAATCACTTGTCTGGCATGGATTCCAGAACATGTTGTATTTTCAGAATTTTTCTGTCTTTGTGGCCAAGATGGTTAAAGAGCAGCTCTGATAGAACACCACTTAATGCACATTTGTACAGACTGTGCAGTAAGGAATCATATTAATGAGTCTTCCCTTTTCTATTTAGCTCAGTGACCTAAAGAAGCTTTACCATGTAGATCTGAGTATGAACCAGTTTACTACCATCCCTTCAGCTCTCCTGAACATGCCAAGTCTAGAATGGTTAGACATGGGGAGCAACAAACTTCAGCAACTCCCTGATACCATTGACAGGTAAAAAAACATTCTTAGTTTTAATTCCATTGCACTGAAAATCTAGTTACCCAACTCTGTTCTAAAATATTAACAAGTATCAAAGTTGACTTTATAACAAAATTAAGCAAGCTACTTAACATTGTGCTGCTTATTCTAAAATGGCATCATCTACTTATACTGTTAAAATAACTGGAATATCTCAAAGCAGAATATTTCATTACGAGAACTAATTTTTTTTTTTGTTCAGAAGGAAAATTGCTTGTAACTGAGTTGATACTTAATAAGACATTAAATTCCTGTTGTCAAGTTAAATCTTGCTGTAGAAATTTTCAACTCTGAAACCTATCTTTTACCTGTGTTCCTAAGATTAATGTCCTTTTTAGACAATCAATGCATCCCTATGTTAAAATATAATTTAAAAAGTTGATTTTTCTTGAATATATATCTACATATGTTCTACATAATTGTTCTAGGTTTGCCATATTTGGTAATTTTGTGTCTGTGGGAGAAAAGGCTTTCAAATGTATCACACTGTATCATCAAAATTTCCACCAATCAGTGGTGTGGAGCTGGGGAGGGCAGCACATCCCTTCTACTATGCCGTAGGGTGACGCCATTGAACATGTGCATGAGCCAAGGATGCAGATGCCAATTTCTGCATCCCCTTCAAACTTAGTCATCCCACTAGTTAGCCCAGCTCTCTGTTAAACTGTACAAACTACATGTTCAACATAGGAACCGTTTTAAGAAGTGATATAAATAAAGTTCAGATGAAATCACTGAAATTATGATTCTGTAGATTTTATGAATCAAATGACACCTCCCTTACCTTTCTGTCATTAACTTGCCCACAGAATTACACATGCTCCAAGACTGTTAAGCGTTACTGCATTCTTTATATCAGATACATGACAGTTGAAGTGAATCAACTCCTTTAAATTAATAGTTAATCATCAAGTATTCCCTAATGCTGGATTAATTGTAGAAACCTCTACTTCTACAGAATGGAGAACCTACATACTTTATGGCTCCAACGGAATGAAATAACCCATTTACCAGACACCATCAGTAATATGAAAAATCTGAGTACGCTTGTCCTCAGCAACAACAAACTCCGGGATATTCCTGCTTGCATGCAACAAATGACAAATCTCAGGTAAAATATCAACAACACTGCAGGCACCTGAAGGCTGCCTTTAAAAATTCCCCTACATCATATGGTGCAGACTGCTGTATAACAAAGAGGAGATAGGGAGCCAGATCCTCAGCTGGTGTGAACTTGTATAGCTCCATTGAAATCAGTGGAACTACAGATTTATGCCAGGTGAGAATCTGGCCCAGAAAGTTTTGTGACAGTTTTGAGTTCCTTCATTTCACCAAATGGATTTATTGCAAATGTAAATATTTAGAGTCCCAAAGATTAAAGGAATCTTTAGGCTCTTCTTGATCTGTGAGGGTTGTGGATGCTGGCTTTCAGTGGAACAGTTGGGCATCACTATTTTAGCCTCTCTCATAACACAAGAACAAGGGACAAAAATTGAAAAGCAACAATTAGAAACTAATAAAAGGAGAACTTTTTATAAAACATACATTTCACCTGGGGAATTCACTGCCACAAGGTATCAGTGAGGTCAAGAACCTAAAATCCTTCAAAAAAGGATGTTAGGATATGAATGAGAATATCTGTTTATATTTGAGGATAAAAATGTGTGAGCTATAAATCTTAATGCTTCAAGATGCTAACTAGGAACTGATAGGGGAAAACTCATTTCGAATCCTCATGGGCAGATTGTTTTTTTATTCACTATGGCAGGGTTCTTGTTGCTTTCTCTTAAGTATTTGGTATTCACCATTCTCAGAGACAGGATACCAGACTAAGGCTATGTCTCCACTGAAAGCTGAGGGTGTAATTCCCAGCTTGCGTACACGTACCTGAGCAAGCGCTGCTTGAGCTACTACGATAAAAATAGCAGTGCAGCCAGGTAGCATGAGCGGGGGCTCGGGATAGCCAGTTGAGTTCATACCCACCTGGTCTGATGCAGTATGGCAAATCCTAGGTTTCAAGTTATCTGGGGATGCTACTATATCTAGGGATGCATAAACTCTGCAGCAGGTTTTCATGACCAAAAATAAAAATTCTCATGTGCAATAGATCTAATTTTAATATTTTGTTCTGGTTTCAGAGTGAACATTTGCTTCTGTATCCGGATGTCAAAATATTATGAAAATGTATAACGTTATCTTACTGTGCAGTACAAACATGTACTTAAATAAACACAGGGATAGTAAGAACACCAGAATTTGTTCACTGGAGATCCTAGATTTGCTTGAACTGGCCTTGGCACTGATCACAGGTACTAAGGCCTAAATTTTCAAGTGTGTGCACAAAATATTAAACATGATAGGGATTCCTTGTTAAACTGTACAAACTACAAGTTTGGTACAGAAACCATTTTAAGAAGTGATGTAAATAATGTTCAGATGAAGACTATTTCTAAATCAGTTAAGAAAAACACATAACACACTACCATCAAGTAGAGAAACTACTTGAAAGATAATGTCCTGAGAAATTGCCCTTAATTACATTTTCTTTTGCTGAAGCACTGTTCAGTGAAGCCTAATTTAGTTTTCAAACAGTTATTCTCTGTTGGGGGGGAAAGGACCTCCGAGAGTCATGTTTTCTGTTGAATTACCAGATTTGTCAACTTCAGAGACAACCCACTGCAGCTGCAGGTAACACTTCCCCCATGCAAGAATACTGAAGAGGAGGAGGAACGGGAACTGTTCGGTATTCAGTTCATGCATATGTATATTCAAGAGTCACTCAGCAGAGCAGGTATGAGATTTGTATTGCCTGTAACTAGAGTATGAATAATAAATATTAGAAAACATTAAAATGCAGTCAAGCAGAATTAGGGTGTATCTACACTGGAGCTGGAAGGTGTGAATTCCAGCTTGAGGAGACATACATGAGCTAACATGCTAAGAACAGAAATGTAGTTACCCCGAATATGATCCTGGTACATACTTAACTAACAAGCCTTTCCTGCCATGTGTTCCACTGTGGTGACACTTCTATTTTTAGCTCACTAGCTTAATCACAGCTAGAACAGATATGTCTCCTTGAACTGGAAGTTACACCTTCCAGCTCCACAGTACACATATGCTTAGAGAAAGAGGAGTGTGGCTCCCCACCTTTCTTTGCCTGGGGGGAGCTCAACTGCCCCTTCATTCTTGGATGTGCTGTGAAGACTCACGAGGTAGGAAACACTGAAGAGGGAGTAGCAGGAGAAACTGATGCTTTTGTCAGAGTTTCTGGAGTTCCCAGCATTTCCTGCCAATAGGTGGAAAAACACCAACATGTAATGAGGAAATACGAGGTGTTTCCAGGAAGATCTAGTCACCTAAGTGAAATAAAGTAGCTATTTCACCCCATTTCCTCATGGAAAAGTAGCCATACAACAAAGCACATCAACTAGCACTGTCTGCTGAGAGATAAGGACTGGACAATGAATTGCCCACAGAGGCTGTAAATGAAGGTTAGGATTGAGTTACATTAGCAGAGTATCATGAGCCAGTGGCCTTTGCTATATCCATTATGTGAACACTGAATTTCACTGATGCCAGGTATCAATATTTCATCTCATTAAGTTCACTCACATATTATGAAAGCTTAAAACAAACTGCTAAAATAATGAGGTTAACTCGAGAGATCATGTCAATTTCAGATTTTATTCCTCTCCATGTCAAAGCTTTATGCATGGGTAGGTGATTACTAAAATAATGAGGTGGCATTTGATTTCCAACTAAATGTTTTTCTTTAGACAATTCCACAAATAGTCAGAACTTGTGAAATAAAATTCTAGGCATAGAAAACAAGATAAAAACCCTCATGAAGTTCAAAATGGAGACAGGTTATTAAGCATATCCATTTCTTACATTTTAATTTATTATCTTTCAGAAAACCTGGACAACTGTATACCCGTTGCTTCTGCCACCATTAATGATAATGAATAAAAAATTACACAACCTGCCAAACTGAACTTTTGTACTTGGAGGAAAATATAAATTCTACTTCTTCTGAACAGAGAAAACTACAGCAATATCGCAGTGTGCTGAGACAAAAATGCCTTATGACTTTCACACTGCTAGGAGTCACCTGGCATCTTCTTGTGATTCCAAAAGAAATTTAAGTTCAATGCTATTGTAGGTACAGAAAGTCTACAAAATTTTTTGTACAAGTACTGAAATCTGTGAATAAGGTTTTAAAAAAATCCAGAGAAGTTTTGTAGAGTTCTGTGTCCTGCCCATTCCAAATCTGTCTCCCATTATGCAGTTGGCTGAGGTACTGAAGATTGACTTGGTACAGCTGTCAAGAGTACATTCTCCAAGGAAACAGTAGAATCTGTATAGTATTGTAATGCAGCATTGTATCCTCTCTGTTGTAAATATTTGATCCGTCCCTGGTCAATCAAGAGTTTACAAAGACGACCTATCTGCTTTCGTTCTTCAACAGTAAGTAGCCTAGCTCCAAAAAGAAAAACCATGAATTAGTCAGCACAAATGGTTCAAGATCAGAAAAGCTGTAAAAACTGTAACTGATGCACTTCAATGCAGATAAAGTGTGACTGTTTTGGAATAAGATTTTGAAGACTATTATGTCACTTAAATTTGCATGTACTACAGATGGATATGTTTCTGTAAAATGAGCCATTCTGACATTCTAAAATGCTTAATCTTTCAGCTATAAATGACTGTCTAATCCATTATTTCTGCCTTCCCCAAGATGTCTACATGCTACAAATAAAAAATCACCTACCCTTGCAGACTATCAGAACTGCACTCAATTCTGTTGTTTACTTGGTCATGTTCTTCTGTATCACTGCTTTGGTCTTTGCTCTTTGCATCAATGGTAGAGGCTTCAGTGATGGTTTCTTGCATGCCACAAGTGGCCCAGCTAGTCATTCTCTGAAAATAATTAAATTCCACTGGCCCAAGTCCCACTGTTCTAAAGAACTCTTGGCCTACATAATGCTTCCACTGACACCTGTGGTGGCAACACAGTGCAATAACAATTCCAGCTACAGGATTCCAGTTTTCTGAAACATTCTTTCCACTCCTTTCATCAGCAGAATTGTTAAAAGCTAGGTCTGTTTTATCACTCTTGAAACGTTTAGGTGAAGGGTCTTCATTTCTTTCATCATATTGGGTTGCGTAACTTTCAACCAAACATCTCAGAGCAAGATCTGTGAACAAACAACTATGTTTTAAAAACACTCTTGAACAGTATGCTGCACTTATACACAAAGATAGGAAAGGAACTTTCCTCAAAAATAAGGGGAGGATAAAAGCACTTTATAAAGTAATTCCAACAGCAACAAGTTGATAAAGTTTATTTAAATATTGTCACGTACTTTAAAATGAAATGAATTTATATATTTCAAGTTCAGTTTACCAAGTATTAACGTATTTACAAAATCACAATAAACCCACTGTGACACTCTGTACCTCAAATAGCAACCTGGAGCCCCCATATTCACCACTGTGATACAATTATGACAAATTTTTTGTACAATGCATGCCTTGTGAAGTATCATTTTAAAAGTCTTGATCTGTTACACGAACATCCTGTTTGGATTGTATGTACTATCATTTTATGTGAAGTTATAAAGTATTGCTATATGTGCTAATGAAATATGTTGTGAAGTTTGTAGATGCCTACAGCTGGCCTTTCAGTATGGACAAAGGAGCAACAATCACTGGCCAGACAGGCGTTAACAGCTCATCAAGAAAAATCCAATATCCCAGAGGCTTCTCAGAGAAGGCACATATGCAATGGAGACTGCCTGACCCCCCACATCAGCAAGGATCTTTCGAGCAGCTGGAAGAAGGTACAAAAAGAGACAGTGACATCAACACTTGGCCTCTTCGCCCCCATCAAATCTCAATCATCTGGAAGACAAAGACTTTGAACTAGGGAGATTGGTCCCAGGCTGGAAGGGAGTCCAGTCTGTGAATTGAGGAACTGTAAGCTGCCTGAAACATATACTGGGGTGAGAAACTGCTTGATTCAAATCTCACTTAGTTTGCTGAAGTTAGAATTTAGCCTGTGTTTCTATTTTTATTTCTTAGGTAACCAACTTTGATCTCTATGCCTATTTATAGTCACTTGAAATCTATCTTTCTGTAGTTAATAAATCTATTTTATATTTTACCTAAAACAGTGCGTTTTTGGTTGAAGGGCTTGGGGAATTTTAGCGCAGCTTAACAAGGGCCGTTGCCTGTCCACTACCCTTTTGTCGGAGTGGGGAACTTATTAATTAGCTTTCGCTGTCCAGGGGAATCTTGAGCAATGTAACATAGGACATTGCTGGGGTCACTGACTGGTGTCTCTCTCTGTATGATTCATGAGTGGCTCAGAGAGCATAATACAGCTGGGTGTGGGGCTCCAGATACTGATGGTTGAGAGATCACAGTTACTGCAGGGGTGTTGCTGCTTGTCACTGACATAGCTTTGTGAGAGACAACCCAGGCTAGAGAGTTAAGGTGACGAAGTGGTCCCATGGTTCCAGGTTGTACCTTAGGGATCCTGTCACAATCATCTGACCTGCTAGTGATCAATACTCTTGAGAATACTTGTTCCACAGGTCATTGGGAAAACTTCAGCTCCCTGGCCTTTTTATTACAAGAGGACGTTTATGTAGCAGTTTGACGGAGAATTAAAGCACACAATCCATTTACTTAAGAATTGTAAATACCATTACAAAGATATCATGGTTAGCAGTGTCCCAACAGAATGTATATAATATATACACACAGTATGTCATACCTGAAACACCTTTTCCCACATACCTGGGATGTAATGCTGAAAAAAAATTAATTGGTTGAAAACATCTTGGACAAGTTGAAAATGATCTCACTATATTATAGTATTCAAGTTGTCCACGACATTTTTAATCAAGTTAAGTTTTTCCAACATTGTTGTCCAAACTTAGGACAGTGAGAAGAAAAGTACTATGAAAAACATGCTTCTGTCAGTTTAAGAACACAATTACATACAACATTCATTCTTCATTTTGCTGTGCACAACAATTAATGTTTATTTCCATCTGGATTAACCCCTTTGCTGCTTGCCATCATCCAAGTAGTGTTCCTCTGAAATCAATGGATATTTAGCACACAGTAGGCAGCAGTTAAAGAATTAGACGGAAAGAAGCATTGTATTATTCAAGAGGATTAGAATCAGCATTCCACTTTGTAGCTGCACTTGACAGCAATACATTTGTATAGTTCATACCTGTTGCAGCACCACATAAATGCTTTCCAATTCCTACCACAGGAAGCTTTTCTTTTTTAAGAATAGGTACTTTATCTGAAAGAAACAGAACCTGGATTACCGGAGCTGGACACCATCTTGCTGGGTTATGTCATTCCAGCACAAGTAACTGAAACAATAGGTCAGAAAACTCAAGTAAAATTCCTCCCTCAACACCTTTATTATAAAAAAAAACTTCAACTGTCTGCATCTCCAAAGGGTAGCTAGTGTTGTATCACACAAAAAGATAAGATGGAAACAAAATACAGTCCAATTTTCATTAACTGAAAGGAATAGCTATATAGTATGTTTAAATAGCATATTTAATTTTTTCTTCCTTATTTTTAAACAACTTCAAATTGTACAAAGGGAATAAGTTTAACTTAAAAAGGGACTTTTTAAAATCATTCATTGTTAGCACCTTGGAAATAAAACTATTTTCCTTTCTGACATGTTCCCTTCTAGTCTACACACATTATATTATGTTCCTAGTACAGCAAAAGTCAATGCTTCTCTTTGTACACCAGTACAAAAGCAGAAAAGTACAAAACTCTGAAAATAGTTCTTGCTTACTGTGGGGAGTTCAAGCTATTTGTGGTATGTCTCCTCAATAAATAAATGAATCAATCCAATCAGTCAAGACTTTATTTAGATGTAAGATAATTTCCTAATAGACAGCAATTCAAAATCTGTCAAATACTAAAAAAAACCCCGCAATACTCTGGAAGATACCATTCATACATTGCAGGCCAACTTGATCCATATATTTAATAGTAGTAATAATCTATATCTATAGAGCCTTCCAGCTATAGATCTCAATGCAGTTTACCAACATCAATTGATTTAGACCAGGGATCGGTAACCTTTGGCATGCAGCCTGCCAGGGTAAGCCCCTTGGCGGGCCAGGACAGTTTGTTTAGCTGCAGCGTCTGCAGGTTCGGCCGATCACAGCTCCCACTGGCCGTGGTTCGCCGCTCCAGGCCAATGGGGGCTGTGGGAAGCGGCAGACAGCATATCCTCGGCCTGCGCCACTTCCCGCAGCCCCCATTGGCCTGGAGCTGCCAACCGCGGCCAGTGGGAGCTGCCAACCTGCGGATGCGGCAGGTAAACAAATCATCCCAGCCCTCCAGGGGGCTTAGCCTGGCGGGCTGCATGCCAAAGGTTGCCAGTCCCTGATTTAGACTCACAATATACCTCACAAACGGGGAACTGAGACAGAAATTAAAACCATGACCTGTTCCCATTAAAAACTTTGGGAGCAGGACTGGGCACCAAGCGACTTGCCTAAAATCACAGTGACAGCCTGTGGCAGAGTTGGTAATAAATTCCAGGTTTTTGTATTCTTAGTCCTGTGCTTTAATAAGTCCATCTGTCCTACCCTTGGTTGATTAATATTCTCATGTAACTTTCTAATGTTAATTTACAGTAAACCAAATGAATGTACAGTTTAATAAGAGAAGACAAATACAAGATTAATATTAATTACCTTTTTAACATGCTACAATGTACTATGTTCCTTCAGTATGCACACCACATTAGCAAACATTCTTGCTCGTTATTTATAAAATGTTACTCTCTGTATTCTTTTGTCCTTCTACATATGCCATTCATAATTGAAGTTTCAACCATCTGTATGGCTCAAACATACATTATCTAGTCATGAAAGATATACCTTTAAGGAATTAAGTGACTTTGTGGTACCAAAACAAGTACAATATATACTACAACTGTGGTATACCAGATGGGAACAGAGTCACCCGTAGCCCAGAGAATGGGTCCAGTTAATAACAACATAAGGAAAGGCATGGAGATACATATATATTTTGCATGAAATACAGGATCTAAATCATGCTGGCAATACATTAGATTACATTGGTTAAGCATGTGGTAATCACTTTTATCCATTTAACCAATGAAAGTTCTGTTCATCACCATAAACCACCCACTAAACTTAACACAACTTCTTTTGAGTGTGGTATTGCAGAATCCCCACGTGTTCATCGTTAATAAGGACATCTGAGACTTGCCTCACTCAGTAATGATACTTGTATCAAAATACAGCACAGCTAAAATACACAAGTAAAAGCATCTAACCCTGAAACTGTTAAGGCTTCCTTTTATTTGGTGATTCTGACCCAAAATAAAGTCTTATAAATTCAAGATAACTTGTACACATATTGTTAGAAATTATATAATACCCATCTAGTAACTGAAAAACAAAAGTACAACATAAAAATGACCAAAACACCGAGAAAAGTCTTCTAAACATTAATGTAATTAACCTATACTTAGTGTAAAATTTTCCTGCACTCTGGTACTACACAATCAAGTTTTTAAGCAACCATCTTAGTATTGCTGAAAGTTATACAAGCCAAGTAGCAACTTACTTAAACATAAGTTCTGGATATCAACTTGAAGCCTTTCAAATATGTAGTCTCTTTTTCTGTGTTTACCATCTACCTGTGCAAATAGGATATCACATTATTAAGACGTGTTCGGCACCTAACTAATAAATAATTAAAAGAATGTGCTAAGGTTATTAATTTTTTTAAAACAAAACAAGCCCCTTTCAAATGAACGCTAACATTTTCAGCATCAGCTAGCAGGCATCTTGCACCCAAACTGTGTTCCTGGTATGACTTAAAACTACAATAAGGACCAATTAAATTTTTCAAGGCCCTTAACTGACAAATATATACATTTTCACCTTTCTTTTAAAAGGTAACCAGACTTTCTGAGAAAAAGCCACATTTACCAACAATTCCAAAAATGAGACTTGGCCAACTCCACAATGGACTGTCTTACCTTGAATCGTGTAGTTGCCCTTTCAACAAGCAGAAAGTGAACATCTGTAGCATCTTGTAAGGCAATATCAACCCAGTGAGACAGCTTTCCTCGTCCAGCTCCAAACTCAATAAAACATCTTCCTGGCCCAAGCAATTGTAACTTTTCCATGTTACCTAAAATGGAAGCCTACAAACGTCAAAAGATTATTTATGAACCAAGCCAAATATACATTCTGTCTGATGACTTCTGTGGGAAAAATGCTAACTTAACACACAATCAACAGTTTCTCCCATAGCTCTTATTGATTAAATAACCATGCTGCAGAATGTCAACATCTCTTTCATGAATGCAGAGGTAAAGATGTTGTGGATCCAGAGTGCAGAGGAAATAAGGGCTTCCCTGCCTCCATGGCATCATCTTATCCTTTTTCTAACACCCACAGAATCTTATCCACTGGGTTTTGGGGGTAGAGTTAGGGACCAGGCATACACTGGGGTATTGTTCTCAGCTAATCCTTGGAAAAGTCACATGGATGTTCCACTGGACTTTTGTGAAGCATCACTCCTACAGAGCTTTCTCTGTAGCTACTGCAGTTGTATACATAGAGTTGTGCTGAAAGGCGCCAACATGGCAGTGCTTAGGGCATTAGCCTAGCACTTGGGAGACCTAGGTTCAAGTCTCTGCTCTGCCAGTAGACAAGTCACTTAGCCTCTCTGCACCTCAGTTCTCCATCAGCAAAAGGGAGATAATAGTACTTCCCTACCTCACAGGACTGTTATGAGGATAAATTCATTAAAAAGACTGTGAAGCACATTGAGATCAGGTGATGGAAGCACTATATAAAAGAGATAGGAATTACTATTATTCCCATGGACCCTTTTGCCCTTATCATTCTCTGGCTTCCTTTCCCAAGAATTCCAAGGAGTTGCTGTGTTGGAAGTCCTCACCCCCCACTCACTCTGTATCCATAAAAATCTCTCCTACTCAGGAGCACAATTCCCTAAAAATATCATAAGGCAAATCTCAGAGTTTTCTAACCTCTCTCATACATTTTCCATGAGAGGGGATCATCTAGTCTCATGAATGAGGAGAAGACAAGCTTGTTAGGTATTTCAGAATAAAAATAAACTTCTCTTACTAACACTTACAATTTCAAAGCAGTTATGGACAATGTAGGGGTTGACACAGTCCAGTTAACTAGGATTTTTGGATAAAGGCAATTGAATCCATAGTGTCCACCATGTAGCCCTAAATTAGTTAATAGCAATTCTGTTTATCTGAATGCCAGTTTATCTGAAACTTTCTAATACCTCCCTCCCTCCCCAGGCCATTTGCATAAACAGGAGTGTACTATTGATAGACTAATACTTAAACTGGTAGCATGGGTACAATCTGGAACTGTGACAAGTTTCCTTTACGTGAAATAACTGGTAGTATGGATTAGCTGGAATCCATAAGAAGAAAACTACAGTAAAAACCCTAACCGATAGCTATTAGTAAGGCAATGGCCATACCTGTTGTTTCAAGTGCTTTAAAGCAGACTCTCCATTCTTTGGGTCGTTTAAAGCTTCTTGTACGGCCTGATGGGACAGCTTTTGATCCTTAAGTATTGGCTTTATACCTGCATCAAATGGAGAAGTACTTTTCATAGATTCAATTAAAAAGGCCACCTCACAACAATCTGGCTCCCACCTGCATACTGAAGTGACTGCATACAGTACTTAGTATGCAAAATATTTGACTCTGAAGACTCTTTACAGAATTAGCATGCTGACCATTTGAAACAATAAAAGTGAAAGGGACACTATCAAATAGTTCAAGTCCACAAGTTGACATCTCAAAATTGTGCTAATTTTATAGGTAAGTCCTTCAAACTCTAAAAATATATTTTTGTTTTTAATCCAACACGTGAAAATTTCCCTATCTTCTGCCATCAACAAAATAATCTACAACAGGGGTTCTCAACAATTTTCTTTCGGAGGCCCCCCAACATGTTATAAAAACTCAACGGCCCAGCTATGCCTCAACAACTTTTTTCTGCATATAAAAGCCAGAGCCGGCATCAGGGGGTAGCAAGCAAGGCTATTGCCCAGGGCCCCACACCAAAGGGGGCCCCCAAAAACTGAGTTGCTCAAGCTTCGACTTCAGTCCCAGGTGGCAGGGTTCAGGACCCTCAACTTCAGCCCCACATGGTGGGGCTTCAGCTTTCTGCCCTGGGTCCCAGTGAGTCTAACACTGGCCCTGCTTGGTGGACACCCTGAAACCTGTTCATGGCCCCCCGAGGGGGCCCCTGACCCTGGTTGAGAACCACTGATCTATAACACAAGCGTCATTGCTCTCTTAATGGTTTAGAAATACCAGTTTACTAATAAATGCTTTTCCCAGAGATGTGCTGTCATCACCTAATGATAGTGCACAAAGAAGAATGTAAAACAAAAGTCATTAATTTCATTAAAAACAAAATTAACTTTTATTCAAAAGAACAAACAAGATTGAGATGGGGAAAAAATACTAGCTAACAGTGTCATGTAGGCAGTTCTTTAACCATTACAAGATTTCAATTTCAGATCACATCAAGTGACAAAAATAAGTACTCCTATTAATCTCTTTTCTTTTTTTAATCCTGGAAGCTATTTAACACTAAAATAGCCATGAGGTATTTGATCAACTCTGCAGAAAGCAATTTAAAATATTTCAATATTAAGCAGACTCACCATTACTTGCTTTTTTCAGCTTTCTAATTAAGTCCTCTAACTCTTCTCTAGACAGGGAAGAAATTGGCAACTGCTGGAAAAAAAAAAATACAAAAAACAAAATGGTTCTCCTCGAATTTTATCTATTTGTTCCTTAAAATAAAAGAGAAATGGACTCACCTGTTCATCAAGTATTTCTGTTGCGTCTTTTAATCCTGCATTAATATCTTGAACAAAGTAGGCCTTAATAATGAAAAAAAAAAGCATGAAAACCAAGGAGACTCTAATACAGACTGAACAGCATGTAAAGCAAAAGAATGCTTCACAGTGTGTTTACAGTCATTCACCTAGCAAAAATCAAATAATTACAACTGAAGAAAGTAGTTCTGAGAAAAGATTCTCTCTCTCACTGTTTCAGGACCCAACTCTGCAAACACTCTCCAATGGGTGTACTGCTTACTAGGGTGATTAGTCGGATAGATTTCAATGAGACAAAGCACTCTAGCAAGCAGTACAGTAGTAATGCTTCTGCAAGGCTGAGTCCTGTCTCGTACTAGCACTTTGCATCTTATTTGTACTATAAGGATCGATAATCAAAGGAATTTCTCTTTCAAGCAGTTGTTCTTTAAGCTTCCTGATCATTGACATTTCATATATACAGGCATATTTTAAGCTTTATATAGTCAAACAGATATGTTGGCAGCACAATATTCATCGGGAAGAAGTACACTGGCATCTGGATCACTGAATAGATATATCTGAATCCAGTTCTCAAATATGGGCAAAAGCCACTTAACGTCACGTAGCTATACAAGGAAATCAAGCCAGGCTTTTAAAACATGGTAGACTCTTTTGTTAAAAAAAAACAAGTGGCCTTCTTAGCACATACCAGAAAGGAAGACATTTAATTTCATGATCAAGCATGGGACGCCTACCTCAGTCAACAATATTATTCAGGGATGATAAATATAAGAGTAGAGCTGACTTAATATTTTTGGTTGTTGTATGCGCATCAAGTTCAACTAACATAATCTTACATCAACCCCAATACTCAACAGAATATACAAGATCCATTCACAGCAGAAGTCATAAATCATTAATTCTAGGGGCCTGGTGGGGCAATACTCCCCAAGAACATTTTTGGGGAAAGTTAGTTCAATGTGAGTGCCTGGACAGCACTTCCATTCCTGGCCAAAAAAATTATCTTAAAGTAAGATCACAAATTTACATACAGCACTGGAAGCATGCATAAAGCATCAGGCATCGATTCATTTAATCCAGTACTTAGATAGCTTCAGTTTCTCCCTATTATTAGGCTCTATATAAGGACTACTACTCTCTGAGTTGAGTCAATGATAAATTCTTTCTACCACTGGTCCCATGTCTCCTTGGGCTTTGGTGTCTCCCCTCTCTCTTACCCACACAGTGCATAAGTCTGTGATGCCAAGAGTTGAGCTTTTGGAGGAGTCTCCTGAGCACTGCCATACAGGAACAGACTCCCCATGCACCAAGTCTTAACACCATTTGTTCCTGTCGTCCCTCTGTCTGTACAGAGTGTCAAAGGAGACAAATTTCAGCGGTGTTGCAACCATACAGCCAGAGCAACACTCCAGGCTGCTCCAGTGGCAGCCATACTGATCTAGTATGGGACGACTGCTTAAAAAGGGCATGGCCCCCTGGCTCTGCAGCCTATGGAACTTTGAGCAAATGCAAAAACCTTGGATGTTTGACCCTCCTCCACTCCAATCTGTGCCACTGCTTAGTTTATACTGCTCTAATATACAGTTATATGGCTTTCTGGAGAAACAGCATTTAATTTACATCACACTTACAGGCTTCGGCTTCTCTCTTGAATTACACTTTTTTAAATGCTTTTGTAATTGATCTTCATATACTGTGCTAAAATCAGAGAAAGAGAAATAAGCAACGACAGTCACAATTTTAACAATGAATACACAAATGTATTTAAAACACACTTACTGTTTTGGGTCAAGTGGGCATGGAATTCTTTTCCTGTCATTTTCTTCCTAGTGGGAAAGAAAATGTTTATTTCGTTAGCACAATATTATGGTGCAGTTAATGTCCTAATTTTAAAAAATTTGTCTAGAAACGTGTCTGTGGGTCACAAAAATAAAAATCTTTGCTAGCCTTGATTTATTGGAATGAGATCAAATGGAGAAATGCATGGTTTATCCAACTGAAACACACTGTGATTTAATTGGGGGGTGGATGGAGGAATGTTGTGCAAGTGAAGGCCTTAATACATCACCAAGCCCAGAGAAGCAGTGTGCCCCTGATCCCTTGTGACAGGCCGTAATTATTCTACCTACACCTTCTGGGGTTCTAGCTCGATGTCAGGCTCTGCAGAGGCCAGCAGTGATTTCTCAATAAGGTTTTCAAGAAGGGGACGTCGCCTGAGGATCCTGAAGCGATGATTAACTAACAGCATAAGAGATTTAGCAAATAATTCAAAGCACAGAAAAGTAGGCAGAAGAGAAGGGGGACAACACCCCTCTCCTCCCCCGGCTGGGAAGCTATTGAGGAGCTGGCTTAGAGGCTGACACCCCCACTGCCAACCATCACTGCACGCACGCTCGGACTGCAGCAGCAGCCCGGGGTCCGGCGGAGCAGCGCGGCTTGCACTGGCTTTGCCGTCGCCAGGCCTAGCAGGGCACAGAGCGGTCAGCTCCAAGGGCCGGGCTGGGCACGGTCCTCACCAACCTGCGGGGAAGCCCGGCGAGCATGGCCTGTCTCTATGGGGCGCGCTTTGGGGATACGTGCCAGCCCCTCCCCCAAGCGAGTCCATGGGGGCTATAAAAGAGCCCGCGGGAGGAGGACTCCCCACCCCTTCCCAAAGCCGAGGGGCCCAACCACCCCCTTCCCCGTGACCGGGTCCGCCTGCCTGGCAGGCAGTGCCCGGGGGCAACGGCAGCGGCGCCCCGGTACCTCCTGGTCTCCGTGTTCCCCGCAGAAGCGTCTCCCCTGAGCCGGGATCATCTTGCAGAACCGCTTCTTCCGCTCCACGAAATAGCCGCACCGTCCGGACACAGGAGTCCGCAGCCCCCAGGCCGCACCCGGCTCAGCTGCCCGCCTCTGCCCGCTCCCGACCGCAGCCGGCTCGGCCGCCATCTTGCTGCCCCGCCCCCCGCGGCAGCCGAGCGCCAAAGTCAAAGCGCAAGATGGCGGCGGAGAGTCTGTTCGGCCGGTTGGTGCCGGTGCAGGTGAAGTGCCAGGGCTGCGAGGACAGGTGAGAGCCGGCCCGGGGGAGCGCGGCCTTCTGTACTGGGCTGGGGCTCGGCCCTGCGGGACCCTGGAGCAGCCCCCTGCAGCCAGCCGCCTTGGGCTGGGGTGAGAGGCCGGCGGGGCTGAGCGTTCAGCCCATCTCTGTAACATGGGCGGCCTCTGGCCTTGAGGCTGCTGCCCTCCCCCCCCCCCGGCCTCTAGGGACCCGTCAAGGGGCGCAGAGCAGCTGAGGGTACCCTGGTTGGGCTCCGCAAACAGCGCCCGCCGCTAGGGGCAGGGAGAGCCCTGCAGCGTTTCTCTGCAGCCCGGGCACTGTCGCACAGTCCCAGGGAAATCCTGGCTCTCTGCGGGTTTATCCATGGCCTGCAGCAGGGCCAGGAGCTCATCACCACCCAGGGGCTCAGTGCGCGGGGAGTTTCCGGGATTGCCATGGATTCTCTCGGACATACATAAACAGCGCAGCCTGGGCAATCCCGTCTGATCGCTGTCGGACCGCGCACTGCTGCTGCATTGGCATTTCCAGGATGTCCCAGTGTGTGCTGCTGAGTGCTTGGCTTGCAGACGTTTAAGGCGTTTACAATCGGAAGCCCAGAGCAGATCTGCTGTAAACTGTTCTTCTTAACTCTAGATCTGTGGTTTTCAACCCTTTCTCATTTGCAGACTCCTAAAAAATTTCAAATGGAGGTGCTGACCTCTTTGGAAATCTTAGACATAGTTTGCAGACCCCCCAGGGGTCCATGGATCACAGGTTGAAAACCACTGTTGTAGACAGATCCTCTGCAAGCTCATCCTCAACCCAACCCCACACCCCCAGATGGAGATCACATATTCTCTCGAGAACCATATTCTCTCGAGAATCATCCCCTTGTACTTTTGGAATGATCACCATTCCACTCAAACCGGAACAACTACTTAAAGCTCCTAGCTGAAGTGTTGTGATAAGATAGTATTAGCTGTTTTTCTCAAAAAGAACAAGGAGTACTTGTGGCACCTTAGAGACAAACAAATTTATTTGGGCATAAGCTTTTGTGGGCTAAACCCACTTCATCCGATGCATGCTGTGGAAACGACAGTACTTTTCACTGCATGCATCTAATGAAGTGGGTTTAGCCCATGAAAGCTTATGCCCAAATAAATGTTAGTCTTTAAGGTGCCACAAGTACTCCTCATTCTTTTTGCTGATACAGACTAACACGGCTACCACTCTGAAACCTGTTTTTCTCAGTTTCCATGCACAGTGGTACCTGGGGAATGAGGAGGTGATGAAGGAATTTATTCTCCCCAGAGCTTTTCCATCCTAAAATCCAGGAACCTCTTTCTCAGGCCTCCCCAACCAGAGGTCTCTGAATGCACTGGTTGGGAACCAAATCCATTAACTAGCACTTGCCTTGTAGGATGTAGTAAGTGAGTTCCCAAATAATGGGTTTGGCTGATGGTGTTTGGAAAAGTCAGGCTAAAGCTTCAACCTTAAGGAAATGCTGTCAATTTGAAATATAGTCAATTTCAGAAACTTAGGCCCAGTCTAAAGAATATATATTTTTGTATGTAATTTCCTAAGTTAAAAACAACAACTTGAAAGCAGAAATTTCATGACATGGAATCACATTTACACCCAATATGGTTCATCAGCAGGGTTAGAAACTATAGATTCACATTACAGTCTTGTTTCACTTTGTCTAATGTAACTTGTAGAAGTAGTAGGTTGTTATACTCCATGTGGAACAGCCATGAGAGGGTGAATGATAGACACTTTGCCTGTGGGTTTCATAGATATTTGCTAACAGCAGAAGAATGCTGAGACTCAGGAATCTTGAGTTCCATCCAGGTTCTAGAGAAGAGTATACTCTAGTGGTCATAGACCAGAGGTGGGCAAACTACGGCCCGTGGGCCACATCCAGCCCACGGGACCCTCCTGCCTGGCCCCTGAGCTCCTGGCCCGGGAGGCTGGCCCCTGGCTCCTCCCCCTTTGTGGCCCTTCCCCCGCAGCCTCAGTGCGCCACCGGCGCAATGCTCTGGGCAGCGCAGTTGCAGAGCTGCGACCTGACCTGGTGCTCTGGGTGGCACGGCTGTAGTGTTGCCAGCCATCGGTGCTCCAGGCAGTGCGGTAAGGGGGCAGGGAGTGGGGGGGTTGGATAGAGGGCAGGGGAATTGGGGGTGATAGTAAGGGGGCTGGGGGTGTGGATGGGGTCAGGGCGGTCAGAGGGCGAGGAACAGGGGGGTTGGATGGGGCAGGGATCCCGGGGGGGGGCAGTCAGGAAGGAGAAGGGGGGTTGGATGGGGCGGCAGGGGGCAGTCAGGGGTGGGGGGTCTGGGGGTGGTCAGGGGACAGGGAGCAGGGGGTGGTGGATGGGGTAGGAGTCCCGTGGGGCCATCAGGAGACGGGGGAGGGGGTTGGATGGGGCAGGAGTCCGGGGGGAGCCATCAGGAGGCAAGAGGCAGGGGGTCGGATAGGAGGCGGGGGCTGGGCCATGCCTGGCTGTTTGGGGAGACACAGTCTCCCCTAACCGGCCCTCCATACAATTTTGGAAACCCGATGTGGCCCTCAGGCCAAAAAGTTTGCTGCCCCTTCATAGACCCTTCTGCCTGTGTCCCTCCCCTCCAACCTGTCTCTGTCCCAGGGTTTTCTTCCTGGCCCATCCTCACTACTGTAGCTCCTTGGCTTTCCCTCCTCCAGCTCCTAGCCAGTCTTAGTCTTTCCCCTATCCTGACTCCCAGTCTCCCTGCCTGGAGTCCTCATGCCAGTCTCCTTGTCCCAAACTCACATTCCCCCAAGTACCTCCTCTAATCTCAGTTCCCCTCTCCTCACACATTCCCAGCTCCTAGGGTTGCCAGGTGTCCGGTTTCTGACCAAAACTCCCAGTTGAAAAGGAACCCTGGCAGCTCTCGTCAGCACCGCTGACCGGGATGTTAAAAGTCCAGTTGGCTGCGCAGTGGGCTAAGGCAAGCTTTCTGTGTGCTCTGGCTCTGTGCGGTTCCTGGAAACGGCCAGCATATCCGGCTCCTAGACGCAGGGGTGGCCACTGCGGCTCCATGCACTGCCCCTGCCCTGAATGCTGGCTCTGCAGCTCCCATTGGCCGGGAACTGTGGCCAATGGGAGCAGTGGGAGCTGTGCCTTGGGGCGGGTGGAGCGCGCACAATCGCCTGGCCGTGCCTCTACCTGGGAGACGGATATGCGGGCCAATTCTGGGAGCCGCCTGGGGTAAGTGCTGCCTGGCTGGAGTCCACCCCTTCCCTCAACTTAGCCCTGAGCCCCCTCCCAGAGCCCTCAGATCCCCTCCCGAACTTCAGCTGCTGCCCTGAACCACCTTGCAACCCAAACCCCTCATCCTCAACCCAACCCCACACCCCCAGATGGAGATCACACCCCTCCTGAACCCCAATCCTCTGCCCCAGTCCTGAGCCCCCTCCCACATGCCAAACCTCTTGGCCAGAGCCCCCTCCTGCACCCCAAACCACTCATCCCTGGCTCTACCCTAGAGCCTGCACCCCAGCCAGACCACTCACCCCCTTCTGCACCCCACCCTCCTGCCCCAGCCTGGTGAAAGTGAGTGAGGGTGGGGGAGAGCAAGTGACAGAGGGAGGGGGGGATGGAGTGAGTGGGGGCGGGGCCTTGGAGAAGGGGTGGGGCGGGGAAAGGGTGTTCAGTTTTGTGCAATTAGAAAGTTGGCAACCCTACCAGCTCTCTGTCCCAGACTATTACTTCCGCTGCCCCACTGTGGTCCAGCTCTAGTCCCCTCTGCATTTGAGCGAGGCAGCTTCCTTCTCCATGCTGCCTGGGCACCAGTATGGGGAGTACTGGAAACATCTGAGTCTTCCTCCTCTCTGTTCTTGTGCCTGTTACCACTGGGACCCACAGCAATTGCAAAGAAAGTCCAGCACATTGTGTATGGCAACTTCAGAGACTCTTAACAAGTCTCTGAGCATGTACAAACTGAAATTTTTCAGAGACTTATAACTTGGTCAATTTGGGGTAGTTTTTCATAGGTATGGCAAAAGGTACGTCTCTGTCACATTTCAAGCCCTTGCTCCAAAGAATGGACACACTAAAACTTCTCAATGCACTTGGTGTAAGAATTTTTTTTAATATGAGCAAACCAATATACTTTCCCCCTAATCTCATACTTGAAAATGACTGCTACATTTTTGCTGAAACTATTAAAAAAAAAAAAATTAAAAAAATCAGTCTTTAGGCAGGTGTTCAGTGTGGGAAATTTCAGCTTGAATCCTTGAAGTCAGGCAAAGTTATAAGCAATTGAAAACAGGGTGTTATAATGTGAAGTATTGGGTAACCTTAATTATAGATGTTGCTACCAGCTCCACCTATAATAATTAAAGTTACAGTGCTTCCAATATTTCACTTGGGGTGGTATTCTATGATCTTTTAGGCCTCATTGTTAGGAATGCTTTCTTGACATTTGATCTAAATTTTCCTTTTAAGCTACCTTATTTTTATTTATTTATTTAAATTGTTTGAAGGACGAGTTCTTGATTTGATGATAGTTGCATATTTTGTTACATAGGAGGATAAATGTTCGAGTGAGGATTGAGCTACAATCAACATCGAATCCTGTTCATAAAAAGGTGTGTGGTCTTTTCTTTGCTCCTCTTTAAGTATTTTAAATGTCTTCTTCCTGATATGTAAAGAGAAAGCAACATGAACTTTTACTACATTTGTCATTGAGCAGGTTAGAGTCTGAAAAATCTGGTGTTTATTAGTATTCAGGTTTGTTGGCACGTGTTGGTTTAGTTTTTTTCCTTGCCTTATTAGCCCTTTATCTCAGTTTTATGGTTTCATAGTTCTTAGTAACATATGATGCGTCTGAGGGTTGATAACCACAACAGTTTAGAGAGCCCATGAGTAGCAACAGTGTTTTTTTTTTTCCAGCACTCACCCATCTTCATTATGTCTGACTCTTAACTTAGAATTCTAAACTGTTGATTTTAAAGATGTCTGAATGTCACAAAATTCCCTTTTTTATTTAATTAAAACAAGCACTTCTTCATGATATGGTGAATGTAATACATTGTAATTTTATAGATAGCTGCGCTAGATATTTTGAACATATGTAGCCCATCATCATAGCATCATTCTGCCTATTGCAAGACAAAGGCCTCATAATGTTGTTTCTAAACATCTTGGACGTGCTAAAAAAAAAAATCTCGGGGTGAGAATCTCGCCCTTTTACCAGCCCATTATGCTGGGTAAAAGGGCCACAGCAATGTAAAGGGACTTTAAAAGCCCTGGTCCCAACTTGGGGAGAATTCCCACAGTGCAGGAATTGAGGAAGACAGCTGTCACATGCTATCTTCTGAGGGCTGCCTTGCAGGTCCTCATGTAGGTGGCAGGGCTGCAGAATGTCTTGCTGTGGAGATTCTGGGTTGTACTGCTGCATGTAGGCATGAGGGAAAAGCTGCCATATGTTAGAGACCGGCCCCCAGGGCTATGTAGCCTATTCTGAGGGCGCGAGCAGCCCAAAATTGAGGATGCAAAGGTGGTTTAAAGCACCTGGTTCTCAACCTGTGGTCCGCAGACTGCTGGGGGTCTGCGGACTATGTCTAAGCGGTCCATGAAAGACTTAGACTAAAAACTGACAGAACAGAATTCAACTATATGCACAGACAATAGATTTCCAAAGGAATCTGCACCTCCATTCAAAATTTTCGAAGAGATCCCCACCACCATTTGAAATTTTTTAGGGGTCTGCAAAAGAAAAAAGTCCTCATAACCCCTTCTCCCTCAGGACTGTGAGTTCTGTGCTATGCCTCTAAGAGCTGCAGCATGTTAGTTGGCCTTTCTGTAGTTACCATTCATTGATTTCTGTTCTGTTTTTAATGCAGTCCATTTTTATCATTCGTACTTGGAACAGTCAAATATAGTCCAGTAAATACCTTTGCTTTGGAAATCTTCTCTGCTGGAAGTTAATGCGGCCTTGCTTTAAGATTACAGTCTCTTTGTGGGAGGTAGTTTTTTTTCTTCTGTAATATTTAAAATAGAAATTGCCCTAAAATGCAATATAACTGATGTTCCTTTTCCCTCTTATTAGTGGTCATAGGTGTCTCTTATTTGCTGTAGAAAGTTAAAATATTTTTGGGTACTGTCTGAATATATTAATATAACTAGTTTATAATGTTTAAAATCTTTAAAAATATTTATTTTTAGGACTTAGTTGTCCAGTTGACTGATGAAACTGACCCCTTTTTCCTTTATAACCTTGTTATATCTGAGGAAGATTTTCAAAGGTAAGATGTCAAGTTAATGTGCTCTTTATGAAACATTAAGAAATGGTAGTAAAGAATGGATATTTTTTAATTTTAAAAAGTTCTGCTTGACAATCAAATAGACCTTGGCTCTTACTGCGTTTTTCTGCCATAGATTGCTTAGTGCTCTATCGAGGAAGATAGTGTCATTCTCCTCCAGGTATAGATGGGAAAACTGAGGCATAGAGAGGTGAAGTGACTTGTCCAAAGTCATATAGGGCAATGATGGAACCCTGGTTTCATAAGTTTCAGTCCAGTGCCATATCCACTAGATTACACTGCCTCCCATTTTTGTACCTCTAAAACCTTTTCTGGGTGTTTGTGAACATTTCGCAAGGATTTCAGTTGGAATACCCTCAAAAGGATTATTTCTGTGAGCAAGGGTTTACAGAATTGGGCCATTCAATTAAAGATATATTTTGTATCATCACATTGTTGGGTCTCAATTTAATAGTAATCACTCAGGAAAAAGATCTCAATGTGGACAGCTCAATGAAAATCTCCGATCAATATGTAGTGGCAGTCAAAAAGGAGAAATAAAGCCCCAAATTTATTTGTATTACAGTAGTTCCAAAGGTCACAATCATATCTGCTCCATTATGCTAGGCTTAATGTACGTACACACAATAAAAGAAAGTTCCTGCCTCCAAAGAGTTTGCATTGTTAAGGCTCCTATTTAGTACATCTATCCAAGTATTTGTTAACCCTATACAATATAGTGTTCTCAAAGAAGATTATAATTTGAAAGATACATATTTGTTCCCACATAATTTTGTTTAGTGAAAGATAATTTGCAAAACATTCAAAATAAAAATACCACACCTCTTGTGATTAGCTACTTGACAGTGTTTCTTTTGTACTCTGGATTAAAAATTGAAATGATAGGTGTTAAACTTTTAATGAATTAATTAGTAAAATATTTATTTACTTAGTGCAAATGAAAATATTTGATAGGAATGTAACTTGTACTTTCCCCTCTTTCTTTATATAGTTTAAAATGCCAGCAGGGTCTTCTGGTAGATTTCTCTGCTTTTCCGCAAAGATTTATAGATCTACTTCAGCAGTGCATTCAGGAACAAAACAAAGATACCCCAAGGTAAATAACATTTTGGTACCACGTTACCAACTTCTAAAAAACATTTCTTAAACAAAACACACAATAGGCCAAGCACTCCAAGAAGCAATATAAGACCAAGGAAAGTCAATGGGATTTAGGCTTCAAGTGCCTAAATCACTTTTGAAAATGAGAATTTTCACTTTAGTGCCTTTGAAAATGTTACCCCTTATGCAGTGTGTTTTATTTTTACAAAGTTCTTTTAAAGTGCATGCATCTTTAGAGGTTTTTTATTTGCAATTTCAAATGTAACATGAGTTTTATAACTTTTATAAAATCTCAGAAAAAGCGAAGACTACAAATCCACTGGCTTTTTTATTTATTATGCATACAGGAATCTTTTTGGTCCGAGCATTATATGATATTTATGTGAAGATACTGTTTTTCTATCGGATTCCCTTTTATATTAACATAACATTAATTTGGTAAAGATTTCTGCCCTGATCCTGCAACTGTATCCAAGCAGGTGGGGCTTCTGGAACTGTACAGATCCAGTTGTGTGATAAGTGCCTTAATGATTATTATTTTGTAAAGTGAAAAAAAGCCTGGAACTTACAGATGGTCTGTAAACAGAGATGTTATGTATTAAATGTGGTTCTATTTTGTTTGTTTTTTTAAGGTTTTTGCTGCAATTAGTTTCTTCAGCATCTGTTTTAGATCACACACCTGCTTTTTTAAATGTAGTGGAGACAAACCCATTTAAACATTTGACACATCTCTCACTAAAATTCCTGCCAGGAAATGATGCAGATATAAAGAAGTTTTTAGCAATCTGTTTGAAACGTATTAAGGTAAGATGATAGATTTGTAATATTCGTAATTAGGTCCTGATCCTCCAAACACTTAACATTGTGGCTTTTATTTTAATTTTTTTGTTGTTAATTTTAGTTCATGTTGTGGCTTTGCACGTACTTATATAGGTACATATTGTAATTAAATCAATACACTCTCTCTCTGAGGCGCGTGTATATTTAAAATAGAGCTATCAAATGATAAAAAAATCACAATTAATTGCGAGATTTAAAAAAAGTCACGATTAATCACACTATTAATACAATACTAATTTAAATTTATTATGAATACTTTTGGATGTTTTTCTACATTTTCTAATATATTATTTTCAATTGTAACACAATACAAAGTGTACCGTGCTTACTTTATATTATTTTTGATTACAAATATTTGCACTGTAAAAAAGAGAGTGCAATCTACAAGTCAAAGCATGAAGGGGCATATGAATGTTTAGCATATCTGGCACATAAATACCTTGCAATGCCAGCTACAAAAGTGCCATGCGAATGCCTGTTTTTACTTTCAGGTGACATTGTAAACAAGAAGCAGGCAGCATTATCTCCCGTAAATGAAAACAAACTTGTTTGGCTGAATAAGAAGTAGGACTGAGTTTTACATTTGTTTTGTTTTTGAGTGCAGTTATGAAAAAACAAAAATGATAGAGCTAGCACTACCGTACTTGTATGAGGTGAATTGAAAAATACTGTTTCTTTTGTTCAGTGTATTTGAAAATGCAGAAAAACATCCAAAAATATTTATAATAAATTTAAATTGGTATTTGTTATTGTTTAACAGTGCGATTAAAACTTTAACTATATTTAAAAATAGTAGTGATTAACTAATTTGTTTTGTTAATCTCTTGAGTTAACTGCAATTAATAATGGCCCTAATTTTAAAACAAAATCTGATAATCTGAATTGGCAGAAATTAGACACTTTGGATATTTGATGAATGTGGTAATGCAATTGTTGAGTTAAATGAGCCTCTCAGTATTGGCTGCTTCATGGCTTTGTGCTGACCCGCTATACAAATGCAAGAGTGAAATACTTGAAAGTTAAGGATTTTGATCCTGCTGTTGGATCTACACGCGCATACCCATGCGTAAGTACAGAGCCTTCTTTAATTCAGTGGGGTTTCATTTGCCATTTATAGATTGGAAAATGACATTGATGTGCTTGGTAGCATATCAGGTTTAAATAATGTTATGAAATGAACAATGATCTCAGAGTTTGAAAAATCTTCAGCCTACAGTCCAGATCTCACTAATTTCTTCACATGTAATTTTTGTCTCCTTTTTATTTTAGTGCAATGTAAATGTAAACTGCCTCTGTAACATAAACTGTTTTTAAAAGAAAAGGTTCACAAAGATTATCCCCATAACATCTAGGTCAGGGTCTAAGTTCAGTCTAAGCTGTGTGGCTGTGCAGCAGGCTATCAAGGGCCATGCAGGCACACAGCAGGGAGAGGTGACTGTTCCCCGGCCCCAGCCTTGGAGCTGCCGTGGGCAGGGAGAGGGCTGTGGGGAGTCCTCTTTCCCCGCTGCAGCCCAGGAAAGCCTGTACCCCAAAACCCTCATCCCCCAACCCCACCCCAGAGCCTGCATTCCCAACCCTGAGCCCCTTCCCACACCCAAACTCCCTCCCAGAGCCTGCACCCCCTCCTGCATCCCAAATCCCTCATCCCCAGCCCCACCCCAGAGCCCGCACCCCCAGCCAGAGCCCTTACCCCCGTACCTCAACCTCTGTCCCCGCCCTGAGCCCCCTCCCACACTCTGAACCCCTGGCCCCGGCCACATATCCCCTCCATAGTGGTGCACATATCAAAATTAATTCTGCACATAGAGCTGGGGGCAGTACTGCCTTTAGAGCTGGGCACCTGGCTGGCAGCCGGAGTCCCTGCATGCATGGGGGCGGGCAGCTTTCGATCCTCCCGTAATAACCTTGCGACTCCCAGTTGAGAACCCCTCATCTAGGTATTAATGCAACTACTTTTCAAACAATAGTTTAAAGTGTGAAGATCCTATTTTCTTGGGGAAATTTTGGGGAAAACTTGATTCAGAATTGTCTGCATTTGTACTGAATTACTTTTTTACAATTGAAAAAAGGTTTTTATTTTAGGATTCATGAAAATATACAACTTAGTATTTAGGCTGTCTTGGTAAGACTTTGTTACTGGCATAATGGACATGTATTTTTGGACTTTACATGTAGAAATAATGGAATATAGATGCTAAACAATGTTTCTAAATTGGAAAATAAGATTGTATAGATTTAAAATGTCAATTATATGTAGGAAGAAAAGTCATTATTGGAACAAAAGTTTAAAAAAACTGAAGATGACCTTACCAGACAGCTGAGCTACACACAGCAGGTAACTGACTTATGCCTTCCTGCCTTTGGTATAATATGTGTTCAGTCTTCTGAATTTTCTGTATAGCGTACCACATGTAAAGGTATATTACTAATTGTAGAATTTCAGTAGGGTCCAGTTTATAGAACACTTTGTAAAATATTATCTTTTCTTGTTTCGTATCTAATCTTATATCTGTGCATTTATTTTGAATTGTTTGGCCTGTGGAGTATTTACTGCTGGTGACCCATAGATGTCTGGCTGGTTACATGGTGTTGAGAAACAACCAATTTTGGCAGGGCAGAAGGAGGTGAAGTGAAGTTCAAAAGTAGCCAGTGTGATGAACAGTTCTGAAGAAAGGTCAAAACATCATACTAAAGACAACTAAAAACACTTTACTTTTCCCTGCAAGCACTTGCTGTGGTTGCCATAGGAATATTATGTGCTCAGAAATATGAGAATAAGTAGTTCATAAGACTGTCTCTACATTGAAATGTCACACAATGAAGATATTTTGGAACTCTTTACTTTGTGTTCTGTATGAAGCAAAGAAAAAAATTATTAAAATTGTGGCTATTTATGTTCTAAAATTCTATTTAAGATAGATGGTGGGCCCTGTTGCGGTTTCACTTCTTTTTTAGAGGATGGCGGCTGTGGGTCATACGGTAAAAATACAGACTGAACTTTGGTCACTAAAGAGAGAGAGAGCCTTAATGTTCCTTTTTTCCCCTTCTGTGGACTTGTCAGACAGTTGACATTTTAAAAACACATTAACTTTTTATAGAATTGGAACTGCTGTACACTTCTGTTGCAAATTTAAAAGAAAAATGCTACCAAGTAGTATATTTTTCATACTGAAAAGTTGGTATTTACAGCGCTGTGGCGTGGCTGAGTGTGTTCACTCTTTCTTCCACTTGACAGGAGAGAGTACCATGCTGTGGTTAGGGCATAAGGTTGGGAATTATGATTCTTTTACCAGCTCTGTCATTGTTTGATGACCCTCTGTTTCCCATCTGTAAAGCTGAGATGTATGTCACTGGGTGGTGTGAGGATTCAGTTAGTTCTGTAAAGCACTATGAGATCCTTGGATGAAAATCACAATATAGTGCAAAGTATTGTTCAGTATAATATGATACATTTTTCAAGATTCTTTATGCTGTCTCAACAAACACAGAGCTTGTCAGAAAAGAGCCGGGAATTAGATAAGCTGAGAAGTGAATGGACGTCACATACAACAACGCTAACAAATAAGCACACTCAGGAATTGACAAATGAGAAGGAGAAAGCTCTCCAGGTATGAGAACTGAAGGAAAAACAAACCAAAAATATAGGTACACATTTAGTAGTTTCTTAGTTTAAGGTTAGTTTCACTGAAGCACTTCTTCCTTTGTTTTCCAACTTCTTTTTTCATTACAGGTGCAGACTCAGTACCAACAACAACATGAACAACAGAAAAAGGAACTGGAAAGCTTGCATCAGAAAAGTATCCAACAGCTACAGAATCGACTGTCAGAACTAGAGATTGCCAACAAGGACCTAACAGAAAGGAGATACAAAGGAGACTCCACAATTAGAGAACTTAAAGCAAAACTCTCTGGGATAGATGATGTATGGAATGTTCATTTTTATTTTCAAATCTATATTTGTATAGGGATAACACAATCAATACACTCACACGATATACAGTGCAATCTGTGAAAATACAGCAAATGTTCAGGTTGTGGGAATCCATACTTTAGGTTCTGAAGTATTTATTTTTATTACCTATTTCTATTGTCTTATTGATATCCTTGGTAAGAGTTAGATATGGTTATTCAAACTTAAGGTATTGCAGTGTTTTTGTTTTGTTTTTTGTTTTGAAAATATTTTTTCCAAACATTCTAGGAGTGCCAGAGAGCAAAGCAAGAAGTGCTGTCGTTGCGTCGGGAGAATGCTACTCTGGATGCTGAATGCCATGAAAAAGAGAAACACATTAATCAGCTACAAACACGAGTTGCTGTTTTGGAACAAGAGATCAAAGATAAGGACCAGCTAATTATTAGGACAAAAGAAGTATTAGATGCAACACAAGAACAAAAGGTTCTGTTAGTTTCTAAATATACTGTTTCTAAAGTAGTGTAGAACCATGCTTAATTGCTGTTCACAACTGGGCAATTGTGGATTATCCGATTTTGTGAACTGGCAAATAGATGATCAACCATGATTTAAAGAATTAAGGTTACAGCATTGCAAAATACAATTAGTTACAATTATAGTACGTTGTAGTCCAACAGTAAATATACACTACTTTTACAAAATATATTCATCTCTTACTATTAGATTTTGCTGACATATGAGACTGAATTTTTCTGTTTAAAAACTGGATTAGTGATGTGAAAATTAGTGAGGTGGTTCTTCTAGTGGCGTCCCTATGGGTGCTCCACTTCAACTGCGCATGTGCCCCATTGCATCTTCTATCAGAAATTTTAGGTAGCAGTTCCCGTTTGGCCCTTACATGCATTCTACTCTGACTCATGCTCTGTACCGTGTCTGTATAGAGCTGCATGGGCAGACTGCCTTCAGTTTTTTCTCAGCTGCCTTGGGCTAAGATGGAGCCTCAGAAGTATCATAGAATATCAGGGTGAAGTGTCTGAGTTGAGCTTATTTCAAGTAGGTTTTATTTTTCCAAATAGTTTTACATAGCTAACTAGTTGTAGTGATAGTAGATGATGATGGTAGTAGTAATAAATTAATTATTATTATTGACGTCCTTTCAGGGTTTTGTTCCCTGCAGGGAACTTTAGGTTGCTGAGAGGGTGTGCCCAGCTCTTCAGGTTTTACAGATTGACTTTCATGCCGGCAGGCTATCCTGGTGAGCGATGGGCACTCCCAGTGCATCCATTACCTTGAGAAGTCACACGTCCCCCAGAAGTGTAATTTTTGCCTGGCATGAAAATCAAGAGCCAGAAAGAACCTGGAGATTAAATTGCACTGCCTCATGATGGAGAGCTGTCTGTCTAGTTTCTGAAACAGGCTAGGAGACCTCCTTCATACATTGGTCTCCAAGCAAGTTGAGCTCTTCAACCACTTTGGCGTAACACTCCCTTAGAGCTTCTAAGAGGGGAAAACTCAAGAATCCTCTCAAAAAGACTCTAGGAAAAGGAGCTCGGGTTCCCCAGATAGGGAATCTACTTCAAAGAAGCACTGGTCGCCGATTGAGACAACTGCTTTTGCGCCTGTTGGTTCCTGACTCAGTACCCACAAGACTGCAGGTTCCTCAGGTACTGTGACCACCACTAAAACCAAAGAATCTAAAGGTTCCAGCACATCATTGGTACTATCAGGAGATTGAGCTGACAAGGAGAAGAAGACTGTCTCTTCTAAGTTAGTACTCAAAGAATCAGCCAGGTTCTTGGAACCTTCCATTTCAGTACTGCAGAAGACCAGACTATCATCTAATGGTCGTTCCTTGGAGTGCATAAAGCCTACAGTGTCATTTGCTCCATCTACCAGAATCACCTCTGCTCAGGCTGCAGCCTCAGTACTGACTGCCATGTCGATACTGCAGGAGGTTAAATTTTCACAGCACCTCACAGTGACAGAGATGCCTGACTCCCCTTTGTTTGGTACTGAGGACCTCTGAGTCTCCAGACATTCACCCAGTACCGACAGTCACCACCTTTTTCTACTGGTGCTGTTTGAAGTCATCAACCTGCAATGGTGAAGGAATCATAACTACTTTATCTGGGGATGAAGAGGAGATGTTGTTAGTAGGGTTACCTTGTTCTCTGCTTTCACCTTCTGCTCCTCAAAAGTCTCTCCTTGTGGTTCAGGGCTTCAAGAGAGGATGGGAAGGATTGTTTAGCCTTATCATGGCAATGAGTGATGCTAGGGGTCCTAGAGAATTTTTGGCAATATGTCACCAATTGATCCCAGTACAGCAATTGAGTGGGCCCATGGGGTATAGGTGGGGGCATCCATGAGTGCTCATGCTATTGGGATGGAGTTTGAGGGTGTCTCTCAAATATGTTCCATTTCCCTAGCAGTCTCCAGAAAAATACTCCTCTGATAGTGAGGAGGGGAAACCTGAACCAGAATTTGGTTGGTAGTCACCTGAAGTGGAGGACCCATAGGGACACTATTTAAAGAAGGAGTGGTTACTCACCCTGTTCAGTAACTAGTTCTTTGAGATGCCCTCCTATGGGTGCTTCAGTACTCCACGTCCTTGCCCTCTGCTTCGGATTTCTCTGCTGTGGATCTTTGTGGTAGAGAAGGAATTGAGGGTGGGTCACCTGCACAGATCTATTTAGCCATGTTGCAGAGTACTAGGCATAGTAGAGTGCATGCATGGGTCAAACAGGCACTGCTAGCTAAAATCTCCAATTTGAAGGTGCATGCCCACCTGAAGTGGAGCGTCCTTAGCAGGGATTCCAAACTCAAATCACCACGAGGGCCCCATGAGGACTAGTACATTGGCCCGAGGGCCGCATCACTGAAACCATTTCATACAATGATACAAAAATATAGTCAAAAATGAAAAAAATGAAGAGTACTGTAGTATGCTATTAAAAGTCAATGTATTAACTTTTTTTAAACGGTAATGCGAAGAGGGGTTTTAATAAAATTTAAATACCTGTAACTATTCCCTATGTGGTCAGTAACAATGATGATCTACACTAACAGTCTGTCAACATAGATGTAATGTCAGGAACTTTTTTTAAAGTAACTATTCATACAAAATACGTTGCCACTTTTTTAACAAACATTCTTCCCAACTACTCACAGCAAAGAATCATACATGCTGAACTTCATACCTCAGACTGCTCATCTAGTCCATGAGGCCCTGCCTCTTCCCACCCATTCCCAGCCCCCATTCCAACCCCTTCCCCAAAGTCTCTGCCCCCTTCCCCAAATCCCCACCTCTTCTCCATCTCCTCCCCTGAGCGCCCGCGTCCCTGCTGCTCCCCCTCCCTCCTGGAAAGTCCTAAGTGCTGCCAAACAGCTGTTTTGTTGGCAGGAAGCACTGGGAGGTAGGTGGAGAAGCGGGGATGCGGTGCGCTCAGGGGAGAGCGGGGCGTGAGGGGGAGCTTGGCTGCTGGTGGAGTCGGCGCCTATGGCGGGTTGCAGGAAATAAATCTGCGGGCCATGTGTTTGAGACCCCTGGTCCCTAGGGACCACATCTCGAACAACTACAGTGACTGCACAGGGGGAGTAAACCCTCTCCCGTCTAATGCAAATTTTAACGAGCTTGATCTAAATCAGATTTAAGTATTGTGCTCTTTTTTTTTTTTTTTTTTTTTTTTTTAAGAAGCACAAAACCTTGCTAATGGAAAACCTTTTGATTTTTTTAAGGTGATACTGGAAGAAAATACAGAGAAGAAACAAGTTCATGTAGGAAAACTTGAAGCAACAATAAAGTCATTATCGGCTGAACTTCTTAAGGTTTGTTTAAACATGAAATTGTCCTAATCATAGGATTTCTTCATTTAATTTTATGCATTGTTGTTTAATTTAGAAATGATTCTTGTTTAATAGGCTAATGAAATTATCAAGAAGTTACAAGGAGATTTGAAAACACTAATGAGTAAATTGAAATTGAAAAATACAGTAACAATTCAGCAAGAAAAACTCTTGGCTGAAAAAGAAGAGAAACTACAGAAAGAGCAAAGGGAACTTCAGGAGACTGGACAATCTCTTCGAGTAAAAGAGCAAGAGGTAACTTAATGCATTATCTTAAGCTGTAACCATTTATGTATGTGCTTTAAATTAAGCATGCGTTTAAGTGTTTGCAGGATTAGCCTTGAATTGCTGTCTGTAAAACTGAATGACTTTACCCACTTATGAAATGGTTTATTGAAACAGAATTCTGGCAAATGTTAGTGTAGTGTATTTTTCTGGTTGATAAAAACATAGAGGGAATAGAGAGCCCAGTTGAAGCAAAACTCTCAAATTTTAGTAACAGCACTAAATTTGACAAATTGGGAAGTCCAAGAAAAATAGCTAAAATAATTATAAACTTAATTGTTTGGATCAATATGCTTTTTACCTAAGGAGACATTCAAATTAAAAAATAATTGTTTTTTTTTTAAAGAGGGAGATTTTCTTGTATTACTTAGATAAAATATGAAAGATTTAAAAAAAAGAAAGTTTCGCCCACTGTTTTTAGGCTCTATGCTTTATTTGCATTTGGTATTTTATTCAGTTCCAAGAATGAAAACATACTGGTCAGTTCAGTTTCTGGTTCTCTTGCATGTTTAAAACACTTCATGAATGTGGTTTGGAACTGCAAACTTCATATCTGGACAGAACTTCCAGCAAAGACAGCAGGAGTTCAGGGCCATCTCAGATTTCAGTTACTATTAGGGTTAGCAAACCTTTTAACAAAAGCTAACTCCTACAATGAAAACTCTTTACCTTGTTACCTCTTTAAATACAAATAGAGAGAGGATACTGTATTTGAATAGGGCTAGAATTTAGAGTACAAAACATTCAGTGAATGCAACGGAGTGTACAGAGCTATGAATCAACATACTTCTGAAGGGCAGAAACAGGCAAAAGCTGAGAGAGAGATTTTTCAAAGGCATAAATAGTTGCCCAGTGCCAACTGACACTTTTTTGCCTTGAAATCAATGCCAAGAAAATAAGGATCTTTTCATTGTGTAATCACACCCCTTTTGTACTACGATTAATTGTGACTCTAAATCAAAGCAACACTGAAAGATAAGATCAACTGTACTTCCAAATCTTTGATATTTATTTCCACTGTTTTCTTCAGTTTTTAATCATTGATATTTCTTGATTATGCTTGACGTAATTAGTATGGAAATATTTCAGGTATGCAAGTTGCAAGAACAGTTAGAAACTACAGTACAAAAACTGGAAGAAAGCAAGCAACTGCTAAAAACCAATGAAAATGGTAGGTTTACTGGATTCCTTCTTTAGGTCTCTCTCTCCTTGTTTTTGTTACACGTAGGGGAATTCTTCACCACTGCACAGAATTTGATCCCCTCAGATTTCTTTGCTTCCTCGCAGAAAAATGACTGATAGGGAAGCCACAAGAGTGGTCATGTGACCCCTCCCCAGCACTATGTTTTGGGTGCCCAGGGCAGCCAGCAGAGGGGTGAATCACTGTGGGGCAGGGGGCAGGACTGGAGAAGACCCTGCGCCAGGCTCAGCTGCTAGTCCCAGCTGGGCTGGGGAGGACAGGACTTCCTCTTCCTCCTAATCAACACAAATGATTAGGGGTCTAGAACACATGAGTTATGAGGAGAGGCTGAGGGAGCTGGGATTGTTTAGCCTGCAGAAGAGAAGAATGAGGGGGGATTTGATAGCTGCTTTCAACTACCTGAAAGGGGGTTCCAAAGAGGATGGCTGTAGACTGTTCTCAATGGTAGCAGATGACAGAACGAGGAGTAATGGTCTCAAGTTGCAGTGGGGGAGGTTTAGATTGGATATTAGGAAAAACTTTTTCACTATGAGGGTGGTGAAACACTGGAATGCGTTACCTAGGGAGGTGGTGGAAACTCCTTCCTTAGAGGTTTTTAAGGTCAGGCTTGACAAAGCCCTGGCTGGGATGATTTAGTTGGGGTTTGGTCCTGCTTCGAGCAGGGGGTTGGACTAGATGACCTTCTGGGGTCCCTTCCAACCCTGATATTCTATGATTCTTCACAGTATCTGGGGCCATGTCAGACCCACCCCCAGATTTCTCCCCTGGCTGCAGGAAGCTCTACAAACTCCCTCCCACTTTCCCTCCACGCTTCCTGCACCCATTGCTCCTCAGCTGCAGGGGGAGGGAATCACTGTACACTGATCACTGTTCATCACCCCGATGAACCACCTGCACCTGGATCCTCCTGTAGAGTCCCATGACCGTTGTACCCAGAACCCCCTAACAAGCCCCTTTGCATCGAGATCCTCCTTCCCACTCGGATCCCTCACTGAGCCGCCTGCACCCAGATTGCCCCTCACACAACTCTCTCAACCCACACCTGGATTCCCCCCCACTAAGCCCCTCCAAACTTGGATCCTCCTTTGCTGAGCCTGTCTGCCCCACACCTGGTGTACCTGGCAGAGAGTGGCAGGGCCCTAGGGTTTTTCTGGGGAAGGCCCTGTCCTTGTGCTGTGTCAGGGTTGGGTGCAGCCTCATCACTGAGTCCGTGTCCTTGGTGGGAGCTGCACAGTGATCTCCCACCTCTTTCCAGCCAGTGGCCTGTGCTTGCCAATGCCATGCTGGAGTCTCCACATTTATTTGACAAATAAAATTTGCAGAATTTTAAAATATTGTATGCAGAATTTTTAATTTTTGGCACAGAATGCCCTCAGGAGTAAAATTTTGTATTAAAAACATTTTATTTCATCGTGAAGCTAGAAAGATTGCTCATTTCTATCATGGCATACTTGTGATTTCCTGCTGTTCCCCTCCGCTCCCGCCACCCCACAGCCCACAAGGATCAAACAATTTAGTAACCGTTCAGTTCAGGTTTCCAGTGTATTATAGTAGCCCTAATTTGTTTGGTGTGGTTCTTCACATAAAACAGAATTTCCCTTACAACTTTCTAAGTGTTACATTTTAGAATTTGAGAAAGTGTACATGCGATTCTAACTTTAAGCTACATGACCACGAGTTAAAACAAGAATTGCACAGATAAGTTACAAATTGATGCTTTGAAAATATAGGCTCCAGTTGTGCATCCTACTAATACACATGCTTAACTTTAAGCAGGTAAAGAATTTCATTGAAGTCCGTGGGAAAGCTTACATGCTTAAAGTTATGTATGTTTGTAGATCTCTTACTCTTTATGGGGCATAATCCAAAGCATATTGAACTCAATGAACTTAAATCCAGCTACGGGGTCTCTAATTATTACATGCTTACCTCCCTATAGTTGTGGGTTCTAATTAATACTCTATTGCTGTTCTATGAAAAATTAAGTAATAGGTTATAATAATGGACATTTAAAAGATGACTATGCTCTTTAAAAAAAAAAGAAAAGGAGTACTTGTGGCACCTTAGAGACTAACCAATTTATTTGAGCATGAGCTTTCGTGAGCTACAGCTCACTTCATCAGATGCATACCGTGGAAACTGCAGCAGACTTTATATATACACTTTCTCTGTGTATATATAAAGTCTGCTGCAGTTTCCACGGTATGCATCTGATGAAGTGAGCTGTAGCTCACGAAAGCTCATGCTCAAATAAATTGGTTAGTCTCTAAGGTGCCACAAGTACTCCTTTTCTTTTTGCGAATACAGACTAACACGGCTGTTACTCTGAAACCTGTCATTATGCTCTTTAAGGAACCTGATTTTTTTTTTTTAAGCCATTTTTAGCAGTAGATGGTTGAAGGGGAAAGTTAATCAGGCCTGTTACGTTTTGAGAGATAGGACTTTGCGGGGGCGGAGGGGGCAAATATAACACTAATATAACATGAAATAGAATCATTCACATGATTTCTTGACGTAGTTTATGTTAGATTTACAGTACTAATAAAAGGGATGGAAAACGAAATGCTTGAAAATTAGAGTTTTACTCCTTTTTCTATATAGTAATCACATGGTTAAATAAGCAACTGAATGAAATTCAGATGGCAAGAAAGCAAGAGATATTGGGAACGTCTACCATTCCACTTATACATTCAAGCAATGGCACTATTAAAACTGGCACTTCACCTCACAATATGGTAAGCTATCCAAATTTATAAAACTTTGTACTTTCTGTACATTTTTAGAATAAAGATACATGCCAAGTGAAGTGCTTACCGTACCTAGGAGAAATGCTTTGGTATTTGAATTTTTCTCATCATGTTGTGCACTGTTAATGGATGCAACAAAGTTACTAGTATCATAAATAAGAACTTCCTAAATTCTTATTGTCTTGAATAAGCGATATAAACTGTTAAAATGCACAAATTTGTACAATGCGTTTGGGCTAGTGAAATAGCATATGCTAAAATGTGCATGCATCTACACGTCTAATATTCTTAAGATCCTTCTCTAAAATGAGTCAAGAATGTCCTCCTCAAACAGTCCATTACACCGCACTTACACCAAACACCAGAAATTGTATGTGAATAGAAAGATAGGCTATATAACACATGCTAGACATGCCACCAAGCAAAGGTCATAAAGTATTCTGGGTTGCTCTTTATATAACTAAGAGTTATTTACCTGGTGGAAGGGGATGTACAGGTATTTTTCCTCTGCCTGGAGGACCTAGAGCTTCTGCTAATCTGGTAAAACATATATATATATATATATATATATATATATATAAAACTACATGCAGAATGTCCCTTTCACTTTTGAATTTAATATGAAATTAGAATTTAAAAATCTGCCAACACACAGAAAAACGATTACAACACTAATAGAAATTGCATAAGAAAAAGTGTGGGTGTCTTGCTCTTAGACATCTTCATACTTCTAGAAATGGTTACTAACAAATGTTCCAGATAGTCATTAATTTTTACATGAACATAACTTTTTAACTTAGGGCTAGTGAGGTATTTTAAAGAGCACAAGGGAAATGAGGAGTAAAAAATTCTTATAAAATGTTCTTGTTTAAAGAGACCAAATTAAAGTAGGCCTGCTGGCTCTTAAGATGTGTGGTACAATGCTTTCAAGGAGTTCTCAAATCTATCAGTCAGTGTTTATTTGGTTGGTTGGTTTTTTTTTTTTTGATTCAACATATCTAGCACATGCCCATTTTACCTCGGCTAGCAGGTTTTACTTCTCTATTGTTCTGTTCCCCTTCCAGTAACTAAGGCCTGTAGATCTGCAGCCATTTAATCTTAAAAAAAAAAAAAAACACAACAAAAAACCCAACTTGTTTGCATTGCTACATTTTCTCTTTGATGCACAGTCTTGTGTGACTTACATACACTTGTAATAAGAGTATAGTCAAGAGTACATTAGTCAAATCTTGTGGTTTGTTGTTAGAGGGAAAAGTGCTAGTAAAATAATGCTTACCTTGTCTAGTATCTGCAAGTATTCCTTTTAAGAATGTAAACCAATTTCTTCCCTGTACTTTAGTCACTATAATGTATAAACATTAATTTGTGGTAATATTTTGTGACTACAAAGGTCAGTTTTAAATTTTTACATCTGGGCTCAGTGAAATGAAATGCTCATTGAAGCCTGCCAGGCATGATTACCCAGTAAGAATACTAATGCCTAGCTCTTATATAGCGCTTTTCATCAGTGGTTCTCTACATTCTTTACAAAGGAGGTCTGTCTCCTTATCCTCATTTTACAGTTGGGGAAACTTAGATACTAAGAGGTGAAATGCCCTTCCTAAGGACACCCAGCAGACCAGCGGCAGAGCTAGGAAGAAAACCCAAGTCTCCTGAGTCCCAGTTTAGTGATCTTGAATGTCTGGTTTCTACTTTAAGTGAACCACTATTAAAAAGAAAACTAGAGATGCTGGAACTAGAGATGCATACATAGATTTTAATTTTCTACTGTTGCACTGCTGTTTCCTCCTCTTTCTACATTTTTATTTTTCTCTCTTACAGCTTGACAACAGACTCCGTTTTACTAGCTCAGGAATCAGTTACCCCATCTCTCCAGTATGTGCTTTCCAAAACTTTCCAGAAACAGCACCTGTGAAAAGTGCCAACCAGCAGGTTTCAGGACCAAAGGCAGGCGTTTATTTTTACTTCTGTGCTCAAGACAAACATTTCTAATCATATATTTCTGAACAGTTTGACTTAATTGGCTATTTCCAAAAATTATTAACACAGTATGCTATGTGATATGGTTTTTATGTTAAGTGACAGCAAGAATTTGGCTATAAACACTAAATTATTTTAGTGGTGGTAATATTTGGCATTTTCAACAGTTTACAAACCCTAATTTTCATGACTCTCCTGTAAGGTATTTTCCACCTTGTCATGAATTCTCCTTTGAACAAAAGCTACACAGCAAATTAGTTGTAGTGTTAAACCTAGAACACGAGAATTCCTGGCAGTTACCTCTGGTTTTCAGTCTAATATACCATACTGTCTCCCAAATGTAACTTCCCCTAATTTCTATTTGATTATAGTAAACGTCCTACTGTAAACTAGTGAGAAAGAAGTTCTCAAAGTCAGCAAGGTTCCCTTTTCAGTTGTCTGTATATCTTCGTGTTCTTTATTCCTTACAGAAGTAGTTTGTAGTACACTAAACACTTCATATATTCTATACAATTTGGGATTGAAATTACTATAGCTCAGTGCCATAGCATCACTATTTCAGAGTATCCCGATGGCATGGGTGTGGCCTTGCAAGCATCCCACTCTTTGATTCCTCTTCTCAGGGCTCCTCAAGTATACTTCTCCAACACTGTCTTAGCTAATAACTAAGGCTAAGATTTTGTCATGGCTATTTTTAGTAAAAGTCACAGACAGGTCATGGGCAATAAAGAAAAATTTATGGAAGCCCATGACCTGTCCCTGACTTCTACTAAAAATTTCCATGACAAAATGGGAAGCAGTTGTGGGGGGCTGGCTGGGAGCTCCAGGGACCCCCATCACCTGTGGGGACTTGGAGTTGCGGGGGTCCCCCTGCCACCTCCAGGGTGGTGGGACTCTGCAGTTCCCAGCCACCGCAGGCTGAAGTCATGGAGGTCTTTGGTCTGTGACAAAACTAGCTTTACTAATGACACCCATGTCATGGAGTAATATATTAATAGGGGCACCTCGAATCACAAACTAAAGTTCAATACCGTAACTCAAAAGGGTTGGGCTTTGCCGCCGCCTTACACTCCAGGCTCTACTGTCCTTCAGACTAGAGGGCTCTCAGATTTAACTGTGGAGTCCCTTCCTAGAGTTCAAAGGCTCCAACCAAGCAATAATGCAAACAATGCCCACCTTGGGCTTAATAAAAGTCCTATGTCCCTCCTGGATTCGATCTCTGCTCCCTGCCCTTGTACATGAGAGTGGCCAAAGAGGTGTTTCCTTGAGTGTTTCCAGTATCTCCTTCTGCTATCCAGGCCTCCTGGCTTCTGGCCTGTCTTCCTATTCCCAGAGAGGACCTGCAAAACTTTCTGCTCTCTGCAGCCTCTTCCTGCTGCTCTTTATGGATAGGCTTGGAAAGATGAGATTTTTATCAGTAAATGTCAATTTCACCGTACACGCACAAAGCCACCCAAAAATATATTTCCATCAATAATAATCAAAATTTACAGATCAGCAAAGTAAGAAAAATGCTGCTTGAGACGTTTGTTGGATTCAAGGATATTTACTTTGTATATCTGTGTGTGGTTATAAAGCTTTAATGTGTTGAGTCTCAGCATGTGTTGTCATTAAATAATTGTCTGATTCCCCCATACTTTGAAAATTTAAATGTATTACATTGAAAAAAAAAAAAAGCTTTAAATGAACAATTGTTATCCAATGACCTTTTTTAAAAAATGAATTCTGCTGAGTCTCTTTTTGGGAGAACACCTTTCTCCTGCTCAGCTGGATCAGTTTAATGAACAGGGCTAGCTTGGCCCCATGCTCTTAAAGTGGCAGACTGCCCTATTACACTCCGCAAAAGACTTACCTTACTAAAAACAATCAAACCTGATGTTTCAGAAAAAAACACCGAATACTAAAGACACCAAAACTTTAAACAAAGGCTTTCTTGGCAAATATCAGCTTTACTTTGGCATAACTGACTTCAATCAGATATCAGTCAGCACTATATTAGTGGGCTGTAAGCTGCTGCTCTACCCTAAATCTTAAATTTAACATAACTTAAATAATTGAGAAGCAGGAACTATTTCCTGTTTATATTGGATAACAAACCATGTTGCTATGTATCAGTAATTCACCCTGTGCTATCCTATTTATACACAGCAGATTTGTCAACTGAATTGCTTCTTTGGTTTATATCTATGCTATTTTATTTGTTAAGCATTTGCTAAACATGGTGTGGAACCTTATTGCCCTGAAGTGCTCAGTCTGACAAAAGTCCTCAGTCTATACATTTTCTTGGTGCATAATCATATCTGGATCCAAACTGTTGAATGTGTGAAACCTTTGATCTTTTGGCAGGTTCAGTTTAACGTGCAGCTTTCAAAAACTAATAGAAGTTCAGACATTCAGCCAGGATTTCCTATTGCAACTGGTCATTCAACAAATAAAGAAAAGTGAGTATCATGATGATTGTGCCCATAGATATTATTTTGAGGTCCAATTCTCAGAGAACTCAGCCCAGCCTTTCTAAAATTGTTGGACATTTTTTTTTTCAAAAGTTTTTTTTATACCCAAGTTTGTGAATACACATTGTGTTGTTATGTTCCAGTGAGCATGCACAGACTTACACTCACAAAATAAACCTGTAATTTTAGAGGCTACTTTTGAAAATGTGGTCCTCTGTCCAAGTGTCTTTGGAAGTAGTTTTTTTTGTTTTATGAATAATTCTGAAGAAGCCATATTTCATTTCTAGTGAAATATTAAATTGTCTTGTTTGCAGATTTACCTATCTCCCTCCCCACCACCACCACCCCCCCAAAAAAGTCCGTGTCAGTTCCTTTTTAAAGTAGTCTAATTTTTTCATTATTCAGCTCTCTTGGGATACACTACAGAAACCAAACTTTGTCAGATAGCACTAATGACTTTAAATATGGCTGTACCTGACCCTGTATTGTGACAATTCTGTTCTTTAGTGGAGGTCCACAATAGCGGTGATATTGGTATGTGGGAGCATCAGCTTAATGGGGGCCAGCTACTCTGGAAATGGATGTCATAGTGACCTGAAAAGTAGAGTGAGGACAATGAATGTTCATTTGTTGAAATGCTGACTGCCCTAGCAAGTCTGGCTAGTGATGGCATTCAGAGCCTATTGCTTAAAGTGATGTGACTAGTAATTCCATTTGCAGATGAAGTCTGGTTTCTTTATTCCAGTTTACCAGGATGGTGCTGGAGTGTACAAATAGTGGGTGGTTTTAGAAATCCTACAATGAAGGAGGTAGGCCCAGTGGGATGAGTAAGTGAAAACATTAAGTTCTGGCTGCACTACATATTTTAACTGCATTTAACCAGTTAATTACATGGTTATTCCCAGTTATAGCACTAAAGTCTTAGACTGGCAAATATGTCTTCCTGAAACAAATTTTGTAAACTGTTTTTGTGGTGTAGATAGGACCTCCTCTAACTGAATCTTTTATCTCAGTTGGCTCTCCTTTCCAGCTTTCCACTGCTCTGGGGGGGGATATCCCAGAATGCATTGCTCTGTGTCTGTGCCCTCTGGGAATTCTTTCATCTTCTGAGTCACTGAGATAGCTGCCCAAATTTTCTAAGAAAGCACTGATCCAAAGAACTCTTGGCACTGTTATAAATGTGGATGAACAAACCTGGTTGTCATGTGGTTTTGAGGTGGAAAACACTGCCGTGCAGAAACTGTCACGTTTGTTGTAACTGGGTTGGATGAGTGTCAGACTGATTACAAAAACAGTTTGTTGTGTAGACAGGGCTGGAATATTAATCTATATAAAAGTTATTAAAATAAAATGTCAACACATTTTATGTAGTACTACAAAAAAGTAACATTGCATAATTGTCCATTTAGATCCCACACTTGGTATCCATGCATGCAAAATCAGAATCTTTGAACAGCAGTGTCCATTGGAGCTATGCCTGGCACTCATTATGTCCTCGTGCTTTCCCCATCTGAGCGCAGAGCAGTCCCATCCATCCCTCTTACTGCTTGGCAGTTTGCATCACCGCCATTGCTGTCATAGTGGATTCAAAGCCCTCAGGCTTGAACTCCCTGTACATTGTGCAATGGACTCATTCCCTGCAGACACAGACGTATAGCCATTGTTTGTTCAGTTTAAGCAGAAGCCCCTTGTTTGACAGCTGTGCTGTCTGCTGGCTTTTCTTGTCAAGATGGAGAAAATCCAGGGTCAGTTGGCTAAAATTACTACTTCTGGAGCAGTCTGAGGGGCACTTCAGACCCAGAAGAGCAGGTATCAGGCTCCAACATAGGACCTTCCACCTCTGAATCCCAGTCAGTCAGCACTTCTGTGAGCTAGAATGCAACTCTTAAGACCAGTACCAGTAAGAGATCTGACACAGTCCAACAGGCCATCCACAACTGCCAGAAATCAGCTTGGCACCAAAGCTTGGTGCTGCCTGCAAGGTAAAATAGATTGGAACACCGAACCAAACATATTTCCAGGCATCCATCTATCTCTTGGGATCTAAATATCCTCATGAAGTCCCCCTTTAAACGCCTCTGAATGTTCTCTTCACTACCTTAGTCTCAGATTGCTTTTTTGGTGGCCATTACATAAGCCAGGTGGGAGAGTGAATTTCAGTCCCTCATGGTTCATCCCCCTCCCTTATTATACTGTTTCTCATCGAGATGCCAAACACTGTGCCTGGACGTGGCTTTGAGATAAGATGCCAAATTGGGAAAGGCATTGTTTAGTGAGTGAGCTAGGACTACTCATTCCCTCCTTCCACATGAGGTGCTGCTGGCCAGTGACTTAGAATGGGATCCACATGGACAAATAATTGAAGAAAGAACCGTTACTTAGTTGGCAGTAACTGTGGTTCTTATATGTTTTGTCTGAATAGCTCCCACAAACACCCTACGTTCTTGCTCCTTTGGAGTCTCCTCTAGGTGAGATTCTGGATTAGTGAGAAACTGGAGGGAGTGTTGTGGCCGCCCTGCCATTTGTACCCCCATCTGAGGGCATATATGCTGGCTACAGGCATGATCCCAACAGACACTGCTGTTCAAATTAGTCTTGCATGCCTCAGGCATGTGTACACCTACAGTGGTATGCACCATGGATTAAAATATCTCAAAGTACCACAGTTACTGCAAGGTAAGTAACCATTACATTATTATTGTTTCAGCACCTGCATTGATGTTAGTATGGTGAATACAAGTATTTGAGATGTCTTATAGGTTGCTGCTGCTTCAGTCGGTCTTAATCTCTTTGAAGGGCCTTTATTTTAGGCCCTAAGTATATTACTAGTGAGCTTTACTGCATTAAAGACACAAGCTTACAAAATTAGGTAAACAAAGAAGTGTTAAATTTTCCTATTTTAAGCACGATTCTATTTTCTTTTGGTTAGTGGTGAGAACTTGGGATTGGAGTTGAAGTATTTAAAGAAAAGAGAAGACAGCATTCCTTTACGAGGTCTCAGCCAAAATACATTTAACTCCTCAGGTAGGAATGGCGGTAGTTCCATGAAAGTAAAAAAATCTTATTTCAAAATTCTTTCTGCTTTAAGAAGGTGTTACTTATACCCCCCAGAAGTTAATAGAGTTTTTTCCCCCCCCATTTGCAGAGTATCCGAAATCCTCCACATCAACAAAAACATTAACTTCATCAAAACCCGGAGTACAGTCTGCAGCTTCTGCTTACTTCCCTGGATTGCAAACAACATAATCATTAAATGAAATCTTTTATTTTACCAACTATCGAAGATTTTGGATGGCTTTTAATTAAGATACTAAACACAATTATTACTCCTTAAATTGTCAGTCAAAATGTTACAGTAACGGTGGAAAATGAGTTAACTTTACTATACATTTGTATAATCTTTGGCTTTTGTGGAGAAAGCAAATGGATTTACATAGATTTCAGTATACAGTTCCAGCCAGAAGAGTAAAATAGGGAGGGGAAAAATATTAACTACTTAAGTCACATGGAAATGTTTAGAAATAATTATTCATAAAATGAGACCAAGCCTTTTAAAAGGTTTATAAATGGTTACTGAGCAACAAGACCCACATAGAGGAGTTTGTGTAGTAAACAACCTATTTTAATCTTTTCCCTGCCAAAAATCCACAAACTAATGATATTGCTATTAGTTCTGTCATTATGCTGAAACTCAGTCCTGCTTGGAGTTTCTCCTTGAAAATACCTTGTTACTTTAGGATCTTGCTCCTGGATGGTGCATAGCACCCTCAGCAATCTCTAAAGTCAGTGGTAGTTGTGCTGGGCAGTTTCCAGATATAGGAAACTTCTTTTCCCAAGTTATTCCTACATCTGTTTAGAGTTTGAATCTAATTTTTGGTTTTTATACTGAAAGACATGTTTGCATAGCATTTTGAACTTACTACTCTGGGCTCCTTAGCCCCTAAATCAACACTTGTGTCAGGATACCAGTGTAATGACCCAGGTCAGCTAGGACCAGGCGGTGTATTATATTCTCCTTATACAGGATTTTGGCAGTGTGGATCTGCATTATTTGCATATTATCTCCACGTGTGGATGAAATATACACTCTGGCATTCATCTCTGTAACATGCAGCAGGATGTGGAGTATCCTTTTATTGGCCTGCCACCTATGAAACACTGTTTCCTGTCGGGTACATCTATACTGCGATCACAGGATGTGGTTGCAGTCTTAAGTCGACATACCTGAACTAGCTTTAATGTAGCTAGCTCAAATACGACAGCAGTGAAACTGCTTCACTCTGGACTAGCTCCACAAGTAATTACTCAGGGTTCTGGGCAGGCTTGTACAGCCCACACTGAAGCACCTGCTGCAGCTTCACTGCTCCAGTACCCAAACTGGCTGGACTGGGGATGTCTACTTGAGCTATAATCACAACCTGTAACTGCAAGTATAGACACATCTTCAGAAGCTCAGTTACAAGAACGTAAGGGGCGAAAGAGTGAGCACTTTGGTTCTGGCCTAGGACTCATGCTAATTTCTTAAACTTGAAGCATATTAAATTCTGTAAATGTAAGAGTTGAAGCATTATGGGATCACTCATGTTCTTACAGAGACACATCCTAGCATTAAAAGTTTGCAGGACATTTATTTAATGTAGGTTTCATGTGGTTTCTTTCTCTTTGGCTTGGAAATTGCTTTCTTAAACCAACTACTTTTTTACATATGTGAACATATTTGTGTGCAGATTTGTATCTTGTGGATCACTAGTCAGATATTTAAATTAGCTGCTTTAAAATGAGATCCTAAATATTTACCTCAGTGAAAGCACAAACGTGAGTTATGGCTACAAATTTCACATCTTGTCACAGCCCCTAATTATTTTTGTGTGTGTGTGTGTCTCTCTCTCTCTCACTCACCATGACAGATGATTCCACATACAATGGGCTAGTTTGTAATACACTGGAAGTTACAACCAGGTATCTGAACTGTCTTGTTCCAGTAATTTTATGAAGCATTAATTAGAACATCTGGAATCCATTTCATATTCTACTGCTGTAATCAAAGATGCCTTCAAGGGTGACTACAGTGGTGTACAGAACATATCAAGTCAATTTAACTGTACTTACCACTTAGGTTTGGATACATTTTAATACTTGGGTTCGTTGGTGAAATTATGCTACAACCTGAGTCTGTGTTCTTCCCCTGAGTGTCCCAGTGAAGACTGAGGAAGCCAGTTACATGGAATTGAGTAGTAAATTTTTCCCTGCAATTTATATGAACCATATTCTAATCTCAAACTAGATAACTTAAAATGACAGTTGTTGGGCATTTTCCAGTATCTTGGACTCAATTTATGTCCCTAGCTCCTACACTTGAATTGTATCAGAATCTACTCCTTCTCTTTCCCTTAATTATATGGGCATGTTTGAGTGGCTAATCACCCTAATTTTGCACATTACTGTCTGTGTAAACAAACATTTTGGAGTGTAAAATTTGTATATTTGTTTATAATCAATTTGTATTTTGTGTGTATAGTTGCTTTTGGAAGTGTACATGTTAATGGAAATATTAAAATGGTTTCAGTAAAAATGTTTCTGCTCAGCTACAGTGGACTTACAGTTAAATGGAAACATATTAGAGAGAGTGGTTTCACACACTCAAATATTTAAAATGAGAATTAGAGCAAAGTTATGATTTCACTATAGTCCAGACCAGGAAATGGTACCATTTTGCCAGACAGAGCTTGATGGCCCACTTATCAAGCTGCTTAGTCCAAAAATTTAGGATTTACAAAAGCTGCTCAGAACAGCTAACTGAAAATTTTTATAAAATGACTAAATATACTTTCACATAATGCAGTAGTATTGGAAATCAGTATGAAACTTGAAGAATGGGGCCTAGATCCTACAAAAGAACTCAGATGGTATGACACCTTGCTGCCCAGTGGCATTCCCAGCCCAGCATCCAGGTACCCTACACAATGCATGGGGAAAGTTTGAGAATCCATATCTTAAGCACTCATCAGCTAAGCAAGATTAATTTACTGTCAGTTTGTTGGTGGTATTTACTTGAAAGGGGGTGGTAATGACAGAAATTCTTACATTATCTTGCTCCAGTTGTTAAGACTTTAAAATATCCAAAACACTTACCTCAGACAGTTAGACCCACAAGCAAGATGCCTGCATAGTTGCTACTTGTACAAAATAAATGCTCAAAGCAGCTTAGTAGCAATTTAAGTGAGAAAATGGTACATTAGTAAAGTATTACACTGGTGGCTTTTTCTTTTAAAAAAAGGTAGAAGGAACTTCTATGGCTAAAAAACTACATGCATAAAACCTGGAGGGCAGGGGGTTTGGCAATCATGCAGCTGACAAGTTACCCAAAGAGGCCAAACTTGGATGGTGTGCTACAGCCTGAGTCCATGTATTTGCATTTGGCCAGAGCTACTCTCATCATTTATGTGTAAGACTGTAATCACTGAAATTGATTCCTCCATGTTAAAAAGAGGCAGGCATTTTAACAGGGTGACAAAGTAATAACATGCCTGGCTGTTTTGTCAGTGTCCTTCCTTTCCTGCAGGTGGCTCTGATTCTACTGCTAGCTAAAGGTGATACTAGCTCAGGCCCTATGTGTAATTCATTTAGTAAGGGGAAGAAGAGCTGGTTTAAGCAGACTCGGATACTGAATACAGGCAACAGCAGAGAGAGAATTTTATTCACACAGTAGCCATCTGTGTGCTAGATAACAGATTGTAATTACTAGAATCAGACAGCAATTTCTTTTCATCTGACTGGACTCTGCTTTATGCTAACATTAAAATGCAGTTCTATTTTTCAAGTGTTGTAAGATGATTGTTGTACTTTGCCTTCCCCATTCTTTTGTATCACATTTAATGGTTTATAATGAAGTTAACTTCACATTATCTGCTAGCATGGCAAGGACATCAACAATTTTTAGCTAAGTTTAACCTAACCTAATTGTTAGAGGCTGCTGCTTGACAATACTTTCTACCTTTTTTCTTATATCAAAAATTACTGGTAACTCCTTTTGCAGTACTGTAGTCCAAGAAAAAAAATACTCAGTATAAGTCCATCTTTTAATTAGAAGTGGCCTGCTTCAGGTATGTGGCCTATTAATTCAATGGTAAATGAGTTAATACCAAGTTAGTTTAAGATTAGGGTTTTTACTTAGTTTTATTCAGTAACATTCTTTTACTACATGTTACATGGCAAGGTGGGTGCAAAAATGAGAAAATTAAACATTAAGAAAAGAGTGGTGTGCCAGTAACATTCACTGAACATACTTTAAGTCACTCCAAAGTTAGTTGGTGAGTAAGTTTCGATAATATTGATACTAACATTTGAGGTTAGCATTGTGTATTAGTTTGCCCTTTTTTGCAGGGGTAAGATACTGATTATCTTGTTTTTATTCAAAATGTAACTGACAGGATCTTTTACTACATCCTGATTTGATGCTTCACTTATAAAAGTAGGTAGGCCCAGTCATTCCCCTCAAATATCCATATACAAGTTTCCTATGGCAAGTGATGTGAGTTACAGCCTACCCACCCCCACTTCCCTGATGGAAAAATTAGGAACTTGTATCCAAATGAATGAATACCTTCTATCAGAAGAAAGTTTATTACTACAGTATCTGCCATACTCCTTTTTCCAAAACACAGGGAGGGCCAGCTGTACATTTATCAGAGTAAGTATCATTCACAGGCTAGGTGCATCACGCTTAGGTTTAGAGCAAACCTGATGTAAGGTATAAACAGCTTGCTCATGTCAATATGGCAAGTTCAAGTTTAAATTAAATAAGGTAGAGCCCTGCAGTAGGAAAAATTGTTTTGAATGCTTTTTATATATATATAAATATAGACTTTTTTTTAGTAACAGTGGGGAATCTCCCTTGCAGGATTTAAGGTTTTTGTGGATGGGAGTGGGTATTGCAGGGCAGGACAGGAATAGGATTAAAAATGTTGTCCCAGGCAGCGCTCTACTTGGCAACGGATTGCCCGTTATTTTAGTTTCTTCTGGATTTAATACAATACCACTATTAAGAAAGCTTTTCATGAAAATTTTGCAGTACAAGGACAAATAAGCTGTTACAGGTATGCAGGAATGAAAAGGGTAAAATATTCACACAATTTACCTACGATTGGTATTTGTCTGTTGAATCAAATTACATTCAAAGCACTAAGGAACCCAAAAACTTGACAGGAAGTAAGAAAGCAATATTAAGACTACAATATGTTCAGCAGGCTACAAGACATTACAGAATTCATATAGATTGTATATGATTTAAATTGATGTCAAAGACCATCTTAAAAAATTCATTAAAATATTGATTTATTAACAATATATTTACACATTTTCCAGCGCTCCATCAACCACGGTGCATGTTCAAAGTTAAAAAACCAGTAAGCAGTAACCACACAATGAAAACATTTTAAACTATATTTTATACACAATTTATACAAAGGAATACTTGTTTAAATAATACAACTGGACACAAAAATATACATTTTTAGAGAAATTCACATCAGTAACTGTATAAAGCTCTCTCCTGAACTAGGGCCCTGAAAATTTAGGACTAAAACATTAGCTCTGTAAAAGTAAAAAGTTACTAGCCAGTCCTGAAAGGCCATTATATAGCACACGGACATTCTCAAGGCTATCAGCTTATATTTCAGTTTGTGTATTCAAGTTTTGAGGTCCTTATGATTACGCAAACATCAGAAATATAGTGGTATAAACAAACTGTATTTGAGAAAACAGTTTTAGAGCCAATATTAAAATCTTTAGGCTCAAAAGACCCCCTAATTTAAATACTGTTTGATACTATCTTGTACTCCAAAAATTAGGAAGAATTAGACTAATGCACTTAAACAAAGAACTTTTATTGTTCAGCAAGCGTGCTCACCACATGATTTTGTATTAGTAGAAACTTAATAAAACCTCCCATACAGTGTTTTTAAAATGAAACCAATTCACCTTTTCCTTACTTGAGTGCATTTACGTTAAGGCTTTGTACCATCTGACCCAAAATTTTACAACATAAAATGAATGGGTCCACAAATATGCTAGTATGTCTCATTGAGACTTAGCATGAAGAGAATTAAAGCTTTACACCTTAAGGAAATGGACACAGGGACACATGCTGATACCTTGAATATGTTTTCCTTTTTGTCTCAGAACCAGGATGAAAAGGTTAATTATATTAATAGTATGAGACCAGTGTTTAGTCTGTTCTTTTTAAAAGCAAGTTAATTTAATTGTAACATCTTTGGAGAAATTTCCAGTTCTGTGTCTGTAGTTCCTACAAATTTCATGCAGAAAGATACGTTTCTGAAGAGAACGTTAAGAAATTACATTTTTTATGTAAATGGAATGTATCCAGAACTGGAAACAAGACCTATGAAATATAAAAACGTTTTTCTGGATTTTGTCGTCATCATACATTTGTGTCTTGCAGTAAAGGTTCTTTGGCCTCACCAGGGGCCTGTGGACTGTGTGGATGACCATGACTGCCACTGTGTTTTTTCCAATTGCTGGACCGTACATTTAGATTGGTGTGTTCAGGAATAAACAAGGCAACAAGCAAAGCCAGCAGCACAGAGCATGCTCCAAACAAGAATGGGGGTCCAGGAATTATGGAGTTCTGAAAATAACAAGAACATTTATTTTCTAGAGGAACAGTTAAGTAGATCCATAGTTCACAGACACTGGTTGTTTCACATCAGGCTCTGTACTTAAAAATATTTTACAATTTAATTAGTTTAGGGCAGAACACTCTTAATGAGTGGGCTATTTCAATACCCAGCCCTAGTAAACCTTATTCATAGATGAACAATAGTTATTTTCAAAGGTTGAGGGAGGAAATCCAGAAGAGGAGAAACTTGTTAGATGAGTTTCTCTTTGGGTGTTTTTTAAACTGCAGAATTCTCTTCTAACTTCACAGGAAACATGCTACTGCCTAATGTCTTACCTGCCAGAAATACAAACTTAGAGAATCATACAGCTGAACTGCTATTTCCAGCCAAGTAGTTAAAAACCCACTGTAGCTACCAGATGAAGTATAGGGTTGGTCTTCACCGCCCTGTTAACCTGAGGTATAACTCGCTTTGTCCCTAACCCAGCTCCTTTCAAACACACAAATCTCTAGCTTGCTGGCCCATCTGGGACTGGGAGTAGGTTGAAACACGAATGCTGCTGACACTGGAGATAGTAATCCAACATCAACTGCTAATCCATTCGCTCTGTGTAGCTCAAATATTGCATCAACAATGTGGTCACTCTCACTGGAACTAGGCTAGAGTGGAGAAACTTGAACTCACTGTTGCGGTGGAGACAAGCCCGAAGACAGAAAGTAATGTGCATAAGGTACTGAAATAAGTTAACAGACTGCTCTTTCACCATGCAATTCTCAGATATGCGCAGCATTACAGCAAGTTATGAAGAGAATGAACTGTTAGCGACACTTGCTTCCCCACTCCTCTTTCACCTTTCCTGAGAGCGGGGTGTGTGAGTGTGAGTGTGAGTGAGAGACAAAACAGGATTATCGAGATCTTAAATCAGTCCCCCCACAATTCAAATGTAGCTAACAGCTACATTTAAACAAGCAAAGCCAAGGTATTTACTACTATTTAAAAAAAATAAAAACAGGACTGTGAATGAAACAGAAAATACAAAAGCAGAAGACACTCTCCTTCACCCTTAAATATATCCTGTTGTAGACATTACAATGGTACAGTGTTCACAGACCTAGACACCATAAGAAGTCATTTAACTATACAAAAGGGACTATGATCTAATTTGTGGTCCTTATTTTTCATCTCAGCCAGAAAGTTACTTTATGTCTGAATTTCATTCTATGGTCCTACTCTTTTCATTCATGCAATATGAGCATTAATACTTAAGTAAATTGAGTAAACCAATCCCCCCTCTCCAGTCAAGTGTAAATAAAGGACAACAAGATCTTGAATCTTTGTCTTTCACCACACCATCAAAAAGACTGACTCGTAGGCTTATTTTGCAGCAGTAAGTTTTAGATATTTATTTTTAAAAATAATATGCTATAGCTCGAAGGACCAGACCTGGCACTCGCTTTCAAGGAATGAGGAAGTAGTGCATAGGCTGGTATCTATGACCATAATGGCAATTTCTGCCTCCTTGTAGGCAGAGGGCATATTGACAGGCCAGAATGTTCTGCAATATCAAATAAAGAGGAGAATGTGCTACAAGGAAGTGGTAAGGCCCTGACAAGAAGCACGCCACAAGGAAGTATGAAAACAGCAAAGCATATTCAGCTTTTTAGTGTCCAGTCTAAATCACGTGTTTTAAAAATATTCACTAGACATAAGATACAATTCTGGGCACATTAATACCAGAAATAAATATTTACAAGTTAAAGAAAATTTAGAGAAAAGCAGAAGTTAACAGGCAAAAAAGAGACCAACATACAAGGAAAGAATCAAGAGATGTGTAACTTGGTCAGAAGACTGAGAATAGAAAGTGTTTAAAAACGTGAACCAATGGGGTTCTTTTTAGGGCAATCCAAAGGAGCAACGGGATTAATCAATCACTGGAAAATTTAGGCTCAATATCAAGAGGATTGTCTTAATTGCAAGAGTTATTAGACAGGTCAAGAGTCTCACAATAGAAGTGGTTTGAGAAGTCCCTTTGCTTGATTCATTTAAAGCTGGACTGACTAAAGCACTGTAGAATGTGCCACAGGGTACAGTCCTGAATTGGCAGCGAGATGAACTAGAGTATCCAATTTACTTCCCCCCCGCCCACCTTTCCAAGGTCCAGGACAGAGGTTCTCAAACTGTGGTCCACAGATCACCAGTGGTCCGCAAGCTCTATTCATGTGGTGTGCATAGTTCCCTCTAAGATGGGTGCCTGGGCTGCTCCACACGAGAGAATGAAGGGCCACCCACCTAATTAGTGGAGCTGCGAAGGCATGGCTCCCTAATTAGGTGCCTGGAGAAGACGCACATGTAAGGCGAGGTGGTGGCCTTGGGGAGGAATAGGGGGTATGTGGGAGGGGGCAGTGGGTGAGAAGTGGGGGAGAATTTGGGACATGTAGGGCTGCGATGGCCAGAAGAAAAAAAAAAGAGGAGGTGACTTCCCCCAATTCCAGGGCTGCCATGGCAGGAAGAGACCCTCCCCCACCCCTCCTTCCGAGCCCCAGCTTGGGGTCTGCCGCGACAGGAGAGAGAGGGCATATTCATCACATTAGAAAGGTAAGACTACGGATATTAAAATACGAGTGGTGTGCTTTTATTTGTAGAACAAAAAAACCCTTAAAACTATAAAGTTTTTTATACAGCACTTTTATCCAAAGTGCTTTACAACAGTTAGCTAATGGTACAAACATTTGGAAACATCACTAAGTGGTCCGCTGAGACCCTCAGCAATTTGCAAGTGGTCTGTGGAAAAAAAAAGAGTTTGAGAACCACTGGTCTAGGATTGATCTTTGCTGCATTTCTTGTAATTTATAAATAAATAGGAATAATACCTGTTGTGAATGGTGTTGTGTGGCCACGTTACCTCCCAACTCAGTTTCAGTCATTGGGAGTTCATTCAATTCTACATGGAATATGTAGAATATAAAACCATAAAGTGCTGGTCCCAAACCATTACACAATCCTCGAATTCCTGTTATCATCCCTTGAACAACACCTAAAGAAAAAGGCATTCCATGAAATTAAATGTGTATACAATGAAGACTGTTTAAAATGCTTTTTGGCAATTGTCTAACATGCAATGGAGCCTGATTCACTTTTTCCCTACACTGGTGTAAACTAGGAGTAACTTCACTAAAATCAATTGGGATACACCACTTTAAGGCTGATGTGAGGAGAATCATGCCTACACGAGAACCAAAAAAAAATGAGGAACATTGGGCAAGACAAACTTTGTTTTAGACAGAACACAGCATTTCCTATGCCATACTGACCAAAAGGCTGTCAAATCTGGTATGCTGTCTCTGACAGCTATCTATGCCTCATGGTTCAGAGAAAAGCAAAAATATATTACTGGGGCTCCTAAACACTACAGTAATAATAAATAAATGCACCTGAAGAATTGAGTAAATCCATGCACAGTGGGAAAGAACTGAAACATGATCAGCTGACGTACTGAATCAAGAGAAGTAGTGATGTAGTATTATGCTACCTTCAATGAATGGGTTTTCCCTATGCTAGAGACTCTCACTATTCTCATCTGTCTTGTTTGAGCAGTATAACCCAACCACCTCCAAACAGTCCACAGGCCTTTGACAACTGCGTATCACTTTTGAGAACTACCACTCTTCTACAGTGAAGTTAAAACTAGACTAATGTTTCTCATTTACATTAACATACTACTATGCTGGCTAATTTGTCCTGCAAAACTAGCATGGAGGTTGAGGATAACCCTTGAGTACCAGTAAGACAGCATTGATCCATCTGGTGGTAAGGAGATCAGAATATCCCTAGTTTGAATATTCCTTATAATTATCAACACCACCACCACTTATAAAACATACCCTGTTGATCAGCATCAGCAGTTCGTGAAACTAGTGCACTTACTGCTGGGAACGTAATACTAGACATTGCTGCAACAGCCCCTGCTGCCCACATCATCCTGAAAAACATAGAAGTGTTAAAAGAAAGAATCAAGATAAGAATTCTGAATTTCTACCTTCCATATACCTCATTACAAAGTTTAGAATGAACTGCACACACTACCCCATGCAATAGTGAAGTCACAAGTTAATCATCATTGCTGGATTTCATACCTATCAATTATTCTGAGTTTAACAAATGGTGTAAAATCATTTAAGAGATGATCAGAAAAATCCCTAATCCTTGCAAAATCCTGACACTTGCTGGGAAGCACTGATCATGTATTTTGATCACCTCTTCTTAATTTGGGAGGAGAGTTAACATCCAAACAGCTATCTTAACTTAGTTTTCCCCATTAGGTCATTGGTACATTAGTACATGTAAAGAGTGCAATTGGGGGGGGGGGGGGAAGAAGTGCTCTGATGTAAGCTGACATCTTGACAAGTCAATGCACTCTACTACAAGCAACACGACCAAAAATAAATAATCAAGAAAATCTGACTGTTAGAGAAAAGAGGACAAAGCATTTTTCAATGTTGTTTAGTGTCCATTTCCTTTTAGATGAAAAATATCCATGAACAATTTTTGGTTTTAAGAATATTGGTACGAGAGATTGACATTGTTTAGGTCAATCATACAGTACAATACCAAATTCTTGGTTTGGGATGGTTCACCAGACAGTAGTGATTTCTTTGACTTCACCAAGTACAAACCAATTACATCTTTAAAAAGAAGAAAAAAAAAAGGTTCCAGCTTAAGAGGAGACAAAGGACGTGTTGCCTGTAACCTCTCATGTAAATCTGATGCATGTAAAAAAAAACACAATGTTGTGAATGTTTCTTTATTAAGTAGTAAATAACAATTTAAAATCTTAATATGTCAGTTCATTAATTCAACTAAAACAAAACGTACGTACCAAGGCTCCGAGCCAAAACCATACCATGCAAGCTGTAATATTTGAAATCCCAGACCCAGTAAGATGGTGTTTTTATTTCCAATGGACCGCATAAGTAAACTCAAAACTACTGTCTGATGGGAAAAAGAATGTAATTTTAATTGTGAATAATCGGGCTATACAACAATACATATAAACAGTTCACTAGTTTTGACAGAAGCAAAGTAAAGTTATGTGATGTAGTATTTTCTAGACAGAGATTGAAACACGTAATAATGGAGAGAGAGATGTGAAGAGATTGTTACCTCACTCTTGACATGCAACAATTTAGATTTCCCTTTAGAAATCCATACACTGGGGATATATTATTTAACCTGCCCTGATGGCTTAAACAAGCTATTTTTCAACCCAAACTAAGCTTAAGGAGAAGACTGAATCAACTTCTAAGAGGTTTGGGAGTGTGACTATGGAAGAAATAAATTAAGGTTAAGGCACTAGACTAGAATTCATGATGTGGATTATATTCCCAGCTCTGACAGATTTAAGGTAGTCTCAATGTCTGCATCACAGTTCATCCACAAAATGGTGATATTTTTCTACTTCCCAGGATTTGAGAATGAATTGTTTATGAAATGGTCAGATAATAGGTGATGGAAAAAAAGGAAGCCATATAAAATCGGATCGGAATTCAAAGCATCTTTCCTTTTCTATTCTAACCTCCTGAAATCAGATAGACTGGGTCCTGGAATTACAGTTACAGGGATTGTCATAATACTTCGCTCTCACTTGAACCCATTACATTAGTGAAATTTATAGATTAATATTCACCTGTGCAATAATGGACAGAATCCCAAGAACTGCTATAAATGCTGCAACGCTTTCAGGTGAAAATCCCATTATCTACATTAGAGAAGAAGTAATTTGATCATTAAACTTCAAATGTACATTGACATGTCTTTCATGTTTTGTGACATCAGTGGAAAGAATAAATGGAGTAGCCAGAAAAACGCTTAATCTGAAATAGAAGATGACATCCCCGATTTTATTCGATCCCATAATCATTCAAACCAACATTTTACTCTTGCATAAAATAAAGAGAAAGATCTAGTGCGGGACAGAAAATAACTTCTATCATTGAGTATGGAACTTGAAAGAAAATCGACCCCATACTGTAAAGACTAAAAATAGTTTATCAGCTAATGAAAGCTAATTTTAACCACTGCAATGTACTGGAACTTGTACTTCAAGGAATAATGCAAATTATTAAGAAACATGAGAAATATTTTGAAAACAGATTAGTCTCTTTATTAATTATCACAGTAACTAAAAGCCACTATCAGCCATCAATCATATTGACTACTCATATATTGCTAAAGTAATGTAACAAGTGCAAAGAAAACGCCCTTCTATAAATTTAATTTCTTCATATGCAAATTCTTACCTGTCTGAGGTATAGGAAGAAGCTGGAATATTGACCTGCCTCCGGGAGGTAGGAAAGAAAGACTGTTATGCAGATTAGAAGCACTATGGAATCTTGACCCACTTTCTTTAGTGACTAGGACAAAAAAGACACAGCTGTAAAGTCAACAACAGAAAACATCTACTCTTCATCATTCATAACCAACGACTCACAAAATTTACACTGAAAGAGGCAGATACCTTTAATGCATACAGCACTGTTAAAACGTGTCTTTCAGCACTTACTAATCAGCATTTGCTAATCAGCAATTTGAAGTTACTCACACCCTTCCCCAATAAACCTAGGAACTCCTCAAACAATTTTTTAAAAACCCAAATCGAGATAAATTACTATCAGTCCCATTCCTGACTCAAAAGCAGTACAAATCCAAATCTGCATATATCAAGCTACCACTCCATACTTAAACATTTAAATAGCTTACTGCAAAGGGGTCAGCCTGTTCCCAAGAAATGGGTGCTCCCCATGATGCTGGCCTCATCTTCTCGGGCAGTGATTCCGGTACAGCAACAAGAATAAAACAAATGTCCAACAAAGCTATAGCTGTAGCTAGGACCACTACCAAGCTATTTCCATAGACTCGACCAAGGTAGGCACCAATAGCTGGGCTGGTAACTAAACTTGCTGCAAAAGTTGCTGAAACCTGTAACAGACAAAAGTCAGTATGAGAACGTTTTCCAGGAAGGAAGATCAAACGTATCCACTCTTTCTCTAACTTCACTTTCAGCACCTTGAATACTTCCAGAAACTCAGCTGCAAATCACCCTAATCAGGTGGACAAGTTCTGAACTAATGCAGTTATTTTCTCTGGCATTGCAGCAGCAACCACAGATTTCAGACATCTGAAGTTTTTAATGAAAAAATTTTGGTTAAGCAGGGCAGCACTGTATAGCTTTATGACTGTGTCAAATTTGTGAAGTTTAATTGGACATATCGAGGTCTGATAAAGGGGGAGACTCAGTATAACATTTTCTTTTGGGGGTGGTAGAAGAAACTATGCTTATTTGCACAACATCCGCAGCTCTTAATAAAATCAAAGAATTTACATTGTATAATAAAAGCTGCATATGCAAACAAAATGGAAAATAGCACCATCCTGCCAACATCTCACACTGACCCAAGAAAGGGGGAAATAGAAAAGAATGGAGAGAAAAGATTATACAATGGCCATTTTAAATTTAAGCTGACAACAAGACATTCAACAGGAGATGCAGAATTGGATGGTAGGACCAAGTTTCCATTTGGAACAGTGTTTTTAAAAAACTGAGTGGCCAAAATAAGAGTTTATAATGGCAAAGATATCAACTTTGAAAAGCTTGTGTCTCCTGCAGCAATATGACAAAGCTTTATTAAGAGAACTCTAGTTGTTGAGCCTCACAAGGCTTAAAGGTATAGAGAAATTAAGTACATACCAGCCCATAGGCCATGCTTCTTTCATGTTCTTGGGTTATATCTGCTACATAAGCAAACACCACTGAGAAAGTCACTGCAAAAACCCCAGAAACAGAGATAACAGCAAAGTACCACCTGGGGACAAAAAGGAATCAGAAAAAAGAACAGCTCAGTGGAGCTAAAATGTAACTAGTAGTGATTCACAAACTTCTGAAACACATCCAGACAGATTAAGGTATCTATGATTGTCCAACGTATTCCTGACAAGTAATTTAAATATTTATAAAGTCAGTATGAATGTGTCTTTATATGGTTATGTAATCTCTCCAGTGTGCACTGAGGGTACAACATAATTACTTGCCATTCTACAAAAAAAGGCTTTGTAGGTTAAATTAGGATAGTTCATTACAGATCGTTCAACATTAGCCTTAGCCCTGAGTCCACAGACTGGCAATTATTTCACTCAAAATGCATGTTGCAACATATAAACTGTTAAACAAATAGCCTATCACCCAGGCATAGGGATCAAAATGGGGAGACCACAAAAGACTAGATAGCAAACTGAATTAGCCTGATACAATATGAACAGTTGACTCTCAGACCTCTATTAGTTCTAAGACCTTGTCCTATCTTATTTCAGATTTATCTGCAGGAGCAGTACAAAATTTGAGACAATTGTGAACTAGCCATTGTCCTAAGGACATTAGACTCATGAATGGAGGTGTACTAACAGAACACTAAAATTCCAGCTACTCAAAATTTGCTAGATTCAAGTATTTGATAAGCACAACTATAATAAAGCTGCAGCTACTTTTTCAGTAGCAGTTTTAATATTACACACTAGTGCTTAAGGTATATGCTAGTTCTGAAGAATATTTTCAATTCTTAGTGACTATTTACTTAGTACTGAAATGATTTTGCTGAAAATTTCAGCCAAATAAAGATATGCAAGGATTAGAGAGACATTTAAGGTACTGGGAAATATACTGTATAAAATTATTCTCAACTATTAAGTTATTTACCCCCAAAAGGCTTAAAAGTACAATGCAGCCACTCAAAGGCCATATATCTTTCAAGTTCTTGGGCTCTCTCCGCTACATAAGCAAACACCACTAAAAAGTCACAAGTCACTCCAGTACTAATGTACTAGGCTTAGAAGGAAGCATGGGGCTAACAGACTTAATTCTAAGCCTGGCTTTGAGGCGTTCAGCAAGTCACTTTACCCTGTCTCAGTTTCCCCAACTCTGCAATGGACTGGTACTTCCACACCTACCTCACAGACGTGTGCTAAGAAGTAAACAACTTCTGGTACATTAACTGGAACACAAGTGCTATTATAAATGCTACATGTTCTTGCTGTATGTAATTAATAACACACTAAAGACAAAGCCATAAATAACTATGCTTGCTACTAACCATGGGCTGATCTTCATCAATGGAATTGGTGCACAAGTGAAAAATACTGTTAACAGTAAGAAGGACTTTCGTCCCCAAACATCAGATAGAGCACCTATGAGAGGGGCACTGAGAAACGATAACAAGCCCTGAAAAGTAAAAACAAATTTTAAATAAAAATCAAGAAATGAAAGAAAATACAATAGTTGAAAGATTGTTAGAAACTGACTGATTTTGTTTTGCAGATTAATGATAAATGTTGGCTATATGGAACAATGTGTCAAGCAATATCTTCTATGAGTATCCTTCATTCCCCTTTTCCACTCAGCAGCAGTTACCTACAATTTGAATTTTACTAACCCACAGAAACCCAAAATGTGAATCCAAATGCAGTCAACACACAGCTTAATAAAATGCATTTTACATTTTTATATGCTGTATTTAGGAGAGAGAACATTTTTCAACACACTGAGGACATGTGGTCTAACAATCAGAGCAAAGGACTGGGTGTCAGATATCTCAGATTCTTACGTGCTGTGACACCAACTGATTGTGTGATCTTGGGCTACTCAACTGGCCTATTTATTCCTCAGTCAAACCAAGTACAAATTTTAGCAAAAGCAAGACCTTATTCAAATAAAGTGCTGCATTTGAGCTCTCCTTGGTAAATTTACCCTCACATTTTATTCACAGCTTGAAAGCTATATTGGAAGGCTCTCCTTATTCCACTTAATAAAGCACCAGCACTTATGTATGTACCCTTTATTCATTTTAAATTGTACTCTCACTTATTGATTTAGACTGAATTTTCATTCTACCTACCTTTACTCCTTGGATTAGGCCATTCATTAGAAATGTATGCTTTGGGAAGGTTTCATGTAACACCTATAGAAGAATTATGTACATTACATACTGCATTATCCATATTTCACAACACTAAATATGAATACAGACTCAAGGATTAATATGAGGCATATTATGCCAACAATTTTAATATAAATTACAGTAAAATTCACAATGAAATTAATAAATTCAACATCAATAATCTCATTGTTAAATAGTGCACTACAGACATTTATATAGTAGACTACACAATTTCTAATAGTAAATTATGCTATGCTTCTTACTTTCCAGAAATAAAGGCACCAGTGGATAAGCTACAATGTTAGCACTACAGCTCAGGTTAGTAAAATAAGGAAAGAACGTTCTTCAAAATCACAGTGTATTTTCTTCATTTTACCACACAAGACTGACCAAAATTTCATTAAGTTTGATAAAAGTATCATTCCTACTTCAATGAAGACAGAATACTATTGTAGGATTTCCTTATTTAAGGAAAAATACACATTAATTAGGACACGCCTTACTTATGTGACGGACTGGTTCAGACACCAAATACACACTACTTTTCACAAAGGTCATTTTGCTTAAAAGGATTTCAATATCATGGAACACAAAACCAGTACCACAACACCACAGATAGATACTGAATGGTGAACATATGTACTGCTCAGATGGTTTGAATACACTGTTTTTCGCATACTAAAGCCTCATCTACACCTACAAATTATATCAATCTAGGTACAGCACTCAGAGCTGTGCAAATTTTGTGCCCTGTGTAACATAATTAGGTCAGCCTGCCTACATGTACAATGGGCATTAGGTCAACTGATGTGTTTACAAGATAAAAACATTAGATTATGAGTGCTTGACTCTTAAACCTTGTCTACAAGGCAAAGAAGTTTTTGCCTATAGATTTCAACACCATAGCCATATAACAAAAACACCCCAAACCATCACTTCCTAAACCAGAGCTATGCTGGCAAAACTTTTAAGTTTAACCTTAATCTCTGTAAACCACTGTGCACAATTATGGCATATAAACAAGAACAAAAGTTAAAAATCTCCTTTCCTTATATTGCAGATTATCAGGATACAATATCTGTCCATAGACTTCAGTCGTGGTATCACACTTTATTTCAGAGAAGTTAAATCATATCACTGACTGCAGAATAAATGAATTACTTAGGCAGGAGTGAAAACATGTTTACAAAAGAGAAAGTTTCTGCTTGCCATCACCTTGTTAATTACCAAAGGTTAAAAAGACAGTACAGAAAAATACATAATATTTAATGAGTTATATTTAAAGAATGGCCAGGTGCGGTAATGATCCTTTAAGATCAAAGTCACAAAGTTCTTAAAATTGGGACTGGAATCCCATGCATTCCTAGATCCTACTCCTGTGCTCAAGACAGACCTCTGTCTGTGGGGGTAACAGGAAAGGAAGGTTTGAGGGTTTTTTTAAGTATTTCTTCTCAAAAGTGTGTGCAATTAGCACAGATTACATATGTTGATATGTGACTAATATCAACAAGCCCAACTCTGATCTACATGGATTGTTTAATCTTGACCACATTTGGTAACATAACACACGAGATGCTCTTCCAAGTGTGAAGTTCAGGCCAGCTCAATTCCACCCAAACTTTATTTTCAAGTTTAATGCTCTGATAATACCGCAATGAACTGAATATTTTAGCTTTTTTTTTCTTTTTTCTTTTTTTTTTAACTTTTCAAGCAACACAGAAGAAGTTCATTAACCATATCACTTACCACCAAAGTAGGTGCTGTCAAAAGTCCCCAAGCAAAAAACTCCAAAAAAATCACTATGACAGCATGGTAGACACTAGGCGAACCTATTCCTTGAGGCTAAAACACAAAAACAAAAAAGTTGTTACTACAGAATATTTAAAAAGTTGCTTTATTAATAAGAAAGTTGTTTGAATGTTGGTTTATAAGCAAGAAATTGTAAGATGAAGTATGGCTCAAAACAAGCTGTTTCAGGAATCTGAATAATTGTCTTGTGTAAGCTCTGATACAGTGAAACTCCACTGAGGGGTAAAGCATAATGAATGACTGGAAGTGTCTTAAAACACAGCACTGTATGATCCCTCACTCTCTCAGATTTTGGGAGACAGACCAGTCCTCACTTACAGACAGCCCCCCAACCTGAAGCAAATACTCTCCAGCAACCACACAACAAAAAACACTAACCCAGGAACCTATCCTTGCAACAAAAGGCCAATGCCAACTCTGTCCACATATTTATTCAAGTGACACCATCATAGGACCTAATCACATTAGCCATGCCATCAGGGGCTCATTCACCTGCACATCTACCAATGTGATATATGCCATCATGTGCCAGCAATGCCCCTCTACCATGTACATTGGCCAAACCGGACAGCCTCTACGTAAAAGAATAAATGGGCACAAATCTGACATCAGGAATCCTAACATTCAAAAACCAGTAGGAGAACACTTCAACATCTCTGGCCACTCAGTAAAAGACTTAAGGGTGGCAATTCTGCAACAGAAAAGCTTCAAAAACAGACTCCAACAAGAAACTGCTGAGCTTGAATTAATATGCAAACTAGATACCATTAACTTGGGTTTGAATAGAGACTGGGAGTGGCTGGGTCACTACACATATTGAATCTATTTTCCTAAGTTAAGTATCCTCACACCTTCTTGTGAACTGTCTAAATGGGCCATCTTGATTATCACTACAAAAGCTTTTTTCCTCCTGCTGATAATAGCTCATCTTAATTAATTAGCCTCTTACTCCACCTTTTTGGGTTCTCTGTATGTATCTATCTATATGTTTCATTCTATGCATCTGATGAAGTGGGCTGTAGCCCACAAAAGCTTATGCTCAAATAAATTGGTTAGTCTCTAAGGTGCCACAAGTACTCCTGTTCTTTTTACATAAGCGGCAAAGAGTCCTGTGGCAGCTTACAGACTAACAGACGTACTGAAGCATAAGCTTTCGTGCATGCATCTGACGAAGTGGGTATTCACCCCCGAAAGTTTATGCTCCAATATGTCTGTTAGTCTATAAGGTGCCACAGGACTCTTTACCGCTTTTACAGATCCAGGCTAACACGGCTACCCCCTGATACTTTTTACCCAAATGGACTTCTTTTGACTTTAAAAAAAAAACAAAAAAAAAAAACACTCTGCCTCAACACATACTCTTTCAACCCTCAAGGGAGACTGGAGAATGAAGAGGCAATGCTCAGCCCTGAATTAAATTTGGTCTACTATGTTCATATGACTAAATGCAAACAGACAAAGATTTGGATTTAACAGTGCTCAAATCTTCTGAGCTGTTCTTGCAAAATTTCTGCCATCTTGAGATTTCTGCCACTCTAATTCAGCTATTCTTACAAGATTTTGGCTACATCCAAGCCAGAAAAATAAAGTTTCTGGTTCTGCATCAAGTGACTTGTAACCAAAGCTATAGGAGTAGGTCTAAATACAGCTACTGGAATTGGTAAACTGCACCCACCACCCATTGAATTTGAACAGATTTGGAAAAAAGCTTGTTGTTTCAACCCATCTCTAATAAAAGCTTTATATTCTGTAATGTTTAGTTCAGAATACTTTTAGTACCATGGTTACTTCTGCCCTTTTCTTCTTCCTTCCCTAGTTACCACACACATGTCCAGCATATTCATGAATATTCTGTTGCTACACTTTTCTGTTTTCCAATGAGTAGAGATGACTTTAAAATTTTTAAAGAGGCCAGAGAACAGCTTGAACTCACAGCACTACCCTTGCCTGCAGGAGCTCCTCTAGGTTTCACTCCCATCCCACCTGACTACAGTACAGGATCCAAACAGTAAACTTCTGTAAGTACCACGGGCAACAAATACTCTTTTTCCCTCCCAGGCTACGGATCAGCATCAGACTCGCTCCTGCACAATGGAGCCTCCCTCTCAGCTGCTATCTCTGGTTCCTCACTGTACCAGGGAGTAAAGAAACAGTTGGTGGGGTGGGAGTAGGAGAAGTAGATACTGGCAGCTACTCAGCAGACACACCCACCTTACAACCCCAAGAGTCAGAGGTCAAGAGCTTTTCCAACATTTCTATGGGCAAGGCATGAAGAAATAACAGTGTCTCTACCCCACTGACACCTAATCTTGGGCAGGTGAGAGCAGGTCAAGGAAATGAATCAGAGACTCCACTGAAGAGCTTCACTGCTTACAACAGTACATATTTTTAAAGAGATGGGGGAAGGTGACTACCCTTATCTGCCACTGCATTCAGCCATAAATCATTTAGCAGGATGTTTGTGCTAAAATGATCAGACATGAATTAGTGTCAAAATTTAAATCATTAGGCTTAAACAGTAACAGACAACTGAGTTGACAGAGAGGGAGCTAACTTCTCAGAGTTACTGTATCTGCTTCTGTCTACTGAATAAAAAGGCAAAGTACATTTAGAATATTTTTGTTGTAACCCCAAGTACAAGAAAAATTTATAAAAATGTACGTTTTAAGATTCTGCAGAACCTTGACTGTCATGGGATTTGATTAATACATCAAGTAGGCCTGGAGTCTGAAAATGAATCACATAAAACACTGTATTAGTGTGCATCAACTAAGCATAAACAAACTAAAGGAGAAATCACTAAATGCATTTCAAAACAACATTTTTACATCTTCCACAACAGAGATGTATTTTAGCTACAAAAATTAAAGCCTAAAGACAAAAGTGTAGCTAAATACTCAAGTCAGAACTGGGATCTGACACTCATGGTAGAAGCAGATGTTTTGTCATTATCTATTCTGAGGATGGTAGTTGTGTTGGGACAGGCAACGCACTAGTTGAACTACAGAAACCCCATCTGCCAGGTCAGATAGGCATCTTTCTAGTCCAAGAGGATTTTGTATTATAGATCAAGCCAATGATAAAATGAACTTGTATGTGGATTATAGCTAGAAGAATACTTCTATTGATACAACACTGGAAAAACTCTAAAGCAAGGACAACTTCAAATGTACAATCATAAAAGCTGAGACTCCACTTGTTATTAATATAGTTTACAAACCAGAATAAGTTTCAAAGTGAATTACAAGAAAGAGCAGAACAATTCAAAGCTTTAACTCACCCTGTCAGACTCAAGTATCCTAGCTCAAATTTCCTTTCATCAATGGTCTGAGAAGAATGAGTATTGTACATATGACATGAATTGCAATAAATCAAAACAGGATGAATTAAGGAAAGGGTCTGAACTACTATTATTGCCTTCCTTTGGAGAGTCTACATCACAAGTATTTTACGAAATGTATTTTGTATTTCATTTGTTTTTGACTATGGCTATTTAACAAATTATACAAAGGAGGATAGCACTACGGTAAGATCTTTATCACACAGTTCTACAGGAAGTCTAATTGCAGTCACTGCTGTAAGCATCCTCTTAATTTAATGAGGACTGTGAGTTATAAGAATAATACATAGTGACATTACTGCCAAATCAGGTTTGACTGATGTTCTGATAGAGAGTACACAAGAAGCCACATTATTATTCCAAAAGACATTTCTACACATTGCCACCATACTCTAGTCTTTTTACAGAAAATGTTGCTGAAATTAATGGTGTAGGAAATAATATACACCCCCATTCTCTGAAAAGAATTCTTGCAGAGAAAAGGACTGAGTTTCTTTGGGGCTAAAAAATTTCAAAATATAATGATTTTACCCCATAAGTGATTGATAAAAAATAATTTAAATTTATTGCTACTGAGCTGCAAATTAGGGAAATTCAAGGCCCTTTCAATTTACCTGTTCCCCAAAATATCATTCAGCATGTCAGGCAAGTGAGGAATTGGGGAGGATGAGAATAGAACAGGGGACCAATTTATGGTTTTTTGTTTGTTTTTTGTCTACAGTACGATCCATGCATCTAAACAGTTCTTGCTGCCATTATAAGTAACATAGTCTAGTATAACAGCATACAGCCTCAACAGGTCATTAACTCACAAAAAATAAAGTCTTAATATCCTTTCCCTACCTGGGTTTGAGAATAGGCAAATATTTGCACAAACAGATCACAAACCAATCTGTGTTGTCTAATGACTTCCCAAACAGTTGCAGGCCTGTTTTTTACTCTATGTTTCTGTACATTTGAACTCAATGTACTTTCAAATGGCCTTGCACTCAGCTTTTAATATTGGTAACTGACACTGAAGGCACTATTTTAGGTATAACTGGAAGATACATTAAATTTTCTCCTTATCCCCGGAGGCAGTCCATCCAAGTGGAAATTAGAGAATGGCACTTTTGTAACAACTCAATTTTTGTTTCCAAATAAGAAATTCTAATTTCACTAGTTGCATGAACTAGTGGAGCATAAAAAAAAAGTTACTCTGTCTGTATTCACTCACTATATTAATCCTGTAAAAAACATGTGCCTACATGTTTGTAATGCCATAAGTTTTTACTTTGTAAAGAAATGACAAACAGTATTATTGATCTTTCACAGTAGATATTTATCAGTCAAATATGAACTTGCTTTGCCTCTGACCCTTAAGTAATCTAGGCAGTAGCTCAGGGGTCGGCAAACTTTCAGAAGTGGTGTGCCGAGACTTCATTTATTCACTAATTTAAGGTTTTGTGTACAAGTAATACATTTTAATGTTTTTAGAAGGTCTCTTTCTATAAGTCTATAATATATAACTAAACTATTGTATGTAAAGTAAATAAGGTTTTTAAAATGTTTAAGAAGCTTAATTTAAAATTAAATTAAAATGCAGATCTTATCAGTTTAGTGTGATCCTTGCCCTTGCTTTTCCTTCCTGAGTTTTCCAATGTCTGGCACGTATTTGGATACTTTAAGCTGCACACAGACTTCTGAGTGATCAGTTGTTAACCGGCTCCAAGGGGGACAGGGGACAGATTTCATGTGTGAAAACACATGTTCACACAGGTATATGGATCCAAATGCTGAAAGCATTGCAAATGCAATTTTCTTCAAACAGTTAAATTTCACTGGCAGGGACATCCAGCAGGTCAGAATAGAGGCCCCATGCTCTCTCTCAGTAGCTTCAAGTGCATTCCTCAGATCTCCAAACTTTGATGCCCACAATTCTGAGCTTTTTAACTAAATGAGCTGCATTTTGAAATCTTCAACACCCATCCACTGAAATACAGACAAATCCAAGTCGCTTTCATTGAACTTTTCAGGTTTAATTAGAAAAGAAAAGATTGGCCCAAATCGCTGGAAATCTTGAAGTCTGTCAGAAAATTCTGATTCCAGTTCTTGCATGCACATTCTAATCTCAACATCAAACGAAGTGTGTTGTTCCACGTGGTGTGATAGTGATGTAAGCAGCAAATCAGGACTTAAAAATATTTCAGCACAGTGGTGCTGGAACAATTTTTAAGGTGGCGGTGTTGAGCTGCGCCCTCTCTTGCCCCTGTCTGTACGCCTCACTGCCACAGGCTGGGGACGGCTGCTGAGCTCTGGGCCAGCGGCAGGGACCCCAGGCTGGCAGCAGAGCCCCCAAGACGAGTAACCGCAACCTGGGGCTGGCAGCGAGCTGAGCAGGGCTGGCAGATGGAACCCCAGCTAGGAGATGGCCGGCAGCCAGTACCCCAGGCCAGCAGCCGAGCCCAGAACCAGGGCAATGTGAGTGCCACTGAAAATCAGCTTGTATGCCACCTTTGGCACGCACGCCATAGATTGCCTACCCCTGCAGTAGCTCATCAAGTTGATGAAGACAGTTCTTGGCTGTTTGTACAAAAGACCAGCAAACTGATGTTTTACCTTTATTTGAAGGACCTATCTTAAAGCAATAATATGATTTTAATGCATTTTGAAAAAAATATCTAAACTACACCAGTAAAGCAAGACATACATTGTTACAGTTAGCTGGACCAAGTTATCTCTCTCCCATAACCGAACTATGCTGATTATAGATGTACATTTTAAAAGTATCTCTGGCAACTTCATTCAATCACTAAGTATTCCAAGTTCTGTTAGATAAAATACTTAATAACTATTTATTGGGAAACATTTTATCACACTTCCAGTGAACTTGAAAACCTTACAGTACTACTTTGATACAGAAGTTTGTCTCACACTTACCCACCTATTCTTTTTCAGAATATGGAAGCCGAAGGAGACAGAACAAAGACCAAAGGATCCCATGATGGCGATGCACACACTGTATGGGTAAAGCACATCACAGATGGGCTTTTCACCAACAGCAGAACCACATCCTACTTCTTATACTCAGAACTCCCTGCTCTATTCTACAATGGTTTACAGTCTGCCATCATCCTAGGCTATTGTGAAACCAACTGCTACCTGAAAATGCACATCAGTTTTCTAGCTGGTATTTCCTTTCAAGATTAAGAGTTTAAATATTATTTAATCCATAAATGTTGTAGACTTACACATATTTATACAGAATGGTAAATACATGGATTTAAGTAAAGTTAACCTTCTATTGAGTCTTGACACAAATGCTCATTACTCATAAACTTACTACTTAGAGTAAAGGCAAATCACCATACTAGGTATAGATTTAAGAAATACTTTTAAACTAACAAATGATGACCAAATGGATTCCAATAAGATAGGTTTCCTTACTATCAGGTGTTTCCCCTCTATCATGAAATAATGGCAAAAAACCCTGCACCAGCCCAGAATTCTTGATCCCACATGAGGCAGCAGCAAAGAACATAGTTTTAGTCCCACCCAAGGCTGCCAGACTGCCCCACCAGGGAAAGAGTCAGAGGCTCTTTGGGAACAAAGTTCCTATGCCCAGCCCATGTGCTACCTTCAGAACACAGCATGGACCCAGCTCTGGTAGAAAGCAACCAGAGGGAGTGGAGACCAAGTTAGGCTTCAAGTCAAACTACACATCAGAGGCAGGAGCCCTTGCAACAGAAGTGTTTATAGGGCAGCTTCTTCATCACACAGGTCCCAGGTAGCTCCACCGAGAGCAGGGCTTTTCAACCTTTTTTCTTGCTGAGCCACCACCCAACATGCTATAAGAATTCCATGGCCCACCTGTGCCACAACAACTGTTTTTCAGTAGATTAAAAGCTAGGGCCAGAGTTAGGGGGTAGCAAGCAGAGCAATAGCCTAGGGCCCCATACCACAGGCAGCCTCAGAAAATTAAGTTGCTCAGGATTTGGCTTCAGCCTGGGCAACAGTCTCAGGATTCAGCTTTCTGCCCTGGGCCACAGTGAGTCTAACACTGACCCTGCTCTCTGGTTTATTCTGGCAGACACCCTAAAACCCGGAGGCCCCAGACTCCTGGTTGAGAACTGCTGAGATAAAGGATCTCCCAGCAAGCTAGATAGCAGAGACAATGTAGCACTGCATGTGGCACTTCATTACCCCATTAGCTAGAGTCAGACTTCTGTCCCAGGTTGACCTGTTTCAGGCATTGCCCTCAAGCCAGGACCTACCATGCCAACTAGGGTTGCCAACTTGACATTTAAAAACCAGAACGCTTCAGTAGGCATACCAGAATCCATCCCACCCACCCCCCCCCCGACCCACCTCCATGCACTCCTCTTCCCCCAGGTCAGAAGAGAGACTCCTGTGGAGCTCAGCTAGAAGCTGGAGCTACCCGAGGCAGGTAGGAGGGAGCCCCAGCTGAGTAGGAGCTGACACAGGTGATGGCTGCGTACCTCCTCGCCTCCCTCACCCACAGTAAACCGGACTTTGAAAGTCCGGTCAATAAATCTGACAAGACACTGTCCGGTTCCCTTACTGACCAGATTTTCCAGTTGAAGACTGGCAGCTGGCCACTCCTAATGCCAACCCCAGATTCCCTTGCAGACCTAACCAGAGAGATCCTCTGTGCACTCAGGCCTGAAAAGTGTCCCCCTCACTGTGCTGGGCTTTTCAATAGCCCTCCCCCGGTCCGGGGTCTAGCCAGACTAGCCTCACTTTGCTAGGTCCGCCCTTCCCATGCCCAGCTCACGGAACCCCAACGCAACATGTCTCCTTCGGCTCCAGGCCAACCCCCAGGCCGCACTGCTCCAGCCTGGCCTCCCCATATCAATGGCCAGCCCCCTACAAGCACCCGGGCCTCACCTCACCCCACGCTCCCTCCCCCTGCCTCACTGGGTCAACCCAGCGCCCCCGCACGCCTCCAGGCCAGCCCCTTCCCTCCAGCCAAGGCCTCAACGCGCCCCCGCACCTCAGCCGGACCCTTTCCGCCTACCTCTCCCCAGCTGCCGCCTCACTCCCCTCCGTACCACAACCAGCCCCCGTCACGCACCCCGAAGCTGGCGCAGGCCAGGGCAGGCCCCAACCCCCCGCAGGCCTCACCGTGCCGCCGTCCTTAATGATGATCTTCTTGGCCAGCATGATGCTGCGGTTCACGGCCCGTTTCTTCTTCTTCCCCCCCTGGGTCATTTTACCATCCTAGGGCCCCGGGGGGGGGGAATGTTGAGCGGCGCGGGGCCTTCGCTCCCCTGCTCCGAGCTCGCGCCGCCACCGCTCACGCTCATTGACCGCCCGCCGCCATCTTGGGGGACAGCACTGGTCACTCTCACATCACGCGATCCTCCGATTGGCTGAGCGGGGGCACGTGGGCACGGATACCCCGCCTCCTCACGAGCTGGAATGAGGCAGCCGGGCGGGAACGCCTGACGGCGCGTGGGGGCTCTCCCACACCGCCAGCCGCTGGAGTTTCCCAGCTCTGCGGTGCTCCCCGCCGGCGCCCCCCTCCTCCGCCGCCGCCACTTCCGGGCGGAAGGACGGCGCTCAGCCCCCGCAGGGCCTGCCTGTCGCTCTACGCCCAGGCGGGTTACAGTCCCCAAGCTGGGACCACAGAGGGCCCCTGTCACGGGGCCCTCCCGAGGCACTGGGCCTGCGCCCTCCTGCAGCCCTACCGGCTCGGCTGTAGCCACACAGCTTGTTGCTAAAAGCAATGTAGTGTAGACAAACGCTGAGATTATCATAAACCGAAGGTGTTGGGCCAGCATAGCTCACAAACGCTGAAGCTTGTTGTCCCTCATCCTCACCACACCCATCAGCCAGGACCGACTAAAGCAGCTCCAGGGTCTTTAGTCTGTTTAAAAGAGTTGGCAAGGCCACAGTGGGGTGCTCCTTGTCCTGACAGTCATAACATGATATCCTTTCCCCCATAGGGCCAATCCAGGTTTCCACAAAGCTTGATTTGTGTGCAACAGGCAGGGAGTACTACTACACTTATTTGGGGACAGCATACAGGTGCATCACCCTACCCAAAGAAGAGCTCTGTGTAGCTCAAAAGCTTGTCTCACTCGCCAACACAAATTGGTCCAATTAAAAATACTGTATTTTCTCACCCACTTTGCCCCAGTACCACTTATGACAGCAGACTCCACCATCCCTGGGGTAGAAGAGCAATGGAATAGTAATGGCAAAATAACATTAAAAATGGGATTGAGACACCTATTAGGATGTTTAAGCAGAATAGGAAATATTCATAATAGGTTTGGATGCGTGGTTAAAGTTAAACCCTTGTGTACAAATAGTTTTTCTACTAGTACAACTGTGTTAGTAAGGGGGGTGTATGATTTTTTAAAAAACCAGTAGAGTTATACTGGTACAACTCAAGGTGGATGCAGTTATGCCTATAGTAATGGGCCTTAGGAGAAATCTAATAACTTAGTGGCATAGCTTGAACTGACAATTTAAGTAAAAATAATACTAAAACATTGCAGGAAGTTGATTCTGATGTCACACCGAATCATAGATTAGGGTTGGAAGAGACCTCAGGAGGTCATCTAGTCCAACCCCCTGCTGAAAGCAGAACCAACCCCAACTAAATCATCCCAGCCAGAGCTTTGTCAAGCCAGGCCTTAAAAACCTCTAAGTATGGAGATTCCACCACCTCCCTAGGTAACCCGCTCCAGTGCTTCACCACCCTCCTCGTGAACTAGTTTTTCCTAATATCCAACCTGGACCTCCCCCACTGCAACTTGAGACCATTGCTGCTTGTACTGTCATCTGCTACCACTGAGAACAGCTTAGCTCATCCTCTTTGGAACCCTCCTTCAAGTAGTTGAAGACTGCTATCAAATCCCCCCTCACTCGTCTCTTGTGCAGACTAAATAAGCCCAGTTTCCTCAGCCTCTCCTCATAAGTCATGTGCCTCAGCCTCCTAATCATTTTTGTTGCCCTCCACTGAACTCTCTCCAATTTGTCCACGTCTTTTCTGTAGTGGGGGAGGGGGGAGGGCCAAAACTGGACACAGACTCCAGATGTGGCCTCACCACTTCCAAATAGAGAAGAATAATCACTTCCTTCGATCTGGCAATGCTCCTATTAATACAGCCCAATATGTCATTGGCCTTCTTGGCAATGAGGGCACACTGCTGACTCATATCCAGCTTCTCATCCAGTGTAATCCCCAGGTCCTTTTCTGCAGAACTGCAGCTTAGCCAGTTGGTCCCTGTAGCCTGTAGCAGTGCATGGGATTCTTCTGTCCTAAGTGCAGAACTCTGCACTTGTCCTTGGTGAACCTCCTCAGATTTCTTTTGGCCCAATCCTCCAATTTGTCAAGGACACTCTGGACCCTATCCCTACCCTCCAGCATATCTACCTCTCCCCCGTCTTAGTGTCATCTGTGAACTTGTGAAGGGTGCAATCCATCCCATCCTCCAGATCAATTAATGAAGATGAACAAAACCAGCTCCAGGACCAGTTCCTGGGGCACTCCACTTGATACCATCTGCCACCTAGACATCGAGCTATTGATCACTACCCATTGAGCCCAACAATCTAGCCAGCTTTCTATCCACCTTATAGTCTACTCATCCAATCCATACTTTTTAAACTTGCTGGCAAGAATACTGTGGGAGACCCTATCAAAAGCTTTGCTAAAGTCAAGATATATCATGTCCACCGCTTTCCCCATATCCAGAGAGCCAGTTATCTCATGATAGAAGGCAACTAGGTTGGTCAGGCATGACTTGCCTTTGGTGAATCCATGTTGACTGTTCCTGATCACCTTTCTCTCCTCCAAGTGCTTCAAAATGGATTCTTTGAGGACCTGCTCCATGATTTTTCCAAGGACTGAGGTGAGGCTGACTGCTCTGTAGTTCCCTGGATTCTCCCTCTTCCCTTTTAAAAGGTGGGCACTATATTTGCCTTTTTCCAATTGTCTGGGACCTCCCCCGATTGCCACAAGTTTTCAAAGATAATGGCCAATCACATCTGCAGTCACATCAGCCAACTCCCTTAGCACCCTCCAATGCATTAGATCTGGACCCATGGACTTGTGCACATCCAGCTTTTCTAAATAGTCCTTCACCTGTTCCTTCACCACTGAGGGTCACTTAACTCCTCCCCATACTGTGCTGCCCAGTGCAGCAGTCTGGGAGCTGACCTTGTCTGTGAAGACCGAGGCAAAAAAAGCATTGAGTACTTCAGCTTTTTCCACGTCATCTGTCACTAGGTTGCCTCCCCCATTCAGTAAGTGTCCCATACTTTCCCTGACCACCTTCTTCCTAACATACCTGTAGAAACCCTTCCTGTTACCCTTCACATCCCTTGCAAGCTGCAACTCCAGTTGTGCTTTGGCTTTCCTGATTACACCCCTGCATGCTTGAGCAATATTTTTATACTCCTCCCTAGTCATCTGTCCAAGTTTCCACTTCTTGTAAGCTTCCTTTTTGTGTTTAAGCTCACCGAAGATTTCTCTGTTAAGCCAAGCTGGTCACCTGCCATATTTGCTATTCTTTCGGCATCCTCAATAAAGCTTCTTTAAGAAACAGCCAGCTCTCTTGAACTGCTTTCCCACTCATATTAGCTTCCCAGGGGATCCTGCCCATCAGTTTCCTGAGGGAGTCAAAGTCTGCTTTTCTGAAGTCCATCTTATGTGACAGGGATAAATCATGAATGCAACTTCTGCATCAAAGTTGTGATATGGGCTGCAAATGCAATAAAAAATAAGGTATTCAAAAGTTTAACAAATGGAGCGTGGGGGGGGGGGGCACCAAAGACACTGCTTGACTGTGGCGCCATTTGGTCTAGGGTCAGCTTTGGTCTATACTATCACTAATAAATAAATGTGTAGAGACGAGAGAATCCTGATGAGCTTCAACATGGTATTCGTCTGATCTCTCGTGAGATTAGAAAACCTACAATTAAAGCTGTCCCCACTTTACTGTAATTTGATGCCATAAATAATTAGGCTTTTAAAGCTTTATTCTCCCTTTGATTTATAGAGGTAACTGCCATTAACAGTAATGGATTTAGTGTGTGTCACACACCAAAGGGACACTATGGACTCCTTAATCTGATGGAATTTGTTAATTTGAGTTCTTTTAACACGATCACTAAAAGTACAGGACACTGTTCTAGCTGGGATAAAAAGAAGTTTTCATTATTAATAAACTACATCACTAAACCTTTTAACAAACCTAATTGAAATACAGGCCCAAAAGAAAAGAAAAAAAAAAGTCTTTCAGATGGATCTCTTTACTTATCTGGAGAGTGAATGTTAGATGCTTTGGCTGTACAAAGAGACATAATTATGCTAAAGTACAGAGACACCTTCTGCCCCCGAGTGTGCTTGAATTCCACTACAAAAGATAAAAATAAGGAAGGAATCATTTTTGTTCTTTCGCTGAAAATCTGCAAAATTTCTATCAAAATGAAAACCTGGATCTATGCAGGAAATAGCCCGACTTGATTATGTAAAGAGTTGTCACTTTGGATGGGCTAGCACCAGCAGGAGAGTGAATTTGTGTGGGGGAGTGGAGGGTGAGAAAACCTGGCTTTGTGCTGGAAATGGCCCACCTGTTGATCACTTTAGATATGCTATTACCAGCAGGACGGTGGGGTGGGAGGAGGTATTGTTTCATATTCTCTGTGTGTATATAAAGTCTGCTGCAGTTTCCACGGTATACATCTGATGAAGTGAGCTGTAGCTCACGAAAGCTCATGCTCAAATAAATTGGTTAGTCTCTAAGGTGCCACAAGTACTCCTTTTCTTTTTGCGAATACAGACTAACACGGCTGTTCCTCTGAAATTTTCATTTTGGTGGAAAATCCATGGTTTCAGTCTAATGTTTTAGCAAAAACCAAGCCAAACCAAAACAAAACCCCACCAGCTGTAGTGCTGATTTTGACATAACTGTCCTCTTTGCTCACTTGCCAGACATATAAAGCATCCCAAACCACTCTGGGGCACATGCATCATTACCATGATTACCTTTTCATAAATAATTGATACTGCAGTACACTTTATGCAGTGAAGTATACAGTAGTTCCCCCTTGTAATTTTATCCCACCTAGTGTACAGAGATAGGTGCTATTCTTATTTCTATAAATGTACAATTCTTTAAGCAAACAAACAAAAACCATATAGTACTAAGCCATTTGCCTCAATAACAGCCCTTGGCAAAGTATCTACAGTTCCAAAATCTCTGGTTGGTTTTGATTCATTTTCTAATACAGATGGTAGATGGCAATGGAAACTAGCCTGTCAGCTTCTTTTGAAAAAAGAACAGGAGTACTTGTGGCACCTTAGAGACTAACAAATGTATCTGAGCATAATTTTTCATGGGCTACAGCCCACTTCATCCGATGCATAGAATGGAACATTTCGTAAGAACATATATATATATATATATATATATATATATACACATACAGATAAGTTGGGAGTTGCCATACAAACTGTGAGAGACTAATTAGTTAAGATGAGCTATTATCAGCAGGAGAAAAAAACCTTTTGTAGTGATAATCAAGATGGCCCATTTTGACAGTTGACAAGAAGGTGTGAGGATACTTAACTAAGGGAAATAGATTCAATATGTGTAATGACCCAGCCACTCCCAGTCTCTATTCAAACCCAAGTTAATAGTATCTAGTTTGCATATTAATTCAAGCTCAGCAGTTTCTTGTTGGAGTCTGTTTTTGAAGCTTTTCTGTTGCAGAATTGCCACCCTTAAGTCTTTTACTGAGTGGCCAGAGATGTTGAAGTGTTCTCCTACCAGTTTTTGAATGTTAGGATTCCTGATGTCAGACTTGTGTCCATTTATTCTTCTGCGTTGAGACTGTCCGGTTTGGCCAATGTACATGGCAGAGGGACATTGCTGGCACATGATGGCATATATCACATTGGTAGATGTGCAGGTGAACGAACCCCTGATGGCATGGCTAATGTAATTAGGTCCTATGATGGTGTCCCTTGAATAAATATGTGGACAGAGTTGGCATTGGGCTTTGTTGTAAGGATAGGTTCCTGGGTTAGTGTTTTTGTTGTGTGGTGTATGGTTGCTGAAGAATATTTGCTTCAGGTTGGGGGCCTGTCTGTAAGCAAGGACTGGTCTGTCTCCCAAGATTTGTGAGAGTGAGGGATCATTTTTCAGGATAGGTTGTAAATCTTTGATAATGCGCTGGAGAGGTTTTAGTTGGGGGCTGAAGATGACAGCTAGTGGCCTTCTGTTATTTTCTTTGTTGGGCCTGTCCTGTAGCAGGTGACTTCTGGGTACTCTTCTGGCTCTGTCAATCTGTTTCTTCACTTCAGCAGGTGGGTATTGTAGTTTTAAGAACCCTTGATAGAGATCTTGTAAGTGTTTGTCTCTGTCTGAGGGGTTGGAGCAAATGTGGTTGTATCTTAGAGCTTGGCTGTAGACAATGGATCTTGTGGTGTGTCCTGGATGGAAGCTGGAGGCATGTAGGTAGGAATAGCAGTCAGCAGGTTTCTGGTATAGGGTGGTGTTTATGTGACCATCGCTTATTAGCACAGTAGTGTCCAGAAAATGGACCGCTTGTGTGGATTGGTCTAGGCTGAGGTTGATGGTGGGATGGAAATTGTTGAAATCATGGTGGAATTCCTCAAGGGCTTCTTTTCCATGGGTCCAGATGATGAAGATGTCATCAATGTAGCGCAAGTAGAGTAGGGGCATTAGGGGACGAGAGCTAAGGAAGCGTTGTTCTAAGTCAGCCATAAAAATGTTGGCATAATGTGGGGCCATGCGGGTACCCATAGCAGTGCTGCTGACTTGAAGGTATATATTGTCCCCAATTGTGAAATAGTTGTGGGTGAGGACAAAGTCACAAAGTTCAGCCACCAGGTTTGCCATGACATTATCGGGGATACTGTTCCTGATAGCTTATAGTCCATCTTTGTGTGGAACGTTGGTGTAGAGGGCATCTACATCCATCTTTTGAGGAATTAAAGGAATAGTGTTGCTATGGAATAAAGGTTCAGTGTTGTTAATATTGTAACAGGGTGTTTTTTAAATGGAAATAGCAGCACTAAGGCAAGGGAGAAGTGCTCCCTTTTCTGTGCCTGTCTCTCTGTGGGGGAACATGTGGGTGCAGAGACCTGAGTCCAAGGAGGTGGAAACACCAGAATAAGATTTTCTTTGTGTAGTTCCTGCAAATGCCACTGTTTGTCAGGAATTGCTACAGAGATTTTTTTTCCCCTAAAGTAACCATTTAATTTGTATTCCTTTTGGTCAAGGATTACAAAGAAGAATTAAAAGAGAATGGAGCCTTGCCTTTCTGTAGGCCAACTTCAGAATCTCAAATGACTGCCAACAGAAGTAGCCTTTGCCAGAAGAAATAGTGTTAAAACAATGCATTAGTTCACTAGAATTTTCCTTCTAAGGAATTTCATACAGGGACTTTTCTATGTTTGTGCCACCTACCTAAAGTAATAGTGAAAAAGATCAATCAAACTGTCAACAGGGAAGTTCCATAAGTGAAACATCTAACGCTAAAAGTATTTTAAAATTTGGTAAATCCATGCTAAGACTGGAAACTGGTTAGCTCTGTGTAGCAATGGGCTGCTAAATTGCTGGCATCTTGATTCCCAAACCATGTTACTTTGGGCAACACTAGTGAGCGGGTAGCTCAAAAATGCAAATTTTAATGAAAATCTTCCCTTTTGAAGGCAACTGGCAACTTGCACATGTTGAGAAATGCTTCTGATGGTGAGAACTTGAAAGAAGGCTGCACAGAGATGAATGGCTGAATAATCTTTTAGATTGACTGTGGGAGGCCTTTGTCAGCAAGTTCAATGTAACCTGAAGAAAAAAGCTCAAGTGTGTTGTTTCAAGAAGCCCCTTTTTCGTATACACTTTTTCCATTTGAAAACAGATCAGAATGAACTGGAATCTTGCATCAGTCTCAGCGTAGAGGGTTTTACCTACTAACATATGAAGGAATGCAATGTTTTCCTAAATACACTGGACATCGCCAACTAAATAAATAAATTGGTTAGTCTCTAAGGTGCCACAAGTACTCCTTTTCTTTTTGCGAATACAGACTAACATGGCTGTTCCTCTGAAATCGCCAACTATGTAAACTTCAGTCTGAACAAGTTCTGAAAAAAGGGTTGATGTAGCAACCTCCAAGTAATAGTCCTAAAGTAAAACAGAAATGTCAGATCATGAAAGGTTAATGAATATTGATCTAAGCCAGCATTTCCCCTTTCTGTGGTTCACGGACCTCTGATTGTTCACAGAGACATGCCACGTCCCAAAGTGGCAGCAGCTCCTGAAGATGCTCTTCTGTGTTGAAAGCTGGGCTTGACAATATCTGTACTGCAACGTGCAACGCTACATGTCTACTGATGCCCGTTCACAATGTCCCGCCAACTCAATCTGGCTGGCTTGGGGCTGGCCCAGATTTTGGCCAGAACTATTTGTCTTGAACTAATCAAGAGTTCAGTGCAGTGTGCTAGACGCTCAACCATTGTACACATGTGCTAGCTGGTGGGCTCTCTCACCAGCCAGCGAAGGATCAGTACCATGCCAGCAGCTAGTTCAGGCCCTTGCCTCAGGACACAATTTATTGGTTAACCATGAACTTACATAAAATATCAAAATAAAGTAGTTCCTCTGCCCAACAATGCTACAGTTCCGAGAAGCTTTTCCTGGCCCCTCTAGGTCGTTGCACTAACCCAGGGACTCCTGTGGGAGCCTTCCTGCAGCTCTTATTTACCAAGCCGTCTGGGAGGCAGCTAATAACTGGGTTCTTTCCCCTGCTCCTTGCAGTTCACTCCCTCAACTGAGCTCTTGGTAGCCCTTCAGCCAGGCTACCAGCTGATCCCTAGTCCCACAGCCTCAGATTAATCATAGGGGAAGCTCGGTCCATCTCCCCATAAATGTCACCCTGTGCCAGCACACAAAAATACCAGAATGGGAAAGAAGTAAGCACTGTTCTCTTGGCCTTACTGATTATCACAAAAGGAAACACCTGTCCATTAAAGAAAAATAAGACAAAAGCCAAAGGAGAGATCAAGTCATCCCCTAAATGATAACTGGAGGACAAACACATTGCACTCTGTTCTAGAAATGTTGTATGCTTGGCTTCAATACTTTTAAGATTTTTAATACTTTTTTAATACTTTTCAATGCTTTTAAGATTAAAGGTTATTTTGCTGATTTCCTATCTTAAATTAATCTTCCTCTGTGCTGACTATTGACAGAATTGACAGAATGGGAAATGACTGCCTAGGAAGGAGTACTGTGGAAAGGGATCTGGGGGTCATAGTGGATCACAAGCTAAATATGAGTCAACAGTGTAACACTGTTGCAAAAAAAGCAAACATCATTCTGGGATGTATTGGCAGGAGTATTGTAAGCAAGACACAAGAAATAATTCTTCTGCTCTGCTCCATGCTCATTAGGCCTTAACTGGAGTATTGTGCCCAGTTCTGGGTACCACATATCAGGAAAGATGTGGACAAACTGGAGAAAGTCCAGAGAAGATCAACAAAAATGATTAAGGTCTAGAAAACATGTCCTATGAGGGAAGACTGAAAAAATTGGGTTTGTTTAATCTGGAGAAGAGAAGACTGAGAGGGGACATGATAACAGTTTTCAAGTACATAAAAGGTTGTTACAAGGAGGAGGGAGAAAAATTGTTCTTCTTAACCTCTGAGGATAGGACAAGAAACAGTGGGCTTAAACTGCAGCCAGGGTGGTTTAGGTTGGACATTCGGAAAAACTTCCTAACTGTCAGAGTGGTTAAGCACTGGAATAAATTGCCTAGGGGGGTTGTGGAATCTCCATCATTGGGGATTTTTAAGAGCAGGTTGGACAAACACTTGTCAGGGATGGTCTAGAGAATACTTAGTCCTGCCTTGAGTGCATGGGACTGGACTAAATAACCTCTCGAGGTCCCTTCCAAGTGTATGATTCTCTGCTCTGTAATGGGAGCATGATGTTATACCCATGTGTTATATCCACATTGTTTTCATATAGTCTTCCAACCCAAAAACTCTGCAGGTTTCAATTTATTTAGTATGAAATGGTCCATTTCGGAGAGGGCACTAGGCAATTACTTGCTCACATCAGGAGAAGCGTGAAAGTATTGAATAGAAAATAAAAAAAGAGAATGAATGCCAAAAATGGCTATTGAAATTTAAACCATTAACGTAGGTGTTTCAGAACAGCCTAAGGGAGCTAAGTCAATAGGAGTTAGGAGCCTAATTCCCTTAGGCACCTTAGAAAATCCCCCCCTTAACCAACATTCTGATTTTTAAAGTTTTGCAGCTGGTTTTGGAGATAAAATCTGCATCAAATGCAGGCCATCTGATTGCAACCGTTGTGCACACTCTAGAACCCCAGGTTATGCTCTTGCAATGAATTCTGTGCAGGCAGATCATTGCATTCAAGCACAGTGAAGTAGGTGGGTCACCCCTGCAGAGCTCTGTGCAGGATCAGGAATTTAGATTGTAAAGTGCCCATTACAGGGATTATGTCAGCTAATCTGCACTATGAATCACCTCACACATATCTGAGGTTTTGCAGTAATAATTACAATCTTTTTAAAATAAAAAAACTTGAAAATTCTTCATTAAATCAAATTAATTTCCTAAATCTTGGTGAAGCTCTTCAAAGTCATCAGGGGTTTTTATGCTAGAATTAAAAAAACTCCTGGTGTCATCAAAACCTATAAGGATACACCTCTTGAAATGTAACTTACAGGAAATGCAAAGCAACCTCAACACCAATCTTAAAGGAAACACTGGAACATGTCTCCTTGCATGGGTAATTTTAGCAACTTCTGGAAACATTATTATGTCCTTTCCTGAGGAAACACTGTTTCCCCTTTGTCTCCATGAATAAAATTCCATTTATATCCCATGTCCAACCTCCCTCCCCTCAAAACACAAAAACAAAACAAAAAACCACCCCACCACCATTCAATTATGACAATGTTCTGCCACTAAATTATCACTGGTAACAGGAGGTGTGCATAAAGTCAGAATGTAAGAAAAGCCACTTGGGTCAGACCAATGGTCCATCTAACCCAATAGCCTGTCTCCAACAGGGGCCAATACCAGAACATCATAGATAGTATATCATACAGAGCAATTTTGGAGAGATCCACCCATCTTCCTATTCCAGCTTCTGGCAATCAGAGGTTTAGAGTTGCCCTCAGCATGGGATTACATTCCTGACTATCTTGGCTAATAGCCATTGATGGACCTATCCTCCATCAATGATTCTATGAATTTATCTAGTTCTTTTTTGAACACAGTTATACTTTTGGATATCACAACATCCCAAAGCAATGAGTTCCACAGGCTAACTGATAATTGTGCAAAAAAGGATTTCCTCTTGTTTGTATTAAACCTGCTGCCTATTAACTTTGTATTTTGGGAAAGGGTAAATAACAGTTCTTTATTCACTTTTTCCACACTATTCATGATTTTATAGACCTCTATCATATTGCCTCTTAATCGTCTCTTTGCTAAAATGAACAGCCCTAATCTTTTTAGTCTCTCCTCATATGGAAATCATTCCATACCCTTGATCATCTTTGTTGCCCTTCTTTGAACCTTTTCCAGTTTCACTATATCCTTTTTGAGATCGAGATATCAGAACTAGACACAGTATTCAAAGTATGGGAACACCACAGATTCATATAGTGGCATTATAATATTTCCTACCTTCTTATCTATCCTTTTCCTAATAGTTCCTAGCATTCTGTTAGCTTTTATACCACTGCTGAGCACTGAGATGAAGTTTTCAGAGAACTATCCATGATGACTCCAAGATCTCTTCCTTGAGTTGTAAAAGCTAATTTAGAACGCATCATTATATGTGTAGTCGGGATTATTTTTTCCAATGGACATTACTTTGCACTTACCAATGTTGAATTTCATCTGCCATTTTGTTACTAAGTCTCTCACTGCAACAAAAGTAAGCAATGAAAGTTTTAGTTTCTTTGTTTTTGTTTCATTAGGGGTTTTTTTGTGTGGGATTGAGGGCTTGGTTCTTTAATATTTGTTCTAATAAAACTGATAAAAATCACATAATTTCCCTCTAATCCTTTTAACTCTAAAATACTGATATTACAGTTTTTCTTTTCATTTAATCCTAATTCTTGATAATCATTTTGAAATTTAGCTCTTCTGAACTCTGTTATTTTCTAATCTTCTGAGCGAAATTCAATGAAGTTACAATATAAAATTTTTTTCCCCACTGTCTTATTCAAAGGTCATATTCCATTATACTGCAGATCTCTTCCTACTATAGAGATACAGGGTCATAACCAAGTACGCATCAAAGTCCATCAAGGCTTTGGCCTTGTGTACCAGAACTGTACTTCCATTACTAATTTAGGGTATGTCTACACTACGAAATTAGGTCGAATTTATAGAAGTCGGTTTTGTAGAAAGCGGTTTTATACAGTTGATTGTGTGTGTCCCCACACAAGTGCTCTAAGTGCATGTAGTCGGTGGAGTGTGTCCACAGTACCGAGGCAACCGTCAACTTCCGGAGCATTGCACTGTGGGTGACTATCCCACAGTTCCCGCAGTCTCCGCCGCCCATCTGAATTCTGGGTAGAAATCCCAGTGCCTGATGGGGCTAAAACATTGTCTCGGGTGGTTCTGGGTACATATCGTCAGGCCCCTGTTCCCTCCCTCCCTCCATGAAAGCAAGGGCAGACAATCGTTTTGCGCCTTTTTTCTTGAGTTACCTATGCAGACGCCATACCACGGCAAGCTGGAGCCCGCTCAGCAAACCGTCACCGTATGTCTCCTGGGTGCTGGCAGACGTGGTAGTGCATTGCTACACAGCAGCAGTTAATTGCCTTTTGGCAGCAGACAGTGCAGTACGACTGGTAGCCGTCATCGACGTAGTCCTGGGTGCTCTTTTAATCGGGCGCCTGGGCAAACATGGGAGTGACTCAGCCAGGTCATTTCCCTTTTAAGTTTCGTATCATGGCGATTCAGTCCTACCGGCAGTGCACTGTCTTTTAACCTCCAGCCAGCAGAAGATGATGGCTAGTTGTCATACTGCACAGTGGCAATAGCCCTGTGGAAGCTTGCAACGCCAGACAGCTACCGGTCAGTCGAGAATCAATTTGGAGTGGGCAAATCTACTGTGGGGGCTGCTGTGATACAAGTAGCCAACGCAATCAAAGATCTGCCGATATCAAGGGTAGTGACCTGGGAAATGTGCATGTCATAGTGGATGGCTTTGCTGCAATGGGATTCCCTAACTGTGGTGGGGCCATAGACGGAACCCATATCCCTATCTTGGCACCGGAGCACCAAGCCGGCGAGTACATAAACCACAAGGGGTACTTTTCAATAGTGCTGCAAGCACTGGTGGATCACAAGGGACGTTTCACCAACATCAACGTGGGATGGCCAGGAAAGGTACATGACGCTCGCATCTTCAGGAACTCTGGTCTGTTTTAAAAGCTGCAAGAAGGGACTTTATTCCCAGACCAGAAAGTAACCGTTGGGGACGTTGAAATGCCTATATGTATCCTTGGGGACCCAGCCTACCCCTTAATGCCATGGCTCATGAAGCCGTACACAGGCAGCCTGGACAGTAGTCAGGAGCTGTTCAACTACAGGCTGAGCAAGTGCAGAATGGTGGTAGAATGTGCATTTGGACGTTTAAAAGTGCGCTGGCGCAGTTTACTGACTCGGTTAGACCTCAGCGAAACCAATATTCCCACTGTTATTACTGCTTGCTGTGCACTCCATAATATCTGTGAGAGTAAGGGGGAGACGTTTATGGCGGGGTGGGAGGTTGAGGCAAATCGCCTGGCTGCTGGTTTTGCACAGCCAGACACCAGGGCGGTTAGAAGAGCACAGGAGGGCACGGTGCGCATCAGAGAAGCTTTGAAAACCAGTTTCATGACTGGACAGGCTATGGTGTGAAAGTTTTGTTTGTTTCTCCATGATGAAACCCACCGCCCCTTGGTTCACTCTACTTCCCTGTAAGCTAACCACCCTCCCCTCCTCCCTTTGATCACCGCTGTCAGAGGCAATAAAGTCACTGTTGCTTCACATTCATGCATTCTTTATTCATTCATCACACAAATAGGGGGATAACTACCAAGGTAGCCCAGGAGGGGTGGTGGAGGAGGGAAGGACAAGGCCACACAGCACTTTAAAAGTTTAAAACTTTAAAACTTATTGAATGCCAGCCTTCTGTTGCTTGGGCAATCCTCTGGGGTGGAGTGGCCGGAGGCCCCCCAACACTTTCTTGGGCATCTGGGTGAGGAGGCTATGGAACCTGGGGGGGAGGAGGGCGGTTAGTTACACAGGGGCTGTAGCGGCAGTCTGTGCTCCTGCTGCCTTTCCTGCAGCTCAACCATACGCTGGAGCATATTGGTTTGATCCTCCAGCAGCCTCAGCATTGAATCTTGCCTCCTCTCATCACACTGCCGCCACATTTGAGCTTCAGTCCTCTCTTCAGCCCGCCACCTCCTCTCTTCAGCCCGCCACCTCTCCTCCTGGTCATATTGTGCTTTCCTGCACTCTGACATTGTCTGCCTCCACACAGTCGTTTGTGCTATGTCAGTGTGGGAGGACACCATGAGCTCAGAGAACATTTCATCACGAGTGCGTTTTTTTCGCCTTCTAATCTTCACTAGCCTCTGGGAAGGAGAAGATCCTGTGATCACTGAAACACATGCAGCTGGTGGAGAAAAAAAAAAGAGGCAGTGGTATTTAAAAAGACACATTTTCTAGAACAATGGCTACACTCTTTCACAGTAAACCTTGCTGTTAACATTACATATACAGCACATGTGCTTTCGTTCCAAGGTCGCATTTTGCCCCCCCCCGGCTAACAGTGGGAAACATTTCTGTTCAGTCACAGGCAAACAGCCCAGCAGGAATGGGCACCTCTGCATGTCCCCTTAAGAAAAGCACCCTATTTCAACCAGGTGACCATGAATGATATCACTCTCCTGAGGATAACAGAGAGATAAAGAAAGGATGTTGTCTGAATGCCAGCCAACATACACTGCAATGCTTTGTTCTACAATGATTCCCGAGTACGCGCTACTGGCCTGGTGTGGTAAAGTCTCCTACCATGGGGGGTGGAATAAGGCTGCCTTCCCCAGAAACCCTTTGCAAAGGCTTTGGGAGTACATCCTGGAGAGCTGCAAATGCCAGAGCAAATTAATCATTAAACATGCTTGCTTTTAAACCATATACAGTATTTTAAAAGGTACACTCACCAGAGGTCCCTTCTCCACCTGGCGGGTCCAGGAGGCAGCCTTGGGTGGGTCCGGGGGGGACTGCCTACAGGTCCAGGGTGAGAAACAGTTCCTGGCTGTCAGGAAAACCGGTTTCTCCACTTGCTTGCTGTGAGCTATCTACAACTTCATCATCATCATCATCTTCCTCGTCCCCAAAACCTGCTTCTGTGTTGCCTCCATCTCCATTGAAGGAGTCAAACAACACAGCTGGGGAAGTGGTGGCTGAACCCCCTAAAATGGCATGCAGCTCATCATATGTTTGGGGCATGTTTGGGGCTCTGACCCGGAGCGGCTGTTTGCCTCTCTGCTTTTCTGGTAGGCTTGCCTCAGCTCCTTAAGTTTCACGCGGCATTGCTTCGGATCCCTGTTATGGCCTCTGTCCTTCATGCCCTGGGAGATTTTGACAAATGTTTTGGCATTTCAAAAACTGGAACGGAGTTCTGATAGCACAGATTCCTCTCCCCATACAGCGATCAGATCCCGTACCTCCCGTTCGGTCCATGCTGGAGCTCTTTTGCGATTCTGGGACTCCATCATGGTCACCTCTGCTGATGAGCTCTGGCCAGCGTGGCAAGCTGCAGGTGACCATGCAAACAGGAAATTGAAATTCAAAAGTTTGCGGGCCTTTTCCTGTCTACCTGGCCAGTGCATCTAAGTTGAGAGTGCTGTCCAGAGCGGTCACAATAGAGCACTCTGGGATAGCTCCCGGAGGCCAATACCGTCTAATTGCGTCCACAGTACCCCAAATTCGACCTGGCAAGGCCGATTTAAGCGCTAATCCACTTGTCAGGGGTGGATTAAGGAAATCGATTTTAAGAGCCCTTTAAGGGTATGTCTACACTACGGAATAAGGTCGAATTTATAGAAGTCGGTTTTTTAGAAATCGGTTTTATAAATTCGAGTGTGTGTGTCCCCACAGTAAATGCTCTAAGTGCATTAAGTGCATTAACTCGGCGGAGCGCTTCCACAGTACCGAGGCAAGCGTCGACTTCCGGAGCGTTGCACTGTGGGTAGCTATCCCACAGTTCCCGCAGTCTCCGCTGCCCATTGGAATTCTGGGTTGAGATCCCAATGCCTGATGGGGCTAAAACATTGTCGCGGGTGGTTCTGGGTACATATCGTCAGCCTCCCGTTCCCTCCCTCCCCCCGTGAAAGCAAGGGCAGACAATCATTTCGCGCCTTTTTTCCTGAGTTACCTGTGCAGACGCCATACCATGGCAAGCATGGAGCCCGCTCAGGTAACCGTCACCCTATGTCTCCTGGGTGCTGGCAGACGCGGTACGGCATTGCTACACAGTAGCAGCAACCCCTTGCCTTGTGGCAGCAGACGGTACAGTACGACTGGTAGCCGTCATCGTCATGTCTGAGGTGCTCCTGGTCGCCTCTGTGAGGTCGATCAGGAGCGCCTGGGCAGACATGGGCACAGGGACTAAATTTGGAGTGACTTGACCAGGTCATTCTCTTTAGTCCTGCAGTCAGTCCTATTGAACCGTCTTATGGTGAGCGGGCAGGCGATACGGACTGCTAGCAGTCGTGCTGTACCATCTTCTGCCGAGCAGTCATGAGATGTGGATGGCATGCAGTCCGTCTGCTGCCAGCCAAAGATGTAAAAGATAGATGGAGTGGGTCAAAACAAGAAATAGACCAGATTTGTTTTGTACTCATTTGCTTCCCCCCCCTCCCCTGTCTAGGGGACTCATTCTTCTAGATCACACTGCAGTCAAGATGCAGCGAGGTAAATCTAGCCATGTATCAATCAGAGGCCAGGCTAACCTTCTTGCTCCAATAAGGACAATAACTTAGGTGCACCATTTCTTATTGGAACCCTCTGTGAAGTCCTGCCTGAAATACTCCTTGATGTAAAGCCACCCCCTTTGTTGATTTTAGCTCCCTGAAGCCAACCCTGTAAGCGCCCCTCCCAGCGTCAGAGCAATGGCAAACAATCGGGCATCTGAGAGTGCTGTCCAGAGCAGTCACAATGGAGCGCTCTGATGGGGCTAAAACATTGTCGCGGGTGGTTCTGGGTACGTGTCGTCAGGCCCCCGTTCCCTCCCTCCCTCCGTGAAAGCAAGGGCAGACAATCATTTCGCGCCTTTTTTCCTGAGTTACCTGTGCAGACGCCATACCACAGCAAGCATGGAGCCCGCTCAGGTAACCGTCACCCTATGTCTCCTGGGTGCTGGCAGACGCGGTACGGCTTTGCTGCACAGTAGCAGCAACCCCTTGCCTTCTGGCAGCAGACGGTGCAATACGATTGGTAGTCGTCCTCATCGTGTCCGAGGTGCTCCTGGCCGCGTCGGCTGGGAGCGCCTGGGCAGACATGGGCGCAGGGACTAAATTTGGAGTGACTTGACCAGGTCATTCTCTTTAGTCCTGCAGTCAGTCCTATTGAACCGTCTTATGGTGAGCAGGCAGGCGATACGGACTGCTAGCAGTCGTACTGTACCATCTTCTGCCAGGCAGGCAAGAGATGAGGATTGCTAGCAGTCGTATTGCACCATCTTCTGCCAGGCAGGCAAGAGATGGGGATGGCTAGCAGGCGTACTGTACCATCTTCTGCCAAGCAGCCATGAGATGTGGATGGCATGCAGTCCTTCTGCACCGTCTGCTGCCAGCCAAAGATGTAAAAGATAGATGGAGTGGGTCAAAACAAGAAATAGACCAGATTTGTTTTGTACTCATTTGCCTCCTCCCCTGTCTAGGGGACTCATTCCTCTAGGTCACACTGCAGTCACTCACAGAGAAGGTGCAGCGAGGTAAATCTAGCCATGTATCAATCAGAGGCCAGGCTAACCTCCTTGTTCCAATAACAACGATAACTTAGGTGCACCATTTCTTATTGGAACCCTCCGTGCAGTCCTGCCTGAAATACTCCTTGATGTACAGGCACCCCCTTTGTTGATTTTAGCTCCCTGAAGCCAACCCTGTAAGCCGTGTCGTCAGTCGCCCCTCCCTCCGTCAGAGCAACGGCAGACAATCGTTCCGCGCCTTTTTTCTGTGCGGACGCCATACCAAGGCAAGCATGGAGCCCGCTCAGCTCACTTTGGCAATTAGGAGCACATTAACCACCACACGCATTATTCAGCAGTATATGCAGCACCAGAACATGGCAACGCGATACCGGGCGAGGAGGCGACGTCAGCGCGGTCCCGTGAGTGATCAGGACATGGACACAGATTTCTCTGAAAGCATGGGCCCTGACAATGCATGCATCATGGTGCTAATGGGGCAGGTTCATGCTGTGGAACGCCGATTCTGGGCTCGGGAAACAAGCACAGACTGGTGGGACCGCATAGTGTTGCAGGTCTGGGACGATTCCCAGTGGCTACGAAACTTTCGCATGCGTAAGGGCACTTTCATGGAACTTTGTGACTTGCTTTCCCCTGTCCTGAAGCGCATGAATACCAAGATGAGAGCAGCCCTCACAGTTGAGAAGCGAGTGGCGATAGCCCTGTGGAAGCTTGCAACGCCAGACAGCTACCGGTCAGTTGGGAATCAATTTGGAGTGGGCAAATCTACTGTGGGGGCTGCTGTGATGCAAGTAGCCCACGCAATCAAAGATCTGCTGATATCAAGGGTAGTGACCCTGGGAAATGTGCAGGTCATAGTGGATGGCTTTGCTGCAATGGGATTCCCTAACTGTGGTGGGGCTATAGATGGAACCCATATCCCTATCTTGGCACCGGAGCACCAAGCCGCCGAGTACATAAACCGCAAGGGGTACTTTTCAATAGTGCTGCAAGCTCTGGTGGATCACAAGGGACGTTTCACCAACATCAACGTGGGATGGCCGGGAAAGGTGCATGATGCTCGCATCTTCAGGAACTCTGGTCTGTTTCAAAAGCTGCAGGAAGGGACTTTATTCCCAGACCAGAAAATAACTGTTGGGGATGTTGAAATGCCTATATGTATCCTTGGGGACCCAGCCTACCCCTTAATGCCATGGCTCATGAAGCCGTACACAGGCAGCCTGGACAGTAGTCAGGAGCTGTTCAACTACAGGCTGAGCAAGTGCAGAATGGTGGTAGAATGTGCATTTGGACGTTTAAAGGCGCGCTGGCGCAGTTTATTGACTCGCTTAGACCTCAGCGAAACCAATATTCCCACTGTTATTACTGCTTGCTGTGTGCTCCACAATATCTGTGAGAGTAAGGGGGAGACGTTTATGGCGGGGTGGGAGGTTGAGGCAAATCGCCTGGCTGCTGGTTACGCGCAGCCAGACACCAGGGCGGTTAGAAGAGCACAGGAGGGCGCGGTACGCATCAGAGAAGCTTTGAAAAACAGTTTCATGACTGGCCAGGCCACGGTGTAAAAGTTCTGTTTGTTTCTCCTTGATGAACCCCCCCGCCCCTTGGTTCACTCTACTTCCCTGTAAGCTAACCACCCTCCCCTCCTCCCTTTAATCATTGCTTGCAGAGCCAATAAAGTCATTGCTGCTTCACAGTCATGCATTCGTTATTCATTCATCACACAAATAGGGGGATGACTACCAAGGTATCCCAGGAGGGGTGGTGGAGGAGGGAAGGAAAATGCCACACAGCACTTTAAGCACAGCACTTTAAAAGTTTACAACTTTAAAATTTATTGAATGACAGCCTTCTTTTTTTTGGGCAATCCTCTGTGGGGGAGTGGCTGGTTGGCCGGAGGCCTCCCCACCGTGTTCTTGGGCGTCTGGGTGTGGAGGCTATGGAACTTGGGGAGGAGGGCGGTTGGTTACAGAGGGGCTGCAGTGGCAGTCTGTGCTCCAGCTGCCTTTGCTGCAGCTCAACCATACACTGGAGCATACTGGTTTGGTCCTGCAGCAGCCTCAGCATTGAATCCTGCCTCCTCTCATCACGCTGCCGCCACCTTTGAGCTTCAGCCCTGTCTTCAGCCCGCCACTTACTCTCTTCAGCCCGCCACTTACTCTCTTCAGCCCTCCACCTCTCCTCCCGGTCATTTTGTGCTTTCCTGCACTCTGACATTATTTGCCTCCACGCATTCGTCTGTGCTCTGTCAGTGTGGGAGGACAGCATGAGCTCGGAGAACATTTCATCGCGAGTGCGTTTTTTTTTCTTTCTAAGCTTCACTAGCCTCTGGGAAGGAGAAGATCCTGTGATCATTGAAACACATGCAGCTGGTGGAGAAAAAAAAAGGGACAGCGGTATTTAAAAAGACACATTTTATAAAACAGTGGCTACACTCTTTCAGGGTAAACCTTGAAAGTTAACATTACATACATAGCACATGTGCTTTCGTTACAAGGTCGCATTTTGCCTCCTCCCACCGCGTGAACGGATTTTGGTTGAATGCCAGCAAACATACACTGCAATGCTTTGTTCTACAGTGATTCCCCAGTACGTGTTGCTGGCCTGGAGTGGTAAAGTGTCCTACCATGAAGGACGAAATAAGGCTGCCCTCCCCAGAAACCTTTTGCAAAGGCAGAACCGCAAATGCCAGGGCAAAGTAATCCTTTCACATGCTTGCTTTTAAACCATGTATAGCATTTTAAAAGGTACACTCACCAGAGGTCCCTTCTCCGCCTGCTGAGTCCAGGAGGCAGCCTTGGGTGGGTTCGGGGGGTACTGGCTCCAGGTCTAGGGTGAGAAACAGTTCCTGGCTGTCGGGAAAACCGGTTTCTCCGCTTGCTTGCTGTGAGCTATCTACAACCTCCTCCTCATCATCTTCTTCGTCCCCAAAACCTACTTCTGTATTGCCTCCATCTCCATTGAAGGAGTCAAACAACACGGCTGGGGTAGTGGTGGCTGAACCCCCTAAAATGGCATGCAGCTCATCATAGAAGCGGCATGTTTGGGGCTCTGACCCAGAGCGGCCGTTCGCCTCTCTGGTTTTCTGGTAGGCTTGCCTCAGCTCCTTCAGTTTCACGCGGCACTGCTTCGGGTCCCTGTTATGGCCTCTGTCCTTCATGCCCTGGGAGATTTTCAGAAAGGTTTTGGCATTTCGAAAACTGGAACGGAGTTCTGATAGCACAGATTCCTCTCCCCAAACAGCGATCAGATCCCGTACCTCCCGTTCAGTCCATGCTGGAGCTCTTTTGCGATTCTGGGACTCCATCATGGTCACCTCTGCTGATGAGCTCTGCATGGTCACCTGCAGCTTGCCACGCTGGCCAAACAGGAAATGAGATTCAAAAGTTCGCGGTTCTTTTCCTGTCTACCTGGCCAGTGCATCTGAGTTGAGAGCGCTGTCCAGAGCGGTCAGAATGGAGCACTCTGGGATAGCTCCCGGAGGCCAATACCATCGAATTGTGTCCACAGTACCCCAAATTCGAGCCGGCAACGTCGATTTAAGCGCTAATCCACTTGTCAGGGGTGGAGTAAGGAAATCGATTTTAAGAGCCCTTTAAGTCGAAATAAAGGGCTTCATTGTGTGGACGGGTGCAGGTTTAAATCGATTTAACGCTGCTAAATTCGATCTAAAGTCCTAGTGTAGACCAGGGCTTAGTCGAAAAAAAGGGCTTCATCGTGTGGACGGGTGCAGGTTTACATCGATTTAATACTGCTAAATTCGACCTAAACTCCTAGTGTAGACCAGGGCTAAGGACTGTCCACACCTGCAAAGCAAGACTTTAAAGAGATTTTAAGGCTAGAAGGAAGCATTAGATCAACTAATCTAACCTCTTGTATAACACAGGCTGTAGAATTTCACCTAGTTATCCCTGTGCTGAGCCTGATAATTTATGTTCAACTAAAGAATGTTTTCCAGAAATGCCTCTAGTCCTGATGTGATTTGAATTGGTCTGGCTTCAGCTTACAGCCATTGGTTTTTGTTATGCCTTCCTCCATTAGTTTAAGGAGCCCTTTAGTACCCCGTATTTTCTCCCTGTGAAGGCACTGATAAACAGTAATCAAGTCACCTCTCAGTTTTCTCTTTGGTGAGCTAAACAGATTGTGCTCTTTAAGTTTCTCACTGTAAGGAATTTTTTTCAGCTCTTGAATAATTTCTGTGGCTCTTTTCTGCACTTTTTCCATTTATCAACATCCTTTTCAAAATGTGGACCACAGAACTGGATGCGGTATTCTCGTACTGGTCTCATCAATGCTGCACACAGAGATAAATTCACCTCTGTCACCCTGTTTATACATCCATGGATCAAGGATCTGTCCCTTAGTTTCTTATGTATCATGTGCATGTCAGTCTTCCACCATCCACTCAGTACAAACAGCCTCATCCAAATCCCCTAAGCATACACAACAAACGCTTTTTCTAAGCATAGAAACTTGCAGTAAAGACTTTAATGATCTAGAAAAGAAATAAAGAGGTGGTGTGGGAGAGAGTGGTAAAATAACCAGAATGCATGGGAAAGAATGGAGTGAAAGAGCAAAAATACAACAGTTTTCACTGGTGTCTAATGTGTAAAAGAGAAAAGCCCTTTGTTTCTGTCACTTGGAGGACTTTTGAGTTTCACCTAAGCTGCAATAATCTACTTGCACATTTTAGGATGAAAGGGATGTGGAAATTATATGTTATTTGAAAGTTTTCCTTAAGATGCTGCACTTGAACTGCTTTATTTGAAATTAATCTGTATGGGAATGTTTTAAAAATAGCATCAGTTTGGCAGCTTGGGAGCAAAGATCATGTTGTGCTAGCAGCTACCTGAGTCAAGAGGTGAACTGGGGTCTCTTGCTAGCTCCTTATGAAAGTAGAGTTGTCGCACTTAGTCTCCAGGGGGTTGGGGATGGCTGGTCACATCTACATCCCCTTCAAGCTGATTCACAGAGCAGCCCTGGCTCTAGCCTCTGGCATCACACTCTCCCTTCACAATTATAGCCATCTCCAAAGAGCAGGGGCCCTAGGGGAGAGGGCAGATCCCTCAATGGCCAAACCAAAAATGGTGCTTCTGAATCAGTAGTAGGATTCTCTAGGCTATGCTCAAAACCAGCTTTTGGGTCATGATATGTCACAGTGATGGAGAACTTTGCCTGGTTACCTGCTGGGATTCCCACTGCATTGAACTACACATCTTGGAGGACTGGCTGGCTCAGGCATTTGGAACAGTAATCAGCTCTGAAAAGCCTTTCACACGTAGGTTAGTATTTGAATGGGACAGGCAAGTACAAGGCCTAAGCTTTTTGCACCTTTTCCTTTAAATACTATCACCATCATATACCATGATGGAGAAATTCTGCCCTTGGATGCGTACCTGGAACACTCATTGAGGAACGGGTGTCGCATTGCACAAGAGCAGAATTTGGTTTGTGGCTATCACTGATTCTAGTAGGAACCGTGAATTCATTGGAGGAAAGAATTTGGCTGAAAAAGAAAAGGGTCAGAAGAGATCATTTAGGTCATCCAGTATGAACCTGTGTATTTTGCTTTATTTCTCCCTATATCTTTCCCACTAATGTCTTTTGATTCTCAGGCACTAAAGTATGCATGAATACACACAATGTGTTCACCTGGGAAGAGTGGAATTCCTTAGTTCTGGATTGACTTACTATAGAAAACAATTAACATTACAAATGGGCAGGACAGTTAAACAAAGGTCTAGGATCACTCCTTGGATCTTCACACAATAACTGAGTGCCAAAGACATTTATTTTACTTTAACTTTTCTGTAACACAAGCAGTTTGATTTGTAATGTTATATTTACCATTATTACAGGAAAATATCTAGTTTAGGAGGGGAGGAAAAAGGAATATTATAACCCCTTTCTCAATAATGTTAGCCTGGAAATAATATCAGGAATACAAAAGCAAAATTAATCATGATCAGTGTTGGAGACAGTGACTAACCAGGGGAAAATCTTACTACAAGGGAGTAGAACATGAATAGCTGATCAGGAAATAATATTAAAAGTCTTGATAAATATGCAATACAGGAATAGCATAACAGTAGTTCTCAAACTGGGTTCATGAGGGTACTTTAGGGGGTCCGTGAGTCATGTCTGGGGTCATCGGTCCCGCTGATCAACTCCTCCCTTCCCTGCCAGCACCCCCTCCCTCCTGCTGTTCTGTGGCATGCAGGAGGCACTGGACGGGAGGGGGAGGAGCGGGAGCAAGAAGAGGTGGGGGCGGCTGGGGCTATGGCAGAAGAGGTACAATGGTGGGGGGCTGAGCAGGGGTTAAGCACCCCCAGGGAAAATTAGAAGCCAAGCCAGAGGTCCGTGATAAATTTTAAATCAAAATGGGGGTTCTCGGGTTGCTAAAGCTTGAGAACCGGTGGCATAACAAATGCCAAGTTTGATTTATCAATTGAAAAACAGTTGAATGTAATTGGTTTGCTTTTTTTGTTCTTCTAAATTATACTCATGAAAATAAGTTAAAAATCCCCAAACACTTACATGTTCCCCAAACCAAAGAAAGGACGTCTAAGTCAGTGGCTCTCAACCTTTCCAGACTACTGTACCCCTTTCAGGAGTGAGTCTGCCTTGTGTACCCCACGTTTTACCTGACTTGAAAAGTACTTGCTTACAAAATCAGACATAAAAATGCAAACATGTCACAGCAAACTATTACTGAAAAATTGCTTACTTTCTCATTTTTATCATAAAATATAAATATTGTACTTACATTTCAGTGTATAGTATACAGAGGAGTTTAAATAAGTGATTGTATGAAATTTCAGTTTGTACTGACTTCACTAGTGCTTTGTATGTAGCCTGTTGTAAAACTAGGCAAGTACCTAGGTGAGTTGATGTACCCCCTGGAAGGCCTCTGCATAGCCCCAGGTGTACATGTACCCCTGGTTGAGAACCACTGGTCTAAGTAACTGAAAAGTAAGTATAATGCCAAAACACAAGATCCACTTCATGAAGAGAAAGGTAAAAGTCACAGGAAACAAGTTATTTTATATAATTAAGAACTAGACCACCAATCTAATGATCTACCCACAGGTTTCAAAATTCTTGGTGACAGAGCAACTGTGTTGTACTTTGTCAAAAACAAATAAGTTTAATAAAGCTACAACCAAACTTATTTGAATTCTCTGTGATACAACAGTTTTAATGGGCACTTGTGGATAGATTATATCAATTTGTGAAGAAAATTTTTTTTTTTACCTCATGATTTTCCCACCACTGAGTTGCTGGTTTATTTCACTTGCAGGATAATTCCATATATCAGTAGTTTCAAGCAATGATGCTTTTCTTTTGTTCTAGCTGGCCTGACAGTTTACTGTTGCTGAACATTCTAGAGGTCCTCAGGTGATTTCCAAATACAGTATTAAATAAAATACTGGTAATTCCATAATGTGTGCCTTTCAAGAAACAAACAATCACACGTTCATGTTGTTGTAAATAAATACCACGCTATAACTTTATAAATATTAAAATAAAACCTTGGTACTAAGCTACCTAAATATACAAATTAAATTAATCGACTATTCTAAAGAATGAAAAGATGGCTCAGAAAGTCTCTTAGACCTGGAAAGCTAGTCTGTGTGCTAAAAATTAGCTTTGGGATATGTGTAAAGCACACCATGTCCCTGCTACTTTTCAGGCTTCTGAATGCTCTGCAATGGCCATGGTTCTGCAATTCCTGTACTTTCTCCATAGGAATGGATGGCCAGTCAATCCACAGTTGCATGTCATCCTACCTGGCTGTGAAACTATTCCTGTGAGAAAGTGTAACTGTTCCCTCCACACAGCATTGCTTCACACACAAGATGCAGACAACCTGTGTAGCCTCTTCAAATCCTGCCCTATTCCTTTCCACAGCAACCACATTGGTTCCATGTATCTCAGGAACGAGATATGCCCCTTAATGTAGCAGAGAGATGTTTTCCAAAGCCCGGAGGTGACCTATTTTATTCACAGTATCATATGTGTCTGTTCTTCCCTTTAAACTGATACTTGTTGTGATATTGGTCCAGCCCTGGGTGAAAAAGCAAGACTGGATTTCTTACAGCAGACCCTGCCAATCACTGTCTATTGTCTGACAACACAGTGCCTTTTGTCTCCACTTCGTCCCCCAATACACTTTCCCTTGCTTTTCTTCAAATTGAAAGAAGTTTCTCAATGGATTAGCCAATAGTAGTCACCTGCTAATTACCACTGCTGTAAATCTCATGAAATTGAGGATATTATGGTCCTGGGCAAGTTCCAATTCAGGTAAGTGTATTCCAACTACATAAATTCCTTATGTAGTTTCAAGAAGACAAGGAATCCTTCACTTCCTGTCCTAAACTGCTATGTAAGTATTGCTGGGCACTGTTAGTTACCACACTTTACCTCAGCAGTGCATTTCTGTGGTGAGTGAAGTGATCCAGTTTGTAAATCACTTTATGACAACTTATAAAATAGGTCTTGAAGGTATGATATTCCTTGATCTGGAGATCAGAGAGCATAACAATTATCCATAGATCTTAGAGCCGATAGTATCTCTAGTTCAACCACTTGCATACATTTTGGGAGTCCTCTATTCTATTTCCCTAGTAGTAAACACAAAAGTTCGATTAAAGTCAATTAATCCATATCATTACCTAGAAAAAAGCATTATTCTTACCTGCTAGAAATAAGAATGAATTTTGCCCTCACCATTATAATAGTTTACTTTAAAATCTCATGGCATTTTACAGCATTTTCTGTGGAATTCTCCCCATCACTAAAACATTTTGGAAAACTGGTTGCAATACTTTGGTAAACATTTTTTAAAACTCTTCTGTCATAACAACAATTTTAATTTCTGCTGACCTGTACATGTGTGACATTAAATACTTTGATTTTCACTACCTGTGATGCTACAGGTAAGGGACTGTCAACATTTCTATTAAAAATGTATACTTTCACAAGTGTAATACTTAGATAAGAAGTCACTCCACATTAATACTTGTCATAAAAGGTCTTATGAAAACAATTTATTTTTAAGCCTCGGGGGGGGGGGGGGGGAGGGGGAGAAGGGAACACTATGAGTGGAACAAATAGGTATACGTAAATAATTTAGCAAGAGATTTGTCCATAACATGGTCTAATTGTTTTTGGTATTTTTAGGTAAAAAAGGATAATATATGTTTTTATTTATCTATTACACAATAACTATTCCCCGTTATTTTCTTGTTTACTATAATCAGCATTTTTTCTAATTATGTAATTCTAACACTAGACTGAATAGCTCCAGAAGACCCATTTAGTTTATTGGCTCAGTGACTCCTGAAACAAAACAAAACAAAAAATCTCTCGTACATTTGTATATAATGGCTTGCTTAAACAGCCTTGGAGGAGTTCTTATGTGTTAACACCCATTTAAAAAACCCTTTGTAATACGGTACATTACGGTATATACATTATATACCATAATTGATCCAAAACAAGCTGTAAAAGATAACAATAATTTAAAACATTTATTTGTTAAGGTGTTTGTTTTTGTTTTTTTTAAAATCACAATTAAAAAAAAAATCTCCAAAGGAAACAAACCATAAAAGCTACTTTAAAGTAATACTAAGAAGTTGATTTATATCAATAGGGATAAAGGAATGAATGTTACCCAAGCAAGCACTTCATCTTTAACACCAATGCCGTTGTGCCGGGTTATTGCTGGAACCTATGGTGTGTGTTCATGCAGAGTTATTAGATGGCTTATAATACTAGCGACCACCTTAGTTAAAGTTGGAATGTTTAGCCCTTACTCTGAATTTCTCTCTTTTACAGATTTAAGTCAGAACCTTGACCTTATAAGAACTTTATATAGTTAAGCAACAGAATTCAGATTTCTGTTTATTAAAATCAGCCGTCCATAAATATAAAAATCTTGGATATGTGTGAAAATGTCTTTCAATCACAGTTTTCACAGCTTTAATAAGGAACCCCTAATAAGATCCATTATATTCAATTTGATCTCTATAGACAAACAGTTAAAAACACATTTACTAACATTAAATATAATCAATTTGCAAAAACAGATACAGTCTGACAAATATTGTCATGTGCTCTTGCAAAGAGTGCATAGGATATATTTCTGCAGCAATCAAAACAGTAAAATCATCTAATATAACCTCAAGTTCAAGCTGTAAACATTCCTAATTGTAGTTACTTGGAAACATTTTGTTCCTTTCAAGTTTTTATTAGCAACTTGTATTAGGCTTTCCCCTTTAATTTTTTTCATCAGCTTTACATACATTATTTTCTGTCTTTAACCCTTTGGTTCTCCAAAACCATTAACACGTTCTTGCTCAGATTCAGTGTATTGATCCTTTCCTTCCAGTGCATGATGAAATCTTTCATATGGAATTCTTGTTGAGGTCCCTAATGCAGAGTCTTGAGAAACAGGCTGATAATGAAATCTGCTATGCCTTGATAGGATTTCCTGCAGGTTTTGGATCATAACCATATAGGAATGTAGCTGCTATCACAAGAATGGCTCCAAAGAAAAAGACACTGAATGGAATAGGAAGGGGAGAAAAAAGTTACTTTTTTCAGTCAGTACAATTGTATTTATATTATCTGGTCAGGAGAAATGACATTCATTCTCTACATTATTTCTAGTGGGGGAAAAATATGTTCCTTCAATTTGTAATGAACTGGAAACTTACTCATCTATTATTCTTAAACATGAGAATAGGGAGAGATGGAAAGGAACTAAGAAGCCTGAACCTATCAACAGTGAAGTCAAAAACATGATATTTCACTGAAGTACTCCAAAGATTAAACAGGATTGTCTTTTCAGGAAGCAATTGCCAAAGGATAATCAATCTAGCTGCATATTCTTAGTCCCTTTTGTCTCCCTATCTACAATACATAAGCATGCAAAACTATCCACAGTAGTTATATTTGCTGTCCAACCATGTTTTAACATAGTTTTGCCAGTCCTATGTGCAATGTGTCAAACAGTGTTAAAGTTTTTCTGTATTAGACACCTAGGCTAGGATATGTTTATTTTAAACCCTGTTATGGGAGACAATGTGCCAAATCATATCAGGACACAGATGAGCAACAACCAGATCGTTGTTGTTACATTTAAACTGGTTCTTGGGTAGGTAGGGTTTAACTTTTGTAATATGGTGTTTATGTAAACATACATACTATACATTTTATATTATATATACATACAGACAGGCATCTTTTTTATGAACTACTGGTACTCAAATACTATAGGGAGACTTTACAAATTTCTAGATAGAGAAACGTTTGAAATGCAATATCTAAGCTCAAAGATAGTATATAAATATTTAAAAAACATTACCTTGGAGATGTGTAAAATTTTGATAATTAGAGTTTTCTGAACATACTATGTAGTATTTTGGAAGTGCACTCCAAATTACAGTGGTGCACTCCATTATAGTCCAGCTCTAATTTATTTAGCCTGCTCATAGGCATACACAATTATGTACTATACATACTTTATGTACTTTGTTGACTGATATTTTTTTTTCTTTCCAAAAAGAAACTCAGGAGACCTGGATTATATTCCTGGCTCTGCCACTGGCTTTGGGTAAGTCATTTCACCCTCCCATGTTCCAGTTTCCCCATCTGTAAAATGGGGATAATGGTACCTACCTCTTTTGTAAAGCACTCTGTAAGAGCTAGGTATTATTATTAAATCATCACTCATCATATCCCAAGGAACACGAGATATAGCCAATGGAGGGGGGAGGACAGGTAATACTGTTGTGACAACCTTGGGGATTGGTATGCTGCTCTAAAGGGGAACAAAAGTGACACCGAGCATGGAGAGGCAACAGCAGTCAGTCTGAAGAACCCGGGAGAGTGAAGAACCGCCATTGGGGAGCACAGTTTGGACACTGGTGCTGCAGTGCATATAGGCTACTAAGTACGGAGAAGTCCCAGGCCCTGGAGAACAGTGAGTGGTAGAAATAAAGTGTAAAATTGGGAACGGGGAAAGGACAAACTTTGGCGGGATAAGGTAAAAACTGAGGAGCTGGTGGGGTAGAACCAGCTAAAGAGAAAAACAAACACGAAAATAGAACCAGATAAAGAAAGGACAAACTAAAAACCCGGGGGGGGGGGGGGGGGGGGAGAGGGGAGAAGAGGAGATGGGGAACAGGCAGAGAGAAACCACATGCTTGAACAAAGTTTTGGGGAAGCTGAAACAACGGGGGTGGCAAACAGGGAAGAGAGAGGAAGGAAAAGAGCAAGCTAAAAGCACGAAGGGAAAGAGATCAAGGCAGAGTGCTTTGAGAAAAATAGCAGCAGGAAGTTCATTTCTACATCACTTCCTGGGCTCTGGTTGGAGAGCTCTCAGAGAAAACATAATTTTGCCACCTATACTACAATACTTAAGCAAAATGTAATGAACTATCATGTTATTAAATGAAGTTTGGAATCCTTAACTCTGTATTTTAGTTCAGGAATCCATCTAATCCCTTCAAAAATAATTTCAACCATTCTTCTATATATACCAATACTCACTAAGTACCTAATTTTTCAGCAACTTTTATATTCAAGTATGCATGGACAATAACTCTCACCTGGTTGGGACAAAATCTTGCAGCCAGAAATAGGAGATCAAGGTTGACAATATAATCGACAAAGACGTTGCAAATCCTTTTAAAATATTGTCTGCATATTTTATAACAGCAGCAATCACAAGGCCCCCCAGTGCCTGCAAAAAGTTTGAAAGACACTTAAGATTAGCACATATTTTAGATATTTTTTTAAATGACAGATATGGCAAACACAGGCATATCTTCAGACTATTGTATTTAAAGTTATGAAATGTTAATCGGTGTGTTTGAGCTAGGCCCTGAAAACATGAAAATTTCAAAGACCATTATAATGAGAAGGGCAAGAAGATATGAGCCAGTGAAATATTTATAGACCTTTGTATCAATACATGCTATATGTATTTGTATGTTCCTAACTCATAGGGTGAAGCTTCCTTTGAATTCACTGTGGTTAAACAACAATGTAAAAGAAGTAGTGAGAGGCAAAAAGGCATCCTTTAAAAAGTGGAAGATGAATCCTAATGAGGAAAATAGAAAAGAGCATAAACTCTCGCAAATGAAGTGTAAAAATATAATTAGAAAGACCAAAAAAGAATTTGAAGAACAGCTAGCCAAAAGACTCCAAAACTAATAGCAAAAATTTTTTTAAATACATCAGAAGCAGAAAGCCTGCTAAACAACCAGTGGGGCCACTGGATGATCGAGATGCTAAAGGAGCACTCAAAGATGATAAGGCCATTGCAGAGAAACTAAATGAATTCTTTGCATCGGTCTTCACTGTTGAGGATGTGAGGGAGATTCCCAAACCTCAGCCATTCTTTTTGGGTTACAGATCTGAGGAACTGTCCCAAATTGAGTTGTCATTAGAGGTGGTTTTGGAACAAATTGATAAACTGAACAGTAATAAGTCTCCAGGACCTGATGGTATTCACCCAAGAGTTCTGAAGGAACCCAAATGTGAAATTGCAGAACTACTAACTGTAGTCTGTAACCTATCATTTAAATTAGCTTCTGTACCAAATGACTGGAGGATAGCTAATGTGACGCCAATTTTTAAAAAGGACTCCAGAGGTGACCTTGGCAACTACAGGCCAGTAAGCCTCACTTCAGTACCAGGCAAATTGGTTGAAACTATAGTAAAGAACAAAACTGTCAGACACATAGATGAACATAATTTGTTGGGAAATAGTCAACATGGTTTTTGTAAAGGGAAACCATGCCTCACCAATCTACTAGAATTCTCCGAGGGGGTCAACAAGCATGCAGACAAAGGAGATCCAGTGGATATAGTGTATTTAGATTTTCAGAAAGCCTTTGATAAGGTCCTTCACCAAAGACTCTTAAGCACTTAAGCAAAATAAGCAGTCATGCGATAAGACAGAAGATTGTCTCGTAGATTGGTAACTGGTTAAAAGATAGGAAACAAAGGGTAGGAATAAATGGTCAGTTTTCAGAATGGAGAGAGGTAAATAGTGGTGTCCCCCAGGGATCTGTACTGGGCCCAGTCCTAGTTAACATATTCATAAACTATCTGGAAAAAGAGATAAACGGTGAGGTAGCAAAATTTGCAGATGATACAAAACTACTCAAGATAGTTAAGTCCCAGGCAGACTGCGAAGAGCTACAAAAGGATGTCACAAAACTGGGTGACTGGGCAACAAATGGCACATGAAATTTAATGTTGATAAATGCAAAGTAATCCACATTGGAAAACATACTCATAACTATACATATACAGTGATGGGATCTAAATTAGCTGTTACCACTCAAGAAAGAGATCTTGGAGTCATTGTGGACAGTTCTCTGAAATCATCCACTCAATGTGCAGCGACAGTCAAAAAAGCAAACCATGTTGGGCATCATCAAGAAAAGGATAGATAATAAGACAGAAAATATCATATTGCCTCTATATAAATCCATGGCCCACACCTTGAATACTGCATGCAGATGTGGTCACCCCATCTCAAAGAAGATATATTGGAATTGGAAAAGGTTCAGAAAAGGGCAGCAAAAATTATTATGGGTATAGAACGGCTTCAGTATGCGGAGATTAATAAGACTGGGATTTTTCAGCTTGGAAAAGAGGTGACTAAGGGGGGAATATGATAGAGGTCTATAAAATCATGAGTGGTATAGAGAAAGTAAATAAGGAAGTGTTATTTACTTCTTCTCATAATACAAGAAGAAGAGGCCACCAAATGAAATTAATAAGTAGCAGGTTTAAAAACAAACTCAAGAAAGTATTTTTTCCACGCAGTGCACTGTCAACCTGTGGAACTCCTTGCCAGAGGGTGTTGTGAAGGCCAATACTATAACGGGGTTCAAAAGAGAGCTAGATAGATTCATGGAAGATTGTCCATCCTGGCTATTAGCCAGGATGGACAGGAATGGTGTCCCTAGCCTCTGTTTGCCAGAAGGTGGGATTGGGTGACAGGGCATGGATAACTTGATGATAATCTGTCTGTTCATTCCCTTTGGGGCACCTGCCACTGGCCACTGTCAGAGGACAGGATACTGGGCTTGATGGACCTTTGGTCTGACCCAGTATGGCTGTTCTTATGTTCTTATTCTGGAATCACTAGGGGGCGATTACTGTAAAATTCCAAAGCTGGCTATGCAGATTCCCAGCCCCTTGAGGCTTGGGCTGCCTGAATAGGAAGGGGCAATGGCTGGTTTTACCTGTTTTTCGGAGGCTTGGAGACAAAAGGCCTCTGGGGTATAAAAGCTGAGTGTAAACAGACTCAAAGATTTTCTTTTTGATTCGGCAAAAGGACATGACCTTTCGTACAAGGGAGGGCCCAACCATGTTGAAGGGTTGCAATTAAAGACTAGAGTCTGTCAGGGTCTCCACAGGACTGATGGGGAGCTACTGGTCAAGTGCTTGGGATCCTGTTTTTGTTCTATAAATTTTCTCTTAATGTTTTTTATCCTAGATTAAATGTGCTCTGCTTTGAAAGAACTATGTGGTAACTTGTAACCACTAGTAAGAACACTAACCACGTCGAGAAAGCAGAGAGCAAGAGCTAGACACTGGTCAGACATGCTTGCAAAGAAGCACAATGCAACTACAGGCAGCTGCAGCCTAAAATCCTGGTCAGAAGAGAGTGGGGGTGCAGACTCCTGATCAGAGGAGAGCTGAAGGCTAAAGTCCTGAGACCTGAGCAGGCATTCTTTCAGAAGACCACAGACAGGGATTAAAGGTGCTTTTACCTGAAACTGTGATATGTAATTGATGATTTCAGTGGTAACATCTATTTCAAGATCTTTGCACACATTTCTTAAAAAGTTTTTAGCTATATATAAAGGCATTAGGTATATTTTATGCTGTTGTGGATATGGAAGATGAAAGCAATTGACAACAGAACTCCTTCTGTAGAACAGAGATCACCGATTATATTACCAAGAGGACATTACTTTTGAGTGGGTGTACTACATTTTTGGCTCATAAAGGTGGTTATGAGGGTAGGCTGTGTAATTGCTGGTAAGCTTTTATTTTCTTCATTAATCTGTTTTTTAATATTACAAAATCAATATTGTTATAGAATTTTATTGTGCAGAATGTTTGATAAAACTCAATGCTGGGATTGCTAATAATTTGCAGTTTCTCTATTTAGAGGTTTATTTTGCCACTAATGCAAGGGACATTTACTTGCAAAATTCCTATTAGCATTAATGGGAACTACCAGTGTAATTTCCCCAAGCATTTATGGGGGAATAGGTTCCAAGTGCCTTTTATGTAAGCATATGGGTTTAGATACATTACCTGTAGAACTACAACTATCCAGGTAAGTTTGTTATATCCTTGAAAAAATCCATTCTTTGACAGAAGTTCTCCATCATATATGTACACACCCATCAATCCAAATATGCTACCAAAAAATCCTAAAAGATAAAAGACAGACCTGAAAGCTTGAAATGAAAAAAAAAAGGGGGGGGGGGGCAAGGGGGAGGGGCAAGGGGGACGGTGTCCACTCCTATAACTGGATCTGCATGACTACTAGGGTCTGCCCACGTAAATCAAGTTTCAAGATCAGGCCTTGGTTTGCAATATAACAACCATGTTTAAACCCAACCAATGGATCTGACAGGAACTTTTTTTTTTTTTAAATAGTTTTTCCTCTTAGAACAGATTTTGATCATTTATCATTTTTTGATCAATTATAAGACCGACGTATTCTTGGCCCTTGTTCCTTTACATATAAGCCTGCAGATAACTCCGGTGTATGGATATAATTTTTAGAAAAGATACTCTCAAATGATTTTTTTTATTTTAAAAATTATTTGCAGTTTATAATGAACCTTTAAGAAGCTTAAAATCTGTTTCCTTATTTTTTTTTTAAAAGTTCTATTTCATAAACACATTTGTTGTTACAGAATTTCTCCTGAATGTTGTGTTTGTACTGGAACTGGAAGTGTTAGAGCATTACTTCACAGAAATAAATGATGGGGGGAAAAAAATCTGTTAGATCGTGATCCTGTATTATACAAATTTTAGAAAAATATTTAAAAAGGAAATTGTGACGAATATTTCTTTAATTTCTGAATAGAAAACTTAAAAACTTTCTAAACATTTAACATAATGAAACAGACATTATTCAAACTATTGCATCAGCTTAAGTTAAAATAACTGAAAATTTTAAATATTTTTCTGAAAAAGCTGACATGCCTTTCACTATTATAAACCTCAAATTTAAATTCATAGCTCAATGTATCATTACCCCATGCAGTCACTTTAAAACCCTGTTTTGAGAACGTAATTGTTCTCATATACCAAGTAATGGAACATTGAGGGGGGAGGGTGCGAGAGGGGGACAGGGACAACATCAAACTGATAAACTTGTCTGTATTTGTAGATTCCTTTCTGCATTATAGAAGAAAATCTGAAGAACAATTTATCAAAGAATTATCGCTTTTCAACATAGTTATGAATATTTACTTTGTAATCATTTCAAATGTGTGCATTGCTATTAGATCCTTACAGTGAGGGTGACTCCAGAGTTTTAGTTAAATTTTAGACTTGGCCTGGTTCAAATAAACTTGTAGGGTTCCCCTACAAAGTATTTGGACTGTGATTGTGGTCCACATCTGAAAACCCAAGATTCAGTGCAAGTTCTCACCCTCCACACAAATTCTATGCCATGCAAAGGGTGGGTGAGACCAGATCTGTGGGACCATAAGAGACAGTAAGCATAACTAATGTATTCAGACCATGCGTGTGTGTGTAGACAGTTAGAAGTATAGTAAATCCTGTTTTCCTGTTAAGCAGGAGGAAAGGAACCAGAAAATAGATTAAGACTGTTCAATTACATACAACAGTAAGTAACCATAAGTAAACAAGTGCATTAATTTTCCCTCCATCTTGAATGATTAAGAATATATACAGTTCCCGAAATTAAAATACCTTTTCAAAGTGTATTCAAATCTTATAACACTCTTCTCTATGTTCTAGTCAAATTATGAATATTTTTAGTTCAATTCATTGCAACAAGGAGAGCTCAAAGGAAAAATAAAAGAGTTCAAATCCTGCTGGAGGCATTTACTTAAATGTAAATACTTATAGAGTACAGTTGCAAAATAGGTGGAGATTATATGTCCATCCTCTGCCTACTAGAAGAAGAAGGGTGTCTCCTTCCATGACCAGTTAGGAGGCAGGGGAACAAGGAGAGGTATTGCTGTTTTCCACCCACATGAGGAAACTGGTTTCAAAGGGAGCGGAAGCCAGTTTGGAATGGATTGTCCCTGTCATCTTCAAAAGCCATTTCCAGGGGATTCAGAACCACTTTTGAGATGGGTGGTGTGAGAGAGATACAGCATGCAGTAGATGAGGATAGTGAGGTGGTAGAATCATGATCCGAGCACTGAGAGCTAGGATCATAGTTCATCCATGTGAACAAATGTGGGTAATAAAGGAGTTCACTGTGTCTTTAAAAATGTCAATCTATAATCCCTATAGTCAGAGATATAGGAGTTATGTTTACTTTTACATTCTTACAAAAATATAGCTTTAAACATTTATTTTGTTCTACTGTATGTCTAAATTCTATAAAACCCTCATTAGATAGTGTCAATACTTTTGAAATCAATTCAGTATTTATGAAAAGTGTTGGATTCATATTACTGGACACATATTACTTAATTACTTTACAAGACAATCACATCATCTTTCAAATAAGTCACATAGGATACCCTTATCTGAAATGCTCCACAGTCCAAATTCAATTGGCTATATTCTAGCTGTTCTCTAGAACCCATTAGTCTCCATTTTTAATCAAAGTAAACAAACTTACAAGTGTTGAATTAGCAAGTTAGATACACTAAGTGAGTTTAGAGCAGGGTGCAACTCCTGGCATTCCTGTTAGCAAAATAGATATCAATCTTGCTAAATGTTTATGTAATAATTTGATTATCCACAGCATGATAAAATATGATTATACTTATTTTACTGTGTAACTGAATTTTGTTCACTGTTCATTTAAACGCAGTATCTCTTTTTTAAATGGCCAAAACTGGACTTACCAAGTTGGATGTTTCTGATCCAGACAGACTGTTTGGTTTCTTTTAAAATTTTCTCAAAATAAACCCCAGCAAATCCACTTGAAAAGCAGGCTATAAGGACTGCTATAAGACCAACAAATTGAGATCCTGCTGACAACTCTTTAGTTGTTGTTGATTGAGAATCTGAGGGCCACTAAGTGTAAAAACAAAACCGTGTGTGTACATTTTAAAAAATGATACAAATTATTTCATAAAATTAAGTTTTAATGTTTATAGAATGCAAGTTTGTTTTCTATCAATGGTCTATACTGCTGATAAATGCAGAGAGGTTTATTGTATTATTGTCAAGTCTTGTATTCTGTTATCCCATATTTTTGAAAATTTCAGCCAAATCTACCGTTAACATTTTTTCCTTTGTATCTTGTTGAATAAGGGATGAAATTCTGTGCTCACTGAAATTAACGGCAAAACTCTCATTAGTTTCAACAGGGCCAGGATTTCACCCAAGATATTTTATGAATGGCAGGATAGATATTATATATAGTGTTCGTGTGTATTATGTTTATTATTTTACAAAAATGATGCAAAGCTGTAGGCAAAGGCATATTGAAAAGTCTCTTAAGAACTATAAGAGGTTAAAAAAATAAAAAAGTAACTCAAAAACTTCAGAGCAGACAAAAAAATTTTAATCCATCTCAGCAAACTCTCCTATCCTATGATTCTACCCTGGAAATTTTGGAAACTTTGTATTTGACTCTGTTAGTTCTCGGGGCACAATATAAATTACCTACTTTCAAATACTTGTGTTCCTTAATAAAAAGAATAAAAGTATTCCCAAATAACTTGGACACATACTATTAATATTTACCTGTACAAATGCAACTCCCGTCATCAAAATCACTAACGATAACCACTGGTATACACCTAATTTCTTACTTAGCATGGACACAGAAAATAATGCTGTAGTAAGAATTTTTAATTGATATGTGACCTGAAAAGAGAAAATAAAGTAATTACTATACAACCCATTTTTTGTCTGTACAATTATGGAAAAATCTAAAAACACAATACCTGATAAGTGGCTGCATCTAGATTTGACAGTGCTACATACAGCAAGTTATTCTGGAGAGTATAAATCCCTGATGGAATAGCAAGTTTAAGTGTTTCCATAGGCTTGTTAAGAATTTCATCATGTAGCACCCTGTTCAGAGCCCGTAAATTGCACTCTACTCAAAAGAAATAATAAAAAAAGAGATAAAGATTAAAAAAAAAGAGACACGGAAAATGGGAGGGCTACAAATTGTAACAGCTTTCTTAGATTGCTACACACTTTTCACGACAACTTTTGTCTTCAGAAAACTCAAAATGCTGTATGATCTTTCTCAGGTTTTTACATTGATTCTATAAGTTATGCAACTCCTGATACTTTGTATGATAGCAAAGTGTCTGCATTAGCCCAAAATACTAAAGCTGAAACAATTATCCAAAATAATGTTCATAAATCCCATGCTGATTACAATTTCTGTGACTAAGAATTTAATAAGGCTTCCTAAAAAAAGAGAAAAAAGCAATTAAGTAGAAATCTTTCCACTTGAAACTTCAACATCGCTTCATTTTGCAGCTCAATCTTTTCTTTACATTTATACCGAGGTTCTGAAAACCCCTTATGTGTTTATGGATATGTCACTTGAACGAGATGTGAAGATTTTTGTTTGAGAGTTGAAAATCAAGGACAAGATATTGAGGTTCTGGAAAGAGGAAAATGATTGTGCCATATAAAACATACAATGTGAGAACTAAAGTGAGTTTGAAAATACAGCGAGTTCTTTTGATCTTAAATATTGTGCTTCTTTCTGTAATACTGAAACAGCTTCTCTCCTTTCATGCTTGCATGACCTCACTGTGGCTCATGCACTTGTCACTTATGCTTCAAGCACATTTACAGCTTAGAACCTTCCCTTTCTCCTACTCCTATTTGTTCTTCTCTAAAGATGCTTTCTGGGTGAAGAGAAGGTACAGGCCTGTTACCAGAACAACAGTTCTTACCCTACATCCATGGCCCGTCAAGTGGAATCTTTTGGGTATATATTTATACAAAATTTACAAAAGATTATATTGTGTGCTTAGGTATGAGGTGCAAACAGAGGTCTTTCCTGCTTGTAGGTTAACTTTCTCATAGAAAGGGTTTTAGATCTTCTTTTCACATATTTTGATGTGGGAAGGGCAATCTTTTGTTCTCTCTGTCTTGGCATTCGCATAACTCCTTATCATCACAGCATTTGAGCACCTGTTTTTGCAGCTGTCACCAAAATACAACAATTAATAAAATATAGGAAAGCTACTCCTAGATTAAAACCTGAAACATACTGCTATCTTTGTAGACCAATAAAATGCAGGCCATAATCTTCAAAAATTCAGCAACAACTACTGCAGTAGAGGATAAGTAACGAGGTCCTTCCTCTTTCAATGTCCGAGAATATCGCATAGTCAAAACTAAACTAGTGGTCTGAAAGACCAGGATCCCCAAGGAAAGGTATTTTAAATTGGTAGACATTGCTTGACTTTCACTTTCCTGAAACAGAATAAAAAAGAAAAAAATTAAAAGTTAAAACCAAAAACAGACAGTTCCTCTGTGAATTAGCATTTTTAAAGGGTATCCAGGGTATTCACTGAAGGGAATTAAGAGAGTTTGACTATCCAATTCCCTAATCAGAAAACAATGGTGTAAAGAACGAATTCATTTCCTGGGGGCTGGGTGTAGTAAAATAATGTATGGTGATACTACCAAATCTTAAGAAGAATAATTCTTATTACATAAGAAACATCTGCTATAATAATGCTCTCGAGTCTCACTCAGTTTTTATTATTACTATGCAATACTTCATTACAGTCAAGGGTGGAATAAACATGTTTAAATAGGACTTTGATACTTAAAAGATTATGAAAAGTAAATATTCCACTTAATAAAGTTTAGTATAGTAACATGGTAACATGGCGGTCATGAATAAAACAGTTCCTTGCACATTCAAAGATCTATTGAAACAAATAAATTAATTTGACAATGTTAATAAAAAGGGATATAAAAGCCTAAAAACCTTAAATGCTTTTCATAATACACTATTATAGATAAGAAGAATATAGATTCAACAACAAACATTGCAGTGATGGCAGAAACAATATGCTGATTATTGTATTAAAATGAAATATTCTTTATATTTGCTCTGGGTAATGAAAAATGTCACAGACATCTTTATGATAGCTATTAATGCAGGTTCTCCCACTATACATTTCTATATATTATCTTCTAATTTACCAATTAGAGTAAGATAGTCCCTCAAATTTCTACTTTAGAAACATCTGAAATGTTGAGAAAGGCCCTAAACCTGCCAACACTTATGCACATGCTTAACATGTTTCACAGTACAATAGTTACTAACTACATTTACAGTAACTCCAGTTATCATCAGTGAAGTTGATGAACCTAATCTTTGTACTGAAAATTTATCTGTCTGTCAAACAATGTCAAATGATGTAGCCCCGAGAAAGGCTAACACTGAAACTACAGGTGTAATTTCAATTACATCATATCAGTAAGATGAAAAGAACAAAAACCCACTTCCGCAAATACATCAGCAAGTGGCAAAGCCTAAATGCCCTGCCTACAGTATGAAAATACACTGAAGCGAATACTGATTACACCAGTGAAGCTGAATCAACATCAGGAATCCTAAAATAGATAGGCCTCTGGTTACTACCATCACTTTAAGCACTGTATTGATCAGATCTGAGCTAAGCAGCACTTAGTACAGAAGGCAAGAGAGATGATTAGGAGAGCTGTTTTAGGAGAGCTAGCAAAATGTTTCAGGTTAACAAGGAAATCCAGAACAGTATCACTGGTATTAAGTACATTATAGTTACCTCATTTTCTTCTACTCCCAGTTATTAGTTATGAATGCTTACCATACAAACAGACTCATACAGAAGACACATAAACTTTACATTCCATGGAAAATGTACCATTTACAGCATTCACTATGTGCATATTGAACCAAAATCATAATACTTTTAAAAAAGGTAAAAAGGGAAGTCCATGAGCATACATTTACTCCAAGTAGAATAAACAAAGAGTAAAATTCAAGACAAGACATCGTGATCCACATTTTTAAGTTTCTGTGCTTGATATATGCAATGCCCAATGCATGCACAAGGTGGAGAGGTGTACATGCACACACAGGTGATATAGAAATCTTGACTTACAAGTATCAGGCTCGTGTGTAAAGCTGAACATGTAGAAAATATGTAAGTACCTTTGAAAATTTGCACCTGAAATTAAAGCTATTTTAAAATTACTGCAGTTTTGTGTCAAAATATATTTTATAAAACTGCACTTATTCTTTCCCAGATCTGGACAGCTGTATTATTAATATAATTCTGTCTTATATAGATATGGTGTCTCAGAGTTTAGGTTTTTTTCCAGGTAAGTATGTAAAGTGGCTATAAACTGTGGGTACTTAAGGAAACAACATAAATTTCACAAGATTTGTAACCATTCAGCCACAGACGGCGATTAACTGCATTTCTGTTCTCTGGGCAGTAAGATTATTTGCAGCATGTTGTATCTGGCTGCATACATTTTTGTAAAAGCCCATTGGAACTGGAATAAATCAAGTAGAAAAACTTTTGAAGTAAGAGGTAATACAGAACTACTGGTGTTGAAAATTATCTGGTTGATCATTAACCAGAATTGAGCAATATAAAGACCCTATGTACTTTGCAGCAAGTCTGACCTTAACGCTGTGGCAATCAGGTACAGCAGACTGAAGATTTTTAGCAGTTTTAGATAAATGCAAAAACTGAGTTATTTAACTAAATATGAAAATGAATGATAGTTACTACAATATCATTTATTTACATAATTTGATATTAAATTATCAGTTTTATGCTACTCCAACGTTTTTATATCTTCAATGCATTGGAGATGTATTATTTTAGAGAAGATGTTAAGGTAAAGCTGAAGATTTCTGCACTTGGAGTTTTTGACACCTGGAATGGTGTAGAAGGCAGTATTTGAGTTTGTGAGATAAGCACATTATTCTTAGGCTGTCTACACAAAGAAAACTTGGATAACTTTCCACCTGTGGTAGCAATGGTGGAGGCTATGCAGTAGACAAACACTTGAGTCCTGTCTACACTACAGCCTTCACTTGCTGGGATAGTGAAGCTACACTGATGGTGAAACAGAGGAGCTAATTTTCCCAGTATAGAAGAGACCGAATATTGCCCGGTTTTATTTTCATAGGTGTGAGATTACAGCGTGTCCACGTTGTATTAGATTGCTTCTGAAGCCAGCAGATTTTAGGGCTGAAACCCAGTAGTACTGTATGAAATTAATTTCATATTACATTGTCTGAATTCCAAGCCACCATATTTTCTTCTTCTTTTTTTGGTTGAAGGTGATCTTGCATATTAATATGAGAACTTTGCCAATTTTCATTCACATCAAAAAATTCCTCCTACCTTCTACCGTGCCCACCCTTTCTTTTAACAAGGAGTGTTGGGGATCTGGTTACACAATCACCATTAGATGGTTAAAGAGAATATGTGTTTCTCCTAAAATACACTCTTAAAACTCACAATTAAAATGCTTCTGAACCAAATTCCTCTGAAATAAATACATATAAATTAGAATAAAGACCTTTGCAGAATCCTTTGATCATGAACTTCTGTATTCTGTGAACTAGCAATGGAATATTGAAATATAGGTCATCCCTACAGATGGAGTTTTGAACAGCGCTCTGAGATGATCTTTAAAATGGGTTATAGTATCAGAAAATACTGCACATTTCCATTTATTGAAACACATCATTTTATTAAGTAATTTAAAAATAGCACTAATGGTTTAGCCATGATGATTGTCAAATTAATATTCAGCATCACAAATACCATCACAAAAGCTTTTCCATTAAAACAAAACAAAACATACACTAGACAAATGTGAAAAATACATACAGAAATGTTGTTTTGGAGTACAATCTTCTTTCATTAACTGCCATGATTAGGAACACAGAAATTTTAAGACGGTGACATTACTTATTTAAGCTTGCCTCCTTAAAATTGATCTCAAATTCTTGGGTTATTTTTTTCAACCAATTCTCTCCCCCACTTCCAAGCAGATTTTTAAACAGGATAAAGTGCCTCAAAAAGGTAGTAGCAGTAGAACGTCATATTTGTATTTCATATTCCCTGAAGAAGCCACAGAGTTTTACAAATGACGCAAAATAAACTAAGTATGGTCAGTGATGTAGAGAAAAGATTGTTCTCTGAGTTAAGAGTTGAATTCAGAATAGATTCCATGAAAAGTGGCCTCATCAGTGTTCAGCAACACAGGCTTGTACACAATAATCACACTGAATTCTAGGGTGTAGGGCTGGTGCTATATATCAGATAAGTCACATGCCAGGAATTGTGTAACAACTGAACTTACACATTCCAATAAATCACCCACCCATTTAACTTTGCAACTTCCCAGTAAGTGTATTAGCTTTGCGTCTTTCCTCATTCTTTTCCAGAAGGATAACGTATCAGCTTATACAAATTAGTGCAAACTTAGGACTTGGATCCACTGAAACACATAAACAGGTACTGAACTTTGAGCATCTGAATTGTTTCATTGGCTTCAGTGGGACTACTCACATGCTTGGAGTCAAGCATATGCTGCTTAGGTGAGTTGCTAAGCTGGAGCCAGAGTGCTCAGCACTTTAATGTCTTGCAAAGTAGCAGTGGCTGCCAGCAGCACCTAAGTCAGAGGGAAGGGCTAATCAAAGCTAGGAATTTGTTGGCATAGGTACTTTGTCTTCACGAGAAAAAAAGTGTGTTTTTAACCCTGTGTAAACATCCTAGCATACACAAGGCAATTTGCAGTTTTAATACATTAGCTGGTTGTTGGAAACCAGGCTCCTGCCAGGGTTTACCTCAACCAACTAACATGCTAAAACTACAAAATACATTATCTACACTAGGATATCAACAAGTGTTAAAATCATACCTTTCTTTCTTTGCCATATACTGCACTGGTCTCAGTAGCCCCGCAACCCCCAGCTCCCTTTGCAGGAGCATCAGGAGGCTGGAATCCTCCACAGAATTTCCCAGAAGTGGCCCTTCAAAAGGTCCCCAACATCCTTTAGGAAGGAGGGACTGAGCAGCAGCTTCATGTCCAAGTAGTATGGCCTCATCAAGTGTTTTATATGTACTCTATCTAGTTTTGGTGAGCTATACATTGTTTGCTCACTAACGGTCAATTCCTTTAGAAGATCTGCAGAAAGCTCCAAGAGCAGCAAAACCAGCACTGTTCCACTGAGTGCAAGTCCCAGCTGCAAAGATGCTGCACAGGAGAACTTAGCCCCCACTGCGTGCCACAGAACAATGCTATGTGGTGACTCCTCATACCATACCACTCAAGGGATTTTGAAAGCTGGGGCATCCACACCAATTCCATGACTTGCCAACTTCACCTGGAAGGAGAGTGTAAAGGCTGTGGCAGTTGCTGCAGTAGCAATGTGAGCACTTCCATTGGTGATATACAACTTAGGAAGGAATAAGGTTCTGTCCTACTCTAATCCTCACAGAAAACCCCCAGAACAAAGCTTATTTACTTACACTTTCCACAGGAATGAACATTTGGCCCACTGTCTATCAGGAAGGCCAATACTCTGCGTTCAGCTCTGCTACCTGTCACAGCATTTCTTTCTGAAACGCTGAAAAAGTTGTGAGCCCTCTCCCGCTGCAAACCTGTTTTTTATTGTTACACAAGTATTCTGTAGGGAAAAATTAGAAGATAAATTGTTTTGGGAAATGTATCTCAATGATGTGAATGGAGACAGGCTGATCCTTTTTTGATAGGTCATTTTCAATTTGGCCTCTACAGACAGAGAAATCATATATGGAGGGGTCCCTACAAAATAATACTGCGTTCTATTTTTGGCAAGAACTAAACAAAAACCACAGCAATTGACCACGATAATCCAAATTTCAGTCATCTGACTCTGGGCTCCTTGCTCCTGTGTCTATCAGTCACACTGACAGTGTTCCGATTCATAGAATCATAGAATATCAGGGTTGGAAGGGACCTCAGGAGGTCATCTAGGCCAACCCCCTGCTCAAAGCAGGACCAATCCCCAATTAAATCATCCCAGCCAGGGCTTTGTCAAGCCTGACCTCAAAAATATCTAAGGAAGGAGATTCCACCACCTCCCTAGGTAACGCATTCCAGTGTTACACCACCCTCCTAGTGGAAAAGTTTTTCCTAATATCCAACCTAAACCTCCCCCACTGCAATTTGAAACCATTACTCCTTGTTCTGTCATCTGCTACCACTGAGAACAGTCTAGATCCATTCTCTTTGGAACCCTCTTTCAGGTAGTTGAAAGCAGCTATCAAATCCCCCCTCATTCTTCTCTTCCGCAGACTAAGATTATCCAAAATGATTCAATATCCTCCATTAGATTTGAATAGTTCAAGTTGAATTGTTGTATTCCTCTTCCCACACCTACTACAGCTCATCTACACACAATTTCTCCAGAAAGGCCAGCTTTACAATCTGAGAAACACTGTTTCAGGAATATTAAAAAGAGAAGTGGTGAGTGCAAGAAGAGAATACTGAAACAAGGAGTGCCCAAATGAAAAGGTAAAAGAGAAAGCATTGTGACATTATATACATGACAACATTATACGCATGGCTGGATACAGCTTGCTTAGGAAGGACAGGCAGGGAAAAAAGGGAGGAGGTGTTGCCTTATATATTAAAAATGTATACACTTGGACTGAGGTTGAGATAGAAATAAGAGATAGACTTGTTGAAAGTCTCTGGGTAAGGATAAAAGGGGTAAAAACAAGGGTGATGTCATGGTAGGGGTCTACTATAGACCACCAAACCAGGAAGAAGAGGTGGATGAGGCTTTTTTTAAGCAACTAACAAAATCATCCAAAGCACAGGGCTTGGTGGTGATGGGGGACTTCAACTACCCAGACATCTGTTGGGGAAATAACACAGCAGGGCACAGATTATTCAACAAGTTCTTGGAATGTATTGGAGACAATTTTTTATTTCAGAATGTGGAGAAAGCTATGAGGGGAGAGGCTGTTCTAGATGATTTTGACAAATTGGGAGGAACTGGTTGAGATTTTGAAAGTGGAAGGCAATTTGGGTGATAGTGATCATGAAATGGTAGAGGGAGTGATCAAGGAATGGTAGGAGGGAGAACAGCATCATAAAGACAATGAATTTCAAGAAGGCAGACTTTAGCAAACTCAAGAAGTTGGTAGGTAAAATCCCATGGGAAGCAAGCCAAAGGGGAAAAACAATTGAAGATAGTTGGCACAAGAGCAAGCTATCCCACTGCGTAGGAAAGATAGGAAGTTGGCAAGAGACCACCTTGGCTTAACTAGGAGATCTTCAATGATCTAAAACTCAAAAAAAAAAGAGAGTCCTACAAAAAGTGGAAACTCGGTCAAATTACAAAGGATGAATATAAACAAATAACACAAGTATGCAGGGACAAAACTAGAAAGGCCAAGGCACAAAATAAGATCAAACTAGCTAGGGACATAAAGGGTAACAAGAAAACATTCTACAAATACATTAGAAGCAAGAGCAAGACCAAGGACAGAGTAGGTCCATTACTCAGTGAGGGGGGGAAAGACAATAACAGAAAATGTGGAAATGACAGAGGTGCTTAATTACTTCCTTGTTTCTCTTTTCACCAAAAAGGTTGGTGGCGATTGGACGTCTAACATAGTGAATGCCAGTGAAAATGAGGTAGGATCAGAGTCTAAAATAGGGAAAGAACAAGACAAAAATTACTGACTGAGGAGATATCTGAGCCATTAGCAATTATCTTTGAAAAGTCATGGCAGACAGGAGACATTCCAAAAGACTGGAAAAGGGCAAATATAGCGCCCATTTATAAAAAAGGAAATAAGGACAACCCGGGGAATTACAGACCAGTCAGCTTAACTTCTGTACCCAGAAAGATAATGGAGCAAACAATTAAGAAATCAATTTGCAAACACCTAGAAGATAGTGAGGTGATAAGTAACAGTCAGCATGGATTTGTCAAGAACAAATCGTGTCAAACCAACCTGATAGCTTTCTCTGACAGGGTAACAAGCCTTGTGGATTGGGGGAAGCGGTAGAAGTGGTATATCTTGACTTTAGTAAGGCTTTTGATACTGTCTTGCATGACCTTCTCATAAACAAACTAGGGAAATACAACCTAGATGGAGCTACTATAAGGTGGGTGCATAACTGGTTGGAAAATTGTTCCCAGAGAGTAGTTATCAGTGGTTTGCAGTCATGCTGAAAGGGCATAATGAATGGGTTCCCGCAGGGATCGGTTCTGTGTCCGGTTCTATTCAATATCTTCATCAATGTTTTAGATAATGGCAGAGAGAGTACACTTATAAAGTTTGTGGACAATACCAAGCTGGGAGGGATTGCAAGTACTTTGGGGAACAGGATTAAAATTCAAAATGATCTGGACAAACAGGAGAAATGGTCTCAGTACATAGGATGAAATTCAATAAGGACAAATGCAAAGTACTCCACTTAGGAAGGAACAATCAGCTGCACACATACAAAATGGGAAATTACTGCCTAGGAAGGAGTACTGCGGAAAGCAATCTGGGGGTCATAGTGGATCACAAGCTTAATATGAGTCAACAGTGTAACACTGTTGGGAAAAAAAAAAAAAAAGAAGCAGCAGCAGCAACCATCATTCTGGGATGTATTATCAGGAGTATTGTAAGCAAGACATGAGAAATAATACTTCCACTCTACTCCGTGCTGATTAGGCCTCAACTGGAGTATTGGGTCCAGTTCTGGGCGCCACATTTCAGGACAGATGTGGACAAACTGAAGAAAGACCAGAGAACAACAAAAAAAATGATTAAAGGTCTAGAAAACATGACCTATGAGGGAAGACTGAAAAAATTGGGTTTGTTTAGTCTGGAGAAGAGAAGACTGGGAGAGGACATGATAACAATTTTCAAGTACATAAGAGGTTGTTACAAGGAGGAGGGAGGAAAATTGTTCTTCTTAACCTGTGAGAATAGGACAAGAAGCAATGGGCTTAAATTGCAGCAAGGGCGGTTTAGGTTGGACCGTAGGAAAAAGTTCCTAACTGTCAGAGTGGTTAAGCACTGGAATAAATTGCCTAGGGAGGTTGCAGAATCTCCATCACTGGGGATTTTTAAGAGAAGGTGAACAAACACCGGTCAGAGATGGTCTAGACAATACTTAGTCCTGCCTTGAGAGCAGGGGACTGGACTAGACGACCTCTCGAGGTCCCTTTCAGTTCTATGATTCTATACTACACAGAGGAACAGGCAAAGTACAATACAAGTAACCACTCATGCTAGCTAACGAGTCGTGGGAAGCAGAAAGGGGTCAGTTAAATGACTATAATAAAACTAAATAAAACTAACTGATTTACTATGAAGTTTCCTGCCAAATAACTGAGCTACCAACACTAATCATCATACTACTACTATTGATTCATATTTTCTCAGCCAATTAACAAAATGTCACAGTCTTACTGAAATCAGAAACATTAAATTAGATGTAGAAAGATTACGAAGACACAAAACTTCTATGGTAGTTGTGAAAAACTTGAAAACAGAGCATGTAGGTTTAGTAGCAGTAAGTATATTTTGTGTTCGAGTCCCAAAAACATTATATAAGTAAATTTAAATAATGAATTTGTTACAAATTCCAATGCAACTGTGATTTTCACATTCTGATATTAAGCATTTGTAAAAGTCAGACTATTCTCACTACAAGTTGAGAAAAATCTGAGTGTCTTGTTCTCAGTTATGACTAATACAATACTCAAAAGCAGCCCTACAATGATTATGAATATTATTGCTCTATTCTTCCTATAATACCTCATTATTTCCTTACTTTTATTATTAGATATCATCCACTTGCAAATTCTTTTAACTGTTATTTTCTGTCGGGCCCTGGGATTTAAAAATAATTAATTCACAATTTTAGAGTCTACAGCTCCCAAAGGCCTCATCAGGAATTGCAGGCACACTGTACCTTTGAGGAGCAAGTCCATAGGGACTTAGGCAATGTGAACTGCAGGAGGTCAGCACCTCTCTGATTCAATCTGGAAGTATTACAGTTGTAGAACTAAAGCATGCTGGTGACATCTTCATAAAATTCTGCCTACACATAAGGGTGCACTTAACGTTGGCAAACACTGATGCATCCTCAAAATGCTCCAGTATTGATTGAACCAGAAACATTTAAAAAAAGAATAGTGAAGGCATATTTGTTTCCATTTTAGACTCTAATCCTGCAACACAGACCCTGGGACTCCATGCAGCTACAGGTTTTCGCCCACCAGTAACAGCTTGCAAGATTAGGGTCTTAGTCTGTGGCTGTAGATCATAAACAACAACATAGAGAGTAAACACAAAGTTTGTTGTAACATTGTTTCATGTGCCGTAACAGAGAGCTGGAGTAAATGTTTAAACTACTTTGTACAGATTCATAATTATGTTTGGCAAGAAAATCATCTTTTGTTACTATCTTATCTATTTTTCTTTTTTGTTTTACTGAAAGTTAAATTTTAAAATAAAACAGTGTCAAATTGTTCTTATTGTTACATTTTCAGCCTTCACAGTGACAATTATCTGCTAACATAAGCTGCACTCAGGATGGCTAAAAACGAAATTCATTTGACATTTTCAGGGTTGAGACTTTTTTAGAACATAAACATTGACTGACAGGACGTTCTGCTCCAATGGAATGTTAGTACATTTGACTATCAATGTCTTTTTGCACAGAAAAAAAAAATCAAAACACGAAAACATTTAATCAAGACACCTGCATTTCTGCAAAAAGTGAGACTGTAGAGAACTGCAGATTCAGGACCTGAGTAAATGCAGAGGGTAAGCTTAACTATAGTTCAAGTTCTGCACCCCACCACAAGATATTAAAAAGAGGTAATAAATAAGGTGAAAGAGTTCATAAATTTTTTCAAGTTAAACAGGTTTGTGCATACCACCTGTGTTTGCATTTCCTGAAAATGGAAGACAAAAGAGGGAAATGAACTGAGTTGTTAATGCCACGTTGACAAATATACTACAGAGAGAAATGTTATTAGCAAGACTTTGGCAAACAAGGAAGGGAAAACGAACAAGAAAGGTTTGATTCCACTCAGCTTATCTGAATTCTACTAAAAACTGATGCAATGCACAGAATATGAAGCTTCTGGTACATGCAATTTGAAGCACACATTTTCAAATGTTATTTCTCTGTACAATGTTATATGTGCCTTCTCTTTCTTCCTAAACCGCAGTCCAACTCTGACGCTTTTCTCTTCCACCCATATTAGATAACATGAATACAGGCTATTTAAAATAACAAAACTAAAATTTTTCGTATGATGGTTCTATTCCTTAAATCTTTTTCAGTAGCTGAGTGTATCAGTAAGTCATTCTGCACAAGATCTACAGGTTCAATAAAGTATATTAGGGCTGTCAAGCAATTAAAAAAAATTAATCACGATTAATTGCACTGTTAAAGAATAATAGAATACCATTTATTTAAATACTTTTGGATGTTTTCTACATTTTCAAATATATTGATTTTGAATACAAACACAGACTACAAAGTGTACAGTGCTCACATGATATTTATTGTTGATTACAAATTTGCACTGAAAAAAACAAAACAGTATTTTCAATTCACCTAAGTACTGTAGTGCAATCTATTTATCATGAAAGTTGAATTTACAAATGTCGAATTATGTACAAAAAAATAACTACATTCAAAAATCAAACAATGTAAAACTTTAGAGCCTACAAGTCCACTCAGTCCTACTTCAACCAATTGCTCAGACAAACAAGTTTGGTTACATTTGCAGGAGACAATTCTGCCCACTTCTTGTTTACAATATCACCTGAAAGTGAGAACCAGTGTCGCAAGATATTTACGTGCCAGATGCGCTAAAGATTCATATATCCCTTCATGCTTCAATTACCATTCCAGAGGATATGCATCCATGCTGATGACGGATTCTGCTCAATAACGATCCAAAGCAGAGCGGACCGATGCATGTTCATTTTCCATCATCTGAGTCAGATGACAACAGCAGAAGGTTGATTTTCTTTTTTGGTGGTTTAGGTTCTGTAGTTTCCACATCTGAGTGTTGCTCATTTAAGACTTCTGAAAGCATGCTCCACACCTCATTCCTCTCAGATTTTGGAAGGCACTTCAGATTCTTAAACCTTGGGTTGAGTGCTGTAGCTATTTTTAGAAATCTCACATTCGTACCTTCTTTACATTTTGTCAAATCTGCAGTGACAGTGTACGTAAATCAAACAACACATGCTGGGTCATCATCAGAGACTGCTATAACATGAAATATATGGCAGAATGCAAGTAAAACAGAGCAGGGGGGCACACAATTCTCCCCCAAAGAGTTCAGTCACAAATTTAATTAACACACTATTTTTTTAATGAACATCATCAGCTTGAAAGCCTGTCCTCCGGAATGGTAGCTGAAGCATGAAGGGGCACACGAATGTTTAACATATCTGGAACTTAAATACCTTGCAATGCCGGCTACAAAAGTGCCATGCGAACACCTGTTCTGACTTTCAGGTGACATTGTAAATAAAAAAAGGGCAGCAGTATTTCCCATAAATGTAAACAAACTTGTTTGTCTTAGCGACTGGCTGAACAAGAAGTAGGACTGAGTGGACTTGTAGGCTCTAAAGTTTTACACTGTTCTGTTTTTGAGTGCAGTTATGTACAATAACAAAAATCTACATTTGTAAATTACACTTTCACAATAGAGACTGCACTACAGTAATTGTATAAGGTGAACTGAAAAATACTATTTCTTTTGTTTATCATTTTTACAGTGCAAATATTTGTAATCAAAAATAATATAAAGTTAGCACTGTACACTTTGTATTCTGTGTTGTAATAGAAATCAATATATTTGAAAATGTAGAAAAACATGCAAAATATTTTAATAAATTTCAATTGGTATTCTATTGTTTAACAGCACAATTAATCGTAATTAATTTTTTTAATAGCAGTTGATTTTTTTTAGTTAATCGCGTGAGTTAATTGTGATTAATCGACACCTCTAAAGTATATCTAAGGTAGTAAAATATTCTGTGAGTGAGAAGCAGTACACAGATGGCAATTAGAATGCACAGAAATTCTTAATAACTAAAAGTCTACCAAAAAGTATTGTTGAACTAGTTTATGTGCTGAAATGTAGATATTCACTAACACTTCCTAAATGTTACAAACTTTGCTAAATAGTAAAAAGTCAGAAAAATGACATTTTTTCCCATATGTAGTCTCTGTACTATATGTGCAAAGTCACAATGGTTTTGTAAATAATTTCACTTGGACTAATCCCAATTACTATGCTTCTTGTTTTAAAAACTCTCCACAGACTTGCTCCACTCTCAAACCACACTTTTAACATTGGTTTCCTCTTTGTCCCCTCCCATTAACTCTCCACAGTTGTCAGGCACACTTTCAACTGTACATCTTCATACAGCTGGAACTTCTTCCATCCAAGCCATTAAATCATTTTATCATTTCAAATCTCACCTCAGTCACTTTCTTTTGGTCTTCTGTTTGTGACTCATTCTCTTTGTAAGGCGCTTTATAGACAATACCGTAAAACAAGCTGTGTATTTCTCTTGGTACTTACTTTCTTCAGCAATGTTTTCACATTAAATAAAAAAATGCTCTAGCAAAGTTTCTCTCCACTTGTAGAATCTGAACAACCTGCTCATTCAACAAAGCTCTGTTTTCAATAGGAGCTTTCCTAAGGGCAGCTTTTCTACTTTTTCTATCCAGTTAAGGAGTTTAAAAAAAACAACAACTTGCAACTGAATATTTTCATGATGGGAATATAAAACACATCCAGTACAAAAAACATGATGATTCCATCTTGTTCCAGCACAGCTACCGAACTCCCAGAGCACAATACTATATTTCCCCCTTTTACAAACATGCTGCTATGACTGTCAGAAAATGCATTTTTAAAAAATTCTTCACAGGATACTTACACAAGAAAACTTATTTGCTAAAAATTCCCTCTCAACTTTGCTTCAATTAGATAGTCTTCTGTGGCTAAGAGTTAGGGCCCCTTCAAGAATAGGGAGGGTATGTCACTGACATGCTGGCACATCGAAGTGCAAGACTCCAACATCACTGATGTCTGACAAGGAGTCCAAAGATATCCTCACTTGCCTGTGCATAGTTTCAAATACTACTGTAACTTCTTTGGGGCAACAGCTGTCTCTTCCTAAGTATTTGTAGAAAACCTAGCAGCGTGGGGACCAGTGTTCTCTCTAATTTTTCCCCACACATGTATGGAATTAATTTTATGTGCACCAATATGGAGGTGATGTGTGGAAGTGATGTGTGGCATATCACCTTCATATTCGTGCACATAACAAAATTAATGTGGTGGGGGATACTGGAGCCGAGGGATTCAGAGTGTGGGAGGGAGCTCAGGGCTGGGGCAGAGGGTTGGGGTGCAGCAAGAACTGGAAATTGAGAACCTCAAGTATTGCATGACATATTTAAAGTTACCTGAGGTTAAATCTGCAGCTCCTTCTCTACCTCACTTCTTACACACAAATGTAGAACCCAGAAATAAGATCTCACAAGTTAGACGACAAGTAAGCAAGATCAAATATTGAACCTGTAAACATTCAGTGTTCCTTTACGTAGGAAATTGAGGAAGTCGTTGAGTTGAATCTAATATCAATAGTGTTTATAAGATTCAGAGTTACTGTACACGCATCCTGGTGCAAAAGTTTTATATTGATATAACAGTTATCAAACCAAACCCTGTCTGCCACATAGGCAGTAAGGCATATGGTATCAAATTTTTCTCTCCCTCTTTTTTTTTTTTTTTTTTTAAAAAACAGTGCATACACTGTACTATTCATTGTATATATCACTGTAGAGACAGGCCTCAGCTGCAAAATTCAGATCCTAATATAAATTTCCCCCAAACTTGAGGGGTCTTCAGTTCTGGGTTTTGGTTCAGGCCCCACCTCAAATATAAATACATACATAGGGCTTGTCTTCACTACAGTGTTAGTCCCAAGTATAACTCAAGTACTGCCCCCATCCCAACTCCTGTCCACACACAAAAACCTCCAATTTGAATTAAGTAGTGCTTTAAACTCAGGCTAGCTTGCAAGGTTATGGGCTGAATCATAAGTGCTGCTGCTAACTGAGCTAGTAATGGGGATGAAGCTACGGACTGGTTTAGCACAACGAATAACTGCTAATAGAACAATTCTGTGTAGTGTTGTTTCACAGAGTGGCCACTCTCACTTGAGCTAACTGTTGCAATGAAGTCAAACCCACAGGTGCTTATTAGCAAAAAACAGTAATTACAAATAAAATTATACCTCTGTACAATGCAGATGAATTGGCATTGTTGTGGAAGCTTAATTTTTGAATGGTCTGTTGTATGTGTGTTCCACATTGCTCAAAATGACATCCTTCTTTCATTGTACCAAATGCTCTGTCTCCTCCAAATTCTTCCTCAAAAGTCACTGCTTTCCCCTCGCTTTCCACAAGTGACCTCCCTTCCCATACTATATACCCTGATCTGCCACATTCTCAATTAAAAATATAGATTATAAGCTTCATTCAAAATATGATCCAATTCTCAGTATCTTTGTTTACTCTTGGCCTACTGTGTCCTTTGTTGTCTTCATTTTCTGTTTGTTTGATATAGATTGTAAAAATTTTGATCTCAAAAGCCCCATACAAAGTTCCAATGTTACAACATATTTCTTATAAAATATACCTAGTGCTGTGTTAAATGTGGTTTAATTTATGTGCTACTTGGAAGGATGTGTATTTTATATTGGTGTGAATCAGAGAAACTATCCAAGACAGGTGAGTGACAACTGGGATTTCATCGTCCAGAACTGAGAAACATCTGCTGTCCATGTTTTTTTGCTTCCTGGTCTCACATCATCCTCTCCCTGACTATTTCACACAACTCCCTGTTCCTCAAACCATCATTTATCCTCTACCCCGGGCTACTCCAATATCATAACCTACCCTCCACTCACACACGTCACCCCCTCCCCCTATAAATCCCTCCTCTCCCCCCGCAGGGGCTACCCCAATCCTGTGTCCTGCCCCCCATACAGCCCACCCTCCTCCCCCAGGGCTACCCCAATTCCGTGCCCTGCTCCCCCATACAGCCCCTCTCTTCCCCCCTGGGGACGAACCCAATCCCGTGCCCTGCCCCCCGTATATCCCCTCTCCTCCCCCAGGGCTACCTCCATCCTATATCCTGCCCCCCGTATATCCCCTCTCCTCCCCCGGGGCTACCCCCATCCTATATCCTGCCCCCCGTATATCCCCTCTCCTCCCCCGGGGCTACCCCCATCCTATATCCTGCCCCCCCATATCCCCTCTCCTCCCCCGGGGCTACCCCCATCCTATATCCTGCCCCCCCATATATCTCCCCCCTCTCCTCCCCTGGGCCACCCTAACGTGTACCCTGCCCCCATATAGCCCCTTTCCCGGGCTACCCCATGCCCGGCCGCTCGGTCCCGTGGCTACCCGGTACCGGCCCTGACCGAGCTGAGGCCCCGCCCCGAACCCAGGAAGCGTCTCACCTCCCGCGCTGGGAGCACGGCCCCGCTCCCTGCCAGCCCCTCGCCGCCGGCTCGGGGTGCCCCCGGCGCTCCGCTCGCTGCAGCCGCCCGCCCGGCGCTGTGCGCGCGCTTCCGGGTGCCCCGGTGCCGGTCGGTCCAGCTCCACAAAGGCCCCGGCTGCAGCCGCTGCCCCACTTGCTCCGTTCCCAGGACCCGGCGTGCGGCGTCGCTGGCTCCGCTCTCGGCTCGGTCTGAGCCCGCTCGGCCCCGGCTCGCCTCGTGCGCCGCAGGAAGGGGCTGGGCTGCCCCGCCCCGGCTCGGCCAGCCCGTTGCTGCGGGAGGAGTCGGTTTAGGGCAGCGTCAAAAACAGGAGCCAGGGCTAGGTGCGGTGTGTGTACGTGTGGGGCACAGGGGCCTGTCGGTGTCTAGCTCGGGGTGATGGGGGTTAACGGGCTGCGAGGTCAGTCCCCAGCACTCGTACAGGTGTTGGGGCAGAGACAGCGTGATTCTGGTGATACAATCTGCCTCCCCCCACAGGTACTAAGAGAAGAGGGGGCAGGCCAAGCACACGTCTGTGCCAAGCCCTGTGAGTCAGAGCGCAGGGGAACAATACTCCGAGCCAGGGAGGGGAGGTCATGGCCTGGGAGAGTGATGGAAAGTCAGCGAGGAGGAGAGAAAATGTAACCCATGCTGTAATACGATTAGGGGGTGAAAGTAACCCAGTACAGGCCCCGACGGCGTACCGGTAAAAAGTAGCCACCAGTAGCTGCCCCTTTTGCACCCCCTGTTGGCGGCCCTGCCAGATCCCTGCCAAAGGACCCTGCTTAAAGTGCTTTAAATCGCCACTGGAGCCCTAGGTGGGCTGGGTGGAGGAGCCCGCCCCATACCAGTAAGTGTTGAGTGTTACTTGCACCCCTGAATAAGAACTTTGTAAACGTAGTGACTTGGCAGTGCCCCAGTATGTTAAAGTGAAAAAGAAAAAATACATGCTAAGGAAGAACCTTCCTCTCTCTGTCCATTGTGTGTTGTCCCTCTGTTTGGATGGAAGCCTCCAATTCATAGGAACGATAGTTTGTTGTATGCTTTTCACAGCAGTAAGCATTTAACATCATAATAATATCCAATGATTCACTTGTCCATGTGTAAAGTGTGACATACATGGTGCTTACACATGCTCAACATTGTAATTCAAGGAAATAAGGTTTAGCATTGAAGGCACAGTTAGTAACAAGCTCTTTTGCATAGAAAAAAAAAATCCCAGACTTTGTAAATGTGTAATATGCAAAAATGTGTAACTAAGAGTGAAATAGTTTTTGCTTTTTTTAAAAAAAAAATTGAACTACTGAACTGAAATTCCATGCTGGACAGGAAAAACCAGTCTGGCCTCACAAATATGCCAAGTTTGGCAAACCTGTTTGGTTTGGTTCCACCTTTTAATTGTTCTGGGGAGCAGGGATAAGAGGAGGAGGAAATAAACTGTAGATTTAATGGGAAGAAATCATAAAACAGACGCTGAAAGAAATACACCTAAAACATCAGCCATAAGCCATCAGTTAAACTTTGTGCAATCAAAGTCTGACTGATTTCCTAAAATTTCAAGCTAACACTTTTCTTCTAGTTGTGTGCACACTAAAGGAAGTTTTAGAAAGATTTCTCGCTGTTGCTAGTACTGATTCAGCTCTAGCAGCATTAACACTGTTGGTATTTGTACAGTGGGCCAGCCAATACTGACATTGTAATAATCCATCTCTCTAACAGAGTACAGTAGATGACACTAGAAAGCGTCAGCAGCAGCAAACAGCCAGTCAACACTGAAGTTTTCAGTGTCAGACAGTGGGAAAGGTTTGCAAACTTTCTCTAAGGTAGTACTGAGCAAATGTCCTACTACGTTGTTAAGGGACAGGAAATGCCATATTTCAGATAACACAAAACCAAGGATGTGACCACTTGTTAAACAGCACATGGCTGCTTTTTTTTTTTTTTTTTTTTTTTTTTTTTTGCAAGAATAAAGATGTAAGCCCTGGTGTCATGGCCAAGTTCCAGTTTGGGTAAATACTTTTTGCCCATCTACTTCCCCACACTTAAATTGAATTCAGTAGTCTTTACTTCCCAATCTAAAAGTGTTGTGCAATTTTGCTCTATGGGGTTATGGCTACTCTATTCACAAGAGGATTTAATGACATGATCATGTATATGTGGTTTTGTCTATAATTCTGTAAAGCACTTTAATGCTTCTGAAAAGTGCTATAGAAAATAATAATCCCAGCAAGTACTTGGAGCAAAGTTTAAGTCCCACTGATTTCCACAGCTTTCTTCATGACACGTGCATAGTCTGGTTGTTAGAGTTGCAGCCTTGATGCTCATTGTACCCAAAGAATAGTTCTGACTCAATTTCTTTCCCATCTAGAAGTGGCAGCCCAAAACTCCTAGCTAACTATAGAAACTGCTCAGATGATCATATCTATTGGTGGGTGTCTTGTGCGAATGGAAAATAATTACAGAAAATTTTTAACAGCTGAACAAGTTTTATTAGAATAAGGAAAACAATATTCTATATAAAGCCTCTCTTTTTCTCTTATTAATTCAGTGTAGAGATTCACTCCAACTATCCCATGTTACCTTTGTTCCTGCTATTGATTTGGAGACAAAGCCATACAGAGAATACTTTAGAAAAACCTTGTAATAAGGGAAAATTATGGTATTTTTCTCTCAAACATCACTTCACCCAAACTCATAATTCTCAGGTCCACATTATTTACACCTACAATCCTTGCATTTTCACTCTGCCCACACTTAGTTATCATATGTTATGAGTTTCATAATTCACATAAAACTGCTCACAAGTATTATACCAAAAACAGTTTTAAAACTAATTTTTTTATACCTCAGAAAAGTGATGAATGGCAAGACATTGTATGGACTCAATGATAGATATTGCACTGCTGCAATAAAGTTATGCAAATGAACACTACACAGGATATTGTATTTTAGATAACTATTTTATTGTATATATAAATCTGTTTTAAAGATATGCACTATGGGTCAAATCTAGGAGTTCTTATTCAAGCAAAACTCATTTTGAGTGAGTAATGACTTCAGGATTTGGTTTGATAATATTAAGTATTTATGGAATGCTGACAGTGTGCTCTGTACAGAACATAGGGGGAAAAAACAGCAATGGGTGAAATCCTGGCCCTATTGAAGTCAATGGCAAAATTCCCATCAACTTCAATGGGGACAGGATTTCATCCATGTACCTACTTAGGAGGTTTACAGTGTGGATATAGTTTTAAGTGCTTTAAGACTACGTACAACTTCTATAGGTCTTGGATTAATTTCTTTTAAAGTGTTTTAGGTGCATGTGGTTAACATTCAACCTATTTTAAAACATACCATGCTGTTGGAACTAGGACAGTTGTACACATCTGTTAGAGACAGTACAATAAAGATGTAATTTATTAAACACCATTTACCTGCTGCTAGGAATTTATTGCTTGGAAGTGAGTATGTTAACAGGTTACATTTTAAAACTACTAGCATTTGCATTTTCTGGGTGTAATCTGCATCTTCCCAGATTCCATATCCAGCCTTTCAAAGGCAACACTTCTGAACAGAGCTCCAAGGGAAAACACTGCTAAAAGATGCTATATGTAAAACTTTGTTTCCTTGAAATCCTTGCCAGTCAAAGATGATGTTTCTCTCAGACTATGTCTGCTGCACATCAATACTATTTTATGGATCTCAATATCATTCTTGAGATTAAATTTGACAATAAATCAGGTCTTGTAGTTTAGGCAAAATACTTGCTGAAAGAGAGCTGATACAGAGATACTAGCAGTTTCAGTAGCCAGAGTAATTCTCAAACATTCCCAGAGTGGGTGGGTTTTCACCAGTTCCAAGGTTATTAGCCTTCCATAGCTTCTTCCGGGCTACACTCCCTACTAAGGCATTAGGTGGAGTGTGTCCAGATCTGTGGTTTTCAAACTGTGGTCCACATACTATGTCTAAGATTTCCAAAGGGTCTACACCTCCAGTTTGAAATCTTTTTTAGAGGTCTGCAAATGAAAAAAGGTTAAAAACCACTGGTCTAGACACACGGTGTTCTATTTTAAGTATCAGAAGGTCTCCCTTCAATGGCCTTTTATGGAAGAGGTGGAATATCCAAAAGTTTCACTGCAATAAGAAATTTGTGCATTGCAAGATTGACACTTAGTTCTAGTTTAATTACTATAATAGATTAAGAGTAATGGTCCAACACTGCTTTTCTGTTCCACTGAGGCCTTTTTATACAAATTACAGGATTGGCTTTATGTAATGACGAGTGAGAGCCTTCAGCTTTCACACATGACAATCTGCAATCCCCCCTCCTCCCCCCCCCAGGTTAATAGCCATGTGGTTCCAGATATCTGAGAGGCTGGATTCACAATTAGATCAGATTCAAATCAAGTATTCATCACATCAGTTAGAAATAAAAATTAATATAGTTAGGGCACAATATCTCCTTTTCAAATGATGCCTAAAATACTGAAAAATAAACCAGCATATACTGTAAACTAAAAAAGGTAGAACTAATCAAAAGCGTGGCATATTAACCATACATAATGACATTACAACAAACCAGCAAATTATATATTCAACGTTGACTAGAATTTTGTACAGAAAATTAATCTGTTATTACAGAATACGCTTTGTGGTCTCCAGTCACATCTTCAGATGTTCACTTGGGCACAACTGAAGAAGAGATGGCAAAGGCACTCAAAACACTGAATAGTAGCAAAAGGCCAGGGCTGGACTGTGTCCCAGCAGAGCTCTACAAAGAACAGAAATACATGTTACTCATTCTCAGAAACAGCCAGGCAATGAGGAACAATTTGATAAATCCGAAGCAAAGAACAATTTTATTCATTGTGATTCTCAAAGCATGGTAAATTCCAGAGAACTGCACTACTTATCTGTTCGCATTAATAAATGTTGACTGTGTGGTTTGGGTAGAAGTACTGGCTAGCCAGTATATTACATAAATAACTTTATGTGGTGGGGTAAAAAAAACAACAACTGTACGGGAGGAGTATGTGTGACAGTTAGCCTTTTTGGTTTGTCTGCAGAACTCAGAATCCGTGCACCAAATTCAGACTTGGTTTAAGGAGGTGCAGGCCAGAGATTCCTGTAGAGTTGTGTTCATTTATGCTGGGTTTCAATGGGGTGCTGTGTTCAGTTACCTGGCACTGAAAAGGAAATACTGGTCCTTTAAAGGCAGGGGATTCTGAATAATGAAATATTCCAATTATTAGACCAAATCTAAAAAATAACCACGCATTCAGTTTCTAAGTGGTAGGCTGAATCGAAGCAATACAGTGGGAATTCAGTATTTTGTATACTTCTACTCAAATTTGATGAGGCTATTATACTTCACTATAATGTTCAATATTCTCAGATATTTGTATGGACTAAAGGAACTCTGATAGATCCCTCATATCACAAACAGCCCTAATCAAAATTATATCAATATTTTCAATGTAAGCTGCATATTAGAAGAAAACAGTAAAAGCTATAAGGGAAGAGTGCTTACTCTGTAACCACCTTCTGAGGAATATGAGCCCTGTTTAAAAAAAAATGGAAACAGTTATTTCCTCCCACATGTAAAATGGTTTTTAAATTATGGTATGAGGGTTTGACTATTCTGAGAAAGTGGTTTGAAACTGCTGTAATCTCACAAAGACAAAGTTGCATGGACATAAAATGGAGCAGTGAATCAGGCTCACTGACTTTATCTAAAAATCCTTGCTAAATGGAATGAAAGAACATTTATTTTGTTTCCTTTCATTCAGCTACCTTACATTACACACAGGCCTGGTGTCCACAATTCAAGAAGGATGTTGAAAACCTTTGAGAGGGTTCAGAGAAGAGGCATGAGACTGGTTGAGAAGAGGCATGAGACTGGTTAAAAAGATTAGAAAACATGGCTTACAGTAAAAGATTCGAGGTGCTCAAACTAAACAGATATCAAAAGAAGATAAGGTTAAGGGATGACTTGATCATAATCTGTAAGTACCTACACGAAGAACAGAAATTTCATAACTGCTTCAGTCTAGCAGACAAAAGTGTAAACAAAGTATAATGTGTTTAAAAAAACCTTCTGTGATTGTAAGTCTGTGAGGAAAAGCAACCTAAAATTTATTTGTGCTGGCCCTCTGCACTGGTGTGAATTCCACCATTACATGAGCCAACTACTGTGAGCTACATGGTCTTAATACACCGCACAAAAGTCTGGCTACAGTAAGATTAAAAACCCAAGTATTTCAGAACAGCAGCCACTATTTTTTTTTTCTGCAAGGAGACCAAGCTATTTCATTCTGGTTAATGAGAAAGGAAGCTGTTGAATCACTCTGAATTTTCTCAAAAAGAAAAGGAGTACTTGTGGCACCTTAGAGACTAACCAATTTATTTGAGCATGAGCTCACGAAAGCTCATGCTCAAATAAATTGGTTAGTCTCTAAGGTGCCACAAGTACTCCTTTTCTTTTTGCGAATACAGACTAACACGGCTGTTCCTCTGAAATCTGAATTTTCTGTCAGATGTGATTCCTTATATGGGATTACTATAGTATCATTATGGTTTGAAACTGAAGGAAGTCTTCAATAAAATATCCCATGCCACAACTATAGGTGCCGTTCAAACAACAACCATGCCTCGGAGTATCTTCTCATGAATGTGCTGCAGTCTTTGTACTTTAGGTACTTAGACTGATACCAGGAATATAAAGTTCTAATTACAACTCTATTATTACATGAAAAGATGGTGCCTACAGACTGAGCATGCAGACCTGGAGTGTGCCTGCATCATATGGGAAACCCTCTGGTGATTATGCATGACTAGTTTGAGCGAGAGAGAGAGAACTACATTATGCTACGCATGTGTTGATTTACTGTAATGGCTCCCCATTGTGATGTGCAGCATTTGTGTTGCTATTCCACTGCAGAGTAGTAACATCCAGTATTCTTATGTATTTTTTTACTCAGAGTAAAGTAATTCTTGAACATATTTCTCACAGCAGAACTGATATCCAAATGATATCTATTATTTTCACTTTCCTGGAAGAAAGTGGTAAATACTATGGGGAAAACAGGACTTACATCTCCACCAAACTAGTTTCCTCCTGAAGGTAATCCCTGTAAAGAGGTACAAACCAGTTATTTTAGTGTAAAAGATCGTCTTTAACTATAGTCCAGTTTGAGGAACAGATATTTACTTTATTTATACTTTCCTGCTTAATGGAATGAAAACAAAAACAGGAGAGTGAAAACACTACTGTGTTTCCCTTCATTCCACAACCCTACCTTAGAACAACACATTAAAGTAGAGTGAGAAACGTAAAGTAGCCTTACCTGGCTATTGGAAGCATTGTTGAATGAGATAAATGCTCCACCCTTTAAAGAAACCAGAAATGAGTCAATTTCTTGTGAAAAGACTTGATTAAGTGCCATACTTCATTCAGGGTTAAAAAAAAACAGAGAGAGGACCCCAGTCTGTGCTTAACTGCTTAGTGAAGTGTAGGATAAGCAGGGAATGCACAGTCTCTTTCGTATTACTTCACTCCAGCAATTTACAGTCTTTACATGAAGGTTCTTTGAAAATTTAAGTTCAGTGGATGTTGATTGGTTTACACCACAACAGGAGGAGAAATGAATGATTGTTTTTCTGTTAAAAGTTCTCTTTGAACAGTAGCCAAAATGAAAGACAGCTCATGTCCTGCGATGGAGTAAGTATAATGATTAGACAGGCTTTTAACAGCTGTGGAAGTATGAAGGATGGGGATTCTAAGGAAGATGAGATAACTCCTATAGGAGTTTAGATCTGATCAGAAAGTGACATTCCAAATCAGTTCATCATCAAATAACTTCAGTCCCTGTGTAACCATGTTCACTGTACAACACAAGTGGAGGTAATTTCTGAAACTTGAATGTTCATTCACTAGGAAGCTCTTTGGGGGGAGACTTTAAATTCAGTAGAGAATGTGTCATTACCTCGACATTGGCACTAATGCTGTTTGTGCTAGAGGATTCGTTCTGTAAAGAAAACAAAAATGAGTAATTTCTCTGTGAGAAAAATTATACCACCATCATTTTACAAGAAGATTTCCCCCACAATGTAGTTCTATACTGGTTTAGCGGCCAGATTTGCACTCTTGTTTGCCAATAGTGCATATTGGGTTCTCCACGCATATGCACACACAACAGTCTATCTAGCATGCACTTGTAGCAGGAAGTGCTCTGTCTCCACTGGATGGATCTGCCTCTGAGCTCTTTGTGTCATTAACAATATGTATTCTGTTCTGAGGGTTCATCACATAAAAGAGACTCTGAATACTACTCTCTTGGTGTACATCACCTTGGGTCTTTTATCCTGAAAAACTACTACTTGTCAGGAGACATCTTATGGAAACAGGTGAATATGATCCAGTGACCTTGTACTCTTTCTCTAGCCACTAGTTTAGGGGACAGCTAGGGGGTGGAATAGTCACAACTCTGAACAACGTACGTTTTGCCAGCATATGTGGTACTGTAGACCTAGCTTTAGCGTATGTCTACCCTCAAAACTGCTAGCATTACAACAGCTTTACTCTGAGACAAAATTCTGGGAAAAAATGACCGGTATTGCTTTACCTGTCCATTGTAACTGCTTCTGCTTAGAGCATGAGCTGTATCCTGTAAAAAGACAATGAAATGAGCTAGTAACCCATGAAAATTTTGACATGTACATTCAGGCACAATGCCTCATTTTGGGCTATATTTTTATTTGTTCTGATATCCAAAGACCTTTTGGCCTATAAATTAAATGGTATAATACATAATTATAATACAAAGCCTTATTTGTACATAATTCCCAGGTCCACACCTCCCATGTTTGTTGAGTGCAACAACTGTACAGCGTTCCTGAGCACTGTTTGGATGAAATAATTCTATTCCAGTTTAATGTCCACTAATTTCAGTATATCCCAATTCTGCAAGATGAATGGAAACTAAGGGTGTCCCGAACCCCGCAGCAGGACCTTACAAAATCAGGCCTTCTCCGAAAACTAACTCTCTTTACAGTAAAATTACTCTTCAAGTAAATAAACCAAGTGTTCATTTTCTTAGAGGCATACTAGAGAAAATCCCCTAAATACGATGAAGAAAGTGTGCTTACCCGGGCAACGATAGTCTTGCTGCCTGCACAGTTGGATGAACTCTGTGAAAAAACCAGAAGATAGTTATTGTCTTGTAGAAGTAACAAGATAGTCCATTCACCTACACAAAGGTAAAATTCCCTGGGACAGATTCTGCCCAGATTTACCCTGGCTTCCACTAGGTGAAAGCCCAAGAGCAGAGCCCTGATGGGGTAAATGCAGCCATAGGAGAACTATTTTTTTTTTAAAATGGAATATATGTAGATTTAAATGAATGCTAACTCTGGGTGACACAAGAGTTTGATATGCCCATGTGCTGTGTGCATACGGAGTGTGAGTTCTTAGGGAAATATTCAGTCAGAGTACATAGGTTTGAGTACTATATGATTACTAAAAATTGAATTATTGTATGGTGCTAAAAAGTATTATGTATTTTGAACAACTGTGCAGCAGCATTGAAAGCTGGTTGAAGGGGTCAATACAGATCAATATAATTTCAAATAGCTTCAGTCTTTATGTAAACGATCAAATGAACGGTAAAAAAAAAACCCCATTCACCACACTAATGGCCCCGTAGGGTTTCATTTGACCATAGTTAAATAAACAGTAAAGATCATATACTATAAGTGTTGTCACACATATAATAGTTTAGAAATTCCAATATCAATTCAAATGTTGTTAGTTTTTGGGGGGGATTTAGAGACATTTTTCCCTTTGGTGTTTTCAGTGAAAACACTGCCGCACTGTGCTAGTGCCTAAGGAAAAAAGCAGTGTCTAGAAACAGAAGTGACCCTGGCTCGTAGTCTTCACAGCTGAATGAAAGGTGAAAATTAGGTGAGCGTATATAGAATGACAAGTAAATTAGTGCTCATTTACTCAGAGGAAAGTTGGGACAAAAACTTAGACACACTGGAGAAAAAAGTACTCACCTGACCACAAGCACTGCTACTGCTGCCTGAATTACTTTGTGAGCCCTGTAAAGACATCTGAAATCAGTTATTTCCTCATAACATGGGTTGCTTAAAGACAATGGACTAGATCTTGGGGCCTGTAGCTTGGAAGTTAAGGTCACACAAATAGAAAGCTTTGGTAGCGTAAAGAGTCCCTAAAAACTAAGGTTTGTGATAAGGAGTAAAATAAGACCTTAACAAGCAAAATGAAGAGCTATGTCCCTGGCTACTGCCATAGCTCTGAGAGGTCAATGATCCAGCCTTTAAAGTAAACTAAAAATCAATTATTTCTTAGTAAATTGGTTCACTATGATTTTGTTAAGGAAAAGAACCCTATTGATATTTATTTAGGGGAAGAAAGGATTAGGGAATGGTGAACACTGCAGACTTGATGATTATGTGACTTAAATATAAACTGAAAATAGTAAAAAGGTAAATACTGTGAAGCAATAAATGCTTTGTATTTTTTAAATGCTCCACACTGCCCTCATATGCCCAATTTTGAACAGTCTCCACAGAAACTATCACTTTTCAGTAAAAATTCTGTTTAAGTGGATGGCATGGAGAATGGAGCACTCCATGTCCTTCTATTGCATTAATACAGTGAATGGCCACGAGTTTGTCACACGTGAACATGGAAGCTTCAAGGAGGGTAATATTAATGAATGGTCTGAACTGAAGGTTCCAAGATGGTCAACATTCATCCTTGAGGAGGAACTCTGATCGACAATAGTAATATCTCCTTGGAATGCCAAAACTGACAATGGCGCATACCTGGGTCAGTCAGCAAGATGACTTTTCTAACTATAGGGAAATACAAAATGTATATCCAAGGATGGGTGAAATCCTGGCCCCACTGAGGTCAATGGAAGTTTTGCCATTGACTTCATTGAGCTCAGGATTTTATGTTCTTATGTTATAGTTTGGTTACTGGCAGAGACACTAATTTTATAGCTCATTACAACAATTTGTAACCTACTAACTCTCCTGTGTTCTAGGACTGCAGAGATGTTAACTGCCCACTTCATTTTATGTGATCTCCTGCAACATATGTTAACCTCTTATGCTTAACAGTCTTTTCCACCTTGTATATATCTGTGACAATGTTTACTGTTGTATCATTGGGGGCAGCAGTTTTAGGAAGAAATCACTTGAGACACAGAGAGCTGTAAACCTGAAAAGCAGCCATTTATTGCCACACACTGAACTAACCAAAACCAGCCAAAACTGGCTGGGCTATCCCCAAATAATCTAACTCAGTTGCTATAGCAACAAGAAGGTTCTATTACCACAACAACCAAATACACAACATATTCCTCCCCCCGTAAAAAGAACATCCCCTAAATAAAACAAACACTAAACTAGAGAAGGAGGGTAGACTGCTTCCGTTCCCCGCTAAACCCCAGGGATTATTTTGCTCCGTAACTGTGGGTTCGCACTAGCTAAAGATCCAGCCATTGAGGAGGCCTTCTGTCTCTAGGTGGATTACGGCAGACTTCTGGTGTTGTTGCACCTGAAAGTGTCTGTCTTGGGCGCAGGCCTGACAATGGGCTCAGGGTTCGTAGTGTGAATGGGTGAGGATGTGGTATCAGCTCGTTCCGGCCAGGGGGGTATCTCAGCCGCCGGCAGTAATGGAAGGGGACAGTCAGGAACAGGTTTCTTGCCAGAAGCGATGAAGTCAGGCAACTCAACTGAAGATGTGTCTTGAGGACTGGTATGACCGGGCAACAGCTGATCTGCATGTCACTGCCAGGTGAGATCCTTTCTGGTCCAGACTGTGTAGGAAACAGGTCCTGTTTGAGTGATGACCGTGGCAGGGATCCATTTAGCTCCAGAAGTATAATTCCGAGCCAAAACTGGCTGTCCTGGGCTAAAGGTTCAGTCTTTTGCTCTGGGTGCACACCTGATGACTTGATCTTGCTGCTGACGTTGCACAATTTGTCGGGGTTCAGAAGGTTGCAGCAGATCAAAGCAAGTGCGCAGCTGTTGTCCCATCATTAGAAAGGCCGGGGATGCCTGGGTCGTAGCATGAGGTATGTTTCTGTAGGATAGTAAAAAGTTGTCCAGACGCTTTTGAATGGATAATTGTCCCCTTGCCGATTTCAAAGCTTGTTTCATTGTCTGCACAAAACTTTGAGCTAATCCATTGGTGGATGGATGATATGGTGCTGAAGTGATGTGGTGTATCCCATTTGCCTTCATAAAATTTTGAAACTCGAGAGACCAACTGCGGTCTGTTGTCACTCACAAGTTGTTCTGGCAGACCAAAATGACTAAAGAGTCCCTGTAGTTTTTGGATAGTACTCTCTGCAGTAGTGGACTGCAATATAGAGACTTCTGGCCGTTTAGAATGGGCATCTACCACCACCAAGAACATGCTTCCCTCAAAAGGGCCAGCGAAGTCAACGTGAATACATTGCCATGGGTTTTCAGGCCAGTCCCATGGGTGTCCCATTCCTCACATCCTGACATGACATACAAGCTCTTGCCCTCTCTTCTATAGCACTGTCCAATCCAGGCCACTAAAAATAGTTTCGAGCTATTTCCTTCATGCGCACTATTCCACAGTGACCGGAATGTAGCTGTTCTAACATCTGTGATCTCAGTGGTGGTGGGATAATGACATGTCTCCCGCACAACAAACAACCAGATTGGATCGATAACTCTGTCCTCCTGGACATGTAGGTAACTAGGTCAGGTGAGACTGGAGAGGTTCATCGAGATGTTCCATGCATCACCAGGTCCATAACTTGGGACAATACTGGGTCAACGCGAGTTGCCTTCTTTACTTAAGTAGCGGTGATGGGTGTATTCTCTACCTGTTCAAAGTAAAAGATTTCTTTCTGGGCAATATCTTGATGTTTGACTGGCAAAGGCAACCTTGAGAGATCATCCGCATTGCCGTGCAGAGTGGATTTCCGATATTTGATTTCATACGTGTGCGCTGAAAGCAACAATGCCCAACATTGCATACGACTAGCAGCTAATGGGGAAATGCCTGTGTGAGGTCCAAAAATTGAAGTCAGAGGTCGATGGTCTGTGAAAAGAGTAAACTTCTGCCTAAACAGGTACTGATGAAACTTCCGAATTCCGAAAACAGTTCCCAATGCCTCACGTTCGGTTTGGGCATAGTTAGTTTCAGCTTTGCTTAGAGTGTGTGAAGTAAAAGCAATAGGTCTCTCTTCTCCCAAAGGCATAAATGTGTGACACGACCCCTCCCACTCCATAAGGGGTGGCATTGCAGGCCAATTTTAGGGGTAAGGATGGATCAAAATGCGTCAGAACTTCAGAATTTAGCAGTGCACCCTTAGCTTTGTTAAATGCAACATCACAGGCTTCAGTCCACTTAGAGGCCTTGTTCTGCCCAAGGAGTTCGTGAAGTGGTTTTAGCAGTGTGGCTAACTGTGAGATGAACTTTCAATAATAGTTCAATAGTCCTAAAAACAAGCAAAGCTGGCTAACATTTCGAGGAGGGGGAGCCTCAACAATAGCCTTAACTTTTGCAGGGGCTTTACAAAGATCCATAGTATCAATGATGTCTCTCAAAATATTTAACAGAGGGCTGGAAGAATTTACACTTGTCTTTGCAGACTCGTAGGCCATACTCTTCCAGTCTTTGTAGGGTAGCCTCTAAAATTCTTTAGGTTATCCTCCTCATTTTGTGCAGTGACCAAGATGTCATCCAGATAGCACTGGACTCCTGGCAAGCCACACAAGATCTGGTCCATAGCCCTCTGGAACAGGGCAGGAGCAGACATTATTCCGAAGGGTAGGTGACAGTATCGATAAAGCCTTTTATGCGTCACAATAGTCAACAGCTCTTGGGACTTTTCATCGACATGCATCTGTAAATATGCTTGACTCAGATCAATCTTACTGAACTTTTGTCCCCCAGCCAGGCCCGCGAAGACGTCATCGATGCAGGGAAGCGGGTATTGCTCTGCACACAACACCGGGTTGACAGTGACTTTAAAATCACCACAAATCCAGAGGGAGCCATCTTTCTTCACTGTTTGGAATGATAGGAGTTGCCCCTGGGCTAAGGGTAACTGGTATAAGGACTCCATTTGTGACCAGGCACTCCAGGTCTGCTTCAACTTTCGGCCTGATGCATATGGCACAGTTCTGGCTTTCAGATATTTTGGTTGACTGTCAGGTTTAATGTTCAATGTCACAGTGATTCTCTTCATATTTCCCAGATCCTCTCCAAAAACAGCAGCATATTTCCTTAGTACAGCGGTCAGACCAGTTTCTTCTTTAGTCATTCGGTGCACTTCTGCCCAGTTCAGCTGAATCTTCCTAAGCCAAGACCTACCCATTAATGCTGGGTAATTACCTCTCACCACAAACAGTGGCAATTTAGCAGCCTGTCCATTGAGCTCCACCTTAACATCAATAGTGCCCAACATAGGCATGGCTTCTCCCATATACGTCTTCAGAACAGTTTTTGTTGCCTTAAGCGGAAGATGCTGTAGCTTTTCTTTATACACAGTCTCGGAGACCAGTGAGATGGCTGCACCGGTGTCCAGTTCCATGCGTATAGGTTTGCCATCCAACAACGGGGTTACCCAGTATTCCTGTGAGCCCACTGCCAAAGACAAAACGTGCAGTGGCACTTCTTGTGAAGAGGTGTCTCCTTGGTCGTCCTGGGTCTGCTCTAGGGTATGCAGGTTCCCCTTTTTGGTCGGCCAGACCACAGGCCTCTTTTTCTTTTGTTTACAGGCACACTCAGTGTGTCCCTTTTTTCCACAGTGTCAACACACCAGGTCCTTACACCAGCATTCTGATGGCTGGTGACCCGGCTTATCACAGCAGTTACATTCCTGACTCTCCATAGTTTTGTGGGTAGGTTCTTGTGACACCTTATGCACCCTAGGGGATGCACCCATGTATTGCGCCTCCTTTGTAGTCAGTTCCATGGAGACTGCAATATCAACAGCTTTCTGTAAGGTAAGCTGAGCCTCTGTCAATAGGCGCTTCCATATAGCTTCACTGTGCAGGCCACACACTAACCTGTCACGTAGGGCATCATTTAACATCTCCTTAAATTCACAGTGTTCCGCAAGCCTTTTCAAAGTTGCTACAAATTGTACAACTGTTTCGTCTTCTTTTTGGTCTCTTTTGTGGAACCTATATCTTTCAGCAGTTACCAATGGTTTTGGATAAAAATGGGAGCCCAGGATTTCCACAGTGTCATTGTAAGATTTGGAATCAGGCTTAACAGGGTGTAGTAAGCTGCGTAGCAGGGAGTAGGTCTTAGTCCCTACAACATTTAAGAATATTGGTACCTTCTTCTCTTCTGTAATGTCATTTGCAATAACAAAAAGCTCAAAACGCTCAGTACATATGTGCCATTGCACTATAGTGTCCTCAAAAGGTTCCAGCGGCCACGTAAGTGTAGCCATGGTTTTAGTTTCAGATTGCACAGTCAGTTCTCACCCCCTTCCAACAGCAAAAAGGTTTTGTTGTTGTTGTTTTTTTGCACCTTGACTTCTACTTCCTTTTGTTGCTGGGGCAGCACAGGAATCCCATCCTCATCGCCACTTTGTTGTATCCTTGGGGGCAGCAGTTTTAGGAAGAAATCATTTGAGGCAGAGCTGTAAACCTTAAATGCTGCCATTTATTGCCACACATTTGAACTAACCAAAGCCAGCCAAAAACTGGCTGCGTTATCCCCTAATAATCTAACTCAGTTGCCATAGCAACAACACGGTTCTATTACCACAACAACCAAATACACAACATTTACCTTTTCTGAAGAAGAGCTCTGTGAAGCTCAAAAGTTTCTTCCACCAACAGAAGTTGGTCCAGTAAAAGATATTACATCATCCACCTTGTCTCTCTAGTCGCAAATAATGTAATTCAGCCTCTAATTTTCTGTACAACTTCATCCTTCAACAAAAATTCCCACACAACAGTGGGATACAATGCAAATTACAGTGAAGTTTTCCAGTACCAAGAGGCATGCTGGAATAAATTTCCATGCAGTAAGTGGAGCTTAAAAGGGTGCAACACAGGTCAGTCGGGGTGGTCAGTGCAAGGGAGTAGACCTGCACAGGTAGTTCCTCTCGGGGGACAGCAGAAGTCCCATGCTGCCTGGAACAAACCTCAATGGGGAGCTGCAGGCCAGCTCCAGAGAGAAAGCAGAACATCTGCCCATGGGTGAAGGAGTTGAGCTCCTGGACCCCTTTCAGTTGAGAGCATGTTGTGAATTGACAGTTGGCCCACATTGGGCCTCCAGTGAGACTGAATATGGTAGGAAGTGATCCAGGGAACAGGGTTGGTGATACTCTTTCCCCGGCTGCACGCCTGAACTAACAGTCCCAGGGCCCCGGGTTGGAACCTGGTGGACTGAGAGAGCCTGGATTCCCCTAATGCTGATCACAGACATGAGCCACAAGGGGAATTGTGAGCTAGTGCTCTCCCCACTAGGGGACACAACCCCCCTCCCAATACAGGGCCCTGGAATTCTCTGTCTTTGCTAATGTTCTATTCTCTGGTCACTTGTCTTTCAGCTCTCTGGTGCTGAGGAACTGCTTCACCAGCACCCAGCACAGTGAGGGTTCCTCTCTTCTTGTGCTTAAAATGAGTTTCAAAAATACTGTTGGGTATGGCTTCAGTGTAGTCACACTGACAGGGAGCCAGAAACACAGCTAAGTTTTTGGGTTTGGGTCCAGCAGAGGGGCCAAACCTCACTGCCTCAAAGGGGCAACGTTGGAGTTGGGGAGTGGGATCGCTGTGAAAGGATCCCCCCCCCTACGTCCTTCCCCACACCTCCTCCTACAGGTGGGAGAGGTGGATGATCTGGATCTGACAATTTAATTAAGTTAAAAAGAAACTTCCAAGTAAGTTAGGTGTTCTTCAAATTTTGCCCAAAATCACCTAGGCAGTTTAGCGGCAGAGTCAAATTCTCTAATGAGGTTTGTACACACTTTTCAGAGAAATTGTTTGCAGCATTGTTCCACCGTTTGAGAACAAGAAATTACATTTACAACAACACATTCCATTACTAAGAACCAGTTGAAGGCAAACCTTAAAAACCATGGAGAAAGGTTACTCACCTGGTGGCAGGGATTGCTGTCGTATGAAGTGCCCTGTGTAAAAAGACACCCAAACCATTCATTTCCTTGCAAAACAACTTAGCTTTCCTCCTGAAGCTTCTAGTCTCAACCTCTCTTTTTCATGATAAACTCCACTATATTCTTTTACCTAGTTTCACTATTACTACTTTGACCTCATATTTGACTCCCTTTTTCTCCTCACATAGCCAGGTTCTCACTATTCAATACAGAGTTACTGGACCTGAGGTCATTTCAAGTGTCCACATGGGGGAACAGAATTCGAAGGAAGGGTGGTCTTTGACCAGGAAACTACTAATTCAACTCTCATTCTTGAGGAGTCAGCCTGAGAGAGAATCTCTGATTATAGTTGTGTTAAATGCAGCAACGTTTCATTGAGACCTATTCACACATGGCTGTGTTTGTTTGTGATTTTAGAGGAGGGTAGAGAATCCGAATTCAGGTACTTATGAACTATATGGTTAATGATTACTCTCAAAATGGATGGGTCATTAACTGTACCTATTATTTATATACTAGTGTCTAACTGAGGCCATTGCTGTTCAGTACAGTAGCCAATGTCAGTCTCTCTGGTTCTCCGCACTGTATAATTTTAGGCACAACAATGGAAACAAAAAGCTCCTATTTCAGTTAATGGGCACAATCTAATTTATAACAAAATGCTACAAAGTAGCAAATTGAGACAAATCTCCACATATAGAGAGGAAAGAGACTTACCTCTCCACAACCCTTACTGACACCGGAAGAAGACGATCCACCCTGCTGGAAAAAAAAATCCCAACAATTTATTTTCATTGTAGAAATAATGTTTCAAGCAGGGTTCTGTCTGAAGGAGTGAAGCACCAGACGATAGTAAGTTCTCCAACTTACCTCCCTTTATCTTGCCATCCTACACTATGGAAAGATTTACCTTTCAAAATGAAAGTGAAGAAGGTACTTATACATTTAGGGCCTGATCCAATGTCCATTGAAGTCAATGGAAAGACTGACTGCAATGGGGTTTGGACCTGGGTTACAATTTTCAGAAGCACTTGAGTGACTTAGGAAACTAATTCCCATTTTCAAAAGAGACTCAGGTTACTTTAGGAGCTTAAATCCCATTGACTTTCAATGAGATTTAGGCTCTTAAGTGTCTAAATAAGTCTTGAAAATGTGAGTCAGGGTCCTAAGTCACTCAGATGACTGAAAATTCCACTCCTGGCCCTTATTTGTGAATACACTGAAAACAGATGTTACACAAGCTGCCATTGCAGAAGAGTATAGAGGGTACTGGGGACACTGTCCCAGTGAAGCATGCAAGTCCACATATATAGAGTGTATGTTAGAGAGAGCGAGAGAGAGTGCACACATGACTAAATACAAATTGCAAACACAGCAAATCTAAGTCATAGAATCATAGAATATCAGGGTTGGAAGGGACCTCAGAAGGTCATCTAGTCCAAGCCCCTGCTCAAAGCAGGACCAATACCCAATTTTTGCCCCAGATCCCTAAATGGTCCCCTCAAGGATTGAACTCACAACCCTAGGTTTAGGAGGCCAATGCTCTAAACTACTGAGCTATCACTCTCCCCCACCCCCAGAAGCCTGCTACAGATTTGTGGTCTTTGTAATTCGTAGTTAGTAGCAAGGTGTTCTCCACCACCACTCCTCTGGCACATGTGTAGTTAAGGTCTAACCAAAGGTGAAGCCAACACTGATTTTCAGTGGGGTTTGGGATACTGGATTCACTTCCCAAGTCACAAGCTGCAGTGACTATAGTGTGTCACTAAAGTGTTCATATCTTACTGACACATGTTAAACCCTGCGGGGGACTAAAATGTACCTGGTTCTTATTGATGTAGTCTCCTTTCAATGAGGACTATGTTAACATGCTCTAAGTACCCTTTAGAGCAGTGGTTCTCAGCCCATGATCCATGGGCCGTTTGTGGCCCTATCAGCACACAGCTGCAGTCCATGTGACATCCTCAGGGCAATACCATATATATATGTAGATAGTATGTATATATTATGTGGATGCAGACCACATAACACACAGAGAGCTGCAAAGCGGCCCACAATGGTAAATAGGTTGAGAACCACTGATCTAGAGTATGCCAGCAGGACCAACGTGGAGAAGTTAGCTTGCAACAGTTTTAGAGCACTCTTCAGTTAACTCCCCTCCAGTCCACATACACACTTCAGGGACCAGCTTCACATGCCCTGGTAGGTTATTCATGGGATCAGCCTTTTTTTTCTTCTTCTGCTCTGCACCACTTGCTCCAAAGCTCACCCTGCTCTTCTGGTGAAAATGCACTGCTAGGATCTTTGAATGCCGTTCAGCAGGAAGAAACAAGAAGCCAAGGAAGTCATGTTTGATACAGACAAATAAGGCCAAATTCTACGCTGATATAAATTGTCATAGCACTAGTAACTTCAATAGAGTGGTGCCAATTTAACCCAGTAGAGAATTTAGCCCACAGATTTTGACATAATTTCAGGGCACTAGTGAAGAAACATGCAGTGTCTTGCCTATATTGTGACAATTCTAGTTTGGACTCATTGCAAACAGCATTTCTGCATTCTGTATCCCCTGCCATCAGCCCTCTCTCTCTCTCTTTATTAACCTACAGTAATTTAACCCTGCAACAACAAATTATGCCAACACTAGAGAACATAATCCAAACAGTAGGGAAGCAATTGATTACTCAGAAGATAACTAAGAGCAGAGGAGAAAAGATAGCTTACTTGGCTGCTCTGTGAGAATATTTGGCTGCCCTGTGAAATAGTGGACTGCCCCGGTGAAGGAAGCAGAAGCCATTTATTTCATTGTAAAAAAAAAAAAAAAGCATATTTGAATACTGTACTATTAGTGTAAGGGACGTCTGTTGGTATTTCTTACTTGTGAGATGAAAGGAACAGGTGGAGAACACTGTATTAGTGATCTTTGATGCCACTCCACTGATTTAATATGGGACCTGCAGAAGCTAAAGTGATGTTATGTTGTGTTTTGAGCACACAGAGACAGTTTTGATTTTCAGATAGAAGAGCACTGTTTGTTTAAAATTGTATTAATAAGTCCATGTGAATATATGGAGTCTGTGTAGTTAAGTGCACCTGAGCCTTAAATGAGATATGAGGTATCCATGATCCCATCAATGGAATGACCATCCTTTAGATGCTGGTCTGAGCTAGTAAGTTTTCTTATGAGTGCTCTCAACTACTGCAAGCAACATTCAGGGTAAAAAATTGAGAAAAATAAATATGGTTTACCTGACTTTGTGAGGAGGACTGATTTCTCTAAAGAAGCCAATTATTTCTTTGTGAAAAGATAAACCACATGATCTCATCCGTACAACATTTAAGAAAGAATCTAACTATGAATGATTCTTGGCATTTGAATAACAGAGTACAGGACTAGAATTGCAAAAGGGTTGGAAAATATATGACAGTTTCCCTAAGCAATAGTGACCCTAATGAAAATAGGTGTGTTTCCTTTTTAAAATGTGCTTGTCTGAAATTCATTTGGGAAAAACTGGGAGAGGCCAAAAAGAAGAAAGAAAAAGAAATAGAGGAAGTGGAAACTGTTCCAGAATTATTCAATAATAAACATAAAGTTAGGAGTAAAGAGAGGAGTAAAAAGAGGACAGCCTGAATAAGCAGAGATGTGAAAAATGGTTCCTTGGTTTTTAAATTAATTATATGAACCTCAGCAACTTGAATACATATCTAAGTTAAGTTTAAATTAACAATGTTAGACAGAAACGGTGGAGGTCCTAGCTGTTATTGATCTGTATATATTGAATTCTGAGACAAGCAAATCACCATAAAAGGATTTATGCACTGCATGGATACATCTGCTAACTAATGTAGAGTTGATTGTCAGTAATTACACAGCATCCTTCTGCTCTTGTTTAAGAATAACACAAATAATTGCAGTCAACCCAATGGCTCTTTATTTGACTTTGGACCATTTGTGTTGGCTCTCCACAAACGCACATGCTTTGCTAGAATATTCACAGAAAGCAAATCTGATTGCTGTAGTTGTAAAAAAAAAATTATTATTTTTTTTTTATTCTTTACAGCTCTCCCACCACCAATGATACCAATATACCAAATCTCTGTTTTAAGATTTTGGCTGCTTAGAAGCTTTCCATGCTTAAAAGCAAAACAAAACAAAAAACACAAAAAAAGCCTATAGAATGGATATAAAAGTACATACGTGGCCATTGGTTTTGCTGATCTGTGGGGTAGAAGATTGACTCTGTAAAGAAACGATAAATCAGTAATTTTGCTGTGAAAAGGCTTTGATTACATGCCATACTGTCTCAGTAAAAGAAACTCATCTGTATTTATCTGGATGGTGGAAGGAATATACAGAGAAGGGTACAAGCTTTGCCTCTGTTCCATTAGGCTACATTATGGAAAGTTGAGAGTATACTCCTGTGAAAGGGTCATATCTGGTGAAAGAGCACCATTTACTGAATGGTACTCAAATCTCCTCCAGAGTTGCTTTGAATCTATACAGAGACATAGAAGAGGCAAATTCTAATGAACACTGATGTATCCAGGTGTGTGTACATTCAATGATCATCCTTTAGGTGTCAATCTGAGCTAATAGCATCTCCTAGGAAAATCAGTCAAATGTATATACACAGGTTATTTAACTACAGAGGAATCTGAAGTGTTTTGCCAGAATATTAACCTGATGAGAGTTTTGCTTGAGTTAACAGTGTTGGATAAGCTCCTATTTTACTTTTCACCATTAATAGGGAGCAGTGAAGACACATTCTGTCTCATAAAGCTTCCCACACTTCTCCAGTGCAGTGGCGAGGTGCAAACTGCTACACCCCTTTAAAGGGGTACATCATACACATGTCCCACCATGGGGAGGGCAGAGCCATGGTCAACTTATGCCCCTTCCTATCTGCCCCTTCAGGGTACAGTGTTCCCCTTTGTGAAGGGGCTGCAATTCTGGTAATTCTTTCTGCGGTAATTCTTCAAAACTCTTTCCCTCTCCCCCATGCCTGTGTAAGGACCATCCAGAATCTAGCTCTACATCTCTGGTTACCGTAAGAGGCACATCAGGACAAATCTTTAAACACAGTGTAAGATTGTGCTTACCAGTTTACAGATAATGATGTTGTAGGAGGAGGAACTCTGTAAAGAAACCCAACAACAGTTACTTCCGTGTAAGCAGGGTTGTTTGAATATAACTGTATCTCAGCAAAAGAAATGATTTGTATTTATCTACTCAGTGAGGGGAGAGCCTGCAGAGAGTTACCTAGTCCTTATTTTGCCCCTACTGATCACCACTGGACACTAAATGAGAGGTCTAAAATGGAGGTTTTAGGAAAGTTTAAAAAAAACCAACAAAACCAAAAATAACCCTGGATAATTATGGGCCAAATTAGTGAATTATACATTGGCCTATATGAGGGGCACTGCCAAGCCATACCAATCTAAAAGAAACTGCCAGGGGGATTTTGTCACAATCAGAGCGCTTTGACACTGGCTGGTGTGTAGAGAGGGGAAGCATGTGTGGCCCCAACTTGCACTCCTCTCTCCAGGCCCATTTTGGGTAACTTGTAGCCCTGGGGGCTCTAGGAGGCAAAATTTCTGCACAATTCTCAAAATCTCCCAATGGTGGTCTAGCTCTGCACAAAGTCCTGTACAAATAGCACAATGTGGCACCTAAGTACTAAGGCCAATATTTTCCAATCTGTGTGTCTAAGGACATGCCTCCAAATCCATATTATAGGCATCTAAGTAAAACTGATGACTTTCAGAGGTGATGAGCATCTCTAGCTACCACTCATGTCTATAGGAGCTACCACTCATGTCTCTGGAAAATCAGGCCACTTTTCTGTAGCTGCCTTACTTTGGCTAAAAATTTGAAACCTGTGTGCCAAGAGGACTTTGGAACAGATTTTTTAAAGGCAAAAATAAGAGTAAGGTGACCACTGACTTTCAATAAGAGATGTGTGTCTAACTATTCCATGTTCCTTTGAAAATTTCCCCCTTGGTACACATGGTTTCCACATAGAAAACTTCATGCCCTGAAGTCACTCCTCAGGGGACATATCCAACATTTGAATAACAGTCTTCTCCCTAATGGGCCAACTACTCTCGTCTCTATTTTTTCGTTTTTTAAACAGTGAGGGAATTCCAGTCTTTTGAGTGCCCCAATTCAGTCTTGCAATGCAATGCAAACACACATATTAGAGTTATACTGTGGAGAAATGCCTTACTGACCTGGATAAGAAGAAAAAAAATGAACATGGAGGAGGAAATTAATTTTTAAACAATTTCTGTCTCAGCAGTTTTACAGCCCAGTTTATTTGTATTTTTTCTTCTATTTAATTGAAACTTTAAAAAATAAATTAAAAACGTCAGTGTAATAAATAATTATAATTGAACAACCTTTCAACTTGGTAATAAATCATATGATGGCTAGTAAACTCCACTTCTGGCCAAGGAGTTGTTTTCTTTCTATAAACCTTGGTTTTCAACCTCAGAGTTTACTCAACCCAGGATATTGTTATTACCTCATAAAAAAGGAAGACCCTGTACTTATCATTTAAGTAGCCACCATCATCCTCTAGATCTCTCTATTGCTTTAGCCATAGTAATGCTACCTTTCAACAAAAGTTGCTACAGAACAATTAATGGAAGTAGTAAATAAATGTTTTGTTGTGAGTTGGACTAAGAGGCAAGTTAGGTAAAAACACAAGTACAGTGAGAGGGGGGTGGGAGGAAGTAGGGAAGGGAAGAATACTCACTCTATCACAAGGATTGACTCTTTGTCCACCCTGTAAAGCAACCAGAAACCTAGTCATTTCCTTGTAAAATAGATTGTTTTAATACAACACTGTTTCAAGAAAAGAAACTTATAAATTGTTTGATGGAGTGAAGGACCACAGGAGGTTCCATGTTTGCCTCCCTTTGTTCATCCACCCTGCACTATGGATTGGTTTAGTATGGGTGGGGTTCCTCCAAATATTAAATAAACTGAATACGTAGACAATTTTCATTTTGAGAAATGTAATATTTTTAGTCAAATAGGCTCTGTTTGTTTGTAAGGTGGTTACGTGGCCAAAGATACTGCCGCTCTGTGATGAAGACAACCTTGTGAAGAAACCATTTATTTCTTTGTAAATGGGTTTGAATGTTGAATTTTTTACTGCTTGCTCAAAAGACACCTATTTTTATTTGCCTATATGTGAGAGGGAAAGACTAGAGGAGGGAGAAGACTCCACTGTAGCCATGTCCACAGTAGAAATTTTCATATGTTACTCCCAGTGGGATGTGCTACCCTCCTGCTAGTCCCAGATGATCCACTACTGTAGAACAGGCACAAGTGGTTTTATCACCACATCAGTAAACTGTGGTAAAAATGGGTGAGTACTGTCTATTCTAACACACTGGTGGTAGTGTCAGATCTAGTGTAGACAACACCTGAATCTCCCCAAGGGACTGTTCCATAGTTGGCAATTGATAGAGTACAGCAGTGTTTTGGCCATGTCCTCTCTTCCTGCAACACCTACTATGTTGGGCTTACTGGGGGCAAAGTAATGTACTACGTCATTCTACATACACTAGAAGGTGATGTGCTGGCCATATTGGCTCTACATGACATGAGAATCCCAAACTGGCGAGATAGATGAGCTTTTGCAAAGAATCTCACTCACCTCTCTCTATTTTTAATCACATTTATTTAAGCAAGGCTCCAACAACCACGACTATTAGCCATAATCAAATGGTAAGCACATGTTTAGTTAGAAAGCAGCACATTGAAGCAAAACTGCGGTGGGAGAGGTTTACTTTGCCATAGGACTGGCTTTTTTGTGAGCTCTTTACAAGAAACCAGAAATCACCTGGAAACAGGGTTTATTAAAAGAGTGTACTGTTTGTACAAAGAACATCTCTGGGAAGATTTCATGTGGGGGTTCTTTCTAAGTAAGAGAATGTAGTCTTTCAACAAGATAATTCTGGTTATGTATGTAATGTTTCCAAAGAGAAAGTGGACTATGTCTTCTATTGAGTGGAATATATGGATTTGCCTCTACTTATCAAACACAAAAATATGGATAAAGGATGTTTTGGGGCCCTGACATTTTACACACATCTATTAGGGATCATACAGATGATTTTTCAGAAAAAAAAATCAGAAATAAATCCAAAAAGTTCTGGGAAACCTAAACTAGAATTAAACAATGGCTAAAATATTTGGGAAGCAGTTTCAAAATTCTACTGTTCCTGCTCAAGTCAATGGCAAAGTTCTTAATGTGGTACATTAATATTGCTGCTGCCCGAGAAACAGTGTCCACTCTATAAAGAGCCCAGAAGCCAATTTCTTTTTGATGAGGAACTGTTCAAATAGTATATTGTTTCAAGAAAAGAAACCATACTATACTTGTGGTATGAAAAACCAGATGAGGTTCAGTTTTCCCTCCTGTTATTCCACCACTCTATCTAGTGCCAGTTGTCATATTCTTAGAGAAAATGCCATTTTATAGAATAAGTTCTGTTTGATTTTATAGTACTTCCAAGGGGTCCAAATAATCCTGTTCACCAAACACAGATTTGCCTTAATACAGATTTGCCATGGCCAAATGCAAAATGCAAATGTTTAATTACAGGTTGTTTTTTTTAAAAAAGAAAAGCTATGGTATACAACTTTAAAATAAAAATCATGTGAAATTATGAGACATATCTTCTTCACTTTACAACATAACGTTGTTTAAAAGCATTTCAAAAACCAAATATTCTACTCTAGTGACCATTTATCACAACAAATTAGGGGGAAAAATCATGGAGGGATCTCACTCCATACTGGGCTGGCAAATCCATAACTGTGTGTAAAATATCTTTAAAATAACTGTTTTTTTTGCCATGAAAGTCATAAACACACTGAGCCAGATTCTCAGCTTCTGTAAACTGGTGTAGCTACTTCATTGAAACTGAGAATCTGGCCCATGGCCTTGCTGATTATAATAGGGAAGAAGAAGAGCAGAGGGCTAGTGACTATTTGCCTTGGGGGTACGATTATGTATAATCGAGAAGCCATTTATCTCCTTGTAGGATATAAAAGTATGATGTAACCCTTCAATAAAAGTAATGGACATAATCTAATTGCTAATTAATTAATTGTTCAGTTACAAAGAGACATGCTGAGACAAAATTATAAGTACAGAGGGGAAAATGCTTATTTGAGTATGGACTTTCATCTCATATGAGGAAGAACTCTGTAGAGAAATCAGAAACTAGTTATTACCATGTGAAAGAGCTTGTAAACCTTCAGGTTACAATTGTGACTAGTAACCTGCAAAATCTTTTTAATGCTGAATAAAACGGAGGGCTAGATCCTCAGCTGGTACAGATCAATCTACCTTCATGGACTCCAGTGGAGCTTTGCTAGTTTACATCACCTTATGATCTGGCCTTGGAAGATAAGCAGGCCTAGATGGTTAAGGTCATGTAGATATTGAGAGCACTAAAGAATCAAAGGTTTCCATATTGTATTGTTACTGAAAATAATGGCATAGTCGTGAGTCACTAATTTATAGTATCCCTGACTTGCCGAGACCACTGTCAGATAATCTTAGACATCTCCTAGCTCTCTGTCCATAGTTTGTCCATTTTCAACTAAGGCTCCCATTCAACTAATCCACTGGAGCTGAATAAGCATTCAGTTCACTCAGAGGCATGTTGGGATAAAACTCTAAACACAATCAGGAAAGCGTGCTTACTTGTACATGGATAATGCTGCTGTGTCCAGAATTGGCCAAGATCTGTAAAGAAACCAGAGGCTATTTAATTGGGCTTGTTTAAATGAAATACAGTTTCAGGAAAGGAATGATTTGTACTTCCCTGATTAAGGGAGTGAAGGAGCAAGTGAAACTTGAGTTGGTCTCCCCATTTCCCCCACACGATACTATGGAAAGGTTTACTCTAGAGATTCTTTGAAACTAAAAATAAACTGGATATAATTCTGGGCTAGATCCTCAGATGTGGCAGATATATGCTCTGCAGGTCTCAGGAAGCAGGCTGGCAAGGGGGCAGGCAGGTCCCTAGCTTAAATTAGGGTATGTCTAATTCTAGGGTTGTGATTCCAAGCTCATGTAGACACTCTCACACTAGCTCTCATTGAGCTAGTGTGCTAAAAACAGAAGCATAGCAGGCAGCGGTGAGCAGTGGCACAGGCTAGTCATACTGAGTACGCACCCCACAGGGGTCAGGTGGGGTTGTTCTTGGCACAGCTAGCCTGTGTTGCCACGTGATGAGAGCTAGCACAAGTATGTCTACGTGAGCTGGGAACCACACCCTAGCTCACAGTGTAGACAGAGCCTTAGAGTATCTGCTACTACAGCGCTTTGTGGCTGACAGTGCCACAGTGCTCAGCTTGTTGGTGCTTGAGGGGGGGATGGAGCTGCCTCTTCCCTGCCCTGTCCCCTTCCCACCTTGTGCATTTGCAATGTGAATAGGGATAGAGCTGCCCTTGAACAAACTGGAACTCTGCCTCGCCTTTAAGTGGGCCATGATAGGTTGGGGATGAGCCTTTATGTTCCCTCACCCTTTCTGCCTGGGCATTATATGGATGCGTAGTATCTGTCCTTTGATCATTTTATCTAGTGTAATGAAAATTTTCAGATGACGCTCCATTCCACCTCCTAACAGCAATCCACCCAGAATCCTATGCCACTTCCATACAGATCGGTCCCACTGGTTCTGCAGGGATCATGGACATCCTTCCATATGGGAGAAACCAGGCATAGGATTTGCACTCATAATAGCATGAAATTATAAATACAGAAGAAAAAAAAACATGCTTACCGATGGGAGAGTTTCACGCTGTAAAAGAAACCAGAAATCTGATTATTTTGTGTAAGGGTTTGTTTAAAATAGACTACTGCTTCAGAAAAAGAACCCTATTGCCTGGGTGAAGTGAAAGACCAAAGGCAAGTGCACAACCTATTTTGTCTTTCTTCATTGCACCATCTACGCTATAAAAAGGTTTACCATGTATGACGATTCTTTGAAAATTAAAGTAGTGTTTATACTTCTCCATTCAGTTTTGAGTACACAGTAGAAACTATGACTTTTTTTGTCCCCTAGTGAAAGAGTTCTGTTCATTTGAGTGGCAACTAAAATGATAGTAGTCTATGTCTTCCCATAGAGTACACAGATCCAAGAGTCTGATCCAAAGTCCGGGAGTCAGTTGGAGTCTCTTTGTACCTTAGAATATTGTGGGTGTGGCGATGGGGGGGGGGGATTCTAACGCATGGTGAGGTGTCCATAGCCCCAAACATTTAACACCCATCATTTGTGAGAGATGTTCAGCGTTTCAGTCAGCTGACTACACCAAGAATAGCGGAATCTGAAGGATTTAGTACTAAAGAAGGTTACTGGAGGCAAATGGAAAAAAGGGTATTTTGCCACATTTCATTCTGAAACAAGCCCTAAATATTTCATCCATTTTTAGGCAGAAATTATTTTAGTCTGAAAGAAAGATTTCAAAGTGAATGGGTACAACAGAACTACAACAGCTGGAAACTAAAGACTGAAGTAAGTTTACAGAAGAAAGTTGCAATAGAAACAGGAAAATGAAGTGGCCTTGTCTGAGGTAGATATAATGGTTAGTGAGTTCTGGGATCAGCAGTGAATCAGACCACTATACAATTATAGAACATAATCATCTACTTGTGAGTCAAGAACAACATTCCTGTAACCTGACTGGGACAATTTCATTTCTGTATACATCAAATCATTGCAGTGATCTCTTAACTCTCTATGTAACTTTTAGTTATTTAGTCAGCCTCTTTCTCTATGCATAATTGCATCAGTAATATAATCCCGCTCAACAAAAGCTTCCACCCAACAACCAGACTGCTGTATCTATCTGAGAGCTAAGCATGTGGCTATTCAGAAGCACTTGGATTCATAACTCTAAGAATTGTGGAGAAAGGATGCTTACCACAGGTGGATAAGGTTTGCTGTCGGGATAGGACACTGGCTGTAATGAAACCAGAAACAAGTTATTTTCTCATAATGGGGGTTTATTTAAAATGCAGTATTGTTTCATGAAAAGAAACTTCTCTGTACTTAAAAGTTTGATGGAATGATAATGACTAGCACTTACACAATATAGCGTATTTATATATCTGAAACCATGTTACAAAAAGTATTATTATCCCCATTTTACAGATGGGTGAACTGAAGCACCAAGAGCTAAGTGACTTGCCCAAGGCCAATAGTGAGTCACTGGAGGGCAAGTTGCAGCCCCCAGCAGTGAGTCTCACAACCCAGGCCTACAGACTCAGGCTGGAGGAGCTTGTGCTACAGTGCTAAAAATAGTGTGTAGATGTTCAGGCTTGGGCTGGAGCTCGGCATCTGAAGCCTAGGGTGGAGGATGGGCTTCAGAACCTGAACTACAGCTCTAGTTGCAAGGTCTACATAGCTGTTCTTAGTGTCATAGCATGAGCCCCGCGAACCCGAATCTATAGACCCGGACATGGAGACTTGCTGAAGCGGGTCCTTTGGATGGAAGGCCAAAAGAGGACGCACGCTCCGTTTTGTGTCCTTTCATTCACTCCTGTTCTACGGGAAGGTTTAATATGGAGATCCTTTGAAAATTAAAGCAAACTCAATAGTAATATGTTGTTTTGCTCATAATGTTGTTTTTCTGGCGAAAAGTTTGTTTTGACTGAATTAAAAAAGGAAAATAGCCCGTATTCTTGAGTGGAGTAATTACCGTGACAGGAAGTGACTTTATTGCATATACAAGGGAATTCTGATGAGAGGAAGAACTGGGTCATTTGATTTTAAAAATAGGTAATTTTAAAAAACCTCATGGTATTCTTTTAATGCCAGAATAAATAGGAAATTGAGGTGGCCATACTTATGGTGATTTGGATGGAGAGGTCTGACGAGTCACAAATCTGAGTGTAGGGGTTTGCCTACTATGGGTTTATCAATCATTTCCATACAATAGTGACTCAGTCCATGTACAACATCCTTGTACTCCAATTGTTTGTCTGAGACTATTCGGTTTCAATATTATGGGCCAAATTAATCAATATTATGTGCTAATTCCATTGGCTTTACATCAGGGATGAATTTAGATCAATCTCATCCTAAAGTTCCCTTTGTAACAAAAACTATAGTGCCTTCCATCCTATGATGTCTTAAAAAAAAAAAAAAGCATAGACAGCTTTGTAACTATAGTACTTTATCCACAGTACAGTCAACCTGTCAACAAAAGTTGCCATAATATAACTCATAAGCCTAATGCATTTAACAACTAGTAAACCAAGTATTCGGTTACTGAGAGATAATATGGGAAACAGCTTTGGGCCAACATCTCAGCTGGTGTAAACTAGTATAGCTTAATTCAAGTTAAAGGTGCTATACCCATTACACCTGCAGAGAATCTGACCCTTTAAATTCAACAGAGAATGAGTGCTTACCTTTTGAATACCACTGCCTGTGGAGACAGACTGTAAAGAATACAGAAACCAATTATTTACTTAGAAAAGAGTTTGCCAAATTTAATTCAGTACCTATCAGACAGGAGACAGTAATAGCTATAAGATCTTGGATTGCCAAACCATGAAACATTTGAAAGAAAAGTATTCTTATGTGGGGCAATTAATGAATAACACAGGCAACAGATTAATGGGAGCACAAGAGTTATCGTAACCCAACTGTCGCCATTGTTTCTAGCACAATACCTAGTTATTTCTGCCAGTTTCATACACAACAAATTTATGTTGAAAAGAAAGTTTCAAATAGTTGAAGTAATAAATCTAGGTGGAATGTTAGGTAGAGTGAAATGATTATTTGAAATGGAAGATAAGTCATACGTTGACAGTAGAAAGTTAGACTTTGATTCCCTTGATCAGAGGTAGAAACATCAGGAGAACATAGAAGACTGTAGGAACAGAGCCAGCTGGAAGTAATGGAATTCTCCATATGAACAGAAATGTTCGAAGTTTAAAACAATTTCCAGGAACCTCCCACCACACTGACCCACACATACACTTCCCATACGGCAGAATCAGAGGAAACGCCTATGTGTAAATTTTGCTTTTTGTTCCGAGTATCCACCAGAGAAAACCTTTCTGGTGAAAGTATTTTGTTTGTTTCCAATAGTAATCAAAATAGAAAATATCTGCTGTCCGTTTGTAGAAAAAATGACTAATCCAGGGTCAGTTTAACCAGGAAGAAGGAAATTAACAAGGTGGAGCTATGTAATGCCCCATAACTGCAGCATTCATCTGCTGAAATCATTTGAGCTAGTAATATTACCTAATAATTTCAGGACATCCCTCTCTAAGGTCCTCCCATGATTTTCCCCACAGTAGGGCAACATTTGGGCCTACCTGGTTAATACAGTAGAGAATGTGTTCCTACCTGGCCATAGGAAATGCCGGTGTTAATTGAGACAGCACTCTGTAAACAAACCACAGACCAGTTACTTCTTTGTAAAATGGCGTGTTTCAATAAAATACCATTTTTGGAAATGAAACCTACATGGAATTCTTTGTTTGGTGGCATGGAGGACTAGGGGAAGGTACAAATATTAAGCTAAATTCTGATTTCAGTTACAGCTGAATAAATTCAGAGTAACTCCTCTGACTTCAGTTAAGCTACTCTGGATTTATGCCAAGGTTACTGAGATCAGACTCTTCCATCATTCAACTACATTACATCATATGTAAGTTTAATGGATGGTGTTCTTTTGAAATTAAAGTTTATACTCATATGTTTAGGTCATGTTCCAGCACAGTATGTAAATATAAGCCTAACTTTAAGCTTAGCATGGCAGTAGTCCCATTGTAAACAGATCATGTGCTCAGTTCTCAGTACACATCAGAGAAAGTGCCACCTTTCTGGTGAAAATATTTTGCTCGTTTCAATGGCATTCAAAATAGAAATAGAAAATAATGTCATTTCAATACAATTATAAGAAAAAATGGACGTTGACAGTACATAAATTCTCTAGATTAATACAAAAATCAAAAAGCGTTGCTAAAAGAATCAACTGATGTTATGGGACATGTTTTTCAGCCATGCAAAGGGAACTCCACCAAGAAAAGGAGGGTTAAATTGAGCAGTGAGTGTGATATACTACATTTTTAAAAGAGGAATCTGAAAAGCAGGCAGTACTTGACTAAGAATAATACAAAGAACATCATCTCAGATGAATGTAGGGAATAGTTATGCAGAATATGGAACTGGGGATAGAAACTAACAATTATGGTTGCCTTTCTTGTTTTAGAGATACAAATGTTGAGATATCAGACCACTAAAAAAATCAGTGGAATGGTTATTGACAATTAGCATTTACTTTTGGGTCAGTAACCCTACAACATATTTGTGCTTGGTTAACTGAGACAATTTTGTTTCAGCATAATGCTAACTAACCTCAGACATCCTCTAGCTCCTGCCTCATCTTTATCCAAAGTAATCTAACTCTGCAACACAATGACTGTAATGGATCTAATACAATTTGCAACAGAGTGTTGAATTATTGAGTAGTATTTTGGGAGACAACATCAAATACAGAGGGAAACGAATACTTACATCTTTACAGCCATATTTGCTGTATATGCCATAAGTGCCCTGTAGAGGAAACAGAAAGTACTTATTTTGTTATTGTTGTTGTAATTATTACAGAAGAGTAAGCACAAGTACACAGAACCTCAACTCTAGCTGGTCCTCAAGTCTGGGAGATGCAAAAGATCCTGATGCCTCCCCCCAGTTCTGCACTATACCTCCACAAAAGGGCTAGGCACATTCTGGCCCTAAATAAATTAATATATGCTGGTATTAACAGAAATGTTTGATGATTTTGTAAATAAATAGAAAAATAATTTAAATTTGCTTTAAAAAAATCGCCCACATTATGTTTGCAGCCTGCCACTGTCTCCTGGTATGGTCTTTTGCAGGACCTCTGCTTCTCCTGACTGGCCTTCCTTAGTTTGCTCTCAGTCAGGGCAGTTCTTGGACCTAGCAGTCTGTTTCAGTCTCTTGGCTGTGTTCATGGAGGGAGCCTGGTGCAGGTGCAGGTTGCCCCTTTGCTGTCCCAGGCCTTTCTACCTCCTCTTCCTTCTCTGTACTCTCCCCTTTATAGCAGGCCTTGTTTCCTTTATTGGTTGCAGCTATGGGTGCCTGCCTCTATGACTGCTTGCTTGTAAAAAGGAGAGATTCTCCTCTCCCTTCTGTTTATGCTCAGTACGGGGTTTGTAGACCCCATTACACAGCCCAACATTGTAGTATTTTGCTGGTGCATGTAAAACAGAAAGCTTAAACTGAAGAGAAGCAAAAGTTAAATGGAGCCTCCTGTTTTCATTGTTCAAAGTGAATGTAAGGTAAAATGTCAAGAACCAGCAAAAATGGTGAAAAAGTAGTGTATATTTTAAAAGTTCTTTTAATATTAACAATCTTACGTGTTGTTAGTAACACAAGCAAGGATTTTTCTTCCAAAATAAAGGTAAACACTGATTACTAAATTTTAGTTTCTCTCTGCTGATTTCAAAATTCATGTAGAAGTGAGTTTCATTTATTCCAACCTCTCATGATAAGAATGTTTCAGATGTTCTCCAAGCACTCAGTCCTGTGAGGTGCTGAGTGTTCTCAACCCACAGACTTCAGTAGGAACTGAGTGTGCTTAGCGCCTTACTGGATAATTGGATTTACTTGTCGAAGATTTTTAACCTGACAGTGTTCCTTTAATAACACTTCCTTTAATGGAAGTAGCGATATTTATTGTGGAGTTACAGCTGCTGAATTCTGAGGTCAGCAGCAAATCAGAATACACAGACTGGCATAGTCTATGAATGTTATGAGTCTATGAACTGGGCAGCATCCTTGCCTTCTGATTAGCTGAGTCTATTCTACTTGAGTACATTGTCAAAATCATCTCTTAGTTTTTCTACATTACTTTTGCTATAAAACAAAAGCTCCCACATTAACACTAATGTAACTGATAGCTAAGCATTGTAGTTAAAATAGTCACACTGGGACAAAATTCAGTGAGGATGAGAAAAGTGCTTACTGGGACACATCCACCCCGGCCTCCTCCTGGAGAAATGACTCCAACCTGAAAGAAAGAAGATGCCAGTTATTTCCACGCTTTATGAAACACGGGAAAAGAAATCTTCAATTTTCAGCACCAAAAGTCTGCATTGCCATTCAGCCGTATGTGGAGACTGGGGATACGTACAGGTGGATGTTATCATACAGTTTGAGTCAGTAACTGTGGCACACGCATATGATGTGATTGCCTGGAACAATTCCATTTCAGTAAGATAACCTCAGCCATCCTCTTAGTTTCCATATAATTTTATCCTTAGGAATGTAGCCCTTCATCAAACCCCTCACAACAGAAGTAGGGAACTAATTCTCCACCTGGGAAGTTGCTAAAAGTTGCATCATGGAGATACCCTCTACAAACTAGAGAAAGAGGGCTGACTTGGGAATAGCTATTGCTGTCCTGTGAAACATGGATAAATGATAAAGAAAATGGAAATAATTTATTTCCTTGTAAAAGGGCTTGCTAAGCTGAGCTACTGTTTTAGGAACAGAGAACTCCCTCTGGTTATCTCCCTGGTGAGGTGAAGGACAAGAGCAGATTCCACGTTCCATGATGTCTCCATCCGCTCTCCTGCCCTTCACCTCAAAAGAATTTCCCTCCTTCAATTTGAGATTCTAGCTGATAGGGGCAGAAGCAGCCAAAAGCAGCACTGGCAGGGATGCAGTCAAATGGACCCAGCTGGGACCACCCCTCCTGCCAGCATCCTCTTGTCTATAATATTGTGAAGGAGACCGCCCCCATACTGACTCTGGGGGCGCTAGGACCCAGTGGTGCCTCCCCTTCCCCCTTGTCATGGGGCTTCAGAGAAAACTGGAGATACTAACCAGCCAGAGCTGCCAGCCAATATAGGCAGAAGCAGGTACCTTTGGTCCTTCAGACATTCCAATAACTTTCTACAGTTTTGACTGGATATTCTCTGCCTTGCATTGACTGACTGTTCAGCCAACCTTCCTTCCTCCTCCTCCTCCTCCATAGTCTCTTCACCTCAACTTCATCCACACCTGCTTCTCTTACCCTCTCCTCCCGTCCTCTCCCCTTGCCCCTTCCCCTCCCTTTTCCTTCCATGTAGTTGATCCCATCTTAAATACCACACCACAAAAAATCATGGAACATAATAGTTGTTGCCATCACATTGTTCACTCTGCTTGTGTGCTCTGCCCCTTCCTTCATCCTGGGTCTGTCTTGTCTCTTTAAGACTGTAAGCTTTTTGGAGTAAGGATCTTCTACTTCTCTGTGTTTGTACAGTGCCTAGCACAATGGGGCCCTACTCTTGGCTGGCCTCAACAACAAAAAGTAAAGAACCCGATGAAACCGATAACTATCACTGCAGTGTGGTCCTGAACCAAAGCCCATTGACATCAATGGGAGTATTTCAATTGATTTCAATTCACTTTGTATCAGGCCCTTACTGAGCTGAATGCTGATCAACTATATAAATAAATAATAAATAAACCAACTCTAATACTTTGAAGAAACAGCTCATATAGCTACTGCCAGCCAATGCGGAACTTTGCACACCCATAGGCACCGACTCTGTGGGTGCTCTGGGGCTGGAGCACCCAAGGGGGCAAAATGGTGGATGCTGAGCACCTGCTGGCAGCCCCCGCATCGGCTCCCCACACACTCACCCCCAGTACCTCCTGTCCACCGGTGGGCCCCATGGCTCAGACCTCCCACTCCCTCCCTGTGCCTCCCGCCTGCTGCGAACAGCTGTTTTGCGGCATGCAGGAGGCTGCGGTGGTGGGAAGGGGAGGAGCAAGGACGTGGTGCACTCAGGGGAGGGGGTTGGAACTGAGCGGGAAGAGGTGGGGCAGGAAGAGGCGGGGCAGGGGTGGGCCTTGGGAAAAGGGTGGAGTGGGGCAGAGCCTGGGACAATGCCGGGGTCAAGCCCCCCCCAGCACTTTGGAAAGTCAGCGCCTGTGTGCACACCCTGTAAAGAAACCATAAATCAGCCATTTCTTTGTAGAAGGACTTGTTAGAACACAATAGCTTTTTAGAAAAATAACCTTCCTGTAATTTCCTGTGTGGTAAGGTGAAGGGTAACAGAAGTTTCACATTCCATTTTGTCTGCCTTTATCTATTGCTTTACACTAGAAAGGCTTGATATAGTAGTAGCAGAAAGATTCTGCTGAAGAGTCATCAGAACTGAAAAATTACCACATGTGCTGAGGGGACATTTGACCTGAATTAGTCATATGGAGCCTAATCCAAATCCGACTGAGGTTAATGGAAAGACACTTATGGGCCACCTCAATTACATTGAACTCATTAGCACTACAAAAGTGATTTTTCCTCCCTTCTTGTCAACTGTTGAGAATAGCCCACTTCCACCTTAATTGAATTGGCTCGTTAGCACTGACCCCCTACTTGGTAAGGCAACTCCCATCTTTTCATATGCTGTGTCTTTATACCTCTCTACTGTATTTTCCACTCCATGCATCTGATGAAGTGGGTTTTAGCCCACAAAAGCTTATGCCCAAATAAATGTGTTAGTCTCTAAGGTGCCACAAGGACTCCTCGTTGTTTTTTCATTGACTTCAGTGAGCTTTGGGTATGGAGGAGAGAAAATCTAATGAAAGTGAGCTGTCTAGGGCTGTAGCAGTTTAATACGTCGCCTTCAAGAGTCAGTCTGAGTTAGTAAGGTTTCCTAAGTGTAAGCAAAATCCAGGAAAAAGATCCGTACACAAGTCATGCCAAACCATGACAATCCAAGTCCTAGTCCATACATATGGTGAAAAGAGAGAGAAAACAGAATAATTATTGCTTGAAACTGAAGATTAAGGAAATCAGTATTTGCTGTGTAACAGTGTTGCTTAAGAAATACCTATTCAGAGAGTGTCACAATAGCTGGATACAACTGCAATCAACAAGGTTTGGGGATGGGGTATGTGGAGTGGAAACTGTTCCCAAATAACTCACTAATAAATACACTAAGTACATATACAGTCTAACTCAGTTCAAGACAACAGAGATAAAATAAGGATGAACTTGACCCGGTGGTCATAAAAAGGCCCATATCTATTAGGAAGGAAATTAAGTGTAAATATAATTGTGCCCAAAACAACTTGGATTAAAAAGATGTAAATTGTTCCATAACAACACATATATAAGTACACTTGGAATTTTAAAAGGCCAATAGGAATGGACAATGAACTCAATTACAACAGTAGTCCTGCGTTGAAGGGGTCATATGTTTTGCACTGGAGATGGTGTTGCAAATATTATTGAATTAAGTGAATGTCAAGGACGTTAGGCCAGAAAGTTTTGTAACATTTTGTAAATGAATTAGAGGGAAAAAACGAAAATGGCTAGAAACAAAAGAGAAACTACACATTCTATTTTTATTGTCCAAGCAGAATGAAAAGAAAAAAAGTGACACTTAAAAGGGTGAAAGAACAAATTAGCTACGTGGAATAATTTTATTTAATAATTCCAGATAGCATTAACACCACAAGTAAAGAAACAAGGATTTATTTATTGTTTTGTTGACAGTATCAGCTTAATGCTTGGTTAATAAAGTAGAGGTGGCCATGTTTGTAGTGAGGATATGGATGGTGAGTTCTGAGTGCAATAACAAGTTAACCTGCAAAGACTTAGATCCTGTATGGTTATTGTCTATTACCATGCATTAGTGGATCAATAACTGTTTGGAATCCCTGAGCTTACTGACAGAGACATATTTTACCACAGTGTTGAATAACATCAGTCAGCCTCTATCTCTATAATTTTGGAAACTCAAGTATACTAAGAGCTAGACTGGGGCAAAATTATAAATAGAGGGGAGTTAGGGTACTTACTACAGAAGAGCTGGTATGAGAGGAACCATAGGATCCACGCTGTAAACAAATCAGAAATAAATTATTAATTTTGTAAAGAACTAATTCTATGGAAACTGCTGCTTTAGGGAAAAAAGAACGCCTTGTGGAATGAAATACCACAGGGGACATTTTTTGGTCATTTCATTCCACCAACCTAAACCATTAAAAAGTTTACTACAGAAAGCTTAACCCTCTTCCCCTCTCCACACAAACAAACCTAAATATACATATTGGGCCAGCTCTTCAGTGGGTTTATATTGGCATTATTCCATTTACTTACTAAATATGAGGTTGCAGCCTCATATTTAATGCCCAGTACTTGGACTGAGCCTGAGCTGGTAAATTCTTCTAGGAGTTCCAAACTAAGTAATGTTCAGATGAAAAATGATTGTACACAGCTATTTAGTAATACGACTACACAACCATTGGAGTGTATGAAATGTATAGCATAGTTGCTGGAAACAAGGAAGGCAAAACAAAAACATATCTTCACTGAGCTGTCACCTATTGTTTCTTAAACAAAACTCATATTTTGTTCAGTTTCATATAGAAATTACTGTATACTGAAAGGAAGATTTCAGAATATGTGAGATAAGTGATATTGGTGGAACTACAAAACCTGAAAGAATCATTATGCCTGGAAAATGAAGATAAAGGAAGTAAGCTGACAGCAGAAAGTCTTAAGCTTATCTGACCTTAGAGAGAAACATCTGGAGGATAAAGCAGTAATGACAAATAGATATCTAGAAGTTTTGGCGGATTTTATTCACCCAAAGGCAAATTGTCAAATGGAAAGAATAAATTGAGTTAGATATACTACATGATATAGGTCAGTTTCTGTGATCGCTTTGCCTATCACAAGTAGAAACATTCTGAGAAATTCTGATGAATGGGAAATGATCATTTCTCCTTGCTGCAACCAGTTCAAATTTAAGAGAGAGAAACTCTAAGTAAGCAATTCTTGTCATTTGTGGATGGCAAATAGTGACTCAGTGCTCTGTGGAGAAGGAATGTTTACCTGAATACATCCACTATTGCTTGAGTAAATTCCTCCTTTCTGTAAGAAAAGCAGAATCCAGTTACTTCTTAAAGGGCTTGTATAAATACCATATTGTTTCAGGAAAATAAACACTTTTACATGCTTGGTTTGAGTGAAGGACCAGAGGAGTTTGTTTCCATTCTATCACCCTACTCTATGTAATGGTCTGATATGAGAACTGATAGGGTATCTCTCCGAAAATAAAAACAAACGGGATAATGATGCACTCAGATTTGAGAAGAAACCACAGGCAGTGTCAACTTTTTGGCATTGTCCATGTCCAATTATAGCATCAACAAAATGAATGGACCAGAACTTACTGGATGAGGCATATGAAGGATGGGAATTCTAAAGCTGAGATAATCAAAGCCTCAAATTAAATGCCAGTCCTTTAAAAGTCAGTCTGTCTTATTAAGATTTTCTGTGAGAGCCACACGGAACATTCAGGAGAAAAATATTTATGCACATGGCGACATTCTTTTTTAAATGCTCCCACAAAACAAATAATAAACATAATGCAATTAAAAAATAAAAGACACTGGGAAAATGTAGAAAAATAGCTCTTACCTTGATACATTCCATCTCTATCACAATCCGTGAAGACTATAAAGAAAACAGAAGCCAGTTATTATTTTGTAAAAGAGCTTTTTGGAATATTATCCTTTTCCTGGGAAAGAAACTCCCATTTACTTGGTGAGATGAAGGACCAGAGAAAGATGTTCACTTTTGGTTAGATCAGCAGCTGCTGCAATCCAGCATTGCTTCATTGAACTCAATGGAACAATGGTGATTTACATCAGCGGAAGATCTGGTCCCCTGGTATATTCTTACTTCACTTCACCTCCCTACACTATGGGAAAGTTTAGTATGAGGAGTTCTTTGAAAATAAAAATGAACTGGATACTTAAACTTTCATTTCTAAGAACATCCAGTGTAGTCACCCAATCCTTATGCCCTGGGGTAGCCATGGAGGACAGGGGTTATGATGTGCCTTATGCCTCTTGGATCACCTGACTCCGTAATTTAACCCCTCTCCTGTTCTTTGTGTGGTATTCATTGGCTAGAATGACTGGACTCTCTGCATCTCAGTTTCCTTACGGTCAGATGGGATAATAATACTTAGTGTAACTCGAGTGTTGTGAGGATTAAATAGGTAGGGTCAAATTTTCCAAAGCAGACACTGATTTTGTCTGACTCAGTTTATGGATGCCCAATTTGAAACACCTCAGATGGGGCCCATTGTCATGGAAGTATATTTTCACGTCCACATTTATTTATACTACTCAGACAAGATAAACTCAAAACATACCTTCTTCTTCTTCTTTCTTCTTTCTGTGACATTGGCTGACTGAGAATGTCCAGCAGCGACAGTTTTGCTGAGAACTCCAACCCAGAAGTTCTCTGAATCTTGAACAAATGTTGCTCTAGAGGGAAAATAAGATCAATATGATTTACTTTCTCTAGCAAATTATATTTCAGTATATTATGAAATAAAATCACAAGATTTCTTTCAGCTAAGAAAATTCACTCTTGTTAGAGTTTTTTGAAAATGTATGATTTTCAGTATGAATTCATGTTGCAGCCTTCAAGAAAAGGTGTAAGAAAAAAGTTTGAAGTGTAATTAATAATCTTAGAAACTTTTTTATTTTATAATTCCTATATTAATGTCCAACATCTTGCTAAGGATCAACAAAATAGAAGGTTAGAATGCATGGAAGAGGAATGAAAGCTGCTTGGAGAAGCATAGACTCCTGTGTGGATATCTGCTCAAATATCCACCAGGTTTGGAAAGGCCTTGACAGACCTTCTCATATTCATATAGCCTCAACCTATGGGTGAAGCATGGCTTTGATGGGACCAGGGAGAGGAGATGATCATACTGTGGAAGAGTTACTCCATTTCTGTGTCTTTTTTCTCCTCTTTGTATGTGTAAGGACTTAAGGGAGTTACTGATTTGGCCTTTCTACTGTAAAATTCAGATTTCAGAAGTTTAATATCTCAGCTGTTTCAAATCGATTTTGAATAACACTTGGCAAACTTATTGTTAGCCCCAGACGTTATTTTTTGTTGTTAATGAAAACTTTGTAATATGCCAGGCTAATTAAAGTTACATAAAACATGGCATAAATTTGGCTTTAGCAGCTTTCTTCACTCAGTGTGTGTCTTGGGTCATTTCCACAAAAGGGCATGAAAAAAAAATTTGCTGAGAACAGGTTATGGAAATGCCAGAATTAAATAAACAAACAAAGAAAGTGATGTTTAAAATTAGTCTTCAAGGATTCCCACCTCTAATCATTATTTATTCCAGACTCAATATGAAAGAAATTATTTTATTAAACAAGCAAAAATGTTGTATTAGTGCCTGAGCCAAAGCCCACTGAAATCAATAAAAGGCCTCTCTCATGTATGGGACTACTCACATGCATATAGTTTCTCATGTGCATAAGGAATGGGGACCTAAAGGGTAAAAATTGCTTTCTGAACCAGGGTCCACTAGTAATGGAACTATTTGGGTGAGTAGAGGTTTGTAGGACTGGGCCACATATACAGTAGTTACTTTTAACAAAGTTTACATCATGGAATCATAGAATCATAGAATATCAGGGTTGGAAGGGACCCCAGAAGGTCATCTAGTCCAACCCCCTGCTTGAAGCAGGACCAATTCCCAGTTAAATCATCCCAGCCAGGGCTTTGTCAAGCCTGACCTTAAAAACCTCTAAGGAAGGAGATTCTACCACCTCCCTAGGTAACGCATTCCAGTGTTTCACCACCCTCTTAGTGAAAAAGTTTTTCCTAATATCCAATCTAAACCTCCCCCACTGCAACTTGAGACCATTACTCCTTGTTCTGTCATCTGCTACCATTGAGAACAGTCTAGAGCCATCCTCTTTGGAACCCCCTTTCAGGTAGTTGAAAGCAGCTATCAAATCCCCCCTCATTCTTCTCTTCTGCAGGCTAAACAATCCCAGCTCCCTCAGCCTCTCCTCATAACTCATGTGTTCTAGACCCCTAATCATTTTTGTTGCCCTTCGCTGGACTCTCTCCAATTTATCCACATCCTTCTTGTATAATAAATAATCAAAATGGTAGTGGCTTTATTATACTAATACAATGGGAAGCTAATGCAAACAATGAAACAAAACAATGCCATGGAAAATATATGGAGAGCATAGAATGGTTATGCCAGAATGAAAGTGTACACCCAAGGAAACCATATTGAATTGTCCCATGAAAATAAAATATCAAAGCAAAAAAAATAATAATAATCAAAAATATACCTAAACTGAATACTTTTGGTGTCCAAAGGTGGAATCCAAGTTGTTGTAACTTTGTGCTTCACTTCTGAATTTGTGTGGCTTACTGCTGAATTCTGTAATAAAAATATAAATATGAAAAGCGAAAGCATTTTTTTATCTATATGTGCTTGCATATATTAGTAAAGGAATTTGGCTACATGGGTGGGGCTGCAGATTTGTCACAGTGGTTGAAAAGTCACAGGTACAGTGATTTCTCTGTCTGTCCGTGACTTTACTTTCTGTCCATGATTTTAATAAAGCATCCATGCAGAGGGGAGACCCTGAGGTGCAGGAAGAAGAGGAGGGTTTGGAGAGTGAACCCTACTGGCACTAAGCCCACAGCAGCAGCTCCTGTCCTGCAGGATTGGGCCCAGCTCCCCGCTCCAGGAGTTCTGACCTGGCACATGGAGTCACAGCTCCACTCAGATTTGGGCCAGGTGCCCCTCTGTCATGATGGGGGGTGGCCGGACCAAATTTGAGTAAGTGGCGTGGCGACCTGGTGCACAGGGTCGTGCACAAAATCCATCCCCCTTCTCTGTCCATACCCAGGATTTTACACTCTATTTCCCCTTACGCCCATGATTTTCTACTAAATTTACCATGACTGCTGTATGATTTTTGTTAAAAAATGCCATGACAAAGGATCTTTCAGGACTTTGGTCAGGTCAGAGGTCAGGACTTTGGATCTATACCTCATCGAACAGCCAGCACATCTAGCCGCACAGCAGAGCCCCACAGCACCATGCTGGAAATATTAGTCCAGTACTAAGAATTGGGCCAAGCACCAAACATTTTACTCTGATTTTGCAGTTGACCCTCTGCAATATTGTACATAAAAATCCAAATGTGTCTTCTAGACATTGAATTCTAGTCACTATGAAGTCTGATATATCATATAGCGAACAGGCTTGGAAATCATAGGCCACAAACAGGTGAACAGGTCTAATGATTTGTCTGAACAAGAGTCCTTTTCTTTCTGTGAGCCAGAACCCTGGAGTTCTGATATAATTTCACATGTATTGCACAATGAAAAATGTGTTTTTCTTTTGATCAGTATCAACAGAAGTATATAAATGTTAATCAAGCCAAGTAACTAATCTGAACAAGTGAGCACATACCGAAACATTATGACATGCAAGGGCTTGTGTGTTGGGATCTGTAATTTTAAAGGAACCAACAGGAGTATCTCCTTCAAGTTCTCGAGCCTGTAGATGAAATCCTTGAAAACCATGCTCTGCAATTCCCGCTAGAGTCACTGAGAAAACAGTCATTTAAATAAATGTAAATTTCACATGCTGTGGAGTTGTTTTAAATAATACTTAACATCACATTTCCCATGTATCAAAGCATCCTGCATCTACAGAAATGCCTTATGTTCCTTTATATATATTTTAAATGTTATGTCTAACTGCAGCTTTTATTAGCAATATTAAGACTGACAAGGAAGAAAACAAACAAAAGTAGCACAGGCATCTGTGTTACATATTACTAAACACATTTTTGAAGTAACTTAACACCCCATATAATTTACAAACAACTTTAAACTGCAATACAGATACTTTACAAAGTGAACTGTAAAATCAAAATCTTCCTATTCATCCAACCTGCTCCTTGTGTGTATTCAGAGTCCTAAACTACTGGCTTTTGTAACAAAGATTTTCTACTTTTACTTGTTAAGCCTGCAGAGCCAACACAGCATGGGGCTAGTTGGTATTGAAAGAGACAAAGAGAGAGATGGTTTCTCTTCTGTCTGAGTTCCAGAATTAGGGGGCCAGTGTTTTGTTAGCTAAGTTCCAACTTCAGAATCTTTATTTTCAGTGATGTACAAGGTAGGAAAAAAACCCAACTTGGCTCTCAGATCCCAGGCTGCTGAGTATGCAAGTTAGGAAACACATTGATTTACTCATAAACTATTATGTTTGTTATGGAAAGAATCGAGAGACAAACAGAGAACTGCACAATGTCATTTTTGAAGAGTCACTTTGCAAAGTGAAACCATACTTTAAAGGGACACAGACAAGTTTTTATTATTATAAATGAATTCAGGGAATGCCAACAAAGTACTAGGTGTTTTCCCAAATATAATAGAAAGCCTGGTCCCTTACCCAAAGAACTTGTCTTAAAAATAAAGATAGCCAGATGAATGATAGAGGACCCACGGGACAACATACAAGTCCAGAGTAAGGTAGTGATTGGCTACTTCTTGATAATACAGTACTTGAGCGAACATTAAAAAATATAGTAGACTATCTCCAATTAATCCTCAACCTGCCCATAATTAGTCAACTAGTTTCTTGTAGGTGTAATGGTAGAAGAGGGATTTGAAGGAGGAAAGAGTAGCGGCCTAGAGACCAACTCAGGTTAAGGCATTCCATAGACTGCAGGGCCGTGTGGACTAAGGCACAGAAGTTGCTGTAAAAGAAGCAGATAAAGAGCATGTCGCTGGTGGAGCTGGGGACAATGTAAAAAGAGATATGAGCAGGGAGAGGCAGAATTATGCAGGGTCTTGAAGGCAAGCTTAGGAACCTTAAAACCTGAAGCAATGGAAAATAGGGAGCCTGTGGCAGGATTTAAAAAGGGCAAGGCCAGAGGGACAGGAAAGGAAAATCTTAGTAGCTGGTAAGGCCCATTGCTTGTTTTACTGTTTCTTAATGTTGTTAAAACGTGATGGGAATGTTCTCCCACACCTAAATGTTCCTTTAAAATCCACCATCATTTTGTTGCTGAGAATGGTTTTAAAACTCATAGGCACTTTTGAGTGGTCTAACAGCCCTGCCATCTTTGGAGGAGCCTTTAACAAAACCTCTTTTTAGATCTGCATGGATTTTGCCTGATGTTTCCAGTCACAATGAGCCACATGTTCCCCTTCTTCTACGTGTTGTCCTTGGTATGCTGTCCCCCATGAAAGCCCCTCCATCTCAACTCCATGGGACTGGGTCCCTGGGATTCCAAAGGCATTCTGGGGCACAGTAGGACAGCAGCTGCTCTGTTCTCCATTTTGAGCTGCCTGGATTTCAAAGAGGAAACTGACCTGACTAACTCCCCTTCACACCGCCTGCTCATCTTAGTGGGGGCTTGTTGCAGGCTTGTTGTTGGAGTTAGTCAATAGATATGAAGTTGCTTTAGGAGCCTTGCCACCAAGCTGAAAGGGACCCACAGATCAGTGCTGGGGAGCAGGCTTAAGATGTGCTAAGTTAGGCCCCGAGCTTCTTGTGGCTTCAGAGAGAGATTCTCACCCCTGCTCTGTCACCTTGAAAGAGCCGGAACTGCACTTCTTCTGAGGACCCCCTTTCAAACCTCAGCATAGAAGATATGCTGAGGTCAGGAATGGTGGAGGAAAGAATGTGTTAGGGTGGGCTGTAGCATCCAGAACTGTGGACATTGTGTTGCCAACTCAGAAAAAAAATCACAAGTCTCGCAAGTTTTGGTGTATTTCTTAAAGCCCCAGCTGGTGGACTCAGGATTGCAGGAGAATCTTAGTTGGTTTTTTTGTTTGTTTTGTTTTTTAAAGTGAAAGTTTCTAGCCCTCTCAGTTGCTCAAAAACGCTTGAAAACATGAAGCGAACATGACCTAGAGACTCAGAAACCAGAAGGCAAATAAAAAGTACCCAAATTGTATTATTTTTAGAAAGATCTCATGACTTTTCATGCAATCTCATGGAATTTTAGAGTCTGACTCATGCGAGTTGAATGCTTCAGGCTGGCAACAGTGAGAATCTAAGCAGTGCTGTTGTCCACATGGCAGCAGGAAGGCTGCTGTAACCTAAACAAGGATGTCTAAATTACAGCAGGTGCTGCCGCAGCCCAGGACTGGGCAGGTGCAAAGGTGGTGTAAAGCCTGGGCTGCTAATTCTGTGCTGAGCTTCTGAGAGGCACAACATACAAAGCCACCCTTGGAGTTCTAACATGTTGAGTTTTGTAGGCAACTTTTACTCTCCTGCAGTATTGTAGCAAGTTGAGTGTAGTTCCCTTTTCTTCTGCACAGCGCTCAGCACACAACCAGTGTTCAACAAATGAAATCAAATCAAATAAATAATAGCATAGCCCAGTTTTGCCAGTTGACTTTAGTTTCATCACAGACATTGTAGAATGGGATGAAATCATATTTGCCCAATAGGCGAGGAAAAAACATCTTCTCACATGGAGAGGCAAGATATAACCTGGGTATGGACCAGTGGGGATGAAAGAAAGGGATACATTTTGGAGATGCTGCAGAAGGAAACCAGGTGGAATTTTGGTGCAGCCTGAATTTGGTAGGAGAAGGAGAGTGAAAGAGTATATGTGGAAAAGGGTTCTAGCCCTTTAATGGACAGGCAAGAGCCCACAACCTGCAGCCTGGGGATAATTAAGGAGGCCATGTCCATGTTGAGGATTGAGCCATATAAACAGGAACAGGAATCATAGAATCATAGAATATCAAGGTTGGAAGGGACCTCAGGAGATCAGCTAGTCCAACCCCCTGCTCAAAGCAGGACCGATCCCCAATTAAATCATCCCAGCCAGGGCTTTGTCAAGCCTGACCTTAAAAACTTCTAAGGAAGGAGATTCCACCACCTCCCTAGGTAACGCACTCCAGTATTTCACCACCCTCCTAATGAAAAAATTTTTCCTAATAGCCAACCTGTATCTCCCCCACTGCAACTTGAGACCATTACTCCTTGTTCTGTCATCTGCTACCACTGAGAACAGTCTAGAGCCATCCTCTTTGGAACCCCCTTTCAGGTAGTTGAAAGCACCTATCAAATCCCCCCTCATTCTTCTCTTCTGAAGGCTAAACATCCCCAGTTCCCTCAGCCTCTCCTCATAACTCATGTGTTCCAGTCCCCTAATCATTTTTGTTGCCCTCCGCTGGACTCTTTCCAATTTTTCCACATCCTTCTTGTAGTGTGGGGCCCAAAACTGGACACAGTACTCCAGATGAGGCCTCACCAATGTCGAATAGAGGGGAACGATCACATCCCTTGATCTGCTGGCAATGCCCCTACTTATACATCCCAAAATGCCATTGGCCTTCTTGGCAACAAGGGCACACTGTTGACTCATATCCAGTTTCTCGTCCACTGTAACCCCTACGTCCTTTTCTGCAGAACTGCTGCCTAGCCATTCGGTCCCTAGTCTGTAGCTGTGCATTGGATTCTTCCGTCCTAAGTGCAGGACTCTGCACTTGTCCTTGTTGAACCTCATCAGATTTCTTTTGGCCCAATCCTCCAACTTGTCTAGGTCCCTCTGTAACCTATCCATACCCTCCAGCGTATCTACCTCGCCTCCCAGTTTAGTGTCATCTGCAAACTTGCTGAGGGTGCAATCCACACCATCCTCCAGATCATTTATGAAGATATTGAACAAAACCGGCCCCAGGACCGACCCTCGGGGCACTCCACTTGATACCGGCTGCCAACTAGACACGGAGCCATTGATCACTATCCGTTGAGGCCGACAATCTAGCCAGCTTTCTATCCACCTTATAGTCCATTCATCCAGCCCATACTTCTTTAACTTGCTGGCAAGAATACTGTGGGAGACAGTGTCAAAAGCTTTGCTAAAGTCAAGGAACAACACGTCCACTGCTTTCCCTTCATCCACAGAACCAGTTATCTCATCATAGAAGGCAATTAGATTAGGACTGGAAGCAGAACAAGAGAGAAGGCGGGCAAGCAAGCAGGCTGCAGTGGGTGGTGGTTTCTCTCTCAGGCACTTGGAGACAAGTTTAACCTGATTCAGAGACTTGGGTGTGGAGGACTATAAATTTGGAGGCCCGGAACCTGGGGCCTGATGAACTGTTTGTTGTAAAGATTCCTGGTCTGAAACCTGATTAAAATGTGAGGGCATTTTGTTAATCTGTGGCAGCTCCTCCTTGCCCCGGCACTGTTAAACTGAAATCTACTGCTGCTCCACTTAGGGAAATTAAGGAAGGGCACACCTGTAGGGCCACACCAGGCTGCAAGAGAGTGCTCAAGGACTGCTTGCACCTTTACACGGAGACAGAGTTTTTAAATGAGTTATATAGTTTACCTTGGATTTCGTTTCCCGGATCATATTTATCAAAAGATACAGCAATAACATATGGTGGAGTGGATTTTTGTGGTTCACCTCCATGGTGCGGTAGCATGGTATCACAATCTATTGTAGCGTTTCCATGCGGAAAACAAAGGTCTCTTGGCAAAAATACCCCACACAACACAAACACGAAGAAGGGATATCTGTCCATCTGTGGAAAAACAGAAAGCATAGAGAAGTTGCTATGGCTATGTCTACACTTAAAATGGAACAGTGGTGCACCTGCACCACTTCAGTATAGACACTTACAACAGCAACAGGAGGCCTTCTCCCATCGCTGTAATTGTTCCCCTCCCAGAGAGGCGGTAGCTAAGTCAACGGAAGAATTCTACACAGGGTCTTAGGTTGACTTAACTATGTCACTTAGGGGTGTGGATTTTTGACACCCTGAGCAATGTAGCTGGATTGATCTGATTTTAAAGTGTAGGCCAGCCCTTTCGCCAACCTAAGTGCAGTTTACACCAGAGTTAGGCTGGCCTAACTACTTCTCCAGGGGTGTGGATTTCTCACACACCTGAGAGACGTAGCTATGCTGATGTAGCTTTTCACTGTAGACCAGCCCCTATCAACAGCTTTAATGCTTACTCCTGTTCCCCAGACCAGAAAACAGAACAAACATAAAAGATTTGATTTTCATCACATTCATTTTTTTTTTTTGCAGAAAACCAGTTAATATAAAATGCCTATAAATATTGATTACAACAGTTCAGTAAATGGTCCTAACCAATATTTCTCTTAAACAATGAGCTTCCTTTAATTGAAGGCTCCAGTTCTTTGGTTTCATGATGGCCTCTCAAAACTAGAAAGAGGCCTTTACTAAACCCCCAGGTCTGGGGATCCAGAATTTTGGTTCAGGCCCCACTATAGTCCAGACATATCCAGTTTAAAAGCCCCTGTCCCTCAGCATGCTTCTTGTGAAGAAAAATCATGACTGGCGAGGTCTCTTGCCATCCCTTCCACTGCCAAATGATTGCCAGGAAATATTTTGTTAAATCCCCTGTTAAACTCTTAGTTTCATTTTTTGTTACTGTATATATCTCAAATAAGTTAAGACTAAATGTCACTCAGACGTGCAACTTCACAAAAACTAATGATGGGGAGCAGGAGTAAAAATAGATTCATGCTGCAGAGAACTTCAATGAGATAAAAAGTTGGGGAGAAGGAAGTATTCTTGTAATTCACCCCAGTGGTGGCACTAATGGTGCAATGTCTTGAAGAACACAGAGAACATTTTCCAAAAGTTTGCTAAAGCCTGTAAAATTAGATTTTATTGCCCAACTGTCTAACCAATCTCAATATTTGAACCATGCCACCACGTAATTTGATAAGGTCATTAAATCTCATGAATATTCTACTTTGTCGCAGTTATAATTGTGCTGATCTATTCGGGATTTCGGAATGTTATTTAAAAGCCCTCCCTATTTTTCACATCTACCTGTTGGTGGGTTGTCTTGTGGTGACATATTAGGCTGAAGAATAAATCAAAAAGGAGAAATTGGCTCAAGATTTCTTAAAGGACTTCTAACACTGTCTGTTAGGAATGCCTGTCTTTTTTCATTGAGCCGTATTTCTGAATCCACATTTAGAATAGAGGAATATTTGATTTTGTACATGCTAGTGGAAAAAAGAGTAAACTACCTTGTAAAAAGGGGAAGGAACAATCAGATGTAAGAAAAATATAAAAAGCTGATGCAAGGGACCAAGGATATACTGGGTTAACTTTGAACTGAAATTGAACGCCTTGCCAACAAGGCACCATGTCAGCAGATAACAAAATGGGCAGTTATGAGGTCTGCATCATAATCCATCCTATGAGGAGAAGCTGATGAAGGTTTGTGAAATGCCACAATCAATAAGTGTGGTGCACAACCAGGAAGATGTCTAAACAAATAAAGATTTCTGATACAAACCTTCTGATACAAACCTAAAAATTAATATTTGTCAAATGCAAACAGGCAACATTTTTAGGGGAAAATGTTATTTTCATGCTTCTATGAGGGTGGGTTTTTTGTTTTTTTTTTAAAAAAAATACACCATTAACTGTGCCCTCAGATACATGTAGTCAGCTCCCACTGATTCCAGTGATCTATATTGCGCATATCTAATGGCAAAATTCTAATTTGTTTCCCCATCCTGGATACATTCTCGTCTAAATACTTACATGGCCCTCATCACTGTAGTCTCTAATCCCTTGCCTTCAAAACCTCCAGCCACATTTAATTTAGCATAACTTCTCACCAACTTAAGTCCTTGTCGATTTATTTAATTATTTCAATATTGACCCTTCCCCTGTCCCAAGACCCTTCCCCTGTCCCAAATCTGGGGGGCTCAGATACACACAGTTTGGTGACTTGATTCCCATTGTTCCATAGAATCTTGGGCAAACCCTTAAATCAAGACTAAAAGTGTTTAAAAACAAAGCCTTACAATACAATGAATAATGTCACTTTAATTAAATCTAAACATTTCCCTTTGAAATATAGCCTGGATGAGCCCTTGCATGCTTGCAATTTAGGGGATCAATCCTGCATCCCCTAAACCCAACAGACACCCTCTTCCCAGACTCATTCTTTTAAAACATCCTTCTTCTTCCCTTATTAGTCCTAAATCCTGTTCATTAGCCATAAATACACTCTAAAGTAGTGGTGGGCCTCCTGCAGCCCCCGGGCCGCAGGTGGCCCACCACTGCTCTGAAGCCTTTGAGAACAAATAGCATCTGATCAGAGTGAATCTTCCCTCCAAAATCCTAGCAATGTACCTTATTGGTTGAGTCCTGATCAGTGAGCAACACCTGGTCCCTCTGTGGTCAGTGTAGAACAGCTGCAGCTGTGAAGTGCAAGAATCTGAGCAAAGAAAGAGACAGAAATCAAGGCAGAAGTGGGAGGATCCACCAATCACAGACAGGGCGGAGAAAGGCAAGCAGCCAATCAGTGACACTGGCATCTCCACTGTGGAAATTAGGACAACAGATGGAATTCTCCCATCCAGATGGGGCAATAACAATGCATACTGATCACAAATGAGTCATGCCTTCCTAAAGCCATGACTACTATTGGGATACATAAAACTTTTGAGGGGTAATGGCTTAAAGCAACATTTATTGGCTAAAATCTATGGGAAAATACACATATAAGAGACATCAATATTTCATAAGGCTCTCAAGTGAAAGTATATTCTATTATATTTCACTTTAGTTCCATGACTCCTGTCTTCAGCTTTTCACTGTTTCACCCCAGTATTACAGCATGGAACATTCAAATCAGAGGGATGCTGGTAAGTACCCCCTGCATCCTCCCTCTCCCAAAGAGCCAAATGAGACTGGATTGTGACATCTGATATTTTAAAAAAGGTTTTGTGGGAAGGTGTAATGCTAGCAGTGTCACTACAGTGCACAATTAGTTATAAAGCAATACTGATAAGGCTAGTTACATGCTTGTGTTTGCTATAATATTGGTAAGACATTGTACAAAGGCAGCTAGGGGAGACTTAGGCCATTAGGTCTTGAGGCAGTGGCTGTAAACCGAGTACCTTGATCCTATAAGGAATAGTGCCTCTCTCTTCTTCTGGTTTATTTCAGAGGAACTTGTGTTTGATCTGAGTCACAGGCAGACTTCATATATTCCACCCTGACTGTAGAATCTAGATTTTTGGTTTGGGTTTTTTTGTTTCTCATCTTTGTACAGACAACCTTGAAAACATAAGCAGAATGTAAACTGCTATAGTGTTGTTCTCCTGAGTCTGCAGGGAGTCTGAAACAAAAGTTCTAAGAGAAGGATGAAATTCTTCATTCTCATTGGGTTATTAATTAAAGATGACAATTTAACTGTTAGCATTTAATTATGTTACTGCTGATCATTTTAGCAGAAATATCCAGCTAATGTGCTTACCACACATTCCTAAACTGCCCCCCCCTACTCTCCTGGTGCGAAAAGCCCCAAATGCCCCTACCCAACTGCCAAAACCTCCAGCATTCTTCTGACAACTTCTGTGAAACTATCTTGTATTGTTCATTAAAAATAATCTTTGGCGTACTGAAAACGCTGGAAAGCATAAGATAAATTTTATTTAAAATAACTTATTTTTTATTTATTTAAATAAATAAAATAATGTATTTAAATAAAATAAATAAAAATTTATTTAAAATCAGGGTGAAAGCTGTGGTTATCATTTAAAAACATCAATGTTTAGTATCCACATGAAGCTGCTGCTGAGTTTTCAGTCCACAGCATAGAAGCGCCAAAGAATCTAGGGACTTTGAAGCAAAATTTAGGTCCTACTTGCTGTGGAATACAAAGGACCTTGGTAGTAGGACAGTGGTGGGAGGAGAACTGTCTGAAGTATTCTTTGATAACCCATCAGATGTCACAAGGTTTTACAGCTGATGTTGCTTAACCAACCGATTCAAGGAGCCTAGTATATTTTCAAAGAGCTCAAAGCACAGGTGAAGTCCTTTGGCCAATGCATGATAATAATGTATGGAAGTCTGACTGATTGAATCCACATTTCTTCTCTTCTTTTCCCTCTCTAAAGTGCTATGCAGTTCTTACTCAGGTGATGCCAGTGGGACTTTCACACAAGTGTGAATGAGTAGAAATGGACAATGCACTCAGTTAGTTCTACTGCAATCTACTTTCCACAGTAGAAAGGCACACTGCACAAATTCCTCTGAAGATTCATTTAAAAATATTAAATTGAAAATGAAGGAGCCATACACTAAAAGGAATAATTTATGCTAACAGCGTCATGAGAAAGCAATGGGTGCACCTGAGATATGTATCAGTATCCCACCAAACCACACCCTGCTGTGGCTTATTGCTGCTGTATATTTACATGCTGCCAAAGATGTCAAGGGACATGAGTAGCATGTGTAAGGGTGATGATACTTGTTTCATTTTTATCTCATGCATTGTGCAATATAATGCAGCTGAAGACCTGACGTAGTTTCTGCATACTTTTAAGATAGGTATTTGGGTGTAACTGCTAACACATGTAGTATGTCTTGTGAGGCAAAGTCACATCTAATTAACTACCATTTACAGGTGATTTACTGTGCCTCACCATAGTAGATTATTTTACACTCAGCCATAGGTACACAATTTAAACATTCATTCACCATGCGGAGGGTATGCTACAGAACCGGGATATGATTATAAGGTTATCCCCATGTGTCAGTGTTCCCTCCCCACTCTGAACTCTAGGGTACAGACGTGGGGACCTGCATGAAAGACTCCCTAAGCTTATTTCTACCAGCTTAGGTTAAAAACTTCCCCAAGGCACAAATCTCTATTTGTCCTTGGACTGAAGTATGCTGCCACCACCAAGTGATTTAACAAAGAACCAGGGAAAAGGACCACTTGGAGTTCCTCTTCCCTCAGCAATCCCCCCAAACCCTTCCACCCCCTTTCCTGGGGAGGCTTGAGAATAATATCCTAACCAATTGGTTACAAAATGATCAAAGACCCAAACCCGTGGGTCTTGGAACAATGGAAAAATCAGTCAGGTTCTTAAAAGAAAGATTTTATTAAAAAAAAGAAAGATAAAAATCATCTCTGTAAAATCAGGATGGAAAATACTTTACAGGGTATTCAGATTCAAAACCCAGAGGATTCCCCTCTGGGCAAAACCTTAAAGTTACAGAAAACAGGAATAAACCTCCCTCTTAGCACAGGGAAAATTCACAAGCAAAAAAACAAAAGATAAACTAGCCTGGCTTGCCTATGCTGGTTGTAATATTGGAGACTTGGATTAGGATGGGTTGGAGAAGTTGGATTTCTGTCTGGCCCCTCTCAGTCCCAAGAGAGAACAGCCACAGAAACAAAGAACCCAAAACAACCCTCTCCCCGCCCAGATTTGAAAGTATCTTTTGTCCCCATTGGTTCTTTTGGTCTGGTGCCAACCAGGTTATTTGAGCTTCTTAACCCATTACAGGTAAGGAGGAATTTTAGGCTACCCTTATGGTTATGATACCATGAAACAGGAAAGCCATAATATTGACATATAGTATCATTAATTGTGCATTCATACGCAATCTATAGGGTTTTTCTTACACAAAACACCTATTAGAATCACTGCATGTTTGTGTTTGCAAGTATTTTATAGGATACTGTAACCACAGCATATGGATAGGAAAGGCCATTTGAAAAATAGCACAAGTGCTGAATCAGTGTGGTGGCCAAGGGGACTCAGACACAATTGTATATGTGATGTTGATGTAAAGTGTATATGTGCATGTGTAACCTGCTAGATCTGAGTTGTTTCGGCCCCCAGTTAGGGGGCTTTATCTTAATCTGTAGCAGTTTATGTTTTTAGTTCTGGAAAGCCCTGGTTCAACTGGTGTGTTGCCTAAGAGGGTAGCTGACACATGTGCTGCTCACAATGGAAGCACGCATACTCTGAATATTCCCAGAGATTCTCATGGAAATGAAGAGTTGGTTATGCCCATGACTTATGCATGACTACTAAGAAAGAAGACTGTAAAGGCATTTAAAACCTATTCTTTACTAAACTGACCAGATGTATAACATGAGAATATGGGAAGCAGTACATTATTACTTGGAAAAAGAAAAGGAGTACTTGTGGCACCTTAGAGACTAACCAATTTATTTGAGCATAAGCTTTCGTGAGCTACAGCTCACTTCATCGGATGCATACTGTGGAAAGTATAGAAGATCTTTTTATACACACAAAGCATGAAAAAATGGGTGTTTATCACTTCAAAAGGTTTTCTCTCCCCCCCACCCCACTCTCCTGCTGGTAATAGCTTATCTAAAGTGATCACTCTCCTTACAATGTGTATGATAATCAAGTTGGGCCATTTCCAGCACAAATCCAGGTTTCCCCCACCCCCACAACCCCACTCTCCTGGTGGTAATAGCTTATCTAAAGTGATCACTCTCCTTACAATGTGTACTCCTTTTCTTTTTGGGAATACAGACTAACACGGCTGTTACTCTGAAACCTATTATTACTTGGAGGTGGTGGTGATGGATATATTGTGTTACTAATAGTTGACACCTGCATGACAGTAAAGACAGATGTCCTAATTCAGAGGTGATGTGTAAATTAGGTCCCCTTCCATTAACTTAGATCCCCTTACACTCAAGTAGACTTCTTTTCATCTAACGTACCAATATTTAAGGGAGTTTAATTGGTGTAACTTGCATCTTGTGTAGCTGGGTACTCTTCTGGCTCTCTCAATCTGTTTCTTCACTTCAGCAGGTGGGTATTGTAGTTGTAAGAATGCTTGATAGAGATCTTGTAGGTGTTTGTCTCTGTCTGAGGGGTTGGAGCAAATGCGGTTGTATCGTAGAGCTTGGCTGTAGACAATGGATCATGTGGTGTGGTCTGGATGAAAGCTGGAGGCATATAGGTAGGCATAGTGGTCAGTAGGTTTCTGGTATAGGGTGGTGTTTACGTGACCATCGCTTATTAGCACTCTAGTGTCCAGGAAGTGGATCTCTTGCGTGGATTGGTCCAGGCTGAGGTTGATAGTGGGATGGAAATTGTTGAAATCATGGTGGAATTCCTCAAGGGCTTCTTTTCCATGGGTCCAGATGATGAAGACGTCATCAGTGTAGCGCAAGTAGAGTAGGGGCATTAGGGGACGAGAGCTAAGGAAGCGTTGTTCTAAGTCAGCCATAAAAATGTTGGCATACTGTGGGGCCATGTGGGTACCCATAGAAGTGCCGTTGATTTGAAGGTATACATTGTCCCCAAATGTGAAATAGTTATGGGTGAGGACAAAGTCACAAAGTTCAGCCACCAGGTTTACCGTGACATTATCGGGGACACTGTTCCTGATGGCTTGTAGTCCATCTTTGTGTGGAATGTTGGTGTAGAGGGCTTCTACATCCATAGTGGCTAGGATGGTGTTTTCAGGAAGATCACCGATGGATTGTAGTTTCCTCAGGAAGTCAGTGGTGTCTCGAAGATAGCTGGGAGTGCTGGTAGCGTAAGGCCTGAGGAGGGAGTCTACATAGCCAGACAATCCTGCTGTCAAGGTGCTAATGCCCGAGATGATGGGGTGTCCAGGATTTCCAGGTTTATGGATCTTGGGTAGCAGATAGAATACCCCTGCTCGGGGTTCTAGGGATGTGTCTGTGCGGATTTGCTCTTATGCTTTCTCAGGGAGTTTCTTGAGTAGATGGTGTAGTTTCTTTTGGTAACCCTCAGTGGGATCAGAGGATAATGGCTTGTAGAATGTGGTGTTGGAGAGCTGCCTAGCAGCCTCTTGTTCATATTCTGACCTATTCATGATGACGACAGCATCTCCTTTGTCAGCCTTTTTGATTATGATGTCAGAGTTGTTTCTGAGGCTGTGGATGGCATTGTGTTCTGCACGGCTGAGGTTATGGGGCAAGTGATGCTGCTTTTCCACAATTTCAGCCTGTGCACGTCGGCGGAAGCACTCTATGTAGAAGTCCAGTCTGTTGTTTCAACCTTCAGGAGGGGTCCACCCAGAATCTTTCTTTTTGTAGTGTTGGTAGGAAGGTCTCTGTGGGTTAGTATGCTGTTCAGAGGTGTATTGAAAATATTCCTTGAGTCGGAGACGTCGATTATCACTACAAAAGGTTCCCCCCCACTCCTGATGGTAATAGCTCACCTTACCTGATCACTTTCATTACAGTGTTTATGGTAACACCCGTTGTTTCACGTTCTCTGTGTATATAAAATCTCCTGACTGTATTTTCCACTGCATGCATCCGATGAAGTGAGCTGTAGCTCACAAAAGCTTATGCTCAAATACATTTTTTAGTCTCTAAGGTTCCACAAGTACTCCTTTTCTTTTTGCAGATACAGACTAACATGGCTGCTACTCTGAAACCTGTCATTATGGTTAAGATAGAGGACTGGAAGTCAGGGACTGGGGTTCTATTTCCTGTTCTACCACCCACTTCCGAGGTGAACAGGGGTAAGTCACTTAATCTCTCTATGCTTTAGTTTCCTCATCTGTAAAATAGGGATGATGATCCATACCTAAGTCATAGAGTGGTGGGAGGTTTAATTACCAGTTGTGAAGTAGTTGAGCTCCTCAGATAGAAGGTGACGTCTGAGTGCACAGTAATAACCAGATTATTGTGTTTGCTGTGAAGGTTTTTGAAGAGTCACTGTGGCATCACTCTCACAGCTCTGTCTGCATCATGCAAGGAACCTTGGTCAATCAGGTTAGTCACGGAGGCAAAAATGAAGGTTTGTTTGTGTTTTAAATAAATTATGTTATTTATACACACTTTCCCTCTTTCACGGGGATTGCTCTTCTCACAGCTAGGAGGGCGACTCCTCCTGGTCACTCTGGGGAATAGCTCACTAGCTCAACATGCCATCACTCTGTCTCTCTCTGCCAGTCTGCAGCCCCTCTCTTGCTCCATGAGCTGCCACGGCCTCTTCGTGACTCAGCCCTCTGGCCAGGTCACTGTTGTGGTTTCCCTTTTCGGAGGGGAGGATCAAAGTTCCTGCTGTCCAGCAGCCTCAGGCAGTCTTCTGCTTCACTGCCATTCCCACAGTGGCTAGCAAGGGAACCGAGGCCCACTCTCTACTCCAGGTTCCAGCTCAGGGACCCTCTACACAGAGACGCTCTAACGCTCCATTCCTTGCTGCCTTCCCCTGAGCGGCTTCCATACCGCCTTAATTTGTAATTAATAAGGTGCCGGAGCTCAAGCAATTTTTTTACATTCATAACTTATGCAGCAAGCCCAGAGGTGCTGGGGCTACGAACTGACAAGCCTAGAGGGGAACAAATTAAGCACTGTTCTTGGCCCTCCCCATTCCTCTGGGTTTGCCAATCTCTTCATTCCCTCCTCCCAGGGAGCATGTTTAGGCAATTCATCTCGGCAGCCCCCCAGAGGACTTTAGGCAACTCGTCCCTGCAGGCTCCTCAACTTCCAATGTCCTGTCTTTTGTAGAAGCCCCGCCCATCACCCATAGGTGAGCTTCTATCTAATTAGCTGCCTCCAGCCTCAAGCTCCCCCTGCCCCCTTTGCAACCTAATTAGATGATTCAGCCCATGTGGCCCAGCTCAACTCTTGCAGGGCCAGTGTGGGGAGCATACCCCATCACACCCTCCCGGGTAAACACCTAGCTCAGTGGAAAGTGATACCTTCATCTCTCTAAGGTTATGCCTATGCTAAGAGCTAGGGGTGAGATTCCCAGCTTGCATAGACATGCTGATGCTAGCTGTCATTGAGCTAGCACACTAAAAAGAGTAGTGTAGCCATGGTAGCATGGGCAGCGGCAAGCAATGTCTCAGGCTAGCTGCCCTGAGTACAAACCCGCTTGAATCCCTTGAGTACGTACTCGGTACAGCTACACTATAGTTTTTAGCATGCTAGCTTTCATTGAGCTAGTGCAAGTACGTCTACATGAGCTGAGAATCACATCGCCAATGTCAAGTACAGACATACCCTCAGCTTGGCATTTCCTTTCTCTGGACTGATGGTTTAACTCCTAGCACATTCCCTAGCACCTTCTCTCCTCTGAAAACTCCCATGCAAAAGGCATGGGAGTCCATAGTGGAATTTTCAAGCATTGTCACAGGGTGCTGTGCCCCACATCATATGCCCCTCCCTGTGGACGGTCAGATTCATTGTGGGTAGCATAGTACAGATTGATGTTACTTCCCTGTAGCCCTTTTTTATGACTGCTACAGAACATGTTGGGTCTTGAAGGAACTCTGTCAATTCCATGCCCCTGAATGGCACCAACCCAGAGTTTTGCCCAAAATTGTCAAACTTGAATGCCCAAATTTAGTTACTGAGATCAATGAAATTACTTGGAGCTGTAGTTGCTCAGCATCTCAGCATCAAATCTGGGCACTTTCCAGATCCCTCTATATGGATTTATGTGCCTACAGACACAAAAGTTTGATAATTTCGGCGTTCATGAGCATTGCCTTTTCTGGTCCCACACTTTGACTTTATTTGGGCTTCCATTGCTTTAATTCGGAAGAGAATGTGGCATCATCTCTTCTTCCACACCTGCATCTAACACTCTCTCCCTGTTCAATGAAAAAGGGAGATGTTTTTCTTTTTTCTTTAAAACGGAATGTAATGCTTCAGAAAGAGGTTAGGCTGACAGCTCAGGTAACAACATTAGTCTTCTTTTAAACCACCGAACAGACACACTACAGGAAGCAATCACATGGGATGTTTCCTCACAACATCCCTCAAGCCATATCTAGAGAGTCCACTAAAGCCCCAATATTAGGGTCATTATTGCTGTTGCTTTTAAAAATAAGTGTTTGGCACCGGAGGACCTGAGAAAAGGGGAGGATGACCCAGGATGTGAGAGGGGGGAGGTTCTGGGAACTGCTAGCTGCACCTCTAGAGGGTGTGTCATTGTGTTTTTCCTATAATTGAGCCACAGACGGTGTACTAGTAAAATAGATACGGTGTTATGAAAGCATTGAGCCAGAGCCTCTGGTCTGTCTCAGCTGTGCTCAGTGAAGGACCTGTGGAGACACACGGGGGCTTTACACCAACTTTGTGGCCCTGGATCTGGGTACTGGCTAGGGACTCCCTAGAGTAAAAAAAACAAAACAAAAAACACCCAAATGTTGCTCTAATCAATTTCTGGCTGCCTACAACCCCAAGGGACCATTCCAACCAACAGCCAAAGGAAACCAGAGTGCACAGGTGCCCTGACTGTGTACCTTTCCCCAAAATACCTCCTGTGCCAGGGATCAGGAGGAGTGTAGCTAGTTCTTTGCCACCCAAGATTTCTCTTATTGAAGAGGAATCCCCAAGTATCTGGGGAAGCTTGCTTTCTGACTGCTTTGCTCCATGAGAGAAACAAAAAGCAGTGAAAGGTTCTCTTCTTTCTGCACCTAGCAACATTTGACAGCAAGTACCTGTCCCACTGCACCCTGCCTCACTCTCTGTCATCACACCAACCATGGTGGCAAAGCACATTAGCTTACCGCTTTTTCTAAAATGATCAGCAGTGAAATGGTAAATGCTAACATTTAAACTAGGATCATTAGACTTCAGATTTAACACTGCATTGAGATGAAAGGGGCACTTCCTATCCTTAGAGTTCTTGTTTCAAGCTGTCTGCAGACTTAGGCAGACATCATTCACATTTTATTAGGTTTTCTTTGCCACCATAAGGACTAGAAATATTTTGCTACACTAAATATTAAATTCTGGGGCACAATTATGTGGCAATTTCAGAAAGAAGGGCAACTAAGGAGCAATTTATGTAGGCCTATAATTACATGAGACCCTGCAGATATTGAACCTAATGCTAATTTAGTTTTACTGAATAATGGATTCGGTTGTTTTGGTGCTTTCTCTGTGCCTTATGGAGGTTTGGACCTGGATGCAAGTGAGATATCTGAAATTAAATCCAGACAAAACAGAAGTGATGCTCATGTATAAAGGGTTTCTTCTGTAGGCTCAGAAGGGAATTGTATCTGCACCTTCAATTCAGAAACGTAGTGCCATCCTTTCCCGCTATGGGTTGCTTCTCTGTATTCTACCAGACACCTTTATGATCCTGGATATATAGAGAAAAAAAGCATCCAATTCTGTTTTACTCCTACCTACCCATTTGAGGCTGACCAGGAGACTGTAAACCAGTTGGCTACCTAAAGATGAATCAAGTCACCCAACGTATAATCAGAGTATAGCCAGCAAAAAAGTATCTCACTGCCTACTTTAAGGTACTGTATGTACGTGAGTGACTCCTCCCACTTTGCCTCTGTCTATGTGAGAGTAAAGCAAATGTCTCCCTGGCACAATCTCTTGGGAATCTGAAATTGGCAGCATTGGGTGTGTTTCTGTTTTTGCAGAACATCATTGGGCGGGGTGTATTTTTGTAAAACTAAAAGGTTATACACACGTTAGATGCCTATGCAATAATGTAGACTTCGGTACGCTTAGTACCTTAGGGCTGGTCTACACTACCGTGGTAAATCAAGCTAACTTATGCAAACTTCCCCTACACTTCTCGGGGAGATGGAGTACACAAATCGATGGGAGAGTGCTCTCCCATCAATTTAGCGTGTCTACACCAAAACCTCTAAATCAACACTCGCTGCATCGATTGCAGCAGTGCTGATCTACCGGCAAGTGTAGACATACCCTGAGTCCTCCTTGCAGCCTTTTACTGATAAGAGTGTGAGTGGAAGGGAGTTCAAGCTGGTATAACCTATAGGCCAAGGAGCAGGATGATGGTGTAAGTTTAAATAGTGTACAGCCTACTTTAACTTGAACCTTCCTACACCTACTTGTGAAGCCTGTTCTAAAATGAATCTAAATTGATGTAAGCACATACTGTGGAGCCAGAATGGAAGAGAGGAAAGCATGTAAGGTCTGGTCCCCTCTGTGAACTGCTGGCACATTTAAATATAGCTGTCAATAATCATATTAGATAATTCAGCAGCACAGTGTATATCAGGACCAATCATGTCAGCAAATCTCAGAGTCTGACCACAATTAGCTGACATGATGATGTATGCGATTTGTCCTGGCCCACATTAACTGCTAAACTGTGTTCAGACTTTAGGTCATCTTGGGTGATAACTGTTCACACATAGACCAGGCTTTAGGTCCAGGAGTTGCTTCTTTTGCTCCCTTCTGGCCTCGTGGTGTATGGTTACACCAGCTTGGGGCATGGCTACACTTGCGAGTTACAGCTCATTAAAACAGCCCAGTGCACTCTAACTCACGACACGTCCACACTGGCAAGGCACGTAGAGTGCTCTGACTCCATGGTTAGAGCACTCCTGGTACTCCACCTGAGCGAGTGGAATAACGTTTGATGCGCCCCCGCTGGAGTGCCGCAGCACCAGTGTGGACACCCTGGTCTGTTAGTGCGCTCTGATCTGCCTCCAGAAGTGTCCCACAATGCCTGTTCTAGCCACTCTGGTCATCACTTTGAACTCTACTGCCCTGCCCTCAGGTGACCAACTGTCAGACCCGCCCTTTAAATTTTCTGGGAATTTTGAAAATCCCTTCCTGTTTGCTCAGCCAGGCATGGAGTGCTCTCAGAGAATCTTTCCAGGTGACCATGCCTCCACACGCAAGGCGAGCCCCAGTATGGAGCAATGGTGAGGTGCTGGACCTCATCAGTGTTTGGGGGAGGAAGCTGTCCAGTCCCAGCTGTGCTCCAACCGTAGGAATTACGATACCTTCAGGCAGATATCAAGGGACATGATGGAAAGGGGTCATGACTGGGACGCACTGCAGTGCAGGGTTAAAGTGAAGGAGCTGCGGAATGCCTACCGCAAAGCCTGCAAGGCAAACAGCTGCTCCGGTGCTGCCCCCACGACCCGCCGTTTTCACAAAAAGCTGGACGCGATACTTGGGGGTGACCCCACCTCCACTCCGAATACCACCATGGACACTTCAGAGCCTAGTCCAACAAGGCAGGAGGAGAAGAAGGAGGAGCAAAGCAGGAGCGAGGGTGCTGAGGAGGAGGAAGACACCCCGGCATCCCTAGATGCATGCAGCCAGGAGCTGTTCTCAAGCCAGGAGGAAGGTAGCTAGTCATAGCACCAATGCTTGGGGAAGGACAAACACCGGAGGAGGTTCCCAGTAAGCGACTTTTATTTTGGGAAGGAAGTTATTCGGTGCAGGCTCTTGGGGTAAGGAGGGTTAGGACTGCATGCATGCCTAGATGCGGAATAGGGCGTTGATGTGCTCTCTCACATTGTGGTAATCAGCCTCAGTGATCTCTTCAAAGGTCTCAGCCAGAACTTGGGCAATGCGCTTGCGCAGGTTTTGTGGGAGTCAGGCTAGCATATCCGCACCACTGTGCCATGAGGGGCGGAGGGACCATTGCTGCACACAGGCAAGCTGCATGTGGGCCAGGGTGGAAGCCGCATTGTAGTAGAAGACCCTCCATTGCTTCCCAGGTCTCCCTCAGCAGCAAGATATCTTCCAGGATGAACTCCTGTGGAAAATGTGGGGACAGTGTTCAGTATAGGGGTCCCCTGCAGCTGTTGGCTCTCCCCAAGGCACAGAAACCTAGAGGACAGTACATGAAAGAATCAGTCCCCCTTGACCCTGTGCTTACTCACCATTTTGGGGCTCCGGTGGGTTATGTGCGCTCGCTTTGGGACGGGCAAATTATGCTATTGTGTAGACTGTGCTTGCCCTCCTTAAGTATGGGAGAATCATTGCTCTGTCTGGTGTGAACAATGCTGCCTCTGTTAAGTGTTGCATTTTGCCCTTACAGATGCAACCTTGAGATCTCAGCCATCCATGTTATCACCAGCCCAGAGGCTACAAAGAATCAGGAAGAGGCCACATTGAAGCAAAGAGGACATGCTGCATGAAGTCATGGAGCACTTCCTTAATGAAAATCAAAAAGTGCAGGAGTGGCAGGAGAGTGAAAGGAGGGTCCGCCAGCAGAATGCGGATGGCCAGCACCAAAGCACGGAGCGGCTGATAAGCATCATGGAGCGTGAAGCAGACTTGATCCAGGCGCTTGTAGCCATGCGGGCGGAGCACTACTGCGCCCGCCCCCACCCCTGCAGCCTCTGTCCCAAAACACTTTCCCTTGTGCCCCCATGTCACCTCCAACCCACTTTCCCCAACATCCGGGTTCTTATTGCCACCAGCTGCCTCCACCACCTGTAGCTTCACCACCCAGCCCTGAAAACTACGACCCTTACCCACTGCACTCAACCCCCATCACCATGCAGTGTAGCCATCCTGAAGTGCAACACTCATTGCACAGCACTCCAAACAGGAAGGGAGAGTATGAGAACAGGACATACGCAAATCTGTGATTGTACCGTTCCCCACGCCAGCCCCTTGCCCTTTCTGTTTCCCAAGCAGTTGTGTTTCTTTTCAATAAATGCATTTTCTTTTCAATGAATGGATTTTTTTGCTTTGAAAACATTCTTTATTATTGCATAAAGTAAAAGATACTTTAGCCCAGGAAAGCAACAGCCACTGCAAGTCAGCGTATCATATGTAGGAAACACAGATTCCTATTAACATTGGAACCACTGCACTTCACTACCGTGCAGGGCACCAGACGTTACTGGTGGCTTTCAGCCTCAAATTGCTCCCTCAATTGCAGCCCTGCTTTCGGCCCTGCGCTGGGCCCCTGGCAGCCCTGTGCTGGGCCCCTTTAATAGCCCTGCTCTCTGGCTGTTCAAATTCAGCCTCCAGGTGTTGAACCTCTGAGTTCCATACCTGAGTGAATCTTTCACCCTTCCCTTCACAAATGTTATGGAGGGTACAGCACAAGGATATAACTGCAGGGATGCTGTTATCGGTCAGGCCCATCTTCCCATACAGAGAGTGCTAGCGGCCCTTTAAACAGCCAAAAGCACACTCCATAGAATCATAGAATATCAGGGTTGGAAGGGACCTCAGGAGGTCAGCTAGTCCAACCCCCTGCTCAAAGCAGGACTGATCCCCAATTAAATCATCCCAGCCAGGGCTTTGTCAAGCCTGACCTTAAAAACTTCTAAGGAAGGAGATTCCACCACCTCCCTAGGTAACGCATTCCAGTGTTTCACCACCCTCCTAGTGAAAAAGTTTTTCCTAATATCCAACCTAAATCTCCCCCACTGCAACTTGAGACCATTACTCCTTGTCCTGTCATCCGCTACCCTGAGAATAGTCTAGATCCATCCTCTTTGGAACCCCCTTTCAGGTAGTTGAAAGCAGCTATCAAATCTCCCCTCATTAGTCTCTTCTGTAGACTAAACAATCCCAGTTCCCTCAGCCTCTCCTCGTAAGTCATGTGTGCCAGCCCCCTAATCATTTTTGTTGCCCTCTGCTGGACTCTCTCCAATTTTTCCACATCCTTCTTGTAGTGTGGGGCCCAAAACTGGACACAGTACTCCAGATGAGGCCTCACCAATGTCGAATAGAGGGGAACGATCACATCCCTCGATCTGCTTCTCCACAGTCATTCTGCACTGGCTCAGCCTGTTGTTGAACCACTCCTTGCTGCTGTCAAGGCTCCCTGTGGAGGGTTTCATTAGCCACGGCATTAAAGGGTAAGTGGGGTCTCCAAGGATCACAAAGGGCATTTCGACTTCCCCTAGGGTGATCTTCTGGTCTGGGAAAAAAATCCCGGCTTGCAGCTTCCTGAACAGGCCAGTGTTCCAAAAGATGCATGTGTCATGCACCTTTCCGTGCCAGCCTGCGTTAATGTCAATGAAACACTCTCCGTGCTCCACAAGCACCTGAAGAACCATAGAGAAATAGCCCTTCCAATTAACGTACTCAGAGGCTAGGTGGACTGGAGCCAGAATTGGAATATGCGTCCCATCTATCGCTCCTCTGCAGTTAGGGAAACCCATTTGTGCAAAGCCATCCACAATGTCATGCATGTTACCCAGAGTCACGGTTCTTCTGAGCAGGACACGATTAATGGCCCTGCAAATTTGCATCAACACAATTCCAACGGTCGACTTCCTCACTCCAAACTGGTTAGTGACCGATCGGTAGCTATCTGGTATTGCCAGCTTCCAGACTGCAATAGCCACCCACTTCTCCACCGGCAGGACAGCTCTCAATCTCGTGTCCTTGCGCCGCAGGGTGGGGGTGAGCTCATCTCACAGTCCCATGAAAGTGGCTTTCCTCATCCGAAAGTTCTGCAGCCACTGTTCATCATCCCAGACTTGCATGACTATGTGATCCCACCACTCAGTGCTTGTTTCCTGAGCCAAAAAGTGGCGTTCCACAGTGATGAGCATGTCCGTGAATGCCAGAAGCAATCTCGTGTTGTATAGGTTACTTGAGTCGATATCATAGTCAGAGTCCTCACTGTCACTTTGGATCTTAAGGAATAACTCGACTGCCAAACGTGACATGCTGGCGAGACTCATCAGCATATTCCTCAGCAGTTCGAGCTCCAGTCCTGCAGACTAAAAGGGAAGACAGAGAGTGCAGTACAAAAACGGTTGAAAGATGGCGCCAATTGTGGATAGAAGCAGAGGGATTGCTGGGATGCGAACCAATGCATCATGGGGTGTTGGGACAGGACCCAGAATGCCCTGCCCCTCCACCCCCTTCCCACAAGCCACAGAGCCAGAATGGGAAGAGGTGCTCTGTGGGGTAGCTGCCCACAATGCACCACTCCTAATGCCGCTGCAAGTGCCACAAATATGGACACACCAGTGCGCTTGCAGCTGTCAGTGTGGACAGACTGCAGCACTTTCCCTACTGCGCTCTATGAAGGCTGGTTTAACTCAAAGCACTCTACATTTGCAAGTGTAGCCATGCCCTTAGTTAATTTGGATGAATGTTCCTGCATGTCCTCATGCAGACAAGAGAGGTGTTGGGTGGGGAAGGGGAAGTGAGTTTTATGTTGGTAAGTAAATGGGACTTTAGGGGCCAAATTCTGTTCTGAGCTATTTCCTATGCAATCCCACTGCAGTAAATGTGTTTGTAAGAGGTGTAAATAGACCAGAATTTCAGTAAGACTGAGCCCTGGTCTACACTAGGACTTTAGGTCAAATTTAGCAGCGTTAAATCGATTTAAACCTGCACCCGTCCACACAATGAAGCCCTTTATTTCGACTTAAAGGGCTCTTAAAATCGATTTCCTTACTCCACCCCTGACAAGTGGATTAGCGCTTAAATCGACGTTGCCGGCTCGAATTTGGGGTACTGTGGACACAATTCGATGGTATTGGCCTCCGGGAGCTATCCCAGAGTGCTCCATTCTGACCGCTCTGGACAGCGCTCTCAACTCAGATGCACTGGCCAGGTAGACAGGAAAAGAACCGCGAACTTTTGAATCTCATTTCCTGTTTGGCCAGCGTGGCAAGCTGCAGGTGACCATGCAGAGCTCATCAGCACAGGTGACCATGATGGAGTCCCAGAATCGCAAAAGAGCTCCAGCATGGACCGAACGGGAGGTACGGGATCTGATCGCTGTTTGGGGAGAGGAATCCGTGCTATCAGAACTCCGTTCCAGTTTTCGAAATGCCAAAACCTTTCTGAAAATCTCCCAGGGCATGAAGGACAGAGGCCATAACAGGGACCCGAAGCAGTGCCGCGTGAAACTGAAGGAGCTGAGGCAAGCCTACCAGAAAACCAGAGAGGCGAACAGCCGCTCTGGGTCAGAGCCCCAAACATGCCGCTTCTATGATGAGCTGCATGCCATTTTAGGGGGTTCAGCCACCACTACCCCAGCCGTGTTGTTTGACTCCTTCAATGGAGATGGAGGCAATACGGAAGTAGGTTTTGGGGACGAAGAAGATGATGATGAGGAGGAGGTTGTAGATAGCTCACAGCAAGCAAGCGGAGAAACCGGTTTTCCCGACAGCCAGGAACTGTTTCTCACCCTAGACCTGGAGCCAGTACCCCCCGAACCCACCCAAGGCTGCCTCCTGGACCCAGCAGGCGGAGAAGGGACCTCTGGTGAGTGTACCTTTTAAAATGCTATACATGGTTTAAAAGCAAGCATGTGAAAGGATTACTTTGCCCTGGCATTTGCGGTTCTCCTAGATGTAGTCCTAAAGCCTTTGCAAAAGGTTTCTGGGGAGGGCAGCCTTATTTCGTCCTTCATGGTAGGACACTTTACCACTCCAGGCCAGTAACACGTACTCGGGAATCACTGTAGAACAAAGCATTGCAGTGTATGTTTGCTGGCATTCAACCAAAATCCGTTCTTTATCTCTCTGTGTTATCCTCAGGAGAGTGAGATATAATTCATGGTCACCTGGTTGAAATACAGTGCTTTTCTTCAGGGGACACTCAGAGGAGCCCATTCCTGCTGGGCTGTTTGCCTGTGGCTAAACAGAAATGTTCCCCGCTGTTAGCCACAGGGAGGGGAGAAGGTTGAGGGGGTAGTCACGCGGTGGGAGGAGGCAAAATGCGACCTTGTAACGAAAGCACATGTGCTATGTATGTAATGTTAACAGCAACGTTTACCCTGAAAGACTGTAGCGACTATTTTATAAAATGTGTCTTTTTAAATACCGCTGTCCCTTTTTTTTTCTCCACCAGCTGCATGTGTTTCAATGATCACAGGATCTTCTCCTTCCCAGAGGCTAGTGAAGCTTAGAAAGAAAAAAAAACGCACTCGCGATGAAATGTTCTCCGAGCTCATGCTGTCCTCCCACACTGACAGAGCACAGACGAATGCGTGGAGGCAAATAATGTCAGAGTGCAGGAAAGCACAAAATGACCGGGAGGAGAGGTGGAGGGCTGAAGAGAGTAAGTGGCGGGCTGAAGAGAGTAAGTGGCAGGCTGAAGACAGGGCTGAAGCTCAAAGGTGGCGGCAGCGTGATGAGAGGAGGCAGGATTCAATGCTGAGGCTGCTGCAGGACCAAACCAGTATGCTCCAGTGTATGGTTGAGCTGCAGCAAAGGCAGCTGGAGCACAGACTGCCACTGCTGCCCCTCTGTAACCAACCGCCCTCCTCCCCAAGTTCCATAGTCTCCACACCCAGACGCCCAAGAACGTGGTGGGGGGGCCTCCGGCCAACCAGCCACTCCACCACAGAGGATTGCCCAAAAAAAAGAAGGCTGTCATTCAATAAATTTTAAAGTTGTAAACTTTTAAAGTGCTGTGCTTAAAGTGCGGTGTGGCATTTTCCTTCCCTCCTCCACCACCCCTCCTGGGCTACCTTGGTAGTCATCCCCCTATTTGTGTGATGAATGAATAATGAATGCATGACTGTGAAGCAGCAATGACTTTATTGCCTCTGCAAGCAATGATTAAAGGGAGGAGGGGAGGGTGGTTAGCTTACAGGGAAGTAGAGTGAACCAAGGGGCGGGGGGTTTCATCAAGGAGAAACAAACAGAACTTTCACACCGTAGCCTGGCCAGTCATGAAACTGGTTTTCAAAGCTTCTCTGATGCGTACCGCGCCCTCCTGTGCTCTTCTAACCGCCCTGGTGTCTGGCTGCGCGTAACCAGCAGCCAGGCGATTTGCCTCAACCTCCCACCCCGCCATAAACGTCTCCCCCTTACTCTCACAGATATTGTGGAGCACACAGCAAGCAGTAATAACAGTGGGAATATTCGCAAAAAGAAAAGGAGTACTTGTGGCACCTTAGAGACTAACCAATTTATTTGAGCATGAGCTTTCGTGAGCTACAGCTCACTTCATCAGATGTTTACCGTGGAAACTGCAGCAGACTTTATATACACACAGAAATCATGAAACAATACCTTTTTGCGAATACAGACTAACACGGCTGTTCCTCTGAAACCAGTGGGAATATTGGTTTCGCTGAGGTCTAACCGAGTCAGTAAACTGCGCCAGCGCGCCTTTAAACGTCCAAATGCACATTCTACCACCATTCTGCACTTGCTCAGCCTGTAGTTGAACAGCTCCTGACTACTGTCCAGGCTGCCTGTGTACGGCTTCATGAGCCATGGCATTAAGGGGTAGGCTGGGTCCCCAAGGATACATATAGGCATTTCAACATCCCCAACAGTTATTTTCTGGTCTGGGAATAAAGTCCCTTCCTGCAGCTTTTGAAACAGACCAGAGTTCCTGAAGATGCGAGCATCATGCACCTTTCCCGGCCATCCCACGTTGATGTTGGTGAAACGTCCCTTGTGATCCACCAGAGCTTGCAGCACTATCGAAAAGTACCCCTTGCGGTTTATGTACTCGCCGGCTTGGTACTCCGGTGCCAAGATAGGGATATGGGTTCCGTCTATGGCCCCACCACAGTTAGGGAATCCCATTGCAGCAAAGCCATCCACTATGACCTGCACATTTCCCAGGGTCACTACCCTTGATATCAGCAGATCTTTGATTGCGTGGGCTACTTGCATCACAGCAGCCCCCACAGTAGATTTGCCCACTCCAAATTGATTCCCAACTGACCGGTAGCTGTCTGGCGTTGCAAGCTTCCACAGGGCTATCGCCACTCGCTTCTCAACTGTGAGGGCTGCTCTCATCTTGGTATTCATGCGCTTCAGGGCAGGGGAAAGCAAGTCACAAAGTTCCATGAAAGTGCCCCTACGCATGCGAAAGTTTCGCAGCCACTGGGAATCGTCCCAGACCTGCAACACTATGCGGTCCCACCAGTCTGTGCTTGTTTCCCGAGCCCAGAATCGGCGTTCCACAGCATGAACCTGCCCCATTAGCACCATGATGCATGCATTGTCAGGGCCCATGCTTTCAGAGAAATCTGTGTCCATGTCCTGATCACTCACGGGACCGCGCTGACGTCGCCTCCTCGCCCGGTATCGCGTTGCCATGTTCTGGTGCTGCATATACTGCTGGATAATGCGTGTGGTGGTTAATGTGCTCCTAATTGCCAAAGTGAGCTGAGCGGCCTCCATGCTTGCCTTGGTATGGCGTCCGCACAGAAAAAAGGTGCAGAACGATTGTCTGCCGTTGCTCTGACGGAGGGAGGGGCGACTGATGACACGGCTTACAGGGTTGGCTTCAGGGAGCTAAAATCAACAAAGGGGGTGCCTGTACATCAAGGAGTATTTCAGGCAGGACTGCACGGAGGGTTCCAATAAGAAATGGTGCACCTAAGTTATCGTTGTTATTGGAACAAGGAGGTTAGCCTGGCCTCTGATTGATACATGGCTAGATTTACCTCGCTGCACCTTCTCTGTGAGTGACTGCAGTGTGATCTAGACAGGGGAGGAGGCAAATGAGTACAAAACAAATCTGGTCTATTTCTTGTTCTGACCCACTCCATCTATCTTTTACATCTTTGGCTGGCAGCAGACGGTGCAGAAGGACTGCATGCCATCCACATCTCATGGCTGCTCGGCAGAAGATGGTACAGTACGACTGCTAGCCATCTTCATCTCTTGCCTGCCTGGCATAGGATGGTACAATATGACTGCTAGCAATCCTCATCTCTTGCCTGCCTGGCAGAAGATGGTACAGTACGACTGCTAGCAGTCCGTATCGCCTGCCTGCTCACCATAAGACGGTTCAATAGGACTGACTGCAGGACTAAAGAGAATGACCTGGTCAAGTCACTCCAAATGTAGTCCCTGCGCCCATATCTGCCCAGGCGCTCCCAGCCGACGTGGCCAGGAGCACCTCGGACACGACGAGGACGACTACCAATCGTATTGCACCGTCTGCTGCCAGAAGGCAATGGGTTGCTGCTACTGTGCAGCAAAGCCGTACCGCGTCTGCCAGCACCCAGGAGACATAGGGTGACGGTTACCTGAGCGGGCTCCATGCTTGCCGTGGTATGGCGTCTGCACAGGTAACTCAGGAAAAAAGGCGCGAAATGATTGTCTGCCCTTGCTTTCACGGGGGGAGGGAGGGAGCGGGGGGCTGACGATATGTACCCAGAACCACCCGCGACAATGTTTTAGCCCCATCAGGCATTGGATCTCAACCCAGAATTCCAATGGGCAGCGGAGACTGCGGGAACTGTGGGATAGCTACCCACAGTGCAACGCTCCGGAAGTCGACTCTAGCCTCGGTACTGTGGAAGCGCTCCGCCGAGTTAATGCACTTAATGCACTTAGAGCATTTTCTGTGGGGACACACACACTCGAATATATAAAACCGATTTCTAAAAAACCGACTTCTATAAATTCGACCTAATTTCGTAGTGTAGACATACCCTGAGTAAGCCTAAATGAGTATATGGCTCTGTCTACACTGTGAAGCCTGTTCTGGCATAGCTGTGCCAGCATATCCCCCAGTGTAGAGGCAGCGTACACCAACAGGAGTTTTTCTGTTAGGACCTGTCTAGACATAAACTGCTACGGCGGCACAGTGGCACCTCTGCTGCTGCATTTCTGTAGCACTTTAGTAACAATGCTACCTTTGCTGACAGGAGGGCTTCTCCCCTCAGCATAGGAACTCCACCTACCCGAGAGTTGGTAGCTAGGTTGACAGGAGAATTCTCCCCAATGCTATCTACAGCAGATAGGTCGGTTCTGTTACATTGCTCAGGGGTGTGGATTTTTCACACCGCCGAGTGATAAAGTAATACTGACCTAATTTCCTAGTGTAGACCAGGCCTCAGTGTAGGAACACCACCTCTCTGAGTGACATTAGCTACGTTCACAGAAGCACTCTGCCATAGGCATAGCTGTGTCTATGCTGGGGGTTTTGTCAGCACAGCTATGTCAGTCGGGATGGGGTTTTTTCACACCCCTGACTGATGTAGCTACTAAGCCGACATACGTTAAGTATAGACCAAGCCTAAAGGAGCATAAGTAATGGAAACATCGTTAGTGTTGGATGCTTTTTGAGGAGGAGGGTAGAGAGTGTAAGTTATACTAATTTAGATGCCTTCTTGACGTGCACAAATTTCAGTCAGTTTTTAAATCAAGGCAATTGCAAAATTAAGCTTACTATCTATTTGTTACTGAATTAAGATAAATCAATATTAGAAGAACTGGATGAACATTTTAACAAATATTTTTCAAATGTTTTCGTAAAAATAATTTGGGTTCTTTTTGTGCAGCTCATAGACTGATTGACATATTTAAAAAAACCTGAGATTTTGAAAAATAATTTTTGCAACAATATTGGAACATTTTTCACAAAATAATTCTGCATTTTTCAACCAGCTGTAGACATTAGCCACTCTCTAGTTGGTTTAAGAGTCCATACAAAGAGGTTGTATTGGTTTTTTTTCTTTTTTACTTAAAATTCAATTTAGTTAGGCTTCGTGTACACTTAAACCTTACACTGACAGCTATGTCAGTCAGGGGTGTGAAAAATCCCTGACCCACATAACTATGGTGACAAAATCCCCAGTGTAGACACCACTACATCTATGGAAGAATGCTTCTGTCAACTTAGCTAACATCATTTGGAGAGGTTGTGTTCCTACACAGGCAGAAAAACTCCTTCCATCAGTGTATGCTGTGCCTGCACTTGGGGGCTATGACGGCACAGGGTCTATAGCGCAGGCATAACCTTAAATTGGTGCAATTTCCTGTTTGCATCCTGCGCCCTTAGTGTCACATCTGAATTTTGCCCACAGTCTATATATAGGAATTTGAAATATGTAACCCTTCAGGGTTATTCCTCTCAGCTGAGACTCCCAAATTAAAAAATAATTTCCTGTCTCCCCACAAATAATTCTTCTTGTACTCCTAACCTAGAACTACCAAGGAGTAACACTTTTAAACATAACATGCAAAACCCAGCATCAACAATCCAATACATATACATTATATGTCAAGATCATCTCCTATAGATGCAAAATCCTCACTTTAACAAAAGAGTTGGTAGTTTACTTTCAGGGGCGAGCTTAATATTTTCTGTTTCTATCAAAGTAACTTCCGTCTCATTTGTATAAAGTGCCCAGGTCTCTCCCGCATTGTTTCCCTGAACCCTTTAGGCTGATATAATATTACACAGCAAGAGACAACACATTGATCTATTTCTGCTCCCTCAGATTACTGGGCTAGATCATCAACTGATGTAAATAGAGCTCTGCCAATTTACACCAACTGAGGCTCTGGCCCAAAATATCCAATGCCTATTTTGCTGGCATTTAAATAAATCCAGAGGTATACAAATGCATACAAGGCATTTCCCCAAACAACCATAACGCTGACTCACAGGACACAATACTTTACTTCTCCATTCGTGCAAGGTAATTAAAAAAGACTTAAAATAATTTCAAAGTATAAATTACCAACGTATGAAGCTTCAGCGCCCTTGCAGCTAAGTATGTGAACACTACCCTGCAAGGTTCATTCCACATATGACTTATAATGAAAGAATACCAACACTTCAATTATGAACTGTTTGCACATTACACAACCTAATTAGGTATTGACCATTGATACAGGCACCTCTTTCTCACTTAAAATAAGTTAGAAGTTATGTGAAATAGACTAGAATAGCAGGGGCACCTGAGGGAGAAGGGGGACACTGGTAAGCAAAGAATTGTGACCTGGAGAAGATAGGCTTGTTTTGTGACTCCCCCTCCCTGTTTCCTGCGTAGCAGAAGGTTACACACGGCTGGGATTTGGAGCATCCATTGGTGGAGGCATTGGGCTGCATCTCATATGCGGCTAAGCTGAGTGCTACAGGAACAGAGGGGAGAAGCTTCAAACTGAGAGCTCCTGTGCTATGTGAGCCTGCAACCAAGTACCTGTGAGCTGCTTCTGTGGCTGGCTGCATTAGGGGCTTCTGTGGGAGCAGGGATGGAAGGCTGGTGACTTTCAAGTAGTCACTTGCTGCTTTACCCACAGCTGCAAGGGAGAAGGCAGTAGGAAGAATGGCTGATTTTCTCTGTTCTGCACCCCGCCTAAGCTAATCTGGGGTCCCTAAAGAGTATTGCTGGTTTGGAAACTGGATTTGGAGCTGCAGTCTGTCTATAGCTCCTTGCTCACCCTTGGGCCTCAGTGCACGTGCTACTTGGGAGTTCTACAGCTTCCCTGCTTCCGTACCACCACTACACTACCCTTCCTAACTCAGCTGGTATGTGCTTCACAGTTTCCACCTTCTTAACCAGACTTAATAACTTGTTTGGCGTAGGAGGTACACGGTAATTCTGAGACAAACATTGGCCTCATAGGTTCGGAGAATGTCATAAGATGTACACTCAGGTAGCTACTAGCTCCTTTATAATTTATAATGCAAATTGGGCCGGGAGAGCAGCAATCAACCTGGGGAGTCTAGCTGAGAACAAGTTGACTGCTAGCAGACAGGATGTTCTGCCCTTCTTCATCCACCTGCTGAACACTTCTCTAGATCAAACTTGAGAGTATGAACATTGGAAATCTGCAAGTTCTTCTTTGAGGATTTTAAATGCCTGCTCATATTTGTCCTTCCATCCAGACTTGTAGGGCATTTTCTTCTTCCTCATGTTTGAGGAGCAGTGATAAATGTAAGGGGACTGTTGTCCCCTTACAAAACTAGTGGGGGTGTTTTGGTTGGCTAGCTGCAGAGAGAGAATCCCGGAGTGCGGACACCCTAGCCCCTGTCCTACGTGACCACAGGAGGGTTGGGGGTTGAGCCCCCCACGAACCCTGGACCCCACCTTGTTGGGGTTATGAGGACTCTGCCAGTCAGGAGAGTGGAAGGGGAGTCCTCAAGGGCAGGGAGGCCTCTGGGTAAAGGAAGTGGGAGCGAGGACTCAGATCCTTTCGCTAGCCCATTTCACCAGGGTAGTGCAGAAGCCAGGAAAGTTCCCCACAATAGCGGGACCATTTCCCTGCTTACATAATGATGGCATTCCTCACAAAACTGCAGTGGTAGCTGCTGTCCCTGTGCAAACCTTCATCTGGCATTTAGTGGTGGATATGGGCCAGTTTTTAAGAGTCTCTACCTTCCTGGTTCCAGTTTAGATTATCCACTCCCCATGGTGTGTCCTATATGTGCTATCTCAGCCATGCCAAGCTCACATTTTTCTATCTTGAGCATCAGGTCCTGCTGATAAACTCTGTCCTTGTATGTGGTAAGAAAGCATCCTCTCTCTGACTGTACATGGCTGTGTTGTCTTTATAGGCCACTGCAAATTTGTCCAGACCTGTCAGCACTCCATTAATCAGCCTCCACAATGTAGCTAGCACATTCTTCATGCTGACAGGCAACATCAGGAACCCATGTGATCTAAGTTAATTTTACAATAGCAGACTCTAGCCTGCACCCCGTCTTTGTTAAGTCAATTATGGTCCATTCTAGACCATCCCCAAGCTTCTCCTTTAAATAATCTATTCTGGGTATTGGAAAGGCATCTGCCACAATGACTATTCGTTTTATGGTAACCCCTACAAAACAGGTGTATCCATCCGGTTTCAGAATCATGACTAGTGAAGCCAGGGGCTTTTTGATGGCTCAGTGACCCTAGCTGAGTTATGTCAGCTATTACTATTATTATTCCTCAGGTGAGAGCCTGTACTCAGCACTGTACAAGAAGATACAAATATAAAAACAGGCCTTGTCCCAGAAGACTTACAATGTAGAAGATGGAAACAGAAAGACAAGAGGCAAATTTCCCCATATAATTTAGTATTATAAGATTTCATGATTGATCATCTGTTTAGTGTCCTAAGTCCTTGGTATTCATGTGATTTGCACTCCAGTTTCCATGTATTCAGCCACAGGCTTGGCCCAGTGTTTCTTCACGGACCATTCCAAGAGGAAGTGTTTCTGCGATGAACTGATGGTTGAAGTTCTTGAGCAGGCCAACAAGCAGGTCCCATACTAGGAGCAGAGGGACTGAAGACTGGAGGAAAGGCATGCCTACAGGCAAGAGGACAGGCTGAGGCTCGCTGCACAGCTGGAGGACAGGGTTCCCGCATGGGACCAGGCACTTGCTAGGCAGTTCCTAGACAGGAACGGTGGCTAAGGGAGGAGGACAGAGCTCTAAAGAGAGAACTGTTTGAGCGCTCATCTCAATCATGACTTCAAGATTAGCAGCTCCTGCTGTCTCTTCAACCCCATAGCCTGATTCCCCTGTAACGTACCCTCAGTCCAGAAACAGCTTGGAAAACTCCATGTCTAGGTGGCCGGTGCAATCAGGCCCTCTGAGTGTTTGGGCAGGACAACTAAACCCCAGGCAACCCTCTGCCTTGACCCCCTCTCCAGTTGATATCTCCACCCCCAGCCCCCAGTGTCAAGTGCACAGAAAATGGGGAAAGAAGGGAAAGGAGAATGTGGGGCCTGGGGACATGCAGTGCTAGGGGGTTTCTGTCTTGTTTGTACTTGCTGATGCACTTTTGTTTGTTTTGGAAATGTTCTTTTGTCACCGGTGTTTGGGTGTTGTGATGGCAGCTGGCCTGCCTGACAACGGGTGACTGTTGTACTGTTTTAACGCAGGTTTATAAACAAAGTATTTTATGTCGTCATCAAGAAAATTTGCTATCATACAACCATGATTTGCAATAATAAAGGAACATGATCAGGAACGATTAGGAATTAGTAAGCAAATACTATTGCTGTATACAGTTAGGTACAGCAATCCACACTTCAGTCACTTCCTTACATGAATCCATACTGTGAATCACCCCTGCCCTCCTTTTCCTAAGCCATTCACAACTACATTGTCTGGCAATTCCAAGCCCCCTCCCCTCCCAAGCACTGAACCCAATCAATTAGCCCCATCACTCCTGCCCTAAAAGCACATTCATTGAGGTCATGCAAGTCCATAATGTGGGAGCAGAAAGCATAACTGTTTTCTATTGCCTGGGTGCATCCAGCTGTGGGAGGTGCACTTTCTGCCTGAATGTACCCATTCAGCAGCCCCTCATTGTCACAGGTCCATTCAGGAGGAAATGGCTCACCTCTGGCTTCACAAAGATTTTGAAGAGCACAGCAATATTTGCATCCGATGAAGTGAGCTGTAGCTCACGAAAGCTTATGTTCAAATAAATTGGTTAGTCTCTAAGGTGCCACAAGTACTCCTTTTCTTTTAGTAATATTTTGTGATGGTCCTAGGAAGTCTGGGATATGATTGGTTTCACTTGGGTCTGCATGCTGCAGTATGGATGCTAGAGCCCCAGGTTTGAGCCCAGGTTAGAAAAGTCTGAAAGAAGGGTTCAGAATCAGTGTATATGTTCAAGCCCTGAGTTCTCTCACACAGGTCAGCTGGCTTAAGTCCCCCTAACTGTGTGCTTATGTTGCCGTGTAGACATACACTTGGTCAGTGAGAAATAGTTGTGAATGACTTATCCCATTTGCTGTGCTGCTTTAATGAGGTTTGCAAAAGTATTTAATGAAACCTTGTGTAGGATAAGTATAAAATTAAAGAATTAAAGTTAGCTTAAGTTTGGTTAAAGAAATATATATGTGTTATAAAAAAAGGCCCTGACCAGTAAGTAGAAGGCAGGCCTTGAAATAATAAGTGATAAGGCCAGAAGGAATGAAGTAGAGAGGATGTCTGGTTCAAAGAATAACTATTGAGATAAAGGGAAGTTTTTAAAAACAAGGCCTCTGACCAACAGGGGTGTCTGCAGATGGTTTTAAATCAAACAATGAAAATGTGTCTTAAAATGCGCCAACACGCCTCTTTCCCAACCCACACCCCAGGTGCAATGGGAAAATGGTTGGACAGCAAGGAGGAGGGAAGGAAGGGCCTTGGGAAGAGAGAAGGGTTGTAAATCTTAACTGGATTAAGACTGGAAATAAGGGTGAACGGTCTCAAATTGTTTTTTAGCTGAAGTTAGTAACTGCCAATGACATCACTTATTTGTTAAAGGGTATAAAAAGTAAACTCCTAAAGGGTTCATTATGAATACCTGCCTGACCAACTGGAGCCGACCAATATGGGTCTAAGCACCCCCGGGTTTAGCCCGTAAGTATCTCGCTGAAATACTTATAAATGTTTTGTTACTGTTTGGGTGTAGCAAATTGCTTTTTAGGCTTTTTAGGTACGTTAGAGCAAATGTATAAGTACCATTTGGCCTTTGGATTTAATAAAGGCATTTATGGTTAAATTATTGTTTGGTGGTTTCCCACCTTAATATTCATAACTTCAAATATTATTAATCATTCCAACCCTTTGAAAATCAGCCAGCCAATTGGTCTGGAGTTGATAGAGTGATGATAGCGCTTCACTCCATGTTTTTCCCAAAGTCTCCTATTCATTTTGAAATTAAAATCACGGTTGGCAGACGATTACTCCTTGAGATAATCCAATCAGTCCAAGTATCTGTGAATTTATTGGATTTGATGGGACTCAGTGATACACCTTCAAGGTCCAATAATCTACCATTGGGTGGCAAAAGCTCTGCTCTGTTGTGACAGCATGCTTAGTGGTTTTAATAGGCCTGGGTACAAGGGGTAGCTTTCCTATGTCACATGTCCACTCCTCTGTCTTGCATGACATGTGGTAATACCCAGTCACACAGAAATGGCCAGAAGAAATTCTTAACGATGTGGGCTCAAGTTCTTTTTACCCCATGTGCCCAGCAAGAGGGATGTTCACAGCAATTTTTAGCAATTGTGAGGTATAAGGTTGTGGCTTACCCTTTTATTTCCCCCCACTTCTTTCCTGGTGTGGACCTATGACCAGTAAACCATGTTGTCATGACTCAGAGTCTAAGATCACTTAGAGGACCTAGGGGAAGATAGCAGGTTTTATGTTCTCAGAGCCTCAAGTTCCCTATCAAATATGGTATTTCTGGATGCTCTACTCCACTGAATGGTCAGGATGCTGCACTAAATGAGCACAACCCCACTCCCTCAACACATTTACACAAAAGCCCATGTCCTTCCATCCTGCAAAATATATAGAGAGAGTTCTCTTTGGTCCTGTTATGGGCCTGCTTGAAAGACAGTGAGAGCAGCTTCTTTAATGGTACGCCGTTTGACAAGCCCACACTAGCAGTGCGGTTAAACCTGCAACTGCAGGGGATTGTTGCAGGCATTCAGCATGAGGTGCTAGGTGCTGACACAGACCTATGTGGTGATGACTTGGAGCCTGTAGGGAATCTGAGTGTTTCCCATTTTATCATGGTCCTGGCTAGTGCACATCACAAGTTTTTCTGTTTTCTTGTTTAACAGAAACATCCATTGCCAACTCTCAAGATTTAATCAGGAATCTCACCATTTCTGGTGTTTTTCTTTAAGCCCCAGCTCCCAGAATCAAGCAGTTACATGGGAGTCTCAGCTTTCATTTTTAAAAACAGTAAGCTTCTAGCCCTCAAGCTTGCAAAGACAAGTTGGAAAATCTGTTCTGAGTGCACCCTAAAGACTCAAAAACCAGAAGGCAAAGAAAAAGAACTCAACATTTATTATTATTATTTTTAAAATCTCATGACTTTTGAATGGTTGTGTTTGGCAACACTGCAACTAGCCCTGCTGTTTTAGTGCTTAGAAAAAGAAAGAGTGTTCTCAGCTGTGGAACTCACTGCTAACAGAGTTGAGGGGGGCAAGAACTCTTGGTCAGCCTCGCTTTATTCATCAGGCCTGCTCCTAGAATATGAGCCATTAAATTGCTGCAGATTGGCAATGCTACTACTGGAAATAACCACCTGGACTTAACTTCTCAAAAGTAAACAGCTTTAATTCAAGGGGGAAAATGAAAGAACTTGTCTCTTTCCTAACGTTACATAATAGTACCTAGACACTATGGCCACGAGTGCTTTAGAAATACTAACAATAGTAAATAATTATTTCTTCCCCTGTAACCACTAAAACAGAAAGTGCCGGGGTAAAGTTCACACTCAGTTCAAAGGGTGGGTGAACTTCTGGGTTGGTTCTCATTTTAATTAGAACCTTTTCAGTTTTCACCCATCCTATGTACAGCAGGAATGTTGGATGACATGGGACCAACACTAGGGAATCCAAATGCCCTGTGCAATATGGAAAGTTGCTGAGTTGGATTTTTCATTGTAGTGACAAATTTGGAACTGGGTGCAACTCTGAGTAAATTTAATATTCTGACATGGGAAGAGGATTAATCCTCATCCTCCTAAAGAAAGCAATCAATATCAGTGAAGTAACAATAATCCTACAACAAGATCGTTACTTATTTGGTGCCAAAATACTAGTAGAGACAAAGTAATTATTAAAAGAAAAGTAACGTGGGCCAATAAATTCCTGTTATCTGATTATCCTATCAGCTGCATGAGTGCAATTACCAGGGTTGTGGGTACACAACTGGTAGGCTTAAAGGGGAGAGGAGAATGGAGATATGAGAGAGAGAGAGAGAGAGAGAGAAACACCACACTCACATGATAACTCTTGATATCCAATATTTAGAACAACAACCACCACCACCACCCAGCCTCTAAAAAGAAATGTGTAGCATCTGTGGTGTTCTCATACCAAGTACCTGCAGCTGTTTATCCTGATGCAGGTGTAGATAGAGCTTTGCCAAACACAAGGTACATGTGGAAGAGCTGCAGAGGGAAGGCTGTGTGCTTCAGCACATCCTGTTTCGAACTGTTTCATCAGGCTTAACCTATAATTATGTTTATGAGTAGATCTCACAGCACTCCAAGGATATCCACTCTTTCCCCCATTTTGCTCTTAATAACCCCACACTGAGTCAACAATTCTTCTAGCCATGGAGCCCTGGGCTTCTTCCAGCTACCCTCAAGTTTCCTCAGAGGTCAGAGGAGAACTGTTCTGCAGACTTCCCAAGCCACAGAGTAAAACAGCAAGCTTGAGACTGACACTTCACTCTACTATCAGGTTCTGAGTTACTTCCTAAACCATTTACAGTTTTTTTTACTTTGAACCCTAATCCAAAAACACCCCAAAGCCACCCACACACAAATGGGACTCTTTGAAGCAGTTGTCTGCCAAACATACAGAAAGCAAATGGATTTTAGAAAATTAATTCCCCACGGTTGAGTCAGGATGGAAAGCACAACATACAAGCTCTAAAAGGGTCTAACCTGGATTTTTTATTAGTGAGATTAAAAGACACAAGAAAGTAGCTGGTGACAAAACCTCAGTGAAATGAGTTAAGAAAGTCTAGAAAGAAAATTTTTAAGAATAAGGGAAGTTCAGAAGGTAGAAAAACTTGCTTGAAATGTTATTCCATAATGAGGCTATTTCTAAAAATTGATAAAATTAAAAGAAAGTAAAAATAAACAGAATGTCTGAGAAAATAAACTGAATTGAGGATTGAAGCAGTTCTTGTCTTTGGGATCATCTAAGACCAGATTCCTAAAAATGGAGCTTAGAATCTAGTAACAACACCACTGGGATTTCTAAGTGACTAATCATATCATTAGGAGGGTGTCAGCCTCCAAATATGGTGTAATATTTCTAAAAGGGAGCCCCCTCCTACACGCAGATGAAATCGTAGATGTGTGGCTTTACTTACAGTTGCAAAGAAGAATCTTATTCACCTGGCCTGTGAAATGAAAAGTTGGGTGTGGCAGGCATTAATAATACCTATTATCTCTCCATAGGTTGTCAGACTATTTTGCAGTCTCTTATGTGATATCAACTCATTGTTTCTAAGGGCTTTGCACAGTGGGAGCACTTTTCTTGGCTTTGTTTTCTACTTCTCAGCCAAGTCATAGTCTGCTGTTTCCAACAGAGAGTTCACTCAAAGAGCTTGGCAGTTATACAAGGGCGGGAACTGTACTTCTAAGAAAAGGCCTGGGGAGAAAGGGTATGGAGGTGTGCTGGGAAAAAAGGGTAGAACTAATCAAAAGGTAGCACCATATGACAACATATGATGCACATATTCTCTACTGAAAAATTACCAAATGCTGCGTATGTGTATCAAAGAACTGAATGTGTGCTCTAATCAGCTACACAGCTGAATGATAACCCTCTCTACCCCCAAATATCCATTGTCCCAGTGGGGACAGCAGTAGAAAGGATGGTTGGGTGTCTTTGCCAATTCATTTACGTATTTGAGAAGTTCTGAATGGTTTGGAATAATTATTATTGGGTCACCCCTGGAATCGTTGTTACAAAGAAGCATCTAATGAGATTAAATAAATCTGGCTATATATACTTTACGCAGATTATATCATAGATAGCTCCCATGAGATTTAGCTACCTGCAGAGAGGGCAGAATTTACTAAGTTGCTGGAAGAACAATTCTTTTAGTACTCAGACATTTGTTTATCCACAGGAAAGCTGCCTTATTAGGAGGCTTTGTCTTCTCCAATAACCTTACAGTACCAGGAATACTGATTTACTGGCATGGTCATCACATTTCATGGCATATGATAGCTCACTCTTTTGGCTGCAGTTCTTTTGGGAATGTCAAATCAGGGTGAGAAGTCCATGGCTATTGTTGGTGTATCTTACCTTCAATTATTATTTTACACAGTGACTGCTTATCTCTTATCTGTCACGTGAACATTTCTGTAATTTGGTCATTTCACAGGAGTACCAAGATGGCATATTTCATGGAGGATCCATGAGGCATTCCACTCCCATTGTGATGATCAGTGTATGAGAAATATGCATGAAAAACTATTAAGTAACAAAAAAGACTATAGCAATTGATGTCATTGAGTATCAAGCCAATAGCTGGTAAATTTGACTTATTTGATTTAGTCCCTTTCAGTGCTCAAAGAACTAAAATGTAATTGAACTTTTGTAATTTAACTTATGTTTATTTAGAACTGATTATTACATTTGTAGGGATTATTTATAGCTAATGAATGGCCTATAACAGAATTTAATTTTAGCTTTTATTTCCAGTCAAAGGCTTTCCAAAGTGCCAGGGGGGTGCTCAAACCCTGGCACTGTCCCATGTCCTGCCCCCACTCCACCCTTCCCCCAAAGCCCCACCCCTGTCCCATCTCTTTCCGCCCCACCTCTTCCCAGCCAGTTCTGCACCCTCCCCTGAGCGTGCCACATCCTTGCTCCTCTCCCTTCCCCCCCAGCCTCCTGCACGCTGCAAAACAGCTATTCGCAGCTGGTGGGATGCACAGGGAGGAAGGGGGAGGTGCTGATCCATGGGGCCCACCGGCAGACAGGAGGCACTGCGGGTGGGTGGGGGGCAGGAGCTGATGGGGGTCTGCCAGCAGGTGCTCAGCACCCACCATTTTTCCCCCGTGGGTGCTCCACACCCACAGAGTTGGTGCCTATGTTTTCAGCGCTGTTTTGTCTACACTTCTGTTAAGAAACCATGTTAATTCAAATGAGGGTATGTCTACACTACGGAATAAGGTCGAATTTATAGAAGTCGGTTTTTTAGAAATCGGTTTTATAAATTCGAGTGTGTGTGTCCCCACAGAAAATGCTCTAAGTGCATTAAGTGCATTAACTCGGCGGAGCGCTTCCACAGTACCGAGGCAAGCGTCGACTTCCGGAGCGTTGCACTGTGGATAGCTATCCCACAGTTCCCGCAGTCTCCGCTGCCCATTGGAATTCTGGGTTGAGATCCCAATGCCTGATGGGGCTAAAACATTGTCGCGGGTGGTTCTGGGTACATATCGTCAGCCCCCCGTTCCCTCCCTCCCCCCGTGAAAGCAAGGGCAGACAATCATTTCGCGCCTTTTTTCCTGAGTTACCTGTGCAGACGCCATACCATGGCAAGCATGGAGCCCGCTCAGGTAACCGTCACCCTATGTCTCCTGGGTGCTGGCAGACGCGGTATGGCATTGCTACACAGTAGCAGCAACCCCTTGCCTTGTGGCAGCAGACGGTACAGTACGACTGGTAGCCGTCATCATCATGTCTGAGGTGCTCCTGGTCGCCTCTGTGAGGTCGATCAGGAGCGCCTGGGCAGACATGGGCACAGGGACTAAATTTGGAGTGACTTGACCAGGTCATTCTCTTTAGTCCTGCAGTCAGTCCTATTGAACCGTCTTATGGTGAGCGGGCAGGCGATACGGACTGCTAGCAGTCGTACTGTATCATCTTCTGCCGAGCAGCCATGAGATGTGGATGGCATGCAGTCCTTCTGCACCGTCTGCTGCCAGCCAAAGATGTAAAAGATAGATGGAGTGGATCAAAACAAGAAATAGACCAGATTTGTTTTGTACTCATTTGCTTCCCCCCCTCCCCTGTCTAGGGGACTCATTCTTCTAGATCACACTGCAGTCACTCACAGAGAAGGTGCAGCGAGGTAAATCTAGCCATGTATCAATCAGAGGCCAGGCTAACCTTCTTGCTCCAATAAGGACAATAACTTAGGTGCACCATTTCTTATTGGAACCCTCCGTGAAGTCCTGCCTGAAATACTCCTTGATGTAAAGCCACCCCCTTTGTTGATTTTAGCTCCCTGAAGCCAACCCTGTAAGCGCCCCTCCCAGCGTCAGAGCAATGGCAAACAATCGGGCATCTGAGAGTGCTGTCCAGAGCAGTCACAATGGAGCACTCTGATGGGGCTAAAACATTGTCGCGGGTGGTTCTGGGTATGTGTCGTCAGGCCCCCGTTCCCTCCCTCCCTCCGTGAAAGCAAGGGCAGACAATCATTTCGCGCCTTTTTTCCTGAGTTACCTGTGCAGACGCCATACCACAGCAAGCATGGAGCCCGCTCAGGTAACCGTCACCCTATGTCTCCTGGGTGCTGGCAGACGCGGTACAGCTTTGCTGCACAGTAGCAGCAACCCCTTGCCTTCTGGCAGCAGACGGTGCAATACGATTGGTAGTCGTCCTCATCGTGTCCGAGGTGCTCCTGGCCGCGTCGGCCACACATACATTAACAGGTCAACTTAAGGCAGGTTCCTTCGACCTAACTCTGTAGTGTAGACCAGGCCTCATACACATACAAACCTTCTCTGAATATTAATAACTGCAGGTTAAAAGTACATTACTCAAAATAAATTAACTTTCCCTGATGGGTTGGGGCCAGATTGCCAAAGGGATTTAGGTGCCTACTTGGATTTTCAAAAGCACTTAAGTTGGTTCAGCACCTAATTGCCATGGAAATAAATGAACTGCTTAGGGTCTTTTGAAAATCCAGGGAGGTTCTTAGTTACATATTTGGATGACTAAATACCTTTGAAAATCTGGCCTTTGTAATTAGTCAGTCCCACACCTTGACGTTCGTTGTTGGATCTTCCTCCTGTTGTGAGCTGGAAAATTAAGTAGAATGGCTGAATGATAGCAGTATCCATTAGAAGAAATATATGCTTCTTGTGAGTGTGAAATAGAATCAGCTGCATGGGCTGTGAGACCTTCCAAGGACCACTATAATTTGATATTAAGATCATTATAAAATAAGATTTGGTCATGCATGGAGCTCATTGCCTGGCTGATTCTGTATTGATCTGACATAAAAATGGCTCTCCCCCAGCCCCCCGAAGAATACTATGGGCCAGACTGAGCCATCCATTTTCAGGTTAAATATTACCATACTCCACAAATAGCCCCATTGATTTAAATGAAGCTCTATATAAATATTTCAAATATGTTAATGGAAAGTGTTATGTGATGTTACCAGTTACTAAACAAGGAACCCCTTATACAGTTCCTTCAGTGACCTCTATAAAACGTCAAAAAGCTTTCTTAGTGAAGTAGAACAGGAATGTGTGTCTGCACGTGTGTTAAAGAAAAATCTGCAAATTATGCAGTTTGATTAGATATTTAGCCATACCAATGTTTGCTGAAGATACAGCAAACTTACACAATGTAGTAAAAGCTGCACTGAAATAATAATGAATGAACAAGTGATGTTGTATTGTTTAACCTTTCCTATTTCAGCTTATAACTGTATTCACTTAGAAAGATTCTACACAATTTCACACAGGACTTTTCTGCAGATTGCCCATAAAAATCTGTTGTTTTAATTTAATCAACTTTATAAGTCCACCTTATTGACCAGCTTCATTTTTTCAATTCTTACCTGAAAAAAAATGTTTCTTGTGTATTTCTCCTCTTCCCTTGACCCTTATTTATTGTTTAATCTTGTTATATTTAACTCTGCAAAATTCTTTGGAATACAGGGTTGCATGGCTATACAGAATAAAATTGTGTTATGTTGCATTGCTGAGATCTATGTTTTTCTTAAACTCTTGTTTCTTTCCACCATTCCTACCTGCCAAATCACACGTATTCCCCATGTAGAGTACACGGACTCCTTGTAAATCATATAGCCGAACAGTGAGCCCTCTGTTTCATGGAATTAACTCAGGCTGCTGTCCATTTCCCTTTTCTGTCCACTGTGTTGCTCCCTTTTAAGTGGCCCTTTTGGGTAGCTGAACAGCTGGAAACATAAGAGACAAGGACTGAGTAAACCATAAATATAAATGAATACTTTATGTTGTTCCTTCTGTAAGAGAAACATTCCAGCCTTGGCATGCTAATATGTTTATTTAGCAAAAAACGATAGCTTCTGGAAAGGGCCAGTTCATAAATGAAGGTTTCTAGAAGAAGCCTAATTACTATATTATTCTGATTATTTCCAGTGGATATGGTTAAACCTCTCTAGTTTCAGTATTCTCAAGGAAACAGTTTTCAGTGGGACACACTGAAAAATAGGACCAGAAAAAATACTCAAAGACTTACTCTAAAACACATGACAGAAATATTAAGCATCTAGAGAGACCATTTAGTCTCTGTGCTAATGCAGTTTTCTTCTAACATGTTTGTTCTGCTTGGCATAAAGTTAGGGATGGGAGAAACATTAACAATTCATCACCTAATTAAAGTCATGACTTGTTTTGAAGAGAGAGACAAAGTAGGTTAGGTAATACCTTTTACTGAGCTACACAGAGCTCTTCTTCTGGTCTGGTGAAGGAAACTGTTTGAGCTAAATGCAAGGTGGGACAGATTGTGAAGCAGAAGGGGTAACCCATGTTGGAGGTGGTCACTTGAAGTGGGAAATTGGGGGTTAGATATTATGCATAGACCCCAATTGCCCACTTCATTTCAAGTGACTGCCTCCAAGTTCCAATATGTGTTACCCCTTCTACTTAACAATATGTATCATCTTGTATTCAGCTCAGCCACTCTGCTTCCTTCCCCAGAGCTCTGTGCACCTCAAATGCTTGTACCTTCCACCAACTGAAGTTGGTCCACCCACCCTGTCTCTCTCATATTCTGAGAGCAACACAGCTACGATGACACTGCAAATTGCTTGTTTTAGTATGTTATGAGTTGGAGGATTCTCACCCATCGTTGAAGTTTGCTTCCTCTTTTAAGGATGGAGAGAGAGAAATTCATACATTTTTAACTTTCCAAAATGCAAAATTTCTTAAAGTTCCAACCATCCCTAGAGAAGGTGGAGAAGAGCTTAAACCACGTCTGGGTCTTCAATAAAATGCTGCTGTTGATCACTGTCTGGAAAAAGGAATAATGTCAACTACATCCCAAAGTTGGTCTACACAAGAATAAGATCCTGACTATAGGGCTGGGTGAAAAATTTCCACCTAAATAGTTTTTAACAACACATTTTTAAACTAAAACTGTTTTTTAACTAAAATATTTTGTTTAAAAAATGAAGACTATAAATTTTTTTTTGGCAATAACTGAAAACTTTCAGGCCCAAACTTTTGGTTTTCAGCCATCAAGTTTCTTTTTCAACAAGTCAAAAAAATTGTGAAAAGACACCCATTTTCTAATTAGATCTAATCATGATCAAACCAACACATCAAATTAAAATAAATTAACGGACTGAGGCAATGAGACACTTCACATATTAAGTTGATTGGGCTGTCCGTTTTACAGTAATTTAGGTTAAGGCTTGTCTGACTTCCTGTCTAATAATGTATTTAATCAAAGAGTATTCACCAGTGACCTTGGGGTACGAGAAATTAATACTTAATGTGGAGACTTGAAACAACAGCTGATTTGGAGGAAACTTTTTACTCTGCTTCTTTCTCAGGCTTCCTCCTCTCTTCCCAATTTTCAGACTCTAATGAGGCAAACTCACTGCTCTCCTAGTTTGAAGATTGTAATTCCTTTTGCTCTTACCCTCTTGCAGTTATTAGGCCATTTTCTGGTGGTCAATACAAGTAAAATAATACAGGAAACATGAAATGCATATTGTACAGATGTGATGGGGGTGTTTAAGCCCCATTCCAGGGAACCATGGGTTAAAGAGCATCTCTGGCCCCCGAAGGCCCCACCCAACCACAACTACTGCACATTCTCACCTTAGAGGCACAGTTCAAAAGGGAACAGCTCAGTCCAGCCAGGATGGGTAGCGCAAGTGAGCAGTCTTATGCTGGTAGCTCCTGCAGAGAGGCCGCAGGAGTGCCAGGCCATCTGGAGTAGACTCTACTGCAGAGCAACCAAAGGTTCCTGGCCAATGGGAGCTTCGGAGCTGGTGCGTGGGCAGAGTGCAGAGCCCCTTTGCATAGGAGCCGGAGGGGGTACATGCTGCTGCTTCTGGGAGCCGCTTGGAGCCTGCCTTAGCCCTGCTACACCAAGGACCAGACTTTTAATGGCCCCGTCAGCAGTGCTGACCAGAGCCGCCAGGTCCCTTTTCAACTAGGCATTCCAGTCACAAACCAGGCATCTGGCAGCCCTATGTCCAAGACACTTATCATTCCTACAAGAAATCCACCGGAAAATGTTGGAGAGACTTGTGTGTGGGATGCACATGTACACTTTTTATATAAACATGAACAGTCCTTCATAGTTGCTATGAGGGCTGTGAGATTCTGGAACAAACTACCTCCCTTGTTCTGAAGTAGGCTGAATTTGGGCATACTCCAACTAACTGATAGGGTTTTTGGAGAGAGTTGAGGGTGTGCTCCCCACCAGGATGAATGGGCAGAAGGGAATTTCTGTAGGTGTCTGGCTGGCAGGGTTCCTGTTGGCATTATTATTTGAATAACACTTGGATTAATTGCATCATATAATTAATGAATGTGTTTGGGTGCCTTGAGTCTTAGATAGGTGTCTTTTTATAATTTAAAATCTAAATAAATACATTATGATGTTTGTCTTCTCAGATTGTAAGTTTTTTGGGCAAAGACCATCTCTACCTGCGTTTTTGTACAATGTCTAGCACAACAGGACTCCAATCCTGCGTGGGCCTTTGGGGCACTACTCAAATACATTAATAATAATGCAGAGAAAGGGGAAAGTACTGCAGAAGATTCAGGAGGGTGGTGCCCTGTTTCAAGCAGTACTACAGCAACACACACTAGGGAACTTTTATTGCTAGCCTCCTTAGCATGCAGCAATTATCACCAAACCAGTAAGTTTGATCTGCTGCATTCCACAGGTAATAATCTCTCTCCCTCCTCCACTGTTTAGCCAGAGGAGAGGGAGGAGGAGATGGCTGGGTGCTGTTACTGTCCTCAGCACAGGAGAGAAGAGTCAGCCCAGCGGCAGATTCCTTTTGGAAGAGTGAAGACAGAGGCAGCCAGATGTTGCTAACCTTTGAGTGGGGGAGTGAAAAGCTCTCCATAGGGGAGGGAAGAGAAAGCAGCAGGGCGAGATCTGGAAAGTAGGTTACAGCATTCCCATGCCGTAGGAGTTGTACACACAGCCCTCACACCAATGTTTGTAAGAGCTGTACATAATGAGATAATAAAGACAGAAACTGGCACAAGTTAATTGCGTCCCATTACACACTTGAGGTCCTGTGTTCTAGAGTGAACTCTGGCATTCTCAGAAGGGTTGCTCAAGCGACAATTTCCTTCCATTTTCTGAATAATATTTGTAGACTCAAGGCTGGATGCTACACACCCCAATGATAATTATTTGTTGCTTCCCTCCCCATAAGGAAGTGTTGTTTTTCTAAAGCTATGTAATGGTACCTCCATACATTGATATAGGTGTGACAGATATTGCAACCCTGTGCAATATCTTTGGGGACTGTATTGCATTCACTTTATGAATGGTTTATGTATCATTGTGGGCCAGGGATTGTATACAGTTCCACAGGGGAGGGTTACCACAGCTCCTCTAGGAACCAAAAACAGTGGGGGATGATTAAGGTGAATCGCTTAGGTTGTAATCCTCTCTAGAGAGGTACCATTCCTGGGAAAGCTTGCATAAACTGGTTTTAAATTGGGTCTTCCAGAGACCCACAGAAAAAGAAAAGGATTTTGATATAAAAAAGCTGGAGTTAAATTGACTCAGGACCTTCTTTCTGATCCAGAAAGTGGACAGGACCGTCTGTTGAAGGGGGACCACAACTCTTGTGGAAGGGTTGGAAAGACTTTGGTCTACTCGGGCCCCATAAGACTGATGGTCGACTCTTGCTATGTTGAGTGTGTGTTTAAATCTGTTTATTGTTTTTCTTATGTTTTCTGTGTAATGCTTTTATCTTAAGAATAAATGTGCTTGCTTAGTAACTCCTGACTGCTGGCAATACACTGGTCATAGGCCTTAGAGATAGAAAGCAATGCACAGGCACTAGCTGTAAGGCAGACTGGCTATCTGTGGACATCACAGTGTAAGGCAAGGTACTACGCAGCCAGTCAGAAGGGAATAGGACAAGGGTCCCTACCCAGAGACAGGTGATGGCTGGATGACAGGCATTTGTGGACTGGACCATGGAGGAGGGGGGGATACACATGCAGTTATCCTGAGACTATGACAGTAAGCACCTTAGAAATGCTAATAATACAAATAAAATAATCACTATCTCATTTTCAAGGGTAGAAAGTGGAACTTTACAATGGGTCTGTTATTTAGGGTAGAGATCGATAAGTGATGCCCAGACACAGGATATTTCCTCTTATTTAAAAAAAAACAAAACATCAGTATGAACACACATTCTGTTCACCCTGCACAAAGATGGCAAACAGCAGCAAATCTGTACACCGGCTGTGCTACTTACTAATCCAGCCAAAACCTCTATACCCCAGCCCTTCAGCGGCAGCTTCACAATTTGATTCTGGGTCTGGGTCATGCTTCCAACATTTTTGATCCTGTGTCTTACTTGTCTGTATCTCAGTCACCACCAAATATACACATGCTAGGGAAACCATCTGGCCTAGCACTTAATTTTCACAGAGGGCCATGGATGCGTTGTGTGAATTGGTTTGCCCAGTTCTCCTGGGTCAGTGCTGGTTCACCTAGGTCCTCTTGCTGACAAAGAAGGACCCATGTCAGTCTTTAAGGCACTGCCTGCACTAACCTTTTCCCCCTGAATTTCCTACTGTTGCTATGACTAGTGGACTTGAACTAGTGTAAATAAGGAACTGCCATTATAACATCATATCATCTAATGCAGGGGTGAGCAAACTTTTTGGCCCGAGGGCCACATCGGGGTTGCAAAACTGCATGGAGGCCCAGGTAGGGAAGACTGTGCCTCCCCAAATAGCCTGGCCCCTGCCCCTTATCCACCCCCTCCCACTTCCCGCCCCCTGACTGTCCCCCTCAGAACCCCCGACCCATCTAACCCCCCCTGCTCCTTGTCCCCTGACTGCCCCATCCCGGGATCCTCCACCCCTAACCACCCCTGGGACCCCACCCCCATCCAAACCCCCCGATCCCTGTCCCCTGACTGCCCTGACCCCTAGCCACACTCCTACCCCCTGACAGGTCCCCCAAGACTCCCATACCTATCCAATTGCCCCTGCTCCCTGTCCCTTGACTGCCCCCCGAACCCGTGCCCCATCCAACTGCCCCCTGCTCCCTGACTGTCCCCCGGGACCTCTTGCCCCTTACCAACCCCCCCCCCGACTCCTCGCCCCCTAACCATGCCGCTCAGAGCGGCAGGACTGGCTTATCGGAAAGCCTGGGAAGTGGATGGGCGGAAGCCACGCTACCCGCATGGCAGCACAACTACAGGGGAGGGGTGAAAGCAGGAGAGGGGCCAGGATCTAGCCTCCCTGGCCGGGAGCTCAAGGGCTGGGCAGGACGGTCCCGTGGGCCAGATGTGGCCCGTGGACTATAGTTTGCCAACCTCTGATCTAATGCCATTCAAAGCAGGTCTAGATAACATGTATGTAACAGGGCTGTCATTAAGGGAGCTCAAATGGTGATAGCAAAAGGGGGGATTGTTTTGGCAAGAAATGTAGCATAGTCAAAATCATACAACATAAAGGCCTTTGTACATATTTTTGCCAATAGGTTTGGCTATTAATACAAGTAACAAACACTCCACCCAGTAGTCTGAATGAGCCTCTTGATGACTGCTGTGGTCAGGTCATCTTGATTCTGAGGTAAGCTTGTGAAACCCTTTTACGGAGGACTTCATACCAACTATTAATCTAACACACCAAGTCAATGGATCAAACTCTGATGTGATCTGCACTATGAAAGAAAGATTGTTTGTGGACACCTCCCCTCCCATTCATGACTACATAATGTAACCACAGCAATAGCTTATACTGAAAAACAGTATTAGGAAAATAACAAATGCATCTTTTAATTAGAGTTAGCAGCTGGAAACAAGTTGGAGAGCTAACACCAAAGTGACCAGCTCGCAACCACCAAGTATGCTGTTGACCCTCCATGGTTCACAGACCAGGGGTTTTGGGAACCATTGCAATAACTCCAGAAAATACATTTCATTACCACATTGGCTATAACAATATAATAGTAGTGTTTGCACAGCCTACATCTAAGGATGTGTCGACACTTTTATTATATTTCCCTTTATTTTCAAAGGATCAAACAATGGTGACATATACAGTCTGGACCATGAGTAGGTGTGACTCAGCATGGGTTATTGCAACCATTCATTCAAATAAAGTACCACAACTGGATGGGAAAAAACCAGTAACAGCAACTATAATGGTAGCCATAAGTCTGAGATGAGGGGCATGACCAATACATCTATACCGTGTAACTGTAGGCCAGATTACTGGATATGTAGAAAAATCATGATCTGTACTTCTTCCAAAACAGTAACAGAGTTCTCAAAAGAAAAAAACCGAATATAATTCTGTGTTTCAGGTAAGAAAGAAGTGGGTGAGAATGTGCACGTCCCATAATTTAGCATTCCTGAGAACTCAGGTTTGGGATCAACTATGTTCAATTCAGCTTTGGGTTAGTGGAAAGAGGCCTAAAATCCAAGAAGTAAGATGCCTGTCACCTTCATAATTCTATTCCTTTCCCCTTATTGTAGGTGTAAAGCAACATCATTTGGGATCATTTAAAAATTCATGTTTTCTTGGCATGGAAATGAGTAGTAGGGTGTTTTTGTTTTTAAAGAACTACACATTATAAACTTGTTTTTTAGATATTTGGATAACACCACAAACCTACTGTTTGGCTAAAAAAGTAATGCCGTAGTAGAGACACAAGATGAGGGAGGTAATTTCTTTTGTTGGACCAACTTCTGTTGGTGAGAGTCAAGCTTTCGATCTTACACAGAGCTCTTCTTCAGGTACTTACCCAGAGCTCTGTGTAAACTCAAAAGCTTGTCTCTTTCATCAACAGAAGATGGTCCAATAAAGGATAATATCTCACCCACTTTGTCTCTCTAATATCCTGGGACC